>NC_139159.1:47787166-48987166 GCF_964270905.1 Leucopleurus acutus | reverse complement strand
CTTCTGGCCTTGTTCTTGGAGACTAGAACTCAGTGAAAAGTCAGAGTTCTGTAGGAGAGAGAAGTCAGAATATCTCTGAATGAGTAGATATGCGCATCTGTATTGTCTTGGCTGTGTTAGTATTAGATTGTTTTGGGGATGGGAGCCATGTTGGAAATTCACAAATGCCAAAGAGAAAATGAGTAGTTGTGCCTCCAAATAGGTCTTAATGAAACTCTATTATCCGAAAGAACTATGAATCAAAAAGGAGACAGAGTTTGAGGAGGAAGATGGACATTGTGTAGTAAGGGCAAGTTAAAATGAAATCACATCCTGGCATCTTATTATTTATTCCGTGTTTTGCTATGTCACAATCATATGGTAGCAATGCTTGGCTCATAAGCAGTTTTGATATTGTCTTCATTTATTAAATCAGTAGGCACTGGGACCCAGAGTTGAAAGAGCTCACAGCATGGTGGGGAAGAGAGTCAAAAATATATAAAACGGATTATGACAGAGATGTTAGCAAAGTGCTATAATTATAAACAGAGTGGAAGGAATAACTTATGTGAGGAATAGGGAGGGAGTTAAGAAAGGCATCACTGAAGGTAGACATCTGAACTGACTTCTTAAACAGAAAGCAGGAATTTGCCAGCAGATGAAGGAGTCAGGACATCTTTTATTAAAAAAAATCTGTGTGTGTCATGACACAGTACTTTGAGAGGCTATTTTATGTCTGGAGAATGTGTCTAGCTTGGTGGAAAGTGGCAAGCCACAGAGCTGGGAAAGTAGGATGACCCTGGATTCCGGGGGCCCCTTATACCTTGGTAACAAGGAGGATTTTCTACCCCAGAGGAAAATTTTTTGATTCATTAATTATACCATAAGATTTCCTATTTATGTTAAAATACTGTGATTTTTGGTTCACCAAGACCAGTAGTTTTCTTTGTCTTTTTTTTCTTAATAGCAGAACTCTTTCTTCAAATAGAAACTTACACATAAGCTCGATATAGAAATAAGTAAGATCAGAGCTGCTGTAGTATATATTGCAGGGACGGAGCTTAGAGTCCATTCTTCACCTTTTCCTGTCCTCAAAGTGCCTTTAGGTAACCTCTAGTGTCCTGCAAAGATTATTTCAAATGCAGTGACTCAACCTGAGATGAAACCCTAAGAATGTCTCAGTAAGATGTATGCGTGTTCACGAAGATATAAACATTTGATCATCTATAGGCTTCAAAGGAAAGAAGAGAAAAGTATTGCTAAGATCTTATCATTAGAAACAAGTAGTGTGACATCAACAATGCAATAGACTTTTAAGAGCATTGAGTTTCTAAGATACCACTGTCTTTTTTTTTTCCAAATTTTCCATTCTGGGGATCTTCCCTTTTCCCCTCTAATCCATTTTTCACATTATATGTTTTTTCTACACCCATGATTTCATTTTCCACTTTCCACTGGTGACTGTCCAATTGGCCTGTGTATTTCATCTGACCCCCTGACATGTCTCCATCTGGACACACCATAGTCATCTCAAACTTAATGTTAGTTTAAGTTATGGCATAGCCATGTAAAACACTTTATCTTCCTTTCTAAAGTTGAGCATCCACAGTGCAGAGGAAGCAGGCAAAAAAGCCTGTCTCCCAGTTTCTCCTTGGAAGGGGTTTGACTGCATACTTTCCCACCTGCTACCTGAGAATCAGGCTTCTAATTAGCCTGTATCTAGGTGCTGACTGCAATCCTTTCCTTTGGGACGCTCATGGGTCTTGAAATACGCTCAACTACTGGGAGCTACTAACAACAAAGATGGCAGTTTAGACAATTACAAAGGTTGGAGAGGCAACTTGAGCTTGGGCCAGGCTGATTGATGAGGTTCATCTCCTACATGAGACCAAAACTAGAAGAGGTGGCTGTTTTACCTACTGTGCAGAAACAAACACAGAAGAGTCAAGGAAAATAAAGAAATAAGGGAATATATTCTAAACAGAAGAACAAGATAAATCTCCAGAAACTGATCTTAATACAAAGGAGATAAGTGATTTACCAAATAGAGAGTTCAAAATGATGGTCATAAAGATACTCACTGAGGTCAGGAGAGCAATGCATGAACAAAATGATAATTTCAATAAAGGGATAGAAAATATTAAGAAGTACCAAACAAATCATAGAGCTGAAGAATACAGTAACTGAACTGAACAATTCAATAGCGGGTTCAAAAGCAGATTAGATCAAGCAGAAGAAAGGATCAGCAAATTCAAATACAGGTCAGTGGAATTCATCCAATCAGAGCAGGAAAAAAAAAAAAAAGGAATGAAAAAGAGTCAAGATAATTTAAGGGACCTATAGAACACCAAGTGGACCAATATATGCATTACAGGCATCCCAGAAAGAGAAGAGACAGAGAAAGGGGTAGGAAGCTAATTCAAAGAGATAGTGGCTGAAAACTTCCCTAACCTGAGGAAAGAAACAGACATCCAGGTCCAGGAAGCCTAAAAGGTACTAAATAGGATAAATTTAAAGAGACCTACACCATGACACATTATAATTAAACTTCCAAAAGGTAAAGACAAAGAGAGATTCTTAAAAGCAGCAAGAGAAAAGCAATTTGTTATGTATAAGGGAACCCCATAAGACCATAAGCAGACTTTTCAGCAGAAACCTTTCAGGCCAGAAGGAAGTGGGATGATACATTCAAAGTACTGAAAGAAAAAACTGCCAACCAAGAATACTCTAACTGGCAAAATTATCCTTCAGAATTGAAGAAGAGATACAGAGTTTTCTAGACAAATAAAAGCTAAAAGACTTTATCACCATTAGGCCAGCCTTACAAGAAATATTAAAGGGAGTTCTTTAAGTTGAAATGAAAGGATACTAATTAATAACATGAAAACATATGAAGATATAGCTCACTGGCAAAGTAAATATATAGTTAAATTCAGAATACTCTAATATTATAATGGTGGGGGGTAAATCACTTATAACTCCAATGTAAAGTATAAAAACAAAAATATTTGAAATAACTATAACAACAATAATTTGTTAATGGATACACATTATTAAAGATGTAAATTGTGACATCAGAAACATAAAATATAGGGGGGTAAAAATGTAGAGTTTTTGTATGCATTCAAAGGTAAGTTGTTATCAGCATAAAATAGATGGTTATAAATATAAGATGTTTTATGTAATCTTCATGGTAACTACAAAACAAAAACCTATAGTACATACACAAAAGATAAAGACAAAGGAATCAAAGTATACCACTACAGAAAAATCATCAAATTACAAAGGAAGAGAGCAAGAGAGGAAAAAAGGAATAAAAGGAGTTACAGTTGGCCTTCGAACAACATGGGGTTAGGGGCACTGACCATGGATTCAATCAACTGCAGATTGTGTCATACTGTAATATTTACTGAAAAACATCTGCATATAAGTGGACCCACCCAGTTCAAACCCATGTTGTTCAAGGGTCAACTGTACAAAACAGCCAGAGAGCAGTGAACAAAATGGCAGTACTAATTCCATACTTGTCGATAATTATTTTAAATGTAAATGGGCTATTCTACAGTCAAAAGACGTAGAGTGGCTTAATAGATTTTTAAAAAGACCCAACTATATGCTGCCTAGAAGAGATTTACTTCAGCTTTAAGGGCACACTTAGACTGAAAGTAAAGGGATGGAAAAAGATATTCCATGCGAGGGGAAACCTAAAGAGAGCAAGAGTAGCTATACTTATGTCATACAAAATAGACTTTAAGCCAAAAACGTTAACAAGAAGAAAGGTCATTATATAACAATAAAGGAGTCAATTCATCAAGAAGTTATAACAATTGTAAATATTTATATACTCAACACTGGAGCACCAAAATATGTAAAATAAACTTTAACATACCTGAAGGGAGAAATAGATAGCAATACAATAATAGTAAAAGACTTCAATACCCCACTTTCAACAATGGATAGATCATCCAGACAGAAAATAAGTAAGGAAACATTGATCTTAAACTTCATATTAGACCAATGGACCTAATAGACAAATATAAAACTTTCCTTCTCAGTTGCACATGGAACATTCTCCAGGATAGATCATATGTCAGGCCACAAAACAAATCTTAATAAATTTAAGAAGATTGAAATCATATCAAGCATCTTTTTCAACCACAGTGGTATGAAACTAGAAATCAATTACAAGAAGAAAACTGGAAAATTCACAAATATGTGGAGATTAAACAACATGCCTCTGAACAACCAATAGGGCAAAGAAGAAATCAAAAGGGAAATTAAAAAATACCATGAGACAATGAAAACAGAACATACCAAGTTTATGGGATGTAGTAAAAGCAGTTCTAAGAGGGAAGTTTATAGTGATAAATGCCTGCATTAAGAAAAAAGATAGGTCTCAAACTAACAACCTAACCTTACACCACAAGGAACTAGAAATAGAAGAACAAACTGAGCCCAAAGTCAGTAGAAGGAAGAAAATAAAAAGATCAGGGTGGATATAAATAAAATAGAGACTAAAAAGACATTAGAAAAGATCAATAAAACTAGGAGCTAGGGGCTTCCCTGGTGGCGCAGTGATTGAGAATCTGCCTGCCAATGCAGGGGACACAGGTTCGAGCCCTGGTCTGGGAAGATCCCACATGCCGCGGAGCAACTAGGCCCGTGAGCCACAACTACTGAGCCTGTGCGTCTGTAGCCTGTGCTCCGCAACAAGAGAGGCTGCAATAGTGAGAGGCGCGCGCATCGCAATGAAGAGTGGCCCCTGCTTGCCTCAACTAGAGAAAGCCCTCGCACAGAAACGAAGACCCAACACAGCCAAAAATTAAATAAATAATAAAATTTAAACTAGCTAGTTTTTAAAGAGCTAAACAAAATTGACAAACTTTAGCTAGACTGGTGAATTCTACCAAACATTTAAAGAATAATAATACCAATCCTCCTCAAACTGTTCCAAAAATAGAAGAGAAGGGAACACTTCCAAACTCATTTTATGAAGCCAGCATTACCCTGATACCAAAGGCAGACAAGGACACTACAAGAAAAGAAATTACATGCCAATATCCCTGATGAATACAGATGCAAAAATCCTCAACAAAATATTAGCACACTGAATTCAACAGTATATTAAAAGGATCATATACCACAATCAAGTGGGATTTATTCCTGGGATGCAAGGATGGTTCGATATATGCAAATCAATAAAGATGATATAGCACATTAACAAAAGGAAGGATAAAAGTCATATGATCATCTCAAAAGATACAGAAAAACCATCTGACAAAATTCAACATCCATTTATGATAAAAACTCTCAATAAAGTGGGTGTAGAGGGAACGTACATCAACATAATAAAGCCCATTTTTGACAAACCTACAGCTAACATCATACCCAATGGTGAAACCCTGAAAGCTTTTCCTTTAACATCAGGAACCAGACAAGGATGCCCACTCTCACCACTTTTATTCAACATAGTACTGGAAGTTCTAGCCAGAGTAATCAGATGAGAAAAAGAAATAAAAGTCATCTAAATCAGAAAGGAAGAAGTAGAATTGTCTCTTTTTGCAGATGACATGATATTATATATAGAAAATCTTAAAGACTCCACCAAAAAACTGTTAGAACTAATGAATGAATTCAGTAAAGTTGCAGATACAAAATCAATATACAAAAATTATTGTGTTTTGAAACACTAACAACCAACTATTGGAAAGAGAAATTAAGAAGAATCCCATTTACAATAGCATCAAAAAGAATAAAATACTTAGGAATAAATTTAACCAAGGAGGTGAAATACCTGTACAATGAAGACTATAAGATAGTGATGAAAGAAATTGAAGAAGACACAAATGAAAAATGTTCTGTGCTCATGGATTGGAACAATTAATATTGTTAAAATGTCCATACTACCTGAAGCAATCTACAGATTCAGTGCAATCTCTATCAAAATCTAATGGCATTTTTCACAGAAATAGAAAAAACAATCCTAACATGCAGTGAAATAAGCCAGACAGAGAAAGACAAATACTACACAGTATCACTTATATGTGGAATCTACCAAAAACAAAAAAAAAGTTGAACACAAAGAAACAAGAGAGTAGAATGGTGGTTGCCAGGGGCTGGTGGTGGGGGAAATAGGGAGAATCTGGTTAAAATGCACGAAGTTTCAGTTATAGAATGAATATGGTCTGAGGATCTAATGTATAACATAATGATTATGGTTAATAATACTGTATTCTGTTATTGAAATTTGCTGAGAGAGTAGAACCTAAGTGTTCTCACACACACACAAAAAAGAAGGGTAAATATGTGAGGTGATGGATGCATTATTTATCTTGATAGTGGGAATCCTTTCATGATGTATACATGTATCAAATCATCATGTACAAAACCGAAATAGAGTTGCAGATGTAGAAAGTAAACTTATGGTTACCGGAGGGTAAGGGGGAGATAAGTTGGAAGATTGGGTTTGACATACACACTACTATATATAAAATAGATAACTAATAAGGACCTACTGTATAGCATGGGGAACTCTACTCAGTACTCTGTAATGGCCTAAATGGGAAAAGAATCTGAAAAAGAGTGGATATATGTATTTGTATTACAGATTCACTTTGCTGTACACCTGAAACTAACACAACACTGTAAATCAATGGCACCCCAATAAAAATTTTAAAAACTCATCATGTACACTTTAAATATATTAAAATTTTTTTCAGTTATACCTCGATAAAGCTGAAAAAATATACACTTTACAGTGTTTTGAGATCATGCTTTGTGGAAATACATCCTATTATCATATACATTCTTATTCTGGTGAAATAGATGATTCAGGATGATGAAGGATATTGGTGCTTTGAAAGTTATGTTTCACCCACACAGATGAAAGTTTCCATTTCACCCACACAGACAGGAAAGCCTCCCTGGGAGAGAGCTTTGAGATAAGAGGATATAACTTAATGGTTAAAACTGTGAGGGCATTGAAGTGGACATTCAATCTCTGAGTAGCCAGAAGGAGCCCAGAGTGGCTGAGTTTTTGTGTGGCAAGTACAAGAATGACCTGTACTTATCCGTGCGTTCATAAAAGGCAGTTGTTTTATGAGCGGTACATACAAGTTAAAATGTGAAATAAATGTGAAATAAGAATAGAAATAGTACCAAGAAATAAACCTTTTAAACTAAAAAAGAAATTAAAGAGTAAGTAAATGTGAGCCTCCATTTATTGAATGTATCCATTTCTCTGAATACAGCTGACTGTTTCTGTCATGACAGACTATATTATGCTGCTATTAAAAAAACACACACGACCCCTCAGATCTCTTGCTTAACACAGCTAAAGTTTATTTCTCACCCACATATAATCCATTACGGGTCCAAGGGACTCTCCAGGGTAGCTCAGTCCATGCGTAGGCTCAGCATTCCAGACTGCTTCTCATCTTATGGAATCTTCTTATCAGCATATGCTTCCAAGGAAAGATAAAGCGGAGGATCTCGCATTAGCGATCAAATGATCTGGCTCAGAAATAACACTCGTTACTTCTGGTCACAGTCCGTTGACCAGACCTAGCCATGAGGTCCTACCCAAAAGCAAGAGAAGGGGGTATTATCCTCCTGTGTGTCTAGAGAAGAGACCCAGACGTGGAAGAACAATAGAAGTTTCTACCATATTACCAAGCCACATAGTTAGGGTCATCCTAAATTTCTCTTTCACTTGCTACATATAATCAGTCACTTAGCCCAGCGTCACTGTTGCTCATTCCCTCAAAATATCTCCTCCAGCCATCTCTCTATTTCATCCCCATTACCACTGTCTTCATTTTGATCCTTATTATGTTTCACCCACATCACAACAATAATTTCTTAACAAGTGTACCTGCCTCCCATCTAGTTTTCTTTCCATTCACCCTCTACCTGCCTCCCGGGAGATGCAGAGTGTCTGAGTGGCTCCCATCTCCTTCATTATAAACTCTCTTCCCTGACTGTGACCTTTCAGGAGCTGGCTGGTGAAGGCTTTACCTGCCCGGCTTCATTTCTCATCACTTTCCCACATGCTCCAGCCAGACCCAATCCCTAGAAGATCTTGCAAGAAGCCGCAAGTGCTCCCTGACCTCTTTGCAACTGCTGTTCACTGTATTAGGGATGCCAGTCCCCTGTGATTTTGCCTGACACTCACCCTTCCTGCTCTGCTTGAGCATCATCTCCAGGTGTCTCCAACTACTCCCCCTTGTCCCCAGCAACCTCCTCGGGAGACTCTGACCCCTACTTCCGCTGTGCTCTGTGCTTCCCTGTATCCCAGCCTGTTCCCACTGCTGGTCCACTTGTGTGGAACACGCAGGTCTCCTGGTCGGACCAGCTCAGTGGCTGCATCATTGATGACACTGTCCCCTGTACTGAGAGTGCTCGCTACATGAGAATACTCGTTAAGGTTTGCTGTATGAGGTGAATGAATAGTGTTGTAAATTCCTAAAAGAATGATTCAGGTGCCCAGTCTTAATTAATCCGTTATCTTTTTTTAAAAAGTCATATGATATTGTATCAAAACTTGTTGTTATACTCTAGGATAATAGCTGTCCTAGCTCTGTATTTAAGCATGAGGCTCATGGTTTCTTCCATGGCAGACTGGAAAAACCATATGTTTATTCAGCAGTAAAATATAGTTTGGGATTTAAATAAATGATGGATCAATGGCTGGTCTTGTGCTATAAGGAATGAAGCATGAAGAATAAGAAAAGGCTTACTGGAGGGACCAGGGAAATTAGAAACAGACTAATAAAATGCAGGACATGAGGGGAAGTGGAAAGGCAGTGAGTGGGAGAGAAAATGTCCATGGTCAGTAGAAAAATTAGTGTAGGGGCTTCCTGTCACGTGTACTTCAGGATTGTAGTTCTACCATCCCGGCCCCCCTCCCCCAAATGCTCTCCCATGTCTTAGGTTGCAAGTAACCAAACTGTTTGAAACCAGATTAGAAGTAGAGTGGCTCCAGCCTGGTTGTCAGGAGAAGCGTTTGATCCGTTCAGTGGAGTCCACTTGTCTTCAGGCACCGTCTCGGGGCCGGCAGCTTGTGTTACTCAGACCCTCAGAGGGCGCCAAGCAGCACCTGCTGCCCTAGTTCAGAACATTCACAGAGACCTCTTTGGCACAAGGGAATGCTTTCATCTTTCTAAGTAAACAGCACATAGAACTAGAGGTTTCTTTTTTTTTTTTTTTGAGGTTTCATTTTTTAAATGTACTTTATATCCCTCATTTTAGGCAGCTCAAGCTGGCTCTTGGGCCAGAGCAGATGTTAAGTCTCTGACTTATAATCCTCGAAACAGCAGTTGTTCCTAAATGTCCCTTTTTGCTTCTTTGTGTCTCATATGGTGACCTGTAGGTCAACCAGTCCTCTCCCATGACTTTTGATGTGTAAAGGCTTGCGTTTCAAATGGGTTTGGTTTTCTTAACTTCACACCGGGTTTATGGAAGGAGGTTAAATGGGATATCAGGGGTTCCCAGGGGAGGTTTCAACAGATGGAAGTTAATTGTCTCTTGAGAAGAGAGGAAACTATTGAGCTTTCATCCCACAGTCAGCTGCCCCTGTTCTGCCTGTTAGCAGAGAACAAGCATCCACTCCCAGCCACTGTGCCTCACCTTCCACTCTGCCTCCGCTCAGAACCTACAGGCCAACTTAGTTCAGTCCAAATTCAGAAATTAAACAAGTATTCCTTTCTTCCTGTGTACAGGAGGAACCATTTGCTTTCCCTCTTTCAAAATTGCCCAGGTCTTGTGGAGGGTTGTTAAGTCCACAGAGACATTAATCGACTCAAATCCCATTTCCATGTAAAACCAGCAGACCCTAGTGCTGGAATATTTAAGTCCCTCTGTCTTTTAGGCTATGACACCCAAAATTTTATACTGCAAGTTTCTTCACCTTTCCCCATCTATTTTTGTGGAATATTTTCTCCCAAAATGTTTTTCCATCCTGGTGAGCTTAAGCATGAGGGAGAAATTTGAATATATCTGCCATCCAGGAAGTTCCAAAGCTGGCCTGGGTCCTTGGGATATATTTTTTAGAACTTTAAAAGAAAAAACAAACACTTAATTTAGCATTTAACTAAATGCCTGATACCACTGAAAGCCCTTTATGGATGTTAACTTATTTAATGTTCATTAAACTTTATTAGCAGGTACTAATATTATCTTCACTTTATAGATAAGGAAACTGAGGCAAAGCGAGATTACAGGACAGCCAGCGAGGGATGGGGCTAGGCCTCGGACGTGGGCAATCCGCCTCTAAAGTCCATGTTAACTACCACGCTATGCAGCATCTCAAGCCACTTACCTTCCCAATCAGTATTCTAGATCAGAGAATGTAGATTGGCCCACAGGTGTATTTTACATGGCTCATCCACAGTCCGAGATTTCAGAAAATTTACATAGAAATCTGGATTTTCTGACTTCTTTTGAAAACAGGGACACCGGGAATCGTTCTGTTTACATTCCCAGCTCGTGCCGAAGCTGAGGACAGTCAGCTGCGTGGACAAGGCTCGCATGCTCCAGCTTGCCGCAGTCCTCGTCACAGTGGGAAGACCACAGTGTCCACTGAAATTTCCTGTCTGACCCCTCCAAGCTTGTGAGCTTGTGACCGCTAGTCTAGCTGCTGCGTGTATGGGCACTTTCAATAAACCTGGCAAGGGCCAGGTTTAAAATGCATTGCTCGATCTTCTAGACATTTAATTTCCTCGCTTTTCCCAGCAATTGGGTTTCTGGTAAGTTATGTCTAGTGGTTGATCTTGTCCTAAAGATAAAAGTTGAAAGGGAGTGAATCACTCCCTCTGGCCTGGGTTCCCAAACCCCTACCGTTCTGGAAAAGTTTCTAGCTAAGTGGCTGATGGTGTGGGTTGGTTCCCCATGGTGAGCTGGATTATAGGATATGTCAAACTTGTGTCTAGTAATGAAAAGCAAGGTTCCAAGGCCAATATGAGCCCTAGGTCTGGAGGCTCTGCACATTTTTGCACTTCTCTCTCATCATTTACTTACAGAAAATATGATCTATCAGAAAGCAGTGTGCTCCACGTTAGATTCATTTACACATCAGGTTAGCTGGTGTGTCCTGGCTGTGTGCGTGGGCAGCCATCTCTCTGTATCTTGGAAGCGCCTTGACTCAGGGTTCATCTGGGTTATGTTCCATGGAAGAAGTGTTTCGGGGTATTAGCCCAGAGGAGACAGGACCCTGGCTATAGGGAGAGGCTTCCTCTGCAGGGCCGGTGGCTGACGCCAGGGCCTGTGACACTCCTTTGGCTCTTTCAAAGTCTAGGGCCTTTTTAGTGACAAGCACCCCAAGGGGCAGTACCAGGTCTCTCTGAGTGACATCCGAGCTGGATTGTGTACGTGCTTGGTCTGGAGGCCTCTTCAGTCGTGACAAGGCTACTTCCGCAAGCAGATGTGGAAAGTACTTTGAATTAATATCATCCGAAAAGAAACCTTCTACATTTTTATTAGCTTTATTGAATTTGGAAGAGCTTCCTGAATCGTGTGAACACTTGGGGGGCCACAAGAAAGGGTGTCTGTCGCTAATGTGAACGTACCACATTGCCTTGCTCAGAGCCCTTTCAAATTCCATGTCTGTCACAGTGGCAAAGATGAAAGCGGGCACTGGCTTGTCTCTGTTCGCTTATAATTCTATCCAAGACAGGTTTATGAAATAAATGATTCTTTCCATCACAGTGGCTAGTGGTACGTTTTAGAAAGATTAGGATGCAGGAGACTTCCGTTCCTGTGCTAGTGCAGCCAGGCAAGTTACTACCATCACCCAGCTGTATTAAGTGAATTTTACCTTGTTGCGTTTTCTGGTTTCCTATCTGGAAAATGGACAGAGAAATAAAGACCTTTTACAGAGTGACATTATGAATAATTGACAAAAAAAATTATTACAGGTCATTTTACAAATCAGCAGCTCTGTATTCATGCTAAGTATCAACATATAATTTTTATCTTATTAAAAAAACAAGGGGGGGTCACAAATTCTCAGCACACTTTGAATCAGATACCAAATTCTATTCATTTATCTTAAAATTTTTAGAAGCAATAATGTAGAACTTTTTTTTAAGCTGGATTTTATCTTTCTCTTTTGTTACTATCTGATTTATGTACAAATTCAAAGTTAATGTCATAGATTTTATTACTTTAAAACAGAAAGTAGAGAAGGGATTCAGTTAAAGAAACTTAACTTTCAAGAGCAAAGAGCAACTGAACATTAAAAATCTTAGGACTATTTCAGTGCAACTCTTGAGGTAAAATCTACAGCCTCTGGGAAACATGACCTCTTCTTTTCTAAATATAATTTCCCCAAACTTAGGATAAAACAATTTTAGGGCTGGAAAGCACCTTGAACTTGGAATTTCTAAGAGGTCCAACAGCTTTCTTGTATCAGTCTGGGAGTTAATAGTTCAGCAGACCTAAAACATGTTCAAGAGGTCTTGAATCCCCAGACAATACTTTTTTCCAGTTTTCTCTTGCTCCTTCACCTCTGAATTATTTCATGGTATCTAAACCCCTCCATTTTCCACCCGCACCTTCAACTTCTTTCCCTAATTTGGTTCTTGTAGCCCTCGGTGCTCCATGGAAACCCCAAGATGCAATGAGAAAGGAAAAGTTAACTAAGGTTCTCTTATGACTTATTAACCAGAATAGCTCCATTTGGGGCTGTTTTTCTTACAATGCTTTCCTGAAATAAGGGATCCAGGGCTTTAAAATGTTTGCAGACGCCTGCTCTCCCCCATCAGAGCCACGTGCTTGTCTTGCTCAAGCTAGTCTCCCAACTTCCAAAGTCTCTTTATGTCAACTTTGGATCATTTCCCTTCTTACTTGAGACGTTGCCTTTCTCAGACTTTTGTAATGCTTGTTCCTCCTCATTTCCCTTTTTTTTTTTTTTAACATCTTTATTGGGGTATAATTGCTTTACAATGGTGTGTTAGTTTCTGCTTTATAACAAAGTGAATCAGTCATACATAAACATATGTTCCCATATGTCTTCCCTGTTGCGTCTCCCTCCCTCCCTCCCACCCTATCCCACCCCTCCAGGCTGTCACAAAGCACCAAGCCAATATCCCTGTGCCATGCGGCTGCTTCCCACTAGCTATCTACCTTACTACGTTTGTTAGTGTGTATATGCCCATGACTCTCTCTCGCCCTGTCACAGCTCACCCTTCCCCCTCCCCATAACCTCAAGTCCGTTCTCTAGGAGGTCTGCGTCTTTATTCCTGCTTTACCCCTAGGTTCTTCATGACATTTTTTTCCTTAAATTCCATATATATATGTTAGCATACGGTATTTGTCTTTTTCTTTCTGACTTACTTCACTCTGTATGACAGACTCTAGGTCTATCCACCTCATTACAAATAGCTCAATTTCGTTTCTTTTTATGGCTGAGTAATATTCCATTGTATATATGTGCCACATCTTCTTTATCCATTCATCCGATGACGGGCACTTAGGTTGTTTCCATCTCCAGGCTATTGTAAATAGAGCTGCAATGAACATTTTGGTACATGACTCTTTTTGAATTTTGGTTTTCTCAGGGTATATGCCCAGTAGTGGGATTGCTGGGTCATATGGTAGTTCTATTTGTAGTTTTTTAAGGAACCTCCATACTGTTCTCCATAGTGGCTGAACCAATTCACATTCCCACCAGCAGTGCAAGAGTGTTCCCTTTTCTCCACACCCTCTCCAGCATTTATTGTTTCTAGATTTTTTGATGATGGCCATTCTGACTGGTGTGAGATGATATCTCATTATAGTTTTGATTTGCATTTCTCTAATGATTAATGATGTTGAGCATTCTTTCATGTGTTTGTTGGCAGTCTGTATATCTTCTTTGGAGAAATGTCTATTTAGGTCTTCTGCCCATTTTTGGATTGGGTTGTTTGTTTTCTTGTTATTGAGCTGCATGAGCTGCTTGTAAATTTTGGAGATTAATCCTTTGTCGGTTGCTTCATTTGCAAATATTTTCTCCCATTCTGAGGGTTGTCTTTTGGTCCTGTTTATGGTTTCCTTTGCTGTGCAAAAGCTTTGAAGTTTCATTAGGTCCCATTTGTTTATTTTTGTTTTTATTTCCATTACTCTAGGAGGTGGGTCAGAAAGGATCTTGCTGTGATTTATGTCATAGAGTGTTCTGCCTATGTTTTCCTCTAAGAGTTTGATAGTTTCTGGCCTTACATTTAGGTCTTTAATCCATTTTGAGCTTATTTTTGTGTATGGTGTTAGGGAGTGATCTAATCTCATACTTTTACATGTACCTGTCCAGTTTTCCCAGCACCACTTATTGAAGAGGCTGTCCTTTCTCCATTGTACATTACTGCCACCTTTATCAAAGATAAGGTGTCCATATGTGCATGGGTTTATCTCTGGGCTTTCTATCCTGTTCCATTGATCTATCTTTCTGTTTTTGTGCCAGTACCATACCGTCTTGATAACTGTAGCTTTGTAGTATAGTCTGAAGTCAGGGAGCCTGATTCCTCCAGTTCCTTCTTTCGTTCTCAAGATTGCTTTGGCTATTCGGGGTCTTTTGTGTTTCCATACAAATTGTGAAATTTTTTGTTCTAGTTCTGTGAAAAATGCCAGTGGTAGTTTGATAGGGATTGCATTGAATCTATAGATTGCTTTGGGTAGTAGAGTCATTTTCACAATGTTGATTTTCCAATCCAAGAACATGGTATATCTCTCCATCTATTTGTATCATCTTTAATTTCTTTCATCAGTGTCTTATAATTTTCTGCATACAGGTCTTTTGTCTCCTTAGGTAGGTTTATTCCTAGATATTTTATTCTTTTTGTTGCAATGGTAAATGGGAGTGTTTTCTTGATTTCACTTTCAGATTTTTCATCATTAGTATATAGGAATGCCAGAGATTTCTGTGCATTAATTTTGTATCCTGCCACTTTACCAAATTCATTGATTAGCTCTAGTAGTTTTCTGGTAGCATCTTTAGGGTTCTCTATGTATAGGATCATGTCATCTGCAAACAGTGACAGCTTTACTTCTTCTTTTCCGATTTGGATTCCTTTTATTTCCTTTTCTTCTCTGATTGCTGTGGCTAAAACTTCCAAAACAATGTTGAATAGTAGTGGTGAGAGTGGGCAACCTTGTCTTGTTCCTGATCTTAGTGGAAATGCTTTCAGTTTTTCACCATTGAGGATGATGTTTGCTGTGGGCTTGTCATATATGGCCTTTATTATGTTGAGGAAAGTTCCCTCTATGCCTACTTTCTGCAGGGTTTTTATCATAAATGGGTGTTGAATTTTGTCAAAAGCTTTCTCTGCATCTATTGAGATGATCATATGGTTTTTCTCCTTCAATTTGTTAATATGGTTTATCACATTGATAGATTTGCGTATATTGAAGAATCCTTGCATTCCTGGAATAAACCCCACTTGATCATGGTGTATGATCCTTTTAATGTGCTGTTGGATTCTGTTTGCTAGTATTTTGTTGAGGATTTTTGCATCTATGTTCATCAGTGATATTGGCCTGTAGTTTTCTTTCTTTGTGACATCCTTGTCTGGTTTTGGTATCAAGGTGATGGTGGCCTCGTAGAAGGAGTTTGGGAGTGGTCCTCCCTCTGCTATATTTTGGAAGAGTTTGAGAAGGATAGGTGTTAGCTCTTCTCTAAATGTTTGATAGAATTCGCCTGTAAAGCCATCTGGTCCTGGGCTTTTGTTTGTTGGAAGGTTTTTAATCACAGTTTCAATTTCAGTGCTTGTGATTGGTCTGTTCATATTTTCTATTTCTTCCTGATTCAGTCTTGGCAGGTTGTGCATTTCTAAGAATTTGTCCATTTCTTCCAGATTGTCCCTCATTTCCCTTTTGCACCATAGATGGTTCTTTACCATTTCCCATCCTTGTGACAGACCTGAACATGTCCCAGCATCCTCTTTTCACATAGGATCATTATTTCTCATGAGCTTAAATGCCTGGAGTTAAACTCTCTTATCTCAAGGTCCCTAAGTTCAACCACATATCAATACCTCACCCCATACTCTACTCTCTGATCTAAGTCTCTCTAAAATGGTTACGCAGAAAGCATTAACCTTCGGGTCCCTTGAGTCTCACATGCACCCAGGAGCAGTGTCTGTTTTCTGTCTTCATTGCTGTACTATAAACTCCTTGAGGGTAGAAGACACATCTTATTTTTCCATCTCCACATTGAGCATTGGTCTTTAATATGGTAGGTGTATTAGTTAAGAATTCCATTGGCTTCAAATAACAATGGCTTGAATAAATTAGGGGCTTTCCTTTACTCACATAATTAGAGGTCTAGAGGGGAGCAGTCCAGAGCTGGCATGATGATCCATTATGTCATCATGGACCCAAGTACCTTTGTCTATTCAAGAATCCCTAGCATCTGCTTGTCACCTGTGGTCCCCAGATAGCTGAAGCTCCTCCAGCATTGGGTCCACATTCCAGGAAAGAAAAAAGGGAGGGAGAAGGGGCAATTTGTCATAGACAAACTTGTTGGTGGTCGACACCAACAAAGCAGCAATCAGCCAACCCTCTTGAATCACTTTCTCAGAAGTGCTATCCAGTGAGTCCACTTACATTTCATTCATGAAACTGTGTCATATGGACACCTATAGTGAAAGGAGTCTGGAAATGCAGTGTTCTTGAAACTGGGTATGTTTTTATTAATAAAATTGGGGTTCAGTTGGGAAAGAAGAAAGAGATAATGGATATTTGGTAGGCAGCCTAACATCTCTGCCAGGGTAAGTATGCAAAAATACTGCATATGGATGGAGTGGTAGGCTTCCCCCCACAAATGGACTGTTGAGTTCCCGGAAGTGTGATTGTCCAACTGTAGTCCCCAGACCACCTACATCAGCATCACCTGGGAATTTGTTAGAAATGCAAATTCTCAGGCCTTACCCTAGACCTACTGAATCATAAGCAAATGGAGTCAGTAATCTGTTTTAAATACCCTACAGGGGATTCTGATGCATTCAAAAGTCTGAGGACCACTGGACCAGAGTGACCAAACACGGAATCCTAGCCTTTCGGGCTCTTCCTGTCCTGACATCACCAGTGTAGGCTGCATAGGCTAGTGGTCCAGTTAGGCATAGAAAGTCTTTATAAAACAATTAAGCTCACCCAAATAGGGCCAGAACAATCCAGGGTCATGAAGTTGCTGGGTTCAGGAAGAAATTGAAGAAAAATCTGTGTGGAATAACCAGGCAACGAAGGAAACTTAGCATGCCAACAAATGCCAAAGGCCTCTTCCATTCAGATGGCCATCTTCCTTCCTACGCAGTTGAAGGGCTTCTATCCTGTGTGGCAACAAAGCATTACTCTAGGATTTTGTAATTAAAAATTATTTGAAAGGTACAGTTCTTTCTTTTTTTCTTTTTTTTATTGGGGTATAGCTGTTTTACAATGTTGTGTTAGTTTCTACTGTACAGCGAAGTGGCATCTATTTTATACATATTAGTGTATATATGTCAATCCCAATCTCCCAATTCATCCCACCTCCCACCCTCCGCTTTCCCCCCTTGGTGTCCATACATTTGTTCTCTACATCTGTGTCTCTGTTTCTGCCTTGCAAACCAGTTCATAAAATGTACAATTCTTAAGCTTCCATGGGGCCACTAAAAGGTAGCTTTTGGGGAGGGGGTTTTAGCCATCCTGTAATATCCATGTACATTTCCTCCAAATAACCCAAAACTAACTAATGCAATTATGTAAAAAGTGCTCACAGAGCACATGCAGCTCTAAGTTAGGCCTTGTGGCCCAGGCCTCCCCAAAGCCTGGTTCACAGGCAGATCCAATCCAAGGACTCTGTTACTGGTCTGCAACAAGCTAAAGAACTTGAACTCGAATGTAAATCAAGTACAGTCATCCCTCTGTATTGCTAGGGGATTGGTTCCAGGACCTCCTGCAGATACCAAAATCCATGGATGCTCGTCTTTTGTAGAAAATGGCCTAGTACGGTCAGCCCTCCTTATCCACTGGTTCCTCATCTGCAGATTCAGCCACCCACGGGTGGAAAAGGGCCAACGGTATGTTACTAAGCTCACTGTTTAGTTCAACTGACATTTTTTTCACACTAAGACTTTCTTAAAGAAAAAATCAGTGCAGGAGAGAAACAAATGGTTTGCAGACCTGCTCCTTTGTGAAGCACTGTTCCAATAGTCCCCTTCCAGCAAGACAGCCACCCTGGCCCTTTCTTCCTGGAAGTTCTGGATCTGACACTTCAGGCATCCTTCTGCCCTTCATTCCTTTAACAGGCATTTAGTTGGTGCCCACGGTGTACGGAGTACTGTGCTGGATGCTTGGGAGACAGTGGTCAACAGGGCAGTCTGTGAGGATGTCAGCTGTCATCAAATGGTAGTATCAAATGAGCAAGTATATGTGGATGTACTTTGTAAACCTAATTAGATTTCAGAATCAGATAGTGTTCTCTTTCCTCCATTAGCTGGAATAAAAGGTTCAAAGAGAACAAGAAGATAACACTGGCCAAATTAAAACTCACCACTCCCCAGCATCCCTGACTTTAGCGGAACTTGCTTATTAGTTCTTTTCTCTCTCTGTGGTAGAGCTCATCTGAAAGAACATTGTTCTTGAGCTTAAGAAGAGGAAAAAGAATTTAGAGTTATGTTTTGGATGAGAAGCGTACAATATTGACAATTCAGTTCACAGTCAACCTCCCTCCTGGGTGTCTGAACATAAAGCCAATCTCAGTATGTATCATCGGAACCTAAGTGAAGGGGTAATGAAGCTCCAGGTCATGAAAATTGCTATTAACTTGGCCTCTGGGGGAGCACCAGTGAGAATATGCTTCTCCATCACATTGCTTGCGGTCTCTTAGCCTAGGAATTTAGGAAGCAGCAGAAAAAGGCCAGGATGCTTAGGAATGGAGACGAGCTGTCAGAGAGGATTGGAGGGATGGGAGAGAAGAATGCTGGGCCTAGCAACTTTAAAAGACAGGCAAGCGGGGCTTCCCTGGTGGCGCAGTGGTTGAGAGTCCGCCTGCCGATGCAGGGGACACGGGTTCGTGCCCCAGTCCGGGAAGATCCCACATGCCGTGGAGCGGCTGGGCCCGTGAGCCATGGCCGCTGAGCCTGTGCGTCCGGAGCCTGTGCTCCGCAACGGGAGAGGCCACAACGGTGAGAGGCCTGCATACCACACACACACAAAAAAAAAGACATGCAAGCAACTATGGCAAATGTTAACATGTGTTAAATCCTAGGAGTTTATATTTTTAAATCTACTTGTCTTTACATTTTAATATTTTGTAACTTAACATTAAAAAAGTTAAACAATATCCCTAAAACAGAATAGTGTCTTCAGATGATCAGTGTAACACAGAAGAGATATTGCAGTAGATAAAATATTCATGGCCTTAAAATTATGAAGGACACAGCTTAGGGGTGTGTGTGTGTGTGTGTGCGCGCGCGCGCGTTCAGAAGCTTTAGCATGTATCAACATCCCCTGTAGGATGTTTTAAACACAGATTACTAACTTCTCCTTCTGATTCAGTAGGTCTGGGGTGAAGCCTGAAAATCTGCATTTCTAACAAGTTCTCAAAACAAATCCTGATGATGTCTTGTTGAGTAGACATTATGTGCTCTTCCCACAGTGATCTGGATTACTTTGATTCATTTATTCAATAGATATTTAGTAACTACCTACTATATGCCATGTATTAAGTTACATGCTGGAGATACGTAACTTACAACTCCTTATCGAGAAGCAATTGTTAAGTACAGTTTATATCAATATGTTTACGCCAAAAGATGAGCAGTCATTTAGGCACTGAAGCAAGCTGTTGGATATTATAATAGCTAATCAGCAGGCTAGGGGAACTCCTTAGTGAGGGCTGCGTATGAAAACTTTGCTTTTTTGTAGATAGTAATTAATAATGATTACGATAATGTTCCTTTGCTCTTCTTGTCTCCCCCCCACCAATCTTCTCCTATTCTTTTCTCTCTTTCTGCTCTTCCTCCCTTGGATAAACATGGTTGATTGACTAATTTGATAGCTATCTCAACCCCCTTCTTCCTTGCTGTGTGTAACCATAGGTTCTGGAAAGCCAGATATTTGCTGTGCCAGATTCCCTGGCAGCCAGGGCTGGCCATGGGACCCAGTTACAGTCAATGAGACATAAGTGGAAGTATGCTGGGGGGGTCTTCTGGGAAAGGCTTTGCTTCTATACAAAGGGAACAGCAGTAAGAAGAAGATCACTGGTATAGTGTATTTCCCTGACTTTCTGCCTTGAAGGTGGACATGATGTATGGGGTTGCAACAGCCATCTTGTGACCATGAGGCAGCCAAAATCAGGATGAAAAATCCAAGGGTAGCAGAGTAGAAGTAGTGAAAGAGCCTAGTCTTTGATAACATTTGTGACCAGCTGAACCACTGTTAGCAAACCACCCATATTCAGACAATGTTAGTGATAAAAGCAAAACCCTATTTTAATACAGTTAATTTCTATCACCTGCAGAGGAAATCATTCCCAACTGATACATCTGCCTCTCTGCCCACCCCGCCCCCTTTCTTGTCTTCTCTTCTGGCTTCCTTTTTCTCCTTTCCTTGTTGTGGGATGAATTGTGGGCCCCTCCCCCACCAAATTCATATGTTGAAATTCTAACCTCTAGTACCTCAGAATATGACTGTATTTGGAGATAAGGTCTTTAAAGATGTAATTAAGTTAAAATGAAGTTGTTAAGGTGAGTCCTAATCCAATATGACTGATGTCCTTAAAAGAAAAGGAAATTTGTATACAAAGATGCACGGAGAAAAGACCATGTAAAGACACAGGGAGAAGATGGGCATTTATAAGCCAAGGAGAGAGACCTCAGGAGAAGCTAACCCTGATGACACCCTGATCCTGGACTTCTAGCCTCCAGAGCTGTGAGAGAATCCATGTCTGTTGTTTAAGTCACTTAGTCTGCACTGCTTTGTTAGGGCAGTGCTAGCAAACTAATACACTTCTTCCTCCCCTTTTTTCATTCTCTATTCTTTTCCTTTTCCTTTTCCTTTGTTGACTGGGGTGTGTGTGTGTGTGTGTGTGTGTGTGTGTGTGTGTGTGTGTGTGTGTGTGTGTGTGTGTGTGTGTGTGTGTGTGTGTAATATCCAAGGAGCACCCAAGAGTGAGGAACCCTTTCATTGGGGCCCCTCAGCAGACTTTACATGCCCTTGTGTAAACCAATAGCTGAGAAGAGGACTGGGTCCACCATAACTGATCTAGACCAGTCAGGATTGACCTCTTCTGGCTGGGAGTGGAAACTGCCTTTCTTACAGCTCATAGATGCTCGTAGAATGATGGGGACCAAATTACAAACAGGGTTTTGTAAGAAGAGTGGTTATCATCAAGGGATGATCTTTGCCCAACTCAAGGGGCATTTGGTAATGTCTGGAGACATTTTTGGTTGTCACACCTAGGGGGAGGGTGTTGCTATTGGCATTTATTTCAGAGAGACCAGGGATGATGCTAAACATTCTACAATGCACAGGACAGTCCCTACGACAAAGAAGTATCCGTCCCAAATGTCAGAAGTGTAAGATTGAGGAACCCTGTGATACAGGGGCTGCGGGGAGCTGTTGGGAAGGCAACAAGTAGTTGCCCTCAGATCTGCCACAGATGGAACTACATGTGTAGCACCTCCCTGTCAGTCTAGCCAGCTGCAGGCTGCAGCACCCCGAGTGATGGAAACGGATCTCATTACATTGGCTGGCCAGCCCTTAGTCTACAACTGTATGTCAGACACCTGAGTGAGTGAGAAAGATTTGTGCAGACTAAAGTCAGGAGAAAACAAATGATGATTTTAAAATAAATTAGAATAGGCCTATTTAGATCCTCTGAGACTACAGTCTGATACATATATAGGACTAAAAATATAAAAATATGGTACTCTGTCACTCGAATCACTAGATTTCACTAGCTCTGAGTATAATAATGCCTTAATCACCATGTAAAATTAATGCCTTTTAATATTTAAAATATATTAATAACCTTATGTTGGTATATTATTGGTATATATTTAAATTAATTTCATAATTTCTAGGAGTAGCTCTTTTTAGCTTTATAATCAATGACTAGATTTTTTTGTATCCATCCATCTTGACAGTTTGCAGTAAATAAGAAATGATGTAGTAAAATATATTTATGGTTTAAATAATAGTTCAACAATTTTTAAGCTTCCTTTGCAAACTTGACTTAAATATGGTTTATATTATTGAATGATAGGCACACTTGTTTCTACAAAGGTCGCTAGATTTAAAAGAAATCAATGCCATGACCTGTAATTTCCTTTACAAATAGAATTTGTTCTGTTTGCTTATGGCCTCTGTTTGCAAGATCACAATTTCCCCTCAAATAACAGTGAAAGAAGTGACATAGAAGACTTCGGCCAAATTTGCTGACAGTTTCATGGTGTCCAGTTTTGTTAAAAGTGATCGTGTACCTACTTTTATATATATCATAATGTATCAGCTTTGGATATAGCAAAAAGCATTAAACTGTAAAGCATTTTCTGTTTTATAGGCTATGGTTTACAGGGCCTCCCAAGAAGTGCTTTTGCTCAAACGTTCTTTAATCAGTTCATGAGGAGCTTGCCTTGGACTTCATTTTTAAAAGAATGACCACTAATATATTCACTTAGATGTGCTCCTTTGCATTCACATACACTTTTTGCATTCACTTCTTTTTTTCTTAACCAGTGTCTAGAAGCCAGAACTGTCATCTTTCCTTCAGCCCTATTATAGACCTAGGGTCTTCATAGGAATATTCCTTCGGTTTGAGGACGATCTTAAGCTGTGTTTTTCTGTTTAGTTGCCTATGGATGACAGATAATGATGTTTTACACATTTAAGAGCGCTCCATTTCCCTATTTCGTGGACATATTTCTAATTGGCTCCAAGCTTCTTGCTATTAATAGCCGTGGAAGATACACTGTACATCTACTTTAGTGCTGCCTGGGGCGACACAATTGGTTTTGTTATTTTACTGCCAATATGTACAGCTTATGTGACAGGGAGCCTGGAGCTAATTGACAAGATCCCTGCCCTCAGAGGCCGAATCCAAGCCAGGCTTCTCAGATGGTTTCCCTTCAGTGACCTCAGCCCTCCTCATCACCCAAACTACCCTTGGTTTGGTACCACGACTGAGTAAGGAAGGCAAGCCACCTCGTAGGTTGCACTTTATCCAAGACTCATTTGACTTTATCCAAGCCCACCCTGATGGACTGTGGAAGTCCTCAGGGGCAGCTCCTGAGTTCCTACATATTTCGAGGTAGCAGTATAGAAGAAGGCTAGGGGATTTGTCTTGAATGAGTGTTTGCAGGGCAAACGTGTTTTATTTTATTTGAATTGTATTTTTTTCTTTTTGAGTCAGCTGTGCAGAGGCTGACAGATATTTGGTGGGGAGGGGAGTATAAAGCCCCCCTGAGTCACCCTTTGGCGCAGACACTGGTCATTCGCCTCGTGGAAAGCCCCTTCCAGTGGCGTCACTGAGGGCTGATTTCTCTGCATGCCTCTTTTGAGTATAATAGCACCCAATCTCTCTTATATTCCACCACCCAACCCCAGCTTCCCACTCAGCCAGCCTGCAGCTACTCAGGGCTTGCGACTGCTCCAGGAACTGGACACACAGCTTTCTCTTTTCTTCTGCTCCTTAGTTTTTGGTGTTCCCAAGGCCTAGACTCTCTCCCCTTCCCCAGCATCCATGACCTCTACCAAAACCCAGTGTAAACCCTACTTCTAACCCCCTTTTTTCCAGTTTTGTTGAACTATAATTGACATACATCTCTGTATAAGTTTAAGGTGTACAGCATAATGAGCTGACTTACATGTACTGTGAAATGAATACTGTAATAAGTTTATTTAGCATCCATCATCCCATATAGATAAAATAAAAAACAGAAAAAGAAAATAATTCTTTTCCTGTGGTGAGAACTCTTACGATTTACTCTCAACAACTTTCACATATATCATACAGCAGTGTTATTCTAGTCATTATGTTGTACATTACGTCCCTAGTACTTATTTTCTTATAACTGGAAGTTTGCACATTTTGAACACCTTCCTCCAATTCCTCCCCGTAAGATGTTCCAGCCACCGTAAGATGTTACAGAAAAACCCAGACAGACTTTCTGGCCAAGCCAATACCTTTTGACCATCTTTCTCCTATTCCCCCTCCCCTCATCCCCTGCCTCTGGTGACCACAAATCCGATCTCTTTTTCTGTGAGTTTGGATTTTTCTTTTTGTTTTGTTTTCTTTTGTTTTTAGACTCCACATGTAAGTAAGATCACACTGTATCTGTCTCTCTCTGTCTAATTTATTTCACTTAGCATAATGCCGTCACATTTCACCCATGTTGTTGCAAATGGTAGAATGTTCTCATTTTTATGGTTGAATAAAATTTCATTGTTTATATATACCACAGCTTCCTTATCCATTCACCCATCTATGGACACAGGTTGTTTCCATGTCTTGGCTATTGTAAATAATGCTGCTGTAAACATGGGGGTACAGGTATCTTTCTGAGTTAATGTTTTAGCTTTCTTTGGATATATTTCCCAGAAGTGGAATTGCTGGATTATATGGTAGTTGTATTTTTAATTTTTTGAGGATCCTCATACTGTTCTCCATAGTGGCTGTATCAATTTACATTCCCACCAGCAGTGCACGTGGGTTCCCTTTCTCCACACCCTTGCTAGCATTTGTTGTCTCTTGTCTTTTTGTCGATGGCCATTCTAACAGGTGTGAGGTGATATCTCACTGTGTAAACCATACTTCTGAGAAATCATCCTGAACCCTCTCCAGACAGAATTAATCACACCCTCTCTCATGTATGCTGACAGCACTTCCTCTGCACTACTGGTCACCCCAGGTCTGGCATGGAATTCTTTTTTTTTATTACTATTTTATTGGAGTCTAGTTGATTTACGATGTTGTGTTAGTTTCAGGTGAACAGCAAAGTGATTCAGTTATACATATAATCCTTCTTTTCCAGATTCTTTTCTCATATAGGTAATCACAGAATATTGACAAGCGTTTCCTGTGCTATATAGTAGGTCCCTTTTGGTTATCTAACTTATATACAGTAGTGTGTGTATGTTAATCCCGCGCTCCTGATTTATCCCTTTCCCCCACCTTTCCCCTTTGGTAAGCAGTTTGTTTTCCATATCTGTAAGTCTGTTTCTGTTTTGTAAATCAATTCATTTGTATCATTTTTTAAAATTAGATTCTACATATGAGTGATAACATACGATATTTGTCTTTCTCTGATGGCGTGGAATTCTAGTTGTCCAACACAGTTTTCCTCAGCATTTGATTGTGAGCAGTTTGAAGGCAGGATCGTATCTGACTCACTTCTATATCACCAGTCCCCAGACAGTTTCTGACATTTGGGTGGGCTCAGTAAAGACATGTTGCATTAATCTCTTGTTGTTACTATGGTGTCTATCTTTACCGGCATCAATGAGAAAGGAGGTGTTCCCCAAAGGAAGGGTGAACAGGTAGCTAAAACATAACCCTATGAATGCTGAACCATTTTCCGGATGAAAAAAATTTTATGTACATCCCTGCCTTAAGAAAAAGGTCTAACATAATGCTTTGCTTCATGACTAGGGATCTTCTTGTGAGCATTGGTTATTTCACTGAGCTCTAATATTATCAGTGTTCTGCATCCTATGAAAGTACCATGAAATAATGGTGTCAATCAATGCTCTTTAAATAAAACGTATATATTAACAAAACAAAGCATTGGTCCAGCCAGTGACCTTCCAATGGAGCACCAAATGTTAGCCTGTTGGATTCTGATTTGAATGAATGAGTACAGGTTGACTTGGCTTACAGAACATCTGGAAGACACTGATCTTTCCTTAGATCATTTAGTGTGAACTTCTCCAAAAAATTTCCTGTTTCTGAAAAATATTAATTTTCAGGAAGGAAACTTTTAAAATACTCAATGACTACTGAAGGGTATACGAACTTGAATTATATTACATATTTTCACCTCCTTTAGAGAACCAGTTGTTGCCACACCAAAATGGCTATACATTGCCTTTTATCCATCCAGTCGTTCAATAAACACCATGTGCTAGGCATTGTGCTAGGACTTAGGGACCTAAGAGCGAAAAATGTAGACCTAATTCTTGCCTTAAGGTCTTTATGTTTAGAGAGGAGAGACAGAGCAACAAACAGAATTGCAATAGTGAATGTCTTTCAATTTTGAGAACTTCACCAGCCCATAAAACATTGTCTACCTCTGCCATGTCACTTGACGTTACTACGACTCTTCCATCACTGGTTTAAGAGACCATCGTAACCCAGACAAGAGCCAGTTGTACTGCTCTGGTGGTGCAGTTTGGGGTTTTGAAGAGGGTCTGCAGTGATCTCTCTGGACTTGGTTATTCTTGGTGCTTTTGTGGTAGGGTTGTGGAACTAGTTAAGGGGAATAAGATTTATATTTGGAATCTCAGAGGTTTGGAGGAGAATAGTGATGCCTATCAGTAATGGGAGGGGGCTGTCACCAACGGCAGCTCCAGTGGCAGTGATTGTGTTCAAGTAGAGAAAGTGGGAAGTAATTGCTGCTGCTGAAAGCTGGAGCAATATTTCCTACTTGGGGAGTTTCTAGAAGCACATTTTGTTTATACAACAAAATATGATTGAGTCACATGGATATCCAAATGTTAGTAAGTAATGGAATTAAATTGTTTGATTTACATCTGTTGGTCTTTGTCACATGTGTCTTACACTGATGTTTAGTTATTTATTTCTATTGTATGCAAAGAGCCATGCTAGATACTGAGGGGGCTCTGTTTTGTTCTCAGTGGGTTTATAGCTCAGGAATGACATCAAGCAAGGACATAGGGCATGCAGATTCAAGGTCACAGGGAGAATGCCAACTGTGAATGGAAGTAGGTCTTGGTTCCTAATGGGAAAATAAGAGTGTTGTCGTGTTGAGATGTTTTAAAAGCTCATTTCTGTGGAGTGATGGGCAATGGAGAGTTTCCCCAGGTCTTGGTGCAGGACGAAGGGTCCCTTAACCCTATCGAAGCAGTGTCATTGATAATAGCAGGTGCTGGGGTTGAGAACAACTGTTAAAGGTCACACAAAGATCAAATTTATTATAGATTTTTGAGATCAGAGTATATTTGAAATGTAGAAATTCAGTTTAACTAATAATTATTTAGAATCTGCAGAAGTTCTCTGCAGGCTGTGAGGGGTTTCATTGTGTATTCTTCTACATGAGACTAACTTTAATGTATACAGAGAAAAAAAAAAGATTGGGCCAGACTAATTTTGCCTTTTCAACGGTAATTTAAAATTTAGAAGACACTGACTTGTATTGTGGAATGAATAGAGGTTTTTACGGAGATCGTTCTTGTCATGTGAGCTAATCATGGACTGTTAGAATTGGAAATGCGTGATGATCTCTATCAGGGGTTTTCAAATGTTGTAAACAATATTTTATACCGATACCGATATATAGTATGTCAGACAGACAAAAGTGGAGCTGGACATGGAGTCTGATCCCCATCGACTTGCTCTGTTAATGTCTCCAAGAGGTTCCCTGCGACACAGTTTGCAAACTGCTGCTCCAGGCCTGTCTCCACATTTTGCCAAGGAGGGTGCCAGGGCCCAGGAAGGGAAAGTGTATTCCCCTGTAGTACTGCTTGTCAGAAGCAGATAGGGGTCTGGGTTCAGATATTTTGACTTATTTCATTGAGCTTTCTTCTGAAAACCTAACACAATTTGCATGTCTTTTCATTTGTTTTTCCAAATGTCCGTGTCCTTTGAAACTGGGTCACACTCTGATTAGTGATAGTAACTGAGGAAAAGAATGACTGTGGTGTTCTGGGCTGAGAGGCAAAGAGGTTAAATCCACTGTGTCATTTTTAATCTCCTTATTGTATTTGACTGTATTCATCTTTGCTCTTCAAATAGAAAAGAGAGCTTTCCATGAAGCCCAGCCCCGGTCCCTTCCCTACAGTGGGAAATGCAGTTGCACAGAAGATGGTAGATTTCCATGTGCATCTTCTGTGTGACCCTGGCAGCCAGTCAGTGCTTTTTATGAGCACTGGTGGGGGTCCTTTGTAGACTCCCAGGTGTTGCCACACTTTGGGTAGCAAGACCCTACACAATTCTGTCTTAGCACCACTTAGGTAATCTAGATCTGTCATGTGTAATCTTTGTCATTAGGTGCGTTCAGCTGAGGAGACCAGGCGGCAGACAGCTAACTTTCCACTAGCTCTTCAAGCTCCCCTTTTTAGTACAGGTTTGTTTCTGGGGGGGTGTAGCTTCTCAGTCAGAAACCACATCTCTCCCACTCCCCCCAACCCCGCCACACACACACACACACACACACACACACACACACACACACACACACACACAGAGAGTTAGGGACAGCCACACAATCAGGCTTAGCTCATGAAATGTGAACAGCAGTGATACACACCACTTCTAGGCCTGGCCTATCTGACTCCCATGCAACGTTCCTCAGTGCTCTTTCCCTATCTGTTGGCTGGATATACAGAATTTAAGGACCTAGACCAAGGTTTCTTAAGTTCAGCACTGTTAGCATTTGGGGCTGAATAATTCTTGGTTGTGAGAGCCTAGCCTGTGCATTGAAGGATGTTTAGCTGCATACCTGGCCTCTACTCGCTTGATGTCAGTAGTACTTCCCCACTTTGTAGCAACCAAAATTGTCTCCAGACATTACCAAATGAATGTCCCCTGGTTTGGGGGGAGAGGGCAGACAAAATGACCCCTGATTGAGAACCACTGCCTAGAGTGTTACAGAGCCACTGATGGAAGGAGCATGGGTCCCTGCATCACTGTGGAGTAGAAAGTCAACTGGGTATTACTGCACTGGATTATCAGCTGTGGAAAATGTGAGGTTTGTTTGTTAAAACACATGGTGGTACCTAACCAAACACACTGCTTTGATCTGCTTCGCAAATTGGACTTCTGCATAAGATTCCTTTTAAAGAAGGTTTTCCCTCAAAAAGAATAAAATGAACAAAACCTTCAGAAACTTTGGACCCAATTCGGCCTCTTCCCTTTACAGATGAGGACCAGGTACAAAGATGTGAGGTGACTTGTCCAAGATCACCCAGCTAGTGAGCTGCAGAGGCAGGCCCAGGCCTCAGGCCTCCAGAGGCCTTGTCCAATGCCTTAACCAGAAGTCACCCACCTCTAACACTTTCCAGTCAAAACAGATGGAAGTGCGACTTCCCTGGTGGCACAGTGGTTAAGAATCCGCCTGCCAATGCAGGGGACACGGGTTCCACCCGGGCTGGGGAAGATCCTACATGCCGCGGAGCAGCTAAGCCCCTGTGCCACAGCTACTGAGCCTGCGCTCTAGAGCCCGTGAGCCACAACTACTGAAGCCCAAGTGCCTAGAGCCCCGTGCTCCACAACAAGAGAAGCCACCATGATGAGAAGCCCGCGCACAGCAACGAAGAGTAGCGCCCACTTGCCGCAACTAGAGAAAGCCTGCATGCAGCAACAAAGACCTAACACAGCCAAAAATAATTAATTAATTAATTTTTTTTTAAATGGAGGGAAATGGTGAAACCAGCTACAGTGAAAAGTAGCGCTATCTCAAAAACCTGGTACAGTTTAACTTGGCCAAAACTTAGGCTGATGTCAGCCTAGTCCTGCAGGTAGGATAGGTGTATAAAGCACCTTTAGTTCATCCCTCCATTGTGTTTTTTCTGCCTGTTCATTGTGTTATATTATCTAAGTCACTATTTGGGGGTAAAACATCGCCTCAGTCTTCAGTTATGCTGTTCAGTGGGGTCCCAAGGAGGTGAGTCCCCAAAGCAGGGCCAGCATGGAGTTCCAACTGGGAGGAGAAGAGGACTAAGGGACCAGGAAACCAGGGAAACAGAGGTCCACCAGGTGGCCCAGCCACACCTGCTGTGTGCTCTGAGTGGGGGGACAAGCCCACTTGCTAGTGGAAAAGATGTTTCTAGGAGAACTTGAAGCCTGGCTCTCTTGGGCTCAGGCCCCGGGCACGCTAAGCTTGCAGGCCATTCCTGGGGCAACCGGGTGAGGCTAGTCCTAGCAGGAGACGTTGGCACCTCTTCCCATGTGAGAGAGGCGTCCTTTGGAGGAACTATGGAGTAAGCTCACCAGTTAATGCACCTGTACATATGTTTACACCCCACTTCCTCTATTCTACGTCTCTTTATCCCCTGAGCCAGTTCTGACCATGTGGACCCTGGTACTACTTCTGCATTTACAAATTCCCCCCTAGAAGACACCTATAATATGGCCCCTTATTAGCTTTTTCTTACCAGTTTATGGAGAGAAGAATGGACTTACCTTCCCTGGGGTTTTTACAAAACAGTGATCATCTGTCCCAGGTGGTTAAGTTTCTGTAAATTCTCGCAGGTAGCACAAGCCAGGCTCTCACCCACCAAGGAAGGCTGAATGTCTGCCTTACCACTGCCACATTCACTTGGATCACTCTCTTCTGCAAACTAGTCCTTCCAGACAAGTCTTAAATTGGGAGAAACGGAACAACTATTCTCATTCTTTGAGAATTACAAATATTATTTTAAGTTGGGATATTCACCAATTTTAAACACTTCTCTCTCTCTCCTTTTTCCTCCAGTTTGGATAACAGTTCTTGGAATTAAACTTAAGGTCTCAGGATGTCTGAACTGGGAGTTAATTGTTGAATTTTCCTGAGTCATTGTAAAAAAAAAAATTTTCATCTTAATTGCTCATGGGGAATAAGTAAAAAAAAATGTGTAGACATCTGAAGTCCTATATGCTTTGTCAAACTAAACTGTTAACAGTCCTGGCCAAAGTGTTTGGACAGTCTGCTGAACTGGGTTATTGTTAAGAGACTTCAGTCTTTAGGTATTTAGGTTTTCTTTATTATTATTATGTTGCAGCATTTGTGGCTTAACCTTGTGGCATCATTCTGAATAGGAAGAAAACGCAGCACGAGAAGTTTCTTTAGAAGCCATCTAACTCCTTGCTACTGAAAGTGTGTCCACAGACTAACCGGCAGTACTGGCACCCCTGGGAGCTTGCTAGAAATGCAGGATTTTAGGCCCCTCCCCAAACCTATTGAATTAGAATCTGCAGTTCAAGAAGGCCCCCAGGTGATTTGTGTACACATTAAAGTTAGAGATGCACTTGTCTAGTCCGGCTCCTTCATCTGCCATGTGAGGGAACTGAGGCCCCGGCAGGTTCTCAGCGTCTCAGAGCGCAAGGAGAAGCCATGGCACAAGACCAGGGGCTGCATCTTGAAAACAAGCTGCCACAAACCACGTGATCTCTCCAGATGCGGGCTCACGGGGTGGCTGAAATCTCTGTGATATTCACTCTCAACCATACTTAAACACGACCACAAAGTAAGAGAGTGTTCTAGAACTGCTTCCATGGTGGGCATTTTTCTAAAAATAACTGAAAGACACCCTTCTGGGACAGATATGAGCTGATGTGGCCATTTCAGACCAGACAGGTAAATAGTGAGTCCCCATCTATTCAGCCCCCGGCTGTGAACAGTTTCTCAGTGGTAGCGGGAGCATGGTTGTCTCCTCTACAAGGAAGCAGGAGGTCAGAATCCACAATATTTATGTTGGGATTTTCACTGTTCATATGAGGAAACATCCTCATTAATCCCAAACATGTCTATTATTGAGTAGGTCCCTAAAGTCGGGTGTTCCTTTAAAACAATAAACGTAACCTGTGTCTCATATTTCAGGTTTGATGCAATTACTGCCTCAGGCAGCCTACCTAGTTCTTTGGGGCTACAGTTTTCAATGTAAACGGGACTAGAAATTCAATAAAACTGGACACACATGTATAGGTTCTAACATTTGCTGTCATTATGAAAAAGAAATTGTTTTTGATTGTCAAACCTTGCTATGTGCTAGGAAGCAATGAAAACAATTATTTCAGACACCAAGATGGAGAGAATAGAATGCTGTGTATTTCCAGTGGGAGAGGAAGACGTTCAAATGCCCTGTCACATATATAGGTCTGAATTCTCTGCCTGCGGCAGAAGCGTCAGGCTGTTAGAGACCTGACAAAAGGAGATCCCAAGGGTTTATGGGCCGGGAGAGAAGGCAGAGAAAGGAGGATTCGCATTCCTTTGTTTTGGGGTTGGATGCAGGTAAATGAACTGTAACATACCCAGACCAGAACACGAAGTCTGACGTACAGGAGCCACTTAGTGTACGTTCTTTCTTCAACCCCGTCTCTCTTTGTGGCGGGGAGTCAGGCTGATGACATAGCCCTGGCAAGGCCCAGAGGTAGATTTGGTTTGCTCAAGATGGCTTTATCTGTAGTGGCAAAACATAAAGGAGAATGTTTCTATTGTTACTAAATAAAAGAACAGCTGTATGAATCACGACTGCTTCCTGAGAACAGTAGCAGCAGATGCAGAATCTCCATGCCTCTCGGGTCAGGAGAAATTTGGGTTTCCTGACAAGGACTAGGGTTTCTGTGGGTTTAACCTGAAATGATGGGAGTGGAGCCACCCACAATCCATGCTTGGCTGTCTAGATCTGGAATATTCCAGATGAAGTCAGTGGGAGCACATGGCAATTCTGACCCCGTCTGCTGTGCTGAGACTGCTGGGGCAGAAGAGAAGATGCTAGGAGAAGGCAGAGCGATGTCAGGAGGTGATTCTCAGGGTTCATAGGAAAGGTTACAATAAGCCCATAACGTTTTAGGGGGAAAGAAGTCTGTCTAATGCATCCCAGATTTTCTTTAAAGGAAAATATATAGGTACAATAATGGGGAAGGGACAGAGGGGCAACGATCTTGGAGTTTCAAATACTCTTTGATCAGTTTCTATCAGATTATGACAATTCTGATTTGCCAGGGAATTGGAGATAAATTTGACATTGGGTCCGTGCGAGGTAATGGAGTTAGGTTAAGACAATCCAAATGACACAGGTAGGCCTTCCTGGGTAGTAATAGTCATTTCTTTTTTTTTAAATTTTATTGAAGTATACTTGATTTACAGTGTGTTAATTTCTGCTGTACAGCAAAGTGACTCAGTTATACATATATATTCGTTTCCATTGTGGTTTATCACAGGATATTGAATATAGTTCCCTGTGCTATATAGTAGGACGTTGTTTTTTATCCATCCTGTATATACTAGTTTGCATCTGCTGTTCCTAAACTCCCAATCCTTCCCTCCCTCACCACCCCCTTGGCAACCACAGGTCTGTTTGCTGTGTCTGTGAGTCTGTTTCTGTTTTGTAGATATGTTCATTTGTGTCGAATTTTAGAGTCCACATGTAAGTGATATCATATGGTATTTGTGTCTCTCTGTCTGACTTACTTCACTTAGTATGATAATCTCTAGGCCCATCCATGTTGCTGCAAATGGCATTATTTCATTCTTTTTATGGCTGAGTAATATTCCATTGTGTGTGTGTGTGTGTGTGTGTGTGTGTGTGTGTGTGTGTGTGTGTGTGTGTGTATATATATATATATATACACCACATTTTCTTTATCCATTCATCTATTAATGGACATTTAGGTTGTTTCCATGTCTTGGCTATAGTAAATAGTGCTGCTTTGAACATACAGGTACATGTATCTTTTCAAATTAGAGTTTTGTCTGTGTATATGCCCAGGAGTGGGATTGCTGGATCATATGGCAACTCTATTTTTAGTTTTCTGAAGAAGCTCCATACTGTTCTCCATAGTGGCTGCACCAATTTACATTCCCGCCAATGGTATAGGAGGGTTCCCTTTTCTCCATACCCTCTCCAACATTTGTTATTTGTAGACTTTTTAATGATGGCCATTCAGACTGGTGCGAGGTGGTACCTCATTGTGGTTTTGATTTGCATTTCTCTAATAATTAGTGATGTTGAGCATCTTTTCCTGTGCCTGTTGGTCATCTGTATGTCTTCTTTGGAGAAATGTTTAATTAGATCTTCGGCCCATTTTTTGATTGGGTTGTTTGGTTTTTTGTTATTGAGTTGTAGGAGCTGTTTGTATATTTTGGAAATTAAGCCCTTGTTGGCTGCATCATCTACAGATATTTTCTCCCAGTCCGTAGGCTGCCTTTTCATTTTGTTTATGGTTCCCTTTGCTGTGCAAAAGCTTAGAAGTTTGATTAGGTTCCATTCTTTAAGTAATAATCATTTCTTACCTGGGCATGGATTGTCAGTCTGTAGACCGTCCTCATGGCAGTATTGTGAGGAATGTCTCTCTAAGGCTAGTGCTTCTCCTACTAGACCAGTGGCCTCTGAAATGGACAACCCACTACACCCTGGAGGGTACACACGATAATCTATTGCTTGCACAAAGAAGCTATTTAGAGTTTTTCCCCCTAAAAATCAGAAAGAAATTCAGCTTTACCAGTATTGACTACACAGATTGAGCTTGGCACGTTTTGTCAGTTTTTATATCAGACAGCCCCACATTACAATGTCCAGGTGTCCATTACAATGTCTCCTGAGGACTGAGGACATTCCCATGTCTCGGATCAGAGTGACCCCCAGCTTGTTCACTTTCTGCCTCCTGTTGCCCCTTATTCACCTGTAGTGAAGTGAATTGATAGATTTCAGGGTCTTCCTTCCTCTGACAGAGAGGAAAAGCAACTTAGAATGAATCTTGCAAAGAATGGGATAATATTAATGATGCAAATACACACCAAGCCCAGAAAACAGCAGAGCCAGTGTTTCTGTTATTTTTGGTATGCACTCATTGTCTGCCGTAGTATGATATTGAAAACAGCAATCTCATCTGAGCTAACAAGTTGCCAAAATATTTTCAAGAAGATGATTTGAAATGTGAATTACCTTCGCTGTCCTTGATGATGAATGTCACCCAGGTATCCATTGTACCTTAATGTAAGTTCAAGGACATTAGGAAGCCATCATGACTAGCAATTCATTTAAAAGCAATACATGTAGGACTTAAAGACAAAACTCTGTAGTCCCCCTCCCTCCACCCCTCCCCCAGGTGGTTAAAGGCATGCGATTCTCACCAGTACTTAAAAATTTTGCCAAATTTAATGATAAATCTTTAAAAGCCTCTCTTGAGATTTCTTACTTACTACTGAAAAAGCCACATATGACTGGGTAAATCTGTTCTTCTTGATGCTGTTAAAAATGGTTGAAATAATGCCTAAAATATATTTAGGGACAAACAAAATGCGTTTCTTGCCAGCTGATACTGTTGGACTAGAAATAGAAAATATTGTTGAATGTCTGAAGAAGCAAGGATTAGAGCAGGTGTTGCAGTGTAGGATGTTTGCTCTGTAGTTGTATAAAAGCATTTATTTTGTCAATATGTTTCTACTTAGAGTATTTGCTAGATTCTGTTTCAATAACTCAAACTAAAGAACTACTTTAAATTTGTGTGTGTGCGTGCGTGTGGTGTGTGTTTTGCCAGTGTGCATACCACATACGAGAAAATATACTGGAAATTATATACCTTCAACAATTATTTCTTTAATTAAAAAATGTTTCATGGAAAACCTAGGTAAATATGACCACTGAGACAGAGATAGGGCCGGATGAAAGTCATTCCCCAAATCGTACAGAGGAAAGCTTTTATAGCAAAGTAGTTAATGCCAGAAGTGCACAGAACGTTATAGGATGTTATCCATATGGGTTAAATTTATAAAAACAAGACCTTTAAAATATAGTGGAGTCCTTAAGCACTGCATAAAGAGATGGATAGTGACCATGAAAGTCTTTTGTAATACACGGAGTTTCCTTTTAAATTTCTTGTAAGTTATCTTCTGTCAACATATTAAAGGAATTGTTGAACTTAAGATGAGACCCAAAGAGGTTGATTGTTTCTGTGATGACAATTATGCTATCTAGAAAAAATAAAAGTGTCATGAAGAATGAAGGTGGGAAGGAGGCATATTCATTGACTAACTGACCCATGAAGGGTATGACCAGGTGAAATGAACATTTTGCCTTCCCAAAGCATATCATCTCGGGCTGCATTTAGAACTCTCCTCTTCTTTGCATTCCCATAATACCCTTTGTACACATCCCCCCACCCATCCACCCACCTTTCCATCTCCCTATCCTTCCATTCATCCATCCATCCATCTAGCCGTTCATCCATTTATCACCCATTAATCCAACAAATATATATTGATCATCTACTAGATGTCAGCATTCTAGATGGTGGGTGTACAAACAGACAATGAACAAAACTATCAATAATCCCAACCATCATGAAACTAACATCCTAAGGAGGGAAAACAGATCATTTGAAAAATAAGATGTATAATGTTAGACGGTGATAAATATTATGGGGAAAAACAAAGGAGAAAAGGAAATTAAATTGTGACAGGGAACACACTGCAACTTTTAATTCAGTAATCAGAGAAAGCATCACTGAGAATATCACGTTCGAGTAAACACCCAAAGGAGGTGAGAGGCTGAGTCCTGCAGATACCTGTGCAGTTTACTGAGCAGAGGGAACAGTAAGGATAAAAACCCCAAGGAAGGATTGTGCTTCAGGTTTTAGTTGGAGCTGAATGAGTGAGGGGAGAGGAAGCCCTGAGGTCAAAGAGGTGACAAGTCAAAGGAGAGGGGCAGTGGCAGACTCTGCAGAGCCCTGCAAATATTTTGGCTTTTATTCCAAGTGCAGTGAGAAGCCCCTGGAGGGCTCTGTGCAGAGGACATGACTTGGTCTGACTTAACGCTTTAACAGGATTGTTTTGTCTGTGTTATAGAGAATAGACTAAACGGGGGCGTCTTAGTCTGTTCAGGCTGCTGCAACAAAGTACCATAGACTTGGTGGCTTGAAGCAAGTCCTCTCGAGACTCTTGTAAGGACACTAATCCCATTGAGAGGGCTCCACCCTCATGACCTCATCTCATCCTAATTACCACCCAAAGCCCCTGCTTCCTAATAGCATCACGTTATGGGGTAGGGCTTCAGCATAGCAACTGGGGGGTGGAGAGACACAAATATTCAGTCCATAACCTGGGGCAGTCACAGAAGTGGAGGCCTATTGGGAGATACTGCGGTAATCAGGGTGTGGTAGTGAGAGGTGGTTGGATTCTCAATTATCATGTTATATTGAAATGATCCACTTTTTTTTCTGTCTCCTACACCTGTATAGGGCATTCCCAGCACCTATCACAATGCCTCACTCATAAAAATCATGAAGTGTCTCCTTTTGGTGAATGAACTATGCTCATTTTGAGGGTAGTATAGGGCTAATTGTCTCAACTTGTAGATAAGATGGAAGTGAGGTAGAAAAGGTTATTTAAGGATTAAAAGAAAAGTAAGTGGTTGATACTGGGTTATTATGAGAAATAGGATGCTTGGGGGAGTATATTCTTGGTCACAGGGGATGATTTTAAGGAAATCCTTCCTTTCCCAACACAACTCTGGGAATTTGGGTCAGACTCAAAACTGTTTCCATCTGATGTCACACTTGGAACAACTGCATTGCACAATACCTGGACATGCTTTTCCCACAAAATACAACATGTCTCCTTGAAGTTGTGCAGTGTGCTGATTTGTGGATATGTATCTATCTATATTTTTGAGAAGTCTTCAGCCATTGGGGGGGTCATAAATTCACATAATCATAGAAGCAAAGCAGAAGCCATGATCTTAAATACTGTTTGTTCAATTCTATCACCTATAAGTTGGGGATAATACTTTCACCTCACAGTGTTCGTGTCAAGATTAAGTAAAAGAGTTAATATAAAGATTTCCGCACTGCTAGGTAAATAGTAATCACTCAAATCTTTGTCCTTTTCAGCCGATGTTATTGTTGAGCTAAAGAAAATTCACAAGGAGAGTATCAGGCATACCTCAGTTTATTGTGCTTTGCTTTATTGCACTTCACAGATACTACATTTTTTGCAAATTGAAGGTTTGTGGCAACTCTGCTTCCAGCAAGTCTACTGGCACCATTTTTCCAGCAGCATGTGCTCACTTCATGTGTCTGTATCACATTTTCATAATTCTCACAATACTTCAAATGTTTTCATTATGACTGTATTTGTTATGGTGATTTGCGATCAGTGATCTTTGATGTTACTATTGTAATTGTTTGGGAGCACCACAAACCATGTCCATATAAGACAGCAAACTTAACTGGTAAATGTGTGTGTTCTGACTGCTCCACTGACCTGTTGTTCCCTCATCTCTCTCCCTTCCCTTGGGCCTCCCTGTTCTCTGAGACGCAGCAATATTGAAATTGGGCCAATGAATTAACCTACAATGGCCTATAAGTGTTCAAGTGAAAGGACGAGGCACATGTCTGTCAGTTTCAATCAAAAACTAGAAATGATTAAGCTTAGTGAGGAAGGCATGTCAAAAGCCAAAACAGGCCAAAAGCTAGGCCTCTTGCACCAAACAGTAAGCCAAGTTGTGAATGCAAAGGAAAAGTTCTTGAAGGAGATTAAAAGTGCTACTCCAGTGAACACATGAATGATAAAAAAAAAGCAAAACAGCCTTATTGCTGATACGGAGAAAGTTTTACTGGTCTGAATAGAAAAAATCAAACCAGCCACAACGTTCCCTTAAGCTAAAGCCCAATCCAGAACAAGGCCCTGATTCTGTTCCATTCTGTGAAGGCTGAGAGAGGTGAGGAGGCTGAAGAAGAAAAGTTTGAAGTTAGCAGTGGTTGGCTCATGAGATTTAAGGAGAGATGCCGTCTTCATAACATCAAAGTGCAAGGTAGATACCACAGCAAGTGCTGATGTAGAAGCTGCCCCAAGTTATCCAGAAGATCTAGCTGAGATAGTTAATGAAGGTGGCTACACTAAACAATAGATTTTCAATGTAGACGAAATACCCTTATATTGGAAGAAGATACCATCTAGGACTTTCATAGCTGGAGAGGAGAAGTCGGTGCCTGACTTCAAAGCTTCAGAGAACAGGCTGACTCTCTTGTTAGGGGCTAATGCACCTGATGACTTGAAATTGAAGCCAATGCTCATTTACCATTCTGAAAATCCTAGGTCCCCTAAGAGTTATGCTAAATCTACTCCGACTGTGCTCTATAAATGGAACAACAAAGCCTGAATGAGAACACATTGGTTTACAACATGGTTTACTGAATATTTTAAGCCCACTCTGGATAACTACTGTTCAGAAAAAAAATGCCTTTCAAAATATTACTGCTCATTGAGAATGCACCAGCTCACCCTAGAGCTCTGATAGAGATGTACAATGAGATGAATGTTGTTTTCATGCCTGCTAGCCCAAAATCATTCTGTAGCCCATGGATCAAGGAATAATTTAAAATTTCAAGTCTTAAAATTTAAGAAATACATTTCATAAGACTATAGCTGCCGTAGATAAGTGATTCTTTTTTTTTTGCGGTACACGGGCCTCTCACTGTTGTGGCCCCTCCCGCTGCCGAGCACAGGCTCCGGATGTGCAGGCTCAGCGGCCATGGCTCATGGGCCCAGCCGCTCCGCGGCATGTGGGATCTTCCCGGACCAGGGCACGAACCCGTGTCCCCTGCATCGGCAGGCAGACTCTCAACCACTGCACCACCAGGGAAGCCCAATAAGTGATTCTTTTGATGGATCTGGGCAAAGTAAATTGAAAAACTTCTGGAAAAGATTCACCATTCTAGATACCTAAAGACCATTTAAGTATCTAAATGATTCATGGGAAGAGGTCAAAATATAAACATTAACAGGAATTTGGAAGAAGTTGATTCATGGATGACATTGAGAAGTTCAAGACTTCAGTGAAAGAAGTAACTGCAGATGTCATAAAAATAGCAAGAGAACTAAACTTAGAAGTGGAGCTCGATGATGTGACTGAATTGCTGTAATCTCAGATAAAACTTGAATGGATGAGGAGTTGTTTCTTATTGGATGCACAAAGAAAGTGGTTTCTTGAGATGGAATCTGCTCCTGGTGAAGATGCGATGAAGATTGTTGAAATGACGACAAAGTAATTAGAATATGACATACACTTCGTTGATAAAGAAGCAGCAGTTTGACTCCAGTTTTGAAAGAAGTTCTGTCGTGGGTAAAATACTATTAAACAGCATTGCATGCTATAGAGAAATTGTTTGTGAAAGGAAGAGTCAATTGATGTGGCAGACTTCATTGTTGTCTTGTTTTAAGAAACCTCCACAGTCACCCCAACCTTCGGCAACCACCACTCTGGTCAGTCAGCAGCCATCAGCTTCAAGGCAATACCCTCCATTGGCAAAAAGGTTACAACTTGGTGAAGGCTCAGATGATGGGTAGCATTTTTCAGCAATAAAGTATTTTTAATTAGGGTATGTATATTTTTCTTTAGATGTGATGCTATTGCACATTTAATAGACCACAGTATAGTGTAAACATAACTTTTACATGCACTGGAAAACCAAAAAATCAATGTGACTTGATTTATTACAATATTCACTTTATTGTGATGGTCTGGAACTGAACCTACAGTATCTCTAAGGTACACTTGTAGTATATTTAATGAGCTCATCGTCTAAAGTGGTGGTAGGAGAAGTGGTTCCGCCAAAAAAAAAAAAATTGTAAGAACTTATATAAAAATAAGAGGATGAATCTATAGTGTGTTATTAAGGAAAAATAGAGTCTGTACCTATTTGTACCCCAGTATAGTGGGTTTATTTGTAATTTGGAAGCTGTTGTCAGCCTGTGAGAACAGCAATAATTCATGGGTGCAGCTTTGGTCCCCATCAGGACCAGGGTACAAAAGGCCAGTAGAAACTGGGAGGGCTCAATAGATAGGGAGTTTGATGCTGATCAATACAAATACTGCCAGTAATAATAACGTATTCCAGCTTCTATAGAGAGGCTGGGAATGGGCCAAGATGACAGTTAGAAGAGAGCATAGGTCCTCTGCTCTACTTACAGAGATTATTTTTTTTCTATCCTTATTCCTTGAGATCAGAACAAAGAAACAATTGACTGGATATAGAAGTTTCATGACAATTAAGTGACATTTTGTTCAGGATAATTATAGGATTTACACTGTTTCCTTTTGACAGTTGATCAAAGGGAAATGAAAATTTGTAACACAAACTGCCCCCATGTAGATCACTAAGTAAGCTGCTGCATTTACTTTTCTTCCTAGGACTTTGGAAGGCAAACAGGGATCTCTCCAGAATGTTCTTACTCTCTTGCCTCAGTTGGCACTGCCCTATGCAATCGCTCCACTGATGCTTCCAGTGGGTTGTTGTCAGCTTTCATCATACTCAGAAAATGGTCTGGCTTCTCTCTTGGGCTTTCCTGTACTCTGATCTTAAACCCCAGTTAAAGAGCAATGTATTTTGAGTACAGTCTTGAATTTTCTAGTATTCTGAGAAACCATCAACCTGTAAACATTCATTGGCTCCTTTTCTTTTTCTAGAAATGTTTTTATCCCCATGCTATTGACCTTAAGAAGCCTGGATACTGATGGTTTTTACATTTTTATTTCCTGAAAATCTTGTCAGGATTGACGAAAAATATTGTTTTAGTACCTTTGTCCTAAAAAGCGCTGTGAAATTCCAAGGCAGGCCAAACTCAGGAGGTTGGTGGGAGTGACTTTCACCAATGGGGAGGCCTTATGTATAGAAACTTAAACTTGAAGGAAGAATATTGAAAGATCCTTCTTGTCTTTCATGTGGGTGCATCTTACAATTGCAGCCTTTTAAACAGAGGTTCTAGGACCTAGCTTTTCAGCCAGTTCTAAGATCTCTTTTTCTTCTCTTTTTATTACGTAGAACATTTCATGGCCTTGCTAACAGCAGGAAAAAAGTTTTTGCACATTCTACATACTCACCATATCTTTAATTTTCTAAAACTGTAGCTAGTTGCCAAAACTATTCTGGCATTCCATGAAGCGATGCCGTTTGTCATCAGAAAACTTTTGAACTCTACGTAATTGCAAAATATCAAAGAACATTTTTATATCCTGACAAGGCTTATAAAAACAATTAGACTGCATTTTATGGGATTTGTTTGGGTTAAATATGATTCTGGTCATCAGAAAAGGATTTTTCATTCTTTTTTTTTTTTTTTGGCTAAATGTATCAGTAAAGGTTTAATCAGGAAAAGAGAAACCACGTTAGGTATGTCAAATAAAGGAGGTTTAAAATAGGAGACTGATTCCAAAAGTAAGGCCTGAAGGAACAAAGGAAGGGAAGGTGGGATAACACAGAGGTTAGTGTCAAGCTGCTATTACTGGAAGAACTAAAGAGCCAAGGTGGTGCCCCAGAGCTGAGAAGTGCACTCCTTGGAATTATCCAAGTGTGCATCTGCTCCTGGACCTCCTGATGCTACTGCTGGAACTGCAAAGGCTACTGGACCACAGCCACTCAAGGCTGCTTCTGCTGCACCCGGAACAGTCAGCACCATTGGAGTCCAGAGCCACCTGCTGCCTCCATGGCTGGACATGGGGCTGGAAGCAGAGAGAGGATGAGCAATGGCTTCTCTCCACCTTGCATCTTCCAAACACATGCCAGTGTGTCTCACTGCTTGGATTTAATTGATAGTCAGTTGGCAGGATTCTGGAGAATGTAGCTAGCTGGCAGAGTCCAGCTCACTGCAAAACAGAGCTGAGCCTAGAAGGGAAGGAATAGAATTGAGAGCAAACAGGCAAATGACAGCTCATGTCTGTCCTTCACACAGAGGAAAAATGTGTTCTAGACAAATCTGACATGGAACAACACAATGTGTCACATCCCTCTTTCCAGCTTCATGAATGAATAAATGTTCACTTGGCTTTCTTTTCACTTCCCCAAATATTTTAAATTTTAAATATCTTCCATTTTTTAAATATTTAAAGATGGAATATGAATGAAGAAAATCAAGCAGGGCATGCTATAGTTTATCTTATGTAATTTGTTTCTTCAGCAAGTTTTGGAGGAAGGCAGCTTTGGCTTATGCTTTTACAAAATGCTAGGTGATATACAAATATTTCTCATTTAATACTTACAACAGCCTTATGAGGTAGGAATTACTTATTTTTTAACATCTTTATTGGAGTATAATTGCTTTATAATGGTGTGTTTCTGCTTTATCACAAAGTGAATCAGCTATACATATACATATATCCCCATATCTCCTCCCTCTTGCGTCTCCCTCCCACCCTCCCTATCCCACCCCTCTATCTGGTCACAAAGCAGCGAGCTGATCTCCCTGTGCTATGCGGCTGCTTCCCACTAGCTATCTATTTTACATTTGGTAGTGTATATATGTCCATGCCACTCTCTCACTTTGTCCCAGCTTACCCTTCCCCCTCCCCATGTCCTCAAGTCCGTTCTCTACGTCTGCGTCTTTATTTCTGTCCTGCCCCTAGGTTCTTCAGAACCTTTCTTTTTTTTTTAGATTCCATATATATGTGTTAGCATATGGTATTTGTTTTTCTCTTTCTGACTTCACTCTGTATGACAGACTCTAGGTCCATCCACCTCACTACAAATAACTCAATTTTGTTTCTTTTTATGGCTGAGAAATATTCCATTGTATATATGTGCCACATCTTCTTTATCCATTCATCTGTCGATGGACACTTAGGTTGCTTCCATGTCCTGGCGATTGTAAATAGTGCTGCAGTGAGCATTGTGGTACATGACTCTTTTTGAATTATGGTTTTCTCAGGGTATATGCCCAGTAGTGGAATTGCTGGGGCGTATGGTAGTTCTATTTGTAGTTTTTCAAGCAACCTCCATACTATAAAACTCTTAGAGGAAAACTCTTAGAGGAAAATATAGGCAGAACACTCTATGACATAAATCACAGCAGGATTCCTTTTGACCCACCTCCTAGAGAAATGGAAATAAAAATAAACAAATGGGACCTAATGAAACTTAAAAGCTTTTGCACAGCAAAGGAAACCATAAACAAGTCGAAAAGACAAACCTCAGGATGGGAGAAAATATTTGCAAACGAAGCAACTGACAAAGGATTAATCTCCAAAATTTACAAGCAGCTCATGCAGCTCAATATCAAAAAAACAACCCAATCCAAAAATGGGCAGAAGACCTAAGTAGACATTTCTCCAAAGAAGACATACAGATTGCCAACAAACACATGAAAGGATGCTCAACATCACTAATCATTAGAGAAATACAAATCAAAACTACAATGAGGTATCACCTCACTCCAGTCAGAATGGCCATCATCAAAACATCTACAAACAATAAATGCTAGAGAGGGTGTGGAGAAAAGTGAACCCTCTTGCACTGTTGGTGGGAATGTAAATTGATACAGCCACTAGGGAATTACTTTTATAGGCACCACCGTCACTCCCCAAGAAAGCAGAGTCTCAGACAAACCTTCACATCTCTTCGTCTCCAGAGCGGGGACAAGAACTCTGCCTAGCACTTTCCAGCCAGCACATGGTGGCTTTGCAGCCTGGAAAATAATGGCAGTTTTTTACTTGCAACCCAAGAGAGACCTTGATGTGGGAAAAATAGGACTTGTAAATAGGTTGCCAGAATATTTTTTTCTACTGTAATACTACTGTGAACTCAAGGAAACAGTGTACACTCCAGTGCTTACTGGTGCCCATCTTGAATTTCCAGATCTCTTTGCTTGAATCTCTTTATAACACAGGTTTCATTGGCCTTTTATAATATTCATTTGCTTCTCTGTCATTTCCTCCCAATAGATTATTGTAAGCACCTTGAGGACCACCGCGGTGGTTACATTCATCTCTGAACCCCACACAGAGCCTGGTGGAGGGCTAGCACTTAGGAAGAGCTCGAGAAATGTGTGGCTATTGGATTGTGGGTTTTGGAAGGTCCTGCCCTCGTCATGGGCTGTGTAGAGCCAGACTACAGGAATCATGACTTTCAGAGACAACTTAGTTCATATCCTGTCTTCACTACTTACTAGCTATGTGACCTGGGAAGGTTATTAATTTTTCTGTACTCTCTTCCATAAAATGGAAATAATACCTACCCCTCAAGGGTCATTGTAAAAATATGTTGGTTCATGTACAAAAATTTTCAGATACTATAGCTAGCATAGGCTAAGTGCTTAATAAATACCAGTTTACCATTGTATAATTTTTTATTGGTTAAAATAACATAATAATTTCATCAGGACTCAATAAAAGTATATTAAGTGATTAACAAAGAGATCTGTAAATGAGAAATCAGAAAGACTTAGCTCATTTATATGTTGAATATCTGGAAGCTTTCTGGGGGAGAAAGCAACTGGTTGAACTGAAGTGACCTGAGTTTTCAAGCACAGGTGTAGGTGTCTTAGTCCATTTGGGCTGTGGTAACAGAATACCATAATGCGTAGCTTATAAATAACAAATATTTATTTCTCACAGACTAGAGCCTGGAAAGTCTAAGATCAAGGTGCTGGCATATTTAGTGTCTAGTGCAGGCCCACTTCCTGGTTCATAGATGGGTGTCTTCTTGCTGTGTCCTCACATGGCAGAAGGGGCAAAGGGGCTCTCTAGAGCTTCTTTTAGTAGGGCTCTAATTCCATTCATGCAGGCTCTGCCCTTATAACCTATTTACCTCTCCAAGTCCCCACCTCCTAATACCATCCATTGGGGGTTAGAATTTCAATATATGAATTTTAGGGGGACACATTCAGTGTATAATAGTAGTGGATAAATCACATCATCTCTGTGTGTATGTGTGTGTACTTGCACACATGGTATCACAGTATTCACTTCCTCTGCAAAAGTATCCTCTGGAATTTCACATGCAGATTTACTCTTACCATGAATTTACTATACACTTGATGATTAAAAGGTCCCTATTTGGTTTTGCTCCCCTGTTGCTTTCCCAAGTAACTGGGTATTTGCCATTTCCTGCTATGAAAGCACTAGAAGGCTGGTGCCAATGTAGATAGTTCAGATATTGGCTGCATATATTCAAGTGTTTTGTTTTGGAGAAGTTGAGGGTCAAGGATCAACATACTGTGACATTTGTAGCTTTGATTTAACCTGGAAAAGCTACTTTGAAATTAGCTTTTTCATGCATCACACCATGGTCAGAATGCCTTTAGAGCCTATCCCATTCTTCATCAGGGATTCCTTTGTTACCAGGGCACATGTTACTTTGGCAAAAACTGAAGAAACTGGATATGATTTTTCAGAAAATTCAAAACTGATAAAAACTGGTTTTCCTTAATATTTCACATCCCTAGACCCTAGTCCAAGTTGAAGAAACCACACTTGAGTCAGTTTTCTAAATTCAGATCATACATCTGTATCTTTTTGTGGGGTCTTTATCCTAAAAACTGAATTTTAGTTCATTCATTCACCTATCCATTCATTCATTCATTGAACAAGTACATTTTGATCACTTGCCACGTGCCAGGCACTGTTCAATGCTGTGAATACAGAGTGAATAAAATAGGCAACGTCCCGAGGTTAGAAATGTCAAAGCTAAATAATCCCTAACTTCTTAATACTTCAAAAGCACCTTAATTTTTGATGCCATTTTTCATTAAAGCAGGATTACCACTATCTGTGTACAAAATTCCTGGGGGTCAGCAGGTGAAGGGTGGAGGATGGTGGTTGTTTTACAGATGGCCAAGTGGCTTCATACTTGAGTCCCTCTTAATAATAAAAAATAAACGAAAATACCTACCCTTATAGTTATGAAGGGGACTGTTCTGCATTAGTCAGAAGCCTCTGATTGCTAGTAGCAGATAACCTAATTTAGAATGTTCTAGACAATAAAGAGAGCCTAACAAAAGAAAAGTTGAGAAGAAGGGAGGCTTTCGACACTGTTTCATTCACAGGTCTGTGAGATGATAGGGCCTCATCAGCCCCAATTTTCTGAAATTCTTGTGGAACCTCAGCCCAGTGCCCTAGCTTCTTCCCTCACTGCGGTGTGTTTACCGCTGGGACGTGGGTCATCCTTTCCTCTTCACTCTGTTTAAAGGGCGCCGTGCTCTTTATCTCACCAGGCGTGACTTATGGGAAGCATTAGAACAGTGTAACTGCAAATAAGGTCATTCCTTCATCAAGGTCCGAAATCCTTTAAGGAATATATACAGATGTACATGAGTTAACAATGTGTTAGAAAATGGCGTCGCACTGCCGCAGACTCTTCTGGTAAAAACCAGGGGGGTGGGAAGGAATTTAGGTGGAGAATAACATAAAGCTGAAATCTCATTACCATCATCATCTCACTGAGCAGACTGGGAACTGGGGAGAGAAAGATATTAGTTTTGGAATTATACAAAGCTATATCTGGTGAGAATTGAAATCTGGGTCTCAATGAATACAGAAGTACTAAATACAATTTACAGACAGGGAAATACAAATGGCAAACAAATATATGAAAAAATGTTCAACTCTCCAGTAGGGCAAGAAATAAAAATCTGAGTGATGACAGGTTGTTATTTGGCACTTATAAACGAAGAACAATAAATAAATTATAGATAGATCAATTGATCTAGATCTAGATCTAGATCTATCTGATGCAGTGCTAACAAGCCTGTGGAGATACAGTACATCCAGTTCTTGCTAGTGGGTAGAAAAACAGTTACAGTTCATTTAAAAGTCTGACGAGAAGTAGTATCAAAGGCACAACTTTCAGTACCTATGACTCGGTAGTCACTTGCATTAGTCTCTTTTGCCCAAGGAAACAACTCAAAGGAAAAAAAGTAAACGTATAAAGATGTTTATGTGTTGCTATTTATAATAGAGAAAATCTAGAAGCAACTGAAATCTGAAGCAGTCAGAGAATTAAATATTAAATATACCATGGCATATCAGTTCATTGGAATTCATGTAGCAACTGGAAAGGATAAATATGGAGGCTCTGAAGGCTTCAGAAGGTATTCATTAGGCCACAGTGAGTGGAAAGGAGGGAAGACCTTTGGCTTCTGGATTTGAGTGCCAGCTCTTGTGTGAACTAACTCCACGGATTAAGTCAGGCACCTCAGGCAAGTGATGGTCACTCCTCTAAAACTCAGTTTCTTCATATCTGTAATAATGGTACTTACCTCATGGGGCTGTTATGAAGATCAAATGAGGTAACTCACATAAAGCACTCAGTGCCAAGTGCAAAACAAGCCAATAAAAGAATCATACCTAAATATTATCTTTGTAACTATGTTCATTTTTCTCTCTGTCAAAATTAAAGGTTAGAAGAGAGCATGAGAAAAACATGGGGGAAAAGTCTTAAGCAGGATAATGGAATGGGTGAATATTTTATTTTTGAGTATTTCCCTTTATAATGTTTTATATGTTGACATTTTAAAAAATGTATTTCTAAGTTCAGACGCCTCCCAAGGCGAAGTCCTCATATCAGGGCCCCTCCTCTTTCTGGCAGCTGGAAAGCCCCATTTCGCAACCCCGCCACAGCTCTCAGAATGCAGACATTAAGCCGGGGGAGTCCACTGCACAGATTTTAAATGGACCAATTGTATCTTTATCCTTTCCGCAGCTGTTTTTGGAGAAGCTGCTGTTCTTAGATGCCTGATTATCCCACACCTGTGAGGATATGGTATCGCTCCCTGAGAACCAAATCATGTTTGAAATTTCTGGTGTCAGAGGGTCTTTTAAAAAATGGTTGGCTTAGCATTTCCTCAGAATGCTGCATTCATGGGAGGGGTCTTCCACCTGACCTGTCGGGAACAATGCGTCTTTCAGGCTGTGGCCGCAGTGAATGGGACGCTCTGAACCTCCTCTCTTTAGGGTTATTATTCTGAAATCTTCATTGTCGACAGTGCCCCCTTGGCAGCTGGATAGTAAAATGCATCTTTCTATCAATTCAGTCTCTTTCCTTTTTTTTGGTAGTTGATTGGCTAGAGAAGCAAAAGCCAGCATAGCTACATTTTATTTCTGTGCACCTGCATTATTTATGCTGTCAGAATCTCAAGGCAATAGGCTGAAACCGTGATTATCATTAGGCTTGGGAACTGCAAAGACAGGCAAAAGAGACTTTCTTTTAATGTGGGTGGCAGAAAAATAAAATGACAACCCAGAAAGAACGAATTCTAAGGCATGAACTCTAAAAACGATCTGCCAATTAACTATGAAGAGGAGGGCATCTTAATCAAGCACTTTATCTGCTGGCCAGGCTTCCTGGGGCTCGTTTGCTTGCCACTCCAACTAGGAGGGAAGGGTTGATTCTGTAGCCTTGCAGAGCGCCTTCCCAGGAGGAAGGACAAGGGGCTTCTATTCTGGTACATGAATCCTTATGAGAAGTGCTCAGTTTGGGTTTGACCAAGGAATTGGAGCTGCTGGCAGTGCGGAGAGAGGCAGAGACATCCTAAAGGGCTTCTGTGGTTGGGTGATGAGAACACCATCTTCTGATTTTGAAATGGACAGAGACATTCTGGAGACCAGGCCATGAAGAGACCAGGGAATGTGCAAATATAATTTATCAGATATCTTTCTGAGTATAATCACTCGATTATCTTCAAGTCTACATTTTCATGCAGTAAAAATGGGCAAGCAGCTGACGTATGGGGAAAGAGTGTGGGGTCCTTTGTATAATGGACAGATTTTCATCATGAACCCTAATCCTGTGACTTTTGTATGGCTCAGTCTGGACAAATCCTATAATTAAAGACGTTCTAAAGATGTCTAGTGTCTGGGGATAATGGATTTGCTGAGGGTGATCATTTGATGTTATACATCACGCAAGGTGTGTACTGGGTACCTGGGGGCCATTTGCATAGTGCCCTTTGTGCCAATGAAGATACATTCTCTCTACAATCAGCATGTGTTACCATTAGAATCAGAAAAGAACTTTTGAAAGGACATTACTTTAAAAAGTTTAGTTGGTCTCTGAATTAGAGCTCAGATGACCTAGGGTCCAATCTGCCACCTGTTAGCTGTGTGTCCTTGAGCGAGTGGCTCAGTTACCTGTTCACATTCGTTTACAAAGCCCTCTATAAGCTGCCCACAACTGGCTTGCTCATCGTGTGCCACTTACTTTCCTCAGCGCTCTGCCATCCTGGCCTCTCAGTTCCTCTAACATGCCATGTGGCCTCTCGTCTCTGAGGTTTTAAACCCACTGTTTTCTCTGCTCAGTACATCTCCCAGCTCCTCAACTGGCTCACTCCTCTTTATTCTTCACTCAAGGGTCATATCTTCTGAGAGCTTTTCTGTGAAATCCCAGACTGCATTATGTTCTCCTGGGCTGGCACCGGGTAGCTCTCCTTCTATGTCACTCATTATTTACTAAATGTTGTAATTGTTCAGTAACTATAAACTCCATGAGACCAAAGTCTGTGTCTTTCTTATTCATTGCTGTGTCCTCTGACACACAGAGAAAGCACTCACTGAAGATTATTAGGTGAATGAATGAACAAATGAATGCAATGATCGAGGTAATGAAAGTCTTTTCCATTTTGAGGAGACAGTGACACTAATTGAGTGAAGGACAAAGATGATTGTGTTTATATTAGAGATCACTTGCTTCAAATGATGGAATGCCCACTCAGTCTGGTGAGGCAAAAAGAGAAGTTACTGATTTGATGTTGCGGTGCGCCTGGGTGTAACTATAGGAACTGGAGAGGCCCTGCAGAGCTCAGAGACTACCTGGGGACTCATGCTGTAGGACTCCGACTCCAAGCCCCTCATCCTTTTTTAGAAGGTTTCCACTGATACGCATTCCCAAGTGAACAGCCTTACTGAGTCAGAAATCTTCCTTTCATCTTGACTTCATGATTCTCCTCCTTTGGTGAGGGTCCCCCCGCCCTTCCCCCGAGCCCCTACCAAATTGCTTCTCTCCTCCCATTCCTGTTTCAACTCTGTTTGCTGGGAATTATTTCCTCATGAAATTCCTAATAAAAAATTTCTTGGAGAAAAGGCCAACGTCAAGTCTTGTTGCTCTGGAAAGTTTTGAGTCCCTCCAGCCCTGGCACAAGTGTATCCGGGCACTGTGGGCTCTCACTCCTTTTTGGTGAGGTTGCTGATCTCATGACACTCATCCTCAGGAGCTCGGAGGATGCTGACAGCTTTACACCATGGGAAACTTAATAATTGAACATCGCATTTTTGATAGGTTAAATATGATTCTATGCTGTGGTTTCAACTGTCATTAAATGCTATTAAGTGGAAATATAGACTATGAAAATATAAATTCATAGTTCTCTTGATGTTAGGAACTATTATAATTTACTTACTAAGGAATTCCATGAAAATAAGAAATCACACTTCAAGTAAATTTATTCTTTAGAAAGCGTAAACTTAGGTAACCTGGACCCTAATTAGCACATTTGTTAATTATTCTTCCTAATTGTGAGGTTTAGCTTTCTGTTAACTGTATCAGATGCACTACTAAACTTGAGCATCACTCTTTATCACCACCCTGCAGGGCCATTAGTACTGCTATTTCACAGATAATAAAATGAAGACTCAGAGGGGTTAAGTAAGTTGTTTGAAGTCACAGAAATGAAAATGTCATGTTTTGGGTGCCCACATTTAAATCTGAGTGTACCCGATTCCAAAGTTCATACCCTTTCCATTATAATGCAGCAAGAACCCTTGATACCCACGTTTTGTACAAAAACTCAACAAAATGCATGACTTGGGGCTGCAGATAAATTTCAGGATTGATTCTCTCTTCTTGTTTATAGGAGTTGCATTTCAACACGGGCACCACAGAAAGCATCTAGATTCTTCATGCTTTTCAGTCTATTTCTTTATCTCTTGGAAGTAGGAAGGAATAGAATCCTTGATGATCTGTAAAAATCAGGTTTATAAATGTACAAGAGTGTCTGACAGCAAGGAGAGAGTTATGATTCTAAACCAATCTTTAAAAAGAAAAAAGCAAAAACAAAGATCAATGTTTGTTCTAATTGTACTGGATGTTGCTGATGGAAAATTAATATTTTGCAGCTTTCCTTTTCGTATGAGAAATTAAAGAGGTAATTTGTCAACCATTTTCCCATGAAATCCTTAGTTTCATGTGAAAAATTGTCTCTCTTTAAAAGAAAAGAATTTATATCCCTCATGCAATCTATGAAAAGGCAAGCAGGGTGAAAGGAGAGCCCATTTTTATTCCCTGAGTAATTTTGTTGTTTCTTTTCTCCTTTTTCTTTATCTTCAACCCATGTGACTCTTCAGTGTCTAGAAAGACTTTAAAGAATCTTCACATGATTATTACCAAATATTAATTAAAGGTTACTAATATAATTACCTGGAGAAATGAAGAGCTGTTTTCTAGGATTCCTTTTGCAATGCTTTTACAAAAAGCAAAATGCATTGCATTCTGTTTTCTTCTAGATGGATTCCTGGAATTTCATGAAATTTCATAGCTTATTTAACATCTGACATTTCACTTGCACCAAGTTCCCTCCCCTCCCCCTTTTTTTGATGGTGGAAACTCTTAACACTTGGGAATAGGTTTGACATATAATAATTGTGGCTTAAATATGAGAGAACTTCCTCCCTCTCTCTCTCACTCACTCTCTCTCTCATCTAAAAGTCCAGAGGGAAGAAATGTAGGACTGGATTGACAGCTTTTTTCCATGAAGTCTTTGGGAATCAGGCTTCTTCCAGCTCATAGCTCCACCATCCATCTCTAGGATATATAGCCCGCTTCCTCATGGTCCACTGGTGGCCATCACCTCCATGCTCCCAAGCAGTAGGATGGTAAACAGAATAAAACAACGAAAAGGGCTCAGACACATGTGTTTGCTCATTTGTTTTTAAGGAAGGTTCTGGAAGCTACACATGACATATCTATCTACATCCAGTTGGCCTGTTTTAATCACAAAGCTACAGAGCTAGAAGGGAGGCTAGAAAATGTCTTTATTCTGGGCAGCTATATCCCAGCTCTTCTTTGCCCAGCTACTTGAGGTAGAAACTTAGATCATGGATTTTTAAACCTTTTAAAAAATTAATGTTTTTATTGATTCAGGGTCAAATGAAATAGAATCGTGGAAGTGCTATGTGAACCATAAAGCACAATACAAGGGTGCTACTCTTACCACTGTTTCAGTGACTGTGCCCAGTCAGCTTGCGATGATTAGTTTTAGCATGGCTCTCTTTAACTGTCTTTTCCCCTGATCTCTGTTATACTGTCTGCCACATTTGGTATCACACCCAGCTGTTGGGCTTCACTAATTTTTGGCTGATTGCTCTAGTATTTCTTACAATGCTCTGGGGCATAAATTGCTCCACAGTATGATCCAATTAAATTCATTAGGGGCAGTTTTTGAGGCCAATCTGTTTGTTCTGATCCCAGAAGGGCTCTTTTTAGCTGTTTCTTTCCCTGGTTCTCTCTGGTAAACTAGCTGGTCTGCAGGTTAGCTTTTGCTCTTCTATCAGTCTCCTCTCAATTGTTTACCATCAAAATCTCCATTCTTTTCAAGAGCAACCTTAAGCTTGAACTTCCCCACATTCTATTTAATAAAGTCAGTTCCTCTGTGAAGATCTACAGATCTCTCTGCTCTCACGGATTGTCTCTCCCTCTGGGAAAAACCTCTGGACGTGGAGCAGTGTTGGTAGCCTAGTCTCAGATTGCCTCTGGAATAGAACCTCTGCCCTACAAGTGAGCTGGATTAAGGGTAATAAGGGCCTCAGGATTTTTGACCTGTTGTGCCTGGAGTAGAGCATCTGCCCCTACGAGTGGGGGCTACGTGGAGGAAGGGTGCCCCCAACCTCTTGGCTGCACTGACCAGGAATTTAACACCAGAGCTGGAGAAATGCTGATGGCCTGCCTTTCCCAGTGAGATACTGTGTCCCTTTATCAAGAGCTGAGGGGAAAAGGAGCCCAGTCTTATTGGTTACACCTTTCCAGGATGGAGCATGCATGGAAGTGACTTAAAAGTGCCACAGATTCTCAATGTTCTTATCAAGTTTTAGTATGTTTTCTTGAATAAATGTTTCTTCATTGGCTCTATACCCTAAGGACAATTCTCAGAGACTTTCTATGATATTTAAAAATACTTTCACAAGTTATGCTTGTTTCACTAGGGAACAGGGCCATGGAGGTCCTCAAAGTACCATGCTAAAAGTGGAACCTCAGTATTTTTTTTAAACAGATATAATAATTTCCATTAAGTAGTGCTTTAGGTGCATGTAAATTTTGATACATTATATTATTGTTCAGTTCAAAATATTTTTACATTGCAATGTAAATCTTTTTAATTCATGGATTATTTAGAAATGTATTGCTTGGTTTCCATTTAGAGATTTTCTGTTTGTCTATTTAATACTGAGTCCTAGCTTTGTTCCACTGTGTACAGAGTATACTCTGTGATTTTGATAATTTATAATGTGTTGAAAAACTCCTGTAGCCCAGCATATAGTCAGTATTGTTAAATATATTTGAGAGGAAAGTTGTGTATTTTGTAATTCTTCAGATCATCATTCTTCATGTGTTAATCAAGTCGGATTGGTTAATTGCATCATTAAAATATTCTGTACCTCTACCTTATTTTGCTACTTGTTCTGTAAGTTATTGAAAAAATATGTTAAACCAATGCTATGAGTGAATTTTTCTATTTATCTTGATGCTATTTTATTAGGTGCATGCATATTTAGAGCAGTGAATTATTAAGTGTTCTTCTATGTCTCTAGTAGTATCTCTTGCTTATATTACAAGTAAGTACTATTGCTTGATAATAATACTGCAACAGTTTTTGCTTGTTAGTTTGTGTATCAATTTTCATCTCTTACGTGAAGAGTTAGAATTTTCTTATTAATACAGTCTGATGTTTTTGTCTTTTAATTAGAATATTTGGTCAGCTTATATATTATAGTAATCACTGTAATTATTTACATGTTTGCAGTTAACTCTTCAATGTTACTATTGAGTTGGCCAAAAAGTTCGTTCGGGTTTTTCTGTAAGATGTTACAGAAAAACCCAAACGAACTTTTTTGGTCAACCCAATATTTCTACCTATTTATCCTATCATTTTCTCTCCCCCCGCCACCCACCTTTTTTTGCTTCTTTTGGGAATCAAGTAATTTTTAAAATCATTTTCCTGCTGTATTTGCCCATTTTCCTTTATTCAAATCTTCTGAATTAGATTTTTCTTGCCATATTACACCTTAGGACAAACCTAGATTAAGATCACCAGAGTTCCCAAATGCAGAAAAGATAAGTTGGCCTTCTTCCCCTCATAAGAAATTAAAAATAAAAACAACCTTCAAGTATAAAATAAATAATAATAATAAAAAATAAGAAATAAATCAATGCTTTCTAAAAATATATCAAATGTAAATTATTTCCAAAATCTATGGAGCCAGGTTTCCTGGGTGTAGATCCTGGCTCTGCCATGTGCTAGATAGGCAAGTTACTTAATCACTCTATGCTTAAGTTTCTTTAGTTATGAAATGTGGAAATGAGCGATGCCTACCTCATAGTTATTATAGTGAATAATTTAATATACGTATAGCACTTAGAACAATGCTCCAGATATAGTAAGTGCTCGATTAATCAGTTAATGTAAAAGATTATCCAACATCAACAGCTATAACCATAAAATACATCAGCATATAACTTATGTGCACTCATAATAAATATGATTTAATAGAGATAAGTTTGATTTATTTGGCAAATTTACTTGAACCCATTCATTGCTAGAAAATTTTGTGATAACTCAACATTTTTGGTTTTGTTTTTCCTCCCTTTGCCTTTTTGAGGGGTTGAGGGGAGGCTCTCCCTTCTCTGTTAGCAGGAAGAAAAAGGAAACATTTCTTTCTCAGCATTTTGAGGAGTCACTCAACATTTATTGAGCATTCGTGTTCTGGTCCTTGTGCTATTAACCATAGAGTTGTAGAGATGAATAAGATTCATCCTTTCCCTGAAGGTCTTAGACTTATCAGAGTCAGACAGATAAGTAAGAAATTACATATACATTGAGCCACTGACCCTGTCACAGGGTATCAGAATTTTAAAATCCTCACAACAACCTTAGGATGTAGGCACTAAGGCTCAGAGCACTTGAGTAACTTACCCAGATGAGATTTGAACCCAGTGCTTCCAAACAATAGGTCTATGGCCTTCCCACTAATGCTGAGACAGGGATACAGCAAAATTTCTACCTAGAAACATCAAATAAAAGGCTGATTATAGTTGTCTACTCATTGCCTAAAACACCTGTTAATTCAGGTATGTGAACCCAAGTCAGAATGCTTGTTTAGTAGCATTTAAGCGTTATTTCCGACAAAGTGGTCAAACTAATAATAAGGAGCCCTGACATTCCTACAGCAAGTGAAAACTGTGGTGCAGAAGTATTTTTGAATGGGTATTTTTAAATTAAGTGAATCATTTTTACCTAAAAATATGAGTTATTATTTTAAAAAGAAAATGACTCATATTGTCTTCAATGCAGTGGGCTGTGATTGGAAAAGGCCCTCATATGTATTTCCTATGATATTTTTACCTACATTTGGATTAATTAGCCAAATGGGTAGAAACCTGAGCTCCAAAGAGATCATCGTCACAATTTCAACTCTGCAAGAGACCAGTGACTTCGTTAGCTGTAAGAGGAATCTCTAATTGTAGACAGTTTGCAAAGGGAAATGAGTGATGGCAGGTTGGAAGCATGCTATAGAAAAAAGGATTACATGTATCCACTTTTCATTTTGAAGGTCAGTCCACTGATAATTTTAACTTATAATATGAGTGCCCAAGTCAGTATACAATAAAGTATACTAGTCTTTAAAAAAAAAAAAAACTTTATTGGAGTATAATTGCTTTACAATGTTGTGTTAGTTTCTGCTGTATAACAAAGTAAATCAGCTATATGTATACATATATCCCCATATCCCATCCCTCTTGTGTCTCCCTCCCACCCTCCCTATCCCACCCCTCTAGGTGGTCACAAAGTACCAAGCTGATCTCCCTGTGCTATGCAGCTCCTTCCCACTAGCTATCTATTTTACATTTGGTAGTGTATATATGTCGATGCTACTCTCTCACTTCGTCCCAGTTTACCCTTCCCCCTCCCCGTGTCCTCAAGTCCATTCTCTACATCTGTGTCATTATTCCTGTCGTGCCCCTAGGTTCACCAGAACCTTTTTTTTTTTTTTAGATTCCATATATATGTGTTAGCATATGGTATTTGTTTTTCTCTTTCTGACTTACTTCACTCTGTATGACAGACTCTGGGTCCATCCAGCTCACTACTAATACCTCAATTTCTTTTCTTTGTATGGCTGAGTAATATTCCACTGTATATATGTGCCACATCTTCTTTATCCATTCCTCTATCAATGGACACTTCCATGTCCTGTCTATTGTAAATAGTGCTGCAGTGAACATTGTGGTACATGTCTCTTTTTGAATTACAGTTTTCTGAGGGTATGTGCCCAGTAATGGGATTGCTGGGTCATATGGTAGTTCTATTTTGAGTTTTTTAAGGAACCCCCGTACTGTTCTACATACTGGCTGTATTAATTTACATTCCCACCAACAGTGCAAGAGGATTCCCTTTTTTCCACACCCTCTCCAGCATTTATTGTTTGTCGATTTTTTGATGATGGCCATTCTGACTGGTGTGAGGTGATACCTCATTGTAGTTTTGAGTTGCAATTCTCAAATGATCAGTGATGTTGAGCAAAACTTTCATGTGTTTGTTGGCAATCTGTATATCTTCTTTGGAGAAATGTCTGTTTAGGTCTGTCCATTTTTGGATTGGGTTGTTTGTTATTTTCATATTGAGCTGCATGAGCTGCTGGTAAATTTTAGAGATTAATCTTTGTCAGTTGCTTCATTTGCAAATATTTTCTCCCATTCTGAGGGTTGTCTTTTCATCTTGTTTATGGTTTCCTTTGCTGTTCAAAAAGCTTGTAAGTTTGATTAGGTCTCATTTGTTTATTTTTGTTTTTATTTCCATTCCTCCAGTAGGTGGGTCAAACAGGATCTTGCTGTGATTTATGCCATAGAGTGTTCTACCTATGTTTTCCTCTAAGAGTTTTATAGTGTCTGGCCATATATTTAGGTTTTAAATTCCATTTTGAGTTTATTTTTGTGTACGGTGTTAGGAAGTGTTCTAATTTGATTCTTCTACATGTAGCTGTTCGGTTTTCCCAGCACCACTTATTGAAGAGGCTGTCTTTTCTGCACTGTACATACTTGCCTCCTTTATCAAAGATAAGGTGACCGTATGTGTGTGGGTTTATCTCTGGGCTTTCTATCCTGTTCCATTGATCTATATTTCTGTTTTTGTGCCAGTACCATACTGTCTTGATTACTGTAGCTTTGTAGTATAGTCTGAAGTCAGGGAACCTGAATCCTCCAGCTCCGTTTCTCGTTCTCAAGATTGTTTTGGCTATTCGGGGTCTTTTGTGTTTCCATACAAATTCTGAAATTTTTGGTTCTAGTTCTGTGAAAAATGCCATTGGTAGTTTGATAGGGATTGCATTGAATCTGTAGATTGCTTTGGGTAGTAGAGTCATTTTCACAACGTTGATTCTTCCAATCCAGGAACATGGTCTATCTCTCCATCTACTTGTATTATCTTTAATTTTTTCATCAGTGTCTTATAATTTTCTGCATACAGGTCTTTGGTCTCCTTAGGTAGGTTTTATTCCTTGATATTTTACTCTTTTTGTTGCAGTGGTAAATGGGTGTGTTTTCTTAATTTCACTTTCAGATTTTTCATCATTAGTGTATAGGAATGCCAGAGATTTCTGTGCATTAATTTTATATCCTGCTACTTTACCAAATTCATTGACTAGCTCTAGTAGTTTTCTGGTAGGATTTTCTATGTATAGTATCATGTCATCTGCAAACAGTGACAGCTTTACTTCTTCTTTTCCGATTTGGATTCCTTTTATTTCTTTTTCTTCTCTGATTGCTGTGGCTAAAATTTCCAAAACTATGTTGAATAATAGTGGTGAGAGTGGGCAACCTTGTCTTGTTCCTGATCTTAGAGGAAATGGTTTCAGTTTTTCACCATTGAGGACGATATTGGCTGTGGGTTTGTCATATATGGCCTTTATTATGTTGAGGTGAATTCCCTCTAAGCCTACTTTCTGGAGACTGTTTATCATAAATGGGTGTTGAATTTTGTCAAAAGCCTTTTTTGCATCTGTTGAGATGGTCATATGGTTTTTATTCTTCAATTTGTTAATGTGGTGCATCACACTGATTGATTTGCTTATATTGAAGAATCCTTGCATTCCTGGGATAAACCCCACTTGATCATGGTGTGTGATCCTTTTAATGTGCTGTTGGATTCTATTTGCTAGTATTTTGTTGAGGAGTTTTGCATCTGTGTTCATCAATGATATTGGTCTGTAGATTTCTTTTTTTGTGACATCTTTGTCTGGTTTTGGTATCAGGGTGATGGTGGCCTCGTAGAATTAGTTTGGGTGTGTTCCTCCCTCTGCTATATTTTGGAAACATTTGAGAAGGATAGATGTTAGCTTCTCTCTAAATTTTTGATAGAATTGGCCTGTGAAGCTGTCTGGTCCTGGGCTTTTGTTTGTTGGAAGATTTTTTTTTTTTTTTGCTCTACGCGGGCCTCTCACTGTTGTGGCCTCTCCCGTTGCGGAGCACAGGCTCCAGATGCGCAGGCTCAGCGGCCATGGCTCACGATCCCAGCGGCATATGGGATCCTCCCAGACTGGGGCACGAACCCACGTCCCCTGCATCGGCAGGCGGACTCTCAACCACTGTGCCACCAGGGAGGCCCCTGTTGGAAGATTTTTAATCACAGTTTCAATTTCAGTGCTTGTGATTGGCCTGTTTATATTTTCTGTTTCTTCCTGGTTCAGTCCTGTAAGGTTGTGCTTTTCTAAGAATTTGTCCATTTCTTCCAGGTTTACATTTTATTGGCATATAGCTGCTTATAGTAATCTCTCATGATCCTTTGTATTTCTGCAGTGTCAGTTGTTACTTCTCCTTTTTCATTTCTAATTCTGTTGATTTGAGTCTTCTCCCTTTTTTTCCTGATGAGTCTGGCTAATGGTTTATCAATTTTGTTTATCTTCTCAAAGAACCAGTTTTTAGTTTTATTGATCTTTGCTGTTGTTTCCTTCATTTCTTTTTCATTGATTTCTGATCTGATCTTTATGATTTCTTTCATTCTGCTGACTTTGGGGTTTTTGTTCTTGTTGTTCTTCTTCTCTAATTGCTTGAAGTGTAAGGTTAGATTGTTTGAGATTTTTCTTGTTTCTTGAGGTAGGACTGTATTGCTATCAGCTTCCCTCTTAGAACTGCTTTTGCTGCATCCCATAGGTTTTGAGTCATCGTGTTTTCATTGTCAGTTGTTTCTAGGTATTTTTTGATTTCCTCTTTGATTTCTTCAGGGTTCTCTTGGTTATTTAGTAGTGTATTGTTTAGCCTCCATTTGTTTGTATTTTTTACAGTTTTTTCCTGTAATTGATGTGTAGTCTCATAGCATTGTGGTTGGAAAAGATACCGGATATGGTTTCAATTTTCTTAAATTTACCAAGGCTTGATTGGTGATCCAAGATATGATCTATCCTGGAGAATGTTCCATGAGCACTTGAGAAGAAAGTGTATTCTGTTGCTTTTGGATGAAATGTGCTATAAATATCAATTAAGTCCATCTTGTCTAATGTGTCCTTTACAGCTTGTGTTTTCTTATTTATTTTCATTTTGGAGAATCTGTCCATTTTTGAAAGTGGAGTGTTAAAGTCCCCTACTCTTACTATGTTACTGTCGATTTCCCCCTTTATGGCTGTTAGCATTTGCCTTATGTATTGAGGTGCTCCTATGTTGGGTGCATATATATTTATAATTGTTATGTCTTCTTCTTGGATTGATCCCTTGATCATTATGTAGTGTCTTTCTTTGTCTCTTGTAATAGTCTTTTTAAAGTCAATTTTTTCTGATATGAGAATTGCTACTCCAGCTTTCCTTTGATGTCTGTTTGCATGGAATATCTTTTTCCATCCCCTCACTTTCAGTCTGTATGTGTCCCTAGGTCTGAAGTGGGTCTCTTGTAGACAGCATATACCTGGGTCCTGTTTTTGTATCCATTCAGCCAGTCTGTGTCTTTTGGTATAATCCAAACCATTTAATCCATTTACACTTAAGGTAATTATCAATATGTACGTTCCTATTACCATTTTCTTAATTGTTTTGGGTGTGTTATTATAGGTCTTTTCCTTCTCTTGTGTTTCCTGCCTAGAGAAGTTCCTTTAGCCTTTGTTGTAAAGCTGGTTTGGTGGTGCTGAAATCTCTTAGCTTTTGCTTGTCTGTAAAGGTTTTAATTTCTCCATCGAATCTGAATGAGATCCTTGCTGGGTAGAGTAATCTTGTTCGTAGGTTTTTCCCTTTTATCACTTAAACTATGTCCTGCCACTCCCTTCTGGCTTGCAGAGGTTCTACTGAAAGATCAGCTGTTAACCTTATGGAGATTTCCTTGTATGTTATTTGTTGCTTTTCCCTTGCTGCTTTTAGTATTTTTCCTTTGTATTTAATTTTTGATAGTTTGATTAATATGTGTCTTGGTGTGTGTCTCCTTGGATTTATCCTGTATGGGACTCTCTGCACTTTCTGGACTTGAGTGACTGTTTCCCTTAGCATGTTAGGGAAGCTTTCAACTATAATCTCTTCAAATATCTCAGACCCTTTCTTTTTCTCTTCTTTTTCTGGGACCCTATAGTTCGAATGTTGGTGCATTTAATGTTATCCCTGAGGTCTCAGAGACTGTCCTCAATTCTTTTCATTCTTTTTTGTTTATTCTGATCTGGTGTAGTTATTTCCACTATTTTATCTTCCAGGTCACTTACCTGTTCTGCCTCAGTTATTCTGCTCTTGATTCCTTCTAGAGAATTTTTAATTTCAGTTATTGTGTTGTTCATCGTTGTTTGCTCTTTAGTTCTTCTAGGTTCTTATTAAACACTTCTTGTATTTTCTCCATTCTATATCCACGATTTTGGATCATCTTTACTATCATTTTTCTGAATTCTTTTTCAGGTAGACTGCCTATTTCCTCTCCATTTGTTTGGTCTGGTGGGTTTTTACCGTGCTCCTTCATCTGCTGCATATTTCTGTGTCTTCTCATTTTGCTTAACTTACTGTGTTTGGGGTCTCCTTTTCGCAGGCTGCACGTTCATAGTTACCATTGTTTTTGGTGTCTGCCCCCAGTGGGTGAGGTTGGTTCAGTGGCTTGTGTTGGTTTCCTGGTGGAGGGGACTAGTGCCTGGGTTCTGGTGGGTGGGGCTGGATCTTGTCTTTCTGATGGGCAGGGCTGCATCCGGTGGTGTGTTTTGGGGTGTCTGTGAAGTTACTGTGATTTTAGGCAGCCTCCCTGCTAATGGGTGGGGTTGTGTTCCTGTCTTGCTAGTTGTTTGGCATGGGGCATCCAGCACTGGAGCTTGCTGGCCACTGGGTGGATCTGGGACTTAGCATTGAGACTGAGATCTCTGGGAGAACTCTTGCCGATTGGTAATACTTGGGGCCGGGACGTCTCTTGTGGTCCAGTGTCCTGAACTCAGCTCCCCCTCCTCAGAGGCTCAGGTGTGACACCAGGCCAGGGCATCAAGACACTGTCAGCCACACGGCTCAGAATAAAAGGGAGAAAAAAAAGAAAGAAAAATTATAATAATAATAAAATAATTTAAAACATTTTTAAAATTTATTAAAATAAAGAAAAATTTAAAAAGAGAGCAATCAAACTAATAAATCACCAATGATAACATGTGCTAAAAACTAAACTAAGATAAACATTAAAATTAGAAACAAATTAGTCACAGACAGCAAACCCCAAGTCTACCACCTCAATTTTGCGATGATTCGTTTTCTGTTCAGGTATTCCACAGATGCAGGGTACATCAAGCTGACTGTGGGGATTTAATCTGCTGCTCCTGAGGCTGCACAGAGAAATTTGCCTTTCTCTTCTGTTTGCACAGCTCCTGGGCTTCAGCTTTGGTTTTGGCCCTGCTCTGTGTGTAGGTCACCCTCAGGCGTCTTTCAGGAAGTCTGAGGTCTTCTGCCAGTGTTCAGTAGGTGTTCTGTAGGATTTGTTCCACATGTGGGTGCATTTTTGTTGTATTTGTGGGGAGGAAGGTGATCTCCACGTCTTACTCCTCCGCCATCTTGAAGATCCCCCTCTACTTAGTCTTAAAAATGATAGAAAATTCAAAATAAAAAGGTGTTAGTATTTGTTGAATTTTAAACTAATTTAAGGCCAGAATTTTAAGAACTGATAACTTCTTGTTTCAGAGGACATCACCTATTGGCAAACTGTGGTACTGCAGTTTCACTGCATAAAGAGGAAGAGATGATTAGGCAGCCATGGATTTGGAGTCAAAGAGATCTAAAGCAGGCAGCTCAGAGAACATGGGGCCCTGCAAGTCTAGAAGGAAATGCTTTCTCTCCTCTCTTCCCATTCCCCTCATTGCTATGATGTACATTTCTGACAGAAAACCAGAACTATAACTGGAACAAATTACAAATTTGTGAATTGTGACTGTTGCTGAAATCTACCACTGGTGTGACATCCTGACCCATTTAGATAGGCATTGGATTCAATGAGCCAATTGTCCTTGTGCTAAGAGGTAAATTCCTAGCTGTCATTAATCTGAAATTAAAGGGGGGAGTGTTCATTATAGCATTACACTTTGATTTTACTTTTGCAGTGCTATAGCTAATAGCATCAGGAAAATAACTTTGCAAATAAAAATGTATCTTTTCTCCCAGATGGGGCTGGGACAGAAGTAAAGGAAGAGGAAGATGGAATAGGAAGATTCTATGGTCAGTTTGAACATTAGTCTTACTGTGCTAGAAGTAATTCCTGACTCTTAACTGAAGAAATTTCATTCTTTTGCAGTGACATAAATGTAGTCTGCTCAGCTGGTTTAGTTTCCATTTATATTTTGTAGCACCCCAGAGCTACTTTTTGTCTTTTTAAAGAAGCCAGCAGAAGCCAGCCAGAAGAAATCCTGATAACTTTAGCATGGGAAGGTTTTGAGAGCAATCTCTTCTCCCCACCTTTTAACCTCTTTCCCCTTTGAATGGTATATGTTTCAATGGATATATATATATATATATATATATTTTTTTTTTTTTTTTTTTGCGGTGTGCGGGCCTCTCACTGTTGTGGCCTCTCCCGTTGCGGAGCACAGGCTCCGGACGTGCAGGCTCAGTGGCCATGGCTCACGGGCCCAGCCGCTCCGCAGCATGTGGGATCTTCCCGGACCGGGGCACGAACCTGTGTCCCCTGCATCGGCAGGCAGACTCTCAACCACTGCACCACCAGGGAAGCCCATGGATATATTTTTCAGAGTACCTTCCTCTGCATTTTATTTCATCTTATTTAATGGACTTCCTATTAATTAAGAGGGAGAATGAACTAGGAAATAAGCACTGTGTGGAGTTAGAAGTAAGTTAGGGTTGTCCTAAAGGAAATGAAGCTGAAGTTAGAAAATGTGCCGGACCTTCCTTTTATTCTGCTGTCCTAGGCTTTCACTGAAGTTTGTGTTTGGGGACACCCATTTACTCCATGCTGAGTCCCAAAGGGATGTGGACAAGAGCATTTAGAAGGGGAGGATTTGGCACCTCTCTGGTGACCCCCAAAGTAAAAATCCAAAAAAGTTTAAAGTGTTTTAAAGTAGCACTGTTTTGAAACTGTTTTGGTCGTTCATCCTTGCATAGACATTTTACAATGCAGGGATCCTGAATTCATCTCACCTGATTCCCCATCCTAGTTGATGTGAGGCTCATTAGACTCTCATCTGACTCAGGGCCGCCACGCCCCATGTTTCTTCTCTTTCTTTCCATTACTAGCCTGGTCTCAGTACATTGATGTGGATTCTTATATCATTTTTAAAATATCTTTTCTTCCAGCTCCCTTTGAGCTTCTGTTTTTATCCATTTACTTACAAATAGATTTAATTAGCTTAGAATACTATCCCCAGAATTTCTTAGTTCTTTCCTTCTGTTCTACAGAGAGAGACACAAACTTCATGCTGGTGACACTGAGACCAATGGGAACTTCAGAGGGGCATGCATTTTCTTGCCAGAAACTGTAAGGAACAGCCTTGAAGAGGAAAGTTGTAGGCACTCTTTAGTCACAACTTCAAGGGTTGAGGTTGCTGGGTAGCTGTCCGTGATGGTTGTGGGGTGTGTGCGTGCACACACACACACACACACACACACACTCACAAACACATACACATCACAGTGACAGATGACCTATTGAAATAATTTCAGAGCTGTTCTGTGGTTGCTACGACAACCAATGCTCTCTTGGCTTTCATCTGGCCATGTGACAGGGACTTTGACGTCAGCCGGAGGCAGAGTCTGTGGCTGAGTCCACACAGTCAAAGGCCTGTGAGAATCTGGTGGATGCTGGCCGCCGCTGCTGCTCTTAACGCTGCTGCCGCTGCTGCTTCTGCGTCCCAGGGGCTGCAGAGCATGGACTGTTAAATCTTGCACTTCTTCTGTGTGAGGTAATTAGTTTGCTTTATATACAGTAGTTAGATGTGTTTGTAGATCATTGTGGTTTGGCCCTCTCTCTTACCTCTTATAAGTTTGTCTTCATGAACAATTACTGTTGTACCAGGAGAAAAATGTGAAGCAGCTTCTAGTTGTTAATTTCGGGTGGAATCTCTGGCATTTGGTTAAATTTGGATTAGTGTTCTGTGAAGTAGGTTAAAATATTAGCCGCCTTTCTTGTTCAACACTTGCTAACATGACATTATTTAGAGATACAGGTTTTGCGGCTTGAGCCAAATATTCCCCGTTGAATTCCAGGAATCCTCCCTTCAGTATTGTTTTCGGTTTAAAGACTCCAGCATAGCCTTGCAATATGTTGCTAACTTTGCTTTTTTAATATTTGCTACCATATTCTGAATTAGCCTAGAGTAGTTTGGTATTTGGTTTCTGTCTTGTTTGTAGCATTCATAATTAGCAACAATAGGCACGGCGGGAAAGAACATTATACTTTGAAACAAAAGTTGGGGTTCTTCTAGTAAATAAAGTATTCTGAACATACCAGGGAAAACTGTCAAGAGCTTCCTGTTTAGAGAAAAATAATCTGGAATATGCCAAGGAAGTTGGGGTGGAACCTCTGACATGTGCTCATGCAGTTGCTTTTTGGTTCTTAGAGCAAAGTGCACATTTTCAGTATCTTCCTCTGAAAATTCAGCTGTGAAGAGAATAGCATTGGATGGTCTTCATTCACTAAGGAGGCATGTAAGCTATTTTTATATTTAAAAATTGAAATAACTACCTAGAGAAGAAAACAATAGCCCTAAAACTAAATTATCATTGGTAGATCTACTTTAATTCAAAGACAGATATAAATAGCCACTGAAAATCGCTCTAGATCTTGAATGAGTAATTTGATAACTGTGATTAATAAAGCTTTTAATCTCTATTCCTATAACCATATATACTACAAATGGGGGGTGTTGCATTGTTGTAGTTCCTTTCTTTCCCAAGTTTAGTAATTTTGAATTTTCCATCATTGCACACAAGTTGGATGGTTTTCGTAGCTTGTAATTCAACAAAAACCTCTGGTACTGAAGTTGATCGAGCCTAGATTTATAAGCAGGTATCTAAATCTTACAAATTTAACTGGAAAAAAAGGCAAATTTTAGAGCAGCACATGTAATATACCTACTATTTTGATGAATAGAAAAATAATGGTTTAACTATGTAAATGAAGAATACACATTTTATAGTATGTGAGTTACATATCAATTTTACAGTATGTGAGTTGTATATCAAGATAGCAAGAATCTATTATTCTTTTCTATATTCTTTATTAGTTTCTGAATTCTGATCACCTTTATTTTACTTAGAGATGAACATTTTGAACAGTATTTAGCTTCAATAATAAGTGAATAATTGTGAGTGCATAAATAATTTCTTAGTAGCTTTCAATGAGTGAATATTCATTTAACTTGCTGGCATTTGATATGTCTGTTTTTGGCCAGAGTCTCCATGGAGGATTTTCCAAAAAGTCTTAATGTGCTTACACTCGAGGCACATCTACTGAGGCGTTATCTCATTGTTTAATTTACCTCATAATTATAATAACTCAGAGGCCCTATTCCTAACACTCCTAGAAATATGTTAATTGATTTGCAGTGTTTCAAGTGAGCATGAATAGGACCCATAACCAGTAGCACTGTCATTTAAAAGCAGTCTTTGATGGGATACTTTGATGTTTGCTTCTTTTACTCAAAATAAGGAATTTTCGTTATAGTTTTTCCAGGTAGTGAAGATTTTCTTGATGCTCTCTCTGTGTTTTAAAGTTATAAGATGATTGTATTCAGTGCCCTAATAAAACAGACTGGATTTCAGCAATACGAAATAAGTGAATATTTTAGTGTTGATCGGCAAAATGACAATGATAAAGTTTATCATTAGAAGAAAACAACCTATGCTATGATGGCAGAAATAGTTTAGAATCTACAGGTCTTTTCTTACGGCAAAATAAGGGGAAAAAATGACTCTTATCAGAATCATCTATTTACAACAATGAGACTGTGTTGATTTCAAGGTCAAGTTTGCTTCAACTTCAAAAGATACTAGCAAGGAATGATTTACTCTAGAAACCTGGATGTTGCATTATTAAATGCTTTATGTACAGTTTCAAGGGATTTTAATCTTTTGGGTGCCATGGACCTCTTTGGCAGGCTGGTGAAGCTTATAGGTTCTCCTTAGAATGATGATTTTAAATGCATGATAAAGTATGCAGGATGACAAAGGGAATTATTTTCATTGAAATACATTAACCAAATTTTTAAAATTGTGTGTGTTGTCAGTAATTCACTATTAAATAAAACAAATTAGCAGCAGTTATAATTACTACCATAGTTATAATAACTACCATAATTTTGAAGTAGTGATGAACATAAAAGGTATTTCGAGATGGCTACAGTGACTGTAATGTGATGTGAGAATATCTGTGATTTCTCTTGGCAACAAAACCGCAGGTACGGTGGTTTATGCTCTACATTTTAATCTAAATTTTACTTTGAGGTTAGTGAAACTAAAGATAGAATATTTTTCCCATCCAAGTTCCTGGATCCCATGAATTCTCTCCACCCCTGAGTTAAATAATATGTAAGCTGTGATGCTAAAAGGTCTTGGAACTGCACTGGACAAAATCCACACCTCCATTTCCACATTCAGCTCTACCACATCTGATTTTATTCTCTGACGGTGTGAATTTCACAGTATTCTCTAATTTCTGTGTGAAAGGGGTGGTATCCACATTGCTACCATATTGTAAATTTCTTTTGTTTTCCTCCTTAATCCATAAGCAGGCTTGTGTACTTGGACTGAGCTCATACCTAGTTAGATAGGGGTTAAGAGGAAAAACTTACAGTGTTAACGCAAGTTAAAACTGTGGACCACAGAAGTAAGACTATAGCTATTTACAAAGGGACCTTTATCCAGTCAAAGAAAATAAGCAAGTAGTACTTTCATGAAGAATGCAGGATGTTATATGAGATCGTAGCTGAAGAAATATTCTAGAAGGTACTTTGTGTGCTCACAACAATTGAAATGAGCATTAAAGAATTTATGTCACTTTTCAGTTTGATGTAAAGCACATACATGCGTAAATTGATCACTTGTAATGTAAATTTCAGTTACTCTGGATAGAGCCTGCTGGTTCACCTGTCAGAGGTCCCTGGAACAGGAGACATTGATTCAAAATGAAATGAGGAATGGAGACACTTCCCAAGTAATCTGAACGCAAAATCTTATTTGACTTATTGGATATTCAAGAACAACACAGGAAATATTAATATTATTGTTTAGGGTGACTTATATAAGAATTGTCTCCTTTCCCATGTCACTCTTAACTTGCAGAAGATATTGCCTAATTTTCCTCTGCAGCTAACTAGGTGACTTTGCAGTTAGTTGGCTGATGTCGTGTATCGCTGCCTTTCCAGCTCTGCGTTTAGTCCTTACATCCTTTTATTACATCAGCACCATCACCCCAGCATAAGAAAATTGGAGCTATGACATTATGCACAAGCTGGTGTTTAAACTCTATCCAAATCCCTAACATTTGAAATGGAAGCTTAGCAGTTTTTCTTCATGTGTTCTCAGGGGAATTACAAAAGAGGATCTTCCCAAACATTTCTTATTCTTTGGACTAGAAAAGGACACCTTCTTCGGGGGCTTTGAGTGTCTGTGGCACCTTGATAAAGAAACTTGGAAAAAGTCAAAAATCTCAGACTGCAGTTGGAAAGGAATGTGCCATTATTTTTCATGAAATCAAGTGTCACTTTAATGGTACCCTGTGATGGAAATCAACTAGAAATAGCATTCCAAAATGCAGTATTTTTCATTGTTTCCAGAAGTGATGCCGTAAAAGTTAGTGCTCATTAAGACTTTGATACAAAAATTATATGATAAATATTTAAATCCAACGGAGGCATCTACTCCAAACCAAAAACAGTCTGCTCTTTTTATTTCTGCAGTGAACTTTAGGGAGTTTTTGGACATCTTTCTGTAAATGCCTTTAATTAGAGACATAGCATCCCTTTAAAACTTAGTTTACATTAATGTAAAACATAGTATACTTACATCACATGAAAGTTCTATATTTGATTTTCAAGAAAGAAATCTCTAGTCTGAAAAATAGTCTAGCTGCTGCCTGTCCTAAAAGGAGGATTGTCCATATTTTCTGATTTCTGAATTCCAATGAGTGCAGGAAAACCAAAGACTGCAAACTGCTTTCATGCCAAGATGAATTCTCTTATGGATGATTCTAGAATTGCTTTACTTTTATGAATTTAAACCCTATCCATGAGATAGAAGAGTGTTGTATTCTTTGGCTGACTGCTCTGCTGACTCCCACAGACTTACGTATGATTCATACAACTAAAACCACGACCAATTTTGTGACGACCATATTTACAACATCCTTGGAGATAAATTTAAAACTAGCATCCCACAACAGTTATCCGATCCTGTGCCTTCCCACGTTTTGCCATGGGTCAGGTGAAGCATTAGGTTGCATCACTCAATCAGCAAGCATTTTATCAAGGGGCTACTGCGTCCACAGTATCGTAGGAGGCATTTGGGGCTCCTCCCTCATGTGGTCTTTGAGGGATATGCCACTGGCATAAAGAGCCCAAGTTACTTTATAGACTTCTGACTTTTGTTTGCTTGAGCTTTTATTCAAACATTCAGTCTTTCATGCATTCAATAAGTTTTGAGCACCTACTGTGTGCCAGACATTAGACTAGACACTAGGGATGCTATGGTGAACAAGACAGACGAGGTCTCTGCCATCATGGAACTTACAGTCTAACTGTATAGGGGACCTTCCCAGAGACCTAAGTGTAACAGCAACCGAGGTTTCTCCCTCACAGCTGTGCTGGTCAGCGTAGTCAAAAAGAGAACCTTCTCTATAAGGGAAAAAAAACAAAACAAAAGAGACAAGCAAACAACCTGGGAACCATTAGATTTTACACCAGAGTCAAACCTTAGAAGAGGCATTCCTCAGCTGGTGGACAGTCAGCCTAATTCGTGAGCAGTCTGTTCATATCAGTGTCAAGGATTCCAGATCAGTACACCCAGCCCTATTTCCAAAGGCTGCTTGTCCTCTCCTGTTCAGAAGATACAAGAGACTGGTAGGGACTGACCTAGAGAATAATTTTCTTTTATGCATATACCCTGCCTTATGCAAACAACAAGAGCCATTTCATCTTATGAAAGGAATCCTTAAGTTAGTTGTGCTCAAGCATATCAATCCCATCTTCCCTGTACTCACCCAGTCAAGATAGGTTCACTGCTCTAATAAATAACCCCAAGTCCCAACGGCACAATACAGTACTGTTCCTTTTTCACTCAGCCACAAATCAGATTTGGGAGACAGGCTCTGCTCCATGCAGTAATCCAGGGATTCAGGCTCCTTCCATCTAGTTAAACTGATCTGGGGACAAATCCCATCTCTACCACTTGCAGGTGTCACTTTGGGCAAGTTACCAAAGTCACAGTTTTCTTACCTGGATAATATTAGTACCTACCTTATAGATTTTTAAGTCAGTTTACTTGGCATGGTAACTGACAGGTATTAGGTACTCAATAATGTGAACTGTTATCATTCATTTTCTACCCCTTGTCGTGCTGCCACCACCACTGTCCCCCCAGGAGCCAGGAAGTACCACTGCCAAAGTTGGAGGACGTGTATCCCTGGTGTCATGAGAACAGCTGACACTTAGAGAGCTAGATAGCCTTCTAAGCTTTTTTCAAAATAACTATTGTTTTTTCTTCACAACATCCCAATTTTATAAATGAGGAAACTAAGGAACAGAGAGCTTGAGCACATTGCCCAGCATCACACAAGTATATAACGGAGCTCTGGGAATTCGGCTCTAGAGTCACTATGCTGTATTACCTTTTAAGCTGGAATATTTTTTCTAGAAGTAATGTTATATGTTGTGGCAGATTGTACACTATTGTGGGACGCTATTTGTAAATTTCTCTCCAAAAATGGCCTTGTAATTCTATCTGCTCCCCCTTGCTCTTCTGGAATATTGCTACACTCCCTCAAGAGGTGGAGTCTGTTGCCTTCCCCTTGAACCCACATGAGCTTTGTGATTGGTCCAACTGATAGAGCACAGTGAGAACAACGCTAGATGACTTCCAAGGCTGGATTTGAAAAAGAATTCAATTTTTTTTTTTCTCTCGGCTATTCTTTGTTTCTCTTACACATGACATTTGCCCTTGGAAACCAGCCACCATGAGGAAGCCCAGACCATATAGAGGCGCCATATGTAGGTTTAAGCCGACACCTCCAGCTGAGATCTCAGGCAGACAACCAGCATCAACTGCCAGAAATGTGAGTGGGCAAAGCCTTCCGAGGATCCCAGGCCCCAGCCCCAGGGCCCCCTTCCCCTTCCTGACACCACGCGAACCAGAGGTGGACTGCCCCTGCCGAGCCATGCCCTAAACTGCAGGTTCATGTGCAAAATAAAAATTGGGGTGGTTTTAAGTCCATAAATTTTAGAATTATTTCATAGGCAACCAGAGTAACTGGAATGTATGGGGTAATTAGAAATTACTAAAATACCTGTGTAAAGGACTAAACTGTAAGTACATGTAGATTAAATAGGTTTTGGGGATTTGGCATAAGTATCTAACCTAATTAAAATAATTTCTGGAGGAAAATATATTTCAGTTACCAGTTAAATTACAGATGGGCTTTGGGTACACATCCTGTTCATAAATTTGGAAGAGAGTCCCTACATAGTAATGCTATAGATGGTTCTAGGAGAAGATTTGGGCTACACTGTGATGGACTATGCATTAGTGAAATCTCCCTCGTTGCCTCCTCCTGGCTGGGACCCTCTCAACAGGAGAGTCCTGTGTAGACAGCAGTACTTGTGCCATTTTCCCTTGGTCACTGTTTAGTCTCTGTATCTGCTTTTGTCTCTCTCACACCTACTCTGTCTAATCTGCTGCCTAGTTTTCTATTGTTAGATCTTGCTGTCTCCTTGACACTCTCTTTTGGCCCATTTCCAATGCTTCTTAACCTATTTTTCTGCTCTAATGATTTATAGTAAAGCTAGGGAATTTCTCTTGGGCAGGTAAGATTTAGCCCATTCAGCAAAGTCTTTTTTTTCTTTTAGTAAAGCTGCCAAAATGGCAGCTGTCCCACTGGCTTGCGGCTCCATGTGTTGGTCAAACCTAGTATTTGAAATACTCAGAAATGTAGTCCTTAGGGCCTGACTCAAAGAAGCATCTCTGTCTCTTCTGCTGCAGAGAAATCAATACCCCTGACTTTCTTCTTGCTTAAACGTCACCCCATCCTGAGGGTCTTCCCACCTTCCCTTTAGAAGGCTAATCAGTTTGTTCACTTTTGATGTATTCATTCAACATGTATTAATTCCATATAGTGGGCCCTGTTGTTGAGCACCTATGAAAAGATTTCCTTTGTGTCCAAGGACTAGTAAGGTTCCTCCAGTTGTCTCTCATTTGCTCACCACTAACACCAGGAAGATGTGGTCCAGTCACCTAGACCTTTCAATGACCAACACATGTCCCACCTCACCCAAGATGTCCCAGCTAAGTAGGATACTACGAGGGTAACATAGGACCAGCCAGTCTTTGAAAGGGTTACAGTCTAGTTGGGGAGGCCGGACAGCATATGCAGCTGAGGTCCAGAGCTTTGTCTTCCATGTTGGGTACAACTTCTTATAGTGCCTAGTGTAGCACTGGACACATAGTAACCACTTATTAAATCTCTGGTAGGTGATTAATGAATACATTAACTATAGAAAGGTATATGGCATTGAGATGACTTCAGAGGGGAAGTGAGCTTTGAGTTGGGCTTCAAAAGATATAGAATATTTGGCATGAACAGGAGTGAAAGGATTGCCCACGAATAAGAAACATCATAAGTACATTCCTAGTAACAGAAATAGACACTCACCCATCTGAGATCAAGAAAATGCCTGGGAAAAAGCAAAATGTACAACATGTAAGGTGGGTCTGTGGAGGACCTAGAATTTATCAATTTAAAACAAACTGGGAACTTCCCTGGTGGCGCAGTGGTTAAGAATCCACCTGCCACTGCAGGGGACATGGGTTCGAGCCCTGGTCCAGGAAGATCCTACATGCCACAGAGCAGCTAAGCCCGTGCACCACAACTGCTGAGCCTGTACTCTAGAGCCTGAGAGCCACAACTACTGAGCCTGCGTGCCAGAACTACTGAAGCCCTCGAACCTAGAGCCCGTGCTTTGCAATGAGAAGCCCGCGCACCTCAAGGAAGAGTAGCCCCTGCTCGCCACAACTAGAGAAAGCCCATGCGCAGTGACGAAGACCCAATGCAGCAATAAATAAATAAATTAATTAAAGTCCCTGTTAAAAGTCCCCAAATAATTGGAAATTTCTTAGGTTTACACTGAGCAAAGTTTACACAAAGTTCCACAATATAGAGATTTCAGACATACATGTGTTCAACCCACCTACTTAAACCATATTCAATACAATTTTTATATAATCACTTAGCTTGCCACCTTGCTTGTCAAAGAGAAAGCCATGGAACCTGAGATTTTCTGGTCCCAGTAATATTCTCAAATAGTCCTATATTAGTCTTCTAAGAAACTTAAGTATAGAATCAATATATGTTTATGATAGAACATTCAGAAATACAGAAGAATATAAAGAAAATAAACCTGACTTTTAATATTCTACTGCCTAAAATAGCCACTATTAATATTTTAAAATTAAAAAGCATTATATTTCAGTTTATATTTCATCTTACTTCACTTCAACAGAAGAAAAAGAACCCTGAAATGAACTCAAGCGTTTGAACTTCAGATAACTGTTTCTTTAAAGCAGGAATTAACGATTTTTAACTAAATTAAATTGCCAATTAAAAATTGAAATTCAGGGCTTCCCTGGTGGCGCAGTGGTTGAGAATCTGCCTGCCAGTGAAGGGGACACGGGTTCGAGCCCTGGCCTGGGAAGATCCCACATGCCACGGAGCAACTAGGCCCTTGAGCCACAACTACTGAGACTGTGCATCTGGAGCATGTGCTCCGCAACGAGAGGCCGCGATAGTGAGAGGCCTGCGCATAGCGATGAAGAGTGGCCCCCACTTGCTGCAACTAGAGAAAGCCCTTGCACAGAAACGAAGACCCAACACAGCCAAAAATAAATAAATAAAAAATAAAAATAAAGGAATTCCCTTAAAAAAACAAAAAATTGAAATTCAATCGAACAGTAAGAGATTGAGGAATCAATGTTTCTTAAAAACTAATTGTTTCTCAATGGGTATAGGTTTATATTTTCAGTTAGTAAATCTTAGTTTACAGTCTCATAAAGATCAGAAAAGATCAGAGATAATCAAAAATACCTTGGGGGAAATAAAAAGTTTTTAACCAGAGATAACCTTTAGGAATGGTCTCCTGGGGAAAACATAGATAAAAAAGTTAATATGTAAGGAATATAGTTCCTTACATGTTAAAGTCAAAACCACTTTCAAAAGCAAAACTAAATCATACAATAGGGAAGCAGTTACTTTACCCAGTGGCCTAGAACTCACAGAGAATTTAGAGGAATTCACTATATTTATTGACCCTCTCCCTTGACCATAGAGGTTTAACTTTAATTACTTCAGACACCAGTGGGGTTTTTTTTAATGACATTTTATTTATTTGTTAACATCTTTATTGGAGTATAATTGCTTTACAATGGTGTGTTAGTAGCTGCTGTATAACAAAGTAAATAAGCTATATGTGTACGTATATCCCCATATCCCCTCCCTCTTGCGTTTCCCTCCCACCATCCCTACCCCACCCCTCTAGGTGGTCATAAAGCACTGAGCTGATCTCCCTGTGCTATGCAGCTGCTTCCCACTAGCTATCTGTTTTACATTTGGTGGTGTACATATGTCCATGCCACTCTCTCACTTCGTCCCAGCTTACCCTTCCCCCTCCCCGTGTCCGCCCAACCATTCCCTACATCTACGTCTTTATTCCTGTCCTGCACTAGAACCTTTTTTTTTTTTTTTAGATTCCATGTACATGTGTTACCATATGGTATTTGTTTTTCGCTTTCTGACTTACTTCACTCTGTATGACAAACTGTAGGTCCATCCACCTCACTACAAATAACTCAATTTTGTTTCTTTTTATGGCTGAGTAATATTTCATTGTATATATGTGCCACATATTCTTTATCATTCATCTTTTGATGGACACTTAGGTTGCTTCCATGTCCTGGCTATTGTAAATAGTGCTGCAGTGAACATTGTGGTACATGCCTCTTTTTGAATTATGGTTTTCTCAGGGTATATGCCCAGTAGTGGGATGGCTGGGTCATAGGATGGTTCAATTTTTAGTTTTTTTAAGAACCTCCATACTGTTCTTCATAGTGGCTGTATCAATTTACATTCCCACCAACAGTGCAAGAGGGTTCCGTTTTCTCCACACCCTCTCCAGAATTCATTGTTTGTAGATTTTTTGATGATGGCCATTCTGACCGGTGTGAGGTGATATCTCATTGTAGCTTTCATTTGCATTTCTCTAATGATTAGTGATGTTGAGCAAACTTTCATGTGTTTGCTGGCAATCTGTATATCTCCTTTGGAGAAATGTCTATTTAGGTCTTCTGCCCATTTTTGGATTGGGTTGTTTGATTTTTTGATATTGAGCTGCACGAGCTGCTTGTAAATTTTGGAGATTAATCCTTTGTCAGTTGCTTCATTTGCAAATATTTTCTCCCATCCTGAGGGTTGTCCTTTCGTCTTGTTTATGGTTTCCTTTGCTGTGCAAAAGCTTTTAAGTTTCATTAGGTCCCATTTGTTTATTTTTATTTCCATTTCTCTAGGAGGTGGGTCAAAAAGGATCTTGCTGTGATTTATGTTATAGAGTGTTCTACCTATGTTTTCCTCTAAGAGTTTTATAGTGTCTGGCCTTACATTTAGGTCTTTAATCCATTTTGAGTTTATTTTTGGATATAGTGTTAGGAAGTGTTCTAATTTCATCTTTTACATGTAGCTGTCCAGTTTTCCCAGCACCACTTATTGAAGACGCTGTCTTTTCTCCATTGTATATTCTTGCCTCTTTTATCAAAGATAAGGTGACCATGTGTGTGTGGGTTTATCTCTCGGCTTTTTATCTGGTTCCATTGATCTATATTTCTGTTGTTGTGCCAGTACCATACTGTCTTGATTACTGTAGCTTTGTAATATAGTCTGAAGTCTGAGAGCCTGATTCCTCCAGCTCCGTTTTTCTTTCTCAAGATTGCTTTGGCTATTTGGGGTCTTCTGTGTTTCCCTACAAATTGTGAAATTTTTGGTTCTAATTCTGTGAAAAATGCCATTGGTAGCTTGACAGGGATTGCATTGACTCTGCAGATTGCTTTGGGTAGTATAGTCATTTTCACAATGTTGATTCTTCCAACCCAAGAGCATGGTATATCTCTCCATCTGATTGTATCGTCTTTAATTTCTCTCATCAGTGTCTTATAGTTTTCTGCATACAGGTCTTCTGTCTTCTTAGGTAGGTTTCTTCCTAGGTATTTTATTTTTTTTGTTGCAATAGTAAATGGGAGTGTTTCCTTAATTTCTCTTTCAGATTTTTTGTCATTAGTGTATAGGAATGCAAGAGATTTCTGTGCGTTAATTCTGTGTCCTGCTACTTTACCAAATTCATTGATTAGCTCTAGTAGTTTTCTGGTAGCATCTTTAGGATTCTCTATGTATAGTATCATGTCATCTGCAAACAGTGACAGCTTTACTTCTTCTTTTCCGATTTGGATTCCTTTTATTTCCTTTTCTTCTCTGATTGATGTGGCTAAAACTTCCAAAACTATGTTGAATAAGAGTGGTGGGAGTGGGCAACTTTGTCTTGTTCCTGATCTTAGTGGAAATGCTTTCAGTTTTTCACCATTGGGAATGATGTTGGCTGTGGGTTTGTCATATATGGCCTTCATTCTGTTGAGGTAAGTTCCCTCTATGCCTACGTTCTAGAGAGTGTTTATCATAAATCGGTGTTGAATTTTGTTGAAAGCTTTTTCTGCATCTATTGAGATTATCATATGGTTTTTATCCTTCAGTTTGTTAATACCGTATATCACATTGATTGATTTGCATATATTGAAGAATCCTTGCATTCCTAGGATAAACCCCACTTGATCATGGTGTATGATTCTTTTAATGTGCTGCTGGATTCTGTTTGCTAGTGTTTTGTTGAGGATTTTTGCATGTATGTTCATCAGTGATATTGGCCTGTATTTTCTTTTTTTGTGACATCTTTGGTTTTGGTAGCATGGTGATGGTGGCCTTGTAGAATGAGTTTGGGAGTGTTCCTCTCTCTGCTATATTTTGAAAGAGTTTGAGAAATATAGGTGTTAGCTTTTCTCTAAATGTTTGATAGAATTTGCCTGTGAATCCATCTGGTCCTGGGTTTTTCTTTGTTGGGAAATTTTTAATCACAGTCTCGATTTCAGTGCTTGTGATTGGTCTGTTTATATTTTCTATTTCTTCCTGGTTCAGTCTCAGAAGGCTGTGCTTTTCTATGAATTTGTCCATTTCTTCCAGGTTGTCCATTTTATTGGCATATAGTTGCTTGCAGTAGTCTCTCATGATCCTTTGTATTTCCACAGTGTCAGTTGTTACTTCTCCTTTTTCATTTCTAATTCTGTTGATTTGAGTCTTCTCCCTTTTTTCCCTGATGAGTCTGGCTAATGGTTTATCAATTTTGTTTATCTTCTCAAAAGAACCAGCTTTTAGTTTTATTGATCTTTGCTCTTATTTTCTTCATTTCTTTTTCATTGACTTCTGATTTGATCTTTATGATTTCTTTCCTTTTGCTAACTTTGGGGGTTTTTTTTGTTGGTGGTGTTCTTCTTTCTCTAATTGCTTTAGGTGTAAGGTTAGGTTGTTTATTTGAGATTTTTCTTGTTTCTTGAGGTAGGACTGTATTGCTATCAACTTCCCTCTTAGAACTGCTTTTGCTGCATCCCATAGGTTTTGGGTCATTGTGTTTTCATTGTCATTTGTTTAGATATTTTTTGTTTTCCTCTTTTTCTTTGGTGATCTCTTGTTTATTTAGTAGTAAATTGTTTAGCCTCCATGTGTTTGTATTTTTTACAGTTTTTTTTCTGTGATTGATATCTAGTCTCAGCGTTGTAGTCAGAAAAGATACTTGATATGATTTCAATTTTCTCAAATTTACCAAGGCTTGATTTGTGACCCAAGTTATGATCTATCCTGGAGAATGTTCCATGTGCACGTGAGAAGAAAGTGTATTCTGTTTTTTTTGGTTGGTATGTCCTATAAATATCAATTAAGTCCATCTTGTTTATGTATCATTTAAAGCTTGTGTTTCATTATTTATTTTCATTTTGGATGATCTGTGCATTGGTGAAAGTGGGGTGTTGAAGTCCCCTACTATGATTGTGTTACTGTCGATTTCCCCTTTTATGGCTGTTAGCATTTGCCTTATGTATTGAGGTGCGCCTATGTTGGGTGCAAAAACATTTACAATTACCAGTGGTTTTTATATTCCATTAATTGTTTAAATACAAACTGAATTTTAGCTTGCTTCATATTTAGACCATGATTGCCTTTTATGTATATTTATCTTTCTAGAGTGTCTAATTATCTTTTTCTTCTCTGGTTGACCTGGAGAAACTTGAGTCTTTAGTACATATGTGGCATGTCGTGGTTTACTTCTTGATTCTTTTTGTTTTGTTTTGTTTTTCTTCCCGATTCTTAGGTATCCAGTTTAATCATCATAATCTTTTGCTCTGTTGAAGATGTTTTTCACCAAGCATTCTGTCCCACTATTGTAATTTGGAGTAAATATAAGCTGTTCCACTAGGATTTCTTTCCATCTGAACTGGATTAATTCCATTGTTTCCAGGTCTTCCTATTTCTTGGATTCATTTTCAATTTTGCTAGAGTATATTTTTTAATTATTTTTTCAAAATGGCAGAAGAAGGGCTAAGTCCTTGTAGATCTTCATTTTGTCTTCATAGTTGAAAAACAGAGGTAGGATAGGTAAACTTGGAAGCTTAGTCTGCCATCTTAAAGTGAGATTGTACTACCATTCCGAGTGGCATGAGGCCGTGGCACGTCTTACTCACCACAAGGCCATTTCTCTTTCTTTCATGGCCCTGCGCAGCACTCCCAATGCTGGTTGACCATATGATCAACATGGATCATTTTTACAAAGAGAGCAGAGAGTGAGAGGATGGATCACATGAGCCAATTCCATCACCAGACCCATAATATCTGCCTCCAACAGGTACTGCCTCATCCTGCCGGACACCAGTCAGGCCCCACCTCCTCTAGGAAGCCTTGCTAACTTCCCCAGTACTCCTGCATAATACAAACCCCAATTATAATACCAACCCCACAGCTCAATTTCCTACGTGTCTCTTCCACTAAACTCTAAGCTCCCTGAAGGTGAATGAGGTGCCTTATTTCAGGTCTGCATCCTTGCTGCACTCCATGGGGGCTGGCATGCATTAAATGCCCAATACAGATCGATTAACCAAGCAACTGAATGCATAAACAAGGGAATGAACAAGCTTGATGTTGACCTTGGAAACAGGTTTGTTGACCTTCCTTGTTGAAAATGAGGCCACTGACCTGCTCATTAGTCAGGAGAAGCTCTGGAAGGTTGTTTCAGACAGAAAGAGCAGTATGGGGAAAGGCTCAAAGACAAACTGGGGCATGGCTTTTTGGGGGGAATGATGGAGGTTGTTCCCAGAGGGCTGTAGATTTTTCGTTCATCCAAGTTCAATCTCTAATCTTTGCTGTGTCCTTTTGTTCTGAGTGGCAGTCTGATTAGAGGGTTCTTCAACTTTGCCAGTTCAGTGAATGTAGGTTTAATGTTTTGTTTTAGCAGAAATGCTGGTGCCTCAATTGCATAGGTGTCAATAAAGGCTCCTTCATGGTACTTTACTTAAAACCTATATCAATGTTCTTTGCACGTTTATATTATAGGATCTGCTTACATTTGTATTAAGTATCATGAATTGTGTTGAGCCCTCACTTCACAGGAACAACATGAAACCCCAGATGGCTTAGAATGGAGCTTTTCCATCATCGTTGGGCTCCTGAAGCCTGCTGGAAATTGGTGAAGTGCAGAGCTGAAGTTACAGATCTCTGCCGTTCATGTGATTTTCTGGCAGAACTTCCTCACTCAAATGCCTCTGATTCCAGTCGCCACTGGAAGTCCTCCCCAGAGGTCTGAGGGCCTCACTTCCTATGTCTGGTTACTTAATTAAAAACTACTAGTTGTCAGAAGCAAGTAGGCTCTTGATTCCTGGTTAGTTAACACGAGGCTTTCAATTTTGAGATGTGTTGTTCTACCCACATAGCAGAAGCTCTGTACATATTGGTCAGCTGGGTGAAAGAATGAACGAAACATTCAAGAAGAGATGGGGTTTGCCTTTTCTAGAGTTAAACTAGAGTTAAGGAGCACATTTGCTGGAAATTGTCCCCGGTAAGTGAAGGGAGCTGTTTTAGATTTCAGGCCACTTACTCTTTCCATTTCAGCCATTTTCTGTTCCATCATGTATTGCACACATGATCCATCTCTTGTCTTTGGGGATAATTCATTCCAGGATTTAGAATGTCACCAAAGACATCTCAGCAGGGTCCTTTTATTTGTCCATAACACAGGATTGTCTGGCGGATGTGCTGTTCCCCGTGGCAGAGACCCTGACTCAAAGGGCACATCCATCACACACCAACTTCTCAGCATCGATCTGGGTTTGTTTTTAAGAGTAAAGCTGTGTGGCCCCTCAGCAGTCCGGTGTTAGATGTGAGGTGTATAAGCCAGGGTGTTCCCAGTTGTCTGACTCAGGAGCTGCCTTGGCAACCATCAGTAAAACGCCAGGCCATGCTAATAGGAAAACAGGTCTGGGAACGCTAACGGTGTAAAGTGACTGGCAAAAAGGGACACAATTTTTGGCAGCCCTTGGGTACTCAGGGCCGGAGACATCAGGAGAGAGATGACTGCATGAAGATCACACAGGAAGAGCAGCTCAGGTCTTCTCATTATTCAAAATTCTAGAGCTGGATCTGAGCTGCTGGGTCAGTGGAGAGGAACACCAGCCCAAACTGACCCCCAGGGGCTCTTGGCTGGAATCTTCCCAGGAGCCTGAGGGGAGAGGTGCAAGGGCTAAACACAGTCCCCCCAGCCACTGGGGTTAGAATCACAGCCCTGTGGTTGAGATGCAGATTCCTGAGTCTGAATTCAAAACTTTGGTACAGAATCTGGAGGGCTGGGACTTGGGGTCTTCCTCTTTACAAAACTTCCTAGGTGATTCTTAACTTACACCAGCTAAACCTTGAGAGCCACCTGAACTTACTCATCCTCTCACTCTCCAAGGATCTCTTGCTGTGGACAGACTGCCCGACACCAGGAATTTCAGCCAAGCATGTGGCTGGTCAGTACATGACTTGAGGAGGCAAGTTCTGTGCCCTTGCATTTAACAAGTGATTCTAGAACATGGGCACTGCTTTAGGCCTTGAAGGCAATTCTTCCTTTCAGGGGTTATTAAGTTGTGAAGTCATAATCTGCACCCTCAACCCAACAGGACCACCTAGTATCACTGAAAACTCCTTTGATGGCTGTATGCCACTGGTCACAGAGATCTGATGCAAATAGGAAGTCATCAGCCCAGTGATGACTACCACAGCTAGAAAACAACTCCAAATTCCCTATCTGTGAGGAGCAACCTAAGGGTGGGGCTAATTCACAAAGTTCACAACAGGCCTTACAGATCCCTTAAGTAAGGTTGTCAAATTTAGCAAATAAAAATACAAGACACCCAGTTAAATCTGAACTTTCCAACATGGAGTAGTTTTCTTCAGTGTAAGTATATCCCATGAAGTATTTGGGACATACTTATGCTAAAACATTATTGGTTGTTTATATGAAATTCAGATTTAACTAAGCATCCTATATTTTATCTGGCAGTCCTACCCCTAAGCTTATTTAGGGACACTTCCTAAAAGATCGAGGCTGTCAAATTTGGGTATCTGGTCGCCATAAATTGATGAGAGTAGAGGGGCAGGGGGCTTGCCTATTATCGTCACCTTCCTTAGCAAGCCTAGCACAGCACTCAGCTTATAATAGACACATGGCGTGAGAGGCGGGGTGTCAGTGTTAAATGGTTCTTATTCAAAGGAGACCAACCTTGGTGCTGGCCACTTAGGAGTGGTAGGAGGGGAGAGCCTGCCTAGCAGAACTGATGCGCTATGGTAGACCTCCTCACATCCCCAGTGGTGAGTGCCTCCACCCTGACTCACTGACCAAGCTCTCCGTCAGTTATGAAATGAGCTGGTGATTGGAAAGGGCTGAACATTGTATGTCTAAATATGTCTTTTTTCTCTTAGAGCTCTTTATAGCTTCATGGGAATAAACCTCACTTCCAATATCGTGAGTTACTGTAAAGGTTTTGTAAATTAAAGCACACTTCCCCACTGGATAACATGGTCATTTCGGAGTTACATTTCCATTTTGAATTGATTTTTTTCTCCGAAGGGTAATAAGTTAATGAACTATGCACAAGGGAGGTTCCTATTTCAAGAAAGCTTTCTAAAGTGGAACAACTTGGTTATAGCTTTCATTGTAGATCCCCCTTCTTTAAGTTGAGGCACACCTGTTTCCAGGAAACAGTTTGTCAGCACGACAGTATTGGCATTGTGGGAGTGTGCCAAAGAAGCTTCAAGATATTATGTTCTTTTCTTTTGATTTATTTTCAAATTGCTCTCCAGAGGAAGGATATTAATGGGAGGAGAGAGTAGCCATCTGCAGGTAATCAGGGGATCCATGCTGCCTGCTTCATTGCAGTCCATTCTGGCTCTTTATTTGCAGTTATTGGGCTATCTTGACAATAATTAAGAGGCAAGTCACTCAAATTCCCTTGCTTGTCGTAGAAGCATTTTAACTTTGCCTAAGTAGTACCTTATGGCCATCTGAGTTAGTCATTTCTCATCACCCACCTTCGAGGCAAGTTAGCATTAACCCCTCATTGCTGGCTAAGAAAACCAAACTCCAAAGAAGTTGTTTCTGGCCCAAGAGCACGTGGTGATCAGAGTCAGACCCATGATTCTTAAACCTCTTCCCTCCTCTGAGTATGCACACTTGCCATCTTTCTCCAGCTTCAGTGGGATGTACAAAGACCAAAATTTAGACACAGTGTTTCTATTTACATGGCTAACTCTATCTTTAAAAAAGGAGTATTCAGCTCTAGTCTCATATAAAATCACCGAGAGAGAGAGAGAGAGAGAGAGAGAGAGAGAGAGGGAGAGGGAGAAGCTTGTATGGTGCTCCTGTGCCGGGAGGATTGAGAATGCTGGTCCAGGCAAAGTGAGCAGGGGCTCGTGGGATGCTAAGCTCCAAACCCGACTCAACAGTCTCCCCACATAGGTGTCCACCATCCTACCATTACAGTATACATTTAGCCTGGGTTAAAGCATGTTGTTACCAGAAAGGAAACATTAGCGCAGGGTTAACTTTAATAGAAATACATCACTCTGACAGAGGGACAGGGAGAAGAAAGCAAACCCAGGGTATGGAGTGCTGACCAGACTGGTGAGGGAGGGGTGGCACTGGGAACCCTGGGCTGTCCCAAGACCCCAACCCCATAGGAGTGCCATGCTCCTGGGCAGTGGTTCTGGAAGGTGAATAGGTAGACTTTGATAAGAGGTGGGGAATCAAGGTAGGCTTATTGGCTCGGAGCAGCATGTACTCTGAGGTCAGACTGCCTGGGTTCAAATCCTGGCTCCCTTAAGCTCTGTGACCTTGGGCAAATTACGGACCTCTCAAAGGATCAGTTTCCTAATTTGGAAAACAGAGGTAAAAATTGTAATTACCTCATCATTTGTTGGGACAACGAAATGAGATAATATGTGATGCAATCATCAGTGGCCCCTGGCCTTTCCAGCATCACTGGATCACTGTTAAGTTCTCTTAGTTAAAATGGGGATGAACCGTAACCCTCTCCTTCAAGGTAGCTAATTCTCACAAGGAAATATAAGGTTAGATTTAAGGTGGTGACTTAACATGTTGACTCAGAAGCAAGAGTGGACAAAACCTTACAAGGGAGCCCCTTGGCCTCAGAGCTGTAGGGTCAGGCTGTAGCCTTGGACTAAAGAATGAGAACAGGTACCAGGAAGCCAAATGGGGTTGTCACAAGACGTGGCTCCAAGAGCACAGAGAGCTACCAAGTCAGAGGCCATGGGGCCAAGTCCCAAGAAAATCCATGACCCAGAAACCCAGGGAGGTACCCAAGGCTGAAGGAAGTGGTCTCAGGAATAGCCTTCTAGAGTTCACTGTTGGGAACCAGCAGGGCCTTGGTCTCTGCCTGATTTAAGACTTGCTTAAGCCTGGAAGGTCCCAGATGTGAATATCTTCGCAGGCCATTCTGACAAGCGTGTGTACTGCTGGGAAAATATGGTTTCTAAATCAGAGCCCCCTGACTCTGCTCTAAGACTGTGGACTTGTTAGCATTTCTCACAACAGGACCCACAAAAGGATGATTCTATGGGATGTCCCATGGTAAACAGACTTCCTGGGTAGATGAAAGTTAGCATGTTTCTTAGTTAGAGAACTTTTCAGTATTTTTAATTTGCTTGTAAATTTCCAAGAGGAAAAGATGGTAAGATGGGTTTCCCAAACTAATTTGATCATGGAACCCTTTCTTCTTGGGAAGAATTTCCAACTCCTCTGGCTCTTTTGCCTTCTTAACTCCTGGAGCTTCTGCCTTAAAGCCCCTTCCTCACTTCTCAGGGGTGTGTAGAACCCTCTGTGGGATGTGGCCTCATTACCAGGTCCCTACTACTCAGGTAGGGGCATAAGATGAGGCTGTAAACTGTACAAGGGCAGGGCCCGTGCCTGTCTTGTTCTTCTCTCTGGCACATAGTTGAGTCTCAAATACTGCCTATTTGTGGAATGACTGTTCATTGAGTGAATGCATGAAATCTAGTTATGCCAAACTTCAGTTGCTGCCACAGGTAGCACCTTGGGTGTTCAGAGTTAAATACTCAACTGACGCACTCTTGTTGGAGGGAAGTGATTTCTGAGGTGATTTTGTATAGGACTAAGGATCAGGAGATGTGAGTGATTGTCCTAACTTGGTGTCTTTCTTTTTCACCTTTCCAAGATGACCTCATAATAATCCTGCCCGTCTTACTTCAAAACAGTCATGGAAATATAATAGTTTGCAAAAATTAAACTCTCCACACATATAAAATATGTTCTTAATGACTTCCTTAGGAATTAGTCCCAGCTATTAATGGTCTAGTAGGCCCTTCAGTATCTAGTCTGATCCTTCCTGAAAGGCATATGCTGGTTCCCAACAGTGAACTTCCTGGCATATGACAGTAAAGGCTGCCCCCAAGTAGGTTTTGTAACCACAGGCTCTGCAAGTTTAAAGGGAGAAGAGAGATGGAGCAAGAATGGGATATTTTCTTCGACTCTTTTATAGTGGGTGGTGTTTATTTTAAGCAGTTTCCCAAATAAGTAAAGTGTTTTTTCTGTGCTACTGCACCCCGGAAATGATGCATTTTTGTGAACGTTTTCACCTGCCCCACCCCACCCCTACCCTGAACTTGTTCATCTGGAGGTGCCATGAGCTTGTTTGTTATTACTTGCGCATCTCATCCATCTGCACCTACCCTACAGCGCTTCATTTTTACTTTTATATTTTGGAGAGTGTGCATAGAAGGAAAAGCAAGCTACTTTGATGGAGAGGCATTGGGACTTAGATCAGATCCACAGCTGCAGTGACTAGGAAAGAGAGCTCATTTGTCCAGACTCTGCATTGTAAGTTATGTTTGATTTGGGGAGTTAAATTTAAACCTCATTACTACACGTAATGTATGAAAACATAGTGACCTTATTTGCTTAACCCTGAGTCATCAAACAGTCTATAAAGAGTTTATCTGTTTCTTAAGCATTTATGTGAACAGTCTTCAACCAGCATAAGGATTAAACCACATTTAGATTTAAACAAATCACTGTGTTGAAAAATGAAATTTTTTGAAATCAGGACTTTGGGAAATCTGAACTCTGGCCCTGTCTGCCCTGTGCCCTGGGAGAGAAAAAGAGACTTGGAAGTTCGTGCCATTTGCCAAGTGGTTCAAGAGGCCCCGCTGTCCCAGATGACAGCTGGCACACACAGACATGCCACTTGCTCTAACTTTATTTTTTCCTGGTAAGGAAATAGCAACTATATTTGCCAGCCTCCTTCTTCTTTGCAGGAAGGCAGCAAGGCGTTTGCATAGTGATTCTGGTATTTTTAGTCATTTCTTCAATGTCAATTGCTACTATCAGAGAGTAAGAAGGAGCCTGTTTACAAGGAGACGGTAGAAAATCCAGGAAAAAATAATAATTACGGTAACTTTGGCTAACGAGTATAACGTCAGCTCTAGATTAAATTTCTTTAAGGGAGTGAGTCTAGGACGCCGGGCACATTCAGCTGTTTGGAGCACTCGATTGGAGAAATGAATAATATAGGAGAACCAATAAATGTTGCTTTGGCTATTCCAAAGCAGTTTAGTATCTGCACAGAAACAGTGATGATTGTGATGTCCTGTTGGAGAGCATAGGGCTACACAGCAGGTTTCCAAAACCCAAAGCTTTCTCTCTGAAATGTATGACCACAAAGGATGCATTTCTGGGATCTGCTGTCTCCTGGCTTGTTCAAATAACGATGATGTTAGGAACCTTCCAGGGCTACAGGACTCCTCTCCACACTCAGTGACAAGGACAACAGAAGCCTCATCAATCAGCCAATGACCTTCCTTCCCGTTATTTGGATTCTGTTCCTGGGCTGCTGGCTCTTCATCAGTGCTTATCTGCTCTCCCTTCAGCTCAGATGGCCAGTGTTACCCAGAGTCCTGCAAATGGCTCAGCCATTAGGTTATTAGGTTAATTAGGTTATCTGATATTTTCTTTCTGCCGGTGGCTAATTTTGTTCGAGATTTCACCATGCTTCTAAATTTATATATATAAACAAACAGGGACACACCTTTCTTCAAGTCATTTATTAGAATCAAAATTAGGAAGAGTTTTTAACCTTCGCACAGTTGAGCCGACGGAAGTAGCGATTGGAGATGGGTGTTGAAGATGTTCACAAGTGTCTCCACAGAAGAGGGAATTCACATTCCCTTCCCGTCATGCCTGTGTGTTTCAGATTTGTCACGCTGAGGGTCAACGAGTGAACGTGTGTCAGTCAGAGGACAGCATGCCTAGGTCACTTTCCAGGGGAAAGGAAAATGGCCTTCCTCTCTTAGGTTTTGGAGATCTCTAGAGTATTTAGTGCGAGGTTCACTTCAGAGCTCACAGGTAGTATATTAGAATTCATTTTCTCTACGAAGAGGAAGAACCAGATCAATCAGAACATCACTGATAGGCTGTTTGAAATATCAGGAAACATTAATCTTAGGAACTTTAACAAATTGGGTATAGGACTTTAATACGGACAATATTGTTATGAGATACTTGGGATGTGGACGTTGTATTAGTGTCCTATTGCTGCTGTGACAAGTCACCACAGATCGAGTGCCCGAAACAACAAATCTGTTATCTTACTGTTCTGGAGGTCAGAAGCCTAAAATAGGTCAGCGAGGCAGAGTCCCTTCTGGACACTTTAGAGGAGAACCTGTTTTCTCACCTCTTGTAGCTACTAGAGGTCGCCCACGTCACTCCAGACGCTGCTTCCGTTATTACATCTTCTCCTCTGAATCCAGCCTTCCTGCCTCCCCCTCGTCATGGCATGGGGCCCACCTGGGTCATCCAGGATAAGCTTCCCGTCTCCAGATTCTTATTTTAGTCATGTCTGCAGTGCCTTGTTTGCCATATAAGGCATATATGCACATATATATGCATACACTCTGCCCTCGACTGTAGGCAGAGGTCTTTATGTGAGAACTAACGGGATCTTTAGGACTAGTGACGTGTGTTCTGTAAGAACTGAACAGTAAATGAGGTTAATCCTACATCGCACAGGAAGGGAGTAAAGGACACTGTAGGAGAGATCTGTATGCTAAGCAAACTTGCCATATTCACAAGTTTCAGAGATCAGGATGTGGACATCTTTGGGGGCCGTTAGTCTGCCTGCCACAGATAATCTAGTTTATCCTTTCTGATCAGTTTTCTCACTGATCTTCCCACAAAGCTGCAGGAGTTAAGCTTAGCTTTGTTACAGCTAAGATCTGCAGATGTGGACTGTGAATTTGAATGTGCCGTCCTGCAACAAGACCACCTACCAAGAAGGCCTGCTGGTGCTTTGGAATCTACTCAGTCCAAGGGAAACTTCCAGCGGGCAACAAATTGATATTTTTTCCATTTCCACCAAGTCTTCCAAGTGTAACGTGGAGCTCACTACACAGAATCCAAAGCTGTTGTGATAGCATTCATAAGCGCCAGGGCTTTGGAATAAAGCAGTTCAAATACCAAATCTGTCCCTTACTAAGTGTGTAATGCTGCACAAATATCTTATTTTAGTTAAACCTCCATTTCTGTACTGAAAAACAGAGATGATAACTTCCAGAATTGCTGTGAGATTATGAAAACAAAATGTGCAAAGTGCTTAGCACATGCCTGGCATATAGTTGTTGCCCAGGGAGTGGTGGTCGTGCTCTGGGCTGCCCAGGCCCCAGGGGTAAAGGGTGGACACAAGCCGGGCAGAGAACACTGGAGTGGAGAGAGCTGCAGGTCGAGCCAGAGACCGTAGCCATTCCTCTGTTAATAAATGAGGCAGCTCACCAACTTCCTCAAAGGGAAATGGAATTCTGCACGTACATTGATGGGACTTGCACCATTTGCAGATGCAAAGTCTGAGAACTTAGTAATAAGACCCAGAATGGGAAGGCAGACCCCAACAAAGAATGGTATGGATCATGACCTTCGCAATATCATAGAAGAGGAGGATTGGGATCTAAGGGATAAGCAGCTCCCTTAGCCATGCTGGTTAGTACCGATACCCGATCCTTTGTAATATTTACAGCTGTATAGATCATCATTTGCTTGATGACTTACTCTTCAGCAATGGATAATACCATCTTAGCCCAGAGTGTGGCTTCAGCTTGATTCTCAATAATCCACTTTATTGTCATCGTAAATCCTGATTTTAGAACTTCTCCAGATGTTGTCATATATATGAATTTGGACCAAGTGCATTCCACCTGGAAAAGGCGCTAATATTTATTGTATATTTACTATATGCTGGTCAGTGCCAACTGCCTAGAATATATTTCGTTCAGTCTTTGTAGTAACTCTATTATAATTCTAGTCGATTTTAAAGATGACAAAACAGACTTCTAAAGTCTGAGTAACTTGCTAAACTTACAGAACTTATAAGTGGTAGAGCCAGGAGTCCAATCCAGATCTTTCTGTCTCCAGGCCCAGATTCTGGCATTTAAAGGGAGAAAAACCAAGGGACAATAAAATACTATCAGGAACAACAACCATTATTTCTAAAATGGAAAAATGTCCATAAATGGAAAAAAATGAGTGGTGGAATTATATGTAGATTATGATTAGATTTTTGTAAACTAAATAGGAATATATATTTATATATAGTTATATATATGTTATACTTTATTGTATTATACTTTGTTATATATAGTTATATGTATATATAGGTAAATATATATACATATAAATATATATATATTTTTTAACTTTTTGGGTAACCGATGAAATCTATGGTCTCTTTTCCTTTAAAATGTATATACATACATGCACAAAAAATTTCACATACAATTTCAAGAGGTTTAGATTAGGGATCTCTAATATATATGTATTACATGTAAAGAAAAATGTGGAAGGATATACACCAAATTGTTACTTATGCTCTTTGACAGATGGGATTGTAAGATATTTTTCATGTTATCCTTTATGATTTTCTGTTTTGGTTGAATTTGTTTTCAGTGAGCATGCATTATTTCTATAATCAAGAAAACATTTTTTAAGATTATAGATGAAGTCGAACTGTTTCCAATTTTAAATGGAATTTACTGCTTGTTTCTCTCTTGATGACCAGGCTTCTAACGTTTTCCTGTGTCATAACCCGGAGATGATCGATAGACCTCTGAAAAAATTCAAAGAATGCCTTTGTGAAAGCACTCAGTGTGGGCTATTTTGTCCAAAAAGAAACTTCCCAAAAAGTTAAGAATGACTGAAAATAAGGAGGGATGTGGGGAGGAACCATAAAGAGCATTTCTGACAGCATTATCGGTGTTCTCCACTGTGAACGAGACGTGTGCGTGAGGCTGGAGGCGGAGGTCTTTATGTGAAAACTAACGGGATCTTTAGGACTAGTGACGTGTGCTCTGTAAGAACTGAACAGTAAATGAGGTTAATGCTACATAGCAGAGGAAAGGAGCAAAGGATGCTGTAGGAGAGATCTGTATGCTAAGCAAATTATCCTTCGGCTATCGTTTGAAATGACCTCTTAATCCTTATTTCAGGACAGTCTGGCACTAATTGAAATGGCTGTTTCCAGGGCGCCCTATGCTTAACCAAGGAAGTTTTCTTTGAGCTCTCCACCTGCTCACTCTTGCTGTTTGTTCGAGTTGGGGTGTCAGGCTCATCATCTTCCACAGGAACGCTGGGTTTGGAGGACACTTTCTCTCCTCATTCCTACCCCTCGCCCACATGTACACCCCTGTCTCTTCAGAGCAGGGAATTTCCATACAGTTTTACAAGAAAATTGTATTCTGAACATGAACAAAGATTCCAGGAGCCTCTGACTTTTCACGAAGGAAAGGAAATTTTTTTTCATCATGCCTTTTTATAAGGAATCCGTAATATGCAGTCTGATGTAGTCTTGGTATGATAGATTTTCGTACACGTTGGGGTTTGACATGGCTGGAGACCCCAGTAATCCTCACTGCCAAGGATAGCGGTGAGCCTTTTCCCATCCCATCTCCAGAATGGTGTGTCTGTCCCTCAGTTTAGCGTAGCAGCTGCAGGAGCAGCTAATATTAATGAAGTTCCTTGGATCGATACCAGTGTGCTAGGTAAGAAAGGACTTTATCACCCTGCCCAATCTGAAAATAGAATTCGCACACTGCTGTTTGTTCCTCTCCTTGGATATGATGTAAGCACCGCTTGCATGGCAGCCCGTGTCAGGGTATCGTATTATACACCTCCTTCCTGAAGGTTGGGACCAGAGGACGATATGGAGCTGTCTGCTCCCAGGCTCATCCTCTACACCCTGACGAGAATCCTGACAGTTAAGCTTGGCCTGGTGTCTTCGCAGGCCTGCTCTCCCTGTGGGAGGCGGTCTCTGTGAGGAGCAGGCTCCATCGTGCGAGGAAGTCTCCTGGTGTATAAAGAGTCCTTGATTTCAAGTTCAAACAGCCTGGGTTTAAATCCTGACACGGCCACTTACTAACCATGGTTTTGTAAAGTTTCTCACTTTCTCTTAATATCTGTTTCTTTGTGTGAAAGCTAGAGGTGGTGAAATGCACACTGCAAAACCACTGGGAGGGTGAGATGGGGTGTTACGCGCGAAGCACCCAGCATCACAGCGCTGCGCTCCACAGATGGCAGCTAGTGATATTAACAACATGCTCTTAGCTTGTCCATTAAAAGAAATGTCTTTCGACCCCCTCTTCCCCTGCCAACAACTGCCCTGTTTGCTTGCACCCCTTTTGAGTAGCTCTTGAAACAAGGGCCTATATTCAGTGGCTCCAACCTCCCTCCTTACATTTGCTCCTAAGACCACTCCAGCAGGTTTGGCCCACCTTTCTAACACTCCGTTTCTTGTCAGGTCACCAGTGGCCAGAGCATTTACCAATGGTGGTGACCAATCAGTGGCATTTGATAGACGAGGTATCTTCTTCCTACTTGATGTGATTTTCCCCTTGGCTTCAGGACAACACACTTCCTTGGCTTCCTCCTGTCTCACTGGCTGCTCCTTCTCTGTTCTGTGGCTGAGGTTCCTGATCCTTAGACATTGTGGGCACCCAGGACTCAGTAATTGTTCCTCTTTTCTATCAATATTTATTCCCTCGATGATCCCATCCAGTACTCTGGCTTTGAATAGCATCTTTGCCGGTGAGTCCCAAATATATATTACTAGCCCTAAACTCCAAATTCCTTATATCCAGCTGCCTCCTGGACTCTCCACTTGAATATCTAGTAGGCATCTCGAGCACTGTATAATAGTCAGGGTTCTCCAGAGAAACAGAACCAATAGGATGGATGAATGTATGCATATATTATAAGGATGATGGATACAGGCAAGTCCCAAGATACCTGCAAGATGAGTCAGCAAACTGGAGACCTAGGAGGGCTGATGGCTTGGTTCCAGTCAGAGGCAGAAGGCCTGAGAACCAGGAGAACCAATGGTTTAGTTCTTGTCTGAAGGCCAGTGGGCTTAAGACCTAGGAAGAGCTGATATTTCAGTCTGAGTGTAAAGGCAGGAAAAAAAAAGCCCATGTCCCAGTTCGAAAGCAGTCAAGCAGGAAGAATGCTGTCTTACTCGAGGGAGAGTCAGCTTTTTGTTCTATTCAGGTCATCAGTGGATTGGATGAGGTCCACCCACATTGGGAAGGGCAGTCTGCTTTACTCAGGCTGCCAATTCAAATGTTAGTTTCATACAATAAAACCCAGAATAGTGTTTGACCAAATACCTGGGGACCCTGTGGCCCAGCCAAACTGACACATAAAATTAATCATCTCACACAGTATGTCCAGAAATTGGACTCCTGATCTTTTGGACAAAAGTTACTCTACCTACACCTTCCCCTGTCGTTGCTTGTCACCTGCATCCTTCCAGTTCGTCTCAAGTCAAAAACCTTGGCGTCATCCTTGACTCTTTTCTTCCGCTCACGCCTCACAGACAACTTGTCAGAAAATTCTGTTTACCTTCAAAACATATCCAGAATTCAACCACAGCTGGCCACTTCCATTGCTAATAGCCTAATGTGAGCCACCATCATTGCTCATGGGGACTATTGTGGACGCCATATTTGAGATTGCTGCCACCAGCACCCTTGCTCTCCTTTGCTGTGATTTTATCCCTAAGCACTCCTCACCTCTTATATACCATATAATTTCCTTATTTGTTCTGACTGTCGTTTTTCTGTCTGCCTCAGGTAGAATGCCTAGAACAGTGCCTGAGATGTAGTATACTTGCAGTAAATGATTTTGGTTGAATTGCCACTGTAGAGATGAGAAAACTGAGGCTTAAAGGAATTGAGTAATTTACCAGGGTGACACCATTATTAGTAGTAAAGCTATTCTAAAATAGTACTTAACAGAGTCACAGGCAAGAAGCGCTGAGGTTAGCTAAGTTTCTGCAAATGATTGTTGGACACCTATTTTCCATTTTTTTATTAAAAGTAGACCTTATCCAGATAGCAGTGTCTATAGCCCAGTGCTAATTTACATGATTATGCTTGACCATAGGAAAAGGTTTATTCTCTTATTCTTATCTCATTGCCTTTCAGTCATCTGATAAAATCTCCTTGCTGTGAAATATTTCCACCTTTCAGACACTAATAGATTAACATTGTGTCCCCCATCCTTAAGAAGCCAAGCCAGACGTCACTTACTTATAAGAGCTTTCCTTGTAAGGTAATCCTTTTATCTTCTTGTAATACTTACAGTGGGATTAAATTATTTCACAAGAGCAAAATGGAGTTTTTCTTAACTATATCTTTGTATCATCATCCGCAAATATAAGGTGAGCAGTTACTCTCTGCGGCTCCATGATGGGGCTGGGGAACTAAAGAGGCTTCCAGAAAATTCTGGTCTGTTAGGGGAAGTGTGTATGCATTAGTTGGAATCTTGATTCCACTGCTTTAACAGAGACTAAATAACAGTGGCTTAAAAAAGATAGAAGGATTTCCTTTCACCATCACACCCCCAGCCCGTCTCTCTCTCTCTCCTCCCCCAGCTGATAAGCAATGAGGAGAGAGAAGGTTGTCTCCCAAGGTTATTTGGGGCCCAACTCCTTCCGCACCATCCCCTATTGTGTTGTTCTCAAGATGGCAGAATTTGGCTCCCACCCCCGCCTATACGTTTCAGGCCCTAGGAAGGGGGGGAGTAGGAACTGTGAGCAAATGGATTCCTTTTAAGGACACGACCCAGAACCTGCACATCTCACTTCTACTCATATCCCATTGGACAGAACTTAGTCACATGAGCGTACTTAAGCCAAGCCAAGAAACACAGTCTGTAGGGCAGCCATATGCCCAGCTTGGGGGATTCGAGTGCTAAAAGGAAGGAGACAAATAAAAGCCCTTGCTTGGGCATATCTGTAAATATTTCTGTCACCAACTAAATAATAAGGTCTTAAAGGGCAGGGCTGAATCTTACGCTCTCAGCACCTTGCACATGGGTATTCAATAAATATTTGTTGATTGGGTGATTTGGTTCATGCACTTTCATCCAAGAGATTTTTTTGGAGAGTTTTTATTATAATGCCCGAAACAAACACTATTCAATCCCAGGGTAAATACTGCAGGGAAATAAATGTCAAAAGGCAACATGGTCATAGATTGGCTCTCTACACTTACACACCCCTTCAAGCCAAGCTAGAGGGGCCGTCTATTGTAAAACAGATGCAAAAGATAGACTCGGACTACAAAGGACTCATGTTCCAGCTGAGAGGCTGCTTCATTAATGTACCCAGAGATCAAGCGCAAATTTGCTGACCTAATTTTGGGAACAGAAAGCCAGAGGTAAATGTGGTTTCATGGCATACTGCATTCCTTTCTTAATTCATCATGCTTCATGGGAACCAGGATCCCAGACTTCCCCTCCCCCAGATAGCAGTTAAGCTGGTAGAATTGTTCTCTCTAGTCCACAAGGAGATGAAAATGGATCCTGCTGGGGGAAGTAAATAGAGCAGCAGTAAAGTGCTCTCTCCCCCTGAATCTGAACATCTGTTCAAACTTTTCACAGCTCCCATGAGGAAGGGGACAAAACACAAGGCTTCGAGCTATCAAGGAAAAACCTCATCTCCTAGCACTCTGCTAACGATTTATACTCATTTGACCTGAACTGGGCTGGGCTTATCTCTATGATGCCTTTGAAGGAAGGCCAAGCTGGGTAAATAAATAGGGTCAACAATAGGATAAGGGGTGATGTTTATCATATTCATGAGAGCAAACATTTGCAGGAGTTAAGTTCATGAACGGCTGGATTTAAATGACTGCTGTTTATGCCAAATGAGACACAGATTCAGTAGCAGAGGGCACAACCGCACCTCAGCGTGAAGCTTACAGTTAACATAAAGTTGAGTTGCTCTGTGGACTTGAAAAAAACAGTCTATGCTCTGCGGTTTTGGAATTTCACTGATGCACACTGGCCTTTCTTCATTTATCTGAATTAGCAAGAAGTAGACTGCATCTGGTTAAGTTACCCAGACGCTCTCCTGGAACCTCAGCTACCCTTAATCTGTTTGTCAGTTTGCATTTGTTTTAGGATGAATGGAGGTCCCGTCCCCCTTGTCTCGTCATCTACCCTTCCCAGAATATTTAGCAGTATGGCCTTTGGCCAGTTCTTCTCTTCTGCTAGTGTAGAAGGTTCCAAGTGCCTGGCTGGTCGGCTGGGCCCCCAGCTGGCTCTGTTTCCAGCTGCTTCAGGGCCCACTGGCCAGGAGGGAAAGCCGCAGTAATAAGCATTGTAAAACTAAAGTTGGTTGCTAGCCAGGCCAGCCAAGCAGCGTGGGAGGAGTGGAAAATCCAGGCTACATGTTCTTGTCATCACAAATTGTCAGTATCTGAGGTGTTCCACTGGGAGAAATGGGATGAGATGTTCTCTAACCAGACCTAATGTGTGTATTATCAGTCGGTAGCTCTTGGAGAATCATGTCAGGGCCAGGCTAAGGGGACTGAAGCCATAACCTTGGGTCAGCTTGTTTATGGGCCACCATCTTGACTAACTTCTTGAGGTCTAGTATGGCCTTGGAAATGCAGTATCAGAATGCAGGAATGGTTGCCCTTTATTGAATTACTAAGGGAGAGTAAGTATTGGGAACTGTTTAATCAGGGACCAGGCCATCCTCTCTCCTTTGATGTGGCCTACTGATGATACATTTTTATCCAGCATTCTGAGTGTCAGGTGTTGCTACCCAAGTCAAGCTTTGGGGGTAGCTGTACATTTTCACATCTTTCCATACAAGGGAAGGAAATAATAGTGGCTGTAACTCCTGGAAATTCAGTTGGGTGACCTGAAACTTTGATGGCTTTTTCTGGTCTTCTAGGGGATGTATGTTTAGCTCCCCACTTCTTGCTCTCCAGAACTCTTTGTCTCATGGTTGAATTGAAATAAGAGTAGAAAAGAAAACATTGTTGTCCCTCACTGAGACTAGGCAGGTACCTGGTATTTTCTCAAGACCTACCTGGAATTCAGATGAGAGCTCCTTGGGGTTGTGGGGGCGGTGGGAATGGCATGTTGTCTTAATTTTACTACTTACAATTTCTCCTGTGTACCAGGGATTAAAGCCAAGTCTCTCCCCCCACTACTCCTTCACTTCCTGCTTCCTCCCCTGCTCTTTCCTCTCTCCCTCAGTTTCCTTGTCTTTAAAGACTTTGACAACCTTTCTGGCATGTTGCCTAGGCTTTCCAGCAAGAATCTTTATAAAAATTCCTTCTAGTCATTGGCATGGAAGCACTGTGTAAATCAGCAAGACACTTTGTTGTAAAACTTTCTCATTATCAACATTCACTACTGTTTCCTTTTATGAATGCTTCTTTGTCTTCCAAAAAGCATTTCAGACTAAGCAATGCTGTTATTGAAAACGTGGGTGGTTTCTGCTTGTATGCTTGGTCGAATTGCAGATGGTTGCCGTGAACATTACAATGCCAGGTTCCTATAGGTGAGTTACAAATGTGTATGAAGTAGGTAAGAGATGGAAGAGGAGATTCAGCCGCCTTCTTATCCAGCGAGTCACTGGATTTATTCTTTCGAGGTAAAAGAGCTCTGAGACCTACGTGTGGCTCAACTACCTGATTTAATTGGGGCAGAGCTTTTTCCTATTATTGGATGCACAGATTCAAATTCAATTACCAAAAGAAAAAGTGTGTTGCACACCCTGTGTGCCAGCACTACGCTGAGCACTAGAGATACGCAGATCTGTAAGGACCAGCCTTGCTGTTGCGGTGTTCATAATTCCTCCAGGGAACTTTCATCTGTCAACAGGAGCTCTCTTGTAAGGTAGTAAGCACAGTTGCAAAGAAACGTGCTAGAGACACATGGTGAGGGATGCGGTGGGGTGGAGTGAGGGCGTTGTCACATACCTGGTGGGTAAGAGCACATGGTCTTTGATAGCAGATGTATGGGGTTAAATCCTGGATCTGTCCTTATTAACTGGGTAAACAAGTTAGTCAGTGAATTAATACCTAACTTTCACTGTTATTATTGGGATTAAAAGGAATACTGGAATAGTATATAATGTCCTCCAGATAGTGTCTGACACCTAGAACATGCTCCATGAATGATCATTTGTAACTGAAGAGTAATCAGTTGATTTGGGTTTTATTGGGTAGACATCTGGGCAGTATGAGGAAGGGTAGTGGGGCTGAGACCACAGCAGGAGACACTATGGTGAGGCAAGAGCTCAGGGCCACATGAGAAGAGCCTGCCCCTCTCTAGGGTTGGGGCAGGAGTGAGTGGAGAGAGGGTCAAGAGCTTTAGAAAAGACAGGTTGGGACCAGATTGTGAAGTGATTTGTAATGTCAAACTGAAGGATTAGACTTGACATTAAAGACAGTGGGGTGTTATTGGTGTTTGCAAGCAAGAAGGCAGCACAGAGATGTGAGTTTTAGAAAGTAGCTTTTCTGATAGCCATATGGGGAATAGTCTAGAGGGGAAACTACTTAGGAAATGAATACACTAGTGCAAGGAAGAGTTGACGTTCTCGTTCACTCTTGTCGGTACTCGGTGAAAGCCTGTGCATCTGAGCATTTTGCTGAGAACCAATGAAGGCAGAGTGTAGGCAAAGGATGGAATAAGGGGAAACAATGCCGTACATTTTTCTGAGATAAAATTGATAAAAACTGGTGACTGTCTGGAAGTGGAGGTGATGGAGAATGACAAGTGAGAAATAATTTCATGGGAAAGTGAGACCTTTCAGACCATTGGAATTCAAAATACTTCATCAGTGACAGGAAAGAAAGAAAAAGGAAGAAAGACAGCCATTTCTCTTCTTGCCTTTCTCCTCCACTGCATCATATTCTCTGGGAAAAGAAATCACAGGGCCAGTAATGGCAAGCACTCTCTGAGCAGTTGGTCCAGCAGCCTTCGGGGGTGAAATCATGCTCTGTATTATCTTCCAGAGAGATAATGAAAATTGAGTGAACAGTGAGAAAGTAATGAACAGCTTTGGACAATATTCTCATGGTACCTTGAATGTTCAACTAATTTTCTTTTTAAAAGAGAGACCAGCACTTGACTTTGGAAAGTTGTTTTTCCCGTCAAAGTGGAAATGTTATGAGAGGCGATATTAGGTAATGGAAAACATGAGGTTATCTGATGAGAGGCTGAGGATGGGATCCAAAGGCCATCTTAGGTAAACAGTAGGAGTGAGTGGTGATATGTAAATATTTACATGAAACCCAAGAGGAAACAAGGAGAGGAAAACGAATTACAGCATGAGATGGCTTCTGCTTATTGGAAAGATGTTCATGAAGGAATAGCAAAATCTTCAAAAGAAGACAGAGACGTATGAATCTATTGCCTTTGACTTTGTTAATTCTTCCAGAAGTTACTAGCAGCACCCTTATTGGAAAGACAGCTGTGTGGCAGGATTCATCGCCATGGGTAAATAAGAGTCAATAACTTACATATTAAATAGTAGAGATTCTAATGGGATACAGTTAATAATCATGAAAGAAAACACATTTTGTATAGTGTGTGTTTGAGCCAGTTTCTTACCAGAATAATCTCATCCAGCCACATTCTCGTCAGATGCATTTGTAACTAGTGAGAATTATTCTACAAACTGGGGTTCAAGTGAAATTGCATTCCTCCTAATTTTTGCTTAAATCTTTGGAACTCTCATGCACCCCACTCTATTAGCAGGCAGGCCAATGTGTCTCTCTTGATCTGAGCCATTCTCTTAATTGTTCAGCAGTCTCTAGGGCTCATTCAGTCCAACAACAGCCCTTGACTTTCACATGCCTCGCCTAGATTGCTGAGGTCTCATTGGTCCACCACGTACTTGCTTCTCACTGTCGCTCAGCGGTGATGTTGAAAACTGGCCCCATGCAGTCTGACAGTCATTGCTGTCCATTGCTGCAGGGAATCCTAGCTGGTCCTGTTGGTCCCTTAGGCCAAGAGGGTATCCCAACCAAGAGGGTTCACCTATGCAGCCACTTCTCAGAACACAGCTCAGCCCCAGTTGTGCTGAGTCAAAGCCTCTTAAGCATCTGCCACCTCATGGAATCTTTTTCCCGAGGTCTTTCACCCAAATAGTGGACCTGATTTTCTGTTAAGTCCTCAGAATGAAAGATCTTGAAACACTTCTTTCCATAGACAGTAGGGCCACTAGCCCTGCATTTATACTCATAAATGAGGCCACTTCTGATCTGATTTTTCCATTTGTGTTATTAAAAAAGAGGGGGAACAAAAAGCTAATCTCTGACAGGTCCCCTCTGATAAGACACCTCAATATGTATAGTGTGTTTAGGAATTATTTTGCTTTTATTCTCCCCATATCAGTCATAATTCCAGAATTCAAAGTAGTTCGAGCTGAGCTGACAGTGGCATTAATCCATTGGGAATCTCTTGATGCTACTACTGTACATTTTCACTGGTTAAAACAATAACAGCAACAACTCTGGTTTACCATGTAGCCCTACATTCCCAAGACATATACATATACTTACACACAACATAGAGGCCAAAAGGTACGTGTTTAGCCACAAAAGGTTTGTTTCTTCCTCTTTTGCTGTTTACAAGGGAGTGTTGATCCTCAGTTGAAAGGGATTTCAGCCAAGAATAGCAGCTAGACAGTAATGTATTTCCCTAGCTTTTCAAAACCTGTTACCTCGTTTCTGCCAGCAAGACTTAGGATGTGAGGTACAGTCTAGAAAGTGGCTGCTGGAAGGGAAACCAGTAAAACAAAGAAAAAGAGATTTTTGAGAGAAAGGAGAGTATGGGGTGAATGGTAGACAAAAGAGGTGGTGAAGTTTGGTAGGCGCTGTGCTTGAAAGCTCTCTGTGTTCCACTGTTAAATACGAACCTTGATGGCTGTTGGATTCATCTTTATCCAGAGGCAGCTGTGCCGGGCATTGTTGACAGAGCATAGCTGGACAGGACAAACCAAGCTCTTATTTACCATGATTAAGGTGACCATTCAATTTATTGTTCAAACAGGAATATTTTGGAGTGTATTAATATTGCTCTATTACTAATAAAGCCAGGGTAACCAGTGTAAACCAGGACACTGTAGGTACACCAGGAGTCATGGTCATCCTAACCATGATAGATCTATAATTTGAAGACACTATATTTAAAAATTGAGCTATTAACTGTGAAAAATACATTGTCTTGATTGTTGTGGGAGCTACAAAAAAGCCGTGCCACTTCCAGGAATTGACAGTCCGGTCGCAGAGAAAAGACTTATACGCAGAGAAATTGCCAGGGATCATTCAAGGTGATGTCTAACCAAGTGGCAAAGAAATGATAGTCATGGGTTGTCAATTACACCTCAATAAAGCTGGAAAAAATGATAGTCATAGGATGTGGTAGGAAGGGCAATGGCCTTGAGGGTTGAAGACTGGCATCAAGTCATGGATCTGTCTTTAGCTGGATGACATTATGCGAGGTACTTCATCTCCTTGAGCATCCCTTCATTCATTCATTCATTCAGTAAACGGAGGGACTTGTTCTGTGCCATGGTGTCATGGTGATAAAGAGCATAACCTTTACAGAGAGACATACTTGGGGTCAAGTTGTGGCTCTGTCACCAACACTGAGACTTGAACTTATCGTTTAACCCCTCTGAGCTTCAGTTTTTTCATCTGTTATGTGGTGATAATAATAACCCAACTCACAGAGCTGCTTTAAGCTCCTGCAAATGAGGAAATGAAGTCAGATTTTGTATATGAAATATTGAACAGTTTCTAACACATAGCAAAACTCAAGAATTGATAGCAGTTATTATTATTCCAGGTACTGTACTAGTTGCTGGGAATGCAAAGGAGAATGGGGGAGAGGGATACTGTGCAGGTGAAAGTAGACAATAGTATCTGCCTAAACACCTCCCTGGGCTGTTAAGAGGATTCCATGAAGACATCAGGTGAAAGAGCTTCACATACTATATAACATGCTGAACAAAAGAAAGCTATTATGGTTGTTACCAGTGGTTGGGGCATTGTCTAGATTCTTCCCTTTTCCTATCTGTTAAGAAACTCTTACTTGCAAGTAAGAGATAACCCCACAGGTCTTAAATAATCCATACAAACATTCTCTCACAAAATAAGATGTCCAGAGGTGGAGTGTTTCCAAGATTGGTTAATTCCGTGGTTTGATAATGGCATCAAGAGTCCATATTTCCACTCTGTCATTCTCAGATGTTGGTGGACTCACTTCAGGATGACGTTGGCTGCCGTAGGCCAGGCATTACCTTCTCACCACACACTAGAGACAGCAAGAGGCTATCTCTTCCCTGTGTCTTTTCTTAATATCTAAGAAGCCCTTCTCAGAGTCCCACCTTGCTGTCTAACCAGTAAGCCTCACTGGCTAAAACTGGATTCCGTGTTCCTTTCTAAGCCAGTCAATGATAAGATAAAACTATTATAATTGGCTTATGCTAATCAAGATTCACCCTCCTGGGGCTGGGAAGCCTCTCATCTCCCCACCCCTGCCCCTGCCTCCAAAAAAACAAAAAAAACTCAAGGTATTGCAGAGGATGCAGGGCACCTGAACAGAATCAATTTCTTGTTAACAGGGAAGGAAAGAGAAATGGCTGCTGGGTAAACATGTACAGTGTCTTCTACTCTATTTCTAGTAAGCCGCCGTGTCTCCTAATTCCACCTCCAAAAGATCTCTTAAATCCACCCTGGCCTTTGCCTGCCTTCCCAGCTCTCTTGCCTAGACTCTTGATTCCTTCTGTCCTTTTCCCAGCCATCCAGTCAGCTCTTCATATAATGCAAGTCTGAGTATAGCATTTCCTAACTTAAAGACCTCTCAAGACTCAATTCAGATGCAACCACCTCTTTGAAGATGCCCCAGATGTTTTATTTATGGCTCTTTATAGCCCTGCTGAGGGACAGTCTTGCTTTTGAGCTATTTGTATATTTTCTATACCTCCCAATTTCCTCTCTGTCCAATATAGTAGCATTAGCCACGTGTGACTCTTGACCATCTGAAATTTGACTGGCCCAAACTGAGATGTGTTGTTAGTACAAAATACACTTTGAATTTCAAAGATTTAGAACAAATAAAAGGAGGAATGCAAAGTATTTAATAATTTTAAAATCGATTACATGTTAAAATGATCATTTCAAATGTGTTGGCTACATTTTGGTTAAATGAAATGTTATTTAAATTTATTTCACCTGTTTCTTTTTCATTTTTAACGTGATGACTAGACTTTTTAAAATTCCCTGCATGGTTCCCATTTGGAGCCCACGTCACATGTCTGTGCACTAGACTGTTAGCTCTTACAGAGTAGGGGCTGCATCTTCTTGATCTATTATTCATCGTGTAGCTCCCTTTCCCCACCTCGGGGTCCATCAGAGTTAGAATCTAGTCAAAACACATTACTTGGTTAAAATAAAGTGTAAGATAACTCCGTTCGGAAATGAAAGTACACAGGATGATTTATCTGACTACTGCCTCTGGATTTTTGATGCATGGGTTTCTTTTCTGTGTTCTAACTAGTCTGAAGCTTCTTTTTAAGTTTACCAGGTTTGGAAATCACTGTTTGTTGTGGTTCCTTCCGAGCACTGAGTTTTTATGAAATCATCCAGATTGAAAGAGGGGAAACTAGAATTGAAAGATTTTGATTAGGTTTGCTTCTCTTTGTTAGTTTTCATTCTGTCTTATTAGACCTTCCTCGACAAATTATATTTTACACTTTAGAGGTAGTGGTGTCTCCATGACTACAACCTCCAGAATATTTTCGTTACTTTTACAGTCATTATTAGGAATAAAGATGCAGATATAAATTATGCACTTTCTATTCAACTCCGCTAAATTACAGCTGGCATTTTTTTTCATGGATAAAGAATTATATATACATATTTTATCATTTATTGTATTCTTAGCCAGGATTTTTTAGAAGGCCAAGAAATTAACATAACCCAGAAAATATTTAGCAGGAAATCTGTTTATAATGGCACAGTGAAGTCAGAAACTTTTTTATATTTCATGAGCAGAAATGAGGGAATTCAATTTTATAGTTATGGTAGCCCCAAAATGCCATTGTTTGAGGAAAATCTTCTTTTTCAGAAATGTCTAGAGAATTTATAGCTCTAATTTGGAAATAAATAATATCTATGGTCATAAATCATGTGCTGAAGACGACAACAGGCTTACTTGGTTACTGTTTGGTCAAAGGACTGAGGGGCCTTTGGAAGCAGAGTCCTCTGCCCCTCCCTGTCTCTGGGGCGTGCTAATCCTCCTGCATGAACAGAAACAATCGCGGAGTCCATTATTTTGTCAGTTAACACTGCTTTAGTAAGTGCCCTTTGCCAGGTCTTGCGAAGACCATTGTTTGCTCTGGCTTTGATCTTTCTTGATCACTCAGAAAAGCTCTGCCCCAGCGACATCTAGATGTCGGGAAGCGGATTGGAATTCTGGGACTCTCCCTTTCCATGGAATTGTTATCCCAAGACTGCTTGGTGGTTCCTTCCTTCCTTCCTTCCTTCCTTCCTTCCTTCCTTCCTTCCCTCCTTCCCTCCTTCCTTCCTTCCTTCCTTCCTTCCTTCCTTCCTTCCTTCCTCCCTCTCCCTCTCTCTCTCTCCCTCTCCCTCCCTCCCTCCCTTTCTTCCTTCCTTTCTTTCTTTCTGTCTTTCTTTCTTTCGTGGTAAAATATACATAACATCAAATTAACCACTTTAACCATTTTTAGGTGCAAAATTTGGTGGCATTAAGTACACTGACAATATGGTGTAACCGTGGCCGCTATCCATCCAGAACTTCATTGCCCTAAACAGAAACACTATACACAGTAAGCACTAATTCCTCACTCACCTCCTTTCTCCTTGCCCAGCAACCTCTATTCTACTTTCTCTCTCTGGAAATTCACCTATTCTGGGTACTCATGTAAGTGGAATCATGCAAATTTGTCCCTTTGTCTCTGGCTTCTTTTATTTAGCATAATGTCTTTAAGGTTCATCCGTGGTATAGCAGGCTGAATAATATTCCATTGCGTATATACAACATATCTTATTTATCCATTGATCTGATGGTGGACATTTGCATTGTTTCTACCTTTGGGCTTTGTGTAGTTTTTAATAGAGCATAGAAACATGTGATGGCACTCTGGCCATTTCTGCATTTAGATCTGTTTCTGATGAAATAAAGAAACCTAGATGTTATCACCCTAAAAAAGTCTGACTACCTGCTGACAAAGAGAGCCTGCTAGTATGGGAAGGTGTCATCGAGTGGAGACACCTTTACAGTTCATACTATTTCTCAGAGTCAAGTGCAGACACCTCCCAGGAAAGACAGCCCGGCCTCATTGCCTGGTAGAGACGAGATGCAGGGGCTGCCCACTTCCCACCAGCCACTTCCAGGCGGGAAGGGTCGCTGAGGGTGTGTTGGAAAGCTCCAGCCAAGTGCTGTCTGGTTGCTATTGCAGGAAAGGGGATTTTTAAAAGGAGAGTGGAAGTGTCCCTGTCTCTGGAATTGAAGCAGCTCGAAGGAGGATTTTGCATAGCCTTCTTTTAGGAGAGTGGGCTTCCTTCTGGTGTGTGCTGGCTGCCATTTTATTCCAAGAGATAGTTGATGTTGTAGCCAAGACCTGGAAATATCCAAATCCTGCCCTTGCAAGCCCCTCTCCTCCCCCTTGGGGTTTCCCTGGGAGCTGTTAATACACAGACCTCAAGGAATCAAAATGCCTCTTATCGTTAGCCAGGCAAGCAGGGCAGGCCTCTCTGGTGATCAGGTCGGAGTGGAAGGTTCAAGGCCCAAGTGAGGCCTCCTCCACCCTGTCGGCTCAAATCTCAGTGTCCCCACCATCCAGCTGCTAAGCCGGGAGGGATAGTCTCTGCACTACGAGTAAGCAGAAGGGATGAGGGAGAAAGTGCCAGAGATCTCTGCTTATCTCTGGAGCCAGGGCAAAACAAGAAGCAGGGGGAAGGCATTGGACCTCAGCAAACTGCAGTCCTTGCTTTTGGCAAATTAGTAGCCTGGAAACTTAACCAGTGACATAAGTGCTTCTTGGGGAGGGACCCGAATAGAGGCAGAGGGAGGGCAAATTTTCCTCGTCCCTCTGTATATGTAAAGACCCTTTATGTACGTTTCTTTTATAACGGCATGTGTACCGCACACGTCATTATTGCTCTTTTGCTGGAGACAGTGCCGAGGCTCTGAGACTGTACATAAACGGCCTGCCATACAGCTGAGCGGCAGAGCAGGATTTGGACCCAGATCTGTTGGACACCATGGTCTGTGATCGAACAGTTATTCCATAATATTCCTTTTTTTCAAACTTGGCCCCAGAAGGAGTTCCACAGGGCCCTGCAGCACTTGCCCCCATCAGCCCTCTTCCGGGTCCTGTTCAGTGGGGAGAATGGACTCCTGTGACAGGTCTCTTCCAGTAATTCGTTTTGGTTCTTTGGGGAAACATTTCTGACCATGGAGACCATCCATTCTGCAGAGCCGTTTATGAATCCTAAGCTAGAAACAATTGAAGTGATTATAACATGAAAATTGTTTTAAAAGAAAAAGACAAATGACCTTATTTCAGAATAATGTAATTATTTTAAGGGCTTGTTTCTCCTCAGCAGTCAAAGCCTGGTTAGAAATAATTGTTACAGAGCAAAACAGTAGCTTTGAAAAGTCTTACTGAGGAGATTATAAGAGCAAAGGGAGGTAAACCCACATCGCTGACAAATGCTGCTACACGATTACGTTGACGCCTGGTGTGCAGAACACACACACGAGCACATGCACGTGTGCACACACTTCAGGGTGAAAGGAGCAGAAGAGACCACACCCACCTTACACAATGATTATACTGTGACACCAACAAGTCTCACATGCTCTCTGGCTTTGAAAGAGCCTTACCCGTTCTGTCCTCCAGGTTCACTTCTCTTAATCCCCATACTTTTACGGTTGTATCAGCACAGAGACTGCATAATGGACTGGTTAAGAACATGAGTTCTGGAGCTATGGCCCTCCATCTTAATCCTGGCTCCACCACTTATCCACTTATTAGATGTGTGGTCTTGAATAACTCACTTAACCTCTCTGTGTTTCAGTTTCTTCCCCTGTAAAATGAGGAGGATAGTAGGACCTCCTTCAGAGGGTTGTTCTGAGTATCAAATGAGTTAGTGTCTAATAGGCAGTGCTCTATAGAAATACGGTAAATAACAAGAAAATCACAGCAGCCAACCAGAGTGAGTGAGATAGAAGGCAGACGGGGAAACGTTTTTTGTTTGTTTGTTTGTTCGTTTTTAGTAAACTACCTCATATTCACAAAGGCCCACACACTCAGACTTTTGTCATTATTGTCTCCAGTCAAGTTTACACATTAACTCACAGAGTTAGACTGATGAGTTTGATGGGTGGGAAGTTCATTATGCCACTTTAATTGAGTCCCTGGACCACAGCATCTGTGATGCACTATGACTTAATATTCTTTATGAATCCTGTGATTCACTTCTAAATAGCATAATTTAAAGTGCTTTGAATTTTTACATGTATTATAAAAGCATAATTTGCTAAACATCAATACTTAAGAGTACATCACAATGTTTGGAAGTCTGTTTTGGCATTTCTTCACTTTTTTACAAGCCATTGGGACACACAAAAAAGGAAGTTGACCAGACCTCCTTCACACTCTGGGGTCAAACCCATGCCTTTTGGGTATTTCATGAAATGAACATCTCATTTCATTGGAGGAGGAGGCTGGGAGTTGCTGGTGGCAAGTCCTTCAAATCAGAGCTTTTTTCATACAACTATAAGTGTATAGCCATTTTCCCCCAAGCCCAGTGGGAATAGGGGCCCCTGGAAAATAGACTTAAGGAGGAAGAAATAATCTACATGGCTGTAGAACTGTGGTTGTTTCCCTGATGTCCCAGTTAGGACACTTCCAGGTGTGAGGCTCAAAATCTCCAACCGTGACTTGCCACGGGGAAAATTTATTATCTCACAGCACTGAAAGTTTCGGGCAACAGCCCAATGAGTGGCTCAGTAATGTCATCAAGGATTTTTCTCTTTTCTCATATCCTCAGTATCACATCATCTTCATGTTTTATGGTCACAAGATGACCACAGCAGATTCAACCATCACATGGAACTGTGGGAAAAGGCTGTTTCTTTTCCTGTGCTCCCGTTTTATCAGCAAGGAAAGCCTCTCCTCAAGGCCTCTAGCAGCCTTCCACTCAACATTCCATTGGCCCAAACTGAGGCTCAAGCCTTGCTCAAATCATTTCTGTGCAAGAGGAATACAACCACCATCGTTGGCTTAGACTAATCAGAGTTTGTCCAAGTTACAGTGGGGAGGAGGAGGTATCAGAACTACACCAAGGCTTCGCTGGTGTGGAAGAGGGAAAGAGTTGCTGGTGTGCCTCCAGCAGTACATGCCTCAGTGGCTTGCAGAAGTAGAGGCGTCTAAACTGCTTCTTGCTGGATCCTGTTGGAACAACTTCAGTTGGATATTGTAGAGGTGGCTGCTTTGGGTGCTGTGTTAGTCTTGACTTAATTGAGGTTGAGTCGTGTCTATTCCTCAGCACAATATTCATTGTCTTCAAATGGATCTCCTATCCCATTAACACCCACTGGAATGACGGGAACTACTCTACAGCCAGGTTGGAGTTCCATCAGGGGGTCATAGCATCTCAGATTTGGCATGTTTGGGTGGGATTTTAGGAAAGATCAAGTGAGAAATGAATGGTAGCTAACAACAAGGTAGTCATTATGTTCAAAGATTTATCTAAATTAATAATTTATCTAAATAAATAAATTAGATTGAAGATGTAATGTGAAAATTACATTAAAGAGGTGCGTGATGATGACAGTTTGGGGTATTGGTTTTGGTGGATGAAAAGAGGACAGTGACGTCCACCTAGCGGAGGTTCAGGAAAAATACTGTGCTTTGCATTTGAAGACATGAATTTCATATCTCATCACAAGAATCTGAATCCGCATGAGCTGTTTGAAGGTCTGCCTTGAGTGTCTTCTTGTGTTTGCATCCTGCAGAGGCTGAAATGAACACGTAATAACACTAACATACTATAAGCATCACAAGTTTTATTCTTGTTGCTGTTGCTATTATTAACGTTCGTATTGCACTGGATAATTTACACAATATTTTCACACATAGTACCTCACTGGATCCATACCTTATAAGATATTATTGTCATGCCTGTTTCACCCATGCAAAATGGAGGCTCAACAGGTTAAATGCCTTGCCCGGGGTCACTTAACTGCAAAGGGACAGAGCAGGAAATCTAATTCAGATCTTTGACCTCAAAGTCCATGTTCATTCCTTACCATCATGCGACCTCATTGCGTGTTAGTGTTTCTGAACTAATTTCATCTTGTCATAGGAAAACTGAAGTTTCTCTGGATTTCTGGCTCAATGACTTTCCCTCTCTGAGCCTCGACTTCCTTACCTGTAAAGTGGGGGTCATAATAGTTTGCAGAGTTACTGCGGAGGATTAAGTAAAATAATGGATGTGAAAGTGCTTCGTAAAACTGTCAAGCATTATACAAGTGACGGTTATTCTTCATCGGTAGCTGCTGTTCTTTAAATATGACACAGTGCTGCATAATGATAAAAGCAGGTCCTGGGAGTCTGGGGATTCAAATCAGCCTCCACCGTTTACTATCTGCCTGATCCGGGAGAAATTATTTAATCTCCTTAAACCGAGTGCCCTCATCTGTGAAATGGGTGCGTTGTTTCCCCCTCATAAGATTGTTATAGAGATTAAATGAAGTAATGTACTTTTAGCATACTGTGGACATGTGACCATAACGATGTGGGAGTGATCATTGGCCTGGGGACACTAAGAAGAGGCCCTCGATGAGTTGGAGATTGATCACATAGCAGGTGATTGTGATAATCCCAAAGAGCAAGGGAAGAACAGACTTACGAAAACAGGGCCTACTCACTAACTACACTGTGATATCACTTTGTAATTAAGTCTTTCCCCACAGAAGAATTGTTTTAACTGAGTCCTGGCTATAAAAGATTCTAATTAGCTCCAGCCACTACACAGTGCATAGAAAGACTGCTGTGCTGTATTCTCTGATTTCCGTAGATCTGATTTTGTATGTTGAAAGAAAACTTGACTCACATGAGTCAGGCTGTGAGATGAAAAGAAAATATTCTGTTGACTGCATTGTCTTCCCCTAAATTTCAGTGACCAAATTTCAAAGTCCATTTCTGTATAATTGGAACTGCTGTTTGCTAGCGCGTGACGAGTGAGCATCACAAGTCTGGCTTTATGTGTGTTTTATGCAATATGGAACAGGCTGAAATGGTGAAGTGGATTTAATCAGAAGGAAGGCAACCGAGTTCTTTGGAGTCAGTGGTGGGGCATTCGTAGTGGAGTCACGAGATGTCCTCTTTTCTACAAATACTAAATTTTACTTTGATCGTTTAAGTTAGGACTTCTCAGCCTGGGTATGGGGCCCACGGGTGGGGTGGTTTTGATCCCTCAGCCCTCCGGGTGGCACAGGCGCCTAGGCCACCCTCCCCAGGGTGCAGCGAAAATAGCGTCATCTTCCACAGGTGCTATGAGACATTACAGGCCAGGAGACACTGCTTGTCCTGCCTCCACAATAGGGACACGTGGTTAGTAGAACTTCCCACAGGTAGTGTCTTTCCTGAGCTTGACCTTAACAATGAAGATACGTGGTAGGTAAACTAGGAGGAAACAGGATCCCTGCTCAGCCTGAAACTTTGACCCTAAGATTTTTAAACCTTGATAGGGAGAAGCTTTTTTTAAAAAGTCACTTTAAAGTCTGCAAGCACACTCTGTCTTGCTAGCGTTGGAGCTTCTCTGTTACTTTGGGGTTGTTTCTGTGACCATGAAAAACACCCAAGTGAGGTTTGAATTATGCAAACGTAAATCCATGATGATTCTCTTTGGAAATGGAATTGTTTAAAATGCTCCAGTTTCAAAAAGCTAACTTTTTTTTGGCTGTGGGAAGAGGTGGTGGTAAGAGATATTCTGCTGGCAAAGCAGAGCTAGGATTCCAGTTGAGGTCTAAGTAAACGTAGCTCACAACTGCTGTGCTACACTGCTTGCAGCAGGTGAACACTGGTGGGATGAGGTGAGCATGGCAGAAGGAAGGGTGCATGGAGGAGGATTGTGAGGACCCTGAATGCCAAGGATGGTGGGAGTTGAGGAAGGGAGAAAGGGGACATGGAAGTGGAGTGGTGGTTCAGGGACTGAGCCTTGCTGGGTCTTTGATCCTTCCACCAACAAACTGTATTCTCCTGGGAAGACATATGGGTACTTCTTCCAAGTCAATGCCACGTGCTCTTTGCATTTCAGTCTTTCTGCCTTCTCTCGGGAGTTAAGTGAGGACACACGCTCCACGCCACCTCTGTGATTTCCCATCCAACACCTCATTCCAAGGGATCCTTTCCCACTTACTGTTGTTATTCCTAGAGTTGGAGGGAACCTCTGTTCACCCCACTTGCATTCCCACCCAAGGAGAGAGGAGCAGATTTCACACAAAACTTGGTCTCGAGATGCTTGTCCAGAGCTTTACCTGTAGCTGCATCCTCAGGGTGTTTTTATAATTCGAATCTGATATGATGCCTCATAAATCCAAGAAGAGATTAGTTTATTGTCATCCTGTTTCTTCTGGTATCTATGACTAATGAAAACAGCCTCAGGATTTGTAGTGTCACTCAAGCACAGTGTTTTTTGAGGGAGTCAGAGGAATGAGGGGCAGGGAAGTTTCAAGAGAAAAGCATCACTTTCTCTTTGTCTCACCTGTATCCACTTCCCATGTGACCACAGAGCCACCTTTACCTCTTTTCATGGGTAGGCTTATAGGCGAAATTCAGTCATTCTAAATACTTCTTAACCCAATCACACAGTGAAAAGAGCACCTACCCTCATTGTTTATGTGTGATACGTGATTACCTTGTTTAGATTATGCTCCTTGAGTATAGAGACCATGTCTTTTATGTGAAATCATAGTCTATCTGGTTTACCAGCTGACCAGTCTCCCTGCCATTTCATCCTATATAATAATTATTTGAATCCACTGTCTTGGACAGTCCCAGGCGCACAGTGCACTCTCAGGAAATTCTTGTGAAGTAATTCAAAAGGAATTGGGATCTCCTTGAATAAAGACATTACTCCAAGCTTTTCCTGTATACACAGCTCACAATTTTATTCTAGGAATAGTGTTTGTTCTAACTTCTCAATTGCATTATTTGATCTATTGGGGATAAATTTAAACATTTAAAAGTATACCTTTTAATGCATATTTAAGATTCTTGTAATCTAAATGAAAGAAATGATTTAAACTACATGCGTACCACTGTTGAAATTTAGATGTTTGAAATGCTGGAGAGGGTGTGGAGAAAAGGGAACCCTCTTGCACTGTTGGTGGGAATGTAAATTGATACAGCCACTGTGGAGAACAGTATGGAGGTTCCCTAAAAAAGTAAAAATAGAATTATCATGTGACCCAGCAATCCCACTACTGGACATATATCCAGAGAAAACCATAATTCAAAAAGATACATGCACCCCAGTGTTCATTGCAGCACTATTTACAATAGCCAGGTCATGGAAGCAACCTAAATGCCCATCGACAGAGAATGGATAAAGAAGATGTGATACATATATGCAATGGAAGATTACTCAGCCATAAAAAGGAACAACATTGGGTCATTTGTAGAGACATGGATGGATCTAGAGACTGTCATACAGAGTGAAGTAAGTCAGAAAGAGAAAAACAAATATCGTATATTAACGCATGTATGTGGAACCTAGAAAAATGGTCCAGATGAACCAGTTTGCAGGGCAGAAATTGAGACACAGATGTAGAGAACAAACGTATGGACACCAAGGGGGGAAAGCGGCAGGGGGGTGGGGGGTGGTGGTGAGATGAATTGGGCGATTGGGATTGACATGTATACACTGATGTGTATAAAATGGATGACTAATAAGAAACTGCAGTATAAAAAAATAAGTAAAATTCAAAATCCAAAAAAAAAACCGTTTAGATATTTGTCTTTTTTATTTTAAAGTGGATCCAACTCAGTTTTGATTACTGAAGTGTGTTAATTCTAATGCTTTTACTTCACTTCTGTGTTCTTGTACTATTACTTCCTGTACGAATACAATCAAATTCTAATTTTGCGTAATTTTCTTATAATGGGAAATACTGCTCTAAAGAAACAAGCGATCAACTCAGAGGATTGGAGTAATGTTCTGTATCATTTTATACACTGTTGCACATCGTATAATTCATTAGTGAAGGGAAAGAGGAGTACTGGCAAATTTACCTTCCTCATTATTCAAATAGAATAGTTACATATAATACAACACTCTCCCATTATTGCTTTCTCTTTCAATAAAATTATTGGATAAATTTGAGATTTTCATTATTTTTTTACTATAACCGTTTTTGTTAACCCAACTCATAAAGCCCAAATTTTATGTAAGAGTAAGCATATTTGAATCTTTGGATGTGTTAACAATGAGAAAGATTTAGGTTGTCAGTTCCAGCCGTTTGTTATACGATTCCATTGGTGCTTCTGAGTCCACACTGTTTGCCTGTTTCATAAATTTAAGGCGTTTTGCTAGCTACACATGATGAATGCATAGCCCAACAGTCTCCTCTCTTTAGTTCATCTCGGCAGCTTCACACTGAGGCTGTATTTGCTGCCGCCATAACTGCTAAGCTATGTGTACTAATAAGCCCTTTGGTGCTGCAAGATAAAATAGAAAAGGGCAGAAGTCGCATTATTCAGGAAAGGGCAGAATGTAATTTTCTTTACAACGTCTTCTGCTGAAGTCGGGGCACACTGTGGTTTGCCAGCACAGGTACCGCGATGTGGGTTTCTGTGCGTGTGCAGGGCGTGGAGTGCAGGATGCCACCTCTGCTGTCCTTGCCGCATTAGCCAGTGTGACGTCTACCTGATATGGCTTCCGCCAACCCCACTCCGGTAGTGACATGCCAGGAAAACGCTGCCAGCTTTTCGGAACAACTTTAGAATATTTTGAAAACATTTTTTTGCACTGATTCTACATTGTTTTTAAATGTTTGCTATAATGTAAGAGAATATAGAGGGAGAAAACGGTAGCTCCATAGAAGTGACCCACTGCTGTCGAAATTTAGAAATAGGGAAAAGGTTAGGGCGTCCCCACTGGCAAGGGGGCAGGTGGGTGTGCAAGATAAGTTAGAAAACTCTCCCAGGCACACACACAGTCTAAACAAGGAGGGGCTCGCCTAGTTGGACACAGAACCTCTTTCAGAGCTGGTGGGGATCCTTTGTTTGAATTTGTTGCATTTTTATCACGTTGTGGATATATTTTCACCTTCCCTCTTTTCAGATTAAGCTTCCATTTTCATTTTCTCTTAACAAGAAATGGAAATAGTAAGCAGAGTGTAAATAGCTAGACAGGAAGGCTTTTCTTAAGCACACAGACCTGCACACATCCTCCAACACTTGGCAACATATCCCCTGAGGCTTTGCTCTGTTTTCCACCACGAGGTGCTGTGCTGAGTGGACAGAGGACGAAGCTCTGTGTCCTACGTCCGCCTTTGAAACTTATCAGCCATGGTACCTTGGGGAAATACTTATATCATCACCCTCAATTTCTTTAATATAAGTAATTGATCTTGCCCCTTCCTTTCTCACGATATTTCAAGGATCTGCTGAAACAGTATATGTGAAAGCCCTGTAAACATGCAAGAAGGGACTATGCTTTATTTCAATTTGTGGCATTGGGTCGCTGGTGTAGTGCCCTGCATACCCTTGGCATTCTTTAAATATTAGTGGAATTCTTTAAAGTGACACAAGCAATGTAATACTCTTTAAGGTCAGTAGAAAATAAGCTCAGTGGAATAGATCCATCGTTTCTTAGGCATCTACCACATGCCAGCATCGTTCTCAGAGCTATAAAGAGAAATGCCAACAAAACTCCACAGATACGCTTAATGCTCACTTAGAAGAGAAAGGGCAGCTGAATGTAGGAAGTAATAATCTCCACCTGACATCAAGTAAGATTTCAACAGGTAGAGAGGGAGAGACTCATGGTTATAATATTGACTATTGGGAAACACTTCAATGTTTACAAAGGGTTTTAAGTTTATTCTCTCATAAGCTTCATTCCCTGGACCAGTGTGAGGATTGGAGTGGAAATAAAAGTGTGTGTCAAGTTCAGGATAGAGTGACGAATTCGGTGGTTCTGATGAGGTTGGGATGCAACCTGGAAGGGCCCTGAGGACCAAGCTATGGGCTTTAGCCTTTAATCTGTCATCAATACGGAACATGGAAGATTTTTGAGAAATAACATGACATGATCAGATGCAGAGCCTTAAGCCTGGAGAGCAGTTAACATTTCTGAATTCAGGTGGGAGATGATGAAGGTCTGCATTAAGAAATGGCAGCACTAATTGGAAATAAGTTGAGAGACAAGGATTTTCCTATGGCTGTTTTTTTCCCCCTAATGATAAATGGAGTTTTTTTTAAACCAGTTTATTCCTCTTTTTCACCTGTGATCTTAGAAAAGATGGTTAAAAAAAAGTAATAAAACAACGGAGAATCGTTTCTTACCCCAGGTAGAGAAGAATTGATTTGGTGAGTCGTTGATATCCGATGTTTGTTAGTGGTACCAGTTTGTATCCAGTTTGTTCTGAAAATAGCATTCTTGTCCAGCCAGACTCTGAGAACGGGTTGTAAGTCCTCCTTAGAGCAGTAGGACCATCCCATTGCTGGAAGGCTGATTCGCCATGGGACTTCTCTGAGCCTGCACTGATTCTGCCCCAGCCCCACTTCCCAGCCTCAGGAGGGAAGACCAGAGAAAGAAACAGTGTCCTGCTCTCCATCAGCTGCTTCTCCAATGGGACCTCTTTGCTTAATTTCTGGTTAAAATAATGCCTTCTATGCAAGGAAAACATTCAGCCAGGGGTCTGGCAGGAGTCTTCTCTGGGTGCAAACCCACGCATGTCTTTCACATCTGGCAAGTGATCCAAGGCGGGAGTCAGGCAGGAAGCTAACAGTGGTTCTCTTTCTTTCTCTCATGTCACATTCTTGTTCTTGTTCTTTCTAATTCTTCATGGAAAAAAGGGGGATGACTCTGGAGGGCTCATCTTTGTAAGCAACCCACCAAACTGAATCCTTATCTCATTCAGATTAATAGTCAGTGTTTACTGAGCACCTGCTAGATGCCAGACACAATACTGAGTTTTCCCTCACTCATCGGGATTCCTTTTTCTCATTTCCTGTTTTCTCACCAAACAGCCCCATGAGAGAGGTGTTACTACGTCTATTTTACTGTAGAAGAATGAGACCCTTAGAGACGTCAAATGACTTTCCCAAGGTCACATAACGGTGTATTATAATAAGGACTTTAATTCAGTTCCTTTGCTACCAAGTCCAATTCTCTTTCCACACGCCTGGCTGGAGGACACAAAAGGCTCAAGAGGTTAAAAGAAGTTACTTCACAGTCTCTCCTTGTCAGCCAGTTATTGTACTTCTGACTTGTATGTTAAGCTTGATGGATAAACGTTAATATTTTAGCCACATTTGGCCAGGATAGAGATTGATTGATCACCACCTTCCAACAGAAGCATTCGAATACCAGAAGTGATCCAGCCAGAGATGTGGATGTGATGAGAGTGGGAGGGTGGTTCCCACGCTCCTCCCCTGGGACCACGAGCTGCATGAATTTGTCATGATGGTTAGCTTCTTAAGCCCCGTGGAGTAAAACCAAGATATAATATCCCTCTCACCAACAAAACTGCAAAAAATTGTAAAAATCAAATACTAATGAAAATACTCTGAGCTGCAACCAGAATACCAGACTCCCTCCCTCCCTTTCTCTATCTTATGTAGGATGCTATTTTTGTAGGAATACTCATTTTAAGCCAGGAAACAGTAGATGTTAAGCACATGCTTGCTGAATAAATAAAAAAGAATTATAAACTATTCTTAGACTCTGTGGAGGGGCTTGTATCAATTAGCTAAATGCATTTGTGGCCCCCGGAGAATGTCTAAAAATGGACACTTGAGCTTCTCTTGTGCCTCTCTGGCTGCTAGTTACATGATGAGGCCTGGATCCCCATAGCTGATCTATTTGCCCTCCTGAGTCCATGATGGCTCACTCTTCTGCTTTACAATTTTATCAAAACCCAAAGTAGTACTTCCTGTCTTTTAAATAAGAGAATATTGGACTTCCCGTGTGGTCCAGTGGTTAGGACTCCACACTTCCAGTGCAGGGGGCACGGGTTCGATCCCTGCTCGGGGAACTGAGATCCCACATGCTGCACAGCATGGCCAAATAAATAAATAACTAAGAGAATATTTAGTACATTTAGCTAAGCAGAAATTTATCAAAATAGGAATTCCATGGAAGTCAGCCAAGGTAGGGTCTTAGCCTGTGGCAGCCCTGGGGAATGGTTGAGGGCCCTCAGAGCTTCCCCTTCTTTCCCTCCCTGCAGCTGGCCCTGACCTAGCATCTGCCACGAGGCGGCCCAGACAGGCAGCTCTGAGGCAGTGGCCTGATGGCAAGGGGACACATACACTTCATCCGAAGACCTTGACTTCAGGCACTCCAACAATTTCTTTCTCTGGATCAGCTTTGTAGTTTCTGCATGTAGTTTAGTATGGCCACTGTCCATTTACTCAAGGCCACTTAACTTAAGGGCACTTTAAGCATGCAATGTAAGTTCACCTCCAATTGCCAGCAGTCTAGGAGTGGGTGGGGCGTGGGAGTCAGCCATTAGCTAGACTTGAAGTGGGGGGAAAGGAGTGGGCATGAAAAGTCAGGAGTTGAGTATTAAGCCATAGAGGATTTAGAGTGCTGTTTGGGTAAAATAGCTCTTCAGGCTGAAATGAGAGAGGGGGCATTCACGTGGTGGCAGTAGTGACAGGGTGGACATGGCCTCCTAGGTGCTAGAAATAGCTAATGCCAAATTTGCGTGTGTGTGCCTGTGACACAGGCAGAGGGGGTGGTGTGCAATTCCAAGTCCAATTTCAATTCTAATTCAGTTCTAATCCTAGCTGGTGTATAAACTCTTACAAAATGCACGGTTAGCATATAAAGGCTCTAGAGGAAAATGGCTTGTTGGAGAATTTATAAGGGAGAGTCTAGAGATCATGGTACTTGTCAAAGACATCAGGAACATGTTTGTAATAAATACTGCCGAAGGAATCCAGGAACCATGACTAAGGTAGATGCCAAGGGAATGAAAGAAAAGTGGAATCAACCGAAATTGCCTTCAAGGGGGATTAGTTAAATAAATGTCATGCAATGGGCTGTAAGCCTCACGTCACTAATTATTCTGTCAGCTACCCAATTCAGTGCTTGGCCCAAGGTCAGTGCTCCATACTGTCTGTTGAATCAATCAATCAATCAAAATTCAGCAATTTGAAAAGATGAGATACATCCATATGTATAACATGGAAGAATGCCCACAATATACTTTTAAGTGAAAATGATCCTCTTCATGGTTAGAGTGTACAGATTTCATATATGTGCATTTAAATGTCTAATATGATATATATATACACATATATATGCATATATAAAACTGTTAATAGTGGTTATTTCTTATGGAGTACTACTGGATCAGAGCGAGGGTGTTCACATTCTAGTTTCGATATCCCTTTATTACTTACATTTTTTATAATAATAATAATAATGTAGCACTTTGGCAGTCAGCAAAACTAAAAATGATCGTTTCCATTTTGGGAAACAAAGGAGAGGGTTGTTGTTGGATAATGTTCTCTTCAGAGTCTATCAGAAATATATGTTTTATTGGCAGTAATATGGGTTGTACTTCATTTTTTATGGAAAAATAAAACTTGGAAAAGAGCCCAAAGCCAGGCCCTCTCAGTCTGAACTTCAGGCTCTGTAGAACAAGGGCCCAGATATTTCAGAGACCATAAGCCCTGCTCACCCTGGGAAGACCAGATGGGTTTCCCGGGCTTTATCTCAGAGCCCGCGGAAGGCAGAAGGCAGAGTGGATTTGTTTCTAGAGAGCCTTCTGCTCCCTATCTATTTTGTACCAGTTAAGTTCTCATCTCAAACCCCATCACCTCTCTGCAGGGGGAGTGAGTGCAGGGGTGTGACCAGGAGCACAGGTGTGACCCCGCAATCAGGAGGTGTGGGTCCGAACACCCAGTCCTCATTGGGAAGAAGGCCTCCCTGCAAGCAGTGGCTTTGTGACATAGTTCAAGCAGCCCCAGCAAAGCCGTTTTGTGATCCACATGAGGAGGTAGGGAGCACATTTTGCTCCCTTATATGAGCTCATCTTACCAGAGGCTGGAGGAGAGAACATTCTTTGGTCGAGGCAACTAAGTTAGCGAGATTATTACATAACTTCAGTTCTCCCTCGGTAATATTTTAATTTTTTCCCCTCTATGCACCACTGTGTTTCATTTCCTAATTTCCCCACTATATGTAAATATGCCAGTTTATATACATGGTCTCCTTTCAGACTTCCACTGAGAGGAAGGTTCCACTGAAGAGAAATTTCTGAAACAGTGTGCTCTTCAGGTTTTTATTTAGTCTTTTTTTTTTTTCAGTGAGAATTAAGGACAACTGACCGTGAAATGAATTTGCTGGATTTTAGCCACCTGTAAAATTCAGATGGCTAAAACATCTGATGTCCCAGTGATGGTAAATGAATGCTTCCTCCCATTAAGCTATAACTTTTGTCATTTTCTTCCTTACATTTTAGGAACTTTTTTCAGTTATGTTTTCATAATGTAGACATTCCGTTGGTTGAAAATTCAAAGCAACTCTTAGAGGACAAGGTTACGTGTTCCAAACAGGCAAACGTTTTAATTAACCCGGCCTCTTTCGGAAACCACTGTGGGCTCTGTGTTCCTTGTTGCAGCTAAACGTGACTTTAGCTGCTAGCTTCTTGTCTATTCCATTTTAGGAGACCTCGGTGCACTTTGCATTGAGACTTACTCTGAGGTTAACCAGGCTGTCCAGGGTAAATTATGGATTTTTTCCTGGAAAATCTAACTCTGGGCATTGAAGAATTAACTCACAGAGTTTTACAACCTTATGGGGAATCACAGAAATGAAATGCAGCTCTTTCTAATCCACAGGTACAAAATATAAAGAAGGGAGCACATGCATTCCAAAAGGTTGTTCCCTACTCACCATTTCCTTTCCCTGTGGCATCATTTGTAGGAGCTATTCCTTTTTTAGCTCTTTTTAGATGGAAAGTTAACTTCATAGTTTAGATTCCTGTGCATGGTTCTTTGTTGGTGGTTTGGTGTCTTGTATATTTTTCCTTTTTCATCCGTGGTCATTATTAACCCCAGATTTAGTTTTTGGACACGGAGCGACTGGATGTGACTTATATTTCCCAAAATAAGTTGGGAAATTTCACATTGCCCAGCTCAGATTAAACTACTGAGTAACAGAATGCTGACGTTCAATAGAATACCATGTGTATTTCATTTAATGAAATGCAGTTGAGATTCAGCAAAAATTAATATATATCGTATATGATATATGTTATACATATTTTATAGTAGATAGATAGATAGGTAGGTAGATCTTACGGGGTATTTAAACTAAAGGGTGAGGACCCAATTGCTATTTAAAAGTATTCTTCAACACCCTGAAGCAGAAGCCCTTAAGAGGTAAAAGCTGGAGCGTGCAGGAGGCCAGGGTACGTGGGCAGGGGGCCTGAGAAGAAGTCAGGGATGGCCAGGGCCAGCTTCCACAGAGCCTTGTGGGCCCAAGGAGGGAGTCTGGATTTTCTTCTCAGTGTGTTAGGAAGCCCATATGGAGCTTTAAGCAGAGGAGTGACCTGGTCTGTTTTGTGTTTTTTAAAGGTCATTCTGGGAAGCTGAGTGGAGAGCAGATCGGGGCCAGGTAGGGAGAAGGAAGACAAGAGTCAAGAGTGAGAAGCCAGCGAGGAGGGCGTTGTAGACGTTCAGGAAGGAGGCGATGATGGTTCAGGCTGAGGTATGACAGTGGAGATGGTGAGAATGAGTGTACCTGAGACCAATTTTAGAGACAGAGACAAGTTTAGACAGCACCTGCTGTTGGAACAAAAGTGCAAGGAATCATAGGTGAGACCGAGGGGTTTGGAGTGAACAGCTGGGTGGAAGCTGATGTCCTTTACGGAGACGGGAGAGGCTGGGGTGGGGGAGTGAGCACAAGATTCGGAGAGGAAACTAAGAGCCTCAGTCCTCACCGTGCCGCTGCTTTGAGCACTTCCATGTGCCCCCTCGAGCTGGCATGAAGGACACACGACGGAGTGGGCACACTTTCAGTCTCTGTGTCTTCCTGCCCCCTCGCTGCCCATCCCCGTCATCCTCCCCGGCTGGTTCCTTCTCCTCTTTCAGATTCTAAACGGCAGGGCGACGGAGGGCTCAGTCCTTATCCCCTGCTCTTTTCCATCCACATTCACTTCCTTGGCATTCTCATCCTGTCTTTTGCTATAAAGACTATCTATCTTCCGATGACTCCCAAATTTATATTGCCTCCCTGGGCCTCTTTCTCTAACTTTAGACACATCCAACTACCTGCTCAACATCTCCAATCAAATGTATGATAAGCATATCGGAACTAACACATGCACAACTAACTTAGCACTGATACCCATGCCCCCTGCCTCACCCCGAACCCCTGCTTCTCCTGCATTTTTCTTATTTCAGTAAATGTCAACTTCATCCTTTACTGTTCGTCTTTTTTTTTCACACCCTACAGCTGAACCGTCAACTAATCCTACTGACTATACCTTCAAGCTGTGTCCAGAATCCCACTAAGTCTCACATCCTCCACTGCTACCCTGGTTGCACCATCTCTTGCCTGGGTTGCTGTCATCTCTTGCCTGGGTCACTGCGGTGGCCTCCTAACTGGTCTTCTCACTGCTGCTCTTACCTTTCTTTAGCTTTCTCTCAGCACAGCAGCCAGAGTGATCCTGTTAGAATATAAATCACTCCTATCATTTCTCTGCTAAAAATCCTGCAGTGGCTGCCTCTCCCTCAGAGTACAAGCCAGTTACTTCCTGGTCCCACATTCTGGTCCTCGTTACTCTTCTGATCTCATCTCCTTCCTTTCCTCGCACCCTTGCTCCAGCCCTGTCCTTGGGCGTGCTAAGCATATTCCCCGTGTAGACCCTTCTCATCCGCTGTTTTCTTGGCCTGGAATAGTCTTCTCTCAGTCATCTCCATGGCTACCTCCTTGCCTCTCTGGTCTTTTACAAAGGTCATTTTCTTAACGGGGCCTTCCCTGGCTTTTTATTTAAAACGTCAGCACCCACCCACCCGTTCCTGGCATTCCCCCACTCACCTTACTTTTCTCCATGGCACACATCTCCTTCTAACATTTCACTTATTTATTGTCTGTCTCTTGCCACTAGGCTGTAAGCTGCATGAGAACAGGAGCTTTGCCTGTTTGTTCCCTGCTGAATTCCCAGTGTCTTGAGCCTTGCCTCCTTCCTGGTAGACGCTTAGCCCATGTCTGTAGAATGGGTGAGCTCTAATAGGGGTCGTCTCTTCCCTCTAACTGCTTCTTTCTGACTTCTTATGGAGCTGTTGTCTTAATTTCTATGCGTGCTTGTCTGTGAAGCTAGTAGGGCATAGTGAAAAAAAGCAGTAGACAGCCCCATGCAAATCAAGCTTCCCACTTGGCTCTCTCGTTCAAAAGCTGTGGAACTTGAGACAAGTCCCTTTGCCTCTCAGAGTTTCCTTCCTGCCTGCCTGCCTGCCTTCCTTTCTTTCGCTTATGAAATGGCGAAAGCTACCCTGCCGTCACTCAGGGTTGCTGTGAAGGTTCGACAGAATAACGTATGAAGTGCCATGGAGAATAAGAGGCAGTTTTCACTGACCGCAGCCTCTGGCCTCGACTCAGTGCCAGAGCTTTACGTATGTGACTGTCTCGTTTAATTCTCACGTAGAATCAGTGAGACACGAGCTTGTACAACTGAGCTCATGTCACAGATGAGAAGACTGAGGTGCACCAAGAAATGAAGTGAATTACCTGAGAGCTAGTCAATGGTAAAGCCAGGCTTTGAACCCAAAAGCATTTTTATTCCATGGCCTGAGTTTTCCTCATTGTGTTCTACTGGCACAAGATAAATGTTTCAGTGACCAAATATGGAGTGATTAAAAGGATGTGACCTGAGGTGCAACTTCTGTCTCCAGATGATTTGTTTTCTTGACTGCTAATTAATGTAGCGTTTCCCTTAATGTTATTTTCTTCCCCCTCTTCAACTCAAACAGCAGAAATTCCCGTCTTCCAAAGAAAAAAAGGTATTGTCAGGCATTTTTCTATCTTTCCCTTCCTCCCTCAAAGAACGAAATGCTGTCCTGTGTCCCCGGAGATTTCTGTCATACAGCCTAACCAAGTCCAGATGGTTTTCTCAAGTTCAGACATCATACTTAGTAAAGTGTGTGTAGTTATCTACAGAAACAAGTTCTGGACTAAATTGCAAACACCCGCTTCCCAGATAACTTATTCCATGCTCTTCTGCCTTGTTTGTGTTATGGCCTGTCTGTGCTAATGAATTTGTAAATGTGGTTTAATTACTGTTTACCGGAAAAATAGCTGCACACAGATCAGTCTCAGTGGGAGTCTTAGCCAAAATGTTGAGGCAATTTGTTTCTAGGGCAAAAACAGCTAATAAATGAGAAGCACTTTTTAAATGTTGGGAAGGGAGCTTCAGTTCGGTTTTGAAGAAACCGTTTTTTATATATCCTGGGAAATAAATCATTCTTTAAGAGAGTGGATTTAAATATCAAAGTGGCATTTTTTTTCCCAAGGCCCTGCACTCGGTAATTTGCACGGAACCAAAGTATTCTAACAGTGATTTGATTGAATACCACACCAAAGGGCTATCCTCTAAAGAACTCACCAAAAGGAAAACTCAAAATTACTTGTAAATTCCAGAAAATGTTTCGGAGCTCTGTAAATCCATGTATTATGTATTACCTCATGTTTCTGAATTCTTGCCTCGGGCAAATTGCCAACTTAGCAACTAAATGACAGTTTTAAAATTCTAATAGAAACCAGCCTCTCCAACTTTTCTTTTTTTCCTCCAAGAGAAAAAAAAAACGGGACACGAGAGGGAAGTGAAAGTTATTGAAAGGTTCAATTTATAAATTGTTTGTGCTCTGCTTGGAGTTGTAGTTTAATTTTGCTCTTGCATAAAATGGTATTTGCCTGATTCTGCATAAAGGGGCACCTTTGAAAGTAAATAAATTCTCACGGGCAACTGTTGGTCCTGCTAATAGGGAGGAAGCTCTGTCACGCTACCCTTCGGGGGATGCCTGCCTCAGAGCCAGAGTGGGCCGGTTCTGCCTTCAGTGAGAACTCAGAAAACAAAAGCAATCAACTTGGCAACTAATAAAGATGTTTGTCATTTCCTGAACTGTGAATATAACAAAGAATTTGAGCAGTGTAAGATGCAAACCCTGCCCTCAAGAAGTTTATTTTTAGTGGGGGCAGCAGACAGGTACACAGGCAATTCAATCTAAGAGATCCCAAGGCGGGGGGAGGGGGAATTGAGTGAAGGTGGTCAGCAAGTACAAACTTCCAGTTACAGTGTACGATACATAAGTTCTGGGGATGCAGTGTACAGCATGGTGACTATAGTTAACAATATTGTGTTGTATATTTAAAAGTTACTAAGAGAATAGATCTTAAAAGTTCTCATCAGAAGAAACAAATTCTGTAGCTATGTTAGGTGACGGATGTTAACTAGACTTATTCTGGTGATCATTTCCCAGTATATACATATATCAGGTCTTATGTCATATACCTCAAACTTATGCGGTGCTCTGTGACAATTAGATCTCAATAAAATTAGCAGGCAAAAGAGACCCCAAGACCAAGTCTTAACTACCAAATACGATGAGTGTCTCAAATAACTGTATGAAAGCCAGGGCCTCATCTTTGGGGCAGAAAGACTCCTTTTCCAAGAAGGTTATTGCATATTTCCACATTGTAATTATTTATCTGTCTATCAGTCGTTTCTTCATTCATTAACTCACCCAATGTTATTTGTGCTGGGCCCTAGAGAGACAAAGTAACTTCAACAAGACTCCATCTCAAGGAGCTCACCCTGCAGTGGGAGGGAGGCAGACATAAACAAACGCCACGAAGTGAAACTCTCAAAGAAACTGGGAATCATTATTAAAATGGGGATGTGTTATCTTTTATATATTCTATGTTTCCAATACAAGAAAAATGTAAAATATAAGTGCAGAGCCCCTTTATTAAAAGGGATTTATCTTAACCATGCTTAAATCATAAGACTTTGGACATGAGAACTAAGCTCAGATATCACCTCCTCCAAGAAAGCTTCCCTGATAGCACCCATGTCCCCTTTTGGCTTGAGTGTCCTTTCTATGTACTCTCACTGCACCATGTCCATTCCCCTGATACCATGTTTTGAATTTTTATTGTGTTGTCCTCTTACTGCCACTACCACCTCCATAAATACACAACTGGGTACCCCTTAAGGAGGAGGAGACACATCTTACTCTTTGCATTCGCAGCGCTAGAAACATACCTGGTATATGGCACTCGGTTAATGTTGAATAGCTCTGTGAGTGGGAAGATGATAATTACAGGTTTTTTCCCCATCTAATAAAAGTTGCCTTTTATTCCCCACATTATATTAAGTTTTAAAATATGTAACAAAGGGTATATATTCTTGTTTTTTGAAATGTAAATGTGTTAAAATGTAAATAGATTAAATGTAAATGTATTAAAACATTTATTAGTAGCATATTTAGATAAGGGCGCATACAAAAAATCTAGAAGGACACACACCGAAATGCTGGTGGTGGTTATCTCTTAAGTGTTAAGGTTTGAAATGATGCTAACTTTGTCTTTCTGCATCACTGTGTTGTTTAACTATTTTACTATGGATGTGCTACTATTATGATAAGAAAATATGAAGTTATTTGTATTTTAAAAAGGAAAGTTTGGCCCATTTCATAAGCCACAATCATAGGACATAAACAACTTTATGAAACATCATCTTTACCATCTAACGCAATGTTGACAGTGATTTGACTTCGGATTTAAACAACTGACCAAGCTTGGTGGCATTTAATGGAATTAAATGGGTTTCTATTTTCCTTACTCATGTCTGTGTTTATAATATTCAGAAGGTACCCAAGCACTTTATTTGCAGTTGTCTAAAACGTGCGAAATTATCTCTTTTGCTCGCTCTCTTTTGTTCCTTTCCTTTAATTCTCCCTGCTAATACTTGGATTGGGTGTTAGAACCCCAGTCTTTTTAAAGCCAGGCTTAACCTCTTGCAAATAGATAAGGCAGAACTAAGTAACCAATTAATTCTCTCTCTCTCTTTCTTTCTGTCTCTTTTTCATTATAAATCTCCTGTTTTTAGGGTGGCTCTGTGTAGAAGAAATACCAGTTTTCTGGTCCGTGATAGTGTTCTGCCATGCATCTTCTGCCTGCCCGTCTTTCAACATTTTGTCTGGCTGACCAGAATGTTGGAAAACCCTAGACAATGTTATTGGACTAACAGTTTATTTCTTTTTCCCAGAGGAACAATCGCAGATTGTAAAATGTGCCTCTAAAGAACAGGTTTAAAAAACTATATATACTATATTCTTTTTTATCTGCAGCTGAATTCTTGCTGCCAAGATGGGGAAACAGAACAGCAAGCTGCGCCCGGAGGTCATGCAGGACTTGCTGGAAAGCACAGATTTTACAGAGCACGAGATCCAGGAATGGTATAAAGGCTTCTTGAGAGACTGCCCCAGTGGACATTTGTCAATGGAGGAGTTTAAGAAAATTTACGGGAACTTTTTCCCTTATGGGGATGCTTCCAAATTTGCAGAGCACGTCTTTCGCACCTTCGATGCCAATGGAGATGGGACAATAGACTTTAGAGAATTTATCATAGCCCTGAGCGTAACGTCAAGGGGGAAGCTGGAGCAGAAGCTGAAATGGGCCTTCAGCATGTATGACCTGGATGGAAATGGCTACATCAGCAAGGCAGAAATGCTCGAGATTGTGCAGGTACGTGGACCTTGCCCTTTACAAAGAGAAGAGTGTGAGTCACAGTAAGAACTGGGAAGTCCACAGTGCAGCTCAGTGGAGAGATTGCAAACGGGTGGTCTGCCTGGGCACTGATTTGGCCTAGCCAGTGTCTTTGAAAATGTGGAACCCATATACAAAACAGGGAGGTTTACACATAAACATGCAGATTGGTTAGCATCTCTTGGAAACTCAGGAGCTCTGGCCACACTGGGCCCACATTCTTGCCTGGCATAGGTGCCCTGGGGCTTTGTGGTGACCCCTCCCTACAGAGGGACATGCACTCTTCAGCTGGTCATGCTCACTGTGGCCACTCCATCTATTCAGTGCAATGACCTGCCTGGACCTAGAGCCTGGAGTGATGTTTAATGGGCAAACTCTGACCTGGGTTCAAATCCTGCCTCTTTCAGTCACTACCTCTGTGACTTTAACCCAAGCGAGCCTCAGTGTCCTTGTCTCTAAAATGGGACTATCAGCAGTGCCCACTGCTGTGGGATTGTTTTAACATTAGACTGACTCTCCGTGTTCAATGCTTAGCACAGTGCCAGCCTTACAGAAAAGCTCATCATCACTGCCATCACTAATTTCCAACTTTATTAGACACTTGAATAAAAGCAGGGATCTCTAATCTAGCTTCTGTCTCATCAGAGATACAGACAGCGCAGAATCGAGGCCTCCATCGCTTTTATAGGAAGCACTCCATCTTATTTCCCCAAATCACTCACCCAGAGTAAATTTCCCAAACAGAACAGGAAAAGGGGTCGTTTTTCCTTTCACCACCCCCTCTTCTTTGCAAGTCCACACTCCGGCCTTGTCACTGTCCCAAGAAGCTGTGTACCTTTGTGGGAATTCTCACCGTTTGGTTCTAGCTGGTCTGCACCAGGAGAATGCATATTTGCAGATGCTACCATCGCTTCAGAGGCGGCACTGTCTTTTAGGTGTCTGGGAAAATACCTGTTAGAAAGTGATGAGATGGAGGCAGGCTGCGGGCCGGCAGAATCATACACAAATTAAAAAACTTCAGCTTGATTGCAAGTGTCAGCACATAAATTCCTTGCTGAACTTCTGTCCCTCCAAGACTCAGAAATTCAAGCCATTTAATGTAAAATGCAAATTCATGATGTTCACCTGCAAATACTCGTAAGTGGTCAGGGTGAAGATCGAGGCTTGTCAGTGAATGGAGGGCGGAACTCCATAAATTCTCTAGTTTTTCTTCTTCATTGTTGCTTTCTGTGGTGTAATTTTGGTATCCACAGAATATTGGTGGTGGTAGCAGACTGGAATCCTTTTGTTTTTCCTGGCATTGGTAGGAAGGATTCTATTGTGGACTCCGTAACACTGAAATACACGGTATTGGTTTCCTCTTGGAAACCAATTGGCTGCTGTAACAAAGGGCCATAAACCTAGTGGCTTAAAACAACACGCATTTATTATCTTACAGTTCTGGGGGCCAGAGATCTGAAATCGGTGTCACTGGGCTAAAATCAAGGGGTCCGCAGCTTGCGTTCTGTCTGGAGGTTTCAGAGGAAAATCTGTTTCCTTGCCCTTCCTACTTTTTGAAACATTCCTTAGCTGGTAGCCCTTTATATCCATCTTCAAAGCCAGCAACAGTGGCTTGAGTTCTTCTCACGTTGCCATTCCCCTGGGTATCTCATTCTGCTTCTTCCTTCCACTCATAAAGACCCCTGTGAGTACACTAGGACACGCCAGATAATTCAGAATAATCCCCCCTAGCTCAAGATCCTTAACATAATTACATCTGCAAAGTCCCTTTTACTGTGTAAGGTAACATATTCACAGGTTTCAGGGATAAGGACATGCATATATTGGGGGGGCCATTATTCAGTCTCCCACGTATGTCCAAACGCAGTTATGTTCCTTTTTCCAAAAAATAATTTTGTGCTGTATCAACATCTGGGTGAAAAAGCAAAACCATATGCAGATTTATTTTTAGAGTCTTACACAAACATTTTCACATTCATGTGTTTGTTTTTTTAAAGTGACAAACTTAGGAACATGATTTAGGTCCAATATTTTATTATTGCATCAAAACCATCTCTCATGAGTCTTAAGCCAGATCACAATTCTGACGTTTCTCCCGTAATGGCAGATCCTCTCCTGAGGCGGGGAGGGCCCTAATCTCAGTCCCCCGCTGCAAGAGGAAGGAGAATCCTTCCTGCCCCACACAGTTCTCTGTCCCTGAGCCCAGCCAGAGGCAGGTCTGAGCACCCACACCCAGCCCAGCCCAGGCTATGTTTCAGGAAGGGGGCAGCGAGCATGTGAGTAGCGTTGCGCATTGAACCACGAGTGCTCAGATGCTCTCTGGGATCTTGGGGGTGAGGGAACATGAACTTAGGGATCCATCAACAGGACCTCAGGGAGAGAATGCAGGAAGAACAGAGAGTGAAACTGACCCCTTCTGTTCTCAGAAAGTAACTAGGACCCTTGAAAGAACACGTTTTAACTACAGGACTGTCATTGGGTAGGAGTACACAGTCTGTGTTGCTTTACTCTTATGATTGAATGAACATCACAGGCTTAGACAAAAATTGATCACCGGGATCCAAAACAAAGATGAAGAGGGAGTCAAGGGAAGAATTGGCATGTGAGAGCAGTTGTCTGAGCAAAGCAGGTCAATATCACCTTGCCCCTCCTTTTTCAATCTCCTTTTCCTTCTTTTCCTCGGGTAAGTTATTTAACCTTTCTGTGCACTGTTCTCATGATTTGTGAACTGGAACCAATCATAGCACCCGCCTCAAGAGTAACCGTAAGGGTTCAACAACTATTACAAGTAGAGTACCTAGAACAGTGCCTCTCAATGGGTATCCTTCAGTAAATGTTGACTACTATTATTCTATAGACGTTTCTGGAGCTGAGACAGGACGTTTCCCTGCAAAATAAAGGGAGGTCATTTCCCATTCAAAGGACAAAGTAATAGAGGCTCCCATTAAGTTTTTTTTTTTTTCATCTTTATTGGAGTATAATTGCTTTACAATGGTGTGTTAGTTTCTGCTTTATAACAAAGTGAATCAGTTATACATATGTTCCCATATCTCTTCCCTCTTGCGTCTCCCTCCCACCCACCCTCCCTATCCCACCCCTCTAAGTGGTCACAAAGCACCGAGCTGATCCCCTGTGCTATGCGGCTGCTTCCCACTAGCTATCTACCTTACGTTTGGTAGTGTATATATGTCCATGCCACTCTCTCACTTCGTCCCAGCTTACCCTTCCCCTCCCCATATCCTCAAGCCCATTCTCTAGTAAGTCTGTGTCTTTATTCCCATCTTACCCCTAGGTTCTTCATGACATTTTTTTTTCTTAGATTCCATATATATGTGTTAGCATATGGTATTTGTCTTTCTCTTTCTGACTTACTTCACTCTGTATGACAGACTCTAGGTCCATCCACCGCACTACAAATAACTCAATTTCGTTTCTTTTTATGGCTGAGTAATATTCCATTGTATATATGTGCCACATCTTCTTTATCCATTCATCCGATGATGGACAGTTAGGTTGCTTCCATCTCCTGGCTATTGTAAATAGAGCTGCAATGAACATTTTGGTACATGACTCTTTTTGAATTATGGTTTTCTCAGGGTATATGCCCAGTAGTGGGATTGCTGGGTCATATGGTAGTTCTATTTGTAGTTTTTTAAGGAACCTCCATACTGTTCTTCATAGTGGCTGTACCAATTCCCATTCCCACCAATAGCGCAAGAGTGTTCCCTTTTCTCCACACCCTCTCCAGCTATTAATGTTTCTAGATTTTTTGATGATGGCCATTCTGACCGGTGTGAGATGATATCTCATTGTAGTTTTCATTTGCATTTCTCTACTGATTAATGATGTTGAGCATTCTTTCATGTGTCTGTTGGCAAACTGTGTATCTTCTTTGGAGAAATGTCTATTTAGGTCTTCTGCCCATTTTTGGATTGCGTTGTTTGTTTTTTTGCTATTGAACTGCATGAGCTGCTTGTAAATTTTGGAGATTAATCCTTTGTCAGTTGCTTCATTTGCAAATATTTTCTCCCATTCTGAAGGTTGTCTTTTGCTCTTGTTAATGGTTTCCTTTGCTGTGCAAAAGCTTTGAAGTTTCATTAGGTCCCATTTGTTTATTTTTGTTTTTATTTCCATTTCTCTAGGAGGTGGGTCAAAAAGGATCTTGCTGTGATTCATGTCATAGAGTGTTCTGCCTATGTTTTCCTCTAAGAGTTTGATGGTGTCTGGCCTTACATTTAGGTCTTTAATCCATTTTGAGTTTATTTTTGTGTATGGTTTTAGGGAGTGTTCTAATCTCATACTTTTACATGTTGCTCTCCAGTTTTCCCAGCACAACTTATTGAAGAGGCTGTCCTTTCTCCACTGTACATTCCAGCCTCCTTTATCAAAGATAGGGTGACCATATGTGCGTGGGTTTATCTCTGGGCTTTCTATCCTGTTCCAATGATCTATATTTCTGTTTTTGTGCCAGTACCATACTGTCTTGATTACTGTAGCTTTGTAGTATAGTCTGAAGTCAGGGAGCCTGATTCCTCCAGCTCCGTTTCTCGTTCTCAAGATTGCTTTGGCTATTCGGGGTCTTTTGTGTTTTCATACAAATTGTGAAATTTTTGGTTATAGTTCTGTGAAAAATGCCAGTGGTAGTTTGATAGGGATTGCATTGAATCTGTAGATTGCTTTGGGTAGTAGAGTCATTTTCACAATGTTGATTCTTCCAATCCAAGAACATGGTACATCTCTCCATCTATTTGTATCATCTTTAATTTCTTTCATCAGTGTCTTAATAATTTTCTGCATACAGGTCTTTTGTCTCCTTAGGTAGGTTTATTCCTAGATATTTTATTTTTTTTTGTTGCAGTGGTAAATGGGAATGTTTTCTTGATTTCACTTTCAGATTTTTCATCATTAGTGTATAGGAATGCCAGAGATTTCTGTGCGTTAATTTTGTATCCTGCTACTTTACCAAATTCATTGATTAGCTCTAGTAGTTTTCTGGTAGCATCTTTAGGATTCTCTATGTATAGTAACATGTCATCTGCAAACAGTGACAGCTTTACTTCTTCTTTCCCGATTTGGATTCCTTTTATTTCCTTTTCTTCTCTGATTACTGTGGCTAAAACTTCCAAAACTATGTTGAATAAGAGTGGTGGGAGTGGGCAACCTTGTCTTGTTGCTGATCTTAGTGGAAATGCTTTCAGTTTTTCACCATTGAGGACGATGTTGGCTGTGGCTTTGTCATATATGGCCTTTATTATGTTGAGGAAAGTTCCCTCTATGCCTACTTTCTGTTGGGTTTTTATCATAAATGGGTGTTGAATTTTGTCGAAAGCTTCCTCTGCATCTATTGAGATGATCATATGGTTTTCCTCCTTCAGTTTGTTAATAGGGTGTATCACGTTGATTGATTTGCATATATTGAAGAATCCTTGCATTCCTGGAATAAACCCCACTTGATCATGGTGTGTGATCCTTTTAATGTGCTGTTGGATTCTGTTTGCTAGTATTTTGTTGAGGATTTTTGCATCTATGTTCGTCAGTGATATTGGCCTGTAGTTTTCTTTCTTTGTGACATCCTTGTCTGGCTTTGGTATCAGGGTGATGGTGGCCTCGTAGAATGAGTTTGGGAGTGTTCCTCCCTCTACTATATTTTGGAAGAGTTTGAGAAGGATGGGTGTTAGCTCTTCTCTAAATGGTTGATAGAATTCACCTGTGAAGCCATCTGGTCTTGGGCTTTTGTTTGTTGGAAGATTTTGAATCACAGTTTCAATTTCAGTGCTTGTGGTTGGTCTGTTCATATTTTCTATTTCTTCCTGATTCAGTCTTGGCAGGTTGCGCATTTCTAAGAATTTGTCCATTTCTTCCAGGTTGTCTATTTTATTGGCATAGAGTTGCTTGTAGTAATCTCTTATAATCTTTTGTATTTCTGCAGTGTCAGTTGTTACTGTTCCTTTTTCATTTCTAATTCTGTTGATTTGAGTCTTCTCCCTTTTTTTCTTGATGAGTCTGGCTAATGGTTTTACCAATTTTTTTTATCTTCTCAAAGAACTAGCTTTTAGTTTTATTGATCTTTGCTATCATTTCCTTTATTTCTTTTTCATTTATTTCTGATCTGATCTTTGTGATTTCTTTCCTTCTGCTAACTGTGGGGTTGTTTTATTCTTCTTTCTCTAATTGTTTTAGGTGCAAGGTTAGGTAGTTTATTCGAGATGTTTCCTGTTTCTTAAGGTAGGATTGTATTGCTATAAACTTCCCTCTTAGAATTTCTTTTGCTGCATCGCATAGATTTTGGGTCATCGTGTCTCCATTGTCATTTGTTTCTAGGTATTTTTTGATTTCCTCTTTGATTTCTTCAGTGATCACTTCGTTATTAAGTAGTGTATTGTTTAGCCTCCATGTGTTTGTATTTTTTACAGATCTTTTCCTGTAATTGATATCTAGTCTCATAGCATTGTGGTTGGAAAAGATACTTGATACAATTTCAATTTTCTTAAATTTACCAAGGCTTGATTTGTGACCCAAGATATGATCTATCCTGGAGAATGTTCCATGAGCATTTGAGAAATATGTGTATTCTGTTGTTTTTGGATGGAATGTCCTATAAATATCAATTAAGTCCATCTTGTTTAATGTATCATTTAAAGCTCGTGTTTCCTTATTTATTTTCATTTTGGGTGATCTGTCCATTGGTGAAAGTGGGGTGTTAAAGTCCCCTACTATGAATGTGTTACTGTCGATTTCCCCTTTTATGGCTGTTAGCATTTGCCTTATGTATTGAGGTACTCCTATGTTGGGTGCATAAATATTTACAATTGTTATATTTTCTTGGATCGATCCCTTGATCATTATGTTGTTTCCTTCTTTGTCTCTTGTAACAGTCTTTATTTTAAAGTCTATTTTGTCTGATATGAGAATTGCTACTCCAGCTTTCTTCTGATTTCCATTTGCATGGAATATCTTTTTCCATCCCCTCACTTTCAGTCTGTATGTGTCCCTAGGTCTGAAGTGGGTCTCTTGTAGACAGCTTATATATGGGTCTTGTTTTTGTATCCATTCAGCCAGTCTGTGTCTTTTGGTGGGAGAATTTAATCCATTTACATTTAAGGTACTTATCGATATGTATGTTCCTATTCCCCTTTTCTTAATTGTTTTGGGTTTGTTATTGTAGGTCTTTTCCTTGTCTTGTGTTTCTTGCCTAGAGAAGTTCCTTTAGCATTTGTTGTAAAGCTGGTTTGGTGGTGCTGAACTCTCTCAGCTTTTGCTTGTCTGTAAAGGTTTTAATTTCTACATCAAATCTGAATGAGATCCTTGCTGGGTAGAGTAGTCTTGGTTGTAGGTTTTTCTCCTTCATCACTTTAAATATGTCCTGCCAGTCCCTTCTGGCTTGCAGAGTTTCTGCTGACAGATCAGCTGTTAACCTTATGGGGATTCCCTTGTGTGTTATTTGTTGTTTTTTCCCTTGCTGCTTTTAATATGTTTTCTTTGTATTTAATTTTTGACAGTTTAATTAATATGTGTCTTGGCGTGTTTCTCCTTGGATTTATCCTGTATGGGACTCTCTGTGCTTCCTGGACTTTATTAACTATTTCCTTTCCAATATTAGAGAAGTTTTCAACTATAATCTCTTCAAATATTTTCTCAGTCCCTTTCTTTTTCTCTTATTCTTCTGGGACCCCTATAATTCGAATGTTGGTGTGTTTAATGTTGTCCCAGAGGCCTCTGAGACTGTCCTCAGTTCTTTTCATTCTTTTTTCTTTATTCTGCTCTGCAGTAGTTATTTCTACTATTTTATCTTCCAGGTCACTTATCCGTTCTTCTGCCTCAGTTATTCTGCTATTGATCCCTCTAGAGTATTTTTAATTTCATTTATTGTGTTGTTCATCTTTGATTGTTTCATCTTTAGTTCTTCTAGGTCCTTGTTAAACGTTTCTTGTATTTTCTCCATTCTATTTTCAAGATTTTGGATCATCTTTACTATCATTATTCTGAATTCTTTTTCAGGTAGACTGCCTATTTCCTCTTCATTTGTTAGGTCTGCTGGGTTTTTACCTTGCTCCTTCATCTGCTGTGTGTTTTTCTGTCTTCTCATTTTGCTTATCTTACTGTGTTTGGGGTCTCCTTTATGCAGGCTGCAGGTTCGTAGTTCCTGTTGTTTTTGGTGTCTGTCCCCAGTGGCTAAAGTTGGTTCAGTGGGTCATGTAGGCTTCCTGGTGGAGGGGACTAGTGCCTGTGTTCTGGTGGATGAGGCTGGATCTTGTCTTTCTGGTGGGCACGTCCACGTCTGGTGGTGTGTTTTGGGGTGTCTGTGGCCTTATTATGATTTCAGGCAGCCTCTCTGCTAATGGGTGGGGTTGTGTTCCTGTCTTGCTAGTTGTTTGGCATAGGGTGTCCAGCACTGTAGCTTGCTGGTCGTTGAGTGCAGCTGGGTGTTGGTGTTGAGATGGAGATCTCTGGGAGATTTTCGCCGTTTGATATTACGTGGAGCTGCGAGTTCTTTTGTGGACCAGTGTCCTGAAGTTGGCTCTCCCACCTCAGAGGCACAGCACTAACTCCTGGCTACAGCACCAAGAGCCTTTCATCCACACGGCTCAAATCACAAAAAGAGGAAAAGGGGAAAAAATAATAAATCTTCCTCTCAAAGTCCACCTCCACAATTTGGGATGATTCGTTGTCTATTCATGTATTCCACAGATGCAGGGTACCTCAGGTTGATTGTGGATGTTTAATCCGCTGCTTCTGAGGCTGCTGGGAGAGATTTACCTTTCTCTTCTTTGTTCGCACAGCTCCCAGGGTTCAGCTTTGGATTTGGCCCTGCCTCTGCGTGTACGTCGACGGAGGGCGTCTGTTCTTCGCTCAGACAGGACAGGGTTAAAGGAGCAGCTGATTCGTGGGCTCTGGCTCACTCAGGCCAGGGGGGAGGGAGGGGCATGGAGTGTGGGGCGAGCCTGCGGCGGCAGAGACCTGAGGTGCCCCGTGCGTTCTTCCGGGGAAGTTGTCCCTTGACCCTGGGACCCTGGCAGTGGTGGGCTGCACAGGCTCCCCGGAAGGGAGGTGTGGATAGTGACCTGTGCTCGCACACAGGCTTCTTGGTGGCGGCAGCAGCAGCCTTAGCATCTCATGCCTGTCTCTGGGGTCCTTGCTGATCGTTGCGGCTCGCCCCCGTCTCTGGAGCTCCTTTAAGCAGCACTCTTAATCCCCTCTCCTCGTGCACCACTCTGGACCCCACGGCCACTGGCTGGCCCACTGTGTTCAGGAAATTCAATAGGAACCCTGGCAGCTCCTCAATGTCTGCTAATGTTGGAGGGTGTCCTGCAGAGGCGGGGGGTGGCTCTGTTTCAGACACTGGCAGCAGAAGTTCTGGGAAGTACTCCTTGGTGTGAGCCCTCCCAGAGTCTTCCCATTAAGTTTTAAGTTAAGTTTACCTAGTCGTATAAATGTGTGTTCACAAAACAAAGGGAGGTAACCCAGCTAAACCTCCAGTTGGTGGAACTCACAGAAGAGATATTCTTGTGCAGATGACTTTAGGAGTTCCCAGGCTTCTTCAGCTGTTGTGTTTCCTACCAAACACCATCCCAGCTGGGAATAAGCTAAAACTTCTGGGCTGCTCTGATGCTTACGGGATTTAAGTAACAGAAAGATCACCTTTCCAGGAGAGAATGTGGTTGGCACCAGGAATTCCCCAACTCCGAGCTGTTGCCCTGAGCCCATAGGTGCACTTCATGCAGGACTTTTGGGGCACAGCCGGTCTGGACTTGTTCTCAAGTCCTGCTAGAGACTTTCCGAAAGGAATATATAGGCTAACACGGTGTTGCCTTTAGCAGTTCTCAGGGAACTCACTTTAATGACCAGGTTGCAATAATTTCTAGTTAGCATATTCATTCCTTGGATGGTAATGATTGCTTTAAAGTAGTTGGTGTTCAAATACGTGTTGTCTTAGAATCAGACTCTCCCTCCTAGTTGTGATTCAAGGTTAATTAGCACTTTTGATAAGGCAGAGTAAACTTCATAACACCCTCAGTCTACATCTTCACACCCTTTGAATGAATGAAAACTAAAGGAAGGAGGTTGGGCTTATGCTGGCAGCGCATCACAGAAGACTTCATTTTTTTGTTTGTTTCTTTTAGCAATATGGGAATTTTTTTTCCTGATTCACTCATCAGAATAAGGCATATGTATCCATACAGCAACCAGATGAAGAGGAAGGGAGACTATGGTGTTAGCCGTGCAAAGGTTTGCTGTCCACAAACACCAGACAGACTCACAAATTAATCTGACCTGGTCTCAAGAGCACCAGCTGTGACCAGTTCAGACAACCAGCTTGTGAGTATTTGTGCCATGACGGATCAAAATCAGGACCAGAAAGACTTGGTTACGTTCTTTCTAAAACCACTTCCTGAGTGGCATTTTTTTCTCCCAAAGATCTTTCTAAATTGGTGTCACTTGGATATATGCCTTGGAGACCTGAAATACTGTGCTCTTCTGATGGTGAAAAAGAAGGCAGGGGGTGGATGGTGTTGTGGTGAAAGCTTCTAGGCCATCTTGATATGGCCCCTGGGAATTCAGCTGCAAACCCTTGCCTAATTCTCAATTATGAGTGTGGACCACAGATGTTACTCCAGAATGCAACTTGGATTTCTCTCCTGGAGAAAATTCTTTAAAGCAGTTGCCCAGGTTAGTGACTTTCTCTAAGAACTAACCTTAGTGTTTGTTTATCAGTTGTGTTTGGCTTATCCCTTTTTTATCTGGGGATTAATCTTATCGTGACAAGCCACATTATAGTTTAAGAGTTGAAGTTAGGCATCTAGCAACACAAGTGAGTGCCTGCTACCCAAAGGCCCCCCACTCGGCTGTGCCCTCCGTCTACTTTGTGGACTATTCTTCCTTCTCCTGTTTCCTAAACAAGGATATTCCCAAGCAGAGGTCCAGCCTCAGCCTTCTTTTCCTTTCATTAGTTCTGGGAAGTCATCTTCTCAGTGCTTGTATGGGCCAGGCATAGTGTTAAGTATTTTCCACACTGTATTAGTTTCCTAGGGTTGCTGTAACAAATTACCATAAACTGGGCAGTTTCAAACAACAAAAATGTATTCTATCACAGTTCCAGAGGCCAAAAGTCCAAAGTCAAGGTGTGGGCAAGGCTGGTTCCTTCCAGAGACTCCTGGGGGGATCTGCTCCATGACTGTCTCTTAGCTTCCGGTGGTGGCTGGCGATCCTTGGTGTTTTGGGCCCACATCTCTCCTATCATCATGTGACATTTTCCCTGTGTGACTGTGTCCAAATTTCCTTCTTCTTATACGAACACATCATTGGATTAGGGCCTGCCCAAATCCAGTATGATCTCATTTTAACTTGATGACGTCCGCAAAGACCCTATTTCCAAATAAGGTCACATTCAGAGGTTCTGGGTGAACATGAACTTTTGCAGGACACTAGTCAACCTGGTACATGTGCATTTTCTCATTTAATCCTCACAATAACCTTATTAGCCCCATTTTATGGATGAAGAAACAGAGTACCTCCAGATCTTCACCTCTGCTATGTCCAGCTGTTAATGGACATCTCCACTAAGACATTGCACTGGTACCTCACAGTCAAACATTCCAAAAACAAACTCAGTATTGCCCCCTAAAATGTGAAGTCCTAAACCGCAGCAGCTCCAGAATGTCTTTTTAGGAGAGTGAACGGGATCTTTGGAAGGGGCTGCTGGAAGCAACCTTTGCACAGCACTTTATATAAGAATGAAATAAATAGTAACTGCCCATATCTAAAAATGATGGGTACCACCACTTACCTGAAACAAGACAGTGGCTGAGGAATGGGCAAGAATGATAAATTTAGAAAAATATGAAGGAGGCAGATTTGATAGGTCTAGTTGACTGCCTGCATGTGGAGACGGGTGGTTAGAGCAGTATTAAAGATGTCTTTGACTTGATTACAGGATGGTGGGTGGTAGGACTGTTTACCAAGAAACAAACAAACATGAGTGGGGGCAGGGGCCTGGGCAATAATGAGTTTCAAGTAAAATCTTCTGTGAAAACTAATATAAGAACGGAGCTGCTTTGGTTGAAAAAGGGGTAGGGCCCTTATTCTCCCCCCATCCTCTCCCTGCCTGTGAACGTGTCTACAGCACTTCAGGAGAACATTATGGATTTACTGACTTACTGTATTCTTCTAGCTCTAAACAAGAAAGTGCTTACGCTGTTCTAGATACATAGATATTGACCCCATTTTGAGAGTATTTCCAAGAAAGATTCTCATGGCCTCTCTCTACCCTCCTTTCCTGGTATGTAATATCCTTCTAAGCAGGATGCTTTTCTTTATCGATAATCTAAGAACAACCCTATACTGCTTAACTTCTTTTACCCTTGGTAGGTTGTCATGGGGCCTTGGGTGTCCTGTTGGAAGACCCTACATCTTCTGATGAAAAGCCAGTCTGGTTTCCTTCAGAGAGAAGAGTGAACTTTAGCTCTTGGAATTGTGCCTGCCCTTAGTTAATCCCACAACGTTTATCAGTTCAGACATGAGCCCTTCCTTTCCAACATTCCGAGAGGTGGTTCATTCAGAGGGAAAAAGAAAAATCATATATATATACATATATATATATATATATATATATATATATATATATATATATATGTATGTCAAGAGGAAGCTGGTAATTCCCCTGGCCGCAGGTGGTGCTGTCCTAAGCCTGCCTAGGGCAGAACCAGAGCTGGGTTCCTGGGTGTCCCATAGCGGTTGTATTTACCCAGAGACAAGAATAGGGCTCTTCAAGTTTAATTAAAAACAGGATGTCCCTGCTGGGCCTCTCATTGACATTGCTAAAAATAAAGTAGGGAAGTAGCCTGGCCTCTCCATGGTTTAATCCCATTAAATTTGGGGGAGGGGTGTGGGGAACTGGGGTTAATAAAAGACACGATTTGTTTCAGATTGCTGTCTGGAGTTGTGTCTTTTCTCTCCCTGCGCTGTGGAGTCCCAGGTCTAATACAATCAGTGCTGGCTTGCTGAGGCCATGAGAGAGGGGCAAAGGGACAGGTGATTCCCCACTGAGGTTTTGCAGGGCTGTCACCCACTTACTTACATTGGGACCCCTGGGGCTTGTCACCTCATCTCTTTGCTCACTGCTCTAGTACCATCCATGTTCATAGACCTGGTTTTGTAAATAATCCACTAATCCCTTTCTGTGAGCTGATGCACATTAAAAACAAACAAATGGGGCTTCCCTGGTGGCGCAGTGGTTGAGAGTCCGCCTGCCGATGCAGGGGACACGGGTTCGTGCCCCGATCCGGGAGGATCCCACATGCCGCGGAGCGGCTGGGTCCGTGAGCCATAGCCGCTGAGGTTGCGCGTCCGGAGCCCATGCTCTGCAACGGGAGAGGCCACGGCAGTGAGAGGCCTGCGTACCGCAAAAAAAAAAAAAAACGAACAAAAACAGTCTAGTCTGAGTGCTATGAAAGAGCCATCTGGAAACGTGAGCATCTTAAAGGTGCTTGCACTTCCTCCTCAACCCCTCAGTATACTCAGACGTTACATCTCTTGCCCAATTCCAGAAGCCTCGTTTGCAAATATCCTCATATAAGGGGATCCTGACTTTCTTCATTTTTGTTCTGTTTTTATTTATGGGTGTTTTGTTGTTGTTGTTTTGAACTAACCTATCCTCATTTCTCTGCCCCAGCCCTATTCCTTTAGTCTAACAGCTAAAGACTAAATGCCTGAAGACTTTCTGTTGGGTGTAAGGGCCTTGTTTTCAAACACACATTCATCTGTTTGCTTGGTCTTTCGTTCATTTGTTCAACCAGAGTATTAAGAGAATAATCCCTAGATTATTACACAGTTGACTTCCTTCAGAATCCCAAGAAGGAGAATTTCATGAACCTCAACTCTTAGAGGCTGAGAGTTCCAAGGAGTGTTCCAGACCAGTGGGTTTTACTTGCTACTATGGGACCTTACCGAGGCCAGAACAGATTTGGGGAAGGAGCAACGCAGCCCCAAAGAAGGTTGATTACACAGCATCCTTAAGACTTCTAGCCAAAGTAAACTTATTATTTGTCCATAAGTGCCCCTCCCACATCACCTGTACAACTCCTGAAATGTACCAGCTCTTAAGCCTTTCAAGAGGTGTACTTGTGATTTAGTGGGCCGCTGATATCTAGATACTGTTTTGTTGTTGTTGTTCTAAGATTCCTGGGCTTATGAATTCACAAAATATTTAGATTGTGTAAGTCTGAAATCCGTGTGAGGGGTGTGTGTGTGTGTGTGTGTGTTTATCAGTTGGTGCCGCCGATTCCTCTTTGAGTCAAGAGTTACAGAAAAGCTTCCGTGTCGGAGCAGAGAAAGCTGAGGAGAGGGCGCTGGACCTCAAAACATGGTGGTGTGGAGAGCGTCCTGCTTTCCACTCTTGTTACTAAGTATTCACGTGGCCCTGGAAGTTCAGCACCTCTGTTTCCCATTTGTAAAAAAGTCTCTAACTCTATGGCCTTTTCTAGCTCCCCCAAGGAGTCAGGTGTCCCCAGCGGCTTGGCGCATGGCGCTATAACCCCAGCACAGATGGTAGTGTAGTCCTGGGCTGGAGGGGACAGCAATAGGGATCCAGGAGGAAGACAGAGTATGGCTCACCTCTCGCCTCTGGAGCACACTTCAGTGAGCGTCTCTTGGGACAGCTGACTGTGGCCAAGCTTATGTACCCCAGTGACACCCATCATCCCAGACAGAGCCATGACTCCCAGTTTGCCCTTCCTCCCAGACAGAATCACCGTGGAGGCAGCTCCAGTTCAGCGAGGAATCTGGGTGGGTTCAAGTCAGACTTGGGGAGCCTGGCCTGAGGGGTCCCTAATGGGGTGGGATCAGCCCAAGAGTCAACACACTGGGTGAGTCCATTTTTCACTCCTATTTTGTCAACGGAGATTATAATATTTACCCCCATTTTCTCCAGAATATTTTAGGAACTTGAGGCAGAGTTGATCCTGAACGAGACTGTAAAGTGGAGAAGTTAAGTCTTTATCTCTTTTTGCAACCCTTTTTGTTTCCACATTTCCCCTTTGGAGACTACTTTCCTTCAGCTGCCTTCCTTTCTCTCCTTCCACTACATCCCAAGTTCCAGAACTTTCCAGATTCCTCCGCCCACCCTCTGGCAAAATCTACTTTTTCTAAAACTCCTTCCCAGGGCTAATTTTCCCCAAGTGAATCTGAGTACCAGAACCATGGTCTGGGGATAAAAACAATGACTTTACATTATGCTTCCAAAATAAAAACAACATTTGACCACTGAGGCCTTCCAGGCGCTTGCTGGGTACCATGGGGGGTCCACGGTAGGGGAGATAGTTTCAGTACTGTTCGCAGAACCTTTTCAGTAGAACCCTCTTTTGCCCATCAGATTTCTGATGTACCCAGCTGATCTCAAGCTGAGACTTTATACTTATTTCTTCCAAAACTTGGACGGCAGATTGTTCCCATCCCGGGGATACCTGGCAGCTAGCTGAGAAGGAATGTGAGATGATTGCCACATACAAGGAGAAAGAGCACTGGGATGGATTGGTAATGTCTGCCCAGGAGAAGAGGAGGGCAGGCCCTTACAGACCATCAGTGTTTGTCACCCTTGAGGGACCCAGGGAGAGACCACAGTAGACCCTGACCTGTCTCTGGCCTGAGGAATGTCACCTACAGCCTGAGAGCAGGGACCTCAGAACAGCAGCAGCAGCACACAGGCACCTCATTAGAAATGCAGACTCTCAAGCCCCCCATCTCCCCAGCCCACCCTACTCAATCAGCTTCTGCGTTTTCACAAGGTTCCCAGGGGATTCATAAGCACATAAGTTAGAGACACGGGGGGCCTAGTGGGTCTTCCTGCCAGTTGTCGCTCCTGAAGGTTCTTGCCGCTGGACAAGCTCTGCTGGCCTGGCTGCCCTCACCAGCAACTGCACGTCTCTCTTCTACGACAACAGATGGTCAGGAGCAGAGCTGGGTCGCTGTGTGATGGGAGGCATTCCCTTCAACCCTGTATTTGGGAGGTTTAATAATAGGGCCATTGTGTGCGAAAACAAACCATGTTTCTGTCTCACGCCATGTTGCTTCTGTCCCCAGGCAATCTATAAGATGGTCTCCTCTGTAATGAAAATGCCTGAAGATGAGTCGACCCCAGAGAAGAGGACAGAGAAGATCTTCCGCCAGATGGACACCAATAGAGATGGTAGGAGGCCATGGCTGCTTTGCTTTGCTTTGCTCAGAGCGGGGGCTGCTGGAGGGGCTGGGGTGTCCGGGCAGGGAAATTCCACTAGAGGTCAAGATATTGGCCATAAGGACCTGGCTCGAGGCCCTTTGTGAAAGTGGCTTATCCTGCTTTCTCCCTGTAGGGGGAAGATGGCGGCTGGATCCTGCAGGCCAGCGAATCAGAAAGTGGGGAGGGGCTTGTTATGCACCCAGACCCTAGTAGCTTTCACCCCAGCCTGCCCAGGGGGCTTTGTTGGGGTTTCGTGTGCATGCTCCAAGGTGTTGGGTGTCCTGGAGCCAAGTGGGACCCCTCAGCTGTTGGCGGGTGAGGTGGCCAGCAGATTCCACCCTGAGGGAGCCACCCACAATTCAAATCCAACAAGGGGATGCAGAGCAAACCAAGATGAAAGGAGAGATGGATTTCAAACCCAAGAACGGTGGATTTTAGGTGTTGGATTGCCAGACAGAATACAGGAGGCACAATTAAATTTAATTTTTGGACAAATAACAAATGACTTTTCAATATAAGTATGCCCTATTCAATATTTGGGACATACTTACAAAATTGTTGTTTATTTGAAACTGAAAGTTAGCTGGGCATCCTGTATTTTATTTGCTAAATCTGGCAACCCTAGTTAGATGTAATATCTGAGTTTAGAGTGCTGACACAGAGCTTGGTCCATAATAAGCCCTGAGTCATCTACAGCTCTTGCTTTTATTTCCGGCTTGCCTGTTCTGCTGGGCGTCCCCAGCAGTTCTTGTCAGTGAGGAGCAAACGCAGTCATGTGCCCCCGACGGAGGCTTTGTCGCAGAGCGAGCCTCAGTTTCTATCCCTGTGCCCTCTGGGGCACCGGCTGCCTGAGAATCCAGGTTTGCAGCGTACAGGCCAATCTGTTTGCTTTGTTTCTCCACAAAGGTGCCATTACATCCTGTTTCTCTATGTGCCTTGATTCACAGCGAATAGTTGGTTTTGCAAAGACTAAACACATGGGATTCTTTTAATAGAATAGTAAACTCGCTGACATTAAACTGCACATTTTGCTGATGCTCCAGGGGAGCACAGGTGGGCTTGTCTGCTGCCCGAGGCCCAGCCTCCTCTTCAGAATAGGGCTGAAAGATGGGAGAAGACCCAAACACTGCAGGATCGAACGCTCACTGCGAGAAATGAGACCCTGTGCTCTGGGACTCGGCCACAGTGGGGTCACAGAGCCCTGACGGGGTCGGCATTCCCCAAATGCATCTCGTTGCTAAAAGCCCTGTGCTTTCCTAAGGGAAAGCCTTGGGTTTTAAAAAAAAAAAAAAAAAGGGCGGGGGTCGGGGTGGGGGGCGGAGTGGGAGCCGTACTGGGAGGGGCTTTCAGTCTGCAGGGGGTCAGGCTCCACCCAACCAGGAGACTTGGTGCTTTGGCTCAGGGCTTCTGGACCCCAAGGCGGGACGCCACACCGGAGCAAGGTCCTCATCTAGACCCTCCCGCTGTTAGATTCCTCTTGGAGAAGCTCTTTGCATCTAACCCCTGGCGGCTGACTTGAAGAGAAAAGTCTGGGCCCCCAGCAGGTTAGCTGGGAAGCCAATCCGGGAGCACGCGGGTAGTTAGCCCGAGGGAGTGGACACATACGCTGAATGCAGGGTTTACCCTGCCGCAACAAGAAAGCGGGGGAAGCTTTGCCTCCCCACCAACAGTATGACCGAGGAAACTTCCCGAAGGGAATTTGATACATACTCTAGCTTGGGCAAGAAGGAGAAAGACATCGAGGAGGAGTGGAATCCCAGGCAGCCAGTCTCCCCCGTCCAGCCCATTGAGGTAGGAGGAAAGTGCCCTGATTGACGGGAGGGACCCCCGCGGCACCTCTCTGCTTCTCGGAGCACACAGCCCTCGCCTGGATGGAAGGGCAGCCGTCCTCACACCTTGGCCCAAAGAAGGGGCCCTCTCCCCAGATGTCTCTTCGGGCCCCTCTGCCCACATGCAAACGTAGGTGTAGCCAAGTGACCCTGAGGAGCCCAGAGGGCCCAGCGAGCCCGTGGGGACGGCCTTGGCGCTGCAGGAGCCCAGCTCAGTCTCTGAAAGGCGCCATCTGATCCACAGACACCGAGTCCCTCTGGGGCGCCTGCAGCTGGAGGGGCCACGAGGGCAGGGCCCACGTCACGGCCACCCAGCAGCCCCGCAGCCCAGGGCCGTGCACACAGAGCTCTCAGGAGGCCGCGTGCTGCGCTGTGCGATGCTCAACGAGCCCCGGGGTCTCAGCTCGGAGAGACGGAAGGTGGGCCTCACGGCAGGTGTGAGACCCCGGGAAGAGGTGGGCCGCCGCCGCCGCCGGCCCCAAGGTGCAGCGGGAAGCCTACGTCTGTGCGGCGGCCGCCAGCCGCCACTCACCGGTCCTCTTGCTTTCTAGGAAAACTCTCCCTGGAAGAGTTCATCCGAGGGGCCAAGAGCGACCCGTCCATAGTGCGCCTCCTGCAGTGCGACCCCAGCAGCGCCGGCCACTTCTGAGCCGGAAGTCCCACCAACTGTAGAGCTGCTTGTGTTCCCTTTGGAGTTTACTTTTTAACAAAAAAATTTTTTTTTTTGGCCAAACAATATTGACGGTGATGCTGTTCCTCGTGTGGTCGGATGCACCTCCCTCCGTGCCGCCTGCAGCTTCTTTTGTCGTGGACGCTTCATGGGAATGTCTAGAGCCCCCCGCGCTTGTGGAGAGCATGAACAGTGCTGCCGTGCACAGACTTTGTGGTGTTCATTGTTCTGACGATTTTTCATCGTTATTATTATTACTTTCCCTTTGATTCGAAAGTCTGTGTTCTAAAACTGAAGACTGGGGGAGGCAAGAGAAGAGAAGAGAAAACAATCCAGTCCAGTGATTCTATTGCAAGCTTAAGGGCCCTGTTTGGAAAACAAAATTCCCCACCTGGGTCTGGAGTGACACATGCCCTAGGGGTGGTGGCACCAGATGCTTGATTGCCCAGGGACCAGGAATCCTCCGGGGCCAGGCTATTAAAGGGGCCTGGGGGATTCCCGCCTGGAGGCCCACCCCATCCTCTTCCCCAGCAGGCTTTAGTTTCTAAGCTGTGAACATTTCAAGGTAAATTCATAGAGGAGAGGAAAAAGATGGCTCAGCTATTTCTTCCCAGGTTTACACGAGTTGAGCTAAGATGAGTTTCTCTGGAAATTAAACACACATGGTAATTTATATTTCAAAGCCAGACCCATCTTGTTGCCTATTGTAGTTTAAAAAAAAAAAAAAAGATCGCTGTATATAAAATACTGGGTATTACAGACGAAATTAAGTGTTTTGCCTTGTTTAAATGAAATGCATGTTTAGTGAGCACTAATACAATCTTATTACAGGAGACTGTTTTTAGTAGCTTGTTGTGAAGTAAGCCAGCTATAATGAATGTCTGTGTCTTATTTTAAAGTCATATCCGTCTTTGCACAAATGCACCAATCAACAGGTATATTTTATATATTCCAGAAAAGTACAAAGTAACCATGACCAGGGCCCAACCTTAGTTTTGAATGCTTTTCCAGTGGTAGTGCCTAGGCAATAGAAGTGGGGCAAGTTTGAGTGGGATGTGTCAACTGGAGCCCCAGAAGGTTCATATTTATTAGAGATGTGGGTTTGCCCACCCAGCCCAGCAGCCCGTTGACAGTCCTGGATCAGAGGTGCGGTGCTTTTCTGAGCAGATAATATTCTGTAGCTGTTCCCACCCCCACCCCAAATAGCATAAATTCTCGGGACTTCCCAGTGCTTCAATCCACATGGATGGTTAGGAAGCCATAGCTGGAATGTTGACTTTTCCATGCCTCTAGCGGCCCTGAAAAGAGTCAGAGGTTAGAGGCTGGGCATCATCTGGTTCATCCTGAAGAAGGCATAGGCAAGTGTGTCTGTGATTTCCAAGACCCACCCTTGGGAATCCAAAAGTATCTTGCATCATCTTGTTCTCTGAATGCAAATTTCTATTTACAGAAGTGACAGTACAAATTTGAGTTGCAGTTTGGTCTGATGACCTCATACATCCTAATTTGAATTGAAAGGTAAGAGTACAAGTTGCTGGTCTCAGGTAAGTCATATTTTCACAAGCAGTAGGTATGGGGAAGTCCAAACGCTCAAGGATGTAGACGGGGAGACCCTGCCCCAAGAGAAGGCAGAGAGGTCTCCTTGGCTGCGGCCCAGCTACTTCCTGCAGACCATGAACCACAGAAGGATAAACTTATAACCATGAGGAAAATGATGCTGAGCCCATTTCTAACCTCTAGATTCCTGAGTATTACTCGATTCCATTTAAACTGACAGTAAAAATCTGAATTTGTATGGTTGACCAAAACGAACCAACTTGGCAGGGTGAAATTTTGAGACCTGGACTCAGTAAAATAATCTTCATCTTCCTCTGAGTGTCAGTTTTTTTTATAGTGGTTCTATACTGTGAGACTTGCTGAGTCCCTCCATTGGCCAAGTGGTAAAATCTGGTTTTGAAAACTAGGGAATTAACCTAAGACGCGGCGTGCACAGTGGCAAGGGGACCCGGCACCTCTGTAGGTGATGTTCAGGAGCTGCCTCCCACTTTCTCCCGCTCTTGATTGAAGACCTAATTCCTCCTTTAGTTCTCCTTAGATGGCGGAGTCAGTTAATGTTGGGGAAAGCCCGCCTGGGCTCTGTCCTCAGTCATGACATCTTACTGAGCCAGACGCACTCCGTTCCCTAGAACCTGGAGCTGGAGTGAGATGCAGGGGAGCGTGTCTCCAGCTGTTAAGAAAACAAAGCGGAAACTAGTCCTCATCCTTGCCTGCCATTGACTCTGTCTGTATTTTCTTGAGGGTTGTTTTCTCATTCTCCTCCTTCCCAGGAAGACCTTTGTATGTCTGATCCAATGCACTCGAGTGTGGCCAAGGGACTTGACAGCACCCAGAAGGCTGAATGCCTAAAAGCTTATGTCACTCCTGTGCTGGGCTGTTCATTGTCATTGCTGTGTTGAGGGACCTCTGGAAATGGAGTCTGTTCTGTCAGAAATCAGGCCAGCCTGTGATGTTCAAGGGACTGGAATAAAGTGGCTTACGACGTGAAGGATGATAGAGTGGTCGACTGTTCATATCCTTGTTTAGGGTGGGGAAGGGGTGTTGAGGGCGCAGTCCCATCCCATTGATATGCCCTGGGGGCACTTTGCACAAGTGAATTTAGTAATTTATGAATCCCTCCCCGTGGAGTGGGTCCTATATCAGGTGACTTTTGTGTTACTCTAGCTTGGCATTCAAGAACGTTGCTGATGTGATATGATGGTCTGGGACATGAGGTTTCCATGCCTAAACTGCTGCTCCAGCTGAACCCGTGCCCGAGTGAGGGCCCAGATGCTGTGCTGGCCACCTCCTGGGTGTGGTTTCTGCTCTCCAGGCACAAGGAAGCAGGGTTTGTGAAAGCGGGGATGAGAGGGTCTGCTGGACCCCAAGCCGTGTCCGGAAGCATCCTTGGTCTACATGTGGGCTAACTTTCCCCTCATGGCCTTCACTTTCTTACCTCCTCTCCTTCCTCACAACTGGAGCTATAAATTCTAGTCTCAACATTAGGTGCACCAGAAGGAGAAACTGAGGCAAGTTCCTCTTCAGTGGGAAATTAACATGCCCCTCTCCCCTCTCAGGGCCTCTCAGGCTGGAGAAGAGTCTGTAGGAAAACTGACATGATACAGAGCCCATGGCCTCAAAGCCAATTCAGATCAAGGTGTTGTTGCTGCTGTCCTTGGCCTTGCCTCCAGCACAGAGGCCATGAATGTAGGAAAAAGGGGCTGAATGTCAGCTAAGGTAGGTGTCTCATGGCCAACCAGACCTCATGTAGGAGCTGAGTTGGCCTGGAGGGGAGTCTTTTTGTACCTCACAGTTTCTCTCTGTAGACCAGCAGTGGCCCTGAGGCCCGTGAGAACTGAGCATGAGTAATGCCACGTCACTCACGGCAGTGATGGTGAGGAGGTGGCTGGGACCCTCCAACCTGATCAGGAGGCTCTTCACTCGCACACCTGTTGGAAGTGAACCTGTTAATTTCCAGCACATTTGCAAGCCTGAGGCCCCTATTTTCGGGGTACTGTCCCAACCCAGCTCTGGACCCCCTGCCAGCCTAGTTCAGGCATGGGGGGGCGGGGCAGGCATAGGCCAGGTGGGGCAGAATCTGCCTGTTTTCTCAGTCGAGGCAGGGGGAGGTCACGAGAGCTCCCTTTGGAAGAAATGGAGATGCTTCACGCAGGCCTCTCTTATCTTTGTCAGGAGTGTGCGTTCACTTTCCTGAAATTTTCTGTTTTGTTTTTTTTTTTTTTTAAGGTGGCTGAAGAAACAAAAGAAAGAAAATTGAGCCCTGTATTTTCCAAGGCAGTAGAGTATCAGTCAGATCCACCTAAAGTAGAAAGATTGTTGCAGAGTGAAAAGATGTCCACGCCAAGGGTCTAACCAATGGTATATTCATTGCAAATAGATTTCTCTACACTTGAATGATGACCACATGTCCAGGGCTCAGGTAGGTCCTGGGCATTTGCTGCCCTGGGTGTTAATGTGCCACTGACCCTCAGAGATACAGGGGCTCAGACACTCGAGTTGGAAGCCTTCCTAAAGTGAGATTAGCGTTTGGTGACCTCTCATCACATTGTGAAAGTCTAAGGGTAAGAGGGGATTGTATGCCTTAGGACTGGGGTGACTGCTGAGCCCTGGCTCTCCCAGAGTGAACCCCTATCCTGGTGCTGACGATGCCAGGCTGTTATCACTGGGCACATTGCAGCCTCTGAGGATGGACTGCATCTAATGTGCCCCTTATTCCCCAGCACCGGGCACGATGCCCGGTCCATAGTAACTGAGCTGAGCTGGCGTAGCGGTGAAGGCAAGAGCTGGTACTTGACCCTGTGGCCCTGACAGCTTTACCTACCCGGAGTCCCAGTACAGGGAGGTGGGGTGTGTGTGGGGGGGGCACACATGGGGAGCAGAGTTCACAGAAGGACTATGGCTGCAATGGGTCAAGGGAGGACTGCCTCAGGGGAGATGTGGAGACCAGTGCATGCCCGGCAGGACGTCCTCGGGCCTGTGGGGAATACATTCAGACCTCCTACTGAGACGGCGGAACACGGATCGTGGCAAAGAGGCCTTTGGCCCATTTCTAATCCCAGGATCTCTCCAGAAGCCTCCTCAACGAGCACTTCTCCTGACCTCTTTGCTGCCCACTGGTCCAAGCACGGAGGCTGCCGAGGGTGCCAAGGGGGTCGAAGTTGGTCAGAGAAAGCTTTCCCTAGGCGAATTTTTAGCCAAGCTTTGAAAGCTGTGGACGTGGACAGACAGACAGGTGGAAGAACATAGAAGCGCTCCTTGTTTGGAACAGAGAGGCTCTCGGGAGCTAATCGTGGAGGATGGCTGAAGGGGAGTGTGCGTGGCCACTGAGGAAATGCCGAGAAGTACTGGGATTTGAACACAGAGTGAAGTAAGTCAGAAAGAGAAAAACAAATACCGTATGCTAACACATACATATGGAATCTAAGGAAAAAAAAACCAAAACGGTCATGAAGAACCTAGGGGTAAGAGGACACGGGAAGGGGGAAGGGTAAGCTGTGACAAAGTGAGAGAGTGGCATGGACATAATATACACTACCAAACGTAAAATAGATAGCTAGTGGGAAGCAGCCACATAGCAGAGGGAGATCAGCTCGGTGCTTTGTGACCACCTAGAGGGGTGGGTGGGAGGGAGGGAGATGCAAGAGGGAAGAGATGTGGGAACATACGTATAACTGATTCACTGTGCTGTAAAGCAGAAACTAACACACCATTGTAAAGCAATTATACTCCAATGAAGATGTTAAAAAAAAAAGGAAATCCTTCAGCAGAAACATCTGCTTGGCCCTACAGGGCTTCTTCAGATGAGCCATGTGGCTGTAAGGTTGGAATTGTCCATGGAAAAGAGGAAGAAGGGGTCAGGGATACTTAACTTTCTCCCTCCCATATTCAGTTTCCCAGTGATCAAAGTTTGTTCCATGGGAATTAGCACACCACACTTAAAAAAAAAAAAAAAAAGAAATACTGGGATTTGAGCTGACAGATACTAGCGAGGCTGTGGGTTCCAGGGCGAGAGACTGTCATGATGAGGTTGGCGTTTCAGCCACGTGGTTTTAGTCTCTGTGGAGAGGTGGGCGAGATGAACTAAGGGACGGGAAAGCTTTGGTGGTACATCTAAGTGGCGGTGAGGGAGGTGGGCGTGAGGAAGGCAAATGCAGATGGACAGAGCCTACTCCCTGCCCTGGGAACTGGAAGAATAGCCATGCTGGTGGCCTGTCATGGTCACACCAAAGGCCTCGTGATGTCTTCAGCCCTCTTCTCATTTAACCTTGGGGTTGGGCACAACAAAGCAACCAGAAGAGGAAACGTCTGCTTGTTGGAGCCCAGGACCTGAGGTGCCCAAGGGGAGCCTAGAAGCTTCCCCGCTCACACAGAGGCTTCTTTCCAGTCAGGCAAAGAGCCCCAATACCAACCTCACCGAGAACACCAGACATTTGAGTTGTCAGGAATATTTATTTTTTTCTTCTTAAAAATGTACAAAAAATAAAATAACTGTATTTATAGTTTATAGATTCCCCCTCTCCCATTTACAAAACTATTAAGTTACATTTGCCTTTTTTTTTTTTTTTTTTTTTTTTAAACACGAGAGCAAATTGTCCATCTAGCAGTCTTCCTCGCTTGTCTTTAAGAAAGGGCTGTTTTTAGAATTTGGCACAAGCCCTCTGCTTCTGTTGCATTTGCGTAATTTTAAATAAGAAGGAAAATAAATGTTTGATTCAGTTCATGCTTCTTAAGTTTCTGGGCAGGGACGTGCCTTAGTCTTTTAGGATCCAATTCCAAGATGATACCCGACTGCATTTTTCTGTTGGACCCAATTCCTAAACACCCATAAAGTCTAAGCAATTTGGGTAAGTATAAGAAAAACACTTGTTTCACATGTCCCTCGTCTTACGTGAATTTTTTCTTTAAAGCTTATTTATCAAGGGACAAAAAAAGAAGAGGAGGCAAGTTTTCCTATCTCTCTGGAGTGTGTTTCTTGGACAATTTTGCTCATCAAAGCTCTGCTCATATACATAGTGAAGGCCACATCGAAGCTAAGCCATGGGCACACCAAGGACGCAGAGGGGACACGGTAAGATGGGGACAGATCAAATGAGGGGACACTCTGCACCACCCTTTGCTGGCACTGACCTCATAGGCTTTGTTCTGGCAGTGGTCACCGCGATCATTGCCCAGGGACCTGGGACAAAGGCAAAAGCCTCTTTGATTCGTCTGCTGCCTAGGGCAGGATTAGCCAACATTTTTTTCCACAGAGGCTGGAGAGAGGCGGCTTGGTAACCCGTGTCAGATTGCCAAAGATTTTCTCTTTTTCCTATTCTGGAGTGCTGTGCCCCGGCCCAGTAGTATTCGCCATTACATCTGCCGATCACGTCTGGAACCAGCCCTCAGGCAAGGAGCATGGGAGGCGCACTGTACATCGTGCACTCCCAACAGTGAGCCCCATTAGTACCCAGGAGGGTCCCCAAGACGCCGGTCCAGGGCATGGCAGTCACAGAGTGGAGGAGGCGGCGACAGACTGGAGCAGAGGTGAATCCAGGATGTAACCTTTGGCACCACGGAGAGGGGTGATGTGTCCAGAAGACACGGAAAGGTGCCTGCTCACCACACCCAGAGATCTTCCTAGGCTCTGCACCTGCCCACCATTCCATTCCAGTCCTCTGCAGCCTCCAGGACAAACAGCTGGACTGGAGGCAGCCCTTCCGTCCAGCTCTGGGCCTCAGGGGCAATGGGGTGGGAGGGCAGGGAGCCCTTGAAGAGAAAGCCCCCAGGTAAGACATCAAAGTGCTTTACAAACAAATGGGTCCTTACAGAGAACCTGTCCTAGACCTGGGACCTTGGGTGGAGGGTGTGCTCGCTAGTAGAAAGCTAGCGCTTCAACCCACAAAGGTGAACACAGACCCCTAGACCACGTTCCTGTCCCCTCAAGGAGAGCTGTGGCCTGGCCGGTCCATGACATCGTGATCGCTTGGGGAAGCGTTTCTTTTCATCTGCTAGGGCACCCAGCAGAAGGGCAAACCGCCTCTCCGTCTCCCTCTGGGCGCTGCTTTCCGAAGAGCCAGGGCTCTCGGGGCATCCTCGCTTGCTCCCTCCACATCCAGCATCTGGGAGCAGAGGCGGCGGAGCCCGGCCTCTCCCGCGCCGGCTGAGCCCCGGGAGGCCGCCGTGGCCTGGAGACCCAGAGCTGAACTGTCGGCCTCGCTCTCGGGACCACAGTTGGGCTTTAAGGGGGCCACTTGTGATGAAGGACGTGCTTGTAAACGGCCAGGATCCTCACGATAGCCAAGGAGTTCTGCAGCGGGCCCAAGAGACGGGGCCCTAGTGGCAACCCCCCTGCGGTCTCTCCAGAAAGTTCAGGCGGTGCCGACACCAAAGCAGGAGGAGCTGGGGCCTCAGACAATCTCACCTTTGCCACGAGACAGCTCAGAGGGAGGGTCAGGCAAAGCGCATCACCGTGAGATAAACTCAGCGGCCTCCGGGGCGAGCAGTGCCCGTGGAAAGGGAACAGGGCACCTCTGCGGACAGGGACCGAGGCCCCGCGCGTGCCCACGGGAGTAGCTGTCTCGGCGCCCACCGCAGTCACCCGACACCCCGAAGGCCACTTCCGTCGCCCAGCGCGTCTCCTGAACAGCACAGAGGCAGAAGCCTCTTGGAGAAAGCAGGGTCTCCAGGTATGTGCCTCCCCCGGCCAGTGGCAGTAAACATGCCCACACAGCACAGGTAGAATATATTATTGCCATATTATAAACACTATGTACACGGGTAGCCAGGCACACCTTCTAGGTTACTTACTAATTACACAGTGGCTGAATGGCTTCCTGTACACGGCCTGCTGGCCACTCACCGGGAACCCCTGGGGTTATCGGCGAGATGACCGTCCCCGAGCAGCCTGAAGGTTTCTCACCAGGAAGGGGCGTCCGCCTCTCCCCCGACCTCTGATGAAGGAAATGGCTCGTTCTGTCCGTCCACTCAGGAGACGTAAGGAGGTGAGACGGCAGGGGCGAGCATCCTCAGGCCCTTCGGGATGAATGCATTGAAGGGGAGGGCTCTGGACGGTGGCACCTGGAGCCAGCAGTGACCTGCAGGGCCCTGGTGGGCCTGGGCCCTGGGCTCCAGAGAAAGGTGGACAATAAATAAGGATCCAACAGGCGCAAGGCCCTTTCCCGAGGCGCTTGGGCTGCGGCTCCACGGCAGGAGCCGGCGGGCGGACCAAACACGGGGCTTCGGGCCTCGGCCCGCTCCCCAGCGCGGTCGTGTAACAGCAGTTGTGAGATGGGCTGGGTGGGTCTGCAGGGCCCGGGCTTCCGGCCGCCCCGGGGAGAAAGGCCCTGAGGGCTGCTGCCCGGAGCAGGGCTCAGATCTCCATGAGCGTGATCTTGAAGCCCTCCACCGTGCTCTCCATGTTGAGGATGAAGGTGTCCTCATTCGAGTAGTGCTCGATGATGTTGTCGTCCATGTTCACCAGGATGCTGCCGGGGATGGGGGAACAGAGATGCCGTGACCAAGGCGCTCGGTGCAAAGGCAGGCTCCCGGCTGGGGGCTCCCTCAGCCATGCTTTTAGGGAGGCCAGGGAGGGGGGCGGGGGCTGGAGGGGAGAGGAGACAGGCAGGGAGAGAGGCTCCCACTCTGCAGCGGCCCCCCAAACTGGCCCCCAGAAGCCACTTTGAGGAAAGCAAAACCTCGCTTTCTCAGAACTAACTCCTTACGAAACAGGATTTCAGAGCTCATTCAACCCAAACCTTTTGCTTTCTAGATTGGTAAAGTACAGCCCAGAAGTTAACAGAGCCTGAAATCACAAAGTTAGCTATTGACAGGGCCAGGTCCCCGAACTATTTTCATTAAACCGTATTGCCTCTTGAAAATGCATTTTAAAAAAGTACTCCACACTTAGGAGAAGAGGAAAATAAACAAGAGCTGCAGGTACCCTTCCTCAAGCATGTAGTGTGTTCCAGTGTTTTGGAGACCTTGTGTTCAGTCCTCAGGGCAACCCTGAAGGCAGGTGCGGTCATCACCACGTTGCAAATGGGAAACCTGAGCTCAGCAAGGTGAGATCGTGTCCCCAGGTTCACTCAGCTGCCTCACTGCTGAGCTAGGTTTTGAAACTGGCTTTGCCTCACTCTGAAGTTCATACTTTTACCACGTGACCTACTCCTTGGTTAACCATCTGTGTTGGGTTTGGTTTTAAGAAAACCAACAACTTCCAGGGCCTGTCTGTGATTTAGAAGTCCTTTAACCAATCCCCTTCTCTGAAGTCAGACAGATCTTGGTTTGAGAACTGACTCTCATTTTACAGCTATGTGTCATCAGGCAAGTTGTTTAGCCTTTCCGCAGAAATAAGAATAACAACCCTGCTTTAGACGGTGGTTGTTAGGATTAAAGTATGTAGCCCAGGGCCTGAGACAGGGCTCAGTGGAAGTGAAATGTTACCATCGGCACGTGCGTCGACACTGAGGGTTTCTGCTCAACGTGAGACCTTGAGACACCGCTCAAATCTCACCAGCGAAGGAGTACACTCAGCCTCTTGCACTGACTTTGGAAAGAACTGTAACATGCATTTTAGTGGGCTTTTCAACCAGGGCTCAAGTGGAAAGGGTATCCTGCTTGGCTCCAAATTAACCGAGAGACCACATCACTCAAAAAGCCTGAGTATCCCAGATAATCAATTTCCTTTATGAAAGAGGCCCAGAGAAGAGTTTAAAGACCTATTTTCTGCTTTTTGTAAGAAGATAGCTCCAGAAGCTGACTCTAATGGAGACCCTCTCCTGGCACTGAATCCAGCTCCGTGGCAACTAAACTTGGAGCCTCATACACCGGAGGCCCTGGGAGGGCTGGAGACAGCACATGTGCGAGCTAAACACTAGGGCTTTGGGGCCACGGACCTGGGTTACATCTGCGCCTCACCTACTGAACATGAGACTTTGGGCAAGTTGCTTAGCCTCCATCAGCAATAAATTATGGATAAGAATCTACCTCACTGAGTGGTGAGGAACAACAGAACAATACACATAAAGCACTTAGCAGGGGACCCAGGACCTACTGAGCACCAGACAAATGAGAGCTGTTGTTCTTAACAGTGAGAACAAGCAGGTCCAGTAATCATTTCGATCATTATGTTAGTAATGACCTCAGAAGAATCCTCTATGCCCTGAATCCTTTGTATTCCTACCGTGCTGCCCTGAAACCAGCCCCAAGAGCAGCGCACGTGATTCCCTATAAACTCTGCTCTCTGCAGAAGGGCGACCTTGCCACTGTCCCCAGGGCCACTCTCACCACTTCCAGACCCCTCTATTCTACCCACTAATCCTGCCATTGGAGGGGGGCATCTCAGCTGACGTCATGACAATGCACTCTCACCCCCCCCCCCCCGCTCTCTCTCATTAAAGGTCTTCAAAATGCGTGGCACACGTAAGCTGCTCAGCACACCTTTGGAAGGATGACAGATTTTTATAAAAGGCAGACAACAGAGCTAACGAAAGACGGGCACCATCTGGTTTTTTAAGGCACTGTATAGACATATCTGATTGACTGGGAAATCAGTTTAAGTTCCGTTTCTTTCTTACCCTTTTTTGCTTTTCTTGTAAAGCTTTGTTATCTTTTCCACGGGCAGCCCGTATTTCTCAGATATCTGCAACCAATAACAAAAAGGCAGGTGAGTGTGGAAGGGGAGCCAAGCGGAGACGAGAGAAAATTCCAACTTCACTGTCCTGGAGATGTTTCTGGGCGCCAGTGGTCTTCACTCATGAGTCAGACTCTCAAAAGGGCTCATTTCTTTGGACAAACCATAAATCAGTCAACAACAAATTCACCCACAGGAGAATTTCATCTATGATGAAGGTGTCATTTCAGGTCAGTCAGAAAAAGATGGACTCTAATCATGATGTTGGATTAAATAGGTAGCCATATAGAAAAAAGTTAACAAGTCAGATCCCTTCTCCACGACTTCCATCAAAATAAATATCACCAAAGATTTACAGGGAAAAGATGAAACCATGCAAGAAGAAACCATGAATCAATTCTTTGTACAGATATCATCTTTAAGTAAGGAAGATGCCAAGCCAGCTATGAAACCTGAAGAAAAAAGGCCAAAATGTAGATAAAGCAGCATAAAATGAAAAATACCAGTACAGGCAAAACCACCCAGAAAGCTGAGGACAGACAATACACTGGGAAACATTTTTGCAACACAAATGACAGACATGGAACTAAACTTTCTTAAGTTAGAACACCTCCAAATTAAAAAAAAAGGACTAACGTGCTCCCTCTGGCAGCACATATACTAAAATTGGAACGATATAGAGAAGATGAGCATGGACCCTGCACGTGGATATGTGCAAGTTCGTGAATTGGTCCATATTCTTTAATACAAATGAATGTATTTACAAAACAGAAACAGACTCAAACAGACATAGAAAACAAACTTAGGTTACCAAAGGGGAAGGGGTGGAGGGAGGGATAAATTAGGAGTCTGGGATTAACAGATACACACTACTGTATATCAAATAGATAATCAATAGGACCCTGTATAGCACAGGGAACTATATTCAATACCTTACAAATAACCTATAATGGAAGATAATCTGAAAAAATATATACGTATAACTGAATCACTTTGCTGTACACCTGAAACTAACATAATATTGTAAATCAACCATGCTTCAATTAAGAGAAGGAAAAAGACTAACAATTCAATGGGAAAAGGAGGGCAACAACATAAAGAAGTAATTCACAGAAAAAATACAATAGGACAATAAGCAAATAAGAAAATGCACCACCTCACTATTAATTTAAAAATTCAAATTAAAACAACAGCAGGATACTACCTTTAATCTATGAGACTAACAAAAACTGAAGAATTGATAATACAGTGCCAGCCAAAGGCTAAGAAACAGCAACTCTCATAGCCCATAGATAGGAGAACAACAAGCTCAACCTTTCTGGAGGGAAATCTGGCAGAAGCTATTGAAATTTAAAAGGCATATATCTTTTGACCCAAATAATCCACATCTAGTAATCTGGTGCACAGAAATACACTCAGATGTATGCAAAGCTCTTCAAAGCATCACTGTTCATAACACAGGTAACTGTGTGTAACGCACATTCATTAAGCACATTTTGGTATTTGCACAGTTGAAAACCACGCCGTCATGCAACCATTAAAAGAAATGCAGGACGCCTATATGAAAATAATGTCCTTAACATACTAAGTGAAAAAACACAAATTGCAAAACACTGTATATAGTGTAATCCCACTTGTATTTTTTTTTAAAAAATATATGTAAGTAAATAGAAAATATCTGAAAGACCCACCAATCTAGTAACAGTGGCTACCCTGGAAGAATGGACAGAAACAAGGAGATTCTTCTTCTTTTCACATTGTACAATTCTGTGCTATTTATTTTTACAGTGACCATGATTCAGTTTTATAAATACAGAACTATAAAGTAATATAATAATAGTTTAGAGATGGATTCTGGAGACACCTACCCAAAATGCTTTTTCTCTCCCAAATCCAATCCACCCACCTCTTGTGAGCCCAGTGGCTGGCAGGGCTCACAAACAGCTAGGGCAGGTGAGGTTTGGGACTTGGACTACTGGGCAGTCTAGCAGGGCCTAGGAAAAGAAGCCAAAGAGCCCTGGGACAAAGGTGGGATAGGTTTGGCTCCTGGGAAGAGTTTATTCTCCAGAGAATCGGATTCCCACCCATCCATCCCTTACACTGCACAGGAAGAACTCCCACCCCCTCCCCCAAGCCCCAAAGGAGCAGAACAGGTGGGCCGAGGACTGAGACAGCAAAGGTAGACTGGGAAACAAGTGGCCTGCCTGTCGCACATCACTGCTCCGTCACTGATGGAACTGCCTCATGGCCATACTGGAGCCCAAATGAGCCCAGCACACAAAATAACACGGCCTGTGGGCAGCAAAGAAAATGGACAGAACTTAATGTGGACGGCATCTGTGTGAACAGAACATAAAAGAGCACCTATGAAGACCGCTGTACAGCACACAAGTATAAAATTCTGATCTAAATATATGATTATTGAACTAAAAAATCTGTAAAGGTCAATAAATGAGTTGAAGGCCAGGTGGTCGATCCAGCAAACCAATCGGCGTTAGGAAAGATCGATTAGAAAAACCATTTCAAGTGCAGAGCAAAGACACACAGCATAGATGGAAATCATGAAGGGAAAAAAAAGAGAGGTTTGAAGAATAGAGACAGCCATACCTGATGTGACTATATCCAAAGTCCCAGACAGAGAAAAAGGAGCAAATGGAGAAGAGAAAACAATTAGACAAATAACAGAGGAAAGACCCATGTTTTTAGATAGGAGGGGTATCCTGAATCCCAGGAAGGAGCAATGAGGAAAGACCCATGCATCTGGCCACGCGCCAGATCGCCAAGGGCAATGCAAATACAACATCCTGGAACCTCCCAGACAGAAAGCACAAGTTACCAAAAAAAGAAGAGAGAAAGAATGAACCTGGCTTCAGTCTTCTCATCTGTAGCACTAGAAACCAAACCGGAATAACCCCTACAGACTACTGAAAAAAGGGACTTTACCCCAAGAATTCTGTACACCAACAAGCTCTCCCTCACTTCTCAGGTTAAAGAATGGCATGTAAGAAATGCATTTCACCCAAATATCCCATTTGAGGAAAATACTCACAACAGAACTCTAGCATATGCATCAAAACAAAGACTTCAGCAAAGGGGGAAGAAAACAAGCAATCAGTGTTGTACCATAAATATATATATACGTGTACACACACACGCGCGCGCGCGCGCAAAGACAGACTATATATACTCTATATAACTATAGATCTGTACTTATATATCCATACATAATGTATATACATATAGATATATATGGTCCGTATATAGAATTATAGGTATGTATAACTACCTATATGTAGTTAAATGGACTGGGAATGTGAAATAAGTGTTAAATAAGGATTCTTGAAGTAAAAAGAACATAATGGAATCAGAGCAATAAGGAGAAGAGACTGAAACAATTTAGGGAAAGAATAACTTTCAAGAAAAGATGAAAAACAATGACTTAATCCAACTGCAAAACTAAAGAGAAAGAGGAAACTGCAAAGTAAAATAAATAAAAACCAAAACATTTATCGTTGTGAGTTGCTTGGCCTGCAAGCGTTGGGTTTTGAACTTTGGTTGGTGTCATTTGGAACTTCTTTTTAAAATGAAATGGAAAAATAAAGTGCGTTCCTTTTTTGACTCAACATCAGCAAGTTCGTATCTCTTAGTCCCCCTTTTCTGAAAGAGAGGTGAATCTGATTCTTGGATCTTCTCTTTTCAGGGGTTTGACTCCCAGTTTTTCCCAAAGCATGAACGCATATACCTCAGCTCACAGTTCAGTTGATAACAGTCAGGAAATTTGCATAACCCTGCACATCTGCGGGAAGTAGCGGCAGCAGCCAGCATTCACTGAGTGCTTACTAAGTGCTTAGCATATCAGCACAGGGAGCTCTGCATCTGTTAACTCGCTCAATTCTCACATCATTGCAACACAATAGGTGTTTTTAGGAGACCCGTTTCTCGGGCAAGGAAACTCAGGCTTAACACTCAGTAAGTAATCAGGGTCCCTCAGCTAGGAAGTGGCAGAGACAGGATTTAAAAGGTAACAGTCTGGCAGTCTGGTTTCAGATTCTAAGCTCATAGAGAAAAGGGGCATATGATGGGCCTGTTTGAAGCAGGGCTCATGGACCCCATCCAGTACCAAGAAGCAACTGGCAGAGTTGACACAGGCATCAGGCTGGCGAGGGCAACAGTCTCCAGGAGGACAAAGCCCTGCCCTCTGTGCAGTTGTCAAAGGCAAAGGCAGAGGCAGCTGGATAAAATGCCACCCTAACACAGCGTCCTCTGCCTCCACGCCAGGCAAGGAAGTGGGCTTTGCCAAATCCAGAAGCCTGGAAAGAAGTGAGACCGTGCAGGATAGCATGTGGAGGAAGCTGGCCATCTGTCGGGAGATTACGGAAGGAATCCTTCTGCCCAGGAGCTGGATGGTGTCACCACAACACTCCCCTTCGGTGAGCATGGCAAGCACACGCTTCCTGATAGTTCTCAGAGCGGGGGCGTTAGGACTGCTTAGTTTTTTCTTTGTGTTTTTCAAGTAGTCTGAACTGCTCGTATATGTCCATCATCTTTAAAAGCTCATGATCAATATTTTTAAGGACCCCCTAAGACTTCCTTGATGCCCAAGAGGATCCTAGGTCTTGGACATATCTCATCAGTGTGTTACTGGCTAGCTGATGATCTGGAACTCTTGGACTTTTACTTTGTGGAGAGTTCTCTTTGCCCAGAAACCTCAGATATGTGACAGGCAGAACTAGAGATTTCCATTGGTTTTCACCAATGTAGGACTCTGTCTGCCTGGTCTAGAGGCATCCAACACAACTGCCAGCTCTGGAGGCAGATGACTTTTTTTTTTTTTTTGCGGTACGCGGGCCTCTCACTGTTGTGGCCTCTCCCGTTGCGGAGCACAGGCTCCGGACGCGCAGGCCCAGCGGCCATGGCTCGCAGGCCCAGCCGCTCCGCGGCATGTGGGATCCTCCCGGACCGGGGCACGAACCCGTGTCCCCTGCATCGGCAGGCGGACTCTCAGCCACTGTGCCACCAGGGAAGCCCCTAAGGTGCACTTTTGGAAAAGGGGTGGCTCTTGCTTATAAATACTTCCTAGGTGGCTACATTTGACCTGTCAATAGAATTGGGGAGGACAGGCCTGCATCTCCATGCATGAATGACTCAGCTGCATAGGAGGGGGTGCTACCGGGGCCACGAGCCACCTTTTCCCTGTGCACCCAGCCAGCTTCACCAGGGGAGAACACCCTTCTCTAGCCCCTTTGGCTTGAGGGAATCTCAATCTGCCTCTCCACCCCATAGCACTTACAGCCGTCTACTACATACATATATATATATATATTCATTTATACAGTGTTTCTGTATTTAAAATTTTATTTATTTTTCTGGCTGCATTGGGTCTTCGTTGCTGCATGAGGGCTTTCTCTAGTTGCGGCGAGGGGCGGCTACTCTTCGTTGCGGTGCGCAGGCTTCTCATTGTGGTGGCCTCTCTTGTTGTGAAGCACAGGCTCTAGGTGTGTGGGCTTCAGTAGTTGCAACACATGGGCTCAGTAGCTGTGGCACATGGGCCCTAGAGCACATGGGCTTCAGTAGTTGTGGCGCGTGGGCTCAGCAGTTGTGGCTCGCGGACTCTAGAGCGCAGGCTCGGTAGTTGTGGCGCATGGGCTTAGTTGCTCCGCGGCATGTGGGATCTTCCCGGACTAGGGATCGAACCTGTGTCCCCTGCACTGGCAGGTGAATTCTCAACCACTGCACCGCCAGGGAACTCCCTATATACAGTGTTTCTATGTGCTACTTTAAACACCTTGTATAGGAACTCATTTAATCCTCGAAACAACACTACATCTCATTTTATCAGTATCTATCTTCATAATAATATCCCATATTATTATTACTCTCATTTCAGAAACGATGAACCTGGGGTACAGAGAGGTTGAGTAACTTGCCCAGGGTCACACTACTCTGAAGTGTCAGAGCTAGGATTTGAACCCTGACTGTGTGGGATCAACCGTCATACACACTACTTCTTGCCGGATGGCTTACTATTGCCTAAGCTTCCTTCCTTTAGTTGTTGTGAGCTGTGACTTGGAATGGTTATTCTTCTTGTAATAACTTTTCATGTGTGGACGTCTCCCTAAGTGGACTTAAGTTGCTCAAGGGCTTAAGCTGGCTCTGCCTCTCTGTGGAGCTCAGGAAACCCCACATCTGTAAATGACGGTGATGACATCTGACCTGCCAAGTTCACAGGGCTATAGTGAAGCTCAAGTGAAGCAATGCATGTGAAATACGTGCCACCCATAGCACTTGGCATGGTGGTACATACACAGTGGATGCTCAATTCAGTCAACAAATATATATGCTCAAACACCTGGGGATACACAGAAGACAGCGAGAGACAAAGCCCCTGTTCTCATGAACTTTACATTCTATCGGGGAAGAGAGAAACAAAACAGCAGAGTTAACTCAGGGATTGTTTGGGTGGAAGTGAAGGTGGCATTTAACCCCGCTGTGATCCAGCGAGACCACAGCTACAGAACACTTGTAGAACTAGCCAGATGTCACAAACAGGAAAGGAAGACACCAAGGAAGAAGGCGTAATGAATCAGTTCAGAATTGGTCTAGGTCAGTGGTTCTCACACCTGGCTGATCTCAGAATACCCTGAAGAACTGTTAAAAATACAGATTCCTGGCCTTCCCTGGTGGCGCAGTGGTTGAGAGTCCGCCTGCCGATGCAGGGGACACGGGTTCGTGCCCCGGTCCGGGAGGATCCCACATGCCGCGGAGCGGCTGGGCCTGTGAGCCATGGCCGCTAGGCCTGCGCGTCCGGAGCCTGTGCTCCGCAACGGGAGAGGCCACAATGGTGAGAGGCCCGCGTACCGCAAAAAAAAAAAATGCGGATTCCTGCTGCTCCACCGCCCTCCCCCACCTCCACTTCAGCAGAAAGGGAATCTGGGGTTGAGGACTGGGAATATGCATTCCAAACAGCTGCTAAAGTAATTTTCAGCTTCACCACCATCCTAGGTAAGTCAGTTTCAGTAATATGATCTTAAAGGCCAGATTAAAGGTATGAAATTTGTTCAAAGGGCTTCCGTAGCTCATAAATCAATCTTCCAGTCATTTTAGGGTCATTTAAAAAAATCCTAGTTCATTTGAAGAGAGATAGATGATACTTTTTGTTGTGTTCATTTCTGGTTTTGTTTTCCCTTTATGGGGTGGGGGGCAGATTCAGTAACAACAAACTCCATGCCAATGACAGATCCTGAGAACAGAAGAGATTACCAAACCCTCCAGCCAGGTGTTTCTTAGAGGGTGGTCCTCCATGCCCTGCTCTGAATTGCCTAACAATGCCAACCACATTGGTAACATTCTTGTGCTTTTTAAAAAAAATTTCAGGTGAACAAATCATTTTTTTACATATCATATAAATTCCCCACTTAAACCATTTAAAGTGTACAATTCAGTAGCATTTAGTACATTCACAATGTTCTGCAAACGTCAGGACTATGTAGTTCCAGAACAATTCATCACCCCAAAAGGAAACTCACTAAGTAGACTTTTCTCATTCACTTTTCACCCAACTCCTGGCAACAACTAATCTGCTTTCTGTCTCAATGGATTTGCCTGCTCTTGATATTTCCTATAAATTGTATGATTATACAATGTGACCTTACGTGTCTGGCTAGCAATTCCACTCCTCAGTATACACCCCAAAGAATTGAAAACAAGTATTCAAACAAACACCTGTACCTGGATGTTCTTTGCAGCACTATTCACAATAGCCAAAAGGTGAGGGGGGAAAATCCAAATGTCCATCAACTGGTGAATGGAAAAACGAAATGTGGTATATCCATACAATGGAATATTATTCAGCCATAGAAAAGAATGAAGTACTGATTTATACTACAACATAGATGAACCTCAAAAACATTACGCAAAGTGAAAGAAATCATCCACAAAAGACAACATAGTGTATGATTCCACTTATAATCACTGTCCTACACATTTTCACATATTACTCCATAGCCCGATATGCTGTTTCAATGCAGCAGTTTTCCAGACCAACAAAAATTCTAGACTGTCCCTTGGCAGTTCTGCTGTCTTCATCACCACAAAAACCCTGGATCTTCTACAACATGGTTGTACAGGGGAGTCAGATATCATTTTCAATGTAGAGTCATATTCAGATGGATAATACATGGATAAAACATAAAATAACTTCCTGAGCCCAGGTTGGGTAATGCTAGACTAAACAGGGGATGAAGAGGGAAGGAGCGATTTCAGAATCTTACTTAAATCATTTTATAACTCTGCAATTTATATTTTTTTCTTAACCAAAAGAGGTCATATTTTATTTCGGATTACACTATCGCAGCTGGCAAGACACTTCCTAATCGTTTTTGTTCTGTATAGATTTGGAAGTTAAACGTATCTAATTTGGTTTCATGCAGAGACAAATGGAAACTCACAGTTTAAACCTTCTCTGTGGCATCTTACTCTGATTAGCCTTTAAACTGACAGGGAATTGGCAGTTTTACGAAGTTTCCTTCTCCTTAAGATGCTAATAATAAGCCAGACAGGGTGGAAATCAGTGTCCCCATGAATCTCTACTTTTTCTTTTTCCTTGAGAAAGCTCATTCCAGGGCCATCTCGAAGGCTGCATTTTAATAAATGGATTTCAGCTCAGGAGACTACATGCCGGTTTCTCGGAGGCTGAAGGGGGTTCATTGCTTACCGCTTCCATCAGGCCCCTCACGGTGGGGGATTTCAACATCAAGGCATCAAACACATCGTCTGTCTCCTTCCTCACGTACAAAAGCACTGAAAGAGAAGGGACGGGAAGCCGTGACTGCGAAGCCCACACAGCTGCCCCAGGAGACTGCTTCCTACCAGTGGCTGTTACAGATGAACATTCTGTAACTTCTTCCTGTAACCCCCAACAGAAAAATGTAATTTCCAGCAGGCTGACCCTAAGGAAACCCCAAACCATAGTCTATTGGGTTAGCCAAAAAGTTCGACCCACCCGAATGAACTTTTTGGCCAGCCCAATATTTAAATGAGGGCCTCTCCATTGGATTTACAGACCTCTTCTTGGAAAATCATTGTCTTTAAAATAGTGTGGCTGCTACTTCTGCTGTAGGAGCCCCTGGAATGGGTTAAAGGGGGCATGGCAGCGGGTTGATGCGCTGCAGTGCCGCCATCTCCTGCTGGGCTTGTCCGATAGCCACACCTGCATGCTGGGCTTACAGCTCGCCCCCAGGGCCTGCCCAGAGAGGCAGCTCTCATTAACTGTGTATCTGTGGATAGCAATCACTCCGCTAACATAGCAGTAACCATTACCAGGCATCCCAGAGCTTGTACAGACAAAGGCAACCGACTCCCATGACTTTGAGAGAGCCACCCTGAGAAGTGGCTACAAAGGCAAAACAACGGCATTGGTGATAATTACAGTCATTCTCTGTCCTGGAGGACTTTTAACAAACAACGGGCACTGTCACTGACCCTGACTCCTTGTGCCTCTCAAAGCCCAGCTCAGCGTAGGAGCTCCAGGCGAGGGGCTCAGTAACTCCACTGTCCTTTTCCAAAGAAAAGCCACTCCCGGGAGAACGAGTTCTCCATTGCTGGAAGGTTTCAGTGCCCTCACGTGTCCCTAGGACTGAGATGTCTCAAAGGCCGTAACTTTGCATTTTGTCACAGCAATTCCTGATGGCAATTTTTGTGCAGACTTCACAACCTCAAAATATCTGAAAAACACAAGCTTTGGACCAGCCAGCATGTACTAAATATGGATGTAAGCTACTATCACTTTGGCCCGTGTGATCCTTGATGTCCATATAACATTGCCCTCATTCTAAAGGATGAGATATAAAAGGCATGCAGGAATGGAGCTCAAAATGCACTCGAATATTTGATGGTGAGCCTGTGAAGCCGGAAAACCCTTTATAGGTTTAAATATTACTACTGTAATTAACACTACTCAGGTATTTACACTCCTTGAATTCTGAAATGCTCATTACTCATTCACAATTATGATAATATTCCTTAACTAGATCCAGGTCTAAAAATAAAACTATATTAGTGAAGATGGAGTGCTTACTACGTACTGGGCACCCGAGTTTGGTGTTTTACATACATTAATTCATCAAGCCTCCCTCTGTGACGTGGGTACTCTTGTCACCCCATTTTACAAGTGAGGACTCCAAGGTGCAGAGGACCTTCCCAAGGTCACGTGACTCGATGTGGCTGAGGGGGGCCACACAGGGGATGCTCTCGACCATTATGCAAATCCCATTTCAACAAATAGGAAAAAAAAAATTCTCAGTAACAAAAACCTCAAGCCTGTGCAGATGGTGGACGCACGGTAACCTGACTCATTAAAAGTCCAGTGCTGTAAGCAGAAGGTCTCTGGAAGCTCTTGGTGTTGGCTACAGCAGGATGCGGGGAGAAAAGCCACCACCTCCCCTTTCCCCTTACTCCCAGGAGGGACAATGAATCAGCACAGCATCGAGATGCTGAGCAAGACACTGACAGGCCTGTGCTTCGTTTCTTATTCTCTCGGTGAAGTGGGATAAGATCCCTGACTGAGAGAAAATGAGTAAGTTGTGACGTCACAGAAAACAGGTTCCCTGACTTGTACCGTGATTAATCGTTTGCGTCTGTTGAAGGATTCTCAGCTGCTGCTGCTTATGAGAGGGTATTGTCAAACACAGCACGAGCTTCTTTTTAACCTTGTATCTCACTGCTTGATGAGTCAGTATATTCACTACATTTCCCTCAAGGTAAAGGAAAGAATCAGTGCCCAGGAAGAATAAATGTTTGCTTAGGGTGTTTAAAAAGATAAGGTTTAAAGCAAAGGAGGAGACTGTGGACTTCCTGGGTCAATAAAAGCATCCCCAGGCTAGCACGGAACCACGGGGACATGGGCCAGGCCGGGGGTTCTTCTCAGTGAAATGTCCCCACCACCATTCCTAATTGGAGCAACACCGGGGGAGGGCCTCAACGGGAACAGTACCTCGCTTCATCCCTTCTTCCTTCATCTGCTTAGAAGGTGCTGGACCAAACTCCTCTTCCATGGGCCTGAACATCCGTTTCACAAGGACACTGCTGCTAGAAAAGGTGAGGAGAAAGTGTTAATTAAGGAAGGCACCCAGGGTGCCAACAAAAAGGTGTATGGATGTGTCGGTCCCTATCTCTTCCCTTTGTTTACGCCATCCCTTATCACGACTGGATCCACGCACCAACCTCCTGCCTCCCCCTCACGGGTCCCAAGTCTGCATGTGGGGCAGAACACACATGCCAATATCTTTCACGCATGGCCCTGAGACATCCTCCTTGCTGCTGAACATGGATCCACCGAGGTGAGGCCTCTGGGTTTTACCCATTCTGTTCTGCACCTAACCCCCCTTCCTGCTCAGAAGACCAGGGCTGGGGATGCGGGCCTGAGCCCTGTGTTTGTGTGGTCTGCAAGTTACACAGCCCACCTAGCTAGGGCCTGGGTGTCCTGCACTTTCTCGCCAGCCCCGAGGGCACAGCGTGACCTCTGGCAATGGCACGGGCCTGCCTCGCTGGTTCTAAGTTATGAGGCTGCCCTCGGTTCCTGCTGTTCCACAACTCCATCAGCTTGGAGCAGAGGAGACTGCAGTGGCTGAGGTTCCCTAGACCCGGCCCTTCCTCATGGGAGAGGGTTTCGGTCCCCCTTCCTGAGGGCCCACAGGTCCCCAACTGGCCAGTTCTGGTGGCTCTGCATTTCCTCCCAAAGTCTCTGTCTCTCTGGGCACTCTAGGGAAGGGAGGGCTGTTCCAGAGGAAGGAAATTAGAAGAACAGATTGTCACTGAAGAGAAGTCATTGCCGCTGAGTGTCCCCTCAAACTCATATGCTGAAACCCTAACCCCCAGGAGGATGGTATTCAGAGGTCCGGGCATTGAGAGGTAATTAGGCCCTGAGGGTGGGGCCTCCATGATGGGAGTGTCTTTATGAGAAAGGGACACCCTCTCTCTTTCTGCCGCGTGAGGGCACAGCAAGAGGATGGTGATCTGCAGGCCAGAAAAGGGTCCTCACCAGACACTGACCATACTGGCACCCTGATCTCAGACTTCCAGCCTCCAGAACTTTGAAAAATACATTTCTGTTATTTAAGCCACCCAGTTTATGGTATTTTGTTATAGCAACCCAAACCGACTAAAACACTGAGAAAATGCCCCTGCATGGAGTCTTACGGTCCTTTAAGCCCTCAAGAGAGCAGGTGTAGGTTTTTAGAAGACTTTAATCTCTCTGGGGATTCCTGGAACCAGGCACATGAAGCAATGCCAGATAGGCAGTTCTGCAGAATTGTTAAGACATGAGATCTGGGTCCAGACTACCTTGGTTTAAACCCCTGCTTTGCAGACTCACAGACATAGAAAACAAACTTACGGTTACCAAAGGGGAAAGGGTGGGAGGGATAAATTAGGAGTTTGGGATTAAAATATATGCACTACTCTATATAATATAGATAACCAAAAAGAACCTACTGTATAGCACAAAGAACTATACTCAATATCTTATTGTAATAATCCATTGTAATAACCCATAACCTATAATGGAAAAGAATCTGAAAAATTATATGTATAACTGAATCACTTTGCTGTACACTTGGAACTAACACAACACAGTAAACCAACTATATTTCAGTTAAAAATTTAAAAAATTAACCCCTGCTTTGCAATCTACTAGCTACGGAAACATGGACGAATTCTTCAACTGCCCTGAGCCAACAGCCTCTTTAAAAGGAGGCTGTTGAGAGGATTAAATGAATTCAACATAATGTAAATTCAAACTCACAAAGTTGCCTGATACATTTTAAGTACTATAGAAGTGTTAGTTAGAGATGATGATGGTCATGATGATCATGATAATTAAAGTTGGAGAGATCTGAGGAAGAGACATACGGGGAAGAGTACATAAGGCAGACAATTTGAAAGAGCTCAAAGTTTCCATTCACTATCAGATAGCAAACAGCCCAAACTACCACTTTGGCCCAATTTAAGGGCTAAAGTTGGAAAAGCTTCCTGCATCAGAGACTGACATTATATCAATCCCAAGCTTCCAAGATAATATAAAACCCTGCTCCAGGGCTTCCCTGGTGGCGCAGTGGTTGAGAGTCCGCCTGCCAATGCAGGGGGCATGGGTTCGTGCCCCGGTCCGGGAAGATCCCACATGCCGCGGAGCGGTTGGGCCCGTGAGCCATGGCCGCTGAGCCTGCGCGTCCGGAGCCTGTGCTCCGCGACAGGAGAGGCCACAACAGTGAGAGGCCGGCGTACCGCAAACAAACAAACAAAAAACCCTGCTCCAAAGCCAAGTCTCTATTGGCATCATTGTCATTAAGAAGTTCTTTTTATCAATTCCCAACTGGAGCTAATGGTGGGGTCCAGTGGTAGAAAAAACACATGGTATAAAACTGTGGACAGTCCAAAAAGTACTTCTATTAATTCTAATAGTTTAAAGTATTAAACCAACAAGGCTTTAAAGTACCATCTTCTACTCTAGGTGGTCCAAAATTATGTTTATGAGCCCTTAATAAGACCACGCTTTTCATCAAAGCACTTTACATCTCCTTGGTCAATTAAGTCTTCTGAACACTCTGTGAGCCAGCAGTGCAAAGACCAATCTTATCCCTATTTCGGTGATGACCAAACTAAGGCTCAGGGTGTTATGTGTCTTATGCAGGGCAACGCAGCTAAAACAGTGAAACAGGCTGTTGAGAGAACCCAGCTCTGAGGAACAACCTCATGATAAAGTACTCGATAAATCTGAGATGATGATGAGTGAGGGTATGAGAAATGATATTCAGAGTCAGCATTCTATTTTATTCCATAGTAAGTCAAACTATGGAAATAGCCAGAAGAAAAACTCAAACTCAAGTCCCAGCTGAAGGTGGTAGTAAGTTTTTAGAGCACTGTTCCCTCTATCTTTCCCTCACTTTTCTTTAAAACCATAAAAGCAGGTCATATTATTCTGTCATGTCTTGGAGCTGGACTGACCATGACCCTGGGAGCAGAAGATTAAAAATCTATTGACATTGCTGTCAATGACCAGTAGGTTAATGATGGGTAAATAGCCTGAAACATCACCAGACACTCTTTCATGTTGTGTTAGGGTTCCTAAACTAGGGATTTTCTTTCTCTCATCAAGAAAGATTTATTTACATTTTTCCAGGTCTGTTGACTTTTGACAGCACCCCATTCTGAGCATGACAAACTTTGCCATTAAAATAACATCTTGGATAAACCACATTTCTCTTGGGAGTTCAGAAATGTTTTTTTCACACTTTCAAATCTATAAACCCAGTAGGAGTCAATAAGCTTGTGTGGTCTGAATTCAATGGTTTCATTTCTTTTTAAAGCCAGGTGAGAAAAAAAGGGCAGTAATGACTGCCCAATTGATAGAAAGAGTAAGGATTTCAGGGCTCCTAATGTCCTGTTCAATTACACTGGCTTGTAGCACAAAAGGACAAGAACAAGGAGAAGGTGCTTTCTCTGACATCAGTCTCCATCCCGTGGGCACAACATGTTAACATGTAGAGGGACTCCAGTTCCAGCAACATATGAAATCATTGCTTTGCGGGGTCAATGTCAGGGAAAGCAAGTCCCTGAGGTGTAAAAAAGGATGGCTAAGTTTCATCAGAAGAAAAACTGGGAAGGTGTTTGGATCTGAAGCCTGTCTCTGGACATACTTGGCAATGTTGAGCCCTACCTATCAGGCTGAACCACACTAGGCATCAGTACCTAGGTGAGGAGGTACCAAAACAAAGCATGGAAAGGAGGTGCAGGCACCATGGAGACATAGTTTGTCTAGTTCACAACTCTGCTTATGGCCTGTGGAGGCTGATGACCACATCTGCCCTAAATAAATTAACATCCTTACCCTTGTTAGCCTCAGAAAAGAGGAGGTGCTCTTATGTTCAAGTCCTCACAAAGTCTTTCACATTATGGAGTAGAATCTCAATTAGTGTATTTTCAACAATAAATCACTCTGGGGAAGAACCTATCATCCCCAAATGACTTTAATCAATGCTAGTTCAGGGTCTTGATAGAAGTTCATCTGACACACTCAGTACACACAAACCAAAATCAACAAACAAACCCCACATATGTTTATAATTATGGTAGTTAAGAGCTTACAATTGAAAGTAGTAAATAACTAGGTCAGTAGGCCCCAGAAGGATCATTTTAAGAGGAAATACAGATATTTCTGTTTCTGGCTAAGATGTTGTATCTTGTGGCAAACCAAGCAATGTTCCAGCCAAGAGCAATGTAAGTAACTGTAAACATATATATATATATATTTAATCTTATTGAAGGTATTGGACACTACTGTTGAGTCAGCCAGAACCTGAGAGCTGAGATCTCAGAGGAGAAAAATGCGAGAGATGAGCTGATAGTCAGTGGGCCACTTTCCTCTCGAAGCATTTGCCATTTCTCAGCTGGGAGTAGAGGATGGTGATCACAGCAGAGGCACATACTTAATGGCAAAGAAGTCTGCACAGCTTTTGGCAATCTTATGGTGTTAGAGAAACAGAAATTGGTGTTTAGGGCTGCAAAGCTATTCAGGACTAATAGGAAAACTTCCAGAGAGTAGAGAAGCACAGAGAAGTAAGCCAGACACTGCAGTATTCCTTCCCAGGTATTTGCCAAGTTTTTAAGCTGCACAGGATAAGAGAGTAAGAAGTTAAGCAGAAAGCCCTTGAAACTCATAGAGGAGGCTTGGGTAGTCTCCCCATGCTAAGGAGACAAAAATTGAACTTCAAGCTCCATGAAGGAAAAAGACCCATAGAAAGTCCCTCAAAGGTACAATCTAGGAGTTAGGATGAATTAGAGGTCATCTGAGGTTAAAATAAACTGCAACCCAGCTGTGGGTCAGTTCTGTCCCTGACTCAGTTATGGTGATCTGTTAACTAAGGCTACATACCAGATAGGGAAAACCTTCATAAGGAAAAATATGGTCATCCAGAGCCTCCATAATTTTTATGCATATTGTTCATCATTCAATGATTATCAAATATTAAACAGGACCAAGGGAAAAACATACAATAGAAACAGACCCAGATAACATACTTATAGCAGTTATTATTATGTTCATGAAAATAAATGACAAGACATTTAGAATTGAAGTTCATTAAAATAAACCAATTAAGTGGGAGTCCTAGAACTAAAAAGTGCAATAATTGAAATTAATAACTCAATAGATGGGTTTAGTATATTGAACCTAGCAGAAGAGAGGATTTGAGAGGTCAATAGAAAATATCCAGGCTGGAGCATGGTGAGTAAAGAAGATGGACAGTTTAGAAAAGAACATAAAAAACACAGGGACAGAATAAAAAACTCTAATACACATTTAGAGTCTCAAAGGAGTGGGGAGAGAACAGGGAAGAGCACTATTTGAAGAGGTAACAGCCAAGAATGTTCCAAAACTGATGAAAGACATCAACTCACAGATTCAATGAGTGGTATAAAATACCAAGCAGGGGGAAAAAGAAAGTACAAAGAAAACCCACATGTAGAAACATCATAAAAAATTTGAAAACCCGAGAGAAAGAGAAAAATTTTAAAGCAGTCTTTGTCAAATGAAAGAAAAAAGAAAGGGAGGAAGGAACGAAGGAAGGAAGGATGGAAGGAAGGAAGGGAAGAAAGAAAAGATTACATTTCAAATAGCAACAATAAGACAGTTGACTTCTCAACAAAAAATGATGGAAACCAAAACTGAAAGAAAGTAACTGCCAACCTGGAATTTGATACCTAACAGAAATACCCTAGAAAAGCGATTACAAAATAAAAACATTTACAACAAATAAACAAATATGAGAGAATTCTTTGCCAAAAGTTCCACAACAAAAGAATTATTAAACAGAATTCTTCTGGCAATAGGAAAAGGATCCCATGTATAACAATCACTTTGCTATACACCAGGAACTAACACAACATTGTAAATCAACTGTACTTCAATTAAAAAAAAAAAAAAATAGGAAAAGGATCCCAAAGAGAAACAGAGAAATAAAGGAAGGAATGAAGAGCAACAGAGAGGGCAAATGTAGGTTAAATTTATTAAAAAAGGCAAAGCTTAGTTCTAAGAGTCTTTAGTTCAAATCTTCTAATTTGCAAAATGGCTAACTAGTATACAAGCAAGAATAACTGGTACTAATGTAAGAAACTGATAAAAATCTGCTACTCTGAGGGATGGTAAACATGATTTTCATTTCCTTAAATATTTTCTAAAAATCTTCCTTGTATATCTGATGCAGATTTGAGTATTATTGGGTGGATTTTTTAACTGCAATATCTAACAGTAAAAATAAAAATACATCAATTGAAAAGGGGGTGGGCCTGGAAATTCCCCAGTGGTCCAGTGGTTAAAATGGTGCTTTCACTGCCGTGGGCCTGGGTTCAATCCCTGGTCAGGGAACTAAGATCCCACATGCTGAGCAGTGTGGCCAAAAAAAAAAAAAAAAGAAAGAAAGAAAAGGGGTTGGGCTTCTTACAAGTGCATGTGAATCAATAATTATCTTGAAATAAAAGGTTTGATTAAAAACAGACATGAGGATGCCCAAATTTGCCAAGAATCCCTGTGCCCCAAATGCAGTGCAGAAGCCACAGAGCTGCTAGACTTGAGGGGACCTCACAATAGACTGGAACGGGGGACACCTCTGTGGGGACCAGTGTGGACAGAGGATTAAGGCAAGAATGGTTTTCCAGGAACTAGAGGTCAGATGGAGATGGATACCAGATCCCCAGAAATAATGGAAATAGAATTTCTCATCACGCATGATATTTGAATATCAATTTAAATACTGTTTCAGGGAGCGTAAGGCCCTTCCCTCTTCCCCATGAGAGCCATTCATGAATCCCCGGTTAAGGGCTCAGCTCTACAGAAAATCCTTTTTGTCTGGTTTTTCTTTCCATTTTTCTTCATCTTCCTCTCTTCCATTTCTCAATGAAGTATCATTTATTTAGGGCCTGAAAAGGAACCTTGGCAACAACAATAGCTCTGTTTTTTTGAAAGCATCTTCCATGTGTCAGGGCATTTTACGTATTAATGCTTCTAATAATTCTAGCAGGTAGGTATTAATATTTGCTATTTTTAGATGAGGGAACTGAGGCCCCAAAAGGTCGTTATCTTAAGTTACACAGCTTGTAAGATCAATGCAAGACTCAAATCATGGCTGACTGGCCCTAGAGCAGTGGTTCTCAAACGTTGCGTGCATTAGAATCACCTGGGGACTTTAAAAAGGTCTCCATGCCTGAGTTGCACCCATCTGCCAATTCAGTCAAAATCCCCGGAGACGGTCCCTGTATGTGAGTATTTTTTTAACTCCCCGGCTTGATTCTGATACGCAGCGAGAGACCTGCTGCTCAGAGATGGTGTCCAAAAGCCTCTGTATCTGTTGTAGCCCCTGCCTAGGAAACAAGCCTGCATGGGGTCTGTGATCCCCAGATTCAGCACCAGAAGTCACCCCAAATACTTATCACTAGACAGGGAGGCAGGAGCGAACAGGTGCTCCTCTTTTTGTTTCGTTCAGGTACTTAGCTGGCGATGGCTCCCCATCCCACCTCATCCGAGTTTTCTCTAGTTTCTCTCTATAACTGCTGGCGCTTCAGGCCAAAAAGCTCTCCTCCTCAGGAACAAGCCCGTGTCTGGCCACCACTCCGGCTTTGGAGTAGTCGGGAGAGGGCCCTGGTGCACCCGGGCAGGCTGTGTCCTCCAGCTGGTGGCTGCCTGAAGGACGCTCTCCAACACTCAGTTAGATGCTTTAACACTAACTGATTTATGCCTGGCAGGGAGAGAGAAGAACTGGCCAGACAGTCCTGATCTGATGAAGGCTAAGCGAATGCCCATGAAGGTGGTTCTCCCCAGGGCTCGGTGAACTGACCCCCTCCGCCAGGTACACTCTCCTAGGCTTGTCACAACCTGGGTCCGAAAATCCAAACGGTGTGCCTTTGCCAAGGCCAGAGAGCCATCACGATGAGGGCCTGTCTCTGGATGATTCCTTGGCAGCCACAGATCAAGAATTACGAGGGTTAGGTGATGGGGCGTGATGGCTAAAGGCAGGCGATGGGAGTGCAGCTAGACCCAGGTTCAAGTCCTGCCTCTGTCACTCACCAGCTGTGCGGCTTAGAAGTTTCCTGATCTTTTGAAGTTTCAGTTTCCTCATTATAAAGTGGAAGTACGTATAGCATCTTCCCTATGGGAAATTTGGAAGAATCCAATAAAATCCACAGAAAGCACTTAGGACAGTGCCTAGCCAAGGTGTCCAGTGAATGTCGATTACCACTTTTACATGTAACCATAGCCAAGTCCTACTATGTGTTAACGCTGGGCTCCAAGGCCGCCCATATTGCTCAGTCGAACTCTAATGAGAAGATGGTTAAGAGTAAGAGGCTTGGGCCTCAGGCCTCAAGATTCTGCAATAAAAGAGGGGAACTGTTACAGAGAGGCCAGGCCAAAAGAGGTAAAAGTAGGTCAGTTCGCCACCTAAATGTTGCCGACCTGCAGGGAAGGACAGTTACGCTGAGGCAGATTCACAAGCGCAGCCTGCACGTGCAAGAGCATTTAGGTCCCAGGCATTTCTTATCCATAACACTCAATTTTCTCACAAGAGATCTTACAGATCGTCTTATACAAAATCCTCAGTTTACGATGGAGGACACCGAAGCCCAGAGGTCAGGGAGGTGGCCCCAGGCTTCACACTGGTGAGCGGCAGCCCGGGAGTAGAACGCGGGCTTCCTCAGCTCAGAGTCACCGTTCTTTCCGTGACACCAACCTGTCCTTTGTAAACTATGTGAACAACAGATTACAATTGCTCGTGCTAAGCGTTTCTGTTCATTCCCACCACTGGAATATATCGCCTCTGTACCAAGACAAAAAGAACAATCTAATTATGTATTTAGAAAATTTGGAACTCAGAATCTAGAGGTCAAATCCTGGACAAGGCTCTGCTCCTAACCAACTAGGGAATTATTCGGCTCTTCTGAGATCCTCTATCCTTTGGAGGGTGGCACACTTCTTCTGTAAAGTAAATATTTAGGCTTTCCAGGCTAGATGGACGGTCTCTGCTGCAACTACAGCAGCGCCTCTGTACTCAGCTCTGCTGTGGCAGCACCAAGACAGCCAGAGACAAGACACGAAGGCATTAATGTGGCTGTATTCCAATTAAGCTTCATTTATGGGCACTTGAACCTCATAATTTTCAAGTGTCATGCACTATTATTCTTCTTTGGGATTTTTTCAACCATTTAAAAATGTTTGCAGACAGTACAAAAAGTATTGGGCCTTGATTTGGCCCTTAGGCTATAGTTCCCTGAGCTCTGCTCTAGGAAATGAGCTCAAGAATATCTGCTCCACTTACTTCACTTTGAAATGTTTTACAAGTAAATATGTTAATTGCATAGGGAAGAATAGGGAAGCCCTGGTTTGACTATAGTTTGAAAAACCAGTGATCTAGAGAGTTTAGTTATACACATGTAATTAATGCAAACCAAGACTTTAGTTGTATATAAGTAATGTTATGTAGATGAAAAATGAACGTAGTTCTAGATTGCTTTAAGAGAAAAACAGTATCCAGGTCATAAGAAGAAATTATCCCAATATAACCTCCAACTCCTGTGGTTCAGAACATGTGTATTTCTGAGAGCCAGCTTTAAGGAGACTATTAACAAATCTAGTGGTACCCCCTGGAGGGGGAATTAAGATGCTGAGAGGTAAAACTATGTCTGAATGAGCAGGAAAGGTTGAGACTTATCCAGAGAGCAGAAATAGAGCTAATGGGTCAAAAGAAGACAGACATCAGTTCAACAGACAGACTTCCTGGAGCTGGAACTGGCCAACAGTATCATGAGTATCAGAATATTCCCATCACTGGGAACATTCAAGCAGAAGCTGGCTGACCACCTATCAAGGATGCAGTATATTGTGCTACATTGCCTAGAAGACATTGCCCAGCAGTATACTGTGCTACATCTGCCTGGAAGGAGAATGGCATTCCCCAGCCTCCTTCCAGACAATCCCCAGAGTCCAGCCTTTCCTAGCTCTGAGTCTGGAGGCTGAGCAGACATTCTCACCCCCTGCCCCATTACCCTGTGCTTGGAAACCCATTTCTACTGACATGAACTGACTTTGGGTGCTTGAGTGAAAAGACCGAGTGTCTTACCCTTCTCGTTCATCATCCGTGTTGTAATACACCTGTGGAACAAAACAACAGGCTTACTGTAGTTTGGACACAAGAAATGGAAATATATTACATGATACACAGACTTTCCTAAGGCATTACACTGTCTCAAAAAAGACAAAAGACAAATCTGTTTAATGATGCTGCACATGTGTGTCTGAGGAAATACAAATTTAACCTCTTCACAGTCTCCCTAGGGTTACTTCTTAGATTTTAATGAACTAAAATTGGAAATCAGTTTACCTATATAGCCCTAAGCCAAATCTTGCTTTTGACATTAAGGAAATATTTTAGCAAGATCTAAAAATCATTGTTTACGAAGGCCTTGGAGCAGGGCCTGTGAGTAACCAATCCCATCCAGTCCACAGGAGAGCTGACTCCAGACAGAGTGCTTTGGAGAAGAGAGCAGAACAGGAAGTCCCCACGGCAGTAACCCCAGGCCTCTGTTTTTTCCCCAAAGGGACCTGGGTTACCCTAGCATCCCGCGACCACAAAAATCTAGGAGTCAACTGCCCTCAGGCCAGGAAAGGTCATTTAGCTCTAGGAGGTGTTCTGGCCAGAAGGAAAAGAGACTTCTTTTGGTGGCCAGCATGGCAGCAGGCAGAATCAGATTTAAAGACATTATGAAGCATCCTTATTTTATGCAACTCCGGAAATCCAGAGGGTATCCGCTATGTATGTTAAGTCCTCTTCATCCAATTATTTATGACAATTAATTGTGGGCCTTTTGTGAGCTTTAACTATGTGCTGCAGGACCATTTCCATTTGGGTGAAGGATGAAACTCAAGTTAGTATCCAACATTCACACATTAACTTCAAAGTCACCTCTGGTTCTATCTAATCCATTTCTTCACTGTCCCTGCTGCAGCCACCTGGGAGAGAAACAGCTGTGTCTAGACTGACACTCTCCGTGGAAACTTTCTCAAAGGCTCGTGGCAGTTCCTGGGATGCTGCCAAACCCAAACTTAGTTATATAACAAAGCTGGTTACCTGGAACTCTTTGGGAATGAGTCATTCTAGACATTAGCTCGGATTTCCACAGGGAACGTTTTCCTCTTAAACTTTTTAATGTCTATGGTTGTACTGTATACTTTGTTTCTTCTTAAACAGAGAACAATGAAGGTAACACGTTTCCTCCCCAGACCTCACGTTTCAGTGTGGCATCAGAGCACTGACATGTGCTAGTAATGGGACTGTCTATTTAGATGCATATAGAGTGACCCACATAAGCAAGGGAGCCTGAGCCATAGCACTGGACACACATCTGGATTTGGAGGAAAAGTTCCTGATGTTGGCTTGTCTTTTGCTGGTTTCTTTAAACGTGGCATAATACATCCACCCTGCTGCACCACCCTGGTAGGGTAATGGACAGCTCTCTGCAAAGGTGACTGGTGACCCAAAGCTGGAAGCAGCCTTCTCTTAAGTGTCCTCCTGGCCTCCTGAGGCTGCACCGTCCCTATCACCTCCTTGCACTGTCATTTCTCCTCCTCTCATGTAATGACCCACTGTTTCTTCCTGGTTGGCTGTAGGGCCTATTGCACGAATTTAATTTTTAGACAGTGTTTCTCAAACTTTAGAGTGCATAAAAACTATCTGGAGAACTTCTCATAAATGCAAATTCCCAGAGTCCCCCTTCAGAGATTTTAATTTGAAAGGCCTGGAATGGAACCTGGGAACCTGCATTCTTATCAAGAATGCCTATACTTCCCTGGTGGCGCAGTGGCTGAGAGTCCGCCTGCCGATGCAGGGGATATGGGTTCGTGCCCCGGTCCGGGAAGATCCCACATGCCGCGGAGCGGCTGGGCCAGTGAGCCGTGGCCTCTGAGCCTGTGCGTCCGGAGCCTGTGCTCCACAACGGGAGAGGCCACAGCAGTGAAAGGCCCGCGTACCGCAAAAAAAAAAAAAAAAAAGAAAGAAAAGAATGCCTCTGATCTGGGGGATGGAGGGTTTACAAGCCACAAGTGGGGAGACGGTTCTTGAGGGTGTGAGGGAGGAATGATGTCCTCCCTGTGTTCAGGTGGCTAGAGGAAGGCTCATACCCGCCAAGTACATGTTATCCCGTGGGATAATGCCTCTGCCTCCCACAGTTTCTCCCAAGCTCCCCCTGTCACCTCTTTTAAAGGCATTCCCCACAGAAGCCACAGTGCGTATCAGGACGTCAGTGCGAGGAGAGGGAGACTGAAGATCTCCACAGAGCCTGCACGTTGGGTTCATGCCCTCATATGAGGTTTTGGTAACCGTCTGGTGAATGTACCAACCCACAAGTGCATCAGTGAGATAATGAGGGAGCAGGGGACATGTGGGCTGATAGTGAAAAGCCTGCTCCCCAGGCCACGTGACCAGAGCGGAGGCGCCTTCAGCGTGGCTCGGAGCGCTCACCGACCACGAAAGCTAAACAGCTGCTTGCTCCGCAGTTGCGCAGGGCTGCCGCGTGGCTGATTTTACCAGGCTCACGCCTGCAGTGGGTACCATGGCCCTTCCTCCCCTACCCGCCCCTGCTCCCTTATGGTAAAACTGGCCCAGCTTTTGATCTGCCACAACTAGCTCTCATTTTGCCTGTCAAAGTCAGCCAAGCCCTGTCCCATGCCCACTTCTCACGCCACGGCACTGCCCTCTTCCCTCCTGCCTCTGGACCCATCTCCCAAGGCTCGCAGCTTTTCTAAGAAAAGGCAGCCTTTCAAGTTCCAGCCAGCTACACAGTAGGCGCTCCTTTCCTTCGGCCAAGCAAGTCGATCAACCACAGGACATTCACCCATTGTTCTAGAGCACAGAAGAGTGTGTTCCTTTGTTGCCTGAAGCCCAGGCAGGCTCCCTAACTGAGCCCCTTAACTCTGACTCCAAGGCCACAGGGGAAGCCTGAGGCTCTTCAAGAACAGCCCCAGACAGCAGGACTTAACTTCGCAACGCCCCAGGGGACGCTGACTGGGCTGCTTTGCAAATTGCTGCAACCAACCCAAGGTAAAGGCTACACTTTCCTTCTGATTCAGCCACAGGCTAGGAGCCCAGCTCAGGACACGGAGGGAGCAAGTGAGGCCAGAGGACTGACAGCCACGAGCAGTCAGATTTGGTCACTTTTCCTCTTAGGATTCATTTACAGCTTTGTGTATTTCAGAGAAATCTTGCCAAGAGAACAGGTCAGGCTGTCAGTTTTGACACCGGGCTGAAGCCAGAATCACACCAGTAAATAATAAGAGCAATTTAACTCAGTTTCCCCCTCTCTCCTGGAAGGTGTGGACACCTAGCTTCCAAAAATCCCATGTATTTACGAAGACTGTAAATACACAAATCACCATCATGTTCTTGGGAATTAAAAAATAATAAAAATAGGTGCTGGCCCTCATAGCTTAATAAATCATAATATTCTTCCTTTCTTCTTTGTGTCCTTTTCCTATCAAACAAGCAAGACAAGATGGGAATGCTACATTTTAGTGGAATGCACTCTAAGAAAAAACTATGGGTATTTTATTGCCATGTTGTGTCAAAAACAGCAACTTTTAAAAAAAGCCCTGGTTGTACAACTGCTTTGTCTCATACACAAAATATTCTCCAGAAAGAGAAAGTTAAGCTGATAATGATTTCTGCTCCTAGACTAAGGTCAATTCTAATGAGTGTGTGAACACTTAGAATGGAAGAAAAACTGGAATGTGTCATTATGCACCTGTTTCTCAACAGACCTTTCCTCAGAGGACTCTGAGTTTAAAAGAAAACTAATCAATACAAGAGTCACTAAACCCAACTGGTTTGGTGAAAGACAATTCTGGCTAACACTGGGGAAGTAATTATCTCACACAATTTTAATTCATAACATAAAAAAAAAATACTAAAGACATTACAAAAAGTCATCCATCTCCTAGCCCTACTCATCAAGTATTACAATTTGTCTTGTTCGAATTCAGGTATATATTTGGAATCACAGTATAGATACAAATGGCTATTGTACTTTTTTCCCCTCTTAACATTATCATAATGAGTTCCTATGTTGCTACATAGTTTTCATAAATATAATTTTAGTGGCTGCATAACATTTCATCAACTTGAGCTACCATAATGAGTTAACTATTGGATCTTTATATAATATTATTTCTATAATTTCACTTATAGATATACCTAGAAGACAGGAACTTTTTTTAAAAGGCTTGTCTACAATCTCATTTTTCTCTTGGTGTGAAATTATTTACCTATTCAATGGAAACTGTTAATTTACTAAGGGAAAAATTGTTGATAGAGTTTTATTTAATCAAAGAATTTTTCCTCTTGGGCAACTTTCTAAAGTTATGGGTGCAGTTCAATTTCTCACCATTAGATGGAGCTTCATCGCATCAGGTGGATCCCACATGACAAAACTAACAAAACAAAACTTTTCTTACAGGTTATCAGCCTTCTTACTTTCTTCCTCTTTCATTGCTTTGTCAAAACTTCGAGATTATCAGCTCACTCTCACCTTCCCCTTAGTAAGTTGGTTTCCTCTCCTGAGACATTCCTTTCTATAAAATTCCATTTTCTGTAGGGAAGAGCTGACTTTTTGTTCAATTCATGGGTTTTATTTTTAAGATCAACAGTGCCTGACGTGATGCTGTCTTAAGGCTCTACCAGCCCAGTGAATGGATGGCAGGCAGATGTTAGCAGGGAGGCCATACCTGTCCTGTCCTCTGCAGGTTTGCAAAGTGAACATCGGGTATGAAGAGGACGGGCTGGGAGTGCAGATCAGGCATTGTCTTGAAGTAGGTGATGTCGCTCTTCTTCTGTAACGGTATCGCCGCCAACTTCCCATCAGAGGCTGGACGCAATCACAAAACCCATAAGTGAGAAGGTTGTGAATGACTAAACCCTCACCTGTAAGATCTGATCTTAGCTAAAGTTCATGATTGTCTCCTATGAAGATTCCCAAACACCACAGATGTGAACACACTTTAAAAGCCTCCCCTCTCCCATCACCAAACCAGCAGAAAGAGAGTGGACTTGGCGTGAGCATTCCTGAGGGGGAGCTCCGGTCCCCTCTTGCCCTCCTGTCCCTCTCTGTGCCCTAGATTCCTTGTCTGGAGAAGGAGGATGTTGGTCTCCTTGACATTAGAAAAATCCCTCCTAGTTCTAACATTGTGATCATGTGATTCTATTTACGTTTCACAGGGACAGTTCGTCCCTTCTCCACTGCTAGGGAAAAGCAAGCCATCCCTTGCATGTCCATATTTTACCCGCAACCCACTTCTTTTCACCCATTCCCCAGTGGACCTGGCCCAGACAGAGCCTACCCCTTCGCAGCCACACTCACAGTTGTTGCACTGGGTTTGGGAGGCCTGGCCTTTCCCCTTCTTCCTGTTCTGCTTCCTCTCTTCGTCTCGGATTTTTCTTTCTGCTCCCTGACAGGGAAAAACAAATGCAGACAATGCTAGGCATGTTACCAGAGCAACTGTCTGTACACAAGCCACAGGGATAAGAAACAAAACGCGGGGAGGTGAGCCAGGCAGCCCCGTTTCCATCCTCCGGCGAGGTCAGGCCTCCACTCTGAAGGCTGAGACCGCTCCTTCGTTTACAGTGCATTGTTGACCTCCAAGCGATCCCACTCTTCCCAGAGTTCCCCCTGTTCCCTATCGCAGAGAACCCGGTTAAGTAATTTTACTGATTATAATAAAATGTTGTAGGATGAAGCATCAGCTCGTTAACATCATTCCTGGGCACGGAGGGGGGGCATTAAAGTTGAGTGCGAATTCCCTATAAAATTTTTCCTTTGCTCGTTGGTATGGAACTGTAAAAAGTCATTACAGTAGAGGAAATGAGGGAGGGCATAAGTAAACTACAGAGGATTTAAGATCATTTTGTGCATGCAAGTGTGATTTGGGGTTTTGTCTTAATATGTTCATATGCTCTTGGAGACGGTGCTCATGTGACCGAATAGAAAACAGGCTGGTCTATTTGCCTCCTTTTTGCTCCTCTGTTCCTTGTATTTTGACTTTTTCATTGGCTTCTCTTGCCAAATCCATCTGACTTAACCAGTTGACCGTCACCTTATGTCTCTTGCCTTCTTGGCCGTCCATGATTCTTTGAATATCTTCTCTTTCTGGTCAGCTTTGCTAACTCGTTTTCCTCTTCTCACTCCCCAAATAGACATTCCAACACAGTTTCCTTTTCTCTTCTCTCTTTCCATGCTTACGACAGAAGAATTCATCTACACCCATATTTCCATGATGCTCTAGACAGGTGACATCCAGATACATACTCCCAGCCTAGACTCCTCCCCTAGATTTCAGATCTGCATTTACTGGTCCTGCCCTTTGTGGATTTAAGGGATAGTAAAGTAAGGACTGGCCAGCAACCTCTACCCCTAGAAACTGCCCCCAAGTTATCACACACTAAAGAGATAGATTTGAGAGTACACAACTTACTCCTTCTGTTAAACACACACACAAATCGATTAAAAAGCAAAGGACGAGGATACTTCCCTGGTGGCGCAGTGGTTAAGAATCCGCCTGCCAATGCAGGGGATACGGGTTCAAGCCCTGGTCAGGGAAGATCCCACATGCCGCGGAGCAAATAAGCCCATGCGCCACAACTACTGAGCCTGCGCTCTAGAGCCCGCGAGCCACAACTACTGAGCCCGTGCGCCTACAGCTTCTGCTCCGCAACAAGAGAAGCCACCACAATGAGAAGCCCACACACCGCAATGAAGAGTAGCCCCCACTTGCCGCAACTAGAGAAAGCCCACGCGCAGCACTGAAGGCCCAACGCAGCCAAAACTGAAAATAAATATATAAATTCATTTTAAAAAGAGGCAAAGGACAAATTGGTGAAAATACTTGCAATAAAATATCATACAGGGTTTCCCTGGTGGCGCAGTGGTTGAGAATCTGCCTGCTAATGCAGGGGACACGGGTTTGAGCCCTGGTCTGGGAAGATCCCACATGCCGCGGAGCAACTAGACCCGTGAGCCAGAACTACTGAGCCTGCGCGTCCGGAGCCTGTGCTCTGCAACAAGAGAGGCCACGATAGTGAGAGGCCCGCGCACCACGATGAAGAGTGGCCCCCGCTCGCCGCAACTAGAGAAAGCCCTCGCACAGAAACGAAGACCCAACACAGCCAAAAATAAATAATTAATTAATTAATTAATTAAAAAATATATATCATATAAAGTGTTAAATCATTAATATATAAATAATGATTCAAATGAAAAAAACAACTAACATATCAATAAAGAAACAGACAAGAGCCATGAAATAGGCAATTCACAGAAAAGGACACACAAATGGTTTGAATTGAAACATTGAAATATAGAGTTTGCTTATCAAATTGGCTTTTTTAAAAAAAGTTGATTCCCAATTCTGGCCAAAGTAAGGCCATGACACAACAAGGATGTATGGTCAATCAAGGTATCCATCATGGCTTTAGAGCTAATTCTTGAACAATGAGTGATTACAGCTAATCCTGATGGGGCACTGCCTCTGTGGCAGGTGAGTTCTAAGAGCTTTACATAGGTAAGATTTGGATAGTTATAATAGTTTAATCACATATTTTAAATACGCATTTTTATGCCCAAAAACTTCTTACTACCAAAAGGGAGTAACTATTTCACAGTGCTTCAAGTTTTGAATTGTCACTGAGGTTTATAAACCATAGAAATTCATAGAAAGAGGGAGAAAAAATATAGAAATATTTCCTTTGCAAGTCTCTTCAACATATACTAAGGTTTTGTAGAGTTTTTTGTCTAGATAACGTATAATATTTTCAGAAAATAAAGTGTTAAATGCACAAACATGACTTTGTTCAAATGGGTGTGAAATATAAGCAAAAGGCCCCTATTCATTTTTATTGTGTCCAAGTAAGACATTTTCCTCTGTATTTGAAAGACTGTACAATATGGTATTTAATGTAAGTAGAAATATGGAAATTCATCTATATAAACTACAACTCACCAAGACACACCCCAAGGTTTGTCAAGCAATTTTATTTTTAAATTGGTGTTTTATTTTGTACAATTGCTATGAGAAAAAGGTCTGAAATTAATCTGTTTCAGGATTTATATATGTTCAATGTCAATTACTAGGAAATAAAATCACCTGCTCATTATTTTACAGGTATTCTTTGATATGCCAAATCCAAAGGATTAACATAAAACACAGAGTAGCACTCCATAGAGCCTAGCCCTAGTACCACATCTACGAAAGAAATGCCTGCCCAGAAGGCTCAGATATCAGCACACCAAAACGATTCTGATAGTATCCAAACTTCGAGAGCCACAGTTCTCATATCGAAAATAAAGCTTTGACTTCACAATGACCCAGGGCAGCTTTGATACATTCAATTAACATAGAGAAAGCATCCTTGAACATGACCTTCCAAGAATTCCTTTCCTTCCTTTGATTATTTGTGACCCAAAGCTTCTAGAAAATAATCTTTTCACTCTCATTAAAGCACAAAAAAGTCTAGTTCTTCCAGAATAGTATATTTTCTGCAAACACCAAATTTATCATTTGAAAATAAATTCCCCAACTTATATGTTCACTATGGAGTGTTAAATTTGAAAAAAAAAATACGCCTGAGGATTTCCTGATTATATTGTGATCACTTTTGCCACCTTTTGAGAGGGGATGGCTATCTTTATTTTTTTATTTGGCACTTAAATTGTTTCTCTTAAATTTATTTTAAGAATGTGGACTTCAATAAAATGGATAACCTGGAAGAAATGGACAAATTCTTAGAAAGCACAACCTTCCGAGACTAAACCAGGAAGAAACAGAAAATATGAACAGACCAATCACAAGCACTGAAATTGAAACTGTGATTAAAAATCTTCCAACAAACAAAAGCCCAGGACCAGATGGCTTCACAGGCGAATTCTATTGAACATTTAGAGAAGAGCTAACACTTATCCTTCTCAAACTCTTCTAAAATATAGCAGAGGGAGGAACATGCCCAAATTCATTCTACAAGGCCACCATCACCCTGATACCAAAACCAAAGATGTCACAAAGAAAGAAAACTACAGGCAAGTAACACTGATGAACACAGATGCAAAAATCCTCAACAAAATACTAGCAAACAGAATCCAACAACACATTAAAAGGATCATACACTATAATCAAGTGGGGTTTATTCCAGGAGTGCAAGGATTCTTCAAAATACACAAATCAATCAACGTGATACACCATATTAACACATTGAAGGAGAAAAACTATATGATCATCTCAACAGATGCAGAGAAAGCTGTCAACAAAATCCAACACCCATTTATGATAAAAACTCTGCAGAAAGTAGGTATAGAGGGAACTTTCCTCAACATAATAAAGGCCATATATGACAAACCACAGCCAACATCATCCTCAATGGTGAAAAACTGAAACCATTTCCACTAAGGTCAGGAACAAGACAAGGTTGCCCACTCTCACCACTCTTATTCAACATAGTTTTGGAAGTTTTAGCCACAGTAATCAGAGAAGAAAAAGAAATAAAAGGAATCCAAATTGGAAAAGAAGAAGTAAAGCTGTCACTGTTTGCAGATGACATCATACTATACATAGAGAATCCTAAAGATGCTACCAGAAAACTACTAGAGCTAATCAATGAATTTGGTAAAGTATCAGGATACAAAATTAATGCACAGAAATCTCTGGCATTCCTACACACTAATGATGAAAAATCTGAAAGTGAAATTAAGAAAACACTTCCATTTACCACTGCAACAAAAAGAATAAAATATCTAGGAATAAACCTACCTAAGGAGACCAAAGACCTGTATGCAGAAAATTATAAGACACTGATGAAAGAAATTAAAGACGATACAAATAGATGGAGAGATTTACCATGTTCTTGGATTGGAAGAATCAACATTGTGAAAATGACTCTACTACCCAAAGCAATCTACACATTCAATGAAATCCCTATCAAACTACCAATGGCATTTTCCACAGAACTAGAACAAAAAATTTCACAATTTGTATGGAAACACAAAAGACCCCGAATAGCCAAAGCATTCTTGAGAAAGAAAAACGGAGCTGGAAGAATCAGGTTCCCTGACTTCAGACTATACTACAAAGCTACAGTAATCAAGACAGTATGGTACTGGCACAGAAACAGAAATATAGATCAATGGAACAGGATAGAAAGCCCAGAGATAAACCCACGCACATATGGTCACGTTATTTTCGAAAAAGGAGGCAAGAATATACAGTGGAGAAAAGACAGCCTCTTCAATAAGTGCTGCTTGGAAAACTGGACAGCTACATGTAAAAGAATGAAATTAGAATACTCCCTAACACCGTACACAAAAATAAACTCAAAATGGATTAAAGACTTAAATGTAAAGCCAGACACCATCAAACTCTTAGAGGAAAACATAGGCAGAACACTCTATGACATAAATCACAGCAAGATCCTTTTTGACCCACCTCCTAGAGAAATGGAAATAAAAACAAAAATAAACAAATGGGACCTAATGAAACTTCAAAGCTTTTGCACAGCAAAGAAAACCATAAACAAGATGAAAAGACAACCCTCAGAATGGGAGAAAATATTTGCAAATGAAACAACTGACAAAGGATTAATCTCCAAAACAGACAAGCAACTCATGCAGCTCAACATCAAAAAAAACAAACAACCTAATCCAAAAATGGGCAGAAGACCTAAACAGATATTTCTCCAAAGAAGATATACAGATTGCCAACAAACACATGAATGAATGCTCAACATCATTAATCATTAGAGAAATGCAAATCAAAACTACAATGAGATATCATCTCACATCGGTCAGAATGGCCATCATCAAAAAATCCACAAACAGTAAATACTGGAGAGGGTGTGGAGAAAAGGGAACACTCTTGCACTGTCGGTGGGAATGTAAATTGATACGGCCACTATGGAGAACAGTATGGAGGTTCCTTAAAAAACTACAACTAGAACTACCATACGACATAGCAATCCCACTACTGGGCATATACCCTGAGAAAACCATAATTCAAAAAGAGTCATGTACCAAAATATTCATTGCAGCTCTATTTACAATAGCCAGGACATGGAAGCAACCTAAGTGTCCATCAACAGATGAATGGATAAAGAAGATGTGGCACATATATGCAATGGAATATTACTCAGCCATAAAAAGGAATGAAACTGAGTTATTTGTAGTGAGGTGGATGGACCTAGAGAGTGTCATACAGAGTGAAGTAAGTCAGAAAGAGAAAAACAAATACCGTATGCTAACACATATATATGGAATCTAAAAAAAAAAAGGTCAGAAGAACCTAGGGGCAAGACGGGAATAAAGATGCAGACCTACTAGAGAATGGACTTGAGGATACGGGGAGGGGGAAGGGTAAGCTGGGACAAAGTGAGAGAGTGGCACGGACATATATACACTACTAAACGTAAAGTAGATAGCTAGTGGGAAGCAGCCGCATAGTACAGGGAGATCAGCTAGGTGGTTTGTGACCACCTAGAGGGGTGGGATAGGGAGGGTGGGAGGGAGGGAGATGCAAGAGGGAAGAGATATGGGAACATATGTATATGTATAACTGATTCACTTTGTTATAAAGCAGAAAGTAACACACTATTGTAAAGCAATTATACTCCAATAAAGATGTTAAAAATAAATAAATAAAATAAATAAAAATAAGAGATAACTGAGGTGACCACCTAGAGGGGTGGGACAGGGAGGGTGGGAGGGAGACGCAAGAGGGAGGAGATATGGGGATGTATGTATATGTATAGCTGATTCACTTTGTTATAAAGCAGAAACTAACACACCACTGTAAAGCAATTATACTGCAATAAAGATGTTTAAAAAAAAATTAAGAATGTGGCCTTAAACTATTTAAGTTGGCTAAGAAGGTAGTTTGGAGGGATATCTTTAGCTTTTCATAATCTCCAACAGTCATTGTCTCCAAGATCATTCCAAACAAGAATTAATAAAGAGAAAAAAATTCTTAAGGGAATGTGGCTTTATTCTCAAGTTTTGAACAATATATAGTCACTGTCTTCAGCAATATAATTCTTGTCTTTCAAAAGATAATGGAAGTAATTAAATACGGATATAAAGATGTGGACATAAGTATTGATATAGGCACAGCCATATAGCAGATCCTGAATTTTTAAATTCGTAAACATGTGTATTTCAATAGAAGTATCATAATATCAAAAAAAGGTAGAGAAGGACTTTATCTTCATCTGCAATCTCACAGGTGCATTAATTAGAAATCAAGCTGGGGAACTATAAATAGTGCAGAATACCATCTGTTTAAAACTCTAGACTGTGACTGGGAAATTTACAGTTTTAAACGGAATAGCTCTTAATTCTTTTGCTTTAGAGGATAATTCAAATTAATCATTTGCATTTACACACCCATTTGAAAAGTGCAAGAATTAAACTTTTTAATTTCCCAGGAGTGAGATTTTGCCTGGATTTTTAAATCAGAGCTACAAATATGATAACAAATTATAGCAAAAAAATTTTGTTTCTAGTTTATCAGAAAAATTAATAGCAGTTAAGGTTAATACACCCTGCTTGTCGCATGAGATTTCTTCCTTATGAGTTTCCTAACACTCAACATTGGGAAACGTAAACTAAAAACTACCCACTAGAAACTCTTTACGTCACTAGTTTCTTAAGAGTCCCTCTCATTCTAGGGCACAGGTGAACAACAATACAACTCTCTATGTATTCTGCATTTTTGCTTTGTTTTGATTTTTAGTATTTATGACCTCAACACTTGAAAAAAAATAATTATATGAGTATCCCTTAAGCCCTCTCTTTCCTACTTTCAATTCCAACTATGACATAAAGGTAAATGGATCGCCCAGGGCCTCCATTCAATCCTTCCCTCCCTTTCTCCTTGACCCTAATCTTTCTCGTCCCTTCCAAGGAGATTCACGGAGGGGGACTCTACCATCCCCCTTGAAACTTCTGGAATAAAATAAGGAATTCAAATTGTTTAAACGTTCTCCCACATGTAGTTTAAAAATTCCACGTTGTACGTCATTTGAAAATGCTTTCTTAATGTTTAATATGCTGAATTAAAGATATAAGGAGTATGAGTTTGGAATCAGATGTGGATTTGCATCCAGCTCCTCTGCTTTTTCACCGTGTGACTCTGGCCAGTTACTTGTGCTCGCTGGCAGGTTTCCCTTCTACACAACAACCGTGTCTTACTGACTTAACTGTGTCTCCTCTGTATCGTGGGGGCTGCCTAACTGTCCCCGAGAGAGCTGTGCTGCTCTGACGAGTAGCACTAACTGAAGTCATTATGACCTGAAAGGCTATCGAGATTTTAGAGACACTGCTATGCCACATGTCCCTAAACTCAGTGCAGTTCTAGTTAATGTGTTTCCTTCTCTTTTCTCATGACCATCTCTGCCTCTGTTCACAGAAGCCCACTTCTTCCTACTCTCTATCTCTGCTAAACTACAACTCGGACATTTTAATGGCGTGGTAGATCTTTGATCTACATCTGACTGTAGCACCTTTAAGAGTGCTGGCAATTCTGAATTAGCCACTAACCTCTTTTTCCCCTTCCTCTCCTCTCCCTGGGACCTATCTGAACTCACCCTTTTACGTACAGTTAACACCTATAAGCAGTTGCCAGCTTATTCTATTTTTCATATTCTCTCCCCACCCTACCCAATTTTTAAATAATTGTACTATGTCTACACTGTCAGAACATATCACATTGCCATTACTGTCTTTCCCATCATTTAGAATTAGATCCAAGATAAATATACACATAATGCTCACCATCAGTCCTTTTGTCAATGTCTTTACAGTCATACTGGTGTCTAAAGCTTGTTCTTTAATAGATTCCTCAAGAAGAAATATTCCCTGGATTTTTTGATTGCTTGTTTGTTCGTTGGTGGCTTTATTTCTTTGTTTTATTTTGTTTTGCTTTTGCCTGTGATCTTTATAATTGAAAGTCAGCTTGGCTGGATATAAAATCCTTGGCTCACATTTTCTTTATTTGATTACTTTAAATGTCATTGTCTTCTGACAGGGTGTTGCTGTTGAAAAGTTTGACAATAAAAGTTTCCTTACAGGGCTTCCCTGGTGGCGCAGTGGTTGAGAGTCCGCCTGCCTATGCAGGGGACACGGGTTTGTGCCCCGGTCCGGGAAGATCCCACATGCCGCAGAGCAGCTGGGCCCATGAGCCATGGCTGCTGAGCCTGTGCGTCCGGAGCCTGTGCTCCGCAACGGGAGAGGCCACAACAGTGAGAGGCCCGCGTACCGCAAAAAAAAAAAAAAAAAAAAAAAAAAAGTTTCCTTATAAATGACTCCTTATCTACTATAAAATAGACGGCTAATAGGGACCTACTGTGTAGCACAGGGAACTCTGCTCAGTGCTCTGTAGTAGCCTATATGAGAGGAGAGTCTGGAAAAGAGTGGATATATGCATGTGTATGGCTGATTCACTTTGCTGTGCACCTGGAACTAACACAACATTGTGAATCAACTATATACTCCAGTAAAAATTAGTTTTAAAAAAATAAATGACACATTGTCTATTTTATTTTTCTTAGATGCTCAAAGAATTTTTTTTTTAAAGACACCAATTGTACTTGAACATTTGTTACTTTTTTTTTTTTAATTTATTTATTTATTTTTGGCTGTGTTGGGTCTTCGTTTCTGTGCAAGGGCTTTCTCTAGTTGTGGCAAGCAGGGGCCACTCTTCATCGCGGTGTGTGGGCCTCTCACTATCGCGGCCTCTCTTGTTGCAGAGTACAGGCTCCAGACGCACAGGCTAAGTAGTTGTGGCTCACGGGCCCAGTTGCTCCACGGCATGTGGGATCTTCCCAGACCAGGGCTCGAACCCGTGTCCCCTGCATTAGCAGGCAGATTCTCAACCGCTGCGCCACCAGGGAAGCCCTCAAAGAATATTTTTAAAGTCATCCTGGGTCAACTTTCCCAGATGCATGGTAGCCCATTAAAAATGTATACTTTTTATTTTAACTTTTCCTGATTTATCATTTTTAGCATTTCTTCTGTTCCACTGTTTTAGCTTTCTTCCTGAAAGATACATATTATATGTCTCTTGGATCGTCTTTACCTCTCTTCTGTATCTATTATTTTCTCTTAATTGTTTCTTCATTTCTTCTGATTTTTAAGATTTTGCTGTTTTCCAACTTGTATTTCTATTAAGGCATTCTCTTTTCTTATTCACTCTTGTGTTGCTTGTAGTGTAGTCTTTTCTTCTGAAATATTTCAATCTTTTACTTCTAAATTCTTTCCTGAATTCTACCATATCTCTTTTCAAATCATTCTGTTCTCCAAACACCTCATGTCTAAGTTTTTCAAACTGTGATTTATGTTGCTCTTTATAATTTCCATGATTTTGTTAATTTCAAAATTTAAAAATTATGTTAATTTTAAGCCCATTTTTGGAAAATTAGGCTATAGGTTTCACCTGTTTTGTGGGCATGTCTTTCTGGCACGCATCCACTGTCCACAGGAAGTCAGTCTGATCTTAATTATTTTTTTCATGAGACTGTATGGGATTCAACTGTTTTTCTTTTCTGCTGGTCATTTCTAAGTGAAATGAGAGAACTAGGATAATTCTTTTAGCTTCATGGCTCTCATGCTCCTGCTTCAGTTGTGTTCACAAAGTGATAAAAGAAAATAGTCCTGTATTTCCCGAGATCTGCCTACTCTGTATCTTTTCCCCTCTTCCTTTTTATTTGGAACTTCTCTTTCCTTTGAACCATTGTTTTTGTTTTTGTTCAACTCAACTTGGATTCTACTCCCAGCAGCCTCTTCTCAGAGCAGGATTTTATCCTACCAGGGAGCTTCAATTTATAACTTTCCAGAGTTTATAGAGCCCAGAACACTTCAATGTTCTGTCCCCTTGCACCCACCAGTAAATTGAAGTCTGTACAATCCATCCCCTCCCACCCTAGTTTCACATACTGTCCTCTGATGGCCCATTTCTCTCTCTGGTACCATGGGTCACTTTGGTAGGTTCCCTGTTCGTTGGTCATCAAGTGGGCCCACTACTTTCTCTCACAATGCCGACATCACACAGGTCTTGAAATTGTTGATGCTTGGTCCCATTCACATTTGGGATTTTGTAAGGGTCTCTTGTCACATAATCATGGGATTTTAATCTTTGCCATTTTAATTGTTCTGTCTTTTATGAGGGGTTTCAAAAAGATTCAAAAACTACATCTTCTGCTGAAGCATGTTTGCTAATGAACTTATTCTAGAGGTGCCATTTCCATTCCAAAAGGCTCTAGCTGAGACCCCAATTAACCCATAAATTAACAGCGGTTACATCGATATGTTCTGGGACAGGATCTATATATCCACTAAAAACAATCTATTATTTCAGTTATCTAACTGAATCAGACTCATAGCACAGTGCAATGTCAATCAGTCATTAAATTAGTGGTAGAATGATTGACTGAAAAGAAAAAATACAGTTGATTGATGACTCCCTAGATATCTAATAGGAACTGAGAATGAAAGATTACCACTCCCACTGTGATTAGTAAGTGATTATTTTGACACCACTAGACAAGAGAAGGTGACAAGGGGGAAATGTCATTAAAGCAATATCTAATAACAAAAATACCTTTATGACAAACTGTCATCTTTACTCACTTTGTCGCAGAAGACCTTGATCTGGCAATAAGCTCTATGAATGGGTTTATTGCTACGATTATTATAACTGTATGTATCAATCTGAATCATCAAAGGAAGTCCTTTCACTCCTTTTTGGGAGGAGAAATCTGTACTCAGGCAATTCACAGTGATGAAAATCTGAGGGAGGAAGAAAGAAAGGAAAAAGTTCACAAGTCACCATGAAAAAGATCTATTTAAAAAAAATGCATAAGCCTTAGACTTAAAGTCAAAATATTAAATAAACCTATAAGGACAACTGAAGAATATTTGGATATTCTCACATAAAAACTTATTAAACACATATAACATGATTTATTATATAATTTATAGTTATAAATTTATAAAAATTTTTCTTTTAGACTTAATCTCGAAACAGACAATTTAATTTACTTCTCTTTAACTATATGAGCAAAGTCTGACTTATTTTTCAAACATGCATAAGTTAGCTGGGTAAAATGCTGTCTCCTCAATGTATTAAAGCTGTCACTTCTAATAATTATATCAGTTTCTCTAATCTCTGACCTGTGAGATAAAAAAAAAAAAAAGCTACACAACACCTTCCTTTGCACCTTATTGCACTGAAACATAGTTATTTGTTTACACATCTGTCTTTCCTATTTGTATGAGAGTATGAGACTTGAGACAATTTCTTATTATTTTTGTATTACTGGTACTTAATGTAGTGCCTGGCAGAGAATAAGCATTCAATAAACATCTGGTGAATGAGGTCAACGAGTTTATCTAGAAAGCCCACTAGATTGGGAGTCGAAAAGCCCCAGGTTTTAGTCCCAGCTCTAATATTAAGCAGACTTCAGGCAAGTCACTTCTTGTCTTTGGTTTTCAATTTTCCCTTTAAATCATTTTTAAATCCCTCCCTGAAGAACAGAATATAAATACTAAGATACTTTCATGTTAGTGAAAAAGTAAAAGCAGGGCTGGCAGAGGTAAGACACGGAACAGGAGGAAGGACAGGTAGCAAAGTCAACAGCATCCTCATCTTACATCATGAGATAGCAAGAAAGACAACAAAAGTGACATGAATCCAAAAAAATGGAAACTCAAGCAAATAATTAAAGATTATAGCACTGCCCAACAGAACTAAAAATAATAATTTTATTACGAAATATTGGCAGGAATAGAAGGAGAAGCACAAACGACTAAATTTATCCTCCTTTTCTATAGTGTGTAGATGTCAATATATACCATTTAAAGTTGATTTATCACGGACTAGGGATATGAGGACAGCACCTAGATTTATGTGGTAACTACATGAATAGTAAGAGGCAGTCTCTGGGAAAAAACAGGCATACTATAGTATATCCTTGATACTATTTCCATTTAATACCATGTGCATTACTTCTATTTAACAGAAAACTTTAAACTCACTGTTTTAAAACTGTACATGAAAACCATGAACTGAAAACCATTTCATTGGATGTATTATCTGACTCTTGTTTTATTTCATCCCCTTGGAATTTTTATTCACCTTCAAACCCTTGACCTGAAGCCTTTCGTATCACAGCAACACCCCAGAGAAGAACCCTGCAGAAAGCAAAGAGCCACTGCCATGAGCTGCCTTTTAAAGGCCATTCAACTTTCTGACCTAATTCATTTTAAGTCCTATGCCTGTAGACCTTTGGTAATTTATACAACCAGATCTCTCATTTTTAGTGCTATATCTATATAAAGATCATTTTAATCATTTAATTTTTGAGCTCCTTACTTGGCCACGAGAAACACATTAGCAAGGTACCACATCAGTAGCAGTCAAGGCCAGATACAGGTTTCAGTGACACAATAACTATGGACACCATGCCACAGGGTCTCACTTCTCCAGCTGCATCTGAAAATGAGTGCCTAAAGATGATCTAACGTCGAATACGGTCATTTTATTCATTCATTTCTTTTATTCATTCCTTCTATAAATATCAACACAAGTCCACAGTAGGTCAAACAATTAGAAACTGGGGATACAGAAGAAAGTAGATCCCAGCCTCGTGAAGCTGACAGTCCACGGGGAAGGACAATGAGTAATCCAGCAACGACCAACACAGGGTGGTCAGGGCTCCCCTGAGAGAGGTGAGTACAGAGGCCGTGAGAACACAGAACAGAGCACTGAACTTGGAGGACACAAGTGAAATACAAAACCCACAGAGACACTGGGCTAAGACCAGGGATTCCATAAATATCTGTTTATTATTTAGGAATGGTAAAGACAAAGAGTAACTACAGACGCAAATGTCAAATGCTTTAGGAGAGCTGACTGATGAAGACCGCTCAGAAAGAATACGCCATGTTTCTTATGCCTGTTTCTCCTACCGAACTTCCAGGGTAAAAGTCGACAGAAAATGCTGTCTACTGCTCCTGGAGATGCCCCAACCGCAGAGAACATTCATTCATGCCACAGATATTTTTAAGTATCTACCACGTCCCTGAGACTGTGCTAGTTACTAGCACAGATGCACCAGTTATGGTCCCTGCAGTCACAGAAGTTGGAGGCTAGATGGGAAAGGAAGACAACACGATGGTGCTCTAAAGATTACAATAGCTTCATTAAACCCCGATCATTAGGTCAAAAAATAAAAGCGTACTTTTCTGGGAACACTTGACTTCTTTTATTGTTATTGTCATTATTGACAATGGGGTTATCTTGGCCAGAAGCTATACATAAATACAGCTTTATGTCAGCAAATCAAATGATCACTCTGGGATCAAATGACGTGGTTGTTCCTACCCAGGGCTACGTATTTCATGTAGAAATCTTCCAACATGTTGGTGATTGTAATCCACAGGGCCCTCAACCAGACTAGTTTTTTTTCCTCACCCTCATAAAGCCTGCCTAGTCCTGCAGAAGCCAGAAGAGAAAAGTGTTCTGTATTTCCTAAGCTAACAGGATTCATGGTTGGGCTTACTGATACATCCATACGTCACTCAGACAGGCAGGAAGCAATATTAATTGTGGCCTTGTCAGCTCCAAGTCTCAATTAAGAAAGCTTAGCTGATGGAACATGTATTTTTATAAGGGTCACTTGAGCAGGACAGATCCACTGAAATAACAGATGCTTACTGGCAATACCCTACAATACATACACGAAATCCTCCTTGGAGGAGCTGTTACGATCAGCCATCCTGTAGACAAGGTCTACACTCCGGACTCTACCACTAGGAGACACTTAGACTTAGGTCCTCGTAATGGAGAAAGGCCCTTAGAAGAAGATCCAGTGGGCCTTCTTTGCTTCATGGCATCCTAATTCCATAGAAAGTAAACAACACGAGAATCCGCCTTCTCTGCTACACTGTGTTGCCAGCTCCCAGAGTTATCCTAACAAGCAGGAATTTTATCCTAACAAGCAGGGATTTTATCCTATAAGCAGGGATTTTATAATAGGGCTGGCACTGCTTTTTTCCTGCCTGGCTGTCTGACCCAATAGCAAAGCACAGTCTATGTGCCTGATGATATCAATCACAGTCTCGCTGTGCTGCACTTAAAACCTGAATGGTTGAACTTTAACTGCAATTGCGGGGGTTGGGAAGGCATGGAAGGACATTAACTAAAACCTCGGGTCGGGACTGATAAGCATTAATTTGTTTCATCTTGCAAACCCAACCATGTCTGAGCTCTATACCCAGCAGGCAAATGTGACAACACAATTCTTGGAAGTTTATCTACAAAGCGCTGTTTGTAAATGTGTATTACAGAAACTTAGGGAAAAGGTATGCTTTCCCTCACCAATGTTCATCCAAATGTCAAGCACAGAAAGTTCTTTTTAACTTTAGTAGAAGCCCTAATTATGTAAAGAAATGCCATGAACAATTGGTCTGCCAACCAAGAGTTATGAATGTTATTTTCCTATAATTCTTACAGCACATAATTTATTTTTTAGAAAAATTTTAATTGAATCAGGTGTATCCAGGCAGATAATAGATACAATTTTAATTCTGTCATTGGTTCAAAGACTGATTCAGATAGAAAGAGCATTTGTATTCCAGAAATAGAGGCAGTCTCATGAAAACTGATAATTTTTAATAAAATCATTCTTTAACACGTGAATTGCAATTCCCATTTTGTAGTTCCTACACAAGAAAAGTGACTTTACCCAGGTTATAATACCTCTCAGTTGTGCATTATGTGTGTAGTAAGATTTATTAAAACGAACACAGTATTTGTCTTTCTCTTGCTAACACATATATATGGAATTTAAGAAAAAAAAAATGTCATGAAGAACCTAGGGGTAAGACAGGAATAAAGACACAGACCTACTAGAGAACGGACTTGAGGATATGGGGAGGGGGAAGGGTGAGCTGTGACAAAGCGAGAGGGAGGCATGGACATATATACACTACCAAACGTAAGGTAGATAGCTAGTGGGAAGCAGCCGCATAGCACAGGGATATCAGCTCGGTGCTTTGTGACCAGCTAGAAGGGTGGGATAGGGAGGGTGGGAGGCAGGGAGACACAGAGGGAAGAGATATGGGAACATATGTATATGTATAACTGATTCACTTTGTTATAAAGCAGAAACTAACACACCATTGTAAAGCAATTATACCCCAATAAAGATGTTAAAAAAAAAAAACAAATACAGATTAATGGGCTTTAGAATTGCTGCATTAACTTGATTATTAACTCCCAAGAGTTTTTCTGAGAGCTTGCCATTAAAACAAATAGGCCAATCTTGATTTACAAAGCAGTTTGGGATTTAAAAAATCATAAGGTCCATGATTTGATGGAAATTGTTTATTTTCCTCTTTAAACAATTGTAATTTGTATTTTCAAGAAGATCCTCTGATTAGACACTAAGAAAGCTACTTATTTCCTAAGGTTGAGACTCTTAAGAGCTCATTTACAAGAAATTGCACACACATTAGCCTCCAAATTACAGACATGGCATATAGCAAGAAATCAGCATTTTCACTGTAAAATGCAAACAATATATTAATACGTTAAGTGTGCTCTTGCCAGTTTCCATACTCTATTTTCTTTCTGGTTCTTAGAATTATTAAAGACCTTATAGATGGTTTTCTCACATTTCAGCATTTTTTCCCATTTATATGATTGCATTTGGTACAAAGGCAAAGCTAAATTGAGACAGAAAGACAAACTAAAAGTAAATAATACTAACATATGAAATCTCAGTCTTGGGCAATTATTCATTTTCTCCATGCGTTAATTCATCAAATATTTATCAAATATCTTCTCTCTGTGCCTGGCATCATGCTACGAGGTGGGACACAAGAATACTGAGATTCCCTGCCCTCAGAGAGTTTGTGATTTTGTTGAGGATCTAAGAAACTCCTAGATTTCCTGACACCTCCATTATATAGACAGAGCTCCTTTAGGGAATGATTTAAAACCTGAGAATAGATTTCTTCCTTTTCTCCTACAGATACTGTGGGTGTGCACAGATACACTTCCGGCTTACTCACGTATTCTACCACATTTTCCACATTCCTTTAGTACTCAATATTCTCCATTGGCAGAATATGCCCAGCTTGTTCGCCGTTGCCAGTCTTTGCTACGTGCTGTGCCCTCTACCTCCAAGGCTGCCCCCAGGATCATCACTGCCCGCTCCTTCTTCTCGTTCAGGTTTCAGTCCAATGGCCACTCTTCAGCAATCCCCACCTTGGCCATCTAGAGCTGTCTTCGTCCTCCTTCTCCCACCTCTGCCCGTGACGAGTAGCACACGCCCTACCGTGCTGCTCTTTTCTGGTTGCCTCATAGGACTGAACGTTATTTCGATCTATCTTGTTTCTCTGTTTAGTGCTTAATTATCTGTCTGCTCCATGCGACTCTAAACACGTAAGAGGAGGGCCCTTGTCTGCCTCAAGCCCACTCTACTCCCAGTGCCAGGCCCATGGGAGATACTCAACAAATATCTGTCCAACGAATTAAGAGAAAATTACTTTTCTAAATACACATTTCCCTCTTTTTCCATGTTCTTGCTTTCATAAGCAAAACATCCTAAGAGTCAGGACTGCTCTGTGTAGCTGAAGTTGTCAAGATAATACAGCAGAGTTAGCTGCTCTGACCACGTTTATCCTCAAAAAAATGTTATCTATCTGTATATCAACAAACACAAGTCAAGCACCAATTATATAATCAGTATGAATGTATGTATGTACATATGCATGTATGTATTGATACATGTACATATGCTACTGAAGATGCTACATACAGATGCTACAGGAGATATAGAAATCTATGGTAGGGCCCTTCCTTCCCAACCAAGGAAGAGGGGAGATATAACATCTCTCAATACACTGGTGGGGTGCATAGAAGTAGGAACTAAGTTGAATATCTCAGGCTGTACGTACTGTAAGAACTTGAAAAAAAGGAGAGAGCTCAACAAGGGAAGATTTCCTATAGGTGTCCTGAGCTAGAAAAATGAGAGATGGAGGAGAAGAACGTGCATCCTGGCTCTCAAAAGAGGGAAGAGACCAGCCTAGTGGGAGGCTCAGAGGGGGCCTGAAAAAAGGCCGTTGGGGAGAGAAGAGGCCGACCAAGATGCTTGCATCACTGTGACCAGGTCAGGAACACTTGATGAGGTCAAGGGTGTATCACTGAGGCCAAGGGCAGATAGAACTGTGGCCCCAGTATCCAACATCCAAGTTACCAAGAGGACAGAGTGAGCACTAAGAAAAGACCACCAGGATCAGAAGTAGAGGGTCTGCGCCCCTTCTGGAGGCCGGACTCCTGGAGGGAAGGACAGGAAGCTAGACTGCTGGGGCGAGGGAGCCAGGACACCAAGATGGAGAGGGAGAACCTCGGCTGGGGAGTCTGGCAGAGGCAGGAGGCTGGGCAGGAACACGGGCAGCAGGGCCACGCACAGGTGTTCTTCCAGGATGGACAAGGTGTTCACACAGCAAGGGAGGATGAACGTAAGGCTACGGAAGGAGGCTCTGTGGGAGCTAAGAGCCCCGGAAGCAGGGATTAAATGGGATCAACTCACAGGAGAAGTTTTGTAAGAGGAAAGAGCGTTCTGTGAAGCTGGAGGGCGAAATGAGAGAAAGCACAGCAAGAAAAAAAAAGGTACAGGAGACTCAAAATTATGTCCGTGGTGCAAATCCTGACACTATGGCCTTGGACTAATGGCACCTTTCTGGGCCTCATTTGCCTCATCTTTGAAATAGGTATAACAATCCCTAGCTTGCTCCTGTGACACTTTAAAATGAGATCACGTTTTTTGTTTTGTTGTTTGGTTTTTTTTGCGGTACGTGGGCCTCTCACTGTTGTGGCCTCTCCCGTTGCGGAGCACAGGCTCCGGACACGCAGGCTCAGCGGCCATGGCTCACGGGCCCAGCCGCTCCGCGGCATGTGGGATCTTCCCGGACCGGGGCACGAACCCGCGTCCCCTGCATCGGCAGGCGGACTCCCAACCACTGCGCCAGCAGGGAAGCCCCTGAGATCACGTTTTTAAACTGTAAAGTGCTACGAAAATCTATGGCAGCTTCCTGCGCCCACCATGATCTCCATCTTCTCAGATGCCCGGTCACCCAGCCAGCCCTACTCTCTGACTCCAAGCTCCTCCTCAGCCCCACGGCACAGTCCGCAAAGCCCCATACATATTACCTCCCCAGCTGTGCCACGAGGCTCGCTTCCTCAGCGTCCCCCTGGCCCCCAGTTCCAGCTCTCCTTCCTACCAGACTACTCTAAGAGCTTCCTGTCCGGACTCTCTCTCAAGGCATTTTGTGCTGTTCTCCCCAGATGATTCCAAAGTAGATTAGTTATATTCACAGAACTCGAATAGAGAGATATCTTATAAAGGTGAATTGACTTTTGTTTTTTTTTTGTTTTTTTTTGCGGTACGCAGGCCTCTCACTGTTGTGGCCTCTCCCGTTCTGGAGCACAGACTCTGGACGCGCAGGCTCAGCGGCCATGGCTCACGGGCCCAGCCGCTCTGCAGCATGTGGGATCTTCCGGGACCGGGGCACGAACCCGTGTCCCCTGTATTGGCAGGCGGACTCTCAACCACTGCGCCACCAGGGAAGCCCGGTGAATTGATTTTTAAAACATAAAATCTATCTCTGTGGGACACTTTCAAGGGGGAGAGTCATAGGCTTTGGTGCGGAGAGAACAAGGGCGAACTCTCTCGGGCAGAACCTTCATTGCTCTGCCAATGGCCAGTCTCTGCCACTCAGCTCTGTCACCTGAACACGTCTTGTGAAACAGCACCTCAGGACAAGGAAAATATTGGACATTGTGTAACAATGGGTTGGCCTGTTTCATAAATAATGAGCTCTCAGTGGGAGGAAGAATTTACGCAGAGACTGAAAGAGACACTCACTCAAATGTCTGATCATTTGTTATTATTTTAAACCTTTTTCTGTTCATGTTTAATACTTAAAACTTGTTTTGAGCTTGTAATATCTGAATCTAGCACAAAGTTCAAAAGGGCAAACATGGAAACCACACCCCCTCCCCCGCCAGCATTGTTCCCCAACCAACAGCTTCTTGAGTATCCTTCACGCTTTCTTGTGCATCCTTCTAGAAACAAGCTATGCAAATTCATATCCTTTTCTTTTCTGTACAAATGGTAGCACAGTAAACACACAGTTCTGCAGCCTGCTTTTTCCACTTGACAAGATATTTTGAAGACAGCTTTTTCTTTTTCTTTTTTAAAAGAACCATGATTATGGAATAACAATGTCTTTACCATGAGGCTGTTTCTAGTCTTTTCATCTTGTAAACGATGCTGCAATGCATGCTTTCAACATGAGCACATATAAATCACTGGCTGTAAGTAAAGGCCATGTCACCGACTATTTTGAATCTGACTTAGGACTTCACTATTCTACCGAGATTGCTTTCTTCCGGGTCAGCCTTCTCAGTAGCATCCTTGTAAGCAGGGGTTTGCAACCAGGAGGCCCTGTTACAACATGTTAAGACTCTGCCCCCTTGGCGTTTCCAATGCAGTAGGTCTGAGGTCGGAGGTCCTAGCATCTGCGCTTCTAACAATTTCCCAAGTTGCTGCTGCTGCTGTTTGTGGAGGCTCAGGCTGTGAGAAACCACTGCCTACAACACCCATTTCACTGGCCACTTCCTCCTCTCCCCATCCTTCTGTCCTCTCCTTCCCGACCACCCTTTCCTTCTCTGGTTCCTCTTCCCCTACCTCCCCTAAATGGGTGGGTCTAAAGTTCCCACCTTGACCCTCTTTCGCCCACCCTCCAATTCTCTCCGCGGCATCTCACCCCTTCTCCTGGCGTCTCTCCTCCCCTCCTTACAGCCCACTCGAAATTCTCTCCCGAGCTCCCCCACTCCCAGCTCTTCTTCTGCGGCCAGTCTCTGCACCTTTGAGCGCCCCGTCCTTCCACCTGGCTCCCCTTTCCAACCCACACTCGTCTAAATTCCACCCGACCCTTAAGACACAACTCCCTCCCGTGCCACACCCTCCCTCGAGCCTTCCCTGATCCCACAGAATGGCGCCCTCTCTAGGTGCTGAAGTCTTTAGTAGAGAAAAGTGTGTGTGTGTGTGTGTGTGTGTGTGTGTGTGAGAGAGAGAGAGAGAGAGAGAGAGAGAGAGAGAGAGAGAGAGAGAGAAGAGAAAGCAAATCTGGCAAAAGACTGACAATGAGTCAATCTACGTGAAGGGTATGTGGTAAGAACTGTATTATTCTTTCAACTTTTCACTTGCAATTTTTTACACAAGAAATTGGGAAAATTTTTTTAAATAGAAAACTTAATAGAAATGTTTTATAAAAATAAAAACAAATTAAAAAATGAACTTATTTACAAAACCGAAATAGACTCACAGACATGAAAAACAAACTTATGGTTACCAAAGGGGATGGCAGAGCGGGGGCGGGTTGGGGGGCAGGGGAGGGATGAATTAGGAGTTTGGGATTAACATATACACGCTACTATATATAAAATAGATAACCTACAAGGACCTACTGTATAACACAGGGAGTTATATATCTTCTAATAACCTATAATGGAAAAGAATCTGAAAAATATATATATATATATATAACTGAATCACTTTGCTGTACACCTGCAACTAACACAACATGGTAAATCAACTATACTTCAATTTAAAAAATGGTTTAAAAAAATAAAGTTACCAAAAAGCTCCGGGCTACTAATCTAGTAGGTGGATGCTTATCTGTGCTCAAGAAAATAAATCTTTTTATGTTGTGATTAAAAAACTAAAATAAAATAAAAAACAGGGCTATCTCCCTCTCCAGAACTTTCCTGGCCCTTTAATTCTGTTTTCATTACAGTCTTTGTCACTTTCTTCCTCATATTACAGTCATTTACAGATATGTCTGAGTTCTCGGCCCAGCCAAAATGTCCTCTGAGAGCGGCAGACACTCTGCTTGGCTGGTGTGTCTGTAAATTCCCACTGCCTGGCCCAGCACGTGATGTACAGCAGGCAAGCTGCTTGGAGGGGATGACTGCGCCTTTGCCACAGATAATACAGAAGATACTACGACTACCTTCTCCCAAGACGAAAAGGCACTATGGAAAGAGCACATGCTTCAGACAGACATTCCCAGGGTGGGAATCCCAGCTCTGCTGTGCATTCGCTGTGTAAGCTCTCTGGACTTCAACCTCTCCATTATTTAAATGAAAAATGGTATCCACTTAAAGTATGAATATTGCATAAGGTATATAAAGCACCTGGCAGAGTGCCTGGTATATGGTAATCACTGAATAAATACTAGCCATGGTACACACACGCACACACACACACACACGCGCCCACACACACACACGTCAGTCTATGAAATCCAAGTATGCGATCTCAGTCTCTGTATACACACAACAGTTGATACATGTGAGTTACAGAGCCCTCAGCAGAATTCAGGCCAGAAACCATGGATACTCCACATTCTAACAAAAGATCAAGCCGTAGGTAGCTTGGATGAGATGGTTTCCAAAGATTATTCCTTCTATATATGAATTAACTCCAGCTTTATAGCTTTTCCTGCCATCCATTACCTTATAAAACTGGAACAAAGGCGTGGCTTTAAGTTCAATACCAAAGACTCCAGCAAATGTTTACCTTTCCCTTTTAAAGCTTCCTTCACCCACACCACGCCCCAGCAAACACATAAAAATGCCATTTGCCCTGCTTTGCGGTGTGTATCTCAACCTTTCAAGACCCCTCCCAGGAGCCTTCCCCACCCCTTCTTTACTCTGGAGAGCATGGAAGATGCCCTATAATATCCTCTATTCTGCCATATGATGACCTGCTGAAACCTGGGCTCTATTTAGTCAAAACATTAGGATATAACTTCTTCTTTATCAGTAATATCCATCAACTCCACTGCATCCTGGACTGTCCTGTAAGCAGAAAGTGGACTCCCTGGACTGCTGATGGGAGGTGGAGGTCAGGGAAACAAACTAGGTCATGAACCCACAGGGCACTCAGGAGTATGGCTTCCTTTGGCCGGTCCTTTGGGTACTCTTTTCATCTTGAAAATCAATATTTACACATCTCCCCTTCTCCCTGGTGACCAACACTGGAGTTTGGCAGAAAGAGAATACAGTCCATTTAGAAGCATCCCCTTGGAAGCCGTGATTCGTCAAGACTAACGAAACTGTAACTTTCTAAAGCACTTTGCTTGACACACACAGTGGAGCCCCATAAAAACTGATTAAATCTTTTAGACCGAAAAGAAATGTTGAGGGAGAGGGAAAAGGAAGGAGGGTGAGATAAATTTGGGACAATTTTAATGGTTCTGCTGTGATTTGGTACTAAATGTCAAAACAGTCTTTCAATGAGCATTAACATATTTTCCACAAAGACAGACTGAATAATTTACAGGGTACAAGAAGGTTAGAACACTTACATTTTCTCTAGTTTACTGCCTTTACATAGGCTGTGATCAAAGCACTGCCATTTGCACCATCCTGTCTTTGAAGCTACTAACATTGAGATCTGAGGACTGAGGGGCTGTTTCCTACCCCTTAGCAAATGATAGAGTAAAGAGCTAGGTTTGGCTTGCTGACCACTTGTTGTACCTTGAAAAGACAGCACTGGGAAGAGAACGGGCTGAACCACACAGGAAGAAAAGGAAGAAACCTGGACTTAACATGACAGAAGTAAGTCACCCGATGTGAGAGCTTTATTTATGTCTCACAATATGAAGCAATTCATGACACGGGCCCCATCAAATGCCCTTATGTCCAGGGCAGCTGCAGGGCAGTGCTGGGGCATTCAAGCAACTTCATTTTCTTCCTTAAGGATAGAATTGCAAATCTGGAAGAGAACTTTTTACTCCCAACTTTCACTTTTGCTTTCCTGCTCAGCCAGCTGATTCCTCTTAGCACATCCATGTTTCCATCCCTCGGACTGGGTCTCAGTTCTCAAATGACATCTCCTTGGTATTAGTGCAAAGTCAGACACAGAGGCAAAAATAGGCAAAAATATTAAGGGAAATGGGGCCTAGAGGGAATATCAACATGCATCCTCTCATCTGGCATTTTCTCTCAGTTTAAAAAATTACATGGAAACTGAATCACTGCGCTGTACACCAGAAACTAACAAAACACTGTAAATCAACTATACTTCAATAAAAAAAATTACATGAAAATCTCTTTTGTAAATGCAATTCATTTATAGCATCCAAAGGGATCCAAAGTGAGAGGAATCTAAATATAAAATATATATTGCTTATGTGTAAATGTTTACTTCCAATTTACCAGCTTGGTAAATATGGGTTTTCATTTACTGTATTTCTTAAGTTGCGAACGTAAAGCAGGGAGCCATTGTGTACCTTCTGCAACCTTCATTTTCTCGAATAATAACTGTCATCCTTGCTTCGAATTTTTTCATGCTGTGCTTCCTACATGGTATGGCAAAAAAGAGTAAGGAACAGTCTTCACTGTTCGTAACAGGAAAAAACCAAAGCATAAAAGTGTACAGAAATAATGTAAATGAGTGGGAAAATGAAATTCAGGATACCAGGAAAAGGAGCTAGAGAGAAGTGGGGAAAATGGAGAATAAATGTGTAAGGTATGGAGGAGAAAACGCTGCTATGCCTCAGAGCTGCACTATTAGAAAGCATGCACTGATCTTCAATTAACACAGAGCGAGGTCATAATTAGGCCAATGAGATCACTAATGTTAGGCTAATACACACACACACACACACACACACTCAGTTGAAGAGGGCAAGGGATCCAAACAGTCCTCACTCCCCTATGCATTCTGGTCAATAATATGTATGACATCAACCGGGAATGTACCAGGGCAACCAAAGACATGGATAGGAAGAGACCTTTGTGCTGGAAGTGTTGGGTCAGTGGGCCCACCTTTGTTGGTGGGGATGGGGGGGATGGGTGGCAAAATCAGGGTGACTTGATAGAATTGCTTTGCTCAAGGAAATGAGATTCATTTGATTTCTTGCTTCCTAGGTTGTACCCTATACATCTCTTTGAGAAGGAAAGTCATAGCATTCTTTGGTCTAAAAATAATTACAGATATCCCTCTGTTGGGATGGTTTAAGAACATGGACTCTGGACTCAGAGGGACATGGTTCAAAGTCCACCTTTTCCACTTGCCCAATCTTGCAGAGCCTGCTATGAAGCAAGTTGATATTTAGTGGAATCAGAATCTGAGATGCACAGGAAAATGATCCATGGTGTCTCTCAGCCTCTCTACTTCCCACCTCACCCCAACCAGTTTTCAGCCCTGCCCACCCCCAGTTTCACCACAAAAATCTGTTAACAGGGATGAAAATATGCCTTATCTGTGTCCTTGACTCTCTCTAAAACTGCAACAACTTCTGGTCTGAAAGTTCCTCCCAAATACCAAAATGCAGGAAGAACGTTTCCCACCTGATCTTGCAAAGCGGAGGGCCTGACAGCTACTCTCTCGAAGCCCCTCCTGCAACTCAAGAGAGAGAGTTGGGCGGGGGGGGGGGGGGGGGGGGGGGGGGGGGTAGGCATCCCTCCAGAGCGCAGTCACTGCGCTTCCGCAAGCAGAGGTGCTGGGCTAGACCGCAGCAAAGAGTAACACAGGGCAGACAGAGCCCCATATAACTGAATTATAATACGTTTTCTTTTTAAATCATAGAGACAGGGGAATGGGTTAGGAGTGGATTTACTTGTTTGCTTGCTTATTTAGCAGTGCTGGTAGTGAGGGAAAAGGAACATTTCACTGACTCAAGATCATTCCGAAAGGCTTAGCAGCAGAGGGTTCATGGAAATAGGCCTCCTTCATCTCAGGTAGTCTACAAACCACGAGAAGGGGGAGACATAGAAATAGGGGGAAATTGGTATGGTGTTCCAGTGAAAAGACACAAAAAAGAAACTCGTTCCTCAGAGCGCTAAGTAGTATCTTAATGCTCAAGTAATTCTCTGTGGTCACATGAGAGAGGCCTTTGTAGCACGTCGAGGTTGGTTTAATCTTGAAATCACTGCGAACAGAGAAAAAGGCTCTGGACACAAATAAGGGGCCTGGTTTCAAGAATCTCCTTAGAAATCGGGGAGAAAGGGGAGCCTATAATTAGGGTTTGTGTGCTCCCGCTTTGGGGGTGATGTCATCACCGGCGCTCGGTGCCAGGAATCTGAGCTCACCACCCTTCAATAATTCAATAGGGGCTTGCCTGGGAACTTCTCATCTCGGGGATTAGTGACCAACAGATCTGCTTTGTGGGTACCTGCGTTTGGCTGAGGGGAGAAAGAGAAATCGAAACGACCTTGTAAGTGGGAGTTATGTGAAAGAATGCAGCCCTCTGGTGCTCCCACTAGAATCTTACGGATGGGACCTTAATACTTTGTCAGCCCCTCCCTGTTCCGCTTCCCGCCATTTTCCAGCTGAGAAACTGAAGCTCAGAAGGGAGAGAAGACGCAAAGCTGGCTATTCCCGCGCCGGGACGATACCTGGTTGCCTGAGCCCCATTTCAGCGCTTTGTTTTCTCTGTCACCCTGTGCCCCAACCTCATCAACTTCCAAGCTTCCACCAGCATGGATGCCCAGGGCCTCACCCACCTGGAGGCCACCTGAGTCATTCCCAGGGGCCCAGGGACCCCGGTTCAAGTTACAGGAGCTTCCAGACTGCACAGACCCTGAGGGGAAACGAATGTCCTGCCGGAGACTCTTTCTGCTGCGGGCGTCATTGTGCAGAGACGCTGCAGCACAACCAGCAAAACCGGTTCTGGGAGGAAGAAGTCTGCAGTAGTTCTGCCAGAACCGTGCTGCCCTTGAGACTGGCGATCTGCAGTTAATCCCGTAACCTCATTTTCTTTTTTAACACCTTTATTGGAGTATAATTGCTTTACAATGGTGTCTTAGTTTCTGCTGTATAACAAAGTGAATCAGCTATACATATACATATATCCCCATATCTCCTCCCTCTTGCGTCTCCCTCCCTCCCACCCTCCCTATCCCACCCCTCTAGGTGGTCACAAAGCACCGAGCTGATCTCCCTGTGCTATGCGGCAGCTTCCCACTAGCTATTTATTTCATGTTTGGTAGTGTATATATGTCCATGCCACTCTCTCACTTCGTCCCAGCTTAGCCTTCCCCCTCCCCATATCCTCAAGTCCATTCTCTACGTCTGCGTCTTTATTCCTGTCCTGCCCCTAGGTTCTATTAACACCTTCCCTGGCCAAACTTTTCCTGTAATTAAATTAAACTAAATGATTAGAGTTTCACGTTCTTTCCTTTCTTCTGTTCCTGCTAAACGAGAGGTAAGAATAGAACATAGGTCAGCAGCAAAAGAAAAGAGTAGTGTCCCGGAAAAATCCATAAATTTTGTCATCAGGCCTTGATGATGCATATGTGGGAAGACTAACAAATACGGGATTGTTTTAATTTTTTAATAAATGCACCAAAACCAAATATCCAAATAGAAGCTATCTTGGGAAGACACACAGATCTCTCAAATGATACTGCCATGGCTCAAAGTATATTTGTAGTGTCTCTCGGGATATCACCCACTTCAAAGCTGGTCTTGTGCCAAAAGCTATACATTATTTTTACCCCTGAAGTCATATTATCCAACTTGTTGGTACACACTCACATTTGGACCCAAGTGGTTTCTGATTTTTTAGAAAATATCCTCAAAGATCAAGATTTACTACCTTTCTTTCAAACAAAGAAGGGCGCAGCAGCTCCCTGTAACGGCACCAACACAAGTTAGCCTCTGTGTGGCCCGTTGCCAAAGGAAGCCGGGGAGGTTGGTGGGGTTCCTGACTGGCCCATTCCTCTCAGCCACACGGCGTCAACCTCCCTTGTGTCACTGCTTTCCCCAACACCGAGAGCCAGTAAACATGTACACGGCATATTCAGTTGTCTGAGGGGGTGCGACTGGGGCGTGAAACTTCAAGTGTCCACGAGGACCAGGCAAGGAAAGTTCCACGATGGAGAAGGCTAGAGAAAGCATTAAAGAGAACAGCTGGTACCTCACAAGAGCTACTCGTGGGCTTGCAAACACTCGGGCTCATGTTGCCAGAATCTCTAATTACCCAAAAGAATCTGGAAACTTAGGTTTTCGTTTTGTTTGTTTCTTGAATCTCCTGATTATTAAATGTGGGCAAAATATTTTAAAACTTGGAATATAAGTACATAAATGCAGGATACACACGTACATATACGTTCTGTGGAATATATAAGGCTGCGGGTCACAAATGTGTGTCCTCTGGCCACATGAACTAAAACAACATGTGACACTGAATGAATGTCGCAATCCTAAAGCCTGCAACAGATTTCTGTGTGGATGTTACCAAGAGGAACTCGAAGTCAAATGCAACTGCTCCCGAGAATAAGTTCACAGTACGAAAATCACAAACAATCCCACCGTGAGAGGATTTTATGCCTTGCTTTGTTGAAAACCTTTTTCCCAATCATGTAATTTTGGGTTTTTTTGCAGCCTGCTTATTATAAAATCAATGATATGTTTTTTGTGGGTTTTTTTGCGGTACGCAGGCCTCTCACCGTTGTGGCCTCTCCCGTTGCGGAGCACAGGCTCCGGACGCGCAGGCTCAGCGGCCATGGCTCACGGGCCCAGCCGCTCCGCGGCATGTGGGATCTTCCCGGACCAGGGCACGAACCCGTGTCCCTTGCATCGGCAGGCGGACTCTCAACCACTGTGCCACCAGGGAAGCCCCAAATCAATGACATTTTAAAGAAAAACCTTACATCCTGCAGGTTGAAAAAAAAATCTTCTCAGCCTACCTAATGAAATGGATTTAACTTTTATGGTTTTTCTTTAAAAGCTCTTCCAGTAGTTTGGCAGAAGTATTTAGAGCTATTTTTATCACTCATCGATTAACCCAAACTGCTCACAATTACAACTACCAAATAATAGTTACTGAAAATATGTATTAAAGAAACAAGTTTTGCTACAACAAGCAAGCACTGCCATTTGTCAAAGCAGATGTGACCTTAAATGTGTCAGCCTGGAACAATACACGTGCACAAACATACATATTTCAACAAGAAAAGTGAGCCTTACCTATGGGAAATGCAAGAAAAGTCAACTCAACGCCCATTAACTACCTCACTGGTTGACCATAGAGCCGCCATCATTCAAGATGTCCCTTCAGGTTCAGGCATTTTCTTTAAAAGGTCCTTATTGACTGGTAACAGGTAACACATTCACCTTCTAGCACGTGTTATCAGATTGCATGATAAGGAAATTTAGGGCTGCAGTTACAGCTTGCTTTACCTTGACAAGGCACTTCCAAGTATAGGATCCCATTGTCTTCCCAATGGATGGCTCTGCTTGGGCCTGCCTCTCACTCCTCACACACACTGCTGTCCAGCTAATGATTCCCTTACCTCCCTCAGAGACTGGAGTTTCACACATCGTGCTCCCAGCACATGCTTGGTACAGCAGGGACAATCGGAAAAGTTTGTTTTGTTTTGCTTTACATGAGCGAACTGAGGCCCAGAGAGGTCAGCTGACTTGCCAGGATTCCAACCCTGGGCTCTGATACCATGGCACACACTGCCTTTTCCTTACCCAGCCCAGTAATCTAGCCTCTGGGAGAAGAGAAGGGGGCACGAGGAGAAAGCCTGGGGCTTGGGTGAGGAACTTTAAACGGAGGTGGAGTGGGGCCTCGAGGAGAAGCTTTTCCTGCACTTCTCTGCCCATCACATCACAAGGCCTCCTGCCTTCCCTCAGATGCACTGACCCACTGGAACATTCTCCCAGCTACTATGGAGCTCTGTTTCTGCTTGCCCATTTAGGTCACCTTTCTTGGGCCTAAAGCCAATTTCATTTACTTTGTTTTATACCTGAGTGAAATGAGACACTGAGCAATTCATCTTCTTCTCTAAGTCATGCCCACAAACTCCCATCCAGTTTCCTTTCTCACCTGGCCTTCCCCTGCTTACAGACAATGAAGCATTGAAAGTAGTTGTTTACATTGACCTTTTCATTAATTCCAAGACAAAGTCTTCTGACGCCCTCCTAGATGGTACATAACCGAAGCAGAAAACAAGCTTAGGGTTCACCTGGAACCTTCCCTTTGGTGCAAAATAAGGATCGAGAATCAGAAGGTACAGAACACAGGAAGAAGAGTGGGCATAGCAGCAAAGTTCAGTTTTCATAAACTCAGAGACTCATGGCTGGAAAGCAAATCTGAGTATCATCAAGTCTCACTTTTTTACCCGAATCCATGCAACGGTGGACACCTAGCCTCAGGATGCACCTGGCCAGAGATTTTACTGTTGCCCTTCTTAACCATGCTGGCACCAGACAGAAATAAGAAAAGCTTAAGCTTGAGGTTAACAGGAAAGAAATGGCTCAAGGTCACGGTGGTGGCTCTTCCTCAGGGAGTCAAGTTCAGAGCCCTGCAGCCCTGCTTCCTGCACCCTCCCTTGACCAGATGAAGCCTCACAGGGGCCGGGGGTCGGGAGGCTCGCCCAGCAGCTTACCTGTGCAGACAGTGGCTCTGAGCACCTTCCTGCCTCTGAAGAAGGCAGCAGTTGGAGAGGTGTTCGGGGAAACTGCAGTGCAGGGAGAAAAGATTTTTCTGGCCCAGTCCTGTCAGCCCCAAGTGCTAAAATGGAGCTTGGGGGCCTGGAAGATCTGGGAGGGACAAGGGGCCTGGCCCGTTCAGCGGGAGGCCACAGGGGAACAGGACACCCCCTCTCTCCTTGCTCCACAAAAGGCAATTTAGCTGCGCGTAACTGAACGTGTGCGACTCCAGAGAAAGATCATAGGTTCATTTCCCTTTTCTCTGGCTCAAGTTAACAGATCTTTCCCTACTCAGAGGCTTCTGTAAAAGGATCCTCTGCAGAGAAAGGACACGGTGTCTAACAGGTGCGACCAAGGAAGCAGCGCTACTTCCACACTCACCTTAGCTTCTTCATTCACGTCCCAGGTGAAGGAGACGGCGTTATATGCAATCTCTTCAATGTTGCCGATCGTATTAAAGCTCTCCTTGTAATCAGCTGTGACACGAAAAAAGAAAAAGGTAGTAAAAGAATCAGCGTTACTGGGCGACATGTATTGAATTATCATTTTTCCAGTGGGGAAACGGCAACTTGGCCTATTCTTCTGTCTGTCTCCATGGCAACAGTCCAGGATTTGTGCTTGCTGATAATCTTTTACTAATATTTACTCTATAAGAATGTAAGCGTGTTCCTCTATTACAAGAGTAAACCTAGGTGAAGCAATGTTCCTACCTGATTTGTTCATTAGTTTCCTTTTTAACTCGGTTTATAGATTTCTTCCTCCTGACCAGGTTCCAGAGGAACCACCTACCTAGTCCCTCTCCTACTCACTTTTCTGCCACTGAATTTGGCCGGCAGTGCCAGAGTATTCCATAGGGATCGTTTCATAGGACAGAATATTCTCTTTATCAGCCGGGCAGGGTCTCCGGGGCTTCCGTGAAGAAATCCAAGAGTGCAGAAAAACTTCTTTTTTACTTCTTTTTGGATTCAGGTACAGAGAATTGAGTCAATCGTACTCAGCTCATTACCACCACCTGTCCCCTCAAGGCCCTCTCTTATTTCTTTATTTATGTAATATTTATTTATTCCTTTTTATTCTCTCTATCCCCCACCCCCAAACACAACAGCTATCAACATGTTTGCTCTGTATCCTTATGAAATAAGTTGGGTTGATTTGCCTGTGTACATAGTTTTCATTTTCACAAATTGTGCCGTACTGTGACTAGGGTTGCCAGATTTAGCAAATATTTGGATCATACTCTAAAAAAGTATTTGTTGTTTAACAGAAATTCAAATTTAACTGGGCACCCTGTATTTCATCTGGCAACCCTCGCTATGGGCCTTTTCAGACGTGTCCACGTTGCTGGTTGTAAGCCTAAATCCTAGCTGTGGTTGCACAGAATTTAGTGGTGACCGCCAACTACAATTTACTTATCCCCTCTCCCCAGAGATGGACCCTTCAGTGGTCTCCAGCTCTCTGGTACCACAGACAACACTGTGATATTCCTCTGTCTCCACTGTCACTGCCTTAGTTGGTCTTCAGGTCTAGACACGACGTTCCTAGTAGCTTAATCCTCACTACTTCCTGAGGTTTTTAGCTCATGCTTACCATCTAGATTTTTCCTCTACTCTTGGCCTCCTTGGATATGACATCCTACCTCCACTCCATCCCTTGTGTACTAAGTAAACATTGGCCATGTCCTGCTTGGCTGGCATGACGGTAAGGCCCATCTGCTTTTCTTTGAGGTCTGGTTCATTCACAACTTGATCACCTAATCACATATGTTCTTTCTTTCTAAACTTTCATAATTATTTTTCTAAAACGAAAACTCTAATCATGTGCTTTTATTAATTTTTTAAGGCTAAAACTTACACCATGACCCATCATATGCTTTACAATTAGACCCTGCACACTTCTGTGTCATCACACTCCAGCCCCACAATGGGGGCCAGAGGAAGGTTCAATACTAATGATATTGGAGGTCTTTTTGTTTATAAAATCTTTTTGAATATGTTTCTGAGTTAGGATGAGTTATTATGATTGACTTCCAGTATAAAGTATAAAGTGTTCATTGTCTACAAAATTTGACATGTTTCTGGCCAAATGGGCATTTCCTCAACCTGTGTTCTAAGTGGCCCTATCACTCCAGGGCTGGTGGCTTCTTGAGGCTTCAGCAAGTTCTCTATGTTAATGCTGTAAGATTTTGAAGTCTGCTTTCCTAAAATTCACATATCTGATCATTTTTAGATCATTTCCTCCTCATTTATCACAAAATCTAAATTCATGTGATCCTTTACCAAGATTTTAATTACCTTCTCTTCCTAATACAACTCATTTTGTTCGTGTGCATTAGGCTGGGAGAAGCAGGACTCCTATTTGATTTTTCTATCCATAACACAAATAATAATAAAACAAAGTCCATAGTAATAATATCAATAAGTTTAGGGGAATTCCCTGGTGGTCCAGTGGTTGGGACTCAGCACTTTCACTGCTGGGGCCCCGGTGGATCCCTGGTTGAGGAACCAAGATCGTGTAAGCCGTGTGGCATGGCCAATAATAATAATAAATAAAATAAGTTCATAATAATCCATAATACAACAAAGTCAGTTTGATCTTGTGTTTTTAAAATAACTCCTTATTACTGGGACCTGGATTGCTGGTTAAATTCAGAAAAACCTACTGAGATGTGCTCTCCAGAATGGCCCTCAGACTCACTTCCTATAATGGGTCATGTCAATCTATACTGACCAGAATTCTATTTCCCCTCTTTCTCACCAAATTTCTACTTTTGTGGCCAATCCAGTGGGTACAAAGTGGTATGCTGCATTTCTTCTATCACCTATGAGTTCAAGCATCTCTTCACATCCAGGATAGCCAACGAGGTGTCTCCTTATACAAACTGCCTATTCATGCCCTTTGTCTATAATTTTATTGGTTTCCTCAGGGAAACTTTAAAGCAAAACTATCGATCTTTACATTTTAAATAAAGCACACACACTTTAACATAGAAGCTTGTGTGTTCACCACAGGGAAGTTGTTTACCATGAACAAATAAGAAAAATATTTAAAAGCAGGCACAATCTACTCACCCACTACAAACACATCTGTGTAGACTTCATTTTTCCTATCTCAGTCTCTGTCTCCCTTTCTCGAAAATAGGTAAATATTTTTACACAACACTGTAACAATTATTTTTTAATTTACTTCTTTTCCCTTTAATACATCTTCAGCATCTTTCCATGTCACTAAATAAAATTGTGGAAAATAGTTTTAATGTCCAAATACTATTATCTTGGGTTGAAATAAAATGCTATAACTTTATTTTGCTCCTATTGGACCCTTAAATGATGTATAATACTTTGCTACCTTAAATAGCGCTTCATCTAATTATCTTTATGGCAAAATAGTCATATATACTTCATTATTTCATTAACATATATTCTCAGAAGTGAAATTAATAGGTCAAAGGCAAATATATTTTTGAGGCTTCTACTTCACTTTGTCAGATTGCTCCTAGAAAGGTTAAAACAGTTTATATTCACAATAACAGTGCGTGACTTCCTGTTTCCTCAAACTGCCTCTTTCCAAGTTGGTATGCAAAGCATGCTAACATTATTTTATTTGCAATTCCTTGATTGCTAAAGGATAGAAGTCTTCTATTTGCTTTCTGGCTCTTTGTGTTTCTTTATATTCTTTCTCTTTGTTTTTAAAATTTATTCATTTATTGTAACAGTTTATTGTTCTGTCTTTTGCTCATTTTTCTCTTAGGGAATTCAAATTTTCTTATCGATTTAAAGTAGATACTTAAAGCTAAGCGATAAAACAGAAAGCAAAGGAAAACGATTTTATATCCTACAAGTTTAAAAAAAGGCTTTATGACTATATTTCAGATGATTTTAAATGCAAAACTGTGCTTTCAGCAGGCCAGCCAGTTTCTTAAAATTTTGAAAAGAAAACAGATCACTGAACTTAAAGGAACTGAGTTCCCTGATTCTTCATAGCTATTTGTTTTAAAAGATAGTCTTACAATTTTGTTTTGCAATTTTTAATAAGCATTTTTAAAATCATAAATCAATCATAAATTTAGAAAGCAAATGCCATATCTAGCAGTAAAGAGAAATCAGAATGGTTTGGTCAAACACCTAACCTACATCTTTTTAAGTTTTTATTTTTCCACACCTTCTCTACCTGAAAAATTCCTCCCCTAAAAAAATATGTTAGCTTAGAAAAGTAAAGAATTTTAAAAACAAATGCAATACAAACACAAATAAATGCTTTCTGGGTCTTGCACAGGGTCTCTGTCAGTTTCTCTCTATCATGTTCACTTACTCAATCAACAAAGGTATTGAACAAATATTTACTGTGTGTTCCCTATATACTGGGCAGCATCCTCACGCTTAAGAAACAGCAGAAAATAAGACTAGGTCCCTGATCTAATGGCGCTTACAGTTCGGAAGGAGACAGAATACAAATAATTAGACAAATAAATAAATGAAAAACATATTACGTTTAATATGCTTTTTATGCTAAAAACAAAAAAAACAAGACTGGTCAGGCTACTGTTTATTGGGTGGCTACATTACCTTGCTTATTTCCTTCATACTACATATCAATGTTTTATTTATTTGTTTATTTATTTAACACTGCCATTTCCCATTAGCTAGACATGCTATGTAAAGGCAAGGAACTTAAATACTGCTACTTTCTCAGTGTTTAACATTATCCAGATAAGATGCATTCCATAAATTTGTTGAGTAAAGAATGAATAATGGATCCATGAGCAGTCTAAACAAAAATATAACTAAGAGACTAATGTCACACACTCCTCTTTAACCTTATAAAAGACATATCTGTTCTTCTCTACCCCCTTGTTTTTAGTCTCTAAGCCACTCACCTATAGATGGTGAAACAGCTCTGCTATCATATGGTGACTGTCAAAGTTTTGTACACGACTTACACACATTGATATTGCTTTGTCCACATGCATTTTAGTCCAATAAACAAAATGCTAATAGATGTGTCTCCTGTTTCTGAAAACTGTCTTAATGTCCTTTGATAACTGTTGTTTGCTTAAGGGTTCATGACCCTTGGTGTAGGAATAAAACCTCCACAACCTGTTGTTAACTCTTCATGAATTTATTTCCTCAAGAAAGTTTCTCAAACCCAAATTTTGTAAATGCTGATAGCTGCAACCAGTAAAAGGTATTGTAGGACTTCCCCAGTGGTGCAGTGGTTTGATAACTGTTGTTTGCTTAAGGGTTCATGACCCTTGGTGTAGGAATAAAACCTTGGTTTTAATAAACCTCCAGGAATAAAACCTGTTGTTAACTCTTCCTGAATTTATTTCCTCAAGAAAGTTTCTCAAACCCAAATTTTGTAAATGCTGATAGCTGCAACCAGTAAAAGGTATTGTAGGACTTCCCCAGTGGTGCAGTGGTAAGAATCCACCTGCCAATGCAGGGGACACGGGTTTGAGCCCTGGTCCAGGAAGATCCCACATGCTGCGCAGCAACTAAGCCCGTGCGCCACAACTAGCGAGCCTGTGCTCTAGAGCCCACGAGCCACAACTACTGAGCTCGAGCACAACAACTACTGAAACCTGCTCACCCTAGAGCCCGTGCGCTGCAACTACTGAGCCCACACGCCACAACTACTGAAGCCCATGTGCTTTAGGGTCTGCGTGCCGCAACTACTGAGCTCGCATGCTGTAACTACTGAAGCCCACGTGCCTAGAGCCAGTGCTCCGCAACGAGAAGCCACCGCAATGAGAAGCCTATGCGCTTCAACGAAGAGTAGCCCCCGCTCACCACAACTAAAGAAAGCCTGTGCGCAGCAACGAAGACCCAACGCAGCCAAAAGAAAAAAAAGGTACTGTAATGAGCTGGTGTAATGAGCTTAGTTTCCTAGAGCTGCCATAACAAATACTACAAACTTGGAAGTTTAAAACCACAGAAATTTATTCTCTCATTGCTCTGGAGCCAGATGTTCTAAATCAAGGTGTTGGCAGTATTGGCTCCTTTTGGAGGTTCCATGCCTCTCCTAGCTTCTGCTGGTGGCTGGCAATGCTTGACGTCCCTGGACTTGCAGACATATCACTCTAATCTCTGCCTCTGCCTGCACGCGATGTACTCTTGTGTGTGTCTGTGTTTCTTCCCCCTTTTTCTTCTCTTCTAAGGACTTGTCATTGGATTTAGGGCCCACCCTAAGCCAGGATGATCTCATCTTGAGATGCTTAACTCATTACATCTGCAAAGGCCTTTCTCCCAAATAAGGTCATGTTTACAGGTTCTGCGACTTAGAATATGAACATACAATTTTTGAGAGTTACCATCAACCCCTGCATCTGAGATTCCCTCCTATGATTGGAAGTCATGTGATTTGAGTGTATGGCTTATTCTTGTATGAGAGCCACCGTAGCTAAAAAGTAATCACCCTACTTTAAAAGAATTTTAAAGCATTTAATTGTGAACATACAGGCATGCCTCCGATATATAGTGGGTTTCATTCCAGACCACCCCAATAATGCCAATATTGAAATAAAGTGAGTCACACAAATGTTTTGGTTTCCTAGCGCATACAAGAGTTATTGCTATAAATGCTAACCATCATCTGGGCCTTCAGTGAGTCATAATCTTTTTGCAGGTGGAGGGTCCTGCCTGGATGTTGACGGCTGCTGACTGATCAGGGTGGCGGTCACTGAAGGCTGGGGTGGCTGTGGGAATTTCTTAAAACACGACGACAATGAAGTTTGCCGAATTGATTGACTCTTCTTTTCAAGAATGATTTCTCTGTAGCATGCAATGCTGTTTGATAGCATTTTACCCACAACAGGACTTCTTCCAAAACTGGAGTCAAACCTCTCAAACCCTTCTGCTGCTTTATCAACTAAGTTTTCTTCTTTGCTCAACCGTAAGAAGCAACTCCGCATACATGAAAGTTTTATCATCAGATTGCAGCAATTCAGTCACATCTTCAGACTGAGTCGCTAACTCTAGTTCTGTTGTTATTTCCACCACATCTGCAGTTACTTCCTCCACTGAATCTTGAACCCCTCAAAGTCGTCTATGAAGGTTGGCATCAACTTCTTCCAAACTCCTGTTCATGTTGATATTTTGACCTCTTTCCATGAACCACAAACGTTCTTAATGGTATCTAGAATGGTGAATCCTTTCCAGAAGGTTTTCAATTTACCTTGCCCAGATCCATCAAAAGAATCACCATCTATGGCAGCTATAGCCTTACAAAATGTATTTCTTAGATAATAAAACTTGAAAGTCGAAATTACTCTTTGGTCCATGGGCTGCAGAATGGATGTGCGTTAGCAGGCATGAAAACAACAGTAATCCCATAGTACCTCTCCATCAGAGCTCTTGGGTGACCAGGTGCATTGTCAATGGGCAATAGTAATACTTAGAAAGGAATCTTTTTTTCTGAGCAGTAGGTCTCAACAGTGGGCTTAAAATACTCAGTAAACACATGTGCTGTCATCCAGGCTTTGTTGTTCCACTTATAGAGCACAGTCAGAGTAGATTTAGCATATTTCTTAAGAAACCTAGGATTTTCAGAATGGTAGATGAGCATTGGCTTCAACTTCAAGGCACCAGCTGCATTAGCCCCTAACAAGAGAGTCGGCCTGTCCTATGAAGCTTTGAAGCCAGGCATTGACTTCTCCTCTCTAGCTATGCAAGTCCTAGATGGCATCTTCTTCCAATATAAGGCTGTTTCGTCTACACTGAAAATCTGTTGTTAAGTGTAGTCCCCTTTATTAATGACCTCAGCTACATCTTTTGAGTAACTTGCTGCAGCTTCTACATCAGCACTTGTGCTTCACCTTGCACTTTTATGTTACGGAGATGGCATCTTTCCTTAAACCTCATACACCAAGCTCGGCTAGCTTCCAACTCTTATTCTCTAGCTTTCACACCTCTCTCAGCCTTCACAGAATGCAGGAGAGTTAGGACCTTGCTCTGGATTAGGCTTTGGTTTATGGGAATCTTGTGGCTGGTTTGATCTTCTATCCAGACCAGTAAAACTTTCTCCATGTCAGCAATAAGACTGTTTTGCCTTCTTATCATTCGTGTGTTCCTGGAGTAGCTCTTTTAGTTTCCTTCAAGAACGTTTCCTTTGCATTTGCAACTTGCCTTACTGTTTGGAGCAAGAGGCCTAGCTGCTGGCCTGTCTTGGCTTTTGACATGCTTTCCTCACTGAGCTTAATCACGCCTAGCTTTTGATTTAAAGGGAGAGATGTGAGACTTGTCCTTTCACTTGAACACTTACAGGTCACTGTAGGGTTATTAATTGGCCTAATTTCAATATTGTGTCTCAGGGAACAGCGAGGCCCGAGGAGACGGAGAGAGATGGGGGAATGGCCTGTCGGTGCAGCAGTCAGAACACATACATTTATCAATTAAGTTTGTCGTCTTGTATGGGTGCGGTGTGTGGTGTCCCAAAACAATTACAATAATAACATCAAAGATCACTAATCACAGATTACCATAACAAATTCAGTAACAATAAAAAAGTTTGAAACATTGAGAAAATTACCGAAATGAGACACAGAGACGTGCAGTGAGAAAATGCTGTTGGGAAAATGGTGCCAATAGACTTGCTCCATGTAGGGTTGCCCCAAACACCCAATTTTTTAAAAAGCAGTATCTGTTAAACACCATAAAGTGAAGCCCAATAAAACGCTTCATATTACATTTCGAATGGACCCTTATTTCTTTAAAAAAATGACGAGGCAACACAAAAACTACAGGTTTTGTACACTGGTTTGTAAATATCTGTAGAATGCTAGCATCTACTTGGTGAGCACGAGGATATAAACAGAAATATGGCTTAGATGTTTCCAAAAAGTGACATGATGGCACAAAACTACAATTGGCTAAAACAAGTTTCTAAAAAATGTATGTCAACGGAATCTGAGTTACGAAGGTAGTTCTTAGTAATCTTAGTCATTCACACAAAGGAATAACCCTAAAGTACACAACCAGCTCCAACCATCAAAAACAACGCATCCCTGGGAAGAAGAAATGAGAGTTCGTCTAATGAAATAAGAGTGAAGTTGATCTCACTGTTAATGTCATGTTGCCGGTGACAGAGTCAAACTTTCCAGGGTCTGTTCTCAGGCTGAGTGTGTCCTTGGCATGTCAGAGTGAGGCATATGGGAATGCACAGCCATAGAGATTCTCTAGGGCCTGTCAGGATGACCTCCAAAGACGGAGACTGATAAGTGTCTGGATTCTCGTCGTTTATAGGCTTGTGTGGATGTTCTGTAACAGGGATAATCAAATGCTGGGGTGCATCAGAATCACTGGAGGGCTTTGGTAAAATGCAGATGTCTGAGCCCACTCCCAGAGATTTGGATTCAGCAGGTCTGGGATGTGGCAAAGAATCTGCCTTTCTAATCAGCGCCCAGGCAGGGCTGTTGCTGCTGCTCTGGAGACCATCCTGGGTAGCATGGATCTACGGCAAATTGAAATGACTGAATCCTTGGTGTGCATTTGATTTATCCCACATATAGTCTTAGAAAGCGCTAGATATGCCTTGATGTCCTACATCAACTACCCATGACGTCCATGAGACAGATTGTTCTGCTTCCTCAAAGGTCTCCCCTCTTGGGTGGACATCAACACCACATACCGGAGGACCAGGCAGTTACCTACGTGGTGAGACGTGGGTACCACCTGCTCCAAAACATTTGCTATTCTCTTGCCTGGAATCCCATCCTAGAACTCACTTTCCTTTAGGAACAGACACTGTCATCTCCTGACATGAAAACGCAAATGCTCCTGGGACAGTAGTAACTGCCACAGACTGAGAGCTTACTGAGTGCCAAGCCTTCCACCGACGTATCTCATCTAATCCTCACCACCGCTCTGGGAGGTAGGTATCAGCATCCTCCTACAGGGAAGTTAAGCTGCTCGTGAAAAATAACGTGGCTGGTAACAGACCAACCTGTGATTTGAATCTAGGTCTGTTTAATGCCAAAGGCCATACTTTTAACCACTGCCTATATTTATCTTGCAAATTAAACACTAAATGGCCACCAGATAGTAATATCTTACAGAGAAAAATCATAGCATAGCCTACGTGGCAACTAACTGGTAGAGAAGTGCTGGGGAATGTAAGTTTGATGATGTGGAGAGACTGGACATTTTTGGACCACTGCAAATGCCTTGACAGAGGAGGGCAAAGTCAGGGGTGTGTCCTGCAGACCCCAGGAAGATGGAGCTCACAAACTAGCCCTTCTGAGAAAGCAAGGGATGTCGGGGCAAAGATGATAAACTTGACAGTGTTTCAGCAAAGGGCTGCTAGGCACACGTGGACGTGCAATACTTTCTGTATGTTTTTGGCAAGTTATATTCTATGTTGAAATTATGGGATTCAATTCTATTTTAATTGTGATGGAAAGCAGGACGGTGAATCCTTTGTTATCTTTTAAAATTGTTTTGCATGGAATCAGTGGTCTGTTAAAAGGTCTTTAAATTCAGACTTTTGTAGATTGAGTTTTCTTCAGACTGATTGTATGTGTAAGTGTGATTCCGGAATGCGGTCAAAGGAACTATTAATTCCTTCACCTTAATTAAGCTTCAGGTGCTTGGTAAATTATAAATACCCCTTTCAATTATTTTTTGTATGTATTGTTGCAGATAAAAAGAAGTGCTGTAATTAAAGTAAAAACTGCTTCTCTTTTGAAAGGGGTAGATTCTGCCTGGACTCGTGTAATGATGAAGCTGAATGCTGAAAATGGCTCAGGGCGCTACTGCCAATTCAGTGTGCAATACGCCACAGCCTAAGAAGATGCCTATCTTGAAAAGCCAAGAACTTGGGGTAGTTCATGTATTTGGGGTCAGGATGCTACAAGGAGTCCATTTATAGAGTGGTGCCCAAAGCACAGAGAGAAAGGACACTGGTGGGGGAGACTCCCAGACCTGAATTTAATTTCTATCCTCCTCTCACAAGCCCTAAGACGTCCAGTGAAAAGTTACTGAACCTCTCTGCACTTGTATTTCCTCAGCCACAAACAGAGGCGATGTCTAAGGGAACAGACCCTGCTAGTCCTGTGGTCAGTGACAGAAACAACGTTGCTCCCCACTTTCCCCCAACCCTTCTGTCCTCAAACATCTGCTTTTCTCTGTCTGCAATGGCCACATGGGATCAGCTCAAATTCAGGAACCAGTTGAGGGTCATTCTAGGAGTATTCGCCCTGACTTGAAATAGGTAAAATAAATAAACCTTAGTCCAAGTAGGTTCTGAGATTTTTTTTTTTCTGTTTGCAAAATCAAAGAAGCAGCTTCTTAAAATCTGAATGACTCACGAGAACACTAATGAGCCCACGATTTCCTTTATGATACTTTTACCAAGTCAGAGGTAACCTGGGTTTCCTGAAGTGTGTTGACACTTGAGCTGATTTTTAGAGGCACTAAATGTATTTCCATCACTGGGTCCTGGGCCCTGAGCAAATAGTAGGAACAGCCACCAGTTTCTGAGAGCTTAGTGTGTGCTAAATACACATACTTCACAAACACAACCTCAGGCAATTCTGATCAGTAGCTTTTTTTATGATTCCTACTTGGTATAACAGGCAAACGTGTCAAGTACCTCTCCTCCCCGGCCGTCACTTAGTTTTGAAAGGGCCAAGCTGGGATTGAAGCCTAAGAAGTTCTGTCTACGTACAAAGCAGAGCCTTTCGCTTTCTGTGATATATAACGTTTCCAACGAGCACCTTTCCATACATAATCCAGGACAAAGGGGGCTGACATTATGAAAACATAAGTTGTGACTCACAGAATGTGATTGGCATAGAACGACTCTTTGGCACTATTAAAGCTGGAGCTATTAATAATATTATTGATATTTACTCTCCACACATCATTTAAGATGAACTCTTTCTTGGAATTTTCCCAGTAGGCTAAACCTAATATTTTCTTTGTGTTTGACTCACCCTTCTATTTCTTGAGAAGGAATTACATAGGCCCATGAGATAGCTTTCAATTGCACTGACCATAAACTTAGAGGAAGAAAAAGCATTTTACATTGTAACCCATTACTGCATTCAGACATGCTAGTACTTTTACTCTATTTGACTTCATTGTTTAAATGCTGGTCCTGAAGACCTAAACAGATGTTTCTCCAAAGAAGATACAAAGATGGCCAATAGGTACCTGAAAAGCTGCTCGACATCGCTAATTATTAGAGAAATGCAAATCAAAACTACAATGAGGTACCACCTCGCACCAGCCTGAATGGTCATCATTAAAAAGTCTACAAATAACAAATGTTGGAGAGGGTGTGGAGAAAAGGGCCATATGATCCACCAATCCCACTCCTGGGCATGTATCCGGACAAAACTATAACTCGAAAAGACACATGCACCCTTATGTTCATTGCATCACTATTTACAATAGCCAAGACATGGAAACAACCTAAATGTCCATAAACAGATGAATGGATAAGGAAGATGTGAGATACACACACACACACACACACACACACACACACACACACACACAATGGAATACTACTCAGCTATAAGAAAGAATGAAATAATGCCATTTGCAGCTACATGGATGGATCTAGAGATTATCCTACTAAGTGAAGTAAGTCAGAAAGAGAAGGACAAATACCATATGATATCACATATGTGGAATCTAAAATTTGACACAAATGAACTTATCTACAAAATAGAAACAGACTCACAGACATAGAGAACAGACTTGTGGTTGTCAAGGGGGGCAGGGGATTGGGGGAGAGATGGATTGGGAGTTTGGGACTAGCAGATGCAAACTAATATACATAGAATGGATAAACAACAATGTCCTACTGTATAGCACAGGAAACTATATTCAGTATCCTGTAATACATCATAATGGAAAAGGGGGGAAAGAAGAATGCTGATCTTGACCCATAAAGTTGATTTCAAATGGAAAGTAGGTCATAGTCTGTGTGTAGACACATGTACACACATGCATATGTGCCTATACACACACCATGGCCTCTAGCTCTGAATTTAATTCAACTTGGATGAGCTTAAAATTTAACTCCTCTCATCAGTCTGTTATTTAGTGAGATTTAACTTCAATTTACCTATTTTGTCTTTTCAAACTATTTGTCTCTTAAATTTGTGAACAACACAAAAGTGCCTGACATATTCTGACAATTTACTGAATGGAGACATGGGTGGTGCTTCAGTGAGTAATTTATTCTTGTACACTGCATGAACTACTCGTGTTTTATGCCAGTTTTCCATTCTTCATTTCATTACTTAATATGCTAACAGTCTTAGGGTGAGGAAGGGGACAAGATGTTATAGGCACATAGGATTAGAAGTTAATCAGCCCAAATCATCTCAGGGCTCCCTCCCTCCAGCACAAGTCCCCAAACTTTCCCCACCCCAGTTATTTCCAGAAACTGTAACACTTCCCAGTTAAACCAACTCTAATTTATAAAAGAAAACTGAACTCTTTCTCAAATGATGATACTTTATGATTAGCAAGAGTCTTGAGAATTGCTGTTGTGTCATAAGACAGTCCACGGTCTCTCTCAAAGACTCATTCTAGTGTCTAGTAGCCCTTAAGATGAGAAATAATTTTCCAGCTCCTATAATTGTCCTTTTGAGTTGCAGACTGAATAGATTCAAACAAAAGAAATAACTTTTTGGTAATCGGTGGTGCAGGACACAGACACACTACAAGAAGTATAAATCCTCAGATGGATTACCTTTTGATAAACTGGGAATTATAAACCCAATTCCTTCAGTGGCTCAAGATCCATTAAAATTAACCTCCATTTTCAACCTCCCCGATAGCCCGTGGCTGCCCAGTCACTTACCAAATTGGTCCACAGATAAAGGAAGGGAAGTTTGTTATGTAGACGATAGGGTTGGGAGGTGTTTGTTCTATGAGGGATTTTTGCATTAACTGCTATTTGAATTACTCATGTTGCTATTCCTGTTTACTTATTTTCCAACAATTATTAGAGGATTTAGATGTTATTTCAAAATTGAAATTCCAATTCTCTTAAACATATTTTTTCAAGAAGGTAAATGTGTCCCTCAAAGGAGGGAAGCAATTCCCGCTCTTACTATTTTCTTTGGTGATGCTGAACCACAGCATCTGGGGATTGTAGGTGTGAGCACAGCAGAATCAGCAGCCACCTTAGAAAAGCTGGCTTCCCAATCTGTGAAATGGAGATAATACAGGGCTGGCCTCACAGCATCTCTCAACAATGATGAGATGCTCATTTATTCGGCTCTCGGTTTTTTCAATACTTGCCTTTTCAAGAGAAGAAACACTTAGTGGCAGCTCTGCGTTCCTGGAGCCAGTTCAAAGAGTTTTCTTAAGATTGGATCCTTATTTTGGCTTCTCCAGCCTCAAAGAGCTTAATTAAATTTGGGGAAAAACTTTCTCTTGGCAAGTTTTAGATTTTGTAAACAGGGGGAAAAAAAACCTTTAGATTTGCCTAATTCCACACTTGCGGGTACTGCAGAGGCAACGAAGACATACATTTGTTCCTGCTGAAAGGCAGAGCGAGAGAGAGGCTTCCAGCCATCACTGGAGGACAGCTGAAAAGACCAGCTCTATAGTTTTGTTCAGTAAATAGATGAGTCTCGTGAAACTATCAGACTGTATTGCCAGGGGTTTTTTGTTTGTTTTTTTAATTTTTAAGCCAACCAAATAATATGAAAAAATGTGAGACTATCAGGTTATCTGAGGTGTCATTAAATGCATCTCTAAAGAAAGAAAATAATTAGGCCCCAAGCAAAAAACATAAACTCAAATAAAAAGCATCGATTACATGTTTGAGATGAACACATGGTCTTATTACATCAGTAAAGATATAGAAAACGGCCCACCAAGTAGGGGTAGACAACGTGGTGGTACCCGGTAAACGTGAAAAAGAAAAAGATGCAACCCAGGAAATTAAAGCATTTTATGTTATTAAGCATGGTGCTTATTAAGAGGTTTTAGTTATCTCTGTGTATGTGTGTGTGTGTGTGTGTGCGCGCGCGCGCGCGTGCATGCGCACGCACACGTGTGCACACGTTAATTCTGAGACCTCATAACCTAAACCAGTATCTCTTTATGGGACAGCTTTAACCTTTTGTTAAAACAGATTCTCAGAGCATCTATTCGGTGGGTGCTCTTCAAGCACCCATTCCCTGCTTTGATCCTCTGCGTAACATTCCTTCTGGTTAACCACTCAGGGCTTCAAATTGCCAGCACTGGGGAAGAACTTTTCCAGAAAAGGTTTATTAAACAATAATGCCTAGAGCCAGACAAACACCATTCCTGGAAGCGGTGAAGAAAAATTAACTCAAATGAAAGACCACATTAAGTATCATTTTTAATTTCCAAATCTAGCTATCTTTTCTTGGGAAAGTGTGCTTTAAAACAACTTTCTATTTGTTTGCTTCAGGGAAAAACAATAATTTCTAGTTAAGTTAAAAAGGAGAAATTTCCCCTCGGTTTATTAGTGTAGGTATTATATTTCTATGTTAGCAATGAAGTCTTGGAGTTGTTAACCAAGTTGCATCAAAAAGCCTACAGCATAACACAATAATATATAAAATATGAGAAATTAAAGTACCAAATGCACATTTAGCTGGCATCCAGAAAAATACCACCAAAATTGATCCTTTCATCATGGAAGAGGACACAGCCCGACCGCACCCTGATCTCCCTGTTAACAAGACACATGCCCGCTTACCACGGTATTACCCACATACACAGAAGCATACATGGAAGTTTGTTCATCAACTAGTCAGCACTGGTTGAGCATCTTTTCTGTGCCAGGCTCTATACCAGGTGCCGGTTATACAAAAGTTAAAAAAAAAAATCTTCTCTCCCCTCAAGAAGCCTGGCATCTAGTGGAATGGACAGAATGTAAACTGATAAACCAAGAGAAACACAGCAGACGTGTTATTGTCTAGACATAAACTAAAACGCGTGGAGGAAGCAGCTGACTATGCCTGAAAGATGAGGAAGATCTCACCTAAGTGGGGTCGGGGGGAAAGGTCTTAGGGGCGAGATGTCAGCCAGGTAAAGGAGAAGAGCCCTAGAGAAGGAATGAAGGAGAGGTTGGAAGTAACTAGGAAAACTAGTGAGGGGTGAAAATACACCTGTAGATTTGGCATGAAGAAATTTTAATAAAAGGCAGGTGATGCTGGATTCAGACATGAGTAGTAGTTTAGGATGGGGGGTAGGCATTGACTCCTCTTTTAAGAAACATGGATTGGAAGGAAAGAGGAAGACCCAGCAATAGTGTTTTGCAAGGGAGTCTGCCAGGATCAGGGCCTGTAAGTGTGGGCGGTCTCAACTCTGCCCCTGTCCTGGTCCATTCCCTGGGGGAAGGCTGAGGGAGCCCCGGATCACCCTAGGCACACATGCCAAGGAGGAAATGATTCTCCCCAGAGGTGTTCGTCCCCAACAGAAGGAGCTTCTAGGACTCATACACAGACATGCATGCAATAAATAAAAACCCACAGTGGCTCAATTTTCATTGAAAACTAATTTGTTCCGCCTGAACTAAGATTAAACTTAAAAAAAATCTGCCGTTTGTAATCTTTTAAATATATAACATTAATAGCCTACCATTTTTATCACGTAAATATTGTATAACCAAAGTAGAAGATGAAAAAAGTTTTCCAGGAGCTGTGGCTACGGTACTTCTCTATAAAACAGAGGCGCCCTACACTGCCTGTACCTGTGGCAACAGCCAAACCACGACGCCACGTGAGCAGCGGGTCGGGCGGAGCCTGGCCCATACCCCAGCCTGTTCCCGCCTGTGCAGGGGGCAGGCTCAAGGCTGCTCCTCTAGTTTAGCTCTGACTCACTGCCTTGACTCTCCAGGCAGCCCTGGTTGGTTTTTGTTGTTTCTTTGCTTTTTTTTCTTTAAGTTGAGGGCTCTCAAGAGGTGGTGTTCTATTTTGAATCAAATTTCCTTTTCATATCTATTCAGAAGTGTGGAAAGAATCTAGGAAACATCAAAAATCAAAATTCCATTTACTTGAGTTATTTTGAAAGGAGGGAAGTCCCACACTTTCCCGACTGCAGGAGAGAGCAAGTTTGTACAGTTCTGGGGGAGGAGGGCTCTCCACAGAGCACAGCTCAGGGGCGGAGTGGGAGACCCAGAGGAAAAGGAGAGAGTGGCAGGGCACACTTGTCTCCCAGGCCTATGTGAGCCACAGATTCACTCTGACTACTTGGCTACCCGACCTCTTGAAAGGCAGCAGCTGCCTCGCCCAACCCACCAGTCTCTTTTCTGCACAGCTCTGAGTAGCCCAACCCAGGTTTGAGTATAAAAACTGCAAGAAAGCACACTTGTAGGGCACATCCAAAGCCAGCCTCCTCTAGAAAGCTCAAAGCAAAAAGGAAGGAAGGAAGGGAGGAAGGAGGGAGGGAGGAAAGAAAGAAAGAAAGGGGGGAGAGAGAGAGAGAGAGAAGGAGGGAGGGAGGAAGAAATGAAGGAACGAAGGAAGGAAAGGTGTGACAACTTTATTCGCAATTCCTATTTGAAAGTGGAGTAGGATTTCAGACAGAAGAGAGCTCCCAGGCCTGGACAGACAGCCAAGGTGAATAAGTCCCAGTGGTCAATGAAGTTCTGTATTCGAAAGTCTTCTGAAAGGCTTCTCTTTGACTCTCAAAGAGAACAATTTAGAACTAAACGTGAAGAAATATTTTGATTTCATTGGAACGTAAGTGTTCCTGAAAGCTTTATCTTAATATAAGATTGCTATTAACAACACGATTTAAAAATAAAGAGATAGATTTGCATTAGGGCACAGACGAAAATCCTATAATCACACGCTAATAACCCAAGATGTACTACAATTGCCTACTAATTACCATGGAAAAGTATGGGATTAATATTAACAATATAACTAATACAACCTGGTACAGGGAAAGATTACTTACTGGGAACCAAAATTAAAGACAGACTGAATAAAGAGCAAATGGTTAGTTTCACAATTAACTACAAAATTATGTCAATACTGGTCACATTGGACGTGACTATAACGTAATGATCCTTATTCGGACATGCTTGTGGAATAAGTCTCATTACATGACAATCTACACCACCCGTTCTGAAAGCGCAAAAACTGTGATGTCCATTATTTTGAAACATGTGCATTGTAAAGCAAGAAAGTAATTCTGTTCAGTAGAGAAATTATATTTGAATGAGTTTCAATGTATCTGCTGTTGCTTCGGATTTTTCATTTTATAAATCAATATTAGTTGTTGAACGTCTTATAATTTTCCTTCCCTGTTTGAAAGGAAACAAAGAGAAAAATATCCCTTCCCAGGAAAGTGGTTTTGGAATTATTCACGGTTTGAGTAGACTTGGTATGCAGTCTGGTTCATTTTGTGATTTGTGGTTCATTTCAAATGTTTTTAAAATGGCTTACATCGTGCAAAACTGGATCCCTCCACCATGCAAATGAGTCCCGGGTAACTCCCAGCCTGCTCCATGTGTGTCATCATGTCCCTGGCTGGACTCAGCACTGGCCGGCCTCCACTCCCCCGCAGCTGGCCACACTGCCCCGCCCGACCCCCTGCCTCAGGGCGGGACACCGCCTCGCCCGGCTAACAAAGCTGAGCTTTTCTTCTGTGATTTTTATCTTCTCCTTTATTCCCAGAGCCAGTCAGTCCCGGAGAGTCCACCAGTTCTAGAATTCATCTCTCATTCCTGGGTTAACTTTGCATCTCTCCTTTCCCAGCCATAACCGTCTCTCCCTCACTTCAATCCCACCCCCATGCTGGCCCAGAACTACCTCTCTGAAATACAGATATCACTGCATGACAGTCCTGCTAAAAATCCTCAGTGGTTATCCAAAGCCTCCAAAATCAAATACTACAACTCACTGAAGAGAAATACCGCCTCGTCACCATATTCCTTTTGCCTTTATTTATTCCCAGTCTCCTCCTCGTCAGAGTTCTGCGAGGACTGAAAAGTGAATGCAACACGTCCACCTGGGTGAGTGACAACTTTTATGAACCCTCACTTACGTATTCCTGGATCTCTAAAGCCCATTCTGTTCAACAGTAGAAAAACTGAATTAGCAAAATACAAAGTATGCATGTTACACCTCAATATAAAAGAGTATAAACACACACTTTTCAATAGCTCCCCAACAAAACCGCAAACCAAGACTCTGGAGCCAAGCTAATGTCAAAGCAGCAGAGGACGAGAAACCCTGAGCTTAATTCCCCTCAGCATCTGGTGTGGTGATGTTCCTCTGCAAAGACCCACCCCACGGTCTGAGAGGTAGCATTTCCCCAACATTCCACCTGCAGCTCTGGGCGTTACCACCAGGACACATGTGGTATTTGTCAATAGCCCTCTAATACCTGGAACCTTCTGGGCCTTGGACCCTTAAACACCCAGCTGGGCTCGTTCAGCCTCCACGGTAGACCTGGAGCTTCAGCCCGTACGTCATGGAAACAGCTTTAAATGGGGCTCCTCTTAGAGCTTGAGACCGGCAAATTCCATCTGTACTTCATATCCCTGGTGCTCTAAGATTCCCCTTAAAAAAGCAAGCGCCTCCACAGCCACCACAGCCTTCAATCTCATTTTCTCAACCCAGTTTACGCGGGACTTCCCTCCTTCTCCCCACTCCCTGTGTAAGTTGAATCGATGACACTCCCACCGGCATGCACGAGAGTTTCCACCCCTCCCATCTTTGCCAACAGTTTTACCAGATTTTATAAAATTATGCGCCAATCTCACTCTGGTTTTTCTGTCTGGATTCCTGCACCTCCGCGTGGGCTGCTTCCCTGGCTCACAGCACTCTCCGCCACCTTTTCGAGCTCAGCCACTCTTGTTACCTCTTCCGAGGGGTCTTAGAAACATCTCAGGGAAGTGCTCTTCCCAAGTGCCCCTCACGCGTGGTATCTTAGCTGGTCATCTTCATGCCTCTAGACTTGAGCAGTCCGAGGAGGGGGCTCCACCTTACTTACGTATCTCTGAATTGCCTGTTCCTAACAAAGGGTCCATTTGCTGAGCGAATGTGGAATCACTCTGCCTTTCTGCAAGCTGGTGGTAACTAAGATGGGACCGGCACTAACTCCATGCCCCCTTAGGGGCTTTCACCCTCAGAGAGGAGCAAACGACAGATATCGTCAAAGCGGTGATTCCGTACAGTAGGTACAACTGGCACAGGGACAATCTCTGGGCTGCAGAATGTAAACGTATTTATGACCAGGGATAATTCTGTTATCCGATGAGCTCACAAGAAAGAACTTGTGAAACTTGGAGAACTCTGCTTGTGTGCTTTGCCAAGCAGCAGAAGGCACTTGGGCTGGGGTTGGTTTGTTGTACTTATATCCAGTAAGAGCTAATTGCTAATGCTTCCTTCCCCACCAACAGAGTTTATGGCCTAATGTACAAGAACCATGTCTCCGAACTGGCTTTCAGAAATATCAGAACTAGTAGCGGCCAAGAGTCCTACCACCCAGAGTGCAAGATGTTCTCAATGTCTGGAGAGAAAGGCGTAGAGGAGAGAAGAAGGACCTCAATGCAAGGTCAATTCATGAATGTGTGCAGTCACTCTGCATGGCCTGATGGGGGCCAAGAACTATCTACAGGTCAGGATACAAAGACAATAGACAGTGGAGTAAAGACATAGAATAATAAAAAATAAAACAAGGGGTGCAAACTCCAGCATTCCTGGGTTTCCATCTTCACTTACCAGGGATTTGACCCTGGGTAAAATTCTTAGTCCCTCACCATCTCAGTTTTTAAACAACAAAGTAAGTTGTTCTCAGGAGGAAGGACAAAATGTTTATGTCTGATGCACAGAAAGAGCCCAGTACAAAGAAGGCAACAGACACATGGGAGCTTTTATTAAGACACAGTTCACTCCTTCAAAAGCCTGCCTCCCGTCACTGTAGTAAGAGTTTCATACATACATTTGTTCATTCATTCATTCATTCACTCATTTATTCCTTCAGGAGATATTTATTGAACACTCACGATGACTTGGGCTCTGTGCTAAGCATTGGGGCCGGAGCAGAGAACAAATCAGACAAGTGCCTGCTCTTACGGGCTTATTCTAGTAGGAGGGGGCACACAATAAGAAATAGAAACATATATTCATAATAACCTGTTAGGTGATAACAAGCAGTCTGCAGTAAACTAAAATCAAGGGAGCTCGAGAGTGATGAGGGGGTGACTTTGGGTAAGGAGATAGGGAAGGTCTCCCTGATAAGGTGACAACAGGCAAAGGCTCCAAGAAGTGAGGGAACAAGCTGGGCATCATGGGAGTATCCACTCAAGGAGGGATGTCACTGGTGTGAGGCAGGGATGGCCTCACCAGGAACTCCACTCAGCACACAGGAAGCTGGGAGCTGAGGCGCCACGTGCTCTGAGGGGCAGCCTCCTTCCCTGGCCCTCAGGCTCTCACTCTCCTTTCCACGGATCCACAGACCGTGCTCCATCGGGGACGCAGAGGGTCCTCTCCCACCAGGCAGCCAGCACACAGGGGCTACTCAGAGCATCAAGAGTATGTGGGAGATGAAGAGTAGCCACAAAGAACAGCCAACAGTCTTATCCAAGGGAGACAGACTTATGTCAGGGAAGATGCAGAATGTTCTCCAGGCATGATTATTTCAGGGTGCAAGAGATGCCAGGAGAATCCTTGAGTGTGAGTGCTGAGGGGATGTTGAAGAAGGAAAGACACAAAGAGAGGTAAGAGCTCCATCGGGCTTCTCCTGGAATGGAGGGAGGGAGGCCGCGTGCTGGAGACAGGCTGGTTGTCCCAGGCACCCCCGGAAAGGAGAGGAAAGGATGCGCACACCCACACACACAAAATTGTGTTACGCGTAATTTGAGGAGTTTGAGGTTCCCCTGTAGCCCACACCCACAGACCCCAAGGACCAAGGTTATGAATGTTTGTTTTAGCAAAAGGGGCCTCATCTCAGTCTCTAACATGAGCTTCAAGTTCACTACCTGCAGGGCTCAGCTGAACCTGCTGACCACAGTGGCTGGTGGAGGCGTGGGAACTGCAACTTTGGAGCCCTGACTTTAACCTCCAGTTCATGGAGGTGAAGAAAGATAACACATTACATAATTTGGGATTCTTCCTTTTCTTCTGCAGGCTACTAGAAGGTTCTCAACCCCAAATGACAACGGTATAGCATACACACTCTTGGGCCTCCCTACCCCCTCAGCAGCCAACGTACAGCCACACGAACATTCGCTACACGGCCCTGCACAGTGACTACCGGTGACGGCTACCACACACAGACATATGTGCTGTGGCAGCATCAACTTCCCCATTCTACTGGAAATGGTGTTAACCACCCACTGGCAGAGGAACAAAGGGCTTGATTTTTTTTTTTTAATCTAGTACAAGAATGAATTAGATGAGATTTTTTGCATATTTCCTAACCCTGTCAGGTTGAGATTAGGGGTAGAGACTGTGGTCTGAAAATTGATTTTCCATTTGAAGCTAAGGGGTTGATTCAGTGTCTTCACCTCAGATTCAGAGCAAGTAGCCATGAAGCTACTTGGTAAGAGCCACGCATCTCAATGATGAATCGTGTGTGTACATGTGTGCACACACGCATGTGTAAAGGGTTACATGAGGGAGAAAAGGCAGGCAAGAGGTGATAAAGCAAAGAGGTAAGATCTGAAATCGTATGAGACCTGAGAGATCATTCTAGTCTAAGAAAAGTAAACCCTGTAACGACATGAAATTTAAACCAATAGGTATGCCAGGAAAATGCTTTTATTATTTGCCTTATTTGGACCTGGTCCATATTTCTATTTAACTGCTCCTCTCATTTTCTTGGGCAATAATTATAAGGCTAAACTTTTCAAATAAAATAAAATTGTTCCTCTGCTCTGTGCAGATTGGCTGCAAAGCAGGTTATGGCAAGTATCCCCAAATCCTTCACCCTAATCAGTCAGTTTTGGGGGTTCAGGGTATGACCTGGGTGAGGAAGACTGTTTTTATCCCAGTTCTTGCACTAATTCCTGCCCTAATTATCTGAGGACAAGTCACTTGGAAAGGTAGGTCAGTGAGCCTCTCTAGACCTCGGCTTCCTAGTTCATTAGATAAATAAGCTTGATGAGTTTACAGATGTGTATGTGTGGCAGGGGGGAAGGGGGAGGAGTGGTGTAGCCATTTTGCAAGAAAAAACAGCAAGTTAGTTTCAATATGTTCTACAGTGAGTCTCTAACCCTCACCTAGTTACTAACTTCTCTGCCATTGGTCAAGGGGCTCCAGCAAGTGTGAGATGGAAGGTCTGAAAAATCCTTCGTTACAACGCGAGAGAAATCAAAGTGAACATGCTTTTAATGGCTCATTAGCACCTCTGGTATCCAACACAGTGGAAACCTTCGCTTGGCCTATCCTCACTGGGGCTGTACGCTGTTGGTCTGCAAAATGTGAAAATAAAGCCTATAAATGAGAAATGATTTATTTCTCATGGAAGCAGCAAGTAGATAAAGTGTTAAAATTACTTAGAAACACATATACATTAAGTCCCCTGCCTTCAAGTTGTGAACTTTCAAAGATTCGAACCTGTGTTCACGTGTCCAGTCACGTAAGTTAGCTCATGTGTCTGGTGTACATTGTCACCTGCGTGCGTCCTCTGCAAGTGGTGGTGCTTTTGTGTACTTTACTGTACAGTACAGTACAGAGTACAGTAGTACAGTATCACTGGATCGTTTTTTCAAGAGGGTAGATAGAATTGAATCCAGCAAGGAAGCAGAACCTGTGCCATCAGCGTCAGGCGTGAGTGAGATTGCAGCTTGCCCTCCGTCTCCTATTGCTGAGGATCCTTCAGCTCTACCATCTCCCACCTCCTCTCCCTCCTCCAGTCAGTAACTCTTCTTGCCTGTTCACTCGATGCCAGCTATTGTACTGTACTACTGTACTTCTCAAGGTACTGTACTGTAAGATTAGAAATGTTTTCTTCGTTTTTCCTGTTTGTTTTCTATGTATTATTTGTGTAAAAAGTATTGATATTATAAACCTATTATAGCACTATATAGCCGATTGTGTTAGTTGGGTACCTAGGCTAACTTTGGTGGACTTACGAACAAATTGGACTTGCAAACGCGCTCTTGGAAGGGACTTCGTTCGTTGGTAGGGGACTTACTGTATTACTGCGTTTTTAAGTAATTTCTAGGTACTTTGAGATGCAATCCCTGACTTCCCCTGCTTTGCTCTGTGTCTCAGAGGTTGATTCCTGCAAAGTGCATGTGCCAGGGTCACGTGCCCTCTGCTTCAGGGTAATGTGGCCACTGGGAAGCACCGGGAGAGACTGGGAGGCAGGGCGAAGCCAGGGCAGCCCCTCTCCCCCCGCCCTCTTGGCACTGAGGGGTGTCTCTGGCAGCGACTCCTCTGAGGTTCTGCCTGCTCTTGGAAAGCTGGTCCCAGCTCCAGCTGGTGCCTGTTCCTGCTGGGCAGCTCTCACAACACCCAGCACCTCTCCCTTCGATCCTCTGGCCCTCCAGCTAAGAGCAGCAGACTCGTGCTGTTGCTCCTGTCTGCACTGTCTCACGGTGCCTTCAGCCCTCCCAACTCTGGCAATGAATTATCTCCACGGAACCACCTGGTGTGGGCTCTGCTTTCCTGACGGGACTCTGAGTCTTGTCCAGAGGGCTCTAGGTCTCTGAAGAACAGACATCATGTGTAGGAATGTACAGATTCCAGAAAACGCACTTGGCAGATCCATTCCTTCTCTGCTGCCGGGAAAGCTCTCTCAAACATTGCATTTGTCTGATCACCTAGGATCATTTGCACTAGACATGTGTTTGGATGGAAGGAACATGGAATGGAGAATTAGACAACGAGAATGCTGTATCTAGTCACGTGACCTTCGCAAGTACCCTAGAACCAAATGAGCTGAGGTTATTCACGCCACAGGGGGATAACAGTTCCTCTGGCCTGCCTGCCAATCATTAGGCTCAAACACAAGAGGGCATGGAAATATATTTTAGAAACTGGCACGGCCGTTGCAAAGCCAGATCTATTATTATAGGAGACACAGTTGACTTTTATGGAACGAAAAGTGTTTTGCTCTCAGCTTAGCCTGATTTTGACTTCTCAGCCTGATTTGTACTAAATGTACTAAAACATAGGAAAGGTGCACAGACTAGTGCCTGGCACGTCATGAGAGTGACGTGGGTCCCAGCTGTGATTTCTGGGCTGGGCTCTCCTTTGCATCATGACAACATGGCAGTTTACCAAAGATCGTGCCGGGAGGTCAAGGTCAACTTACCGATGTCGAGGACCCTCTGCTTGGCCGTGTGCTGTCGAGAGTGCCAGTACTTCCAGTATTTCAGCTGCTCGTCCCGGTTTTTGTCTTCACTGAAGACCACCATTACCACGCTCTGCAGAGGGGGAGAACCACGGAGCTTACTTTCTGTTCAGCACCTCCTGCTTCACACACTCTCCAGTTCTAGAAGTTCTATCAGAGGTGGGTTGCTGTAATTTCTGTAAATTTGTTTTCCTTGCTTTAGAAAAACCCAATAAGCCCAGGCGTATGGTTTGTCTTGTTTGAAAATGGGACTAGTTTAAAAAAATGAATGGGAAACGAGAACAGCACACAGTGAAAAAGAACGCTACATCATTTTCACCATGAATCGTAAACAAACAGATTATCCAATTTACCAGCAAATTTATTATTGTGTGAGCTGAGTGGGCATACCAAAAAAGATTTTTTTCTTGTATTGGAAACAAGAACATTTTTGAAATTTCATATCCTTAAACATAGAATTTGGTGCTTTTGTAAAGGAGCAAACATCTGTTTCTGGCCTAATTAAGTGCCTCTGGCTGGATTAGTGGGAATAATGAGAGAAATACTAAAAGATGAGCTCATATTGATGAACGAAGATCTAAGCTACAGATATTTCATAGACCAAAAGCTACAAGGTCAACTATGTTATTTATAAAAATATGTGGATGTACTTTTAAAATGAGCATGAGAAACTAATCATGTCTTGTAGAAATAAGTATCCCAAACTGCTTTCACTTCTAAGTTACAGCCTTGTTCAACTAAATATATGTTAATTCATTGTCATTTATGAGATGGAGGAGGTACCCAAAACAAACAAATAAACAAACCGAAAAAACAAAAAGCAAAACCCCTGTAATTACAGCATGAGGAATACCATATCCAGGAATATACTCTCCCCGTCATTCCATATGCAAAATACTTCTTAGGCATTTTTCTGCTATTCCAGAAGAGTGTTTCAATGACTCCCATTCTTTAATAACTTCTCCTTTGTAGCATTTCACATACTTGTAGTCATCTACCTAATTATTTACAATTATTCAGTCCATGGCGATGTCTTCCCACTGATGCCTATCCCAATGAGGGCTGGGACAGAGTCACTCACCATGGGGACCCTGGTGCCCGACAAATAAGAGATACCAAATACATGTTTGCGACTGAACTGTCAGGTCAAAATCTGGCTTATTCCCAGTGGTATGTAAACATCTGTTACACAAGAAAGCAGGTGTTTGTTAGAAAAGCTAGTTTAGAAATATGCATCCCTACTCTTTGCATTCACAAGCGGCGTGACCCTCAAAGGCATGGAGGAGAGCTGGCAAGAAAGGGATCCACTGGCTGGGCTGGTGGAACTCTGGGCTCAGCCTCTCTCCATCCTCCCTCCCCCTTCCGCAGGCTTTTCCATTTATATGTAAGAGTTTACTGCCAGCCTCCTGGTGTTTTTTTCTGTCTGTTCCAAAATAAAAAGAACATTTCAGGTAATTTTTTCTAGCACATGACTAAAATGGCGTATTCTTGGGATGGAAATGTATTTTTCCAGTGGTAAGGAGAAAGACCGTTTGAAACTGCTATTACCACAGCTACGCTTCGACGTGGGATGCAACACTGTTCTCAGAAATCAGCGCTAGGAGGTTCCGAGTGCATCCCTCATTTCTCCACACTGCTGGCTCTAACAGAGCCTAGGAGTAAGAAAGATCCATTCTGAGAAGGGCCATCCTACTCTCCAAGGCTGTTAGACTGAAGTCCTTAAGAGAAGGAAGGCTCTTGGTCTTAGGCAAAATGCAACAGAAGGAAATAAAATTTCTATATGTAATTATTTCCATGATTTCAATGAAAGAAAATTCTTGGAAAAGTCCCTGCACTACAAACTGTTGTCATGGCCTCAGCTTACTAACCATGCATTATCTTTTCAGGGTGATGATAACAGTGTTGTTACCAAGGTGTATACATGAGTTATACACTTGTAATTTACAAGATTTTTTTTTTTTAAGAATATGTATCCAGTGTCTTCTTACCAGGCACATCCACATGTGAGGGTTTAGGATACAAATTCTAGGATATATTTCCAGAGGTGGATTCCATGCTCAAATCCGTCTGCCTTTCAGGCCTCCATGACACTCAACATAGTACACTTAGTGGTTAAGACAGTAGGTTCAGGGGTCTGACTGCTTGGGGATATAACTCAGTTCCCTCACGTTTGAGCTATGTAAACTTGGTCAGTTGCTAGCTTCTAAAAGGCCAAGTTTCTTCATCTGTAACATTATAAAAGGAATGCCTATTTCACAGGGCTGTTGTTAGTTTCAACGAGTTACTAGACGTACAGTGCTTAACACGGTGCCCAGCACATAGAAGATACACTCAATAAAAACTAGCTGTTACATTGTGGCCCTGGTTGTTGTGATGATGGGGATGATGATGATTGATGGTGACGATGATGCTGCTGCGGCTGACGGCATACCTCCATCGTAGCCTTGACCTCAGGGTTGGAACATACTAGCTCCTCTGGAGGGCACACTCAGCACTTTTCTACCTGCCACGGGTTCAGCCTCAGGTGGGTCGCTAGCCCCACGTCCTCCCTGTCTTTCCCCTCACTCTCAACTGCCCTGCCTCCTGCCTCCTGTCACTCTGATCTGGAACCGGGATGGCCTCGGAGGGAGAAAGGCCTGCTGGACAAATGAGCAGCAGTTCTTCCTTGTCTTTCTCATGGAAACAAAGCCGTAAAACCGGGTTGATTCAAGAAAGCAGCACTGCAACGATTTTACCTAAAAGCTAGTAACAGGCAAACGGGCCAGCAGGCGCCTGGACACTCTCTTCTGTTCTACCTCAGGGGTTACCTTTGCCTGGGAATCTGGGTTGGGGTAAACTCGCTGGGCTCGGCACAGCACGGCGCTCCTTTCTCAGTACGCAGAAGAAAGAGCTTAGGAGTGCACACCACGCACACAGCAGCATAAATCATTTTACAACAGGGCAGGCAACTCCTTCAGCCTCTTTTGAGAGCTCTGCTATAATTTTCCTTTTCAGTCGACAGGGATTACCAGTTCCCTCCCTTCTTGGCAGTAGCGAGAATGCCAGAAGCTGGCAGGCTTCCAAGGCAGTTTCATGTCCCACAAATAGAACTAATAACTCGTGAATGTGAAAATTCCTCCAAGTCACTCCTGGTAGGGATCATATCATGCCCACCTCTTGACTCCTGAGTAAGTGCCAGGCTGCAGAAGTCTTTTAGCAAAGCTGCGGAGGGCCCAGGGACGCAGAATGAATTGCACCCTCCTTTTCAGAAGAAAGCCCAGCTCTTTCCTGCCCACACATACGCTCTGACTTACAGCTGCTTACTTGAAAACTGCACATCATTTGATTGAAAACAACGACGACGACAACTAGGTAGCACGTAGGCAATGAACGAAGCTGGGGAAATTCCTTGGATACAGTCAGAAAGCATGTTCCAACCACGTCCCTTCCCTGGGGTTTCTTAGTTACTGATTAAAATGATAAACTGCAAGCCGGGAAGTTCTCTTGCCCCAACTCTCTGACATGTGTTCCAGAATTATTTATTTTGGGATTTTTTCCACGCCCTTCCACAAGGCTGGCAGGTAGTCACTGCTTTCACCTGATCCCTCTGCGCTTTACTGGAGAAAGGAGGCCCTTACCCTGACTTTGCTGATGGGGTGTCGGAAGCACTTGTTGTCCCCCGTCTCGCTGAGCGTGATGGCATAGAACTGTCCCTTGTTGAGGTAGGTCATGGGGCCCTCCCCCTGCTTCTGACGGAGAGATTTGGTGGCTTCCAGGGTGTACTGAAATGTGCCACTGTGAACAGAAGACAAATAGCGCTCAGATTCATTCACCTGGACATTTCTGGCTTCTGGATCAATTTCACATCAATAGCGTTTTGTATGAATATTAACCAACGTTTACTCCATTTCAGAGACAAAACACAGCACATGGCAAAAGAGATGAGACCATACCAAAGGTCACTGTTAGTACACTGCACACAACATTTCTAATAGTGGCCCATAAACCAGATGGTTTAGAAGGGGAGAAAGTCCACAATGTGCCCGCCTACTTGTGCCAGGCGGAGCTGGGGGAGCCTCTGTTAGGTTTTAGTTGGTCCTTGGTAATGCCTGAACTTAAGAATCGCTAAAATTTGCCACTTTCATCCTAGCAACAAGCCAAATATGTGAATGCTTTTGTTCAATTCATCCGTATACCAACTCTCTTTTGTCTAGTCAAGGTGTTGCAAATAGCTACATCCCACTTTAAAATAGTTCAAAATGTAAAAATCTAGAACTCATTCATTATTGAAATCTATATGGAATCTAGCTCCATAACAGGGAGTATGTTTTGATTTGGGGGTTTTGTTTTTTAAGCCTGCAAAAGAACTCATGACAGGGTTACTGCTCTAAATCAGGAGCTTGCAAACAACGGTCTGGCGGCCAAAGCCAGGTAGCTGCCTGTTTTTTGTCAATAAAGTTTTACTAGAACACAGCTACACTTGTTTGTGTTGCCACAGCAGGGCTGAGTAGCTGTGACAGAGACTGTGTAGTATGCCAAACCTAAAATACTTAGTTATCTAGCCCATTACAGAAAACAAGTTTGCAGATCCCTGCTCTTAATAATTTCCCTAATATTTTACAAATATAAGTTAACTTATAAAATAAAAGCACTGATTTTCCCAACTTTGAAGAATATGCCCATTGTTTAAAACGAGCAACGGATATGAGTCAAATCTTTTTATTTAAGATGCTCATTCAGAATATTTATTTCTGTCACACTGCAGGATGGCACACAGTGATGATCCAATTACAAGTGCTTTGTGTGTTTCCTGAGAATCATCAGAGGCTCTTCACTGGGTCCATCTATTTTTTTAGCTCTTTAATTTCAGTCTGTGAAAGGCTGTGTGCAAAAATGACTGAAGTTTGCCTCTTCAAACGATCTACTTACAAGATTATGGGGGACTCTTGCTTTCTATGTTGACTATTTCTGCAATGTTTGATTTTTTTTTTAACTTTTATAATGAGAAAGAAATTTGAAGGGCAAAATAATATTCCTCTTCCACGATAAAAATCTTAGGCTTAAGCTGATAAACAAAGCAAATTCCAGAATATGTGTCTTAGAATAAGGTGGGAAATAAATCATTCAAGACAGAACCAATTCCACTGTCGTTTTGCCTAGAAAAAGCAATTTCAAGATAACCCACTGAATCATAAAGTTTGAGACCTGGACAGGATATTAGGAATCACCTAGACCAGGAGCGTGCAACTTGTCTAGGGCACAGACTGCTTGAAAAACATGGAGAAAGCCGTGAACCCTCTTCCCGGATAAAAGCACATATGAACACTAATGATTTTTAATATAATTTCAAGGGATTCACGTCCCCCAAGCTCATCCACAACACAAGATGAGAACCACTTTCCTCATTTCACAGCTGAGGAGAGACTGAGAAACCTGCTCACCCCTGGAGACAATGACAGCAGCAGAAAGAGACACCAGGTCACATGACTGGTAGGTCGTTGCTCTTTTCACTGGCCTGATAGCTGGCTGCATGGTTATCTGGATTGACAGCATGCAAATTATACATGTATTTCCACGTTTTAGAAGGTGATTTGGAACTTTATCTTCTCTGCCTCTCCCCTACCCTTCACCACCACTGCACACCCAAATTCTGGCTGGGAGAATCTGGAGAGGGTGACTCGGGAGCCTGAGGCTGGAGCAAGACCCTGAAGGGGCAGGAGGGCTTCAAGCGGAAACAGAGAGAGGAGAAGAGGGCCATACATGTAAAAGTAAAGGGCCAAGAAATACAGTGGGGGACAAGGTTTACAGTAAAAAGGGAGCAGCACATAGAGGGCCCCAACTACCTTCATAAGGAATTGGTGTCTTATTCTGTCTGAAATGGTGAAATCACTGATAAGTTTTGTAAATGGGATGGATTAATTCATCCTTGCCATTCTCTCCTGTCTACAGGCATGATCACGAACAGGGACTTTGAACATGTGGCCCCTCTACCTAGAATGTTCTTAATCCTCCTTCTCTCCCTGGAAAACTCCTGATAATCCATCAAGATCCAGTTCAAATGCTGCTTCTTGTAAAACTTTCCTCTGGTCCCATCCCACTCACACCCCACACACACCAGGCCTGCAGGTCATCTCAGCTGTCTATTCATGTATCTCTGCAGATGAGCAGGACTCATCATTTTGCAAATGTATTGCAATTTGTATGACATCACACAGGTCTCCTGCAAAAGTCTATGGGCCTCTTTTAAGGACAGGTTATAACTTATCCTCAATCCCTATCTCATTGCTAGAAGATGGAAGGCACCAAAGTCTGTGACAGCTAGTAGGAAGAAATGTCCAAAGTGGAATGGAAGGGAAAAGAAAGTGCTGGCAGGGCAATCTGTTATGTTGCAACAGCTCAGAAGCATACACACAAGAGTAAGTTGGAAGAGACAGGACAGGGGGGATAGGACATCCAGCACTTGGCAAATGCCATGAATGTGTAGCAGGAAGGCAAGCACCTTGCACCTCTGGAGTGTGTGGCTGGGAGGATGGCATCATTAGGCACAACAAGAAATAAAAGTGGAAGAACAGATGTGAAGGAAGTGAAGAAGGAAGGAAAGAAGAGGAAAAGACACGTACATGCTGTGCTGGAGGCCCAAGTGCCTGAGGTTTAGAGGAACACCTAAGAAGGGATGTCTAGCAGCAAAAGGACAAAGGAAGGGTACAGGTAGGTCTCAGAAAATTGATCAAGACTGGAAACAGTAATTTAGAAGTCATTGTGTAGAGAAAAGAATTTTCTTTTAAAGGTGTAAAAGTATAACTTGACGATACATTTAAACAGTTATCAGTTCATCAGTTTCTAGGGGCAGCTCCTGTAACCTACCTTGATGTCTGGTCGTACATGTACTCCTCAGCCCCAACTGAAGCACTCCGGAATTTCTGCAAAATTTAAAAGTCATCAAAATTAAAACAAATAGTGAGTCATTATGCAGAAAAAAAAAATGACAAATGTATCCAAACTGTTTTATCCTCATTTTAGAAAAGAAAATTACACATTTTTTTGGTATTATGTTTTCAACTACAGTGAAAATAGTTACCATTTGTGTATAGAACCTGCATACCACCTGCACACTGAGAATTACATTCAACAGAAAATGCATTTGTGCTTTTATTCACATGTCCACATTGACATGCCCACAGGTGTTCCTAAATTGTCTCCAGGTACTGGAAACTGTTTCCTCAAACATGTAAACATCTCTTCCATTTTCTTATCTCCAACACTTATTCCAAAAGCCACAAATTCTGAGTTAACGGAATACTCATTACAGAGAAGCCACATAGCGTACCATAAAGCAGTATTTAGAGCTCTGGGGCATAGTTTTTGGAGCAAGACTTTCTAGAGTCAAGTTCTAGGGTCAAGTTCTAGCTCTTTTACCTGCTGCCTATGTAGACTGAGGCAAGTGCCGTATTCTCTTCAGCTGTAAAATGCCTACTTATAGTGATGAGAAGAATTAAATGCATTAGCAGAGATAAAGTACTACAAACAGTTCCTGGAACGTGGTGAGCTCTATCTATGTGTATTAAGTTCTGTTCCATACTCAGGCAAAATTGTGAAACTGAAGTTCACACTGACATTTTCTTCTTCCAACAACAACAACAACAACAAAAATTCTGTTCTATAGTAATCACTTGATCGTACTCGATGCCCTTCTCTAAGATCTTCATTATCACAAGAGTGTTAAAAGTAATTTTGCGGAGGGAAATTCTAAGTCTTAGTATTACATGTGAAAAGGCTTGGGTCCACAGACATTCAGCTGTTGTATATTTAGTGCAAGTAGGATGCACTTTGCTACATTTTAGAACCTTCTTAAAAGTAGATGCACCAAAAGCCCTAACTCTTGATCCTAAAGTAAATAGAATAGAATATTGATGAAAAAGCACTTGGTGGACCACACAGATCTGGACCTTCCACTGTGGCCTTTTTTCTAGTGTCTCTTTCTAAGAAACAACCGTCTTGCCTTTCATTTCTCTGCCATAAACTTCCATTCTTTGACAAGTAATTCAAAGATTTCCTTCTCAGGAAAGGTTTACTCACAGCTATTTTCCAAATTTCCTTCACAATCTCTAACCACCATCACTTGAATGCAGTGTGCCCTCACCTCACACTTTATATGTACATACATAGGATCTTTCTTTATATACAGTCTTATAAACTCCGTGGATCCGAGAAGACAGTTTGCCCTTCAAAGTTTACCCAAACGCAGCCCAGGAGCATCTGACAAGTATTTGTTAACTAGTTTATTAATCATGACAGAGACTCAAAGATACAGATTTGTGTTTCTTTTGCAATCAGTCAACCCATCAACAAGGCATTAAATGGAAATATTCTGGGGCTTCAGCATCTGACTGGTGCCAAGAGACATAGAGAAAATATATAAGGCACTTTCTTTGCCTCAAATATATAAAAATTGGTTGAGGAGGTGAGTAAATTCATACGACAAATGACAACAAAAGAAACTGAAATACAGCAAATGACTAGATATGAAGGTCTATGTTAAAGCATTCATCCATTCATTTATTCAGGTGTCCTGACTGGAAAAGTACAGAATGAACATCACCAGGAAAGGAAAATCAGCAAAATTCTGGAAAGATTTTATGGCTGTTGTGAACTTTGCTTTGACCTTTAATATATTTAAGAATTAGGAAATTTTGGAGTAGGAAGGTAGCATGATGAAAAGAGCATTTAAGGAAATGACTCCAAGACAGAGAAGATGCATTTCAAAGGTCCTCTTTGAAGGAATATGTGGTAACCCGTAACAACACATGGTGAACCAGTATTAATAAGCAAGGCTCTGAATGAGTTCATTGCCCATGCCATGGCACCACGCAGCCTGAGGATAGACTTGCTTACTAAAACATATTGGACTGATACATTCTAGGGTTCTAATGTCCCAGGGGATGTAAGAAGATGTGATATACTACAACTATTCAGACTCAAAGAGACTGTCAACTATGGGCTAACAAATAAAAACTCTTAATCCAATAATATGAGCATGTAAACAAGAACTATGAAAAAATTAAAATAGTTGACATATTACTGACGTGGATATTACTTTTTCCGAGTTTAAACATTTATCCTTAATTCGGTTACATTATCTTTATAATTAAAAAATATTAAATGTATACTCTACCTGGAAAACATCACAATCCTTTATGATGGCCCTAAATGATTGTTGATATGGCCAAAGGGAGAGAGGCCTTTAAAATATATATATATATATATATATTTATCCTACAGTAAAACTGTAGGCTACCCTCACCCTTGGCATTTTCACTGTTGCTGTACAAGGCTGCTTGGTTTTCTTTTTGTTGCCAAAGTCTAATAAACAGGAGAGACTGTCATGCTTATGCATGAAATAGAATTTAGTCAAATAAAAAATTTTGGTCAAAAAAAGAAAGAATTAGAACCAAAACACTCAGGCCATTCTGACTACAATTACCAAGTTTCCACAACTGTTTGGAAACATTTTAATATAATTTGTAGGATGCCAAAAGGCAGGCAGACAGCCAACATCACCATACCTTGCTGTGATTTGATGCAGTGCATCTATACATTTCTTAATCATTTGGCCTGAGAAAAATGGTAGTAAAGGAAGTATGGTACATATATTTTCTAGATTATCCTTAAAGGACTTTAGACATCAAGGAATATTAGAATGTTATATTTAAATTTTGAATATTAGAATTCTAGTTTTCTCCTTGGGTGGGAGGAAAGAGACATCTACTAAGAATCTACTACGAAAAGACAATGATTCTTAACAGTGGTAAAATCAGATATAGCAAAATAATTCCACGTCTTTGATCAGCCACCAATTTTTTAGGTCTTATGATTCATTTATTCATTCATCCACTCTTTCAATAAATATTTGCTGAGCATCTACTTTGCATCAGACACCATGCTAGGTGCTATGGATACCGCAGTGAACAAAAAGAGAAGCAGTCCCTGCTGTCATGAAGCTTCCGACCTAGTAGATGAAAAATATTAGTCAAATAATCATTAATTTAAAAATTTACAAACTGTGTGCAAGCACTCTAAGAAGAACAACAGAGTTCTAGGAGAGCACATCACCACCGAGAAAGTAAAAATCAGTCCCACTGACAATCAGCCTTGATGCTTCTAACAGAATGTACTGCTTCCAACAGCACACGGACAAGGCCAACAGAAGATAAGCAATGCTCCCAACAGAACCCAGAAGACAATAACACAGGTACAAAAGTGAGTAACATCCCCCCCTTCTGCGGGACTGATGCCTTCTTGGCAAAGATAGCCTCAGCCCTGCTTTGTTCATCCCATCTCCTGAACAATGACGACTGAGGTACCCAGTTTCTAGACTGCCCCAACGTCTTGACATATGAAATCCAGAGCTGGTTGTCACTTCCATGATCCCTTCTTAGACTCATCCAGAACAAGCCCAAACACTACCAAGAGCTCCTCCCAACTCTCTCTTGCTGAGTTGTCCCTAAGGGCCCCTTGCAGAAGCAAGCTAAATAAATGTAACTTTGACTACAGATGTGTTCACGGTAGTCTTTGGCTGGTGGACTTAGATACAAAGAAAACTGACTTTACTAGGAACTGAAAGGGGAGGACAGGGAAGGCTTCCTTGAGGTAGTCACACAGGAGGAAGGGTGTGGAAGGTAGTAAAGAATATTCTAGAATAGCATTGTCCAATAGAACCTTATGCAAAGATGTAAGTGTTCTATATCTTCACTAATATGGTAGTCACTAGCCACATGCACCTTCTGAGCACTTAAAATGGAGATAGTGGGACTGAGGAATTGAATTTTTAATTTTATTCAATTTTAATAGCCACAGGTGGCTAGTGACTGCAGTATTGCACAGCACAGTCCTAAAGCATGGGAGTAGCAGGCACATGGGTCCTGAGGCAGGAGGGAGCATATCAGGTTCACAGAACTGAATGATGCTCAGAGCAGAGGGCACCAGGGGGAAAGATGTGCAAGATGAGGTGGGAAAGGCGGAGGAGAAACAGAACGTGCAAGGCCTTGTAAACCCGTTAAAGATTTAGATCTTAATCCTGAAAACAATGGGATTTCAGTGAGAGGGTGTCATGATCAGATTAGCATTCTGAAAAGACCATCCCAGGTACAGTGCACAAAAGTGGACAGTATTATAGGCCAGAGATAATGACAGCTTGGGTCAGTATGGTGGAAGTAGAATGGAGATAAATGATTTCAGAGAGATTTAAGAAAGTGAAGTTGATAGAACTGATAATGACTTAGATGGGGATTACCGTAGAGCAAAGCATCAAGAAAAAAAATCCTCGTTGCTTGAGAAACCAGAAGGACGGTGGTGCCACTCCACTAGAGCAGAGAACATGAGGGAAGATGTAAGTCAGATTTTGAGCTGGTGGAGAGTCAAACAGGCAGTTGAACATAAAGGTCTGGAGCTCAGAGAGAGCTGGGCTGGAGAAAAATAATGTGAAAAGTATTCAGGACATAGATGATAACTGAAGCTGTGGACATAAAGCTAAGAGCATTTTCAAGAGACAACAGTGATCAAAGCATCAAATGGTGCTGCAAAGTAACAGCTTTAACAGAACGGGGATTTCCAGAGCCGTTCTATTCAAGAGCTGGGTAGATGGCCCCTAGGAACCTAATAATAGGCCATCCAATCTCGCAAAATTTGACTATGTATAGAGAAACCTAAATCCTTCCCAAGTATAAAATGTGTATGCTAAGGATTTTCCAAAATTTTGCTTGGTGCAAAAACAAACTAATAAAATAATAGAAGTTTTAGTGGTACCATATGCACTATATCATGTATTTAAAATAAAAACAACAAAATTGGTTGCACTGATCAAAAAGTGAAGCCATGTTCCATTTCAGTACTTGAATCAACATCTTTAAGATTTTATTCTTTAAGTTTGTGGTGGGAAATGAACTATCAGTTAAAAATTAGTCATGTTGGACAGGGTTTAGATCCAGGGTAACTTCCAGTATCAGTCTACAGATGAATATAACATCAAGGGACATAACCATCATATGTCTGTTGGGTATAACAAATAACAATTCTTTGATTTTATTTCAGGATTCTCTGCAAACTATGTTAATTTGACAAATAACATACCAGGGACTAAATAATGAAATACATGGTAGAGATATCTGGTGCTCACACATAAATCATTCTCATTCCTGAGCACATGGGAAAACTAGACTTCTCTTAACCTCTTGCAGTTAGTTAAGACCATGTGACTGGTTCTAGCCAATGAAGTGTGAACAGGGGTAATAGCAATACTTCCAGGTCAAAGTATTTACAACTCAGTGTGCCATCTCCATGGTCTCTCTTCCCCAGCTGGGATGACCCTGAAGCCACATATAGAGATGGTAATGTCGCAAGATGGAGGGAACCTGGATTCCTGATCAAAAGACGGGTCTGCAGACATCTATCAAGATTATTATTAGCAAGAAATAAACATTTAGTGTATCAAATCACTGAGATCTGGTGTTCCTTCATTCATACAGTTAGACTTATGTTAGCTGACATACAAAATTGTAGTACAGAATAACAAATTGTTTCTTCTACTTTGATTCTTATGTTGACAATACATATGATTTTTCTATAAAAACTCTTTCTTGCATCTCTCAAGGTTTACATGTTTCCTAAAAGCATTCTAGGTGTTAATACTACCCTGTTTTATATTTATCAACTATACTCTGCTTATTAGCTGTGTGACCTTTGGCACGTTCATAACCTCTCTGAAGCTGTTTTTTCATCTGTAAAGTGGGAAGAGTAATACCTTCCTTGCAGAATTGTGGTATAGTAGATATTAGAAATAAAGTGTGTAAGCCACAGTGCCTGGCACACAGTAGTACTCAATAAATAGCAGCTATATAGATAGTAACCTTCTAGAGCGCAGAAACCAAGGCACACCTCCTGCCCTCTACTCCCACGTCTAGCACAGTGCCTAACACCCAGTATAAACAAATATTTACCAAATGTTACTATGAAGAGGACACAAAATAAAATATAAATCCAATTAGCTAAAATAAATTCATTAAAGAACTTTTTAATGCTACTAGCCTCAGTTGAACCAAACTGCTCCCTTCCCTGGTATCACTATACACACACACACACACACACACACACACACACACACAGAGAGAGAGAGAGAGAGAGAGAGAGAGAGAGAGAGAAGCAGCCATCTCTAATAGCAAATGAAACTTGCTAATTCAACAAGTAGTAGACATTTTAGTAGTTTGCCTAAAGGAAGTGCTAGGTTTTAGACAAATTTTCCTTAGTGAAATTTACTTGGTGAAATCACTCTGAGCTCACCTGATCTTATAACCAGTTGACAGTGCCATGGCTAACGATCATGATAAATCATTCCATTTAATTTACATCAGATTGAATTATAATATGCAATGTAAACACTGATTTCCAAGACTAGGAGAGCAGCTAAACCAAACTCGGTGGAAATAATTTTCACATTTAGTTTCTGGTAAGTTGCTTTCTCATCCACTTCAAAATAAAACCCCAAATACAATTGCGTCCTTTCATAAGCCTCTTTACCTACAACACAAACACAACTCATAACACATCCTCCAAGTAGCATGATGGTTCCGCTGACATTGGACCACATCCACGGACTCTTCTGTGACTAATGTAATATTTCTGCACTGTGTGAGAAAAACATTAGTAGCAACCCTTTAGTGAAAAAGTATGCACCTCACATTCCTACGTGGAATGACTTGCTTTTCTCTACAGAAGCACCCCTGACTGCTTGAGGGCAAATCAAATATTCAACAATACCAAAAACCCTATGAGATCCCTTGCTCAGTTTGGAAAACAAAAGCAGCAGCAGCAGCAGCAGCAGCAGCAGGTTGTTGACTCTTTGAAGCCACACCACACAGGACGCTAAAGGAGCAAACTTTAAGATAATATTTTTATTACAAGGACACTGAAGGTTTGATATAAAGCTACCAGAGCCCGAGAAATACGGAAGCCTGGTAAGGGCAGGGAATTTATTGTGTCTCACTCTGCTCATTCCCCAATTTCACAGAATGCAGTAGGCACTCAGGAATGACAGGCCAGGAAAAGAAGGGCTGCTAGTGTGACTTGTCTACTGTGAGGCCCTCCCAACGCTGCAGAGAGCTGGTTCCTTTTGTTCCTCTTATTCTCATATGAAAGATGAGAAATAACTAATGACGTAGACAAAGAATTCTCATTTAAGAGAACAAACACATTTAAGCAAGGCACTATGTTCAGTTATGGAGCTCCTAAGAACTGGAAGGTCCCACAGTGTCTCTGAGTGTAGAGGTAACGGCTAAGGACACTGGCCCTGGAGCCCGACAGCTTGTGGCAAGTCCCATCTCTGCCACTTACTACGGTGCGACCATGGGTGTTCTTATGCTTTCTGTGCCTTAGTATCTGCATTTGGAAAACACAGATGACAATAATAGTACCTCATAGGGCTTTTGTGAGGATTAGATGAGTATATATCACTTAGAATGATGCCCAGCACAAAGTAAGTGCTCATCAAATACTTATTATTTTAAAATATGATTATTTAGGGTTACAATTTCAGCCTCAGGTGGCTGAATTTTGTCCCATTGGCAACTAAATGGGTATCAGGCTGCAAGTATTTGGTATACTGCCACCACAGTCACTCCTCTTTAAGAAATAAGAAACCACAAGTTTTCTCCTTCTGCCATTGTCTTTTATTGACACAGGTGGAGTGCAAAATGAGATGTCAGTGACCATCGACTCAAATGTAAAGGCACTGCTCCTAAATGTTGAAGCAGCTGACCTGAACTAAAGACAAGAAGAAAAGCATTACATATTCTGGGTCAAAAACTGGAGAGGTGATCCACAATTATATCAGCAATTGTTGTTCTACAAAGATCCCAAGGCAATTAAATGGAAAGAATATTGTCTTTTCAACAAATGATGCTGGAACACTGGATATCAGTGTGGGAAAGGAATGGGACTCAACCCTTCTCTAACACCAGATATAAAAATTATCTCAAAGTGGATCATAAACCTACACGTAAGATGCAAAACTATTAAATGTCTAGAAAAAAACAAGAGAAATCTTTGTGACATTAGGTTAGGCCAAGACTTCTTAAACTGCACATCAAAAGCATAAACTCTAAGAGGAAAATATTGATTAACTGGACTTCATCAAGATTATATATTGTTGCTGTTTGAAAAACATAGTTAAGAAAATAAAGTGGCTATCAAGCTGCAAAACGTATAACTGATAAAGGGCTACACTATTTAAGGATCTCTTACAACTTAATAAAAGGAAGACAAATAACCCAATTTAAAAATTGGGCAAATTATTTGAACAGACATTTCACAAAAGAAGTTATAGGAATGGTCAGATAAACACATGAAATAATATTCAACATCACTAGACACCAGAGAAATGCAATTTTAAACCACAATGAGACACAATCACATATGCACCAAAACGACTACAGTTAAAAAGACGGACAATATCAAGTTTGGGCAAGGATACGGAAAAGGGGAACCCTCATGTATTGCTGGTGAGAATGAAAATGTTCCAGCCACCTTGAAACACTGTCAGCAGTGTTTCACATACATTTACCACATGACCCAGCAAGTACAGTCCTAGGTATTTACACAAGACAAATGAAAGCATCTGTCCACAGCAGCATTATTCATAATAGCCAAACCCTAGAAGCCAAAACCTAGAAACAACCAAAAGTCCACCAACTGGTGAATAAATTGTGATACATGCTTACCATGGAATACTACTCAGCAATTTTAGAAACAAATTATTAACACAAGCGATAACATAGATGAATCTCAAAAAGATTCTGCTAAATGACAGAAGACAACATACAAGACTCTATACTCTACCGTTCCATTTATATGAAATTTTAGAAAAAGCAGAAGTATAGTGACAGAAGGCAGATTAGTGTCTGCCATGAGCAAGAGGAGAGGGGAGGGCTTCAAATTCAAACTTTTAGGATGAGGAAACTTTCCACCGATTCTGATGTTGGTTACATCATTGTAAACAAGTAGCAAAATTTTCAAACGTGTGAATTTAAAACAAACAAGCAAGCAAAGATCATTGCTTCTGTAAGTTCTCTGGGCACACGAGAAGAATACATAGAATCTATTTGTAAGGTACAAAGTACACATACACGTACACACTTGGTTATTGATAATACCAATTCTTTCTTGAGTATTCAATCGGACAAGGTCTTTAAAGAGTTATATTGTTTTAAAAAGTGATGGGCAGGCAACATCTTTGGCTGCCATTTGGAAAGTTACAAACTAGAAGAGGTCAAAGTGAAAACTTTACAAAGTAGGAAATTTCCACGCAAACAGCCCTTTGTTCTTCAAAAATAGTTAATTTTAAGACTAAAACTAAAACCAGTCAAGGAATCTGTCATCTAAGAGGCAGGAAAACGGAAATATTCCTCCACACACCTAGGCCAATGGTCTAATAAAACCCGTTTATGAAGAAAGATGCAGGCATGTTTAAAAAAAACAACAAACAAAATCTTAAACTCACAGTTGAATTCACTCATCCCACTTAAAAAGCCAACAGAGAAAACAAGTTAGGTGGTTTTGGGTTTCAGTTCCAGCTGCTGATGTAAGAGCCAGGGACTCACCTCTGTGTTTCCGTCTTTGAAGCTCTCGCTGTAAGTACTGTCCGGGGTGCTGCGCTGATCATCCTTGAGGTAGGTGCTGTGGCTGGCCACGGACGGCACACCATACTGAGTCTGTTCAAAGATAACCACGCGTTGCTCTTCACCATCTCCCCGGGGATAGTGCACAGGTGGGGCCGTGAAAACCGGTGTGAAATCTTCGGCCTTCACCACTGTGATTCCCGCCATGGGGATGACGGCTGGGCTCTCAGAGACGTTCGTGCTATACTGTTCCCGTTTTGAATTCTCCAGGTGGTCTTGATTTAGGGAAAGGTTCACTGGAACAGTCTTTAGGACCTGCACTCGGTTTTCTCCTCCACTCAAACTACTCTGGGCTCCACTGGTGCCAAGACAGTTTCTGTGTGTTTAAACCCACACCCGCAACAGAACAGAATTAGAAACATCACCCTTCTGAAACTCCTAATAACTGATGTAAGCAAGAATCAGCGGAGGCTAATGCATTAGGGGGAAAGCTGATGGCAAACTTTACAATGGAATGCAAGGAATCTTTGTATCACTAGAAGGAGGACAACTAGACATATGTGCCTCCTGGTATCATGCAATGAGCCCCACCTAGAAAGTGCTATTGCCCGCCCCCCCCCCGAAACAGCTGACTCTAAATCAAGCAAGCCTTTACATCCAGCTTCCAGTTCTTAGGATATATGGGAGCTGGAAGGATAATTTAAACAACATGGAAAAGAAACAATCATACAAACCAGAATGTCACACATCTTACTGACCTGGTTTCTTCAATAAGTCAGAGGCATGAAAAAAGAAAGAAAAGTGGGAGACTTGTTCTAGGTTAAGAAACTTAAAAGACATAATCAAATAGGATTAGCAGATCTTGTCTGGATCCTGATCTAAAAAACCAAAAAGGCACTTAGGAGGCAGTGGGATTTTTGAGACAACTGAATATGAACTGAGAGGTAGCTGATGTGAAGGAAGTACTGTTAACTCACCTAGAGGTGATAATGATTTTGAGATTAGGTAATAAAATGTCTTTATTTAGAGATACAAATCATAAGTTGTTAGAGGTGAAATGACATAAAGTAAGCCAGGAACTTATTTTGAATACTATTGCAATAAAAATTTAAAAAGAAAGAAAGAAAGAAAGAAAAGGTCAAGTTTAAGTAGGTGTAACACAAAGTTATCAGTGCTGAACCCGGAGGATGGGACGGGTATCTGGGGGTTCATTATACCATCGTCTTTATTTATGGGTATGTTTGAAAGTTTCAGAAGAAAACATTTTAAGTAGCTTTTTTGAAAAAAGGTGGGAGCAGGACAATAAGTTAAAGGAAGAGAGTGGAAAGAATATTTTTCACTCTTCTGCAGGCTAAACTCCTTGCAGGAAAAACAATATGAGAGGGCTTCCCTGTTGGCGCAGTGGTTGGGAGTCCGCCTGCCGATGCAGGGGACACGGGTTCGTGCCCCGGTCCGGGAGGATCCCACATGCCGCAGAGCGGCTGGGCCCGTGAGCCATGGCCGCTGAGCCTGCGCGTCCGAAGCCTGTGCTCCACAACAGGAGAGGCCACAACAGTGAGAGGCCCGCGTACCGCAAAAAGAAAAATAATAATAATAATATAATGAGAATTTATCATTAGAATATTTTCACTAAATTGAGAAGTACCATCAGCTCGTTGATGTCCTTAGCACTGAATTACTTTCAGGGCTTAAGGAAGTGGTGTAACTGGGCTTACGTAAGACAAGATCTCTCAGATCTCAGACCTCCCGTGCTACAAAGAGAAAGGAAAGGATTCAGAAGATTAATTCTTGCCAGTATAAGATGAAATACTTTCATCTATACTATAGAGTTCTGGGAGAGAGCAGAAGCAAAGAGAAACTTCTTACGAAAAGAGCGTTATTGATAGCAAAATGATTTTACTAGCAAAGTCCTTGTGGTCGGTAAGATTTGAGGCCACCTCTTACTTATTTATAGATTATTCTGAATGACACAGAGAGAAAATGTACATTTTGCATGGAGCCCCGTCCCCAATGTCTGTTTTTTTAAAACTAGCATGTGCTTTCTGGGGCTTACAGCCATCTCTCATCGAGAGAAATATTTGAATAAAATTGGTTCTTCCAAGAATTGGGCTCTCGCGGCTCCTCTCTGTAAAGGAAATCCACTCGCCTCTGAGTTTGCCTCTCAAACAGGACTCGGTATTTTTAGCTTTGATTTTTCAAATAAAACTTCAAAGTGAAGCTTGAGGAAAGAATGGCTCCACATGAACAAAGCCAACAGAAAAATACCTGGACCTCTCTGAGTCGGTCACAGACCTGCAGAAATCATTCTAGAAACAAACGCTTTAAAGAATGAAATCGTGAGTCTATAAACATTCTGGCTTTAAGTAATAACCTGCTTTCATGGCTATATCAATACAATGAATCTGCATCTAAGACACAGTGAAAATTTAGAAATTATGTTCAATCTGAATCCAGTAAGCTGATGATGCCAAAACCCAGGCCACCCATTTATATCAGTATTCCCTAAACCTTATTGTTGAGAACATTGCATAGAATGTTAATATATGTTCCTCAAAGAAAGGAGACCATGATAAAATCAGTACTAAAAAAAAAAAATTGCCTAAACAAGACCACCCTGGTGGGTCACAGTCGTGAACACAGTAAAGGCCCCCAAGGGTTCCTCCACTTGTTTAATTGTAACCCAGAATTTCTCAAACTCATTTTATCCGGGACCCTTCTGTGGAGGAGTAACTACTAATACTTGTGGGTAATGTCCTGCAAGTTGGGTGTAGGACGGTTGGTCTACGTTCATTAGCTACCAAAGCAATTATCCACTTTCAGCACTTCTGGGCTTTGCACAAGCACGGTCTTATTGGCTTTGCCAAAATATTCAAAATTAATCAACTCCTCTACAGTTAGAGTCTACTTCAGTCCAAATTTCTTAAGTCTTTAATTCATGCAAAACACTTGGATTCTAAACAAGAAACACACGTCAAAATATTTTTGGTGTGCTTATCAACAAATAAATAAGCAAACTAATAGAGTTGTGCAAATCTAGTTGAATCGGCACTACCATGAGACACGGGAACAACACCATCCTATAATGTGTAACTGTGCCTCTATAGAATAGCACCCACTTTAAAAGCTGATGCCAGAGAACTCTGGAAGTCATCCAAAAAATGGGTGATCAGAACAAAGTAAGAATTATTGTGAGCTATACTGACTCACCTGCAATAGAATTCAAAATTGAACCAAACATTATAATGTGAGAAAAAAATGCAAGGCTAAGAATGGTTAATTGAAATACACTTTTAAAAAATTGGGGGTCATGACATTGAGATTACTTTTCAAAGTGGCGACTTCTGTATGCAAACATTTATAATGATATCATGTCAGCACATGGCACCTTAATTCATGAGTACATTGCAGACCAAATGATATCCTTCCAAATTACATTCAACCGGAAGTCTACTAAGTCATAATCAGTCCATACAAGGTGGTTTGTCTATACCTCACTGCCAGTTTTTTTTTAAGGCACTCCATTGATATCACAAAAATGGCCTTTAAAATACAATGAGTGGCTATCAGTCTTTAATGTTCTTCTAGAAGATACTTTACCAAAACATGGGCTCTTTTGTCTACTATGATACATACAGAGCACACATCTTAGATTCGTTCCCCTCCCCACCTCCACCCCCCGCGCCTCCCCCAACTTTTCTGTGATTACTGGTATAGGTCTTAGGAGACAGCACTTGCTTAGCCTAATAAATGCTGGCTGGATGGAGGAAAAGTTATAGGACCTGAAGAGCATCAGCCTCTTTCTCCCTGTCATCACTGCTACTCACTAGTGCCCAGGGCCCCAAAGCAGCATAGAGCATCAGAAGATCCCTGTGGAACCACACATCAGATGCAGACAGCCTTGATCTTCTGCTGGGGATGTGCCTTAGAGGTGATACACAGCACAGGGCCACTGATTGGCGGGGTGGCCCCCACTGCTAGTCGTATGACAAGATCACAATGTCACAAGCAGTTCCTATCAAGGCCAGGAAAGATTCTGACATGTGTTTTAGCAGGAGACTTCATTTCTCCTGGCTTCATGTTTCCAAGTGGAAAACCCCCCAGCAGAAAAGCACTGTGGCTTCTCCGTCCCTCCGCAAGGGAAGAGATGTATTTGATTGGTGAGTTTGGGAGAAGCAGCTGAGCAAGGTGGTTCAGACCCTCGTGGTTCCCTCTTTATGTCTGGATCATCTTGGCCAAAGAAAGGGGACACTCCAGTCACCGCGGCCATGCCATCAGTGGCCTGTCCCTTCAGGGAGGCCTGAAGTCCTGCTTGGGACTGGATGAATAGACATATCTAAGTCAGGACTGAAATGTTACAAATTGCTGGTTCAAAATCACATTCTCTAATTAGCTTCATCAGAAGTAAAATTGAGGTTTTTTCCTTTTTAATTTCAATCTGTTTCTTGTTTTTCAACTGGTTCTTAATTCAGGATTGAAGGAAAGGAGTATGACCTATGGTCTCCTAACATCTTTCCTGCCCCTGCACCCCAACAGTGTCCTCTGCTACCCACGGCTCCCTACCAGCTCCTCCCTGAACTGAGATCAGCCTGGCCTCCTTCCTCTCCCCCTTATCAAAGATGATCTTCAAATGTCTCACTCCCTCAAGGGCCTCATCGCAGTCATACAGCCATCGGACGGACAGAAAAGTTCACGCCAGCAGTAGGCTATCTTGCCTGTATATCACCTCTAACTCTTGGGATCTGCAGCCTCCTTGGAAGATACTGAATGCCCTTTGCAGAATTGCAAAACCAAAAAATACAATTTTCCCTCCCGCCTGAGAGATCCAGTTTTGTTCCAGACTCCAAAAACAGGTAGCAGACATGAAGCTTCTTGACTCCCATATCCTCTCAAGAACAAAAGTTATAGTTTAATACTATTGTTTTCAAAAAACATAGAAAAACAGTTATCTGGGGAGTCAGGCATATTCCTGTATATATTATCATACCTTTTATCCTGGTCTTCTTGGCTGTCACTTGCTTTGCTTACAGACAGCAGCCTCTTGTCTCGAGGAACCTGAAAACATCACCAACCATCAGTCAGACTTATGTAGATGCAGAGCTTGACACCAGCATAAGCAAAGAAAAGGAAATGGAACATTCTCCAGAGAACGGTGGCAAATTTGCAATGGCCAGGAGATGGTTAAAGGTAACCAGCCTGACTGGCAATGCCAGTAGACCGGATACAAAAGGGTGATGATCAACGTAGGGCCACCGCAATCCTGATTCTGCTGTGCCCTGCTGACACTGGCAACTCTCTCTCGCTGGACCTGAGCACCTTCTGAGCCCTCCCCACCTCGGCTGGGAGTGGATGAGGGGAAAGGGTAAGAGGATCTGTGCTCTGGAGCAGACAGAAAACATCTTGGAGCTACAACAGGTATCCCGTTAAAGAACAGGGACTGACCCTCCACTCTGATGAGGGACTCCAGGTGCTGACATGCAGGGGGGCAAACTGGGTAGGGGGCTGCACTGTCCAGTGAGGGAGCACCATCTAATACCTGAGCCAGCCTTCACCTACCCTCCCTAGCTCTCGAACGGGCTCCCACCCTGCTTCTTCTAATGCACTTTTATTATTGACTTCACAACCACAATGCCAACATATTACCTGAAAGATTACTGAGAAAGTGCTACTTGAGAGAAGGGATCCCCCTACCAGCTGTGTTCCTGAACATCATCTGACCGCCCTACCGCATGAAGGATCGCTTACCTATCTCTACCATAGTTCTCGAACACATGAATGGTGGGTTTAGATTGGTTTGGCTGGTTGGATGTTTTGGATTTTTTGTTTTCGTTTTTGATTTTGTTTTTTCCTAAATCTCCAGATCTTCCTTCTAGCCAAACACCTTTGCACTCAAAACACAGCCTTCACTATTTTGACATAAGAGAGCGTTTATGAGAAGCATCTCTCTTCTGGATTCCGGACTAGCAATCCTCATGGATGGTTCCCACTCACCTGAATATGTATGCAAGCCCAGCTAGCTGGGCAAGGGAGGCAACATAGCAGGGTGGCTAAGAGTCCAGGCCTAGACCTGATTGTTTGGGTTCAAATCTCAGCTCTACCACTTACTAATTCTGCCTCAGTTTCCTCAGCTGTCAAACAGGCATAATGGTAGTCCTATACCTCACAGGGTGTTTAGTAAAATTAAATGAGTTAATTTTTTTAAAGCACTTAGAGTGTCTGGGAATTTATAAGCACTGGTTAAATAAAAATAAAGTAAATCAATTGTCCTTCACTCACATGTCAATGATGAGGGTCTACAATGTAGGAGGCATTACTAAGTGCTAGACAGAAATGAAATAAAACATAGCTCCTATCATCTACTGAAAACGACAGATAAACATAAAATTTTAATAGCCAGCACACCCATGTTCATAGCAGCATTATTCACAATAGCCAAAAAGTGGAAATGACCCAAATGTCCATCCATCTACAGATGAATGGATAAACAAAATGTGACATATACATACAATGGGATATTATTCAGCCTTAAAGATGAAATTCTGATACATGCTATAATATGGATGACGCTTGAAGACATTACACTAAATCCCGTGTGACTCAAATCCATCAACTTCCCTGTGGATGCCTGCCTCCTGGTTCAGCCCCCGACATCTCTTACCTGAGCTACGGCACCAGCCTAACTGGTCTCTCCTCTCCTTCACTTAACCCCTGCAAATCCATTTGGGATCCATTAAGAAGATCCAGAGTGATCTTTCAGTCTGACCCCACTATGCTCTTACTTAAAACTCTTTAATGCTTCCCGTTATTCTCAGGAACATGGCCTCCAAAAACTCTTCTGCCTCAACTTGGGCCACCCCCATCACTGCTGTGTGTACAGCCACACAGCATCTCTGACCATGCAATGCTCCTTCTTGCAGCAGAGCCATCACACAGTCCCCTGCCCCACCCTACCCATGCCTTCTCTAAGCTAACTTGTGAGCTTACTTCGAGAACCATCTAAATGTTCATATCCAAGATTAGACTACAATCTCCACGAGTGTCCACCTTGTGCATGGTTATGTCCCAAGCGCCTGGAATGTAGCAGGCCCTCACTAAATTCTTGTTGAAAGATGAAAGGATGACTGAATCAATCAAAATGGCCTGCAAAAAGTAGAATCAAAGAAATAGGAGAAATAGGGATTCCAAACACTAAAACGTTTTAGTAACTCCCAAAGACTCCTGGAAGTGAACATTAGTGTTGCTAAGATGCACTGATGCCAGCTCTGGGCAGCCTGCTCAGTCTACAGTACTGGGCACAATGTGACAAAGGGAAACCTTTGGGTTTGCTCCCATCTGGGCCAGGCTGAACCATGTTTACCTTTGGCTTCCCAAAGACTGTCCTTAGAGAAACTGAGACCTCTGAACTCAGGCCCCGTTCTCAAGTCTAGACCCACAATACTGTCTATCAGACATCCCTACCTAGACATCCTACAAGCGCATCAAACTCAACATACAATTATCCTTTTCCCCAAAGCCCTTCTTCTGTACTCCGCCTTCATTAATCTGAGAGTCAGCTTAGATATTATGACCCTAATTATAGGGTTCTCCCACCAAATCTCACACACACACACACACACACACACACACAATCAGTTGCCAGCTTTTTTTTTTTTTTGCGGTACACGGGCCTCTCACTGCTGTGGCCTCTCCCGTTGTGGAGCACAGGCTCCGGACGCACAGGCTCAGCGGCCATGGCTCACGGGCCCAGCCGCTCCGCGGCATGTGGGATCTTCCCGGACAGGGGCACAAACCCGCGTCCCCTGCATCGGCAGGCAGACTCTCAACCACTGCGCCACCAGGGAAGCCCCAGTTGCCAGCTTTTATTCAAACAAATACTCAGTGATTTCTTGAACATACTGCTTTGTCTCTATGCAGTATGGCTGACTAAACAGAGCGGCTGATTCAGAGAGAACCTCACAAATGCTGACCCAGGAACAGCTACCATCATGTCTTACTTTAGGGCTTCATCATTTTTTATCTGGACTATTGCAACGAACTGTTCACTGGATTCTCTGCTCATAACCCACCTCCCTGCTGCTGCTGCTGTAATATGTATAAATCATTTCTCCAATCTACCAGGCTTATGTTCAAAATCGTTCAGCGATGGAGAAAATGATGCCAAATAATATGACAGAAAAACTACAGGCAATTTCACTTTCTTCTTTAAGCTTCCCTGAATTTTCTATAATGTATATGTATAAGCCAAAAATAAAAAGCTGATTTCAGCAGCTTATGAATATTTCAACAGCTTATGAATATTTATTAAATCACTTATTCACTCATTCATCTAGATATTGTGAATTTAAATCATTAAAATACATAAAAAACAGGACTTCCCTGGTGGCACAGTGGTTACGAATCCATCTGCCAATGCAGGGGACATGAGTTCAAGCCCTGGTCCAGGAAGATCCCGCATGCCTCAGAGCAGCTAAGCCTGTGCATCACAACTACTGATCCTGTGCTCTAGAGCCCGTGAACCATAACTGCTGAGCCCGCGTGCCACAACTACTGAAGCCCGTGCTCCACAACAAGAGAAGCCACAGCAATGAGAAGCCCGTGCACCGCAACAAAGAGTAGCCCCCGCTCGCCGCAACTAGAGAAAGTCTTTGCCTGCCGATGCAGGGGACGCGTGCCGTGGAGCGGCTAGGCCCGTGAGCCATAGCTGCTGGGCCTGCGCGTCCGGAGCCTGTGCTCCACAACGGGAGAGTCCGCAACAGTGAGAGGCCCGTGTACCGCAAAAAAAAAAAAAAAAAAAAAAAAATTCAGGTGTCCAACATAGAGTTTCCCAATTTTTATAGGTTACATTCCATTTATAGTTATTATAAAATATTGGCTATATTCCCTGCATTGTACAATATATCCTTGTAACTTATTTATTTCATACGTAGTAGCTTGTACCTCTTAATCCCCTCCCCCTATCTTGCCCCTCCCCCCCTCCCCTCTCTCCATTGGTAGCCACTAGTTTGTTCTCTACATATTTAAGTCTGTTTCTGTTTTGTTATATTGACTAGTTTGTTTTCATTTTTTAGATTCCACATATAAGTAATATCATACAGTGTTTGTCTTTCTCTGACATTTCACTTAGCATAATACCCTCCAAGTCCATCCATGATGTTGCAGGTGACAAAATTTCACTCTTTTTTATGGCTGAGTACTACTCTATTGTATTTATATACCTCATCTTTATCCATTTGTCAGCTGATGGACACTTGGGTTGCTTCCATATCTTGGCTATTGTAAATAGTGCTGCTATGAACACTGGGGTGGATGTATCTTTTCAAATTAGTGTTTTCCTTTTTTTCAGATATATATCCGGGAGTGGAACCTCTGGGTCCTATGGTGGTTCTATTTTTAGTTTTTTGAGAAACTGCCATGCTGTCTTCCATAGTGGATACACCAGTTTACATTCCCGTCAACAGTATAAAGGGTTCCTTTTTCTCTGCATCCTCAAATTGAGTTTTATGTAAACTCTCTGCTCTGCATTACAAAATATTTACAGAAAGCAGTATGTCAACTTTCCTCTACATCTTAAAAACGTGCAAGAGGAGAGGTAATCCAGGTACCATACTTACTAATACTTTATCCTCTGAACCTGTGGGAAATAAAATACATTGCTTTCCTAAATTACTAATGATTTTTGTTTCAAGGTGTGTTTCTCTTTTTCATTACTATAAAAGAATTGCCATCTAATACAGATGCCTGAAATTATACCCATTTCACAGTAGTAAAATCTACTTTTAAAAAATAAGAAAAATATATTTTTTCAAAGTGTATCTTAATGTATTTCTTCAAAGTCTTATAAAAGCATTAACTAACGTATTTGTTTAACACAGTTATAAAAGTTACCAAAAAATGTAGTAATGACCCAAGTGATTAAATCAGGGTCACTTTAATATGTTACTAGATTTTAAAGATTGATAAAGGTATCAATTTTTCACAGCAGGGGAAGGAGAAGAGGGGACGAAGTGAGAGAGTAGCATTGACATATACACACTACCAAATGTAAAATGGATGGCTAGTGGGAAGCTGCTGCATAGCACAGGGAGATCAGCTCGATGCTTTGTGACGACCTTGAGGGGTGGGATAGGCAGGGTGGGAGGGAGGCTCAAGAGGGAGGGGATATGGGGATAGATGTATACATATAGCTGATTCACTTTGTTGTAGAGCAGAAACTAACACAACACTGTAAAGCAACTATACTCCAATAAAGATATTTTTTTTAAAGGTGTCAAGTTTTAACTATTTTTTATAATAAAGGAAAATTGCTTTGTGATTCCTTTCTAGGGATGAGACCATTCCTGAACATTACATATTAACACAAAAGTCCAATAGAGCTGAACCCTCAAGAAGTAGCCTATAACATGAAGCGGTCTAACATGGTTAAGTTCTGTGTTTCTATACCATCCTCAATACATTCTGAAAATTCTGACTCCAAAACGTTTAGAATTCATCCTTGTGTTTTTCAAATAAGCTCCTTAGTCAAAAAGGATTAAAATATATAAAACAACCACAAACAAAGAAAACAAGAAAGGAAAGCCTGCCAAGAAACCATCTTTGTTTTTAGGCCTGTTTTTTTTTCAGGCGATTCCTGTTCATTGTAGGAAACTGCCCTGCTTACATGGAATGGAGGTCAGACCCTAAAATATCCTTTCATCTGGACCCCAATTCCCAAAGTTAAAGCCCTTTCTTGCTATGTCAGGAGAGGTGTTGGGAGTTGTACAGCTTCACAAGAGAGCTGTCGAAATCGGCCAACTCCAGCTCCGTTGGTAAAGGGGAAAAAAATCACCCTAGACTGGCATGACCAGTGGAATGCCTTTCCCATATTTCTCCAGCACTTTCCAACCATAAAAAATGCATTTATTTGAGTTAATAATATCCTCATTTAAAGTAGCCTGGATGGGCCAACCTATCAGTTACTCATACCTCGTGTTTCATCTTAAATAAGCACAACTTGGCTTGGCTTTCATTCTTCTCCCCATGGAGGGAGCCCTCCTGAGTGATTTAATAGAGAAAATGGAAAGAAGCTGGAAAAGGAACGAGTAATTTTAGAGAATTTTGGTGAAAGAAATAGGCCCGGGGGCAGTGCCAGAGTCAATGGTGGTGGCAGATCGTTGTAAAGCACAAAAACCCTGGTTTAGGAGAGACCCAGGGGACCACACAACTTGCAGAAGTGAGACCACTGGGAGGAATCAGGGACTGGGAAGCAGGGAGGAAACAGGAAGCTGAGACTGGTGCTTACTGAAAGAAAAATGATTCCTCTTGGGTGATTTTCTCATGATGGAGGGAGAGGGGAAGAGGGGGGTTTAGTTCTTATTCTAAAATAAAGAGTTCACTAAACACGGCCATTCTCACCTTCGTGCCAATAGCATGTAAGCCCACAGTGTTTACAATCAAGTCAGGCAATAAATATCCTCCTTCAGTAAATACCTGTTGATTTTTTACACTTCATTGGTTCTAAGGGAGCAGGTCATACCAGATACAGTCCTTTATAGTTGAGGCAGACCATTGTTTGTTGTTCGATTTCCTGAAATACTCCTGCTTTGAAAGTAACTATGGCAGGTATTTTTGTAATGCAAGCGAATTACATTCACTTTGTTTTAAGGGTTTTTCAAAATAATTATTGAGTTTCTCAAAATAAATATTTTCAAAATAAATATTCAAAATAAATATTGAAACAAATGGAGACAGATTTTGGAATTGCTGCAAAAGCCTACCACTAAAGTATTCATTGGTGTATTCCTTACAAAACCGAAAAATCTAGAAACCCTGATGTTTCTTATAAAATGGAAAATCTAAAACCAACCTAGAGAGTTCCCTGGTGGTCCAGTGGTTAGGACTCGGTGTTTTCGCTTCTGTTTTCACTGCCGAGGGCCAGGGTTCAATCCCTGGTCGGGGAACTAAGATCCTGCAAGCTTGTGGCACAGCCAAAAAATTAAATGAAAAAAAAATTTTTTTAAAGGTTCTCATTACTTAATTAAAAAATAAAATAAGATAAAAGCAACCTAAATGCCCCAAAACGGAGCAATGACTAAATTATGGTACAGCCACACAATGCAATATTCTTTATTCACCAAAAATCATAAAGTAAAAATGGCAACAAAGAAGGATTTGCAATATGATATGAAGTAGAAATTAAACGTAGGTAATATGTATGCTTGTAAACAGAGGGCACAGAAATAATCATCCTAAAATGGAAACTCCCTCGGGGTGGGGGGTAAAGTTGTGCTTTATAGATGGGAAAGCAGAGACGCAATGAGAACAGGAAGAGGCTGAATTCCAGAGCGAGTGTGGCAATGCCATTCATTCTCTGGCCTGGGATGAAGAATCTGGCCCCTCTGCCCACTAGAGAGGGGAGGCCCTGGAGGCAGAAAGTGGAGGGAGGCGGGGCTTCAGGTCCTACCTTGTAATAGTCATACAGCAGGCCAAGGGCGGCAGCACTGTCCTCATCACCATTGATGCTCATCATCGCCTTGGTGGCCGCCGTCAGGGGGTTCTCCAAATACGACTTCCAGGCTTCATCCTCACTGGTGTAGGCTCTTCGGGTATTAAATGGAGGGTCACTGGGCATGGGCACTAAGGCCACCAGTCGTTTATTACTGTGAAAGCAAGAAAAACACGAGGTGCATTATCAAAGAAGTATTCCTTTGATATCCGCTAAAAAATACACATTATTTGGTTAATTTGTACTTCCCCAGAATGGAAGAGAGGGCAGATTAAGACTAAAGTGACTGCCCCACTGCATTGATAAAGCCACTGCTTTATTTCTCTACTGCCCATGAGAAGTAATAATGGTCTTTCAAAGGTAGTACAGAAGTAGTGTAAGTTGGTTTCCTTCACACTTGGCTTTTCACATCCAATCACTTCAGAAGCCAAATCATTTTCTTTGATTATTCTTCATTAGTGAATAATAAAATGAAAAACTGAGAGGGAACAGGTTTCATTTAACTCTCTGAGTTCTAATGTATAAATATGTGCGATACATTAAATGTAATCAACATGTTAACGGTTATTAAAAACTATTTTATCCAGTTTAATTTGTACATAATTGCTAGCAAATTATAGACCAATCCAAGTCCCTTAATTTAAAAAGGCAATAGAAGCTATTTTGCAAACAAGACGTATTGCAGATATGCTGCATAACAGGGATACAAAGGAACAGGAAACGAGACGAACTCTGTATATGAATCCTGTGTTGCCATGGGATCCTACTATACTTAAAGGACAGAGAAGCTACAGGTTGTAAAAAATCATCATGGGGAGTGAGGAGGGCACCTGGAGAACCTTCAGTAGAGGCAAAAGAGGAGGCTGGAGTCATCTGTCCGTCCTACCCAAGCCAGGCTCAGGTAAAGCAGCAATTGACTATCAAAGCGATTTCTTAAGGAGGATGCGATAGTAACTTAAATACTCACAAACCATGACAGTCCTCAGCAGCTCCCCAGCCTTGTTCATTGAAGTGAAACCAAAAAGTAACCATGAGACACTGTATTTCAGTAACACCTATGTCCACGCATAGTAACATGACACAGACAAGTAACAGGATTGCAAAGGCAACATGTGTATCGATCAGTGGAAATTCAGTCACCAAGAACCTTCTGATGGGCATTCAGTTACAGACGTCCCTTTTTGCTGCTATTTCTACAGGGCTTTCTGATAGTAGATGGTCTCCCCGTTCACTTTGTGATAGAAAACTGGTATGAACTCCCAACAAAGGCTGTGCTGAGGGTCCTTTATGTGGAGGCATGGTGCCACACATCGGTGTAGGGTCAGAAAATGACACTGACATTGGTAACATATGTTTGGGGGTCGGGTGGGAAATCCACACTGAGCAGAGTGGAGTTTCAGACTATCTCCAGGCCCCTGGTTTGAACTTTGTGCCAGGGGCTTGGTGGAACTGATTGGGAAGAAAGAGAAAATGACCCAACTGTAAATTAATTGGATTAAAAGGTAAAATCAAGTTTCTGGAAGTAAACAGGAAAACCCTGGTAGAAGGCCTTCCTAACCATTAGGTAGCCTGGTGACATGGAACAGCACAGGCCCTGGAAGTGAGTCTTTGTTCACCACTTACAGTGGAGGAAAATTGCCTGAGGTTCGGTGTCTTCGCGCCTTAAATAAGGACAACACTATTTTTAGTCTCTTAAGGAACCTCCATACTGTTCTCCATAGTGGCTGTACCAATTTACATTCCCACCAACAGTGCAAGAGGGTTCCCTTCTCTCCACACCCTCTCCAGCATTTATTGTTTGTGGATTTTTTGATGATGGCCATTCTAACTGGTGTGAATGGATAACCAACAAGGACCTACTGTACAACACAGGGAACTCTGCTCAGTATTATGTAACGACCTAATTGGGGAAAGAATTTGAAAAAGAATAGATACATGTATATGTATAGCTGAATCACTTTGTTGTACAACTGAAACTAACACAACATTGTTAATCAGCTATACTCCAATATGAAATAAAAAGTTTTTTTAAAAAAGACAGCAATGCCCACCCTACTTACCTCACAATGCAATTGTAAGAATGGAATAAAATAATGAATAAAATAGAGGTCTGTAAACTGCACAATGTTATACAATAACAGGTATTACTATCGCAGCACAGTTCTATATTCCCATAGTTTGTGGGTATAGCAATTTTTGGTTATAATGCAGAAGTGCTAAAGATAATCATTAATTAAAGGGAGACTGAAGTTGTTCATTTAGCTATTTTGATTGAGAGCCCAATAGATGCCAGACACCATGCTATTTGTGGAGGATGCAATGGCAAATGACACAGGCACTGCCCTGTAGCCCAAGTAGCTTGCAGTCCAGTGGGGGAAAGAAAACACCACTGTTGGGATTTCCCTGGTGGTGCAGTGGTTAAGAATCTGCCTACCAATGCAGGGGACACGGGTTGGTCACTGGTCCAGGAAGATCCCACATGCCGCAGAACAGCTAAGCCCCTGTGCCACAACTACTGCTTGCACTCTAGGGCCCATATGCCGCAACTACTGAGCCCTCATGCTGCAACTACTGAAGCACATGTGCCAAGAGCCCGAGCTCTGCAACAAGAGAAGCCACCGCAATAAGAAGTCCACGCATTGCAACAAAGAGTAGCCCCTGCTTGCTGCAACTAGAGAAAGCCCACACGTAGCAGTGAAGATCCAACGCAGCCAAAAAAGAGAAAGAAAAAAAGAAAGCACCGCTGTTACAAGAGCAATGAGTGTGAGAAATGAACAGTGTCATGAGTGAGGTTATATGATAGAGGGGACTAACCTAACCAGAAGATCAAGGAGGAAGCAAAGTTTCGACAAAGACCTGAAGGAAAGGCAGGAGTGTGCCGGTCAACGCTGAAATGGGCAGATGTGGGAAACATCTTTTTTTTGGGGGGGGGGGGACATTTTTAAAGTGAAGACTATATTGGTAATGCACAATAATGGAATTTTCTGACAAAAGGAGCACATTTGTATTCATTTTGGAGAGTCAACTAAAGAAATTTATGTATTTTATATACAGTGGAATATTACTCAACCATAAAAAAGAATGAAATAATACCATTTGCAGCAACATGGATGGACCTAGAGATTATCATACTAAGTGAAGTAAGTCAGAAAGAAAAAGACAAATGCCATGTGATACCACTTATATGTGGAATCTAAAATATGACACAAATGAACTTATCTACAAAACAGAAACAGACACAGAGAACAGACTTGTGGTTGCCAAGGGCAGGGGAGGTGGGGGAGGGTTGGATTGGGAGTTTGGGGTTAGCAGATGCAAACTAGTACATACAGAATGGATAAATAACAAGGTCCTACTGTATAGCACAGGGAACTATATTCAATATCCTGTGATAAACCATAATGGAAAAGAATATAAAAGAGAATATATATATATATATGTATAACTAAATCACTTTGTTGTTCAGTAGAAATTAACACAACATTGTAAATCAACTATAATTCAGTGTAAAAAAAGAAATTTATGTACTTTGATTTAACAGTAAAATAGTATTTCCATGTTGTGGAAATTACTAATCACAGAGGATAGGGCTTGATTTAGAGAGAGAATTTTGGTGGACTCCTAAGAATCTACAAGTGGAAGAAATGAAGTCTCTGGGAGGACCACGAAGGCAGAGGTGATAGGCCCATGTGCGGCAGTGCCACCACCACCCCTCTCAGTCATTTAGTAGGAGCCACCCTGGGTGCCCGGTCTGCAGCCTTCACTTAGAGGGAGAAGTAGAGGAATCTGAACCCTAATTGTTGCATGAGCACCCAGGCATCATGCATACTTCCCAAAACGTTCAGTCTTACAGGGAAGAAGGGCTTTAAGTTATCTGCAGTGACCTCACCACTGAAAAAGATGGAGATTTTACTCTCTTTCTTACTTAAGAAAAGCTGGGAGGCGGGGGGAGGGTTAATTACAACACTGGCTAATTTCCAAAAGTTTAGCAGGAAGCGCCAGGGGGAAGGATAAAAGCCAACTCTTGATTTACACTAAGTAGTGCCCTGATTCACTTGAGAGATTTTTCTTTGAGTCTTCCTTCAAGTCCCTACTCCCTCCTGCTGAGTCTCCTGGATTGCTGATTTTATCTGTTCCCAGCACGAATGTTCACTCATAAATCTAGATTCATCAGCTTTTCCCCTATGATGAAACGGTTGATGAATCCTTACATGATCAATGGAGAAAAATACCCCGGGAAAGCAAATACTTACTAGCTGTTTCTGTTCACATTTTTGATGCTCTCCCCTTTAACTGCATAATGACTTTGGACTTTTTGTTTTTTCATAGGTTATAGTCTCTGGTACAGAGCACTGTTGAATAAAGCTTGGTTTAGTAAAAACAGAACAATCTCTCTGGTACACTGAGCAAAAATGTAGACTTGTAAAGAAGGACAGTTTCACAGAACAGCTTTTACCAAAGTTTGGAACACTTTCTGAAGGTGAGTTTCATCACTGTTCTTTTGGAGTGGCAATTCTAATCCTGCTCTGGTCAGCTTTTTAAATATCCTTTCAGTAGCTTTACGTATGTAATTTTCTGGGTTGCCTTGAACACAGAGCACGTCAACTATAAACTTGATCTCTGTTCTTCCTTGGTGGAAAGTTTAAATTAGCACCTGAGTCTTCACAGCAAGGCTAAGGCTGGGTTAGATCACAAATATTTTTTTTTCTTTCATTCGTTTCTTTAATCCGCTACTTCATTTTGTTGATGTTGGGAGAAAAATTAAGAGATGAGTCATCAGCTGAAGTAATGAAAGAGGTGGAGCAGTCATGCAGCTGAGATCATAACCAACAAGTCAAGAAAAGCTCCAGATCGCTCTACCACATGCCCCGGGGCATTAAGAAGAGTCTAACAGGGGCTTCCCTGGTGGCGCAGTGGTTGAGAGTCCGCCTACCAATGTAGGGGACGCGGGTTTGTGCCCCGGTCCGGGAAGATCCCACATGCCGCAGAGCGGCCCGTGAGCCATGGCTGCTGAGCCTGCGCGTCCGGAGCCTGTTGCTCCGCAACCGGAGAGGCCACAACAGGGAGAGGCCGCGTACTGTAAAAAAAAAAAAAAAAAAAAAAAAGAAGTCTAACAGAGGGAATGCTTTGCTGGGGAGAAGCATGTGAAACTTAGTACATAACGCCTTCACCTCCTAAAAATATGTGTAGTAATAGTCAACAAATCCAGACATAAATCCATTTCCCTTGGGACCACAAAAAACCAGGACAGTGAAGTTTTCACGTCAAATTATCACTTTCAATCCATTTCTCATCATTCTTTTTTTTTTTTAATAATTCCTAGAAGGGCATTAGTCTTTGAGGGGAGGGTTGTTTGGGGGGTTTTTTTGGTCTTAATCTAGGGGGAGAATGGTTTTGGAGTTGAATAAACCTCAGTTTTAATCTCAGCTCTGTCAATTACTGAATTTAGATGAGGTACTTTACTTCTTTGAGCTTGTTTCTTCCTCTGTATCATGATACCAGCCTTACGGTACTGTTCTAAAGGAATAACTCAGATATTTACATATGAAGAGCCTGGTACATTACAGATCTTCAATAAATAATAGTTATAAGTATTACTTCTCTTTAGAACTGATTCTATCAATGACCTCTGATCAAAATCCAATAGACTGGGCTTCCCTGGTGGCGCAGTGGTTGAGTCCGCCTGCCGATGCAGGGGACGCAGTTTCGTGCCCCGGTCCGGGAAGATCCCACATGCCGCGGAGCGGCTGGGCCCGTGAGCCATGGCCGCTGAGCCTGCGCGTCCGGAGCCTGTGCTCCGCAACGGGAGAGGCCGCAACAGTGAGAGGCCCGCGTACCGCAAAAAAAAAAAAAAAAAAAAAAGAATCCCAATAGACTGCTCTCAGTTCTTAATCTCCTTGGATTTTCCTGGCCATTTCTCACTTCTGTAAAATCTTTCCTTGCTTGGCTTCTAAGATACTGTACACGGGTGGTTCTCCTCTGTAGCCAAACACTCTTTTCTAATCTCTACTCTACCTCATCCTAGTCCTCTAACTCTCATCGTTCCTGGGCCCTTTGCTCTTTTCTCTCCATTGTTGATTCGTATGGCTTTCACTGATCCTCTTTTTTTTTTTAATTTATTTTATTTTTATTTTTGGCTGTGCTGGGTCTTCGTTGCTGCGCACAGGCTTTCTCTAGTTGCGTCGAGCGGGGGCTACTCTGTTGCAGGGCGCGGGCTTCTCATTGCTGTGGCTTCTCTTGTTGCAGAGCACGGGTTCTAGGCACACGGGCTCAGTAGTTGTGGCTAGCGGGCTCTAGAGTGAAGGCTCCGTAGTTGTGGCACACGGGCTCAGTTGCTCTGCGGCATGTGGGATCTTCCCGGACCAGGGATCGAACCCGTGTCCCCTGCATTGGCAGGTGGATTCTAAAGCACTGCGCCACTAGGGAAGTCCCTGATCCTCTATCTTAATGACTAATAGATGGGTATCACCTAAGAGCCAGTTCTGCCTTCTCCTTAGATGTCCTGTCGTCACCTTTAACTCAATCCAAAACTAAGGTAATCATCATTTCTCAATTGGGCACACCTCCTCATCGTCTGTCTCCAGTCATCTAGAGCCAAATCTTATGTACTGGTTTAAAATATAGACTCTGGAGCCAGTCTGCCTGGGTGTAAATCCTGGCTGCACCATGTACTAGCTGTGTAAGCCTTTCTGGGCATCAGCTTCCTCACCTGTAAAACTGAGATGTGCCCCCAAATGAAACTGACACGGTATAAAAGCCTCATGTGTGTTGGCTATTATACGTTCTCTTCGTCCCTTATATGGAGTCAGTCACCATAGCCACGATCACAGCTTTGGTCTTATCTCTTCATGCCTCCAACTGGTCTCTTGATCCTTCAACTTTCCCCTCTTCAATCCCTATTGAAGCCCTAAGGAATCATCTTCAGAGATAATCATTTTCAAGAGTGTACTATGATTCTTTACCACCTGTAATATCAAGTCCAAAATCCTCCATCTGATATTTAACATTCTCCATTATCAGGCCCCTACATACTTCTCAAAATTTCTTTCTTTCTACTTACTTAACATAAGGAGTTAAACCATTTATTTGCAGTACCCTAAAGAAGCCCATTCCTACGTCCATGCCTTTGCGCAGACTGTTCCCCTGCCTGAAATTCCCTTCCTGCTTCTCTCCATCTAAATTCTACTCTCATCAAAGTCCAGCTGCAAGATCCCATCTTCCAGAAAATACTCCCTGATTGTTTCTATTTGGGCTCTTAAGGGCCTCCCTGTACTAAGGACTCCTACAGTATGTATATTATTTACTACATATATTCTACTATTTAATTTTTACTACATAAAGAATACTGACTATGGAAAGAAAACTGTTATTCAGCTGTCAGATCCACCAACTACACCAAGAAAGTAGCATTCATTAATCAAAAAGCCCAGCAGTCCCCAAACACAGTCCACAGTCTGTCCTGCACCACGTCCCTTACCTGCCTTGGATTCCCAACCTTCCTGGCTTCACTCAAAGATCTGCAAACCCCTCTTCTCCAGCGTTACATTGGCTTTCTTCTAAAAGCACCAGTCCCCACACCATCACACACACACACACACATACACACACACACACATCTCCCTGAGTCAATTAACACACCGAGACACCCTAGGCACTTATCTTTTAAAAGGCAGATAACAGAGTCATCCATTAAGTCTTCATTTTCTTACATCCACTTCATTAAAAAGTCCTACCTATTGATCCTGCCTTCAAAATATATCCAGAACTTGACCACTTCTCACCATTCCACTGGAAGCATGCTGGTGCAAGCCACCATCATCTACTACTTGGATTATTGCAATTGTCTCTGAGGTTGGCAGCCTCCACTATGGGCCCCCATTGATCCTTACCTCCTAGAACTCACACCCTTGTAGAGTTCCCTCCCGCATTGTATCAGACTTGGTTTATATGACCAACAGCATATAGCAAAAATGATAGTATGGCACTCCCAGAATTAGATAATAAAAATGTTCCATCTTGGTAAGTCAGTCTCTCTCTCTCTCTCTCTCTCTCTCTCCCCCCCCCCCCCCCGCCTCTCTCTCTCTCTCTCTCTCTCCCTCCCTCCCTCCCTCCCTCTCTCTCTCTCATTTCTCTCTCTGGGGAAAGCAAACTACCATATTGTGGCGAGGAACTGAAGCTTTGACCACCAGTCAATGAGAAACTGGAGCCCACCAACAACCCGTGAGGGAGCTTAGTACATTCTGCAGTCAGAGACAAGTCTTAAATCACTTATAGCCCCAGATGACAACTTGACTGCAACCTTATGAGAAACTCAGAGTCACCACCAACCAGCTAAGTTGCCCTTAGATTCCTGACCGTCAGAAATTGTGCAAGATAATGTTTGCTATTTTAGCTGGTAAGTTTTTAGATACTATGTTACACAGCAGTGGATAACTAATACTGTCTCTAAATAAATCTCCCTGCTTTTACCATCGTCCCCTCCTCCCTCCAGTCTATTCTCAACAAAGCATCTATAGAAATCCCATTAAAACATAAGTGAGATCATGCTACTCCCATGCTTAATCCTATAATGACTCCCCATTTTCCTCAGAGGCCAAGGTCCTTCCACTGGCCTTCCAGGCCCTGCAGAATCTCTCCTCCTTTATGTCGCCGACGTCCTGTCCTGATACTCTCCTTGTCATGCTCCTCACTCTTTCGGATCCTCTGCACCGGTCTCCGTGTCTCCACCTTAGGGTCTTGGCTCCAGCTGTTTCACCTTCCTGGAATGTTCTTCCCCCAAATTCCCCCAAATAACTCTCTCATCTCCTCTAAACCTTTGCCCAAATCTCACCACAATGAAATCTACCCTGACTACTTTACTTGATGCAGGGACCCACCTCAACCCACCCTAGAACTTCCCATTCCTCCAAAACTTTCCGTCTCCCTTACACAGCTTCTACTCTTTCTTCCCTGGCAGTCACCATCTTCTTACACACAATGTAGCCTACTTACTGTGTTCAGTGTTCATGGCCTGTCTATCCCCACAAGAATGTAAGCTCCACACAGCTGGGATTTTTGTTGTTGTTGTTCATGGATGTATCATAAGCAGTTTGAACGATGCCTGCCACTCAATTAAATTTGTTGAATGAGTGAATAAAAGTTCAGTTGAAGAATTGAAGTATAAGTTGGGGTTTAAAGTACTATGAAGGGAGGGGGGGAGGGAGCTATATTTTTCACGTTTTCATAAAATCAGTTTATAGTGTGTTTTTTAAATTGGTTGTGAGCTATAAAATGCTATATAAATGCAAGTTGCCTTAATTTTAAGAAGAATAATTGTAAAATTAATTTAACAAGGATTGATCCTAAACTGTTTTTCTCTCACCTCCTACTTCTCACCTTCAAATTAAACAAAATGAGGATTCATTTTTCTGTTCTCCTAAAATGTTCTGGTCTCCTACAAACAAGGAAACGAAGCAGATGTATGCGCAGACCAGAGGCAAAACTAGAGGAAGACTGAACTCTAATCAGCAAAGGTCTACAATCCATGACCCTTTCTTCCACCTGTTGTATGTCATTCTCAACACTGACTTGAATTGGGGGCAAAAGAATTTTTTCCACCTCTCTTTAAGAAGTGAAGTTTTACCTAGAGATTATCATACTAAGTAAGTCAGACAGAGAAAGACAAATAACATACGATATCAATTACACATGGAATCTAAAAAAATGATACAAATGAACTTATTTACAAAACGGAAATAGACTCACAGACATAGAAAACAAACTTATGGTTACCAAAGGGGAAGGGTGGGGAGGGATAAATTAGGAGTGTGGGATTATCAGATACACACTACTATATATTAAATAAACAACCATGAACTACTGTATAGCACAGGGAACTATACTCAATATCTTCTAATAACCTATAATGGAAAAGAATCTGAAAAAGAATACATATGTATAACTGAATCACTTTGTGGTACACCTGAAACATTGTAAATCAACTATACTTCAATGTAAAAAAAAAGAAGTGAAGTTCTTACATAATTCTTAGGATTTCATGCTATGTTCTCTGCCTCAGTATCCCCCTCTTCTCTGTCCCATCTCTCTCTCTGTCTCTGTCTGTCTTTGTCTCTCTCTCTCTCTCACACACACATATACAAAGACTTTATCTTGAGATTGAATTATGAATTCTATTTTCCAAATAGAATATCTCATCTTATGCTGAGTCTTCAGCACTTGGAGTTTAGCCTTTATCCACTTCAATTTCTTGTAGCTGATTTACTGTAGCTAGTTACTGACATACAATCACTTCAGCTTCCCAGCCTAAAAAAAAAAAAAAAAAAGACTATATTCAGACCCTAAACTTAAGAGCAAGATTTCAACAACTAACAATTATTCTTTCTTTGGGAATCTTGGCATTTCCTCGTTATAGAATATGACTTTCAAATGGAAACTAATGAACCAATCATCCTAATCAGGGTTAATGTCACAATTTAAATGCCGATGATGTTAGTCATTTCACTAGTAGCTACTTTCAATAATATCCCTCCTTTTGGTGCTTGCTAGAGGCAAATCACAAGAGATAACAGATACTTTCCATGTTAGAACAAGGGTTGAAATTGATTAGGAAGTTTCTACACTGAGAACTTGTCCTTAATGACTCTAACCTTTTGCCCTTGACCTAATCCATATACAAGTCAAAGGAAATAAAATGAATCCAAAAGCCTGGAATGATATTGATAATCTTATGTTGCAGATGGTTATATTTGAGAAAGAGGGAATCCAATTAATTCAGTGAAAATATTATAATGCTCTCCACCATATAAAATGAACAGTTTTTAAAAATAATGAATTTTAAAACAAAACTTATGTCTATTGAAATTAGGATAGTTCCCCTTTGGATATATTAACTGCAAAATATACTGATCCATTGACTGAAGAATAATCTCTCTCTCTCTCTCTCTCTCTCTCTCTCTCTCTCTCTCTCTCTCTCTCTCTCTCTCTCGCTCTCGCTCTCTCGCTCTCTCGCTCTCTCTCTCTCTCTCTCTCTCTCTCGCTCTCTCGCTCTCTCTCGCTCTCTCTCGCTCTCTCTCGCTCTCGCTCTCTCTCGCTCTCTCTCGCTCTCTCTCGCTCTCTCGCTCTCAGCGGTGCCCTAGCTTTGCTAGTGCCCTAAGCATGTTTAGTCCACCTATTAAGTAATCAAGGACTGAGAAGATTAGGGATATAATTAAGAAGCTGCTGGAAAGGCACATCATCAAGCACTAGAAACAACCATGAGGAAAAAGATGTCATAATGGAAAGCAGAAGAAAGAGGACAAGAAAATAATATTTTAAACGGAGATAATTTGTAGTGCTCACAATCTATGAAATAACTAAAATTGGTTAAAATTGTGTGTGTGTATGTAAATTGAAATTCAAAATGTTAACAGTGATTATAGGTGAATTTTTATTTTCTTCTTTCTACTTTTTCACTTTTCAAATAGTCTTTAAGTTACACATACTTAATGAGCCCCTACCATACGCCAGATAGTGTTCTAAGCCCCCGACATGGGTTAACACATTTATTCTTTGTTATAGCCTTAAAGTTAGGCAAGGTAACCATGCCCTTTACATAGACAGGGACACTGAACAGAGAGTGCTAAGTTGCTTGCCCAGGGTTATGCAACAGTTAGCCTAGGCCAGGATGGCATCACAGAGCCTGAGCCCTTAAGCAACCTTCTCTGTTGCCAATTCTTCACTATGCTCTATTTTCATAATCAGAAAAAAGTTACTTGAAAAGAGGGAACTAGAAAACAGACTGAATACAAGAGATTAATATGACAGGGAATTTTCTTACATGGAAGTAAATGAGATAATGTCGAAATTCAAAGTTCTAGAGAAACTGTGCAAAGGGGAAGTCTATAAGCTCCTTGAAGACAAAGATGACGTGTTTAAGTTATTTGTAGAATGCCAAGGTGCTGAAACATTCTGCAGGGTACACACGAGGCAGACAACACAAATAAATTGTATATGGGGAGGGATAGCAACTACTCCTTATCTACCTTTAGTTTGACACAGTCAGAGGCCATCTGTTTTTAAATATCCTGTAGAAAAATATTAAATAATTGATGTAATAAAAATATACATTAAATAAGCAGGATATATTAAAAAACATTATATTTCAATAGTGACCAAAATATAATTTTTAAAGAAAAGAATCATCTTAAAACCAAATTAGCTTCAAAAATTAAAAAGAGAATCAGTTCTTTGGAGGAACTTATCATGCTCAAATCTTTAGCAGCAAAAAAAGAAAACAAAAACCAAAAAAAACACAAGAGCCTCTTAAAAGGCTGCAGGACAGAGTTCTATCTCATGACCATTTCACGTGTTTACTTTTCCCTCAAAGATTTCCCTGAACTGAGACACATAATAACGTGTAGTCAATGTAAAAAGAGAAATTTTGTTTTCTGAAGATTTTGTTTTGTTTTTTGTTTTCAAGAAGAAAAATTTTGTTTTCAAGAAGACAGAAAACAGAAGATTGGAAGAGAGGAGAAACCAAAGTCAAGAAGGCTGCACCCCTACGCTGGTGCGGGAGAGGTTCATGCATAAGTGAAAACTGGTTTTCCCACTGAGCCTGGCAAACTCTAATTCAGAGTCTTCAGCATCTATAACCAAGCCAGTCATAAGAACTAGCTGCAGCGTTCACTTCTTAAACACAGGAGTTGGCTTTTGGGGGGGCCCTAGCGCCAGAAAGAAATAACTCAGTAAAACACCTAGAGTAACTTCAAGATCCCAAATGGAAACAAAGGTGTGGGGGGGGGGGCGTGGATACTTAGCTTAAAACAACGGGAAAACCCTCCAATGTGTCCTACCCAAGTTTGCCCCCTGGGACCTCACCTGTATATATGCAAAGGAAACCTCCAGGTACCCTCAGCACCCGTGACCACTCCTTCCACTTAAGAGAACAGCCCACCCTAGGAAGAGTGAGCTCCGCTCTGCTAACAAACCCTGGCAGCTCTGAAATGTGAGCAGTCCAGCTCTTTATTCTTTTTTTTTTTTTTTTTTTTGCGGCACGCGGGCCTCTCACTGTTGCGGCCTCTCCCGTTGCGGAGCACAGGCTCCGGACGCGCATACCCAGCGGCCATGGTTCACGGGTCCAGCCGCTCTGCGGCATGTGGGATCCTCCCGGACCGGGGCACGAACCCACGTCCCCTGCATCGGCAGGCGGACTCTCAACCACTGCGCCACCAGGGAAGCCCGCAACTCTTTATTCTTAATAGGAGAACTAAGAATAACCAGATATTTAAGAAAAACTAACATGAACAAAAGAGAGGCCCAAGATGAACAAAACGTCTTGTTGATGAGGAAAATAATTAATGTCGGATATAGAAAATAATGTTAAAAAGAAGATACTGCCTGTGCAAAGCAGGCTACTATGAAAAAGAAATCATCACAAAACAAGATACATAATTTCTGAAATAAAAATAAAACTTTGAGAGTTGCATAGAGAAGAGCTGGAAAAAAAAGTCATGATCTGGGAGAGCTAAGCAAGCGTTTTTCCAGTTTCTAAAGAAAAAGAAAGAATTTATGAGACAAAGTTAAAAGGTATGCAGAATAGATTCAGGGGTATAATGTTCAACTGATAAGAGTTACAGAAGAAAGCAAGAGGATGAAAGGGAAAAATAAATAATTAAAGAAATAACAGAAGAAAATGTCCTCCAGCTGACAAAAACTTGAGCCTTGGGAATGAAAGGCCCCAAAATGCTAAAAAGGATAATAAAAAGAAACACATCTATCCATATCCTAGCAAAATTTCTCTGTTAAAGATTAAATGAAAAATGCTACAAATACCAAGTAACTTTCAACAAAACAAGAAACAGTCAACCAATAAACTTCTCATCTGCTAAATGCTGCAAGACAAGAGAAAGGGGATTTGAACATAGAATTCTGAACACACCAAAAGATCAATTAGTGTGATGGCAAAATAAAGACATGTTTGGTCATAAAAGGATTCAAAAACTATTCTACTCCTATATCCCTTTTGAAAGAATTATCTCTCAATTCAAAATGAAAAACAAGGCATTCAGGGTAGAAAAGAAAACTGATATAGCAATCAGAGTATCAAATAAATCAGTAAAATGTTAAATTACTTGTAACTAATTTCTGATCATGGAAATGAAATTTAAGCCACTAGGAAAGAATTCTTAAAGATAATAATACCAAACTGGAATGAAGTATCTGAGAGGGGATAGGAGATTGTTTAAAAGTGTCCTGAAGATTTTGGGACTTCCCCCGCAGTGCAGTGGTTAAGACTTTGCCTTCCGGGCTTCCCTGGTGGCGCAGTGGTTAAAAATCTGCCTGCCAATGCAGAGGACATGGGTTTGAGCCCTGGGCCGGGAAGATCCCACATGCCGTGGAGCAGCTAAGCAAGTGTGCCACAACTGCTTAGCCTGCGCTCTAGAGCCCGTGAGCCACAACTACTGAAGCCCATGAACCTAGAGCCTGTGCTCTGCAATAAGAGAAGCCACCGCAATGAGAAGTCCACGCACAGCAACGAAGACCCAACTCAGCCAAAAATTAATTAATTAATTAATTTAAAAAAGACTTTGCCTTCCAATGCAGGGGATGCAAGTTCGATCCCTGGTCGGGGAGCTAATATTCCACATGCCTCGTGGCCAAAACATAAAACAAGCAATACTGTAACAAATTCAATACAGACTCTAAAAATGGTCCACATCAAAAGAAATCCTGAAAAAAAAAAATTTAAACATAAATAAATAAAGTATCCTGAAGATTTTGCTTCGTATGGAGGAAGAGCAATGGATAATGATTAATTCCTGATATTGACAGAAAATATTTTTAAATGTGTTTATTAAAAATTCAGTGGTAACAATTACTAGGATAAAGATAGGATGGAGAAATTTTAGAGCAGCAATTTTCATCATATGGTCTGCAGACCTCTAAGGGTCTCTTAGATTTCAGGGATCCATAAGGTCAAAACTATTTTCATAATGATACTAAGACATTTGCCTTTTCACTATATTGACATTTGCACTGATGGTACAAAACTAATAGTGGGTAAAAGTTCTGGTTCCTGACATGAATCAAGGCAGTGACATCAAGGTGTCCTTGAGTCACTGTGTTCTTAGCAACACACATTCACAATAAAAACAAAACAATCAAACACAAGAACAAAAGATGCTAGTTTCATTTCAGAATGTCCTTAACATAGTATAAAATATTAATTTTATGAAACTCAAACTTTGAGTACACATCTTCTTAATATTCTGTGTGACAAAGTGGGCAGTACACAGAAAGCACTCCTTTTGCATACTGAACAACAATGATTGCCTCAGAGAAAGTACTTGTGCAATTGTTTAAGTTGAAAATGAACTGGATGTTTTTATCATAGAAAGACTAACAGGCCAACATCTATGTTTTCAGACTTGGGTGTTTGGCCAACATTTTCTCAAATATAAACCAAGTGTGAGTCTATCACTTCAAGGAAAACAACTGACAGTCCTTGTTGCCAATGATAAAATTTAAACTTTTAAGAATTTTTGAAAACTTGTTTGCACCACTAATGACAACTTCCTAATACCTTAAGATTTTCTGATGAGCTAGAAGGAGATATTAGTGCATGTGATTTTTTGCTAATGTATCATGAAACATGTTAACATTTGGAAGGTATGAATAACTCTGTCAACCAACATTTCCAAACGTCAATGTCTGACATTGCAAAAATCACACACAGGTAAAAGAGCCACTCAAAGTGCAAAACAGACAGAGGGATTTTAATGGAAGAGAGTACAGAAAGTTCACTGTACGATTTCAGTTTCCACATTGCAACTAACCTTTAAGAAACTATCATCTGCCGAATTTTGATGCAGTATCCAAGTATCTACAATTATCTGAAAAGGCTATGAAGATACGTTTTCCTTTTCCATCTGACTATCAGTGTGAAGCAGGATTTTCTTCACATATATTTCAACCAAATTAACATTTTGCAACAGACTGAATGAAGCAGATATGAGAATCCAGCTGTCATCTATGAAACCAGACATTAACGAGAATTATAAAAATGTAAATCAATACCACTCTTCTCACTAAATTCCTTTGTTTTGGAAATTTTAATTAGTTTTCATTTTTAAATGTTATGTTAATAACATTTCGTTTTTAAATGTTATGTTAATAACATTGTTAATATGCAATGGGTTAATATGCAATCATTATTTTAACTGAATCATAAAATATATTTTATATTTCTCACCTTTAATTTCTAGTATGGTAAACTGTAATAGATATATATAAATAACCCACACAAACACATGGTTTTTAGGGACTTCAACAATTTAAGAGTGTAAAGCGATTCTGAGAACAAAAAGTTTGAGGACGACTGTTCTAGAAAATCACTAGAGAAAAATAATGGAAAAAAGAAATATTGATCAATGAAACAAAAGTAAGCAAAAATAAAAATGATGACATAACATGGGAAAAATAAGACCTTACAATTTCAGCATTGCAATAAGTAAAAATGAGTTAACTCTATTTTTAAAAGAGATTTTTTCAAACTGAATTTTAAGTAGAAAGTATTCTTTTTAATCACCCATGATACATAAGAAAATTGACCCTGTAGCAAGCCATTAAGCAAGAATATCCATTTCAAAGAATTCTTATGAAACCGACTAAATTCTCTGACCACAGCATAATTAAATTTTAAGCCAATAACAAAAAGATGAACTTTAAACACCGTATGTTTAGAAATTATAAGATATTCTTCCAAATATTCATAGATCAAAAAAATCAAGGGAATCTTAAAAATTAAAACAGAATAATAAAATAAATCCCACGTGATGGGATATAGATAAATCAGCACTTAGAGGTAATTTCATAGCTTTAAATGCTTATACTAGAAATGAACAAAAGTGAAAGTTAAAGAGCTAAGCATACAATATATTAGAAAAAAATAATAGAATTAACCCAAAGAAAGAAGGATATACTAAAGATAAAAACATAAATTAATGAAGTAAAGGCATGAGAGAAAGGGCAACTTACAACAAAAGTTGGTTCTTTGAAATGACAAATAAAACTATCACACTGGCAAGGATAATCAAATATTAGGGAAATAAAGGAGACTTTCAGATGGAGCACAAAAAAAGAATACCTTGATGTTAATAAATTTGAAACTTAGACAAAATGGAAATATTTCTAGAAAAATGTAAATAATCAAAACTGATTCAGTGGAGAAACCTGGCAGCCACTTTCTTAACCAAGCGATAAACGTTAATATCATGAGTGATGTCAGGAATACCGTGACATGATATGATGAGGACACTTCACCTCTGTGGTCCTCTTTGCAAAAATCCACAACTCCAGGCTAAATAAACGTTGAGAAAAACATCAGACAAACCCAATGGAGGGACATTCTACTAAACTCCTGAGTCTGGATGACTGTCACATCGACCATGTTAAAACTAATAATATGTGAGTAAATAAATAAGGTTATGAAACAGAAAAACAAACAAAAAGAGAAGAAAATCAACTTTTGGAGGTGAAACTGTGAGTGATTTGCCTTCAGTAATTCTCCTTTGATTTTGCTTATACAACTGTATATGAATGGAAGAAAAGACCATCCAGCTAACAGAGAGAAGTACTGTGCTTCTATAAGCAGTCTCTGTAAATTTGGGGGAACTAACGAGTTTGGGCGTTTCCTTTCTGTGGCATCCAGAATTCTTATTTCCCTTTCTCTGTTCCAGACATAAAAGCTGATCACAGCAACCATTATATAATTCCCCACTCTAAAGCACGAAGCTTCCACTGTGCACCTTTCTCTCTTTCTCCCTGTTTTTCTTTTAAAAATAGATTTCTACTCTGTGAACCCTCCCAGTTTATGACCAAAAGGCCTACTTAAGAAAGAAATGAAACTCAAAAGAGTATCTTGTATTTTATGTAACTTAAATTCCAAAAATACTCAAAGCTAGATATAATTTTTATATATGGGTATTTGCAAGGATTGCCGATGGTCTGAGGTACAAGTTGTTTTTGTGTTTATAAACAGAATCATAGCATGTAAGTGCTGAAAGAAATCTTCATGATTACTTCCCTCAAACTTTTCGTTTTACAAATGGGGAAACTGAGGTCCAGAGCAATCATACCACTTCCTTAAGACTACACAGGGGGCTTCCCTGGTGGCGCAGTGATTGAGAGTCCGCCTGCCTATGCAGGGGACACGGGTTCGTGCCCCAGGCCGGGAAGATCCCACATGCCGCGGAGCGGCTGGGCCCGTGAGCCATGGCCGCTGAGCCTGCGCGTCCGGAGCCTGTGCTCCGCAACGGAAGAGGCCACAGCAGTGAGAGGCCCCCGTACTGCAAAAAAAAAAAAAAAAAAAAAATACTACACAGTTATCTTTGTTAACATCAAAATGATTAAAGCACAAGTTGCTGGAAGACACATACACTACTGTCTAATTTGAAGCACTTGCGGACACATAAACGCTCTTCTATTTGAGGATAAAGTGGAAATTACATGCATCTTCGGGCAAAAGGTTCCCTCCTCCACCCACCCTCGCCCCTTAATCTCCCCCTCAATTAATTGAACAAACCTCTCTTGAGCTCCTACTGTGCAACAGGCACTGATCTAGGTGCAGGGGATACAGTGGTGATCAAGAGAGGCAAAGTCTCTGCCATTTGCTCATTCATTCATTCATTCATTCATTCAAGTAATCTTACCACCAGAGCTTCCTCTAGAAGCTAAGAAAAATCTCATCCCAGTGCTCACACTTTGAGGTCCTCTTATAACAACAGGCTCTCACTCTTAGATATGTGAGTCCAGGTAGAAAGACATAATAGAAAATTGTATCATAGAGGGCATGGATTTTCATATACTGGAGACACTTCTATTTATAAATCTTGGAAATTAAAAATACATTGATTCAGCAAGCTTGAGTGCTTACTACGGGCTGGTATTGGTCTGAGTACTGGGATACAGTGATGAAAAGACAGATCCAACGCCCTGGCGAAGCTTTTACAGAAGAATACACAGTTGTAGATGTGACACATGTTAACAAAGAAAAAGCCTGGGGTGCTATGAGAAAACACGTCCTGAGGGTTCCTGTGGTGGCCATGAACACCTCACATCCTCCAACCACAGAAAACGTTATTGATCGAGGAGCCCACTGCTGACTCTGAAATCAACCACATTTGTGTGGAGGCCACACTTCCTCATAGCTCCTAGGCAGTGAAGACACATGGCAGGACTAGGAAGGCAGGCCCCATCTGGGAAGGCAGGGGACCCCTCTGACGGCTGACTTTGGCTTGAAGACTCCTGGTGCCCTTGCCAAATCTTCCTTCGACTGCAAGCAGCCGTGGAGGCTTCCACGCAAACATGCCTTCCCTCTCTCCTCCCCTCGGAGTCAGACTTGGATCATGGTCTGACAGCCCTTCCCATCTTTACCAGTTCCCTCCCCATTTTTTCACACGAGTGGTTACCCTAATAAAATCCTTGTATGTTTAATCCCATCTTGGAGTCTTTAGCTTGGAGAGCCCAGACTAACACAGATCTAATTTAGATTGAGGTGGGGCTGCATAAGAGTGGAAGTGACACTTAAACTGAGACTTGAAGGAGGAGGAACTAGTCAGATAGAAAAAAAAAAAAAGGAAAGGTGAAGGAGTGGCATGACAGGAACAGCATGCACTGAGGCAGCGTGGAGCTTCTTCCAGTTGAGGAACTAAATGAAGGGCAGTGTAGCTGGAGCATAAGGTTTCAAGAAGGAAGAGAGCAGTGTCTGATGAAGCTTAAGAGATAGGCAGAGGCCAGGTTATGCAAGGATTTGTAATTCACTTTAAGGATTTTAAATTTTATTCTAAGTGCATTGGAAAGGCAGGCAGGGTCTTTAGCAACAGACCAACTTGGTTAAATGTGTGTTTCAAAAAGAGGATTCTGGCTGCAGTGAACGGATTAAAAAAAAGAAGAAGAAGTACTAGGAGATCAAGAAAGAGGCTACTGGGACTTCCCTGGCAGTCCAGTGGTTAAGACTCTGTGCTCCCAATGCAGGGGGCACGGGTTCAATCCCTGGCTGGGGAACTAAGATCCCACATGTCATATGGCATGGCCTAAATCAATAAATAAATACATAAAAAGAAAGAAAGAGGCTACTGAAATTGTCCAGGAGACAGATAAATTAAGGATTATTTTCTACCTAATGAAAAAAAAAATCATTTTCATAGGGTCTCCCTTAAGAGTACATAGCCCTTTTCCTCATCTGAAGGCATTCAATATTTTATGCCTTATTCTTTATTTAGGTATAAGTCTTAACCTCTACCATCTTTATGCAAGTGGATATTATATCTTACTCAATTTGTAATCTCACATAGCATGTGTTAGTCTATTTTCTCCAAAATTAACAGAAATATTCAATGGTAAAAACATTAGAATCCAGGGCTTCCCTGGTGGCGCAGTGGTTAAGAATCTACCTGCCAGTGCAGGAGACACAGGTTCGAGCCCTGGTCCGGGAAGATCCCACCTGCTGCAGAGCAAGAAAGCCCGTGCACCACAACTACTGAGCCTGAGCTCTAAAGCCCACGCGCCGCAACTACTGAGACTGTGTGCCACAACTACTAAAGCCCACGCACCTAGAGCCTGTGCTCCACAACAAGAGAAGCCACTGCAATGAGAAGCCCGCGCAACACAACGAAGAGTAGCCCCCTCTCACTGCAACTAGAGAAAGCCCCCAAGCAGCAACGAAGACCCAACGCAGCCAAAAAAATTAAATAATAAAAATAAATAAATTTATTAAAAAAAATTAGAATCCAACTGCATCTGTAATAGATAAGGAAATAAATCAGAGATCCACATTACACAGGAAGTAATGGGAAAGCCCATACAAAGTCCACACTAAACACAATGATTACACAAGATGTCCCTTCTGCAAAACAAAATAGGGCATGTGAATGGGTTTACTATATAATAAACTTGACCTAAAACAAAAATGCTAGAAATAACAAAAATCAGTTAAACTTTAGTTTGCCTTATTAGAATTTAGACAGGCTTCTAAAAACACGATCAGGAAAATAAGAATCAAAGTTATTCCTTTGGCCTTAGATCTGTGCTTGAAGTTAAAAATTAATTTTAAAGCTGTACATGTTATGTGAATGTATGAATATGTGAATGTATACATACGAGAATCTTTATACATACATACTTAGGGATGGGGTTGGTTGTGTGACGTGGGTGAAGGGGAGTAGGGTGGAGAGAAGCTGCAAGAAAAGGAAAGAGGAAGACACAAAAAACACTGTGTCTAATATGATCACACTCAAGCATTTACATAAATTATGTGGGTATGCAAAATTATGCACATGTAAAGAAATTTTACAGGAAGAAAGGAGAGAAGGAAAGGAGAGAGGGATGGTGGGAGGGAAGAAGGAAAGAAGGGAATTGAAAGAATTTCTCTTCCAATAAATGATATTGGGGCAAGTCGTTGAGGTGTTTGATTTCATTTGTGTATTTACTTATTTAAATAAGACTCTTACTTGAAATCATTACAATAAATCCCAGGCAATTCTTTAGTTAGGTTTCGTATTCAACTACATATACAAAAACAGCTTGAATACCAGCTTAGGAAAACTCTTTGAGAGAAATCATTATCTCCCCTATCAGACTTTAGGAGAAACGGCAAGAACTTGGGGTATTTCTAGTCTGGGAGAAAAGAGAAGAAGAAACACAAAATGATCTCAACCACGGGGAGGTAGCTGTCATTGGCTAAGAGTGAATCATTCTGTATTGAAGGGACATTGATAGAAGGATAACGTGTTGTTCTGATGACTAGGCAGGGAAGTACTGGTAGAAATGTCTTAGAAAGGACCAGGAGCCTGCAGAATGGGTCTTGGGAGCAAACACGGGGGAGAGACAGAACCAAGTGAAGAGGAGACTGTGTGGGCATCACTTATAAAACCATACTTATAGTTTTCTAATGGGAAGAGTCACATGTAAGTATAATAAGTACTGATTAGGAGCAGGGCAATGTGTGATGTAGGTGTCTCCACCTTGGCGGAAGATGTGCAGGAGAGTTCAGAAAGGGCCATGCTCTACCGTGGACAAAGCACGAGATCACAGGGGATGAGCCCGTGCTGTAAATAAGACCATCTTGAGCCTGGAAGTTCTAGAACATTTAGGATTCTACAGACACATTGACTCTCCTGCTGGCCATGTGACAGGGTCACAAGATGTTGGTGAACTCAAGTTGCCTTGCCTCTTCTACCTGGTTTCACCGCTGCACGAAAATGTGCAATTCTAGTTCCCAACCTTAGTCTCTCCCAGCGGACGCTAGCCAAACTCGTGTCAAGCCCATTAGAAAGAGGCGGGGTTGCACGCGGCAGAAAACTTTCCAGAAATTGTAGCCGCTTAATTGCAATGCCTGGGAAACTTGTATCAGACTACTTCACATGTACGTGGAAGTCTGAAGAAAAGACAAATATCACTCTTGTATGTTTTATATTATTTGACCTTCTTCAACCTTTGTCTGCTTTGTCTGCCTTGTCATTGAGGAAAGTGAGCATTTTTTTAAATTACAGACTCCCCAACAAATGTTAGAATATTGCCCAGTGAACGTGTCCTGCAGAGCTCAGTCAAACACAGTGAGCAGCCTGGTTTCTTTGACAGAAAGAGGTCACTGGAGTGACAGCACCGCCCTTTGTCCCAGTGGCTTCTGCAACCTGTTGGGGTTATAGAGGCAGCTGTCTGGACAGTCCCTGCTGGCTTCATCCTGGGTGCTCTGGTCCAGCCAGAGAGGTCAGGGGAATGGAAGAAGGAGCTAGCACTAAATATCCCTAGTGGCGAAGAAAGACAGAACTGAAAACAAAATGGCAGATAAATGCAGCAAGACCCTCTGGAGGAGGAAAAACCAGGGAAGGGGCAGGAAGAAGCCTGTCGAAAGCTCCAGGTGACGTTTCATGACAACTTTCCACTGTGAACTATGAACAATGGTGCCAACACTCTCAGGTACCCTTTTCTTTCAACCCTAGCGACTGACGGGAATGAGAATGGAAAGGATGTGAACAACCAAAGCAACTGTCTCCAGCAGAAACAGAAGCCCCAGGACCCCGAGGTCAAGTAGGGGACAGACCTAAAACCCAAAGGCAGGAAAGAGAATGCCTTCCCGCAGATGTGGAGTGAACTCGATACAGAACATTTAACCAAGTCACTCAGAGGCTACACAAGGCCAAGCTGAGCGTTCCCACCCTGCCCCATCTTCAAATGCCCAGGCTCCAAGCCAGCCTTGAAAGGGCATGCAAACATGTCTCCGATGGCAGAAAGACAGTAAAGAAATCATTCATTTTGACTACAGCATAACCAAAGAAGGTCTGACTAGAACATACCAAGCATAAACAAGTCAAAAAGAAATGGCATAGCAATAGCGCAAAAGATGCTACAGGAAATCAAATAATAAAAGAACACAGCGTGCATAAGAAAACTAAATTAATCAACCCCCCGAAAAATCTCAGAAATCGCTTTATACTATAAAACATGATAACATGAATTCAAGGAAAAAAAGTGCACACCTGATGGTACAACAGAATTAGGTAAAAAAGGGAAACTGCAGAGCTAAGAAAAGAGAGACCAAAACAACAGCCATTATAGACCAAATAATACCAGCAGAACTGAAAAAGGAATTAATGACAAGAAAGGCTTGACAATCACAGTGAATGCAGAAGAAAAAAAGAGAAATTAGAGGCATTAGATAATAGATAACCAGAGACAAAGAGGAACAAATATAGAGATAATAAATGTCCCTGAAGCAGAACACCAAACAAAGAAAAGACAAACACTATTCAGTTATAGTACTGAGGCTACTGGTTAAATGTGGCAGGATGAACACCTTTTCTGAAACCCCATTAAAACGATAGTTGAAGAAGAGGCCAAAGGATTTGGGAGAGGAGATGACAGTGTCTCAGCTTTATCAGTTAAATGGGGGAACTGTACATCACAAGAGTGGCAACTGGGCCAGCAGCGTGGAGTGAGAGGAAGCTTAAATGCGTGCAGAGGGCTCTCCAAGCAGGAGGGCAGACAGAAACGCAGAGTATGAAGGGCTGAGCAACTGCAAGCCATTAGGGACCTTAGAATGTGGGAGTGTGGGGAGTGGCTGGAGAAAGATTCGTTAAAAGTACATAAAAGAAGAAACACCCCCCTCACCCAGATCTCTTTTCCCACCTCAAATGGCCAGGCTTCTACCTCTCCAACATCCTAGCATGGATGGAAGCCTAATTCCCTGGTAACACTGAACTCAAAAGGCCCAGGGTTTGGGAGCATCAAGCACAGTAGAAGGAGAAGGTAGAGGCTTTAACTGAAAAGAGAGGGTTTCAGTGAAAGGACAACATAATCAACTATGAGCCTCCCCTCTCCCCACCGGTTTCCAAAATCCCATCCCATACCTACAACCAGAAAGGCTTCCCTGGAGACAATCACTAGCTCCAGAGAAAAGTCCTAGAGATACTGACATTTGGGGGTAACACAAAGAAAAGGGTCACTGGCCTATCACCACCTAGAGAAATGAGCCTGCAATCCACAAGCCTGCCCTGCCCGCCCCTCACACACAGGAAGCTTCCAGTCACCGACTGCACAGCCGTTACATTCACCTATTGAACAGCCCAATGGAGAGGCAAGGATCACGATGATTAAAACAAAAGCAAGCTAGAAAACACAAACAAGAAACTTCAGGGGACAGAGACAATGCAGAGAACAGAGAAAAATATGTAACATCCTCAGAGAGGTAAAAAGAAGCTGCTGCACCTACGTAGTTAAAAAAAAAAAAGGAGGCTGTTTAAGGAGGCTGTTTAAAAGAGAGAGAAAGCCAGAATCTTGTAAATTAAAAACAGGATGACTGAAATGACAAAAATTCTACAGAAGAGCTGGATGATAGAGGCAGGGACAGCTCCAGAAAACAGAATACATAAAAGACAAAGATGGACAACAGGAGGGAATTATGAACAAATTATAAAATCGATCCAAGAGGCCCAACATGAGAATAATATGAATTCTGAAATGAGAAGAGAAAACTTAATGGGAAGTAATTATTACAGAAATAATATTAGAAAATTCCCCCAAACAGAAGTACCTGAATGCCCAGATCAAAAAGTCCATGGAATACCAAGTACAAAAAAAGTGAAAGGAGAAAAGAATGACTAACACATAAAACTTACGAAATTTCAAAAAGCCAAGGATACGAAAATGATCTTAAAAGCTTCCAGAGAGGGGGCTTCCCTGGTGGCGCCGTGGTTGAGAGTCCGCCTGCCGATGCAGGGGACGCCGGGTCGTGCCCCGGTCCGGGAAGATCCCACGTGCGGCGGAGCGGCTGGGCCCGTGAGCCATGGCCGCTGAGCCTGCGCGTCCGGAGCCTGTGCTCCGCAACGGGAGAGACCACAACAGTGAGAGGCCCGCGTACCTCAAAAAAAAAAAAAAAAAAAGCTTCCAGAGAGAAAAAGAGTCACATATAAAGGAGCAGCCTCTTCGGAATCTAGAAACGATTGAAACAGTGCCCTTCAAATTCTAAGGAAAAGTTAATTCCAACTTAGAAGTCTGCATCTCACCAAACTATTAGTCAAGCGTGATGGTAGAAAAAAATACATTAAGATAGGCAAGGACTCGAAAACATCACCTCCCATTCATTTACCCTTTCTCCGGAAGCTACTGGAGGCAGCGAGGGGCGATGCCTCTGACGAGTCACGACGGTCCTGCTCCACCAGCTTCCGAGTCTCCTGGGCGACCCGCCCGCTGGGCCGGCGGGTGGGCGGAAGCGGTGCCCGGGGCCTTTGCGCAGCCGCGCCGCCTGCCTAGGGGCTGCCGTGCCCGCAGCCACAGAGGCGGGAACGCGGACCACTCAGCCAGTAGGGGAGGCGGCGGCTGCACTTCGCTCAGCAATAACCACCCCCACCCGTGGCACACCCCACCCTGAGAACGCAGCCCGCGGTGGCGACCGACCCCTCCCACCAGGCCCCGGTTGGGGCCCGGTGGCCCTCCCTGGGGCGGCTGCGGTGAGGGGCACCCCCCATTCCCTGCCGCAGTGGCCGCCCCCTGGGCTCCCTGGACGGCCCCGCTCCTCTGCTTCGCCGGTCCCCCACTGAGGATCCCTGGCCCGCTCTCCTCAGTTCTGAGGGTCCCAGCGGGAAGCGGAGCCTGGCGAGTCAGGAGGGGCTGGCGGGACCAAAGGAGAGCCAGTCTCAGGGAGCCCCAAGGAGGCACCCCCAAATTTCAGGCGCCCCTAGACCTCAGCCTCAGCCCCCAGAACAGCCCAGGACATCCCTTGCTTGGACAGCACTGCTCCTCTTGAGAGTGGCACCCCACTGCGGCCACCAGCAGCTGGCCCGCCCCTGCTGAGGAGCTCCGGACCGGTGGCCTGGACTCTGATAGAGCACCAGTACCCGGAGGGCCAGCACACTCTGCATCCCAGCCTAGGATTCGGTAACTCAGACTCTGGCCTGTGGCCCTATCTGGTGGACCACAGAACCCAGTGGCCCTGGCTCCCACATCTGAACACTGACCTCTGGCTGCCTTAGCCAGAGCACCAGAACTGAATGGCCCAGACCTTTGACCCTGACCCCCCATCTAGTCTGAGGTCTGGGCTCCCCAAACTGAGGCAGACAACCTGCCAGCCAGGCCTAAGAGCCAAAGCATGGGCTGGTCCAGAGCCCTACCCAGGACTGACTTGGCCCCTGGGCCTACACTGCCTGCAGGGTTAGCCCCTTGCTCTGGACCTGGGGCTGAAATATGAGAAGGGTAGTTTCCTTTTTTCTTTTTCTTTCCTTTTCTTTTCTCTCTTTTTTTTTCCCCATGCTTCAGAGACACAAGAATTAATAACTATTTTTTATTTTGGTTAGCAAAAGAAAGAAATCTTTATCTTCATGGTTGGAAGTCAATAGATAATACCTTAAATGGATAGATGGAGAAATGGAAGTATTTATTATTGAGACGTATGGGGCTAAGTACTAAAGCAAAGAGTGGAGCATAGCTGCCTCTGGAGACCAGAAACCAGGGAGCAGAGCGGGTCTCAGGAAACCACTATTTTTCTGAAGTCCTTTTAGTATTATTTGACATTTTAAACTAAATACATTTCTCTGATAAAAATACAAAATAAGTGTTAAGCAAATGCTACGTGGGCCCTATGAAACATATCTGCAGCCCAGAAGCAGCTCGTGATTGCCAGTTTCACCCACTAAACTACCAAGCTTCTGGCGAGAGCAAGTAGGCAAGGAATCTCCTGAGAAGGAGGTCAGGACCACTATCTGCTCCCTTTCAACAGGCAAGGAAGGAAGCATGATGACTAAATACAGATGGCGTCATCCGACCACAGGGGTTCCAACCCCAGCTCTGCTGCCTGTCATCTCTAGGACCCTGGGCAGATCACTTAACCTATCTGTGCCCCCGTTTTCTCATCAACCCTCAGGGGTCTGACTGAGAAATAACTGAGTTCATACATGTAAAGTGCTTAGAGTAGTACCATAGCACAATAAGCATAATACCTGTATTAGCTAGTAACGTCATTTTAAGGTTCAATAGTATTAAGCCGTCTCTAGTAGACTGCAGTGGTCCCAACGCCAGTCAGCTGGTAAATGATACCAGGAGTTTATAGTGGGAGCCTCACCCAAAGGGCAGAGGTTGTGCAGGCTGATGCCTTGGATGCAATCACCAGGTTTTCCTGAGCGCCCTACCTGCCAGATGATGGAAATCCTCGTGCCCTAGCCTCTAGCAGGATGGGCACGCATGGGGGCAAAAGAGGTCGTGTCTGAGAACACAAACTGCCTCGCGTGTCCCCTGAATATTTAGTGACCAGCAAACAACATGCCTTGGTTTTCAACAGCAACTCCAAAGGACCACAAAAGCAGAAAGTGCAGGAGAGATCAAGGCTCCCTGGCCTGATCTCACAGGATCATTTTCCTGTGAAAATAATATGATTTCCTATTCTTTTTCTTGTAACCAAGACTAAAACCTTGACTTAAGTAAGTCACTATATTCATGAACTTAATGAAGAGACAGGACCCTAGGAAAGGGAGAGGGAGGGGGTGGGGTGTTGGACTGCTGAATTTCAGGATTAGAAAGAGATTTTTTATTTGTAAACAAAGCTCATGAAGTAGGAAGAGTGATGACACACATCCCAACCACATACGTAAGTGTGTGCGTGGAGAGACAGAGGCAGGAAGAGGGCAAGAGGAAAGAGGAGGGGGAGACGGTAGGAAGAGGTCGGGGGGGGGGGGGCGGAGAAGGAGAGGAGAAGAGAGAGGAAAGGAAGGGGTGGGAAGGAGGGGAGGGGGGCGGAAATGGTACTGAAGGTTGAGACTTACTCCCTCAGATGTAAACACCTCCCTGCGCCCAACATCCTTCTGCCTAAAGTCTGCCTGTAAGAAGTCCCTATCCTACAAAGCTATTCATGCCATTGGTGGAAAGCTCTCACTGTCAGGAAGCTTGCCCTGCAGATCTCCAGCAGCAGCAGGCAGAGAACTGACAAGGGCCCAGCAGCCGCTGAAGCCAGGCCTTCCCACACCACCCCTGGAGCCAATAACTGAACTCAGCCTGGAGGCTCAGGCAGGCACACAGCCCCTCTGGTGGCACAAAGTAGAGGACCCCAAGGCTCTGAGGAACTCCCGTACACGGCCGGGCAAGCGAGAGGCCTCCACCCAATCTCGCCTCCTCTCTCCTGCACGAGAAGCCAGACTGGCCTCAGGGCCTGGCGCTGCTCACCCAGCCCCCTCCCCACACCCCCTCACACAGACATTCCCCTAACAGAACCCTCGCTTGTTTAAACTCATCTTGGTGACAGCTTCTTGGAGGCTTGGAACTGACACACAGTCTTACGTAGATTTAATACCTACACTGAGACAAGCTCAGGAATCACTGCACCAATCTGTTCACTGTGGCCCAATTTTTCTAGTGAAATATTCATAAAGGCAGTGATGAGCTGTCCTCAGTGTGTGAATATGTGCATGAGTGTGTGTGTGTGTGTGTGTGTGTGTGTGTGTGTGTGTGTGTAAGGGTGGGGCTGGAGTGAAGGTGATGGTAGGAGAGGTAAAATCAGACAAAGAAAGAGTGAGAAGACGTAACCATTGATAAAAGGAGATCTGAAACTGATGATTTCCTGGAAAATATAAATGCTCAAACTTGGCCTGGAATAGAAGGCCTGAAGAGACAAAGGAAGCATAGAAGAAACTGAAAGGTTAGTCAAGGACCTTCAATGGGCCCAGGCAACCTTTAAGGAATAGATTACTCCAACATTGTTTGAATTATTGCAGAGCGTAATAAGACCTGGAAAGTTTCCTAACTCATTCTAATCAGCCAGCATAACATGGATATCAAAACACAACAAAGATAGCACTCGTCCACGTACATGCACCCCCACACACAAACCCCAGGAAACAAGAGACCAGGGTCAGTTACAATGACAATAATAATGATATCTAACATTTATTGGGTGTCTACTATGTACCACAGACTGTTATAAAAGTTACATACCTCACCCCAATGCTAGGAGGCAAGATCTCTTAGTATTATCCCTGTTTTATAGAGGAGAAACCATGACACAAAGGATTAACTTACAAAAAGTCACCTCGCCAGTAATCAGTGGGATTGGGATGAATATAGATATAGAAGCCTCAAAATAGTAGAGATGAATGGAATCTACTGATATGTTTTTACAACATGACCACACAAGGCTTATCCCAGGAATACAAGACTGCTCTGAAAAAAATTAGTAAATTTATTTATGAATATCATTACATTAAGAGAATAAAAAATGGCCTATATAGGGAAAAAATCCCAAAAAAAATAGTGGAAATATGTATAACTGATTCACTTTGCTGTACACCTGAAACTAACACAACATTGTAAATCAACTATACTCCAATAAATTTTTTTTAAAAAAAAGCAACCCAGAGATTAAAACAAAAGAGAATAAAAAAGAAAAAACTCCAAAATGAAAATCATGCTTGATAGCCAAGAAACCTAAAGTACCATCACTCTTAAAAGTGAGACTTTAAAACCACTTCCTTTACAGAATGTCCTCTGCCATCTGACTTTTCAACATTGTACTTGACATCTTGAGCAATGTAATAAAAGAGAACAATCTAAGAAATCTAAATACTAGAAAGGAGGAAAAAAATAATCATTATTTGTAGACAACATAATTACTGGACAATTTGAGATTCAGTAAAAGAGAGAGAGAGGAAGGGAAGACGAATGGCTAGATAGATATTAGAACAGAGCAGTTCAGTGGGGTGGTCAGACAGAAGATCATATAAAACCAAAAGCTTTTCAAAGACCAGATCATATTTAATGCTGAAATCCTAAGGACATTAGACAAGGACATCTACTCTCACACCTAGTAGTATTAGCTAACATTGTTCTGCAGAGATAGGTTGATACACTTAGAGATGAGAAGGAAATAAAAGGTACAAAAACTGGTAGAGATGAATAAACAGCATTTGCACACAATATGACACCATGACTGATACCCAAGAGAATCAGCTGAACAACTATTACCCAAAAAAAAAAAAGGAAATAATGTAAAGTGGCTGAATACAAAATAATATTTAAAAATAACTTTTCTAGTAAAAAAATTAGCTAAAACATATAAAAAAAGAAAAGACCCCACTGAAAATAGTACCAAAAAGATAACATACTTTTGAGTAAACAAATTTTTTCAATAAACTTAACAATAAAAGTGCAAGATCTATATGAAGAAAATGTTTTAATGATACTGAGGAACATCAAAGATTTCAATAAATAGAGCAAAACATAGAACTCTGTTCTTAAATAGGAAGATACAATATTAATATGATATCAACTCTATACCAAAGTTACCCATAAAATCTAATGTATTCCCTCCCTTCCTCCCCACCCTCAAATCAGGATTTCTTGAGAATTACAGAAGCTGATTCTAAAGTTTATATTTTAAAAAATGCAAAAATAACCAGGAAGATTCTTTAAAAGAAGAGTAATGAGATGGCACAGAACTTTCAGATATTATTAAACATTTTGGGGCTTCCCTGGTGACGCAGTGGTTGAGAGTCCACCTGCTGATGCAGGGGACAGGGGTTCGTGCCCCGGTCCGGGAAGATCCCACATGCCACGGAGCAGCTGGGCCTGTGAGCCATGGCCGCTGAGCCTGCGCGTCCGGAGCCTGTGCTCCGCAGCGGGAGAGGCCACAGCAGTGAGAGGCCCGCGTAACGCAAAAAAAAAAAAAATTTGTAAGGATAAATAAATAGGCAGTTAGCTGCTTCTGAAGCATAAATAGGTAGATCATTGTAATGGAATAAAGACCTAAGAAATAGTCCCAAATATTCACAGATATTTAACATATGATAAAGGCTGAATTTTTAACAAGTGGAAATATTATTATAGTATGAACAGTATTATTCAATAAACACTATGGGCAAAACAGGGGAGCTATCTAGAAAAACAATTAAGTAAGGATCCTATCTCATTTCTTCATCAAATAAATTCTAGGTGGATCAAAGTTTTCAATGGAAATGCGAAATGATAAGTCATAGAATGATAGAATAAAACTGAGAAGTCAGTATTGGGATAGGGGTTGTTTGTAACTTTAGAACAGAGAAAGCCTTCCTAAGCAAGGCATAATACCTAGAAGCCATTTAAGAAAACAGATGAATTTGGCTACCTAAATTTTAAAAACCTCTGCGAGCAAAAACAACATAGTCAAATGACAACAAACTGGTAGACAACACGCTAATCTCTCAGTACAAATACAGCTCTTAAAATTCATCAAGGAAAGACCAAGAACACCACATGATCCAGCAACTCCACTTCTGGGTGTATATCCAAAAGAATTGAAATCAGGATCCTGGAGAGATATCTGCACTCCCATGTCCACTGCAGCACTATTCACAACAGCCAAGATACGAAACAGCCCCAGCGTCTATTGACAGGGGAACAGAGAAAGGAAATGTGGTATATATAAAATGTGGAATATTATTCGGCCTTAAAAAAAGAAGGAAATCCTGCTATTTCGACAACATGGATGAACCTGGAGGACATTATGCTAAGTGAAAAAAGCCAGACTCAGAAAGACAAATACTGCATGACTCCACTTCTGTGAGGTATCTGAAGTAGTCAAACTCATTCATACAAGAGAGAATATAATAGTGGTTGCCAGCAACTGCAGGGAGAACAAAATGGGGAGGTGTTATACATGGGTTTAAACTTTCAGTTATGCTAGATGAATAAGCTCTGGAGATCTGCTGTACAACAGAGTGCCTGTAGTTAACAATATAGTATTGTGCACTTCAAAATTTGTGAAGAAGGTAAACCTCATGTTAAGAAGGTAAATCTCATGTTATGTTCTTAACACATACACACACACACACACACACACACACACTAAGGGACACAAGGAAACTGAGATATGCTGGATATGTCTATTATATTGATTGTGGTGATGGTATCACAGGTGTTTGCACATGTACAAACTCTTTGATTGGACACATTATTAAATACATGCAATTCTTTGTGTGTCAATCATACCTCAATAAAACCTTCTTTTTTAAAAGGCCAACAACAAAATAGAAAAATAGGCAAAGAACCTTAACAGTCCACAGTGGGGAAAAATATAATGGCTTTTAAATATGTGAAAAGAATTCAAGAAATGTAAATTATGAGACTAATTTTTTGTGTTAGCAAAAACTTTGAAGACTGATAAGATCCATTGATTGAGGGTAGGCAGAAATGAGCATATTCTAACGTTATTGATTGGTGTATAAATTAAAGCAGCATTTTTGGAGAACAATCTAAGATTTCAATATGCAAAACCTTTGCCCCAGAAGTTCCACTTCTATGAATTTATCCTTTAGTCATTCGTATGTTCATACTGCAGAATACTGTGCAACCAAAAAGGTGATTTGGTATTACTGACATAGAACAGTCAAAATCATAAAACAATATATAAAATAATTTACTTGTGAAAATTTTGTAGATTCTCAAACACATACACATTCATATGGGATATAATGCCTAGAAACACATCTATAAGGCTATCCAACAAATTGTCAAAATTCTGTTGAAAATGGTAGGAGATAAAGAAATATAAAAGGGGCATTTATTTTTTTCTCCCTGAATTTATTTACAGTTTTTGTGTAATGAAATAACTTTTTAATATTTGTTCATTTGAATCCAGTAAATTCCACTTGTAGAAACTCATTCTAGGAAATACTCTAAAATCTTGAAAGATTTTATGTCTGAAGATTTTATAAAAGTATGATTTTATAATAGTGAAAACCATGGCAACAAACTACATGTAACCTACGTGTAAGTCGATGACAGTAAGTCCACAGCACATAATGCTCTGCAGGTATTAAAATATTTAGAAAAAAAATCATAAAATCATGGCCAAACATTTATGTTATAAAGTTAGGTTGGAAAAAAGAGAAAAATACGCAATATGACCAATTACTTAAAAACTTCCCTTCATCGGCATAGTGGTTTCACGGGGGAAGGCCATTATTTATAGCTTGCAAATGCTAGAATTCCTAATCAAACTATCCTTAGTTTTACAGATTCAAGAACATTTGAAAAAATAGAAGGTGTAACACGTATCACATGAAATCCTAGATAATCAAAGAATGTATTTAAAATAATGAGTTCAACCTTCTACTGGAATTAGATTTTTTTTTCTTTTAATCAGTAGCCAAACTAATTAAGCTGAATTTTCCTTTTCACGCCCTATTAGATATGTACAGAAAAAAAAATTATATATCTAAAAGGTTAACTATAAGAGGAAGATAGAAGAAAACAGTCTGGATAATTCAGACCAGATAATGAGTTCCTGATTAGTACAGCTGGCTCTAATGTCACCAACGATTTTAAAATAACTTTCTAATTGTCCTAGATGTTTTAATGTTATACTTCAGTTTAGAAAAGTACCAAATTACTTCCACAAATTCCCAGTTCCCACAGATGTTACCTTTAACGCTACAAGCAACATACCTATGACAGAGAACAAAAACAGAAGTTTTCACCCGTAGCTCTAGAAAAGTTTTGAATAAAAAGTTTAATTACAGAGCCCTGGAGATTTACCTCTGAAAAGTGACTCCACTTTAAATAGCCGTACTGTTTAGATAAACAACCAAACTGTTTCTTAACCACTAATAATAGATTAAAAAAAAAAAGGGAATGGATGCAAGCCTAATCAAACCTGAGAAATGAAAAATAGTGGAAGATCTTTTCAAGTCAAAATAAGGCAGAAAATTGGAAGACTCACAGGATTTTGGACCTGCCTGCCTCCACTTTTCCCACAACTAATTACCTCAAGAATGAAAGGTAAATGTGCATTTTTAAAATAAATTGCGTTTTTTTCTAATTATATTGTTTAAGGTCCTCAGACCTTAAACTAGTAGTCTGTCTAATCTTCGTGGTCTCTGTGCCTGGCATGGTGCCCGGCTCTGTACCTGGCCTGTAGGCACTCAATAAATCATGAAGTGGAAGAGATTTGTATGTACGGTGACCACCCATTTGTTGTTTGGATGTATTCATGCTGAGCTTAGTCATCACCAGTCAGCTTGGAGACATGGGCTCCCTAACCCTTGACTAAGTTCCCTGAATTTATGGCCTTTGATTAAGGAGCCTGAGTGAAGGCCTGGGTCCCTGCTTTCATTGGCAAGGGATGGGAGCTGTGAATTAGAGACAGTTCTCAGACACAATGACTTGTACCAAGAGAAGAGACCACGGCTGGGCCTACTGCTGATAAACTCTTTTTACTAATGCTGAACTCTCTATAAAACCCCAAGAAGAGCTTTTAAAATATCAAAATACTACATTAATATACATTAAGAAAACAAAACAAAACATAAAGTTCTCCTGAGAAAATACAATTTGAGTAAATGGAAGGAAATGCAATTCAAAACAAATTACCATTTCACCCTATCAAATTGGCAAAGACTAAAAAGAAGAACAAATACACACTACTATATATAAAATAGATAACGAACAAGGACCTACTGTATAGCCCAGGGAACTATACTCAATATTTTGTAATAACCTATAAGGGAAAAGAATCTGAAAAAAAGTATATATATATATATGAATATATAACTGAATATATATAAAACTGAATCACTTTGCTGCACACCTGAAACTAACACAACATTGTAAATCAACTATCCTTCAATTTAAAAAAACAAATTAAGAAAAAAGAGGATAATACGAATTGCTGGAGAAGGAAGGTGAAATCCTCCCTCAGATACAGTGTTGATGGGAGTGTTAATGAGGAGAGGATTTTTGGATGGCAATTTGGAAATATGAACCAAATATCTTTAAAAACAGGATGGCTTTTAATGTCATGAAGAACCTAGGGGTAAGACGGGAATAAAGACACAGACGTACTAGAGAATAGACTTGAGGACACGGGGAGGGGGAAGGGTGAGCTGTGACAAAGCGAGAGAGTGGCATGGACATATAAAACACTACCAACGTAAAATAGATAGCTTGTGGGAGCCGCATAGCACAGGGAGATCAGCTCGGTGCTTTGTGACCGCCTGGAGGGGTAGGTTAGGGAGGGTGGGAGGGAGGGAGACGCAAGAGGGAAGAGATATGGGAACATATGTATATGTATAACTGATTCACTTTGTTATAAAACAGAAACTAACACACCATTGTAAAGCAATTATACTCCAATAAAGATGTTAAAAAATAAAAATAAATAATAAAAATAAAAAGAGGATGGCTTTTGATCAGGGATGTCTATTCATTGGAATGTATACCAAGGACAAAACTAAGAAGTGTGTAAAGATTTAGCTATAAATCATGCAAATATTGATTTTAAAAGTAAAAAACATGAAAATTTTAAGTGTACAACAGGGAACTGGTTAAATTAATCTGGACATTTCCATTCAATGTAAAACTATGGGCCGTTAAAATTATTTACCACCATGAAAAGCTATATCAATATTAACTTAAAAAATAAGTTAGTAAACAGTATATAAATTACTATCTCATCTCTGTATACATAGTATATTTGTATGTACAGGCATAGAGAAAAGTAAAAATATAGATGTCAGAGTGTTAGCAGTGTTACTATTAATAACTTTGAGTGGTAGTTTTGAGAGTAGTTGTATTCTCTAATGTTTTTACAATTAAGTATGAATTAATCATCTTTAAAGAGCCTTTTAAATAACCATAAAAATAAGGCTAAAATAAAGGAAAAGATTTTAATGAGTTAAGTCCACAAAGGTTGATCTCAAACTTCGCACATTTGAAAGTAATGAAAGTACTCTCACGCATAAGAACAATACATTTGACATCAAAAAATCTAAAGCTCTGGGACTTCCCTGGTGGTGTAGTTAAGAATCCGCCTGCCAGTCCAGGGGACACGGGTTCGAGCTCTGGCCTGGGAAGATCCCACGCGCCGCGGAGCAACTAAGCACGTGTGCCACAACTACTGAAGCCCGTGCGCCTAGAGCCCATGCTCACCGCAATGAGAAGCCCGCGCACCGCAAGGAAGAGTAGCCCCCGCTTGCCACAACTAGAGAAAGCCCATGCACAGCAACAAGACCCAGTGCAACCAAAAATAAATAAATAAATTTATATTTTAAAAATATTTTTAAAAAATATCTAAAACTCTGAATATTTTTTAAATCATGAAACTAAATGGTAACCAAGAACTTGAGGAAATTATAGCCAGAATTTTGACAAGACAGTTAATAATTTTAGGTGTGTAAAAAGCGCTCACAAATCAATAATAAAAATATCAGCATCCCAATTCAAAAAAAAAAAAAGAGTGAAAATTAAGAACAGACTACTTCTAGCCCACATGGTACATTTGTATAGATGTTGTAAGGTGCCCTTTTCCCCGGGCAGAGGCCAGAGGGAAGCATAGCTCGATCTCAACCCCAAGGTCCCCTCGTCCAGGACACACAAAAATAACTGTATGTAGTAGCCAAGGCAAAAACAAGATCTTTGGTAAAAAAAGAAACTTAAATGACGAATAAACATCTGAGAAAATGTTTAACCTCATTAATTATCAGACTGCAATTTAAAACAAAAATACACTTTTTTTGCTGTTCAAATTGACCAAAAAATTATAAATCTCATAGACTGGTGACAAGATGTGAGAAAGACACTCTCAAACACTGTTGGGATAAAACAGAAATTTTTACAAGCTATCTAGAAGTCATTTTCAAAGTATGAATCAAGAACCTACAAATATTTATCTTTTGTTCTTATACTTCCAAAAACTTATTCTAAAGTAATAAGCAGAGATACAAAGATTTATATATAAGCATGATCTATAATAATGAAAACAACCTAAACATAAAAAATAGGAGGTGGTAGATTTCATCTTTAAATGCTATGTAGAAGTATATTTAAGAGACTAGTGAAATGCCAATAATAAGGCATTAAGTAGAAAATGCAGAATGGCATGAATGATGTAAAAACGGGAGATTATAATTTGTACATTTTTATAACCACATTCATAACGGTAAGAAAATATATGAAGTGTTAGGGCCCTGGAATTATGAGTGACTTCTCTTCTATATACCTTTCTCTAGTTTCCAGTTTTTTCTCATGGCCTTATAGTATCTGCATAATCAGAAAAAAAAGACTCCCCAAGAAATGGTGCTTAAAAAAGAAAACACGCGGCAAGTGCAAAACTGCACCATAAAATAGTTGCAACAAAAGTCGGCCTCCACCATAGCATTGAAAACAGTGAGGTAGGTCATTCAGAAATGCTTCAAAACTGTGATTTATAAAATAATCCATCGAACAGTAAATACAATAAAAATCTCAGATTCATAAAAACATTTTCAATTTCTTCCATATTCCAGGAATATCTGGCACAACAACAACAAAATCTCAGAATATCATGTTCAATTTGGTTCACCTGGCCAACCGTAGGTTATGTTGCAAGAGAAAAACTCCCAACTTGTAATTAAGTGTGCCCTGGGTATTGACCACATAGGTATTTTATTGTAAATTAGGATCAGGAACCCAAAAAAAGGATGTGCGTCTTTTAAATGAGGAAAAGAGAAGAGAAACAGGTACAACCGTCAGCCGATTCAACTTCAGGACACTAGGAGTGATACATGAACTGTGTCCCAAGATTTGTGGGCAAATTCAAAAAGCAAATTTGTGGTCCTGCGTGGCTGAATACAAACCACACCTTTCAGGCTATTTACTGAAATTGGATAAACACAGGATAAAAAGACAAACTGTAGCCCTTCCTAATCTCCTTCTCGCAAGCCCTACAAGGATATGCACCTTTATTTAGACTTTGAACGACCAAAATCGATAACGTTTTTTAAAAATGTAAGGTACAGTATTTGAGATCTGATGAATTTCTGCACAATGAGAAGGAAAGTATGGGGGAGGGGAAGCCAGGTAGGCATGGGAGAGAAGGGGACAATTGCAAATTTCACTTTTGAATCCACAAAAAGTATATTTCACTTTTGAATCCACCAAAAAGTATAATCACAAACTCTGTGTTGATTCCCACAACCTAACGTTGCTTTGGTTTTGCTCACATTAGCAAAGTTCATTTCCTTTTTGTTTAAACCTCGCCCCTCCCCCGTTTTTTCCCTGACATATTTTTGGCAACTTAAGTGATTCTGTGAGGCCACGTTCTCCCTCCAAGTTCACATCGTGTACTTTCTGTTCCCTGGTGGATGCTCCTTGGATAGGTTGATAAGTAAATAACTTCACATTTGCGACAAAGCTTCCATTAAAGACGCCTGCAGGAAATTCAGTGATGCAATCTCACACAGCTTAACTAACAGACTCCATCTCGCGTCTGGCATGATCTATGTACCAGCTTGTAGAAGCAGGTACGTGACTCACACGCTTGGCCCTCCAGGGAAAAGCAAGTCTATGTTACGGAAAAAATAAATTGTTGTTTAAAAAAAATAATAAAAACTCAACCGTGCCTACAACTACTTTTTGTTTCTAAAGGAAGTCATATTCCGGGTTCTCCCTAGTCCTGAAAAAAGATTAAATACAACTGGACCTACCACCGAGTCGTTCCCAAGAGCACCCACTCAGGTTAGGTCAGAGATGGCATGGAAGGCAGCCCCGCCTCCAGAGAATTTTCTCCAAGGTAAACTGCGCAGGCGCATGCAGCCTACTGAGTGGATGAAAAGGTTTCTCTTCTGCTTAGTCACCACCACCGCTCCCCACGCCCCCTCCCCCACGCCCCCAGCTGCAAGTTATACAAAGGCTGGAAACTCCCACACCTGGGTGTACTATTTTGAAAAATAGGTGCACTTGATAATTGGTCAAATCCAAAGAGACAGGGTTGTTGAGACACTAACCCAAAAGTGTACAGGTGAGTGAGGCATAGTGCAGAAGACACACGTGGCATACCAGCAGTGAAGAGCTGAGTGACATGCCTCTATCAGCAGGGAGGGAACAGCTGAATTCTACCAGGAACAAGCAAGCAAGCAGGCTTTCCCATTTTATTTCAGCTGTGTGTGTGTTATTTTTAAATATCTCCATGGCCAATTGACTATTTCTTTTTAAATAACCTTAAATTTTTTCTAATTACAAGAACAGTACAAGCTCACTTCAGCAAACTAGAATACAGAGAAGAACAAATAAGAGACAAAAGCATCTATAATTTCTCCATGCAGAGAGCAAACCACTGTTAACCTACTGTGGTTTTATTATCATAGTTTATTACTTATTTTCTATGCCTGAAAAGCTTCTAACATAATACACCATGAACATTTTTCCTGTCATTAAATATTTTTCCATAATCTGATTTATAATGCTTACCCCTGAACTGTGATTTACTAAACCAGTCCTCTGTATCTGGGCACTTAGAGCTTTCCTGATTTTTCACTTTAAAAAATATTCCTACAATTAATATCCTTGATTACTTCCTTAAGATAAAGCCCTAAAACTGGAATTCAGGTGTCAGAAGGTAGGCCCATTTCAACCAGTTTTGCTAAACTGTCTTCCAGAAAGTTTGTAAGAATGTATAATCCTCCTAGAAATGTATTTTACCCAAACCCAGTTTTGTTAATCTTGGCCAATTTGACAGGGAAACCTTGAGCTTCCCTGTTCTGTAATCTGTATTTCTTGGATTATTAATAAACTGAATATTATTTTATATGTCTATTAATCACTTGTAGCTTTTGTGAACTGTCTACTCATGTTTGTGGACCATATTTCTATTGAGACGTTTGTCCTTTTTTAAAATGTTTTCAAAACTATGTAAGATAGACGTAGTTTTAAAAGTAGCCACCACGATTCCAAAGCAGCTAAAAACCGTGGTCTGCACAGGAAGCATAAATGTACTTAAAGGCTCTTCTAACCTATCAAAATCCTCCACTTGAGAACTTCCAGGGGCTTCAATCCATTTTTTCCTGGTACCAACACTGGCTTCAGAGAAATTGGACTTCAGCGACTTATAACCTATTGTGTTATAAGATTATAACACAATAGGATACCAGAGAAGGAGATTTTATTCCTGACCTACATGAATAGTCATTTGTGTGCCCTGGAGTGAAATCATATATTGTCTTTTTTTTTAACTTTTTATTTTATATTGGAGTATAGCCGATTAACAATGTTGTGAGAGTTTCAGGTGCACAGCAAAGCGACCCAGCCATACATATACGTGTATCCATTCTCCCCCAAACTCCCTTCCCATCCAGGCTGCCACATAACATTGAGCAGGGTTCCCTGTGTATATTGTCTTACAATCGAAGTGAAACTGCAGATGCTATTCTTATTCTTATATTATTTAATACCTTTTCTGAACACTTATTAAACCATTGGCTTGGCAGTACTGGTTGACAGTAGGTGTCCCTGAATTATGTTTTATTAAGAGGAGGAGGAATCTGGAAGTGGGGCATGGGAGGGGAAGGATGAAGGGAGGAGGAAAAGGGGGAGGAAAGGGCAGCAAGAGGCAAGAGGAGAAGGCCCATTTGTTGCTGTTTTCATTTTACTAAATTTTATTCAATGTTCCGCCCATTCCAATACTGCCTCTCCTTCACTCTACGAGCCCGCGCAGAGTAAACCACTTCCTGGGTGCTGTTCTGGAAGGGGGTTCTCAGAGTACCTGCCAGCCCTTTTTATCTGATTTTCTTGTACCTTTATCTACCAGCCCAGTGAGGCTGTGAGGGGGTCCACTAAGTAAACCATTGATCTTACCGCTTAGATGCTGAATTCCGTGTGGCCCTCTGAATTCCTCTCGCCGGCCAGAAGTCTGTTTCTTTGTCATCTTAACCCACCTTTTATTTTGCTAAAATAAAATGATTTGAGGGGGGCCTGGGAGCAGAAGCAGGTCCCACTGTGCCCTGTAGTCTCCTATCTTGTTAACATCATCATTCTGTGAGCCGCCACCAGCCCAGACCCCACTGGAAGGGAGAAAATGAGACTCACAGAATGTTGGAGCAGGTGATTATCCTCAGAGATCATTTAGTTCAACTTCATTTTGCAGGTGAAAAATAATGAAAGACAAACCCTCTGATCTTATGTTAATTATCTTATTGGCAATACAGGGAAGAGGCAAAGCTACCTTTGTTCCTTGCTGCTTTGAAAAGTTAGATCCAAGAAGTACAGAAAGCAGTTATTTTCTGAGGCTCACTGAACTGAGAACTAAAACCAATGATTTGGGGTGAGTGTGGGAAGGAAAGGCCATTTTAACTCACAGAAACGCTGTCGGAACCTTAACCACGTGTTTCGTATACTCACGTTCATATCTTAAGAAGCAAATAGGCAATGCCTCCCCTGTTCTCAATCTCCCTACCAAAAAAACGGAGTATATTTTTTTAATTAATCAAAACCTCAGATTTTCAATTCATACAACGCCAGTATGCAACACACAAGAAAGAATGTAAGGCACTTTTTTCCTCAAATCAAACTTTCAGCTCCAAATCCTACTCTTGGTTACTCACAGACTCTGTATGATCTGTAAGGCTCGTCCTAGATCTAGGATTCAAGGCATCAAGTTAAAATCAGAATCAATCCGCCAGGAGGATAAACAGCACACGTCATCCTCTCTTAGAGCCCAGCTCTGCAGCCGGAGCATGGCAAATCTCATGCTACTGAGAAAAGGCTGGCAACTCAAAGGGGGCTAAAGCATAGTTTCTCCCTGCTCCTTTTTTCTTCCTCTCTTTTCTCCATTCTTCTCCCCTTCACTTCAACCTTTCCCCGTTTTCTGAAACCCCGATCTAAATTCAGAAGCCTTAAAAAAGAGACTCTGGCCCTGGGGTGTTTGTTACACGTGCACATCCACCATTTGGACGAAAGGCTGGCGCCAAAATAAAAAGAAGCAACAGGCGAATCTTGCTTCCCTTTCTGCTCTGGGGGGTGTCTGCATTCACACTTGTAAAGGAAGCATTTCCTTGGGAGTGAATGTGAAGTCAGACCACTTTAAAAATGCTCCCCACAAAGTTCATTGCCCTGTTCATTACAAAGTAAAATTAGCCTCTTCATCGCCACAGGCAGTGATTGCTTTCCACTGAAGGCCCATTCAAATGCTCGGTCAATCTCCATAACCCGGACAGATTCTCAAATGTACATCGAAATCCCCTGAAATGTATCAGCTTTTTAAGTACTTTCCACAGAGCTCTAAAAATGTGTGCTTGGCGGGCATTTTATATAGCAAATCAAAATGTGCTGTTTTTAAAAATAATATTGCTTTAATCCTGCTACTCACCAGAACACATCACGCTAAAACACTTAATTCCCTTCCCAATATAAATGGGGGTGGAAGTTGGGGGTAGATCCCTAAAGAAGTACTTCCTTGCTTCTACCCCACTTACCCCATTATAGCCCAGTCCTTTCTACCACAGACCATTAAAAGACTTAGAGCATAAAATGTAATTTTCTGGTGATGGAGGATGGATGGATAGATGGATGGATGGATGGATGGATGGATGGATGGATGGATGGATGGATAGATGGATGGATAAATAAAATGGAAGCAAGGAGCCAGGACTTCTCTAATGGATGGAAATATGCAGGGCAGGTGGAGGGTAGAGTGAATCTGAATTTTGGAGGCTTCCGTTTGAAGACCTGTGAAGCTGTCTGAGGGACTTCCAGGTATATGTTGTTGTTACTAAGCAACCCACCCATCCTCCTGGGCCAAAGCAGAAATTCCTATTCAGCCTGTTGCTGCTCGCTAAGGAATTTTTCCGGGACAAGTTTGCCAAACCAATCATTACCCTGTTTCAGCCTAGACCTCACTTTTTATAATTGAGCAGGAATCCCTGAATACCTTTTGAAAAGGAAGAGAGTGCCTGCACCCCGAAGTGAGTATCAGGGATCATGAGTGAGGACTCTAATTTAGGACAAGGCTTGCCTTATACTAAGAAGAACTTAAAAGTAAACATTTTCCAAGGTTAAGCTCAGTTGACTCGAATTAGATAAGGTACCATCACCTGCTGCCATCATCTTAACCCTTGGCTCAGGTGACAAGAATGGGTTGCTGTTGCTCTAAATGCTAAGAGAACACAGCAAAGTTCACTGGCTAAAAGAACACCTAAAATCAGATTCATATTTATATCACTGCATGGAAGAAGTGCATGTGTCAATTCCTATCAAGTAATATGGGAGGGAAAAAACTCAGCAAAGTGGCCTCAGGAGACAGACCAAGGAGGGAAAGAAGGGAGGGAGGGAAAGAGGGGAAAAAAAATGTTGCTTCAGACTAAGGACAAAATAAGAGGGAAAATACAATTTAACCAAATTGTTTATTTTTTAACCTGAAACGTATGCCTGGTTGTATCAAAGTCACAGAGAGGAACCAAAGCATTCGCTTGAGTTACCTAACTCTTTAAAAGAAAACTAGATTCAATGATCAAACATCAAAATAATAATCTTGTTTAAATTATCTATAGATTTCAAACAAATACTTCTTGGGGTTCTTGGGTGGTGGTGTTGTATAAATGTTATGTATGTTTGACTTACTTGGCTATATGTATAAATTCTCTGTTTGACTTTGCAGAGTATAGTAGAAATTGCTAGATACAGCTCTTCATCACTGCTCCAGCACTTACTTTTAATCCTCCTTAAATCAGATGGCACTGGGTCCATTTGGGTGGCCTAGTCTCTGCAGTTGGTTTAAAACAGGACCTAATTACAGATCAACAGAAAGCCTAGTACCGTCTTATTAGGGTAATACTTAAAGCTACCATTAGCCCTAGAGATGAAAATGCAACCATCATCCCATTAAATATTTCACCAAGGACCAGCATCAGATTGTACAGATCAGAACTCGTTATCTTTGACTTTGTGCTACAAAATAGAATCTAAATTCAATGAAATAACTGTGCCCAGAAAAATGAACACTAATTTTATCTTCTAATGTAAAACTATGGAAGGACAAGGTTGGCCTTCTAACTCCAACCCAGCTCCCTAGTGAGTGGGATCCAGCCTAAAATCTAAGTTTGACCTTTTAACTCTGGGCCTGGCAGAAGGCCACATGGGTGACATCACTCCAAATCAGGTGTTTAGCAGCTCTGGAAATATGACTTGTCAAAAGGATCCCATTCTTCCAGAAGGGACAGTTCAGCAACACAATGAAAGTAAACAACATTGAGAGAAGGCCAAGAACTCTTAAACCCTAGTTAAGATATCAGAAGCTGCTCATCCAAAAGTAGCATAATGAACACAAAGCCTACAGGTTTCATTTCACTTATATGCTGGATATACACCTGAGAAGGGATATATAAATTGAATTTATTATGTAACATACTCACTTAAAGCATTATTTTGCTAAATAACCCAATGCAGATGCCTTGGCCCCTCTCTGGAGAATCTGATTCCATAACTCTGGGGTGGGGCACAGGGAGTGTAGTTTTACCAAGTGCCTCAGGTGATATATTTTTGTAATCAGATGAGTTTGTGTTGCAGTGATTTAAAGAATGCCTGTGGACATTCCTATTACTAAGCACATACATAATTATCTTCAACCTTTTTTTCCCCAATCAATCCAGACTTCTATATTGTTGTCTAGCATTTTCTTATTTTTCAGGTAAGTTAATTTCGCCTGTATATTAGTTTATTTCACTGAAGATGCAAAACTAACCAAAGCACACTGTTTGCAGTGTCTCACTTCCAAACACAGTGGCCCAGTCTGTTTTCTGAGGGATACAAGTTTGCAGAAATTGAATGCGGATGAGAGAAAGAAAGGGTGAACTGGAGGCTAATTTAGGGTTGAGGTAGCCAGGAAGGGTGGCAGGTTAAATTAAGAGCTTTAGACATGTATGAGTGTCAGAGCAAACACCATGTTGGTCCCTCTTCTTCAGTTCTAATTCCCAGGGGTCATCCAGTATGTGTGCATTTTTTTCATCTCTAAATTAAGAAGCGTGCAAGATTTAATCCATTGTAGGGAAGAGAACACTGGACTTTAGCCATTAAGCTGGTGATACCTGGGGAAAGATACAAGACTGACACTATTAGCTGATTCTGTATTTACTGTATTTATACGTATAGTGTTGTCTGGTTTTGAGTGTACAAGTGTCTGGACTATTAAGTAGAGAACTGATTATCTTAGTTTACTTAATGGGACCACTGTCTCTCTAAGTGATTAAGTAGAGAACTGATTATCTTAGTTTACTTAATGGGACCACTGTCTCTCTAAGTGATTAAGTAGAGAACTGATTATCTTAGTTTACTTAATGGGACCACTGTCTCTCTAAGTCTCTGATTCGCCCACACTGGGCTCCTTTCTGATCCTAGAATATGCTAAGTACTCTCCCACCTCAGGGTCTTTGCACTTGCTCATCCATCTGCCTGTAACACTCTTATCCCAAGTATCTTCAGTGCTTGATCTCACTTCAGGTTTCTGCTCAAAGGTCATCTCATCAGAGAGGCCATCCCTGAGCACCTTATATAAAATAATTCCCCGTTACTCTCAATGCCTTTAGCCTGCTTTGCTTCCCTTTGTAGCATTTATCATCATCTAACTTGTTATGTATTTCCTTCTTTATTGATTTACTGTTTCCTGGAACTACAATGGTAGCACCACAATGGCTGGCAGTTTGTCCTATTTGCTAATGAATCTCAGTGCCAGGATCAACGCTCAGTATATAGTGGCACTCAAGATATATTTGTTGAATAAATGAGTGGGTATTTTTATTGCTTCGAGGAAGATACGATTAACTCAGTATTGGTGATATTAAAAGATAATATAGGGAACTCCTTGGTGGTCCAATGGTTAGGACTCCATGCTTTCACTGCCGTGGCCCAGGTTCAACCCCTGGTCGGGGAACTAAGATCCCGCAACCTGCGTGGCGTGGCCAAAAAAAAAAAAAAAGAAAGAAAAGAAAAAAAAATTATATAGCTAAATGGAAACATATCCATTTATAAAACTAAAGAGTAGAAAGATTAATTAAAATATTTCATCCCATTACTTGAAATGCTACCCACATGAGGTATCTATAACTTTGGACATTTTCCTTTCTAGAATAATGGCTGGACTCCTTAAGACAAAACACACAGAATGACTAAAGGTAATCGTCCTAAGGCAAAAGCAGGGTGGGTAGGGAGAAGGGGGATTTATGTAATATCTGTTACTGTTTCATCTTCCACTAGAGTGTAAGTCCCTTGAGGACATGGCCCACTTTATACATCTTTTTATTCTCCTATAATACCTATCTGAATGTGTTGCAAATGGTAGGTAATCAGAAAACACATATAGGTAATGAAAAACACCTGTTTCAAATAAATCATATATATATATTCTGAATATTTGGGCAATAAAATAAGAGTTTCTAAATCTATCATTGGGCGGCTAGAATACACATGCTTGTTGACAAAGATCATAAATCTCCACAAAATGTTAGAAAGGGGGAGCAGAAAAATTCTAAATATGTACAAAGACAAACTGTCCTAAAAATACTTTGTTTTAAATAGCGATAGCATCAACATTGCAGAACATAAAAAGCAGATCGTGTCAATCTGAAAACTTCACGACTACAAAAAAGATGATGCTACTTCAGTCCAGACTTGCTAACTGGAATTATCTTCGTATGCTATCCAAAAGCTTACCTACACTTTGATTGGTTTATAGAAAAAAAAGTCCTTCGTGTATTCCTTTATGTTAGTTCCAGAAAATACAGACAAGCCTCCTACAGGGATTTACTGAAAAGTTGATAAAGTTCAAGCTCCAGGACTCCCGTTTGCTCTGGCAGGAAGCTCCAGAAACAGGCTCACATGGGTTTTTTTTTTTTTTTTTTTTTTTTTAGAGCCCTCACCCCTACTCCACCTAACACAATTGCATAAGCTTCAAGCTCATAAAACCTGGGCCCACCCCTGCCAGCCAGCCATTAAAAAACTAGGCTAGAATCTGCAAAAATGATCCAAAAATCATTTATTAATTTCAAGCATTTCTCCATAGTCTAGGCAAAGAGACGTAAATGGGGTTCAACAGTCTCTTTGAGGTATTGTTAGTATTACTTTTCCCAGGAAACGAAATGAAGTCTTGGAAACCATCGCTAGATAAAAGTTACTTTCATTAAGTGTTAGTATACATAACCCTAGATAGTTATTACCCATAAAAATTAGGTAATGTATCGCAGTGAACTAGATTGCTAGTTTTATTGCTTATTTTCTTTCTTTAAATTTATTTTTAATTGAAGTATAATTCACATTCAAATATTATTTTCAAGTGTACAACATAGTGATTTGATGTCTATATAGGTCACGAAACGATTCGCACAATAAATCTAGTTACAATCCCTCACCAAAGTTAACACAATATCGACTATATTAGAACTTATTTTCAATACTAAATAAATGATCTTCATTGGTGCTAAGTACAATCGGTTAAAAGCCAATCTGTTTTCATCCTAAATTTATTTGAGTCCCGTTGTATCACAAAACGAAGTGGTGCAACCGAATGTTAATCGTGTTAAATAAGGAATTACAGTAAGACTTATCCAAGAGTCACTAGATTCGCAACCATTTTTGACACGAAGATCGAAACAAACTAAAAAAACCGTGCTGCCATCTCGGCTTTTGGCTACTGAAGTTTTCAAACTCGAGGAGTGAGTTCTTAAAGGTTACGGAGAGAATTGGGGGTGGGAGCGGGGGTACACTCAAACCCACACTTTCCCAGTCCCACCCCTGCTCCCGACCTCGGCCCGTGTTTGTACTGTAACTAGGTCCTCCCCTCCGGTGTGTAGCTCGCACTTAATTTTTCATTAGTGGGTAAAGTGGTACTAATATCTGGTAGTTTTTCTTAAGTATGATAGCCTGTGACGTTAGCTACACCTACCCCACCCGGGGCTTAACTTTGAGGATGGTCCCCTCCATCCCTGGGCAGGTCCACAGGGCATTCCTGCTGCCCCCCTCAGGGTCCCTCGATTTGGGACGGGTCCCAGGCCACTTCTCCAGGAGAGGCGCCGGCAGCCCGCGGCCTCCGGCCCTCCCCCCGCGGAAACGCCCTGTGGAAGGTCTCCTTGGGGTGGCCGCACCGCCGGGGTAAAGCGACCAGGAAAAGCGGAAAGGCGGCCTCCACGCACTCCCGATAGGACGCGCCCGCCAGGAGGGGGAAGGCAGCGTCGCCACGGATTCCCGGGCAGGGCCGCGGGACCCACCTCCGGCTCCCGCTCGCTCCCGCCCTCCGCCCCACCTCCCCCTGGCAGCACAAAGCCGGCCGGGAGGCGGGGGCCAGGCCTGCTGGGAGGCCGCCTGGACGAGACGGGACCCGGGCCCGGCGCCCCGCGGCTCAGGCTGCCGAGCCCCGGCGCGTCTAGAGTTCCCGTCACGGACGGGGCGGACGCGCCCCCCGGCTGGCCTTAGGAGGTGCGGGAAGCCGGGCTCCCCGCCTTTTCAGGCGAGAGTCGCCTAGGGAGGCCCCGGCGCACTCGCTCCGTCCCGCTAGCCACGCCCGAGGTGGCGGCCTCCGGAGCGGGGCGCCTGGACCGGCCGGGCCTCGGAGGGCGGCGAGCTCGCGGGGCCGCGGAGGCTGTCCGGGCGGGTCTGACTCGACAAGTTGCAGGCGCACCTTAGCGCCTTACCGTGGCGCAAACTGGGGCCTCAAATCAATCCCCCTCGTTCCCGAAAGGCCCAGTCCTCCCGCACCTGCGTAAGGTGGCCAAGCCATTCGGGGGCGGGCGGGAGGGGGCGGGGGCACGGGGGTGGGGGCGGCCCCCGCTGCCCCCGAGACCCGGGCCGCTCGGCGCCTCGCCTCCCGTCGGGGGCGCACACGCGGGCGCGCACACGCACACCATCCGGCCCAGTGCGGGAAGATGGCCGTTTCTGCTGCAGGATAAAGGCTCTTTGTTGCGCTCGCACAAAAGCCGCCAAGACCCGCTTTTTTCAGCAGGCCCTTTGGGCAAATCGAAGGAACTCAGCTGAATTTCCAAATGGCCCTAGGAGCCTGAAGCGGTGGGAGCAACTAAAAGAGAGGGGGAATAACAGGCCTCCCGCCCTCTTCTACCAAAACCTCTGGCAATATACAAGGATTGGTCCTGGGAGACCGGGGCTGAGATCATTCGTAAGGGAGGAAGGAAAGAGGAAAACCTACTTTTAGTATCAAGGCCCAAAGGGGGTATTAAACATTCATATTCTTGCAGGGTGTCTCCCCTTAACCAGGGTAGAAACATAATCTGGAAAAGTCTGGATACACCAAAAAGAAAAAGAAAAAAGAAAGAAGAAAAAAAAAAAAAAACCAACAATAGCAACCTAAAAAAAAAAAAAAAACCAAAAACCAAAAAACATAACAAACCAGTTGCCATCAACCCAAAGTGGTAGTAGCAGCAGCCGGCGCGTGTGATCCACTTACTTGTCCGACTCTTGTGACATGTTTGATCCAATGAACTCGCTCCCCTTTTCCTGGAGCCTCAGCCTCTGGTGAAACTGGACTTTCAAGTCTGTGCAGGTGAAGGTGTGTGAGAGCCCGAGATGGCAGAACAAGAGCTACAGGTAATTCTGCTTTTCCGTCCCCCCTCACCAATCTCGCTCGCTCGCCCGCTCGCGCCCTCACCTAGCCGGAAAGGTGGGATAAGGGGGGGCCCCCTCACATGGGGCCCGAGCTCGGAGGCGGCCGGGCGGCGCGGAGTCCTCCCGGATCGTGGCAGTGGGCAGCCACAGAGCACAAAGTGGCGGACTTGGGCGGCCACAGGTAACTTTCTCGCAAGGAGCTGAATTCTTTCACTAAAGGGTACAAGCCCGAGGGACGAGCTGCGCGGTGATTGGCTGCAGGGTTCCCTCAGGTGAGCTGCCATTGGCAGAGGCGCGCTCAGGTAAGGCCCTTCTCCAAGTGCAGGTAACTCACTCCGAAGTTTACCTGAGAGCAGCGGCGGCACGCTTGCAGCTCTGCGGCAGCCCGTGGGAGCCGAGGATCAGTGCTTCGAGTAGACTTCATGCTACGTTCCCCTTCTTCCCGGAGGCCGGCCTGGGAAGGGGGGTGGGGGGTTTGGCGGGGGGTGGGGGGGAATTGAGGGAGAGAAGTTAACAGGAAAAAAAGCAACACCTGCAACCACTAAGGATTGTGGGTCAAACGGAAGGACTAAGGAGAGCTGAACTCGGGGATCCCAAGCCAACCGGAATCAAATGCAACCGCACCACCACAAGGCTTTTAATACCCACATTAAGAAGACGGTTTGACAGTGTCGGAAGAGTACGGGACTGAAGTGTACGTTGTGCTCAGAGGGGGAGAAAAACACAAAGATCGCCGAGTCTGTTACGTAATTGCATTTTTAACATACTTATCCACAACAAACACTTTTCGTGTCCCGATGTGTAACAGATACGGTAGATTACTAGATTTACAAATAGGTGAGCATCCTTTCATGACCTAGACGGATAGGGAGTGGCATGGTTTTGATGGGGTGAAGAAATTTGGTTGAACAGACCCTAATATGGCTCAGACACACCACTTCCATCTTAACTCTGCAGCCTGGGATTCCAGAGCTGCAACCACTGAATCCCTCCCATAAACCTGTTGTCATTTGACGTTTCCAGGCAAGCATCAACATTTACATTGTAATTCAATAGAAGCAGCGATTACAAAGGAAATTTATCCTTCCAGCTTAATATGGTTGCTACGGAAACAATTCAGAATGAAACTGACTTTTTTTGCAGTTTTGTTTCTCCTGGTTGGGAGCAACGAATTTGCAAACGTGTAATTTATAACCACTACTTCCAACGAGTATCTGTGGAAGTTCCGACAGTAATCTGGCCCATGCATATGAATTGTAGAAATAAAGAGGGCATGGAAAGCTTATCATGATTTATTTCGAATTAATACTACATTGACAGAGATGAAACAACTTCTATTTTAACCTGTATGGATCATGTATTTCCTGAAAATTACATTATGAGACAAGGTTTGGCTGTTCTGTGTTTCATTCTCAACAAAGGAATTTCAAATTTTTTTCTTACTTTTTAAAGACAGTATAAGCACACACGCTTACTTTTTAAAGATACCATGATACTTTAAGATAATGCAGTACCCACCTCTCATTTGCCTTCTTAACCTCCTGTCTAGAGGCTACCAAATTCCACTTTTAGCCATCTATTCTGTCATTACCTTCCTATTTCTAAATAATTTACACAGCTATCCCTTGATTTATCAATTTAGATGGAGTGTTTTGTCCACCTGTTGCCTTAGATAAGGACTTAACTCTATCAAACCCCATCTAGTTTCATCTTCCACCATTCATCCAATATATCTCTTTCACAGTTTAGGGATAGCAAGCAGTCAGTGACTGTGCAAATACTAGTCACAATAGAGCAACTATGGTTGTTTTCTTTCTTATAAAAACCTTTTATCTGTTTACTCAGTTTGTGATGTTTCCAACCTGATATTTTTTCTACAACATGTCTATCAGATAACTGTCACATTTATTTTCCAAATGATCAATCGATCCCATTCCCCACCCCCCATCCCCCTCCAAAGTCCACTGTCCTTCTCTTCCAATGGAGATAAGTTCCTCTCTGGACCTGCTACTCTGTTGTCATCCTGGGACATCTCCAGAGTAAGAACCACATTTCTCTGCCCTGTGCCTTTTTTCTTGGTTTGCTGCTTCATTTTCCATGGCATATGTTCCAGTAATAGCCCAAGAATGGGTACAGAAGGTAAAATTTTAAATGTCTTTATTCAACTCTTACTTTTTAATGAGTTTGACCAAGTGTAGAATTCTAAGTTGAAATGTTTCATTCATAAGTTCATAAAAATTGCTCTTTTATCTTCTAGCATCCAATGTTGCCATTGAGAATTTGGATGCCATCTTGATTCCCATTCCTTTGTGATCTGGAATTTTTCTTTCTAAAAACTTACAGAATAATCTCTTTATCTCTAATATTCTGAAATTTCATGATTATGTGCCTTGGTTACCTAATATTCTGAAATTTCATCATGCTGGAGGCTCTCATCAAATGTTTGCAAACCTTTGACTCTCCCTTCTTACTTAAGAATGAGGTCCTAAAACCCCACTGGAAACCACACATAGGGGTGGGAGGGAGTGTGCTCGCTCATTGGTGGGCTCGCTGTGTGGTGATCAGATAAAAAGTTCACCTTTCCTTAGGAAGATCCCCTAAATATCAGAAACTAGAGGTCTGTTCTTCTGGGCTCTTCAGCGTCTCAAGAGAAGTATCTGCTATCCCTTGCCTGAGGGAAAACTCACCAGGCTGCCAGTCTTCTCAACTCCATATGCAGTGTATCATTCTTTCTTTCCTGTAGGTGCCTTACTCCTGCCCTTCTTTCTGCCTGATGCACAAGCCTCTCTCCTGTTTTTCCTGCTGGAGTTGTAATCACCTGGCTGCAAGAAATGGCACATTTCTTGTGGGACCTGAGCTGAGGATCTAACAACTCCAAACACCCACATTCACTCAGCTCTCGGCCTCTCACCTCTCCCTCACTTCTGGGATCCTGAGACATCTCACCAGCATCTCTCTCTCTCATGATCTCTGGCATGTCCAAGACCCAGGCCTCTCTGGTGTTTTATAGAAAAATCTCCTGAGCTGTTTCTGTACTGACCTCTAGGATGACATTAGAGTAGCTTCCGATGTTCCGTTAAACCAGTTTCCATGTGGCACAGTGGTTAAGAATCCGCCTGCCAATGCAGGGGACACGGGTTCGATCCCTGGTCCGGGAAGATCCCACATGCTGCGGAGCAACTAAGTCCGTGCGCCACAACTACTGAGCCTGCGCTCTAGAGCCCACGAGCCACAACTACTGAAGCCCACGTGCCAGAAGTACTGAAGGCTGCGTGCCTAGAGCCTGTGCTCTGCAACCAGAGCAGCCACCACAATGAGAAGCCCGTGCACCGCAACGAAGAGTAGCCCCCACTCACCTCAACTAGAGAAAGCCTGTGCGCAGCAACGAAGACCCAACCCAGCCAACAATAAATAAATAAATTTATAAAACAAACAAACAGTTTCCACTCTTCCATCCAGACCATCTTCCAGAATTGTGTTGAAATGTATCCATTGCAGATGACCCCACCTCCATCCTCTTTGTCCCTGTGGATTTATCCTTTTACGTTCCTTTAGTGTGCTTTTCAGAAGACAGTGAACATAAACAAATATGGGTCAATCTGCCATCTTTAATGGGAAGCCATTTCCAAAACTATCCAAAAGCTTTTACCAAACTGTCCCAGATTTGTTTGTGCAAACAAGACAAGAATTTGTGGGCAACCCTTTCCTCTTTTTGGTCAATGGTGGCCAAGATTCCTTTCTTCCTCTCCAATATCTAATAACTCAAGTTTGATTGCATCACTTAGTATCCCCTGATTGGCTACCTACGCCTACATTGATTGGTTAGTTTATGAAGGATAAGGTCCTCCCTGGACCATTTTAAATAATCGACCATGAAATTACCTCTGTTACCCAATTGTTTTGATTCTTTTGGCAAAAGAGTTGTAAGTGACTACGAAACCCTGCCACACCCATCATGAGAATGTACTTCTCTCTCTCATTTTAACAGTCTTCACAGGATCTTCACCAGGAGTAGATTCCATCTCAAGAAACCACTTTCTTTGGTCAACTCAGCATTCATGAAAGTTTTATCATCAGATTGCAGCAATTCAGTCACATCTTCAGGCTCTACTTCTATTTCTAGTTCTCTTGCTATTTCTACCCCATCTGCAGTTACTTCCTCCAATGAAATCCTGAGCCCCTCAAAGTCATTCGTGGGGATTGAAAGCAACTTCTTCCCAACTCCTGATAACCTTGATATTTTGACCTCTTTCCATGAGTCACCTCATCATGAATGTTCTTAATGGCATCTAGAATGATGAATCCTTTCCAGAAGGTTTTCAGTTTACTTTGTCCAGATTCATCAGAGGAATCATTGTCTGTGGCAGCTATAGCCTTATGAAATGTACTTCTTAAATAGTAAGACCTGAAAGTTGAAATGACTCCTTGATCCATGGGCTGCAGAATGGATGTTGTGTTAGCAGGCATGAAACAACATTCATCTCATTGTACATCTCCATCAGAGCTCTTGGTTAGCCAGGTGCATTTTCAGTGAGCATCAATATTTTGAAATGAATCTTTTTTTTTTTCTGAGCAGTAGGTCTCAACAGTAGCTTAAACATTCAATCAACCATGCTATAAACACATATGCTGTCATATAGGCTTTGTTGATCCATTTGTTGAGCACAGTCAGAGATTTAGCATAGGGTCCTAGGATTTTCAGAATGGTAGATGAGCACTGCCTTCAACTTCAAGTCACCAGCTGCGTTAGCCTCTATTAAGAGAGTCAGCCTTTGAAGCCAGGCGTTGACTTCTCTCTAGCTATGAAAGTTCTGGTGACATCTTCTTCCAATACAAGACTTTTTCATCCACATTGAAAGTTTGATGTTTAGTGTAGCTACCTTCATTAATTATCTTAGCTAGAGGGACTTCCCTGATGGCGCAGTGGTTAAGGATCCACCTGCCAATGCAGGGGACACGGGTTTGAGCCCTTGTCCGGGAAGATCTCACATGTCACAGAGCAACTAAGCCCATGTGCCACAACTACTGAGCCTGAAAGCCACAACTACTGAGCCCACGCACCTAGAGCCCATGCTCCACAACAAGAGAAGCCACTGCAATGAGAAGCCCGCGCACCACAACGAAGAATAGCCCCTGCTCGCCGCAACTAGAGAAAGCCCACATGCAACAAAGACCCAACGCAGCCAAAGATAAAAATAAATAAATAAATAAATTTATTAAAAAATTATTTTAGCTATATCTTCTGTATAACATGCTGCAGCTTCTACATCAGCACTTGCTGCTTCACCTTGCATTTTTACATTACAGAGACGGCTTCTTTCCATAAAGTGCATGAACCAACTCTGCTGGCTTCAGACTGTTCTTCTGCAGTGTCCTCACCTCTCTCAGCCTTCATAGAATTGAAGAGAATTAGGGCCTTGCTCTGGACTTGGCTTTGGCTTAAGGGAATGTTGTGGCTGGTTTGATCTTCTATGCAGACCACTAAAACTTTCTGCATATCAGCAATAATTTTGTTCCCCTTTCTTACCATTCATGTGTTCACTGGAGTAGCACTTTTAATTTCCTTCAAGAACTTTTTCTTTGCATTTACAACTTGGCTAACTGTTTGGCACAAGAGGGCTAGCTTTTGGCCTGACTCAGCTTTCTACACGCCTTCCTCACTGAGCTTAATAATTTTCAGCTTTTGATTTAAGGTGAGAGATGTGCGACTTGTCCTTTCACTTGAACACTTAGAGGCCACTGTAGGGTTATTAATTGGCCTAATAGCAATGTTGTTGTATCTCAGGGAATAGGGGGGCCTGAAGAGAGTGAGAGACATGGGGCAATGGCCTGTCAGTGGAGAAGTCAGAACACACACAACATTTATCTATTAAGTTTGTCGTCTAATATGGGCATATTTCATGGTGCCTCAAAACAATTACAATAGTATCATCGAAGATCACCTATCATAGATCACTATAACAAATATAATAATAATGAAAAAGTTTGAAATATTGCAAAAATCATCAAAATGTGACACAGAGACACAAAGTGAGGAAATGCTGTTGGAAAAATGGTGCCAACAGATTTGTTTGATGCAGGGTTGCCACAAACCACCAATTTGTAAAAAATACAATACGTGCAAAGCACAGTAAAGTGAAGTGCAACAAAATGGAGTATGCCTCTACTGAGGGTTAGGACCTCAACATATGAATTTAGGGGAGGCACAGTTCAGCCCATAACACCATGCCTCCTCCATGCTGACAGGAGACAGAAGTGTATTCTAGACAAATTGAACCAGAAAGACCACAGGCTTGGGTACATCGAAGGAACCATCAGGAGTGAGGCATTGGACCTATAACAAGGAGAACATGTGAAGGCCATATGCTAATCAGTGAGATACCATCTCCTAGCTTCCTCCATCCAGCCGAGTGAGCCAGGAATATACCACTTGTACCACAATATACCAGCCAGCTTATACCACTACCAGCCATGCCTCTCCTCAAGGTAGGAGATGAGAGGATCTTTCTTTAGATTAATTGTAAAGCCCTAGAGAAAAGACCTACAGATACTGATGTGGGTGTTTCCCAATCAGGAAAAAAGAGAGAGTGAGAGAGAAAGAAGGAAGAGAGGAAAGAAAAGTAAAGAAAAGAGAGGAAGGAAGGGAGGGAGGAAAGGGACTATTCTCTACCAGATCCCCTTTCAACAAAGTCCAACAGTCAATAAGTCCCACCCTCACCCATAGAGCTTCTAAGAAGCTTTTTATGTGACACTCTTAAATATAGATTATGAAGTTAGGGGTCACCAGACATTTGAGAAAAGCCTCCAAAATGAAGTATAAATACCAGAACAAAAATGTAACTAAAACAGTGATTTTGAGGAAAACAGGTGGTATAAGGATGGAATAAAGATTCTATAATTAAAATATTAGAAGATATTGCATCTATGAAACAAGAACAGCATACTTTTCTTTTTTTTATGGAATGCTTCAAAAATTTGCGTGTCATCCTTGCACATTTGCCATGTGCTGCCAAAGTGAGCACCAACATACTATTTAAAAGCAATAAAACAACTGTCAGAGAATCAAAAAGGGCTTGTGGACATTAAAATATAAAAGCTGAAATAGAGCCTCTCTATATTTGGAGATAGAATCTAGGAAGCCTCCCAAGAAGTAGAACAAAAAGACAACAAAATAGAGAGTGAAAGAGAACAAATAGGAAAACTGCAGGATCAGTCAAGTAGGTCTAATATGTCACTAAGAGGTGTTTCAGAAAAAGAGAATGGAAAAATGTTGGGGAGAGAATTATCAGAGAAACGATAAAATATGATTTTTTTAAAACCCAAGTATTATAAGTCTTCTGATTGATATGACCCACCTAGTGGTCAACACAGTGGGTTCTAAATAGTGTAAATTGAAGCAATTCTCATAAAATGTCTGGGCTGACCCTTCTAGCCCAGATGAATGAAATGAAAATAAAATGAAATAAGCAAAGAGGAAACTGCTTAGACACAAACGATCAAGAATAAGAAAAAAGCTTCCTTCCTCCCTCCCTCCCTCCCTCCCCCCTTCCTTCCTTCCTTCCTCCCTGCCTCCCCCCGTTCCTTCCTTCCTTCCATGTCCCGCCCCCCTTCTGTCTGTCTCTCTGTCTTTCTCCCTTTCTTCTTTCTCTCTTTTCCCTTGTTCCCTCTCTTGGGACAAAGCTCTCCCTACCAACTGCAGGAATCCCTGAGGCGATGGGACTTCTGGCTGTAGACTCCAGCCGGCACAGTCGGGCTGACCTGAGCCGGGGGTGCTGCTGGGCACCTTGGAGAAACAGCTGGGGCTGTTGGTGCCTGTCACCCAGATAGCGAGCTGTTCCGCAGGAAAAAAATAGGCTGCAAGAGCGGAAAGTGTTAGAACTGCCACCTCAGGAGCTAGTGATTCTCAGCGTAAACACTGCAACATATGGGCCTCTTGGTAACACCCTGGACCTCTTTTTATCTTAGAACTTCTTGCCTTTTCCTCATGGATGTGTTCTGGCCATGAGAGAAGACCAGAAGGTCAATTCCTTGGAGCGCTCAGATCTATCCAGACTGTTTCCCAGAGCTCATGGATGGGTGGTGTATGCCCCAAGATACAAAGAGCCACCCAAGGAAAAGCAGTGCCTGTATGGAAACGCTGAGAACAGACACCTCCAAAGACATTCCTCCTGCCTCCTGCAATGACATGCCTACTTCTGTTGGGTTTTTGTGGAGATGGGTTGGGCTGCTGATCAAGGAAGGGTTATGCAACCTTAAAATTAGTGAAAGGCTTTTTTGTAAAAAAAAAAAAAAAAAAAAAGAATAAGAAAAAAAAGAAAAGAAAAAACTGGGAGTTCCTTGGTGGCCTAGTGGTTAGGATTCCAGACTTTCATGACCCAGGTTCAATCCCTAGTTGGGAAACTGAGATCCCACAAGTCACATGGCATGGTCAAAAAAAAAAAAAATGTATTAGCTCACTCAACAACACTGCCAGCTTGAAGATATTGGGGGTGGGGGTGGAAATACGCTTAAATACTGAATTATATGCCTAGACAAGTTATCGATGAAGTATGAAAGTAGAATAAAATTCAATTCCAGAAGCTCAGGTTCTAAAAATTACCTCTCATGCACCCTTTCTCAAAAAGATATTAGACAATGTGATCCATTAAGGCATGGGAGAACACAAAGAACCAAGAAAGAGACAGTCTTAGGACTCAGAAAAGAGGTGAAGCAACAGAGGAGAAAGTTCAAGGGATGTCGGAAAATGATGGCTTTTTAGCAGGCTTAGAGAACAACTAAACTCTCATCCAACAGAGGCCTCCAGGTGGGAGGGAAGTGCGGAAGGTTGAATCCATATATTAAGTTTAACACTGTGGAAAATTGTATTGAGAGACTCTTTGAGGGTGTGAAAAGTATTAGGAATACGTACAGAGAAGATTAAGCAAATATTTAGCATTCAGTGGCTCCAGGGGGAAAATTATACGAGAATGGAAATATAATCAAATTAATCTTCTACATACTTGGCTCAACAGTGAGTAATAGTCATATGATCTTCATAATAGAATTACTGAATGATAATTTACTAAAACTGGTGATAAACCTCACCTGAGAAGATGGAAGGAGGAAGATACTGGTATTGTGTGGGTAAGAGGATGTGGAAGGTTGTGAAAGAGTTAAATCATCATCTACTATAAAAGAAAGTCAATAGCTGTTGCCTTAAACTCATACATCAGGATCTAGCAACTAAACATCAATTAGGAATTCTTTGGGAAGCTGGTAATATCAAGGCTGATTAGCAGTAGTTTAGAAAAATAGGATTTAGTTTTTCTCATTTAAAAAAAAAAAAGGTCTGGGTTTCCCTGGTGGCGCAGTGGTTGAGAGTCCACCTGCCGATGCAGGAGACACGGGTTCGTGACCCGGTCCAGGAGGATCCCACATGCCGCGGAGCAGCTGGGCCCGTGAGCCATGGCCGCTGAGCCTGCGCGTCCGGAGCCTGTGCTCCGCAACGGGAGAGTTCACAGCAGTGAGAGGCCCGCGTACCGCAAAAAAAAAAAAAAAAAAGGTCTGAAAGTTAGCAGGCACTTGCTTTGGTGCTGACCCTCAGTTCTGGCATCTCTGAGATTCTCCTGGCCTTCTTCACGTGGACACAAGATGATCCCTTCAACGTTAGCTGTTACATCTATGCTTAAGGCAATAAGAAGGGGGAGAGGGTGGTGCTCATTGCTACTCTGTCATTTGTGAAGAAAGAAATGCCAGCGCTGACATTAGAAGCCTCCTAAATACTTTCAGCTCATTGGCCAGAACTAGGTCGCGGAAATGTGTTCTGGGTTAGCCAATCGACATAGTATTTAGAAATGTGGAAGTAAATGCTAGAATTTGAAAAAGAAAGCTCAAATAATGAAAAAGAGTTGCCCTTAGGAGTGGGATTGGAAAGTGGGGAGGAGTGAGGCATGGATTGATAGTTTTCAATAATATTAACCAATATTATTTTCAGTATTATGACTCAAGGTAATTATTTGACTTTTAAAACTATATATACTTTTATACACATGTGTAGTTTATATACACATACACATATATATACAATTTTGATCAAATAAAATTAATTTTCAAAATAAAAGTACAATTGCAAACATATCATGTTCCCTCCTACCCAGGGTCTTTGCGTTTGCTATTCTATAGCCCTAAAACTCTTAGTCTCTTTTGTCCCTCATCTAACTAGCTCCTAACCTTCCTTTGGTTCCCTGCTCCGTCATCTCATCCACAGAGAAGCATCTTCGGCTCTCCCGATTAGGTGTAGGTATATTGGGGAGATACATTTCTCTGTGATTTATTAATGCAGCAACATGCTCCTCTTTTTGAAAACACTTGCCACAGTTGTGATTTCATATTTATTCGTGTGGTGTCCGATCACTGGCCATCTCCTTCCACTAGACTCTGAGCTCCAGGAGGGCAGAGATGATGCCTGTTACTGGCTCATCACTTTCTGTGCGGCACTTAACACTATTGCTGGCATTTGGTCAGCAGCTTCATAACTCTGAGCTCTGAGTCAGCGTTTTTGCACTTTCCTGCCTCTCACAGTAAAAAGTTTCATCTTCTTACACAACGAAGTTCAAAAGCGGGAAGAAGGTAGAGCACTCACTTCAGGGATGAAAAAATCTTTCCCAGAAGCCCCCATCAGACTTCCCCTTCCATCTCATTGGTCAGAACTAGGTCACATGACCAGTAGAGATCAGGAGCTGGATCCACCTTCCAGTGAGATCAAGGAATCTCCACTCAATATTTGAATAGATCTGGGTTATCTTAACAAGAAAGTAGTGGGAGAATGCCATTGGGTTAAAAATATATATCAATTAGTGATACCACAGTGTTGATAGCTTCATAATATAGATGATAAATTTGACCTTCGTTTTGGATAGTGTAAGTAGCAGATCTGGGATTCAAATCTTTACCTGCCTTATTCCAAAATCTGGACCAGGCCACCTCCTAGCTTTAAATGTAAAGTTCTTCCTGTATCAAGATGTGGTAGATTTAGTCATGAATGGCTTTACAGAAGAAAAATACTTTAGGCATGGTCTTGAAGGAAATTACACAAATTGGGCTGATGGAGTGAATGAGAGGGCAGTTGTGAGGTATTATATTAAAACCACCCTCTTCACTTTCACTCTGTATTAAAATGCTTTTCATGTAACCCGTCGATCATGAGAGCATCCCTCTCTATTTTGGGGATTATTATTGCTTTGATGGTCTAAATGAACTATAAATAAACTGGGAAGAGGTGACATTTACCCAAGGGAAAATGGCAAAATGAGAACCCAGAGACCATGGCTGGGCTACAACAGAACAGAATGTTCTCTCTGAGATTTTTAATGAGACACGTTCATTTTTGATACCTCAAAATACTCTTTAAACTGTCTCGACCCAGAAAAACATATTCAAAAAACCTCATATCATGAGACTGCCCCTTTCCTGATTGATAACCTTGAGCAATTCTTCAGTACACATAGGGCCACCTAATCTATGAATTGAGATGTTCCCCACTCTAACTCCAATTCATCCTCACTGGTCTTCTGCAGAAAGAGACTTGAGTTGAATATGGCTGGATATGGGGTCTGTAGGGCTACAGGTTGGAGGGAACTAACTGTCTTTGTCCAAGGCTTGGCGCCCCCTCAAATCACAAGTATAAGCAGAGCCAGAAAACATGAATGAAAATTGGAAGGTGGATCCAAAATGCCAAAAAGGATATTTGGAGAGAACTTAAAGCTTAAGTGGGACAAAGGAGATATTAAAACTGGTCCATGATCTAGGATATCAAGCCAAGAGATACGAGTGAGTGGATGCCAGTTGGGAGCACTGAGATTCGGACAGCAAAAAATCTAGGGCAATTGTCTGTGGCATTTGCTGCTGGGGATGATTTGCTTTTATTATCCACCCTGGTCTTGGTACAGCCCCTCCCTCCCCCGCATCCTATGTTGTCAGTTCTTCCTGGGTGGTCCTGGCAGAAAGCCCTGACCTTTCCCAGGGTACTTTGGAGACAGCAGGCAGGACTCTGTGGCACAAGCTGGTCCATGCAATTCCCAGTATACCAAGTTTTGGAGACAATCAGAGCACAGGACATTTTTCACTGTACTTTTTCAATCTCTTGTTGCAGAACTTCAGGCAGAGATGTGCGTGAGGAGAGGGGAAGGAGGTGGTTAAGTCTAAGTGGTCCAGCCCAGTGGGAAGGGGCTCGTCATGGGCTTGGGCACTGGATGCAGAAGCCATATGAAGGAGGCCATGATGGGTCTCTAAGCAGTAGTTTTCCAGATTGGAAGAGAGAAGATTTGCCAGAAAGACAGCCCTATAGTGTTGCCCAATTTAGATGTACACCCTCATTCTTAGGGCCAGTTTCTTGAAACTCTCTGAGTGGCCTATATGTAGCTCCTTCTGGCTCCTGTGGGATTTTAGACATTAGAGATGCACCAGGGCCTTGCTTTGTAAAGTGTAGCCACAGGTCAGTAATATTGGAATAACCTGGAAGCTTGTTAGAAATACAGAATCTCAAGCCTCCTAAATTAGAGCTACATTTTAACAAGATTTAAATGCACATTAAAGGCTTAAGAAGCATTTTCCAGGGCTTGAAAATACAGCCACAACTGAAAGCCGTATCTCCTGGGGGTTCAGAGCAAAGAAGTACAATGGATGGCTGTGGGTAAATTGTAACCAGTGGAGCAGCTGTGTTGTTGTAGCAGAAATTCCTCTTCAAAATTCACTTGGGATTAACAGTGGATGAAACTAATGTGATGAACGGCTAATGGGAAACTTTAGGATGAGCTATCAGGTGGTCACCACATAAACCCATTGATCAATCTTAGCATCATTAAAAGCAGAACAGGCAGATACTGTAGGTATTCCATGGCAAAGCCTGTGGCGTCACCTTTGAGGTGCTATTCCCTAAAATTGAAGCAATCTAATCAAGCCTCTGGAAACAAGGAAGAGACGGAAACGAGTTGAAAGACAGTCCAAAGGAGCCAAACAGACACATCTAGAATATTGAGAAGCCTGAGGGAAATAGACTTATCTGCAACAAGTCAATGGCATGAAAAAAAAAATTGTGGGTTGGGGAGAAATCTACATCAAAATGAATATAAAAGACAAACAACTAAATGTAATTTGTGGACCTGGTTTGGATCTTGATTTAGAAAAGAAACACGTTTAAGAAATGTATATGGACATACGCAGATGCACAATGACATGATATCTGAAACTGGCTTTAGAAGAATTAAAAGAATTCAACAGAAGGGGGGAAAAAGAGTAGATAAAGTGAATGTGGCAGAATTTTTCATAATTATTGCATTTGCGTGAATGGGTCTATGAGGATTCATTGTATTGTTCTCTCCACTTGCTGTGTGAGTTTAATTTTTTTATAAGCAAAAAATTGCTTTTGAAAGCAACAAAATCCAGAGCTCAGTGTCCATATTTGTCTAGCCAAGGTGCTAAAGGGAAGGTAGTGGACAGATATAAGTGGGTATGGAGGGCTTCAGACAAGGCTTTCAAGAACCAGAAAGTGGAACCAGCTGGGGTCTCCATCCTCCACTGGCCCCTGCCTGGGTGGGTGAGCGCTTGGCAAGTACGTATGTTTGGTGTGTGTGTGTGTGTGTGTGTGTGTGTGTGTGTGCATGCGCGCGCGTGTGCAATGAGGGGGGCACTCAATTTGAAAATATGATATTTAAGCAAAATGATATGACTCTTCCCTGAGAGCTGGTGAGGACCAAGCTGAGGATGAAGTTCCCAAGGACCAAGTCTGGAGCAGGGAATTCCTTTCCCAAAATATCAGGTGATGCCCAAATCAAAAAAACAAAAGGAGCAGAAACTGTATAAGAAAAAATGTGCCCAAAGGCCAGGTAGGTCCCCAGAGACACAGGAGCCTCAGGAATTAACAGGGGCAGGTTCAGGGGCAGGCCTTGGAGTGAGAGATAGAATGAGCACGTAAGACTTGGGGATAACAGGGCCAGCCCACGGAGAATCACTTAGAACTCTGGATCTTAAACCTGGATGTCCATAGAATCTCCATAGGAGCCTGTCACAAATGTACATTTCCTGGCCCAACCTCTAACTCAGTGAATCAGAATCCCCAGGGGTGAGTCTCAGGAATTTGTATTTGTAACACGCGCTTCCATACGCACAGGGATTTTTACCACACCAGGCAAGCACTGGTACCAAGACCACCAGGTCTGAGGAACTATCAGCCCAGGTTGCCTTTAGAATCTACCACTTCATTGGGCCAGCTGGTGCATGGGTCCTGTATGGCTCATCCCAGCTCTAATGGCCAAGAGCAAAAAGACATCAATTACTCAGTCTGACCTCCTAACACTTCCCCTCATTGACTCTGTGCCCCAGGCAAACTGCTCTGCACATTGTATCTTTTTTTTTTTTTTTTTTTTTTTGCGTGCACATTGTATCTTAAATGCTCATTGCATTTTCCAGCTGGTATTTAAAGTAATTTAACTTTAATAACTTAAGACTGATGTAGGAATGAAGAGAGAGGAAGAAATGTGATTGCTCTTCATCGTAAGGATTTTAAATCGAGTTCTTAGGCTTCCACCAGAATCATAAATTGTCCAGAAGGATGGACCTACAGAAATTATCCTGGAATCCCAAATTTAAGCTTGCATTTCTCATTCTATCTGTTGCTGCCACACATTTTCTGTATCACTGATGGCTCAAAGTCAGAACTGCCTGTAATTTTGTAACATGTAAGGCATTAATCTTCAGGCAATCCTCTGCTTTACAAGTGCCTTTGACATTTCAACGACTCATAAAAAGTAACAATTTTAGGAGGTCTGTTTGTATTTTTGAATATGTAAACATTTTAAAATGAAATAATGGTGTATTTGTTATCTATTGCTGTGTAACAATCTACCCCAAATTTAGCAGCTTAAAACAACAAACAGGGACTTCCCTGGTGGCACAGTGGATAAGACTCTGCGCTCCCAATACAGGGGGCGTGGGTTCGATCCCTGGTCAAGAAACTAGATCCCACGTGCACGCCGCAACTAAGAGTTCCCATGCTGCAACTAAGGAGCTGGCGAGCCGCAACCAAGGAGCCCAGGAGCCACAACTAAGGAGCCTGCCTGCTGCAACTAAGACCTGGTGCAACAACGACAACAACAACAAAAAAATCCACCACCACCAAACATTATTATCTCACTTGGTTTCTGAGAGTCAGGAATCTAGCAGCAGCTCTGCTGGGTGCTTCTGGCTGAGGGTCCCTTGTGAAGCTGTGGTCAACCCATCAGCCAGGTCTTCAGTCACCTGAAGACCGGAGGATCTCTTTCCAAGTTCACTCACGTTCTTGTTCCGTGGGCTGCTGGACAGAGGGCTCAATTACTTGCCACGTGAATCTCTCCTCAAGGATGTATGTATATCCTCCAGAAATGACTGCTGGCTTCCCCTAGAACAAATGAGAGAGAGAGAGACCTTAGCATCTTTTATAACCTAATTTTGAAGGTGGCATTTCATCTTTTCTGCTGTATTCTGTTGGTCAGACAAGCCAATCTTGCTGCGATGTGAGAGGGAACTATGCCAGGGTGGAAACATCAGGAAGTGAGATCTTTGGAGCTGTCTGGGAGGCTGCCTACCACATAGGGGTAGTTTTCAAAGCTTAAAAAAAATTAAAAAAACTTGAAAAACTAATAGAATAGACTCACACATCTTCATTTATGACAAAGCTATATGAAGTGTAGTGGAAACAGGACAGTCTTTTTTTTTTTTTTGCGGTACGCGGGCCTTTCACTGCTGCGGCCTCTCCCGTTGCAGAGCACAGGCTCCGGACGCGCAGGCTCAGCGGCCATGGCTCACGGGCCCAGCCGCTCTGCGGCATGTGGGATCTTCCCGGACCGGGGCACGAACCCGCATCCCCTGCATCGGCAGGCGGACTCTCAACCACTGCGCCGCCAGGGAAGCCCCCAGGACAGTCTTTTTAAGAGGTGACTCTGGGCCAGTAGGATATCCAGATAAGGAGGAAGGAAGGAAAGAAAAAGAAGGAAAGGAAAGGAAGGACTTGACCCCTACCTCACACAAAACAAGGTAATTCCAAGTGGATTATAGTTTTGAATATTAAATGTAAAACAATAAACCTTCCAGAAGATAACAGGAAAATATCTTTATGACCTTGTAGTAGGCCAAAAAAAAAAAAAAAAACAGAGAGAGACAGAGAGAGAAGGAAGGAAGGAAAGAAAGAAAGAAAGAAAGAAAGAAAGAAAGAAAGAAAGAAAGAAAGGAAGAAAGAAAGGAAGAAAAAGAAAGAAAGGCTTCTACAAATCCGTGAGAAAAGACAATCTAATGTGAAATGAGCCAATAAACTTGATAAGCAATTCCAAAAAGTGGATATCCACATAAACGCTATACACAGAAATGTACTCAAAAACAAACAGAGGGACTTCCCTGGTGGTCCCAGTGGTAAAGAATCTGCCTTCCAATGCAGGGGACAGGGGTTCGATCTCTGGTCGGGGAACTAAGATCCCACATGCTGTGGGGCAACTAAGCCCGCATGCCACAATTACTGAGCCTGCGCACCTCAACTAGAGAGCATGCGCTCTGGTGCCCATGCACCACAACTAGAGAGAGAAAAAACCCGCACACCACAACTAAAGAGATGCCCGCGCGCCACAGCGAAGAGCCTGTGCGCCTCAATGAAAGATCCCACATGCCGCAACTAAGACCTGAGGCAGCCAAAAAAATAAAAATAAATTTAAAAAATAAAAACAAACAAAAATAAATATGATTGGCCTAGATTAGATCAGTGTTGACCCTATGGACCAGTCAGTTGTTGCCAGGCAGGCAGGAGAAGCGGCTACACTCCCTACCTGACCCCCCCACCAACCACCAGCACCAACACCAGTTTGGATGGACTGGGCTCATAATCCAGTAGGTTTCCACTAGACTGTGTAGTGGTGTAGTAAATTTGTGGGATTTTTCTCCTGGCTAAACATACAGACACACACACACCACAGCTTTGAAAGGAAGTATTGAATCTTACTCCTTTTTCTGTTTTCCATACTAGCTCAGCGGCCTAGATGTTAGTGAAAGAAATATATGTGGTAAACTGAATATATGTTCGTTATATGATTGACTATGAAAATGCACAGACCCAGGCTGTGCTTCTAGGGCAGAACACACACATGTGTGTGCATATGTACACACACACATACACACACACCGCTATGAGTTATGCCCCTCAAGATTCTTCAGTTACAATCAGAAGTATTTAGCTCTAGCTTCTTTAACAGAAACAGATTTCAGTGGAAACCTATAGATGTTGGACAGAATCAAAGAGAAATCTGTATATCCAGGCTCAGGAAGGACAGGAACTAGGGCTGCTCTCAGGTTCTCAGTCAGCAGGAATGAGTTGATGGTCTCCTCAGGATGCTATCCCACCATTTTCTGCCCTTAACTCGAAATCCAGATCCCAGGGAGAAGGCATCTAACTGGACTAGCTCTAGTCAAATGGCCCCATGTCTCCCACCCCAGCACCTCGACTTATTGTCCCACCAAATGGCATCCAATGAGACAAGAACAGAGTCCCCACAGCAGTACTGTGAAGAGGGTTATGGTCCAGATAGGCAAAGACAACAGAGCCCACTGTGAGAACCCTTTGGACTGTCAGGGCAACGATGCCTATGGTCAGGTGGATGGAAAATGAGATGCCTGTTGCCTGGCCCATTCGTTTTGCCAAGAAGTCTCTGGGAAGCTCCCTACACAGGCACCCAGGAGAGATGGAGGCCTCTCCAGCCGTGGCACCTAGCTGGGACTCCATCCAGGAATGTTTTCTGCTTTCCAACATTCTTAAATAGGGTGTCTAGATGGCAATCTGAACCAACATAGCTTTGGTTGAGTATGACTCGTCCTTAAACATCCTGGGGCACTTTCCAAATCATGAAAACTAAAAGGAAAGGCAAGGTCCTTTCCCTGCGGCAGCAGGGGAAAACTTGAGCTGGTGCTTTGTTAAAGCGGAAAGCAATTTAACCAGCGTGTCACTCACTTGAAGGGCCTGGAGTAGATCCTCAAAAGTGTATGGAATGAGATTTGGATTGAGAAACGAAATGAGAATTTATTTACAAGTGATAAGACAAAACTAAAAATATTATTTTTTCCAATGAAAAATACACCATCTTTTGGGTCAAAAAAAAGTGTATGGAACTAACAGATGCCCTTGAGAGTCTCTCCAGTCCTCGAGATTTGGAGATTTCCGGTCCAGTGGTCCTAACTTAAAGGGGGGGAAGATGAAGTCACACAGCGTTCATTTCCAGATCCCGATTTATTGGATGGAGGTGACCAGCCAGCAGTCTGTGATGCCCCTCGTGGCTGCCTCAGCCCATGTGCCCACCCTGCCCACCGTGGTCCTAGAAGGTGGAATGCAGTGCCTGGGACAGGGCCATCTCGGTCTCAAGACGGACCCCTACAAGGCCACCTGAGTGCAGAATCCTTTTTATTTAAAAAATCTTGCCTCATGGTGTCTTTCCGAAGCATTCACTCTAGTTTGCATAGAAACAACAGCTCCCTTTGTTTTCTCACTCATATTTCCTTAATTTATGTGGTGTTGAAGTAAATCACCTCCATTACAAGGGGCATAAACAGGTCTGGTGACAAGCACAACTCGCCCTGGCCCATGCTTGCCCCTCAGCTGAGAGGGCCCAAGTCTTCTGCAGAGAAGCCCCCAGCTGTGGTGGGCCTCTTGCCTATTGCACAGAAATGTTGATAAAGGTTGATTCCAGTTGGCAGGTTTTTGGGTGATTTTTAATTTTTAGGTACTATTTTATAGTTTCTAACATTTGCGTGGGCTTTTATTACTTCCCCCCTCCTACCCTCCCCGTCCCCCTCGCCCCGACCATGCTGCACGGCTCGCAGGATCTTAGTTCCCCGACCAGGGGCTGAACCTGGGCCCCAGCAGTGAAAGCACCAAGTCCTAACCACTGGACGGCCAGGGAATTCCCTGTATTACTTTTTATAATCAAAGAAAAACTGTATGTGTATTATTCATCCTCTATAGATTTTTGGTGTTTGTTAAAAATACACTAGAGATAATTTTCAAGGATTTTGTTAATAAAAGACTTAGAAAAGGGGAAAAAGTCTATTTTTTGTTAATGGTTAATAGAAGAGAGGTTTTATACATTTTTGGAATACCTTTATGGGTCTACCCTGCATTTCCAAACCTCTATATACAAATGGAAATTGGGATGAGAATTAACCATTATAAAACCCCCTTTAAATAGGCCAATTAAGATAGGATTTTTTTAAAGTTACCTTATGTAGCATCATGTATTTTTGTAATTTCCTATTCTTTCACTATAAAAGTAATGAAATTCATTTCAATAATCACCGTGGAGAGAAAGAATATAATGGTCATTTGTAATCTAACCACCTAACTGTTGGCATTTTTGTTTCAAGTTATTTTCTGCCCTAGGCCTTCAAACCGTTTGATAAATCTTGCCCCAGTTTAGTCTCAAAACAGGATTCAGAACATCAGGGAGATGTTCGTGTTCCCATCAGCGAGGCATAGAGCCCACTCTTGACTGCTCAGCCAGTGGTTTCTCCAGGGAAAAGCTGGCTGTGTCGTGTGAGGGACACCTGTACACTGGCAATGATTAGCACAGTCCCCAGAGATAAGTCACCTTACTAACTAGACTCTTCTATGTGGATCACTAAGGGCCACAAAGAAAGACTAAGGTCACTTATTTAGATGATTTTTGTTTCTTTGTGTTTTTCGTTTCTTTGCGTTCTTGTGTGTTTTTAAGTCCTTAAGTTCTTATATCAGAATTTGATATGAGCATGTGAAATATTTAATCTACCATTTGGGATTTTCATTTAATGACCTGGATACTCATTTGGCTAAAATTAACATGAATTCATTAAACGTGAATTCACTTAACATGAATTTTTTAATTGTTTACCTTTTAATGGAAACACAAAGCAATTGGAAATAGACCAAACAATGTACCCTCAACCCCCATCTCTTTTTAAAAAAAATTTATTTAATTAATTATTATTTTTTTTTTGGCTACGTTGGGTCTTCATCGCTGCACTCAGGCTTTTTCTAGTTGCAGCGAGCAGGGGCTACTCTTTGTTGCGGTGCGCGGGCATCTCATCGTGGTGGCTTCTCTTGTTGCGGAGCACAGGCTCGAGGCGCGCGGGCTTCAGTAGTTGTGGCACGTAGGCTCAGTAGTTGCGGCTCGCGGGCTCTAGAGCGCAGACTCAGTAGTTGTGGTGCATGGGCCTAGTTGTTCCGCGGCATGTGGGACCTTCCCGGACCAGGGATCGAACCCGTGTCCCCTGCATTGGCAGGCGGATTCTTAACCACTGCGCCACCGGGAAAGCCCCCATCTCTTTAATTGTAAAACTTCTGGATTTTTTTCTATAATATTTTCTGAACTATTATCATACCACAGGACAATTCTGGCACTTTTGTATGTTCTGGTCCAGAGAAACTGAAGGGTAGAATGCAAACAAAACTTTGTTTGCTTTTTCCACACTTCAGGAACCAGAGTAAATTCAGTGCAAAGAACCCTACGGGGAAAGAAAGAAAAAAGGGGGAAAGAATAAAAGGCCCTTCGTTGTACACAGTTAAAATTAGCAAAGAAGATTTTATTTACACTGGACATTATCATCCTAATTAACAAAAGTAAGGCATCAATAATGATAGATAATTGTCCTTGAGAGCAGCTAGTGATGAGATGTGATAGGCAAATGGTTGTTCAGAAGCATTTAGATGTTAATAGAGTCGAATTCCTTGAGCTACCCAATTTTTGCATTACTCCTCTATGTGGATCACTAAGGGCCACAAAGAAAGACTAAGGTCAGCATTACTGACCTTAGGGAGCATTACTTTGGGGCAGAGTAGACTTTTCCTGGTTATCACCCTTGACAGTAATGCTTTGCCCGGTTTCCGACTGGGAGTGTGATCTCTTGGGGTCTTGTCTCTTGGGTGGAATGGCTTCAGGGAAGGAGAGAAGCCAGCAGCGTGCCCCTGCCCGGGTGGAGCTGGTGGCTGCGGTCAGCCTGTCCGATGGGCAGCGTGCCCCAGCCTCCTCTGCTGCTCCGTCTTGCCCTTGTTTCCAGCCTTGTTTTGGCTCCCAGTGAGGGACACTGCTGCTGGGCTCTGGTTTTCTACCTCGGTGAGCATTCCATGGTCTGTTTTAATGCCTTGTTTTTAGAACTGGGTTTAACAAGGTAAGGAATGGAATTGCCATACTGGGAAGTCAAGGAAAACGAGCCCACTCGAGCTTCCACTGGGAGGTTGCTGCTACTGCTTTAGCCCAGGCAGGACTTCTCCTTCCTGTGTTATTTGGGACCATACGCAATTGCCGTTTTTTAACCATTTTTTATTCTAAATATGTCAATTTTTTGTGATTCAATTGAATAGTTGAACCCTGTGGAGCACAGTGGGGTGAATTAGGGCAAAGGAGGAGGGAACTGGTATTTATTGAAGACATGCTATGTGCTGGGCATGCTAAACCCCTCATACCTCAAATTACCACCAGAATACAAGCCCCGTCAGGGAAAGTGCTTGCCTTCTTCACTAATCATATCCCTGTTCCCAGCACAGTATATGGCTTCATAGATATTTGCTAAACAGGTAGAGATGAATCAGTGGTGTAAAAGAGATGGGGATGGGCTTCACTGGTGGCGCAGTGGTTGAGAGTCCGCCTGCCGATGCAGGGGACACGGGTTCGTGCCCCGGTCTGGGAAGATCCCACATGCCGCGGAGCGGCTGGACCCGTGAGCCATGGCCGCTGGGCCTGCGCGTCCGGAACCTGTGCTCCGCAACGGGAGAGGCCACGACAGTGAGAGGTCCACGTACCGAAAAAAAAAAAAAAAAAGAGACGGGATGTTCATAACATCTTACAGAGTGCCTGTGAATGTGTAAGCCCTCTTACATAGTATATGAAATACATATATATATATATGATCAACAAGGTGCCTGGCATACGATAGCAGCTCAATAAACATTAGGATGGAGAGACTAAGAGTCAGAGAGGTGAAATAATGTGCCCCCAAATAAATAGCTCATAAGCAGTGGAGGCAAACTCAAGTATATTTGGTTAAATTCAAAGCCCACGTTATTTCCATTGTGCTCATACAGTTGTATTTTACATAAACTCCAATCAGGTAGCCCCCTCTGCTCTACTCCCTCCAGCCCTCCAATCTCCATCCCCAATTCTTACTCATGTTACCAGGGAAGTCTCTGGAGCCAGAGAAAATGGCAAAAACAAGAGGGCTTGCCTCCACCATCCCGTGCTCAGCTTCCCTGAGAGCCTACGGATGGCTGAGACCTGGCAGGCCGGACTGCGGCGTATTGGCAGGTCAGACATACAATTCTGTACCCCTGCTCTGCCTCCAATTTCCAGGGGAAATAATAACAATAATAAAGAGGAGAAGGATAGGAGGACAAACATTACACTGGCGCCTTCTACGTGCCAGTCAGCGCTCTAAGCTCTTTGCATTATTTCATGTACTGCTGACAAAAGCGGGTGATTATCCTCATTTTACGAACGGAAGTCACTTACACAAAGCCACACAGCGCATTTTAGCCTGGCCTTCTCTTACTCCAGAGCCTAAGCTTTTAACCCTTATGACCTAAGATGGAAAAGAAATGTCATCATATCATCAAGAAGAAGCATAAGAATAGCTAGAGAAAAGCAAGATTGAAATATCAGAATAAATATCATTTATTATTTCTTCTGATCATAAAATATCATCAAGAAATTGTTCAGAAATTCCCACATTCTTAGTAAGGCCCTCTGTGGGGTCAGTCAGGGGCAACTGCCCTGTCACTAGGGATAAGAAGAGTATGGGGAAGACGTTATTGGAAAAACCACCCTTCAGGACAGGAGGCAAGAGAACTGGAGAAAGATAATGATGGGCCAAGAGAAAATGGCAGGAGGGAGGCTGCCTAGTATTGAGAACAGGAACGAGGATCCTGGAATCCAGGAAACTTAGGCTTGAAACCTGGTTCCACCGTAGGTTTACTGTGTGACCTTGGAAAAGTTACCTCCCCTCTCTGAGCCTTAGTTTCAGATAAGTATAAAAGGGAACGAATAGGACTTCCCTGGTGGCGCAGTGGTTAAGAATCCGACTGCCAGTGCAGGGGACATGGGTTTGACCCCTGGTCTAGGAAGATCCCACATGCCGCGGAGCAACTAAGCCCGCGAGCCACAACTACTGAGCCCGTGTGCCACAACTACTGAAGCCCGCGCGCCTCGAGCCCGGGCTCCGCAACAAGAGAAGCCACCGCAATGAGAAGCCCGCGCACCGCAACGAAGAGTAGCCCCCGCTCACCACAACTAGAGAAAGCCCGTGCGCAGCAACAAAGACCCAACGCAGCCATAAATAAATAAATTTATCAAAAAAAAAAAAAAAAGGGAAGGAAGCTGTGAGAAAGCGAGAGAGAGGCATGGACATATATACACTACCAAACGTAAGGTAGATAGCTAGTGGGAAGAGCCGCATAGCACAGGGAGATCAGCTCGGTGCTTTGTGACCGCCTGGAGGGGTGGGATAGGGAGGGTGGGAGGGAGGGAGATACAAGAGGGAAGAGATATGGGAACATATGTATATGTATAACTGATTCACTTTGTTATAAAGCAGAAACTAACACACCATTGTAAAGCAATTATACTCCAATAAAGATGTTAAAAAAAAAAAGGGAAGGAATAAAGCTGACCTCGTTGGGTAAGTTACAGGATTTAAAATGAGGGTGTTTGTAAGGGACCTGGCACGCATTAAGAATTTAATAAATAATGAACCTCCTCCCTTCTCCTAGGGATTAGAGAAAGTAAATTCACTTTGCTTAAATGCATGTAAAAGGCTTCAGATTGCTTCTCAACAATGAGGATCTTTGTTGGTGAATATGCAAACCAAAAATAAAGAGAGGTTAAGAAACCTTGGCCAGTGGCATCCCTATCTTTCCTTAAGATCAGCCTTATCTCTAGTGTCTTCCACCTTAGGAAAAAGCAGAGGCTCCTGTTTGAGATGCTCTGTCTCCAGTGGTGGTAAACCCCTCCTTCCCTGACTCCAGCCCATGCTGGGCACCGAAGGAGCTTGGCGTGGAAAGTCCTCCTTCTTGGGGCTCCCTTTGTCATTAGCACAGAAGCCAAACTTAAAAGGAAGGAAGAGGGTTGGGGGGTGGGGAATGGTGACGTTGCAGCTTGGTCTTCCTGTATGCTACGAAATGTGCAAAAAAAAGAGCAATTCATAAAAATTCACACTGATTTCAGAATCCAGAGGCGCTCTGTTCAAGAATCTGAACAAGATCAATACGTATTACTGTGATCATTTTATTGATACCCTCTCTCATCAATACAAGCTGATCACAGGTACAACTCGCTGAAACATTTACGTTCTTAGCATACACTGTGCTTTTCATTTACAAGTATAAGAAACAACTTTGGCTACTTTTTTCCAATTGCAATTGTTTCTTTGGACCCAGATGCTTTAGTCACTGTTCATCTCTGCTTGCCAGAGAGCTTTCATTAACTCCTGTCTTCTGGCTAATTCTGTTTTAGCAGACCAGTTGGATTCCAACAAGCTTCCTCGAGTCCCTCAGGGATTGGTGTTAAACACTGTGCCTCTCCCTACCGTACGGTGCTGCGGGAAGCTGGGAGAGCCCTGCATTGCCCAGTGGTGCATGTCCTGCTTTCCCTCTTTTCCCTCTCACATTACCCAAGGCAAACATCTCAAATGGACCATTTAACCCCCGCCCCACACTTTCCTTCACCTCTGTTTGATCTCAGCCTTTAAAAAAATTTTTTTGAGTCATTCAAATTGACTTATTCAAACTGACAAAATGCAGTTTTATACCACTCTAGCCCCCAAACACTATAGGGATGGTCTTTATCGTTGTACAGAATAAAAAGGAGAAGTAAAGTGATTCAAATGGCTGTATTTAGTGCAGGAGGGCTGGGGTGGGGGGCAGGCTTGGGCCTTGGCATTCTATCTCCTCCCCACTTCATTCCTCTGCTCCTGGACCTTAGTACTTGCCCTCTGGGCAAGTGGGCTCATTATTTCTGTGAGAAGACAGACTGCCGTTCATTTGGCCCACACTTTACTTTTTTGGTTAGATAACTAAATATCTAGATTTTAGCCTGATTGTAGCTTGGGGACAGATGGTTGGTCTGGGACCCACAGGTGTTTGCATGCCAAGGGAGGGAAAGGCCAAGGCTGGGACGTGTGTGGATATCGGACAGAAAGGCATCTGCTGATGCCTTTCGGGATTAGACAAATACACGGCAATTTACCTCCAAAAGCTTGTGTTTTCTCCCGCACGCTCATCTCCTTGAACTTAACGCCAGGCTTAATGGAATACCAGGAAGGGGTTACACACTATGAAAGTGATTCTTAACTCACAGAAAGAATTCAGGACACAACAGCCACAGTGCCTTTGCTTTTCTAAGATGCCCAGATGGCTGTGGGAAGAAGTACCTATGGAATAAAAAACGATTCCACCATCACCAAGAACCCATCAAATATTGACTAAATAAATGATTTTCAGCCCTCACTATGCATGGGGTTCCCCTGGGGGTGATAATAAAAGCATACAGTTGTCCAAACTGCCCCAGGTGTTCTGATTCAAGGACCCCAGGCCTAAGTATGCATAAAAAGTGTTTCGGGACTTCCCTGCTGGTGCAGTAGTTAAGAATCTGCCTGCCAATGCAGGGGACAGGGGTTCAAGCTCTGGTCCGGGAAGATCCCACATGCCGCGCAGCAACTAAGCCCGTGAGCCACAACTACTGAGCCTGCACTCTAGAGCCCGTGATCCACACTACTGAGCCTGCATGTCACAACTACTGAAGCCCGCACGCCTAGTTGCTCCACAACAAGAGAAGCCACCGCAGTGAGAAGCCTGCGCACCGCAAGGAAGAGTAGCCACCGCTCACCACAACTAGAGAAAGCCTGCGTGCAGCAAAGATGCAATGCAGCCCCCAAAAAAACTCTTAAAAAAAAAGTATGAGTATTTAATGAAAATTTTCACTTTTGTTCCCTTTTTCTTTAAGTAATTTAAAATATTTGAATCTATATAGGCATTTAGTCTTAGATTAACATGTATTTATCATTATACTTACCCCATATTCCCTTGATGAAGAACAGAGCTATTCCAGCTGGAAAAATAGAAAGCCATATGAGTTTCAATAAGAACAGAAAGGCATAATAACTTAGTTACCTTAAAGCTTCCTTGGCTAACTTCTATCCTCCTATCAGATAACAGCTTAAACATAATTTCCTCAGGGAAGCTTACTTCGGACTCATCAGCCAAGTTTAGATCTTTCCATTGTATCCTTCATTGCACTATAGTATCCTTTGTACTGTAAGGCTTGATATTATTTTTGTGTATGTCAATGTCCTTGCTAGATTGTAAATCCCATTTGGAGTGTAGGATAGAAACTATGTCTAACATTTTCTGCAGCATCCTTAGGACCCAGGACATGGCTTAAATCACAGATGATGCAATTGATAAATATTTTCTTGGTAAATGTAAATGCAATGGCTGTGTGTTGTCAGTGAACATTCTTCCCCAATCCCTATAACTTTAACATGTATATCCACTGTCTTTTGTACAGAACATTGATTTCCAGAGTCAAATACTCTCCATTCCATTTAAAGGAAGAGCCTAAAATATGTATCTTCCTAAAAAGATTATAAAATATAATTGCAATTCTATTCTTCTTTGTACTTAGCCTAAAACATGAATGTTCCTTCTTTTGCCAAAGTTGAATATAATCCACAAATTATTTTAAACTTCATTTACAAAGTGGGTATATTCTTAGCAGACATATTGATCCTTCTTAGTCCTTCTCTTTTGGTATAATCTCTTTTGAGACAAAGGCTGAGGTTTTTTGATTGCTATTTTTTGTTTTGTTTGATTGCCATTTTATAACAAGCATTCAGCAGTTGCTCAATAAAAATTAATTTCATTTTCCCTAAAAAAGAGTACAGACTTAATGGATCTCAACCTCTTGTGACCTTGGGCAGATTACCTAACTTCTCTGCCTCAGTTTTCTTACCTGTAAAATGGAATCAATAATAGTACCAGCATCATAGAATTTTTGAGATTGAATGAGTTAATCCATGTGAAGTACTTTGAACACTAATTTGCAATATTACAAGTGCTCAATAAATATTATCTCTTATTATTATGACTCTAAGACTCCTTCCTTTGACCTAAGCTCATTTAACTACAACTACCAACCCCTCCCTACCTTCAGGTTCTACTGTCTCAATAGCTGAAGAAAATTTCCTATCAAGGAGAAGAGCAAGTGCAGCTGGTGTTGTGGAGGCATGAATGTTGGTGGAATCCTTTTAGGAAAATTACTTAAAGGGGCAAAATCTAGATGTGTGAGCTGTCATGCTCCCGCATGGGGCTGCCGTAAACTAATTGCTCAAGAAAGAACAAGGTAGGGTCCCCCGTTAGAACACTGTTCTAACATTTTAATTGCCTTCTTAGAAGTACTAAGCTCATCTTTCCTCAGGAGAATCAAGCATTCTCTCTAAAATCACATACAGCAGGATCATCTCAGCTTCTGCCACCCACTCAGTGCCACTAAATTACTACAAGAAACACAGGGAAAAAATAAAAAATAAAAAATAAATTAAAAAAAAAAGAAACACAGGGAATGCTCTAGGGCTCCTGATTCCCTAAACTAGACCATATTCTCTAATACAGTGCCTGCCCTGGCTCTTCCACTGCCCAGCTGTTTTCCTGTCCAGGATTATATTTTTGAAAGAGTCACCATGACTATGAAAGAGAATTGCTGTTTATAGTAGCATGATTTCACTTCTCTCCTATTATAGCCTTGGATTGTTCTTCAGCAACCGGAAAAAACAGGTCCAGTGCTTGGGGGACTAATCCCTACTTCAAATAAGTCAAAATAGGACAATTTTTTTTTTTTTTTTTTTTTTTGCGGCTCGTGGGCCTCTCACTGTTGTGGCCTCTCCCGCTGCGGAGCACAGGCTCCAGATGCGCAGGCTCAGCGGCCATGGCTCACGGGCCCAGCCGCTCCGCGGCATGTGGGATCTTCCCGGACCGGGTCACGAACCCGTGTCCCCTGCATCGGCAGGCGGACTCTCAACCACTGCGCCACCAGGGAAGCCCTCTCCTTTTAATTTTATTGAGGTTTGTTTTGTGGCTGCCATAACAAAATATCATAGACTGGGTAGCTTAAAACAACATGAATTTATTTTCTTGGTTCTGGGAAATCCAAGATCAAGGTGCTGGCCTATTCAGTTCCTGATGAGAACCTTCCTCCCGGTTTACAGGTTGTCACCTTCTCCCTGTGTCCTCACATGGTAAAGAGAGAAAGCACGAGCTCTCTGGTATTTCTTCTTTTTTTTCTTCCAGTTTTATTGAGGTATAATTGACAAACAGCACTGTATAACTTTCAGGTGTATAGTATAATGATTTGACTTCGATACATCATGAAATCATGACCACAATGTTTAGTGAATATCCATTGTCTCATATAGATACAACATTAAAGAAATAGAAAAGATTTTTTTTCTTGTGATGAGAACTCAAGATTTACTCTTAACTACTTTTATGTATAACATACAGCAGTGTTAATTATATTTGTCATGTACATTACATCCCAAGTACTTATTTATGTTATAACTGGAAGTTTCTACCTTTTGACTGCCTTCATCCAATTCCCCCTCACCCCACGCCCTTCCTCTGGAAACCACAGATCTGATCCCTTTTTCTATGAGTTTGTTTATTTGTTGTTTTTGAAGTATAACTGACCCACAACACTATGTTAGTTCCTGGCACAGGATGTAGTGATTCGATACTTCTATACATTTTGAAATGATCACATGATAAGTCTACAATCTGTCATCATACAAAGGTATTACATAGTTACCAACTATATTTCCCACACTGTACATTTCATTCCCATGACTCATTTATTTTGCAGCTGGAAGTGTGTACCTCTTAATCTCACTCATCTGTTTCTTTTCTCTCTCCACCTTTCCTCCCCTCTGACAACCAAACATTTGTTCTCTGTATCTATAACTCTGTTTCTGTATTCTTATGTTTGTTCATTTGTTTTGTTTTTTTAGAGTCTACGTATAAGTGAAATCATACAGTATTTGTCTAAATTATTTCACTTAGCCTAATAGCCTCTAGGTCCATCCACGTTGTTCCAAGATTTCATTCTTTTTTATGGCTGAGTAATATTCCACTGTATATAATACCACATCTTCTTTATCCATTCACCTATCAATGGGCCCTACAGTTGCTTCCATATCTTGGTTATTGTAAATAATGCTGCAGTGAACATAGGGGTGCATATATCTTTTCAAATAGTAGTTCTATTTTAATTTTTTGAGGAGTCTCCAAACTGTTTTCCATAGTGGCTGCACCAATTTACATTCCCACCAACAGTGCACAAGGGTTCCCTTTTCTCCCCATCCTCACTGACACTTGTTATTTGTTGTCTTTTTGATACTAGCCATTCTGACAGGGGTGAGGTGATATCTCATTGAGGTTTTGATTTGCATTTCCCTGATGATTAGTGATGTTGAGCATCTTTTCATGTGCCTGTTGGTAAAAACTCTCAACAAAGTGGGTATAGAGTGAATGTACTGCAACACAGTAAAGGCCATATATGACAAGTCCACAGCTAACATCATACTTAACAGTGAAAAGCTGAAAGCATTTCCTCTATGATCAGGAACAAGACAAGGATGCCCACTTTCACCACTTTTATTCAACATAGTATTGGAAGTCCTAACCATAGCAATCAGATGAGAAAAAGAAATAAAAAGAATCCAGATTGGAAAGGGAGAGGTGAAACTGTCACTGTTTGCAGATGACATGATACTATACATAGAAAATCCTAAAGATACCACCCAAAAAACTGTTAGAATTCATCAATGAATTTGATAAAGTTGCAGGACACAAAATTAATATACAGAAACCTGTTGCATTTCTATACACTAACAATGAGCTATCAGAAAGAGAAATTAAGAAAACAATCCCATTTACAATCACATCAAAAAGAATAGAAAACCTAGGAATACACCTAACTAAGCAGGTTAAAGGCCTGTACACTGAAAACTATAAGACACTGATGAAAGAAATTGAAGACAACACCAACAGATGGAAAAATATACCGTGTTCATGGACTGGAAGAATTAACATTGTTAAAATGACCATACGACCCAAGGCAGTCTACAGAGTCAATCTCTATCAAAATACCAATACCATTTTTCACAGAACTAGAAGAAATAATTCTAAAATTTGTATGGAACCATGAAAGACCCCCAAATAGCCAAAGCAATCCTGAGAAAGAAAAAGAAAGCTGGAGGTAACATGCTCCCTGATTTCAAACTGTACTACAAAGCTACAGTAATCAAAACAGTATGGTAGTGGCACAAAAACATACATGTAGATCAATGGAACCCAGAAATGAACCCACACTTATATGAGCAGTTAATCTGTTACAAAGGAGGCAAGAATATACAATGAAGAAAAGACAGCCTCTTTAATAAATGGTGCTGGGAAAAGTGGACAGCTAGCTACATGCACATGAATCAAACTGAGCTATTTTGTCACACCATATACAGCAATAAATTCAAAATGGATTAAAGATTTAATGTAATACCTGAAACCATAAAACTTCTAGAAATAAACAGGCAATATGCTCTTTGACACTGGTACTTCTTATAAAGACACTAATCCTGGGACTTTCCTGGTGGTGCAGTGCTTAAGACTCCACTCTCCCAATGCACAGGGCCTGGGTTTGATCCCTAGTTAGGGAACTAGATTCCACATGCATGCTGCAACTATGAGTTTGCATGCCACAACTAAGGGGCTGGTGAGCTGCAATTAAGGAGCCTGTGAGTTGCAACTAAGGAGCCCACCTGCCGCAACTAAGGATCCCATGTGCCGCAACTAAGACCCAGTGCAACCAAATAAATAAATAAATATTTTTAAGAAAAGGGGAAGGGGTAATCTTCTTAGCCATAAATATGGCTGTAACCACAGTTTAGAATATGTCATTAAAAAAAAAAAGACACTAATCCTATCAGAGCAGGGCCCTACCTTTATGACCTCATTTAACCTTAATTACTTCCTGACTCCAAAATAGTTGTGCTGGGGGTTAGAACTTCAACGTATGAATTTGGGGGTGGACATAATTCAGTTCATAGCAGTGGCCTAGCATATGGTTTATCCTGGAGAATGTTCTGTGTGCACTTGAGATGATGTATATTCTCTTGTTGACTAGAGTGCTATATAGATGTCTATTATGTCTAGTTGGTTTATAGTATTGTTCAGGTCTTCTATTTCCTTTTGATCCTCTATGGATCATTGAATCCTATAGCTGGCTTTGAAGAATACTTCAGCTGTGTGAATCATACAGTAGTTCAGCTCCTAAGGATTGATTATGTCTATGAGGTTATGTAATCACAGCGTCACTGTAAAGCAGATAAATAACGATATTAGTAATACACTTTTCATACATGGACAAGTATAGGTCTGGAGCGATTAACTGATGGATGCAGAATCACAGTGAATGAGTGGCTGAGCAGGGACAGTGGGCAAGTCTTTTGCCTGCTCCCAGTGTTACCTTTCCATCAGACTAAACTGCCTTCCTTGTGAACCATTTACAAGGTAGCAGATGTGCACAGCGTGCGCGCTCACGCATGCACGTGTGTGTATGTGTGTGAGCGCACATGCAACAGAGACAGAGACAAAATGTACTAGGCAGGTGCAATGTTAAATTTTTGTTTATCCTGGAGCCACAGTCAGGTTTAATCATTCTTGGAATTCTTGTACATGAACAGGGTGTAGTGTGGACTCATTATTTACACAACATTCTCCTCTCCCTCTAGCCGGAGGGAGAAAGGGGCTTTCTCTGGAACCAGTAGAGACCCTCCCCCCACCCCCTTATCCATCCTAGCTGAAAGCCCACAAGCATTCCTGCTGCCTTCTTGGACTGTTCTATGGACGTGACCTGGGTGTCAGACTGACCGTTAACAAGGCAGATAAGCTGCACATAGCTTCTCTCTTCTGTGCTTCCTGCCTTCCCTCGTTCTCACCCGGCTGTCGACATAGTAGGCACTCAATCAATATTTATTGATTTGGTTTGTAATGAGGCTGGGCTAGGTTGAACCCTGGTTGTTAATGAAGTAGTGATTCAGCAAGAGGAGGAGCTGACAGACACCTGGGGAGACTCCCGGAGTATCTCTTGGAGAAGAGTGATAGATAGATGAAGACTGAGAGGAAAAATAGAAGTAGCACAGGGTCACAGCAACAGTGGGACACCTGGACTCCAGTCCTGCCACTGGGGCTCGTCACCTTTTAGGGAGCTGCAGCCTCTGTCTCCTTGGCTGTTGTTATATGTGGGTGTCAACCGAACAGCCTCCAGGGTTTATTTCTGCCTTAATATTTTTCTCATTCTGTGAAATGCTTTATTCCTTTGTTCACATGCTTTCATACTCACGCTCTAATTCAACAAATATTTATAGAGCACCTATTAAGTGGCAGACACGAAGTAGACCTGGGCTGAGAGATGGGGAGGGAGATGCAGAAATAAATAATGAATCACTGAAGCCTTTGAACCCACCTGGCTGGGTGGAGGGAGAGAATGGGAGACAGACACCCACTTGGAAAATAAATACTGCACAGGATGAAGTTGATGGCTCTTGGGGTAAGTCCCGAGTACATCCCTGTCCAGCCGGTGCTTGCCTCAGGAACCTGGGAAACTGAGGCAATGCCAAGGGGAAGCTGGGAGATAGGGCGTGTTTCTTGAATGGGTGGGAGGGCTCGGTGGGATTCTCTTGAGCGTTTGATGACATTTGAGGAGATCATAGAGCCCTCTCGCCTGCCCACTGGAGACATGAGAAATGGATTCATCCTGTGTCTAGGTATCTTGGGTTGAGTGGAGAACCCTCATGGAAGTGTTTCTGCTATCGGCTATGTTCATCAAATAGGCCAGCAGCGTTCTCTGAGGTTGGCTGCCCTGACGAGGCCCGTGGTCTTCCAGGGCCATGACCCTGGCATAGTCTCAGTGCAGCCTGACCTGGAGCTGAGCACATGGCATCACCTCACCTCAGTTCATCTCCACACCTGGTGATCCTAGAGCCCACAAACCGAATAGCTCATGCAAATGTCCAACAGAGCTTGCAAACAAAACCAAAACTATAACAGAAAATTAAAGAACTCCCGAGTCATGCAGTCTCCCACGCAACCTGAAGACTCTCGTTGCCGTGCGCAAGAGCAGGCCATACATGGTGCCCACTCTCAGCTATGGATGACGGGACTTCACTGCTCTTCACATCAGGCCAAAGAAGGGGAGATTCCCCCCCCCCCGATCTGTGCATGCAACCCAAAAGAGATGCAGTGAGAGTGTGAGTGAAATCCCACAATGGCAGTGAAAATGACAACAGCACAACTAAATGGATTGCTTGTTGCGTCCCAGGCACTGTGTTAAGCACTTTATGTACATGACCTTACTTTGTTTTTGATCCTATGAGGTAGGTATCACCGTCGTCCCCATTTTTAGTGATGGGGAAAGTGAGGCTTGGAGAATTTAAGCAAACAGCACAATAATTAAAATCCAGACAGCGTAACTCCTAAAGACACATTCCTAACCATTACCCGGTATTGCACTTCTCATGGCTCAGTTCTACCAGACGTGAAAATTAAGTCATGGAACACACACATTGGAACAGCTTCCCCATCCTATGGCTTGAGTTTCGATCTGCGTGTTGTGTGTTTCTGAAGCATTTCTTTTGGATGTCTGTTTTTTAATATTGTTAAGCCTCCACAAATCCTTGTTGCAAGCAGCCACATCATAAAGCACAATTAAATAAAAAAGCAACAGAACACACACAGAGATCATGGGAACCGGCTCCAGTCTCTGTCTGATTAGAGCTGCTTTGGGGTGAGGGCTGGGGGCACTGTCTTCGTGGCTGCCAGACAGAAGGTTCTTTGAACTTGGCTGGTTGTGAGAGCCAGCAGAGTGAACTTGAAGAGAAAGATAAACATACAACAACCGTTCAAAGCTTCAGGTGTTATGATTGCTAATTGAGAAAGGCTCTAAATGATACCTGCTGGAGTGTAGGAATTTCACTCCCGGGGATTAGTGGCTCAGGTAACTCTGGGACTGTGTTCCTTCAGATTTTCCCTTCATGAAAATTAATAACAATTGTAGTGTCCTAGCCCAGCAGGAGCGGGTGTGCCTCAGAGTATAGCCCAGGGCAGCTAAAGCATCTTTATCTCTGAACATCTTCAGGTGGACTCTTCATACAAGAAATCTCTCTCCCTCTCTCTCTCTGTCTCTCTCTGTCTCTGTCTCTCTCTCTCACACACACACACATGTTGTCACACACACACACTCTCAGACATTTCACAAACAACCCATGTTTCACATCCATACTCACAAACATGCTCCCAGACACATACACCCATGAATACATGCTGGCTTATACATACTTTCTCTCCACGTGCAAAAACACACACCAGCTCACGTAACACTCATACATGTATGCATTCACATGCACACATTCTCCCTCACACACACACACGCTTTCACTCTCTCTCTCTCTCTCACACACACACACACACACACACACACACACACACACACTCAGTCTCTCTAAGTCTCTCTCTCTCTCACCTGCACTGCGTACTTCTGACAAAACTGCCGCAGCTGTACTAACCTGTCCGCGTTTCCTCCCAGGCTTTGCCCCTACTGCATTTTCCCAGGCCCATGCTCCCTTCAGCTGCTGCCCTGCTCTCTCCCACTTTCCCTCTGAGCCTGGACACTGGTCCCTGACTCAAAGCCTGTGTGTGTGGGCCTGGGGGCTGCTGCGCGAGCAGGGGTTGGGGTGAAAGACGGGAGCCCGGGGCTGACCCTTCCCAGGTCTCCCCCAGCATCTGGGCCCCATGCTGGCTTCTTCCTCTTGTGGAGACAGCTTGGTGTGGCGGACTGGGCTTTGGGAAACGTGCGGCCTGGGTCCAGCCACAATCCGGGCCTTTGGGTGAGCTGGTAAGCTGCTCTGACTCTCCATGTCCTTGGCTGTGTTGCAAGTACGTGTCAGGCGTCGTGGAGAGTGTCACATCCCATACTCGATGTGAACACGCTGTCCCAGCAGGGGTTGTTACTGGTGACTCCTCTGACTGACAGGTTGTAAAATGCCTTTCGCACTCACTCCCCGTGCATCCTGGTAAACTTTGCTTCTAAATGAATCAGCTTTGTGTCAATGTTGTTCCAAAATTTTTTAAAAAACAAAAGAGGCGGCAAGATGCGACACAGATTACCATCACAAGAAAGCATCTTTGTGCTGCTTCTAATAAATGAATATCTGAGGAGAAAATGCTTTAAAAACCTTTGTTTTTATGTGTAAGAAATTCAAGAGTGAGTTGACATTATGAGTGACAGTGTAGACTACCAATGTTCTCTGAGATTGTTGCCCCAAAGAGCAGCTTTGAAGACCCTGAAACAATGCCCTCTCTGCCCCCATTCTGCTCACTTCTTCCTGGAGGTATTTAATGCCAATTAAGTACTAATGTTGATAAGAAAAACATGAAATACCACACTTCCACAGGAGGGGAAAATAACAGAAAGAGGGAAGCTGCAGGTACTGAATGTAAAATATCTCTTTTCACAATTTTGCTGAACATGGTCTCTTTAAATATCTTCCCAGTGGTGGGGAGGGTTGTAAATATCATTTCTTCAGCACCTACTATGTCCCAGACATTACGTGTTTGACATCTAACATACTTAGTCTTTCTTCTCCCTTCTAACAATGGTAGGGGTGAACTGACGTGCCATTTACCTACTGCTGCGTAACAAACCACCCCAGAATGTAATGGCTTAAAACAACGACATTTACTTTGCTCATGAATCTGCAGTGTGGGCCGGGCTCTGGGTGGGGGAATGAGCAAGGAGGTTGTTCGTCTCTGCTCCACTCAGTGTCTGCTGGGGTGGCTTGAAGGTTGGACCTGGATGCATTCCAAAGCTCACTCCCTCTTGCACGTGTCTGGCATGTAGCCTGGGCACACTCACAGTTCTGGGGGGTCGGAACCACTGGTCTCCCTGGGCATCTCTTTCTCTATGTGGTCTCTCCATGTGCTCTCTCCAGCACGGAGGCACCAGGGGAGCCAGACTTCTTACTTGTTGACTCAGGGCTCCTAAAATGCATATCCCAAGAGAAGAAGCCAGGAAGAAGCCGTATTGCCATTTCTGACCTAGCTTCAGAAGTCATGAAGCATCATTCTGGTTGAACAGTTACAGAAGGCCACCCAGGTTCAAGAGTGTGGAGTGTAGACCCCACCTCTCCACGGAGGAACATCAATGTCACACCGTAATAGAATGGGACACAAGTGGGTGTGGCCATCTTTGGAGAGTATAATCTACCACAGCCATGGCCATCATTAGGCGGGCCCTGCATCTCAATTTTTCTCTCTGCCCGTGCCTGTCTTCTTCCCCTCTTCTCTGTTGGTGTAGCCCTCAAAAGCACAGCTAAAAACATTATCCTGCTCACCAAAGTGTGTCTCAGAGCCTACTTCCCAGGAAGACTAGTCCCTGTAAGACTAGTCTCCCAAAACCAACATGTTCAAAGCAGAGTCATCATCTTCCCTACCCCTCTCCTCTGTGCCTAACCTCAGTGAGTGGCACCTACTCTGTCTAGCACCTTCCCACCCTCAGGCACTCTCTGTATTCTGTCTTTCCCAGACATCTTTCATACACGTCCAGTTCCCTTCATCCCGAGGCCACTAGTCCCAACCAACCTCCTCCATCACTCACCCCCATCGGCACAGTAGTCCCATAACTGGTCCTTCATTCTCCCTGCAGCCTCAGCTCCACTTGTTGCCGGAATGCTCTGCGTCTCGTATTTGATGAGCTCATTCCCCGTTGCCCACGTCATAAAGTCCAGACTTCTTAACTTGGCCCACAACACCCCTTGTAACTGGACCTCGCCTTCCTTTGAAGTTCCCATTTCTTAACCCTGCCCATCACACTCACTCCCTCTGAGTTTCTTTCAGCTCCTTTGTTATGTTATGAGCATGGTAGAATCTCCCTTCCTTTCTGGGACGTTTCTTCTGGGTGAACAGCATCATCCTTCTCCCACACCTCCCTACATTCTTATCCTTGGGCTCAAATTCCATTTCTTCTGGCAAGCCCTCCCTGACCCTTAGACTGAGTGAGGCGCCCTGACCTGAACTCCTGAAGCGTCCCTCCAACCGTAGCACAGCCACACTTCATGGAAACCACGTGTGTGACCGCCTTCCCTGCAGGATAGATGTTCCACTAGGGCAGTGATGACATCAGCTCGTTCACCAGCGTAGCCAAGATGCAGCCCAGCACATGGCACGCAGTGGGCACTGGAACAGGCTTCTAGTACACAGAGCAGGTTGTGCTCTGATCAGCTCCAAGGGGCTCCATTTGCATAAGCTACACCGTGAATGTATCCCCTAGAATTATGCAGTGCCCACCCTAAACACAGAGGCCCAGCTGAAAGTTTTAATTGTATGATCAAACGAATAAATGAATTATGTTATCCTTTGTGCTCTCTGTTAATTAGTGAATTTATGTTTGGTAAAGGGGAAAATAATCTGATTTCATGGTCTCTTTTCAAATGCCAAAGAATACAACATTTGCAACTAGAAAAAAATGCAAAAGCCTAAAGCAATGGTTCTCGATCCTGGATGCCCATTAAAATCACCTGGGGAGCTCTGGAAAAATACTGATGCCTGGGGCTCACCACAGTTTGCTTAAACAGAATCTCCGGGGTGGGGCGCAGCAGTGGGATTTTTTTACTTTGTCCCAGCTGTCTTTCAGGGGCAGCCAAGGTTGAGAGCCTCTGGCCTAAGGAGTATCCAAGCACATCCAAGGAACTTAAGAAACCCCCCCGGCAATCATTAACCTCACTGTTAAAACACCTGGTTCAGGAGCCACAGGGCTGAGCACCCAAGATGAAGACATTGTTGGGTTAAATGTCTTTCTTTGCTAGTTTTTGGACCTCAGATGCAGAGCTGAGTTTGTTGTATCCATCAGTTCAAGTACATTGCCTTCATTAGTCCATGCAAGGCACTCTCGTCCAAGTGTCTTCCCCCTACCACAGACAACCATCCTAATATACTTGATGTTTATACAATATTTACTTGTGTGTATATGAATTCTTGTAAAAATGTGTTTCACTGGTTTTTATGCCTGCACTCTTACTTTATGTAAATGTATTGTACTCTAGACTCATTCTGGTTGGTAATTTTTCACTCCATCCCTGTTGCTTTGGGTACATCCTGTCTGTGCTCCTAACTGCTGCAGAGGCTGCCAGTCTGTGCTTCTCCCATTTTCCCCATCCACACCCCCAGTGATATTCACCCATATTGCTCCCAGCTCCCCAGCACCACCGCACTACAAGAGCCATCCTTGAGAATGTGTCCTTGTGCACCTGTGTGAGAATTTATCTGGGATAAGTACCCTCTCTGATCTATGAGCTATATACTTTAAATCTCATTGCTAATATGTTTTTACATGATGGATACTTTTACATCAATACATACCCAAAAGAAAAATCCAAGTGATTCGTAATACATTGACTTTAATAACGATGCCCCAACATATGTGTAAGTGGCTATAAGAAAACAATCTAATACACCCCTAATGTCACAGAAAGGGCCAGGAATCTTGGGATCTCAGTGTCATTTAATCCCTATACTCTCTCAAGCTGGATTTTAGTAGAGGAGGTGGTCTCCAGCAAGGACTACTGGATCACCTCAAATGAAATCTCAGTGAAATTTTACCATTTCTCGGCTTCTTCCAAAATGTCATTGGGTAAGACTTCCAATCTGTGGATCTTAGCTGAACCTCTTACAGGTTCAAAAGGGGCAAAGGCTAAGTCTGCTTCAAGCAATCAGGCTGTATGTGTTAAACCTAACCTCTGCTGACAAAACTAGGCAGAATCAGGTGTTCTGGTTTGGGAAAGAATGAAATTTTGCCAAAACTCTGCTTGTTATAATCAACATTATAAGCTGAATGGAATGTTTAGAGAAGACTTCAACACTTAATTAGCAAATATCCTGAGTGATAGGAGTTCACTGAAAATCCTTCGTACAATAGCTATGTTGTGTGATGCAATGATATCCATGAGATTTCCAAACCAAACTTCTACGTTTTAAAGCAGTTGTTACTTTAGCAGAAGTATTGAGATTAAACCTAAAATTTGTGATAGTTTTTCTGCTTGACCAGAAGGCTCAATATTTATTAGCATTTACTGTCTAGCTAGTAGAGAGTAGTGGTTCATGTTGCAGGCCACTTACTAGTTCTGTCACTTAGGGCAAGGTGATTAGCCTCTCTGTGCCTCAGTTTCCCCATCTGAAAAACAGGGTTGGTGTTAGGGCCTACCTTTTGGTGGTGGTATGAGAATTAAGTGGGATGACACACAATAAGTACTTTGCACGTAGTAAGCCCTACAGTGTAATAAGCCCTGGAGATACTCAGCCTGTATCCTTGTGATGATTTATTTGGGCATCCTGGTCAGAGCTGGCACATGTCAAGTCCAAGTAATATCTTTAGATTCACTTACTTTATGGGACTCTCCTGGCTAGTCCCAGAGCACATGCTCTTCTGCTCTCTGATGCTCTGTGTCCCCATGTAATCAAACCCCACAAACTTCCTTCACTTACCCAATGTTCTAGACAACTTAGACTTTAACGTGCATTTGTTTTGTCTACCCAATTAGATGAAAACTGGAGGGAAGCGATGGTCTCTTCTATTTCCTCTATCTCAGAAAGCCCTTGGCAAGTTCAAGGACACACAATAGACTGGTGGGATGTTTCTTTCTGCATGAATTTACAAAATCCCTTTGAAATTTTGCTAGCATAAGAATTGTACTTTCTTAATATATTCTATAAATGTACTAACAAAAACTCAGAGAGTGTAACGTTTCCTTTCCTCTTCCCTAGATAAGTTAGACTAGAGTTTCTCTATAGCCAGCTTTAGCCAATTACTCCATGATATGGTTCCTTTGTCTCCAAAGCTCCCATCAGAGTCAGCATTAATTTGCCTTGGACACGGATGGGTCTTTGGTCCCATTACGTTTTCCATGGAGGGACTTCCTGTTGAAGTAATTGAATAGCACAAACCCTTGTGTGTGTGTGTGCATGTGAATATGTGTGCATGTATGTATTTATTTAAAAAAAAAAAACTTCCCTTTGACACTGGTTTTTCAGCCAGCATTCACATACCATCATAGGTTATTATCATTCATTATTATGAAACATTATTACCTTTACCAGGTAGGAAGTTGGATGCATTTCAATTGCTTCATTCAGCCACTAATTGATTCACATAGTTTGCTGACATTCAAGTTTAGACGTATTGCTTCCATAAACAGGAGCAATACCTTCCACTTGGGGATATGGCCTGCACCTTCTTATATGGTGCTCACTCTTAAAGCACAAACTGATTTCTGCAGATCTTCATCGTTTTTTCTGTAAAGAATGTTTCCCCTTCTGACATGATTTTTTTCTTTAGCTAACCCAATGGGTGCTACTGATGACTTGGTGGATTTTAGTTCTATATGCCTATACTCAAGGAATTTTTATAAACACCATCACCATCCTCTCTCTTTACTTTCAATATGTTTATTTTATTTCATCGTTTTGTACCTTACCTTGTCTTGGAAAGGACTTAGGATGGCTAGTTTAAGAAAAATGCTCTTTTCTCTCACCGTTTGTTTAGCAAATCCGGCTACGTTCTGTAAGTTTCTAATCAATAATCTTATTCAGCTCTGAGGGTCTTGAACGCTCTCCTCTCCTGAGCAGAAACGAGAGGTCCCGCAGGAGGACAAAGAGGAAGCGGGAGCTTCCCTGGTGGCGCAGTGGTTGGGAGTCCGCCTGCCGATACAGGGGATGCGGGTTCGTGCCCCGGTCCGGGAGGATCCCACACGCCGCGGAGCGGCTGGGCCCGTGAGCCACGGCCGCGGAGCCTGTGCTCCGCAACGGGAGAGGCCACAGCAGTCAAGAGGCCCGCGTACCTCAAAAAGAAAAAAAAAAAAAAAAAAAAAAAAGAAGAGGCGGGACGGGAAGGAACCAGAGCAACTGGGTGCGGCTCCCTTCGCGCTTAGAATCTTAAGCTGTCCGCTTCTGTTCATACTTATTTCTAACCAAAGCCCTATGGCTAAATACTGCTGACTCTCATTCTCTTCAAGGGCGGGAAGCCAGATCATTTGATGTCCTCCTGTCCTTCGCGGCTCTAACTCAGACATTTAATCCTGAAGACCTCTCAGGAGTACCTGGGTGAGACCTTAGGAAGCCTTTGGTTCATACTCCTTTCCCGTGGTCCTTTCCCAAACAGCCCCATCCAAGCTCCCTCTGCTATGTCTCTAACCATCACTAGTCTAGGACTGTTTTGTTTCTTTTGCACCAAATTTAGTGTCTCTCCTCTGAGGTCGGGAGCTCTGGGGGTTTCCGGAGGGTGGGCTATTAGCATTCCTGCATCCTCTATACACTGCCCAGAGCTCTTCCACTGTCACCCTCCCTCCCTCGGGCTCTGCCTCTTCCCTAAGGCCACTCCAGCCACCGTCTACATTTTTGCATTGGGAGGACTGCCCTTCAGACCTCATTCTTTCATAAAACTTCCTGCTAGTGTCTAAACTAAAAGCAAAACATGTGCATCTGCATTCAAACTTCTTTTTCAACCATTATAAAAAGGTTTTTCAGAATGTGGCCTTAAAAGAGTCTTTTCGGGGCTTCCCTTGTGGCGCAGTGGTTGGGAGTCCGCCTGCCGATGCAGGGGACACGGGTTCGTGCCCCGGTCCGGGAGGATCCCACATGCCGCGGAGCGGCTGGGCCCGTGAGCCGTGGCCGCTGAGCCTGCGCGTCCGGAGCCTGTGCTCCGCAATGGGAGAGGCCACAGCGGTGAGAGGCCCGCGTACCGCAAAAAAAAAAAAAAAAAAGAGTCTTTTCAATACATATGAGAGTAAAAATGGCTCCTCTAGTGCGCTTCACACAGCAGCTGCTCCCAGGGGGGCCCACACCTTCCTCTGAGAGGTCACAGGTTTGCTTGAATTTGAGGGGAGCCAGAACCTTTTGATTCCCTTCATGACTGACTCAGAACCTCATTAACTAACTGTTTGCCCCCTGACTTGTTTAATTATGGAGTGAACTGAGTATTCCTGGGGCAGCTTCTGGTAGAAGTTAAAAGCGTAGGCCTGGATTAAAACACAGACTGCCTCTGTCCTAGCTGGGTGACCGCGGGCGAGTTATTTCATGTTTCGAAACCTCAGTTTCTTCATCTGTCGAGTGGGCATGGTCACACACGTGCTCTAGGGCGGTCATGCAGATTAAATGAAAAAACACACACTGAACGGCATGTTGAACAGTCTGCCGTAGTGACCAGGATGGAAGGCGTGCCCGTCATCGCGCTGCTTAGAGCCTGGGAAGGGGCTACAGACGGGTAGTGGTAGAATGTAGTTGTTGCTGTAGAAATGGCTGTTTAAGCAGATACCTGAAGGCTGGGGGGTTGGGCAGGGAGGATGTTCCAGGCAGAGGGAACGTGTGCCCTGGAGCAAAGAGGAGGCAAGGCCAGGAGCAGGGCTGGAGAGAGAAATCAAAGGGCACATAAACCATTCTTAGCAGGCCAGTTAGGAGGCTGCTTCATTAATTCAAATGCAAAACCTTAGTGCTCTAAATGGGACACAAAGCAAGGAGGATGTGGTCAGTGGATTTGAGAGAGATTTAGGAGGTAGAACTGACAGGATTTGGTGATTCATTGGACATCCTGGGTTTAGTCAGCAAGGATTCAACAACTGTTTGTTGAGGACGCCATCTGTTCCTTGCGAGACCTTGACTGATTTTACTTCCTTATCAACCCCTAGGGTGAATGTCCAGCAAACCTCTCTCAACCTGTCCATCCTCATCCATTCTCAGAGGCTGGGTTGCTTCTGCTGGGGGCAGGCCCTGTGGAGTGTACTTGGGGTAGCCCTGGGGCCATTCCTCTTTTAGAAAAGCCAGGACTTTAAAGAGAGCTGTCAACACTTGAGGATTTGGGAGTTAATTCGCTTGCCAGTGGATTCTCTCAGTCTTTAGACGCTTCTTTCTTTGAAACACTGCTTTGTAATCAGTATGGTGGCCTAAAGAAAGGGTTGGAGAGGGACAGTCACCCAACATAGCTACTGCCATGCGGTCATTTGAATGAGCTGAGTCAATAGAGGAGGACCATGGTGGAAAAACCCCAAGCCATAATCCAAAAGTACCCTCTCCTTCAGAGTGCCTGTTCCAATCGTGCTCTGGATTCTTTGATGCTAAACTCTGTTTAAAACCCCGATCCTTTACCAACAAATGGCAAGTCGAGGCAGTGAGACGTGTGAGGAGTGGCAGGGGAAGGTGCCTAGAATTGAAGGGAGTACCTCGACAGGGAACAGCTATGTTGCATGAGGAACAGACCCCCCTTCCCTGACAGTGTTGGAGAAAATGAGTAAAGAACTCTGAGTTATTCTGCAGTTACTTTTTTTTTAAGTCGAGTTTTTTTTAAAATTTTTTTATCTTCATTAATTTAGTTTTGGCTGTGTTGGGTCTTCGTTTCTGTGCGAGGGCTTTCTCTAGTTGCGGCAAGCGGGGGCCACTCTTCATCGCGGTGCGCGGGCCTCTCACTATCGCGGCCTCTCTTGTTGCAGAGCACAGGCTCCAGACGCGCAGGCTCAGTAGTTGTGACGCACCGGCCCAGTTGCCCCGCGGCACGTGGGATCTTCCCAGACCAGGGCTCGAACCCGTGTCCCCTGCATTGGCAGGTGGATTCTTAACCACTGCGCCACCAGGGAAGCCCTGCAGTTACTTTTTGATCATCAGAATACCATTCTGAAACCGGACGATGTGGGTCACTATTTTACTAAGCTTTTTATCAACCACAGCAACAAAAATAGCTGATGTTAAATGTATATGATGTGTGAGGCCGCACACCAGGCAAGGAACTTTATCTCATCTATTCCACACAATGGTTCTATTAGGAAAATAGGACAAGTGTTCCCATTTTGCAGATGAGGAAGCTGAGGTTCGGAAAGCCAATGTGACTTGCTCAGTGTTCCACAGCCAATACATGGTGGAGTGAACCAGGGGAAGAGCATAAAAATTAGAACCTTTGGGTTGCATAGAAGCTGATAGCTAAACAATTTATTATTTGTGAAAGATTTTGTGTTTGGTAATGAGAAAATAATTCTAGGGGCTTCCCTGGTGGCACAATGGTTCGAGCCCTGGTCTGGGAAGATCCCACATGCCGTGGAGCAACTAGGCCCGTGAGCCACAACTACTGAGCCTGTGCGTCTGGAGCCTGTGCTACGCACCAAGAGAGGCCGCGATAGTGAGAGGCCCGCGCACCACGATGAAGAGTTGCCCCCGCTTGCCACCACTAGAGAAAGCCCTCGCACAGAAACGAAGACCCAGCACAGCAAAAATAAATAAATTAATAGAAAACTCCTTCCCCCAACATCTTCTTTTAAAAAAAAAAGAAAAAAGAAAAAAAAAAAGAAAATAACTCTAATCAGGTATGTTGTGTAAATACCATTTAATATTTATCCTACAGCAACCACATTGTGATCTCCATGTTCCCGGACGGCTTCACAGGAGGAAGTGCCTGTTCATCCAGTTTGACTTCTGAAGGCCCCTGCAGGACATCCAGCCCCTTGGTGGGGGGTCATGACCCCCACAGCATAGGACAACCCCCATGAGTTAATGGTACCCCAGAGAGCAAGCCAGGGAGTCTTCTGGTTGAATTTCCCCTCCGCGAGTCCATGCACTGTACACTTTGCTCTCCCTAAAGCGAGCAGCTGGTGAGAAAGATGCTAAGAAGGCCTGCACACTGCCCGACTCCATTGTCCTAGAGCCTCAGGAAGTTTCTCTCCTGGGAGCCAGCCCCACCGGTTTGGCTCTGGAGGACAAGTCTGAGCTGGATGAACGAGCAGGAAGTGCACACAGTGATCCCGAGCTCTTTGTAGAATAACCTGTCCAGCTCGGGAGGAGAAACCCACCAGCAAACTGGCCTGACAGCACCGCCCATCTCAGAAACCCCGCTCCACAGCTCGGTTTTGAAGCTCCTTCGCTGGAGCAGTCTGGGAGCATCTTCCGATGTCACTTCTCTGGCAAGGATTTTGCCAGCCGCAGTGTTCATGAACTCCCACGGTCCCTTGAGTGAGGAGCCTGACTCCTTGCACGACATGCGGCAACTTAACCCCCTCCATAAGGCTCTTTATCTGTAAAATGAAGTGGTTGGATTCGGTGAGCCTGTAGTTTTGATTCTGAGTTCATCATCAGTAGAATAAAAAGGGGAGTCTGTGCTACCAAAACAACAAAAATCATCACACCTCCCAACGAAAACGATTGAACTCACTGGGCGGGATACAGAGGGGAAACTGAGGTGAAGATGGGTATTCTGTATTCTATCCAGATGTCCTAAGAGGGGAAGCCCAGGGTTTTTCCATACTTGAGGGAAGACTCTAGACCTGGTCAGCTCATCAAAAGGGGCCGTCAGCTCATCCAGGTTCCCTCCAACTGTGCTCAAGCCCCCCACCCAGCCCCAGATATCAAGGGTGAAGGGCATCAGCCTTCCTGGGACATGATCCCCTACCCTGAGTGACATCAATGAAAGGAAAGAAAATAGAAACGGTGCTGGAAGAGGCTTACAGCCTGTGTAGCCTCCCGCTTGTCTTTCCTAGAGAGGGGCTGCTGAGGCCCCCCACAGGTCACGTGACTTGCTCAAGGTCTTACCTGTCTTAGGTTTGGGGCTGGGCGCATAGGACAGTCTCCGCTGTCAAGCCAGTGCCAGAAAGGGGAGGAAGGGAATCTTCACCTGTGAGTCACCTCTGTTTTTATCCACCCAAGGGAATTCAGTCTCCATTTGGTCAGGGTGGACAGCCTGCAGTTCCTATGAGTGATTTAGGACTCATGGATTTTATTTCAGGAGCCTTAACTACTCTGACCTATGTCTTCTGGACATCTTGAATTACCACGGTGTTCTAGTCCAGAAACCCCAAACCATGTGTGATTGGCTTTACCATCCATCGTGAGGGAGAAAAAAGAACCTGTGCGCCTGTTAAAAAGTCATCGTTTGGATTTAAATCAGCCCTGGTTAAAATAATCAAGGGAACTCGGGAACTATGGAAAGGTCAAAGGTTTGCAGGTTTAGGGTTTCGTGGGAACATGCGCGTGTTTGGACCAGACCCAAGCGCCTGGTTGACCTGTTTGACAGGTAACAATTAGAGAGTAGGAGCTTGCCTGGCTGGAATGTGGCTGCAGAGGCGGGTCAGAGGATCTGGTTTACCTGCTCGGCAGGTGGGGCCTGCTGAGTCCGACAGGCATGTGCACGCACAGCATTCCAGAGAATCGCTTTTCTTTTAAAGACACAGAGATGACTGCAGGGCACAAAAGGGTTGGGTTGAGCCCTGGCTGCAAGCCGTTAGCTGTTTGCAAGGTAAAGAAGCAAAATAAATAGTTCCCTCTAGACAGCTCAAGGAAGAAACTGCAAAGGCATTCAGAACTTCTGTTGTTGTTGTTAATGTCTAAAATGAATATGTTCTTCTTGTCTCCAGACCTGAGAAATCCCAGACTGGTGCAAAACGCCAAAGATAATAGAATTGAAAAGTCACGTCCCCCTCCCCCCAACTTTTTGCTCCCTTTTCTTTTTAAAGAGGTCATAATATTATTGAGAGGGAAAGATAGGCTCCTTGAACGGTAGTGTCTGGCTTAAGACATTCTAGAAAGGTTTGCTGGATCTCTTAATACAGCTGCAGAAGGCACTCGGAAAAGCAAAGTTCCAGGGTTTTTTCCTCAATACATAATCTGTATATCTTTTGAAAGTTAAAAATACTGTTTCGATAAATGTAATTAAAGAAAGTAATTTGGTGTTTAAAATAATAGAAGGAGATTAGGATGATATCACCTACATAATATACATTATAATGGAGCATCTCTCTGGATGCAGACCCACATACATAATGTGACTTCTTTCTGACTCAGAGGGATTCTGGGTAGTATCACTTCAACTTCCTGTATCATATTCATCACTGATGAGAAGGGGAAAAACCAAGCCAAGGGAGATTGGGACCTGAGAATTGCGATGTTATAGGGCATGTTGCTCAAACAAACTCAAAACTCTGAAAATTTCCAAGTAATTAATTTAAAAAAAAAAATTTACCAAGTTAGTTTTCTATTTTTTTTTCCTTTTTGGCTGCGTCACGCAGCTTTCGGGATCTTAGTTCCCCGACCAGGGATCGAATCTAGGCCCCCAGCAGTGGAAGTGGACTGCCAGGGAATTCCCATGATGTTTTGTTTTGTTTTGTTTTACCAAGGTAGTTTTCTAAAAAATAAAATCCCCCTTTCTTTCCCATTGTCTCTCTTCAGTGTAGAAATTATTTACATCCCTCCAAATGAATGATCGGTGCTTCCCATTGCTCTGAAGTCCCAAGGCAGAGTCCCAGGATACCATCGCTGAGGCCCTTGGGAGTGTGGTGGAAGAGGTAAGCAAGAATGGGCAGCTGGTGATTACCCTGAAAGCTCCTTGCCAGTTCAAAGAGTTAATTATAGGGAAGCGGAAGATCTTAAAGTTCAATAGGCAGAAACAAACAAGCAAACAAAACCTTAGCTGTCGCATTGTTGACTATTGCTGGTGGTAAAACAGCTGCTAATGTGGCGATTTAACTCTTTAAGTATTTGTGTAAATGTGAAGGTGATTGTGTACAGACGTTTTACCAGAATTGATCAAAAGTCAGTAATAATAATAACAATGAAAAGTCAGAACAGTAACAACCTACGGTTATTGAGCTCTTGCTATGTGCTGGCTACATTTTCTCATTTCATCGCCACAGCAATGCTGAGACGGGTATTACCATGCTCTCCATTTTATAAACAAGGAGACGGAGGCACGGAGAAGTTCCAGAGCTTTTGCCGAAGATCATATCCTCGTTCAGCGGCAGAGCGAGGATCTGAACCCAGGCATTTCATTCATTCATTCACAGGTTTGGACTCCTGTTCTGAGACAGGCACAGTGCCAGGGATTCACAAGACCATGATGAACACTTAAGAGTTGGTCCTTCGCAGACAAATTGGACTCAGTAGAGTCTGATTACAGACGTTCCCTGGCTTACAATGGTTCAGCGTTTGATTTTTTTACTTCATGATGGTGCAAAAGCAATACTCATTCAGTAGAAACCATACTTCGAATTTTGAATTTTGATCTTTCCCTGGGCTCGCAATGTGTGGTGTGATACTCTCTGGTGATGCTGGGTAGTGACCTTGAGCTGAGGCTCCCAGTCAGCCACGCAATCGATAAAGGGTCAACAGCCGATACACTGACGACCGTCCTGTACCCAGACAACCATTGTTTTTCACTTTTAGTACAATGTTCAATAAATTATATAAGCTATTCAACACTTTACTATGAAATAGACTTTTTTTTTTTTTTTTTTACGGTATGCGGGCCTCTCACTGCTGTGGCCTCTCCCGTTGTGGAGCACAGGCTCCGGACGCGCAGGCTCAGCGGCCATGGCTCACGGGCCCAGCCGCTCCGCGGCATGTGGGATCCTCCCGGACCGGGGCACGAACCCGTGTCCCCTGCATCGGCAGGCGGACTCTCAACCACTGGGCCACCAGGGAAGCCCTGAAATTGACTTTATGTTAGATGATTTTGCCCAACTGTAGGCTCATGTAAGTGTTCTGAGCACGTTGAAGGCAGGCAAGGCTGAGACGTGATGTTCGGTAGGTTAGTGTGTTAAATGCATTTTCGATTTGCATTACTTTCACCTTACAGTGGGTTTACTGGGATGTAACCCATCGTAAGTGAAGGAAGATCTGTATTGTTTCTGACTCCAATACCAGTTGTCTTGACTATCTCTAGACAGCCTCTTAGTAGTACACATACTTTAAAGTCTGCCACTGTCTCTGATGCCACTGAGTACCATACCAGAGACCATGACCTTCACCTCTGCCATGACCCAGCTATGCTGAGAAACCCTCAGTAGCAGAGTCTTAGTGCAGCGAAAGACAATGGCTATTTTCTAGGCCACATACTACATGTATACCCCAGGCCTGCTTTGTTTTATGTCCCTAGTTTGTGTGGGAGCAGTAAATTCAAGTTTGAAAGAGCTTACCGTGGGCGTGAGAAGCCACTCTGATTACTAAGCATCTTATCAATAACTAATATTTGCATATTGGTTTTTACCCCTTGATAATTGAACTTGATCATCACAGATTCAGACATAAGGACTGCTTCCTGCGAATCCTGAAAAAAAGAAAGCAAAGTTAGCTTGCACTTTACCTACTCAAAGGGAAGTACTTCAGTGCGGTCTCCTTACCCTGTAGCACTACACATTTTCCTGCAAGGTTGTTCTTATTTCCTTCTGATAGTGTGTATAAATCCTGAACACTGTGCTCTTTGACCAAGCCGTTCCTCATGTGCCTTTGAGCAAACTCTGAAGGATAGATATGGCTTCTCTGACAGTGACCCACTTTCAGTGACCATGGAAAGGCTGAATGGCCACTTACTTAGGGTAGAGTAATAATAATGACAAATGGCAATAGTGATAATTGCACTGAGGGTCTGCTATGGGCCAGGCACTGTGCCACTTATTCTACGTGCATTCTCTCATTTAATGATTACAGTGGCCATAAGTATGTGTTATGATTACAGGTAACAGTGAAGGAAGCCTGCTCGTGAAGCATAAATGCAGCTAACAAATGGCAGTGCTAAGATGCAGAATAGACCCATCAGGCACTAGAACCTGCATTAGGCGGGAGGTGGAAGCAAATTTCCATTTAGTCTTTAAGATTTTGTGATTCTGAGATGCTCTACCCTGCTTTGAACAAATCATATCAGAAGTGACATTTTGGGTTCCTCTGATCACTGTGCTTTAAGTGGTAAAATAAACAATCTGAAGGATGTTTTAAAAAGAACAACCAGGGTAGAAAGATACTCAGACAATGTCATGTGAAGAAAAGTTTAAGGAACCAGAAATATTTATAGCCAGGAGTTGAGGAAACTAGGACTGGGGGCTTGGGGGGGGGGGAGTATGCTAATTGCCTTCAAAAAATTGAACGGCTGTCAGAATATGATGGTGCTGTGTAGCTCTAAATTGGAAAACCAGGACCAATAAGAGGAAGTTGGAAGAAAACAGATTTTGATCCCATATGAAGACGAATTTGTTATCCCTTCAACTGGAAAGCAGTGGAAGGACTGTTGGAATGCCAGTTCCATCGCTGCGGTAAGCATTTGTTGTTTTTGTTTTCCAGAGTCCATCCCTCTTTATTCTGAAAGCAATGGCCTGATTGTCTCAGGGGAAATAACGTTTCCCCATTGCGAACAGTCTTGGCGGAACAATTCATCAAGTTGTACTATTCACCTCTCATCAAGAGTTGAACATGAGACCCAAGTTGGCCCAGTCAGATTCTTTTTCCCAGGACACTCTATCTTGACCTGAGTAACATGAGGGTAGAAAATGGCTGGAGCTGATTCTTCCCTGAGCAGTGCACTGACCAAAATACAAGATACATTCTTATATATTAAACATCTCCTTCAAGCTCAATTTCCCCACTATTTTCCCAGCCTTTAAAGAGACTCTCCAAGGATTATATCTCCAGTCCAAATTCCTTCTGATGCAGTTTGCCCTTGAAGAATAGAATTATTATCACCCCTGGTCCTGTTCTTCAACATTCTCTCAATTTTGTGAGCTTCCTATGTTTTCCCAGTAAATTCTATTTTTGCTTAAGTGAATAAGAATGCTTTTCTACTGTGAGCAAAATGTTCTGACACAGCCATTAACTAGGTTCATGGCTATGATTGTGGGAAACAATTTGACCTCTCTGAGCCCCAGTTCCTTCATTTGGAAATAATCCCAGTAGGTTTTAGAGTATAACATGAGATAGCATCTGTGAAGAGAAAGACATATAGTAGGTGCTCAATAAATGCTGGTTCCCTTCTATTTCTCCTTGAAAACAAATTTTCTGTTTTCAGAAAAATTGAGAGACAATGTATGTGAAGTATTTAGCACAGTGCTTAGGACATAGTAGGTATTCAATAAATGGTAGCTATGGAAATGATTTGATTATCATTTTCTGTCTGGGATTTCCCTGGTGGCACAGTGGTTAAGAATCCACCTGCCCATGCAGGGGACACAGGTTTGATCCCTGGTCTGGGAAGATCCCAAATGCTGCAGAGAAACCAGACCCGTGTGCCACAACTACTGAGCCTGTGCTCTAGAGCATGCAAGCCACAACTACTGAGCCCACGCACCACAACTGCTGAAGCCTGTGCACTCTAGGGTCCACGTGCTGCAACTACTGAGCCCGCATGATACAACTACTGAAGCCCACGTGCCTAGAGCCCGTGCTTTGCAACAAGAGAAGCCACTGCAATGAGAAGCCCACGCACCGCAATGAGGAGTAGCCCCCGTTTTCGCTGAAGCAACGAAGACCCAACACAGCCAAACGTAAATTTTAAAAATTAAAAAAAATTTTTTTTTCTGTCCCTGTAAGTACTCAAGTCTAGACTTGAAAATCACTGACCAGGAATTTACAGGGGTGATTCAACCATGGCAAGGGTGGTTGGACATGATGGCCTCATTTCTTTCCCACGTTGAGAGTCTATGATTCTATATGAGAGAGATTTAAGGATGTGCAGATCCTTTCGAGCAAAATGGTAGAGGCAAGAGTCTTGGTATGAGGGCTGAACATGGTTGGGTGCATCCCCTGGGCTGATGTCCAAGCCAACACTGAGCAGGCTCACTAACCAACCTGCCCTTGAGGGGGCTCTGATGGTCACCCAGGTTAGTGTCCATAACGACTAACTCACTCAGTGCTTCCGCCATGGTTTTGTCTTAATAAGGAACAGAGACTCATTCAAGTTGTTCCAGAAATAATGGGGTTTATTGAAAGGACATGTATGCATGGGAATCCTGGAAGAACCAAAAAACCCAGCCTCAGGAAAGGCAGGAATCAAGGCAGCTCTGTGCTATGCTCTTTCACATTTCCAACTCTCCCCCTCACAGCAAAGTCTCGCTCTGTATATTCCCTCCTTTATCTTCCTTGCCAGCTGGCAGTTTCTGACCATTCAGTCCCCAAATATGCATGATCTTCCATGTTCAGCGACCATAACTAACTTCCTTCTGGGCACCTTTACCTAAATCCTGAGAGAAGAATTTGACTGGCTTAGCCATTGAGCCAGGCTATGTCATGGGCTACCAATGGACCACCCCTCAGACCCGTGCCCTCACCAGGTGCAGTCAACTGAGTGTGGAGGAACAGCCTTACCTGGTTTGTTGCCCACTCAGCAGGAGATGGGGACTGGTCAGGAAACTAGCAAAATCTGGTAGGAGGCATTTTAGCTGTGATGATACCAAAATACAAGATACCTCCTTATAGATTAAACATCTCCTTCAAAGTATATTTTCTCACCATTTTTTTCCAGTCCTGATGGAGAATCTCCAAGGGTTGTATCTCCAACCCAAATTCTTTAGGATGTGGTTTTCCCTTGAAGAAGATCTCCTGTGAGAACATGGAAATTTTCCCTCTGAATGTTGACCTGAGGCAACTGGGTCTTCCAGTGTGTTGTGTAAAATTCTTGAGTTAACACTAAAACATTTCAACTGAAAGGCTCTGGTTTCCATTTGAAGGAGAGGTGAAAGGAGGACCTCAGACCATGGGAATAGGAAGATGACAGTAAGAAGAAAAGGGGGCTTCCCTGGTGGCGCAGTGGTTGAGAGTCCGCCTGCCGATGCAGGGGACGCGGGTTCGTGCCCTGGTCCGGGAAGATCCCACATTGCTGTGGAGCAGCTGGGCCCGTGAGCCATGGCCGCTGAGCCTGTTCGTCCGCAGCCTGTGCTCCAAAACGGGAGAGGCTACAACAGTGAGAGGCCCGCGTACCACAAAAAACAAAAAAAAGAAGAAGAAGAAGACGGAGCTGTATGAAAGAGCTGGGTAGGAATGAGAGCCAAGGTGGGAGCTGTAGGTTGGAATGGGAAGAAAGCCAACAAGACGAGAAACCAGACAAGAACTGCTGCTTCCACTTCGGGTCTCAGGATATCTAGAGTGAAACTAGAAATTGAGTACAGAACAGCATGGATGGACCTAGAGAATATTATGCTTAGTGAAATAAGTCAGACAGGGAAAGACAAATACCATATGATATCACTTATACACAGAATCTAAAAAAATAATACAAATGAATCTATATACAAAACAGAAGCAGACTCACAGACACAGAAAACAAACTTATTGTTACCAAGAGGGAGGGAGAAGGAGGGACAAATTAGGAGTAGGGGATTAACAGATACACACTACTATACATAAAATAGATACGCAACAAGGATGTACTTGCACAGGGAATTATACCCAATATCTTGTAATAACCTATAGTGGAATATAATCTGCAAAAAACCAGAAAACAAAAAACAAAGAAAACCCAACATGAATCAGTATACTGTATACCTGAAACTAACACAATATTATAAATCAACTGTAGTTTGATTAGAAGACCTAAATAGACACTTCTCCAAAGAGACATACAGGGACTTCCCTGGTAGTCCAGTAGTTAAGACTCCACGCTTCCACTGAAGGGGGCATGGGTTCGATCCCTGGTCAGGGAACTAAGATCCCACATGTTGTGTGGCAAGGCCAAAAAAAAAAGAAGACATACGGATGGCCAAGAGGCACATGAAAAGATGCTCAACATCACTAATTATTAGAAAAATGCAAATCAAAACTACAAGGAGGTATCACCTCATACTGGTCAGAATGGACATCATCAAAAAATCTATAGACGGTAAATGCTGGAGACGGTGTGGAGAAAAGAGTACCCTCCTACAGTGTTGGTGGGAGTTGGTGGGAATGTAAATTGGAACAAACATTATGGAGAACAGTATGGAGGTTCCTTAAAAAACTAAAAATAGAGCTACCATATGATCCAGCAATCCCACTCCTGGGCATATATCCAGAGAAAACCATAATTCAAAAAAATACATGCACCCCAATGTTCATTGCAGCACTATTTACAATAGCCAGGACATGGAAGCAACCTAAATATCCACTGGCAGAGGAATGGATAAAGAAGATGCGATGCATATATACAATGGAATATTACTCAGCCATAAAAAAGAATGAAATAATACCACTTGCAGCAACATGGATGGACCTAAAGATTGTCAAACTGAGTGAAGTAAGTCAGACAGAGAAAGACAAATATCATATGATATCACTTATAGGTGGAACCAAAAACAAGGTACAAATAAACTTATTTGCCAAACAGAAATAGAGTCACAGATGTAAAAAACAAACATACAGTTACCAGGGGGAAAGGGGTGGGGAAGGATAAATTGGGAGATTGGAATTGTCATATACATACTATCATATATAAAATAGATAACTAATAAGGACCTACTGTATAAACAGGGAACTCTACTCAATACTATATACAGGAAAAGAATCTAAAAAAGAGTGGATATATGTATATGTATAACTGATTCACTTTGCTGCACAGCAGAAACTAACACAACATTGTAAATCAACTGAGCTCCAATAAAAAGTTAAAAATTAAAGAAAAAGGAAGAAAGGAAGGGAGGGAGGGAAGGAGGAAGAAAGAAAGAAAGAAAGAAGGAAAGAAAGAAAGAAAGAAAGGAAGGAAGGAAGGAAGAAAAAAGAAAGAAAGAGAAGAAAGAAAGAAAGAAAGAAAGAAAGAAAGAAAGAAAGAAAGAAAGAAAGAAAGAAAGAAAGAAAGAAAGAGAAAGAAAGGAAGGAAGGAAGGAAGGAAGAAAGAAAAAGAGTAGAGAGAGTCAGAGAATCAGGTAGAATGAGAGTGCTGAGCTGGGTGAGGTCTCCACCCCAGTGATTGTCTTGAGGGCCAGCTATGTACAAGGCACATAAGATCTCTCCCAGGCTTGGAGCTGTATTTATCTTGTGAGACTCTAATAGTCAACTTGCATTCAGTTTGAAAACTTATAAGTTCTTAGCTACTATATATTCTTATAACCTCTGACTAAAGGGAGGTTCGGCGGAAAGAAGGATGTGTTTCCTAGACCAGGAAAATATCTTGAGCCATATTTAACACAAGGGAGAGTGAAACCTTCTAGAAATGCCTTGGAAATAATGTCCCCTGGGAAGTTTTGAAGACCAACCCAGGGACTGCCCTGTGGTTTGCTGTAGTCTTGCATGCCATTCACATGCCTGTGAGATCCGACCCCAGGACTGGACTTGCATCTTTCCAATTTGTTTTGGGATACCCCTTTGAGTAGCATCTCCAAGAAAACATTGGCGCAAGTCTCTCTGCAGGGGGAGGAGGTTTAATAGATTACTCAAGAGCCTCTGGGGACTGTGTTAAGAAGGGGATTCTGAGCCCAGAGTTTTGGGCCCACACACTTCACATCTGAGGATTAATGATTGGTCCTCCTCTGAACTGGGGTCAAGGCTTTGCTGGTTGATTACAAATGCTCCAGATACAAATACTTGAGGTGGAAACTTTGTGAACAACAAAAACGATCACAAAACAACTCTACAGAAAGCCTTACCTTAATTCATTACTCAATGTTGTGAATTTTGAGGATTTAATGAGGTATTTTAAATAAAGAAAGGAATTACTTAAAGGTTAAAGATATCTGAGACCAGCTTAAATTGGGCAATGAGAAACCTAAGTTGCCCTTTCAGGATATTACTCACCCTATAAAAACCAAATGCATTTGTTTGCAGTAAACATGTCAGAGCAGCAGCTATAGAGGACAAGTGTAGACTGGTTGCTGTCCAATCTGCCAATTTTCAGTTAAAAGACCGGGATCTGGTAAGTGACAGATTACCATGAGAACATGTGCATCGAGATCTTTTCTGGTTCATCATTTCATCACCAACCATATGAGTGTATCAATCAAAGTTCAAGACAACTGCTGTTCTCACAATGTATTTATATTTATAATATTTATCTAAAGGGGGAAAAAACCCTCTGTTTGATGGCAACCCTCAAGACCTGTCAAACATAAATGAGCAGTCTTAGTTCTTGCTTGTAAGGGCAGGGCAAGGCCAGATCCCTCAACTATAAGTAAAAATATTTTTGTCCTATTCACGAGCAGATGCCGTCTCCTCTCCACACATCAGTTAATGCATCGATAAAAGGAGAGAATTATCTTACTTCAGTGTGTCCCACACTATAACAACTTGCACACTACCTCACAGTTTTTGCTATATTATCATGCCAGCTGTAATATTACTTACTGATTTTTTTGTCTTAAATTCAACTCATCTTTTTATCTAAGTAGAATATTTTTTGAATTAAATTGTCAATGTCTTCAAAATCAGTTTTGCCTGTGAATTCATAATGTTATGGGCTCATTTTTTTTCTAATATCAATTGAAAAAATACATAGCTATTAAGAGAAAAAAAGTGTTGGCCCATTAAAAAAAAATAACTAAAAACATCTTGTGAAACCATCACTGGCATGCAGACCACATTTTGGAAAATCCTGCTCAGTTATAAGAAGGGTGCTAAGTGTGAGTGAAAATTTACGCTCTGCCCAATTCATCCCTGGAAGAGGCTGATTGGTTCCAGCACTCTCCTTAATTGGCTGATCTGTCCTGGGTTAGTCACTCACCTCCTACAACTTTATTTCCTCATCTGAAGAAGTTGGACTAAATAGGCTCTGAGTTCCTCTGTAACGATCTGTGGGTTTCCAAGATTCTGTTGCCAGGCCCAGACACTGCCAAGAGCCTTGTGGCCTTGAGCTCCAGTCGGTTCCCTAGCACCGGTCCATACACGTGCTCCATCTTCCTGGGAACTTCGCAGGACTCTGCCTTTCCTTTCATTAGCAATGGTTAGGGAATATGCCTCCCAGCCAGTGTAGGAATGCAAAAGCCCCCTTTCTTTAGTTTGGATGAATTACGGTAGAAGAAAAGGCAAGTGGACAAAAGGAATTTGGAAGGTGGCTTTGAAAGATTGCTGATTTGACCCCTCCTATTGCCTCTTCCCAGGTCTAACCCCAACTACTCTGGAATGATCCTGGGGAAAAGGAAAATGTAATTTGATTACTCCACACCTAAGGGCCCAGTGATGACAAATAATGAGAAAAATAGTGCATAATTAATAATGTGTTATCAGTCTAATAAAATAACGGCAAGTCAGCTAATCTTACTGAGCCTTTATTTCCTCATTTGGAAAAGACAGAATTTGAACTGGTATTTTGTGAAACTTCTGCCGTCTCTGAAGTTCTTTGATTGTATGACTTCAATTTTTATTTTTTTAAACAAAAAAGTGCTAGATTTTAAGTTCGATAGAATCCTTTTAAAAATCTGGCATTAGAAGACAAGAATAAAGTTACCTTTGGGATAATCATCTATGTGTAATTTTTGTAAGTTTCCTTGAAACTATGATATGGTCTATGGTACAACTTAATTGGAATGTCACTTGTCCATATTAATCATTTTTTCCTTCATTTACCTGGTCATTTTTCCTTCAGAAATGCACTGCACACCTATTTTGTACCAGGTAGCAGAGCATGATGAAGAGTGTAATTCTGGAGGCAAAATAATTTGGGATTGAATCCTATTTCCACTGCACATTAGCTCTGTGACCTTGGATAATTGACTTAATCTCCGTAAGACTTGGCTCCTTTATCTATAAACCAGGAATGACAATATATCATAATTATAGCATAATTATAGGGTTATTGACAATTAAAAGAGATATCAGGTAGAAAGTCAAGTACCCAGAATACAGTAAGCATTGAATAAATTGTAGCTGTTATCATCCTCTTCATTACCATTGTTATGGACTGAATTGTGTCCCCCCCCAAATTTATATGTTGAAGTCTCAACCCTCAGTAGGTCAGAATATGACTGTAATTGGAGATAGGCCCTTTAAAGAGGTGATTAAGGTAACAATGACGCCATATGAGTGGGTCCTGATCCAATATGCCCAGTGTCCTTGTAAGAAGAGGTGATGAGTGTGCCACAACTACTGAAGCCCACACGCTCTAGGGCCCGTGTGCTGCAACTACTGAGCCCGTGTGATGCAACTACCGAAGCCCGCGTGCCTAGAGCCCGTGCTCTGCAACGAGAGAAGCCACCGCAATGAGAAGCCCACGCACTGCAACAAAGAGTAGCCCCTGCTCGCTGCAACTAGAGAACGCCTGCACTCAGTAACAAAGACCCAATGCAGCCAAAAAAGAAAAAATTAAAAAAGAAAAAAAAGAGGTGATGAGGACACAGACACACACAGAGGGGAGACCATGTGAAGACACAGGGAGAACACAGCCATCTACAAGCCAAGGAGACAGGCCCCAGAATGAAATTAACCCTGCTGACATCTTGATCTTGGATTTCTAGCCTCTGAATTGCAGGGAAATAAATTTCTGTTGTTTAAGCCCGCCAGTCTGTGGTAGTTATTATAGCAGCCCTAACTGACTAATACAATTGTCTTCAACATCACTGATATCATCATCATCGTGATCATCATCATCACCATCATCGTGTGCTGGGATTCAAAGATGATTATGCTATTAACTCTTTTTCAGTAAATTCACAATCTAATAGAGGGAGACAAGCACATAGACAAATATTCTTTACAATACAAGCTAAGGACAAAAATAAAGGTCTGTCTGGGGCTTCCCTGGTGGCGCAGTGGTTGAGAGTCCGCCTGCCGATGCAGGGGACATGGGTTCGTGCCCCAGTCTGGGAAGATCCCACATGCCGCGGAGCAGCTGGGCCCGTGAGCCATGGCCCCTGGGCCTGCGCGTCCGGAGCCTGTGCTCCGCAGCGGGAGGGGCCACAGCGGTGAGAGGCCCGCGAACCGCAAAAAATAAATAAATAAATAAATAAAAAGGTCTGTACATCTCCATAAGAGCACAAGAGAGGGAAGGCTTTACCATATGGAGGCGGGGGGTACTTAAAAGAGAAGTAAAGGAGAAAAAGGGGGTTATAAAGTATACAAGTCCTGAAAAGACCAGGGAAGGTCACTTGATAAATAAGGTGGGACAGGGCATCTTAGGCAAGGGGACAGCACATGCAGTGGAATTCGTGGGTGACAAGGACATACTTCAGGATTTGTTATTTAGGAGTCATTTGTTCTGTAACATGGAACCTGACCTGTCTGTGATGGAGAGAAAGCTAAGTCCTAACCAAAACAAAGTGAGATGCCATTAATCAGCTGGATAAGCTGGTGCCTGGACATTCATTTCCACTGTCTAGATAATGTGAGGATATAGGCACGAAAAGAGAAATTCCCATTTTCACCCACCAGAAGCCTTTAGCAGGCCTAGTTGTTTTTGTTTGGAAGCTAAGGTAACGTGACACCTCAGCTTTAGCTCAGAATGGATAACAGGACAATGAGAGTGGAGGAGAAATAACCTAGTTCCAAAGAGGTAGTTAAAACGTAATCCATTTGTTCTGGTGTGTACATCTGTGGGGATTTATAACATACAAAAATACGATTATCACTTGCCTCACATAAATCCCTCATTATAAATCCAAAACAATTATACCTTTAAATGAACCAGAATAAGCAACGTGGGGGAGGTAATATTATTCCCTGCCTGCGTGGTGGATTGTTGAGGATTAATGAGCTAATGTCTGTAAAGCTCTCTAGCAAAGCAGAAGAAAAGAACTGGAAAGCTAGCAGGTGTTATTATCTCCTCCCACACCCCCTGCAAAGCTAAAAGACCAAACACAGAACAGTCTGTCTCAGCTTTTTATCTTTTCTAATATAACAAAAAATGATTAAAGAACATTTTGTTAAAAGACAGAAAACAAGTCCCCATTTTGCTAATATGGCACCTTAATTGCTCCAGTTTCTTCATCTTTATTCTCATCCATCCATGGTTGTAATCATTAACCTATTTTGTATTTTAACTACTTCTGTATTTTGCAGTAGCTTGTTGGTGTTTCCATAAGGTATCATATGATGTGTTCATGTTGCTACACAATCTTCATAACAGTTTTTAAAGTATTATGTTGATGTATAATTCATATACCATTAAATTAACCCATTTTAGTGTATGATTCGGGGACTTTTTTTTTAAGTTTTTAAAAAATTTATTTATTTATTTATTTTTGACTGCGTTGGGTCTTTATTGCTGTGCGCGGTCTTTCTCTAGTTGTGGTGAGCGGGGGTTACTCTTCGTTGCAGTGTGAGAGCTTCTCATTGTGGTGGCTTCTCTCATTGTGGAGCACAGGCTCTAGGTGCACAGGCTTCAGTAGTTGTGGCACATGGGCTTCAGTAGTTGTGGCTCACGGGCTCTAGAGCGCAGGCTCAGTAGTTGTGGCACACAGGCTTAGTTGCTCCGCGGCATGTGGGATCTTCCCGGACCAGGACTTGAACCTCTGTCCCCTGCATTGGCAGGTGGATTCTTAACCACTGCACCACCAGGGAAGCCCAAGAGTTTTTGATATATTCTGAACTTATGTTCTTTGTTAGATATGATTTGCAAATACTTTCTCCCAATCTGTGGCTTTTCATTTCCCTAGTAGTATTTGTTTGAAGAGGAAAAGTTTTTCATTTTGATGAAGTCCAATTTATCAAATTTTTACAGATCATGCTTTTGGTATCATACCTAAGAAATCTTTGCCTTACCCAGGGTCACAAATATATTCTCCTTTGTTGTATCCTAAAGTTTTGTTCTTATATTTAGGCCTGTGATCCATTTTGAGTTAATTTTTGTGTCTGGTGTAATACAAGGTCTAAGTTCTTTTGTTTTGTTCTTTTATTTTTGTGCATGTGGATAGCCAGTGGTCCCACTACCATTTGTTGAAAAGACTGTCCTTTCCCTATTGAATGGCCTTCACACCTTCGTCAAAAGTCAACTGCCCATAAATATAACAGTTTATTTTTAGACTCCCAATTTTGATTTATTCACATCTATCCTTATGCCAGTACTGTACTGTCTTGATTTCTGTAGCCTTAAAATAAGTCTTGAAATCAGGCTGTGCAAATCCTCCAACTTTGTTCTTCTTTTTAGACTTTCTTTTGTCTCTTCTTTGTGACAATTTTTTTTTTTTTGGCCATGCTGCCCTGGCATGCTGGATCTTGGTTCCCAGACCAGGGATTGAACCTGGCCCTGCAGTGAAATTGCCGAGTCCTAACCACTGGACTGCCAGGGAATTCCCTCTCTGTGACAATTTTTAATGGTTGCAGGATAGTTCATAAAACAGATGTTTTACAATAAACGTACTTCCTCATTTAATTGTTCCAGTCTTTTTTTTGTATTGTTGTTAACTTTGTAAAGAATATCTTTATGCCTATGTCTCTTGTTTCCTCTTGGTTGTAGAGTTTCTTAAGGTGAATTCCTGGGAGAGGGGCTACTGGATCAAAGCCTATGAGTGCAGTGTTCCCTCCTGTTTTGTGTAAAGGGGCAGCCCTGACAGGGAGGGCAGTGATTTTCACACTGAGCTGCTAACGCTTGTTGAGCACTTACCAGATGCCACGCATTGCGTTGTTAAATGCTTCACACCCTTTATTTCACTGACTCTTCACAACTACTCTTAAAGTAGATGTGATTATCTCCATTTAACAGAAGAAGATACTGAGTCAAGTACTTGGACCTAGTTTGACCAGCAGATAGATGGCAGGGCCGAGACTGCAGCCCAGAAGTCTCCCTGAGTTCCTGCTGAAATATCTTGGCTCGTCGTAAGCAGCTGTGATTTGCTCGCTGGGAGAATCATGTGGGAAGGAATTCTCTCATCTGCTTCCTCAGTCTTCACCAGACATCATCTTCCCTGAGTGTCTTTATCAACACTTTCATTACTTGTCACAATAGCTGCATGAGGACTTGTGGACTGAGGTGACCCATTTTATAGGCAGGAAAAACTGTTAGGAGCTTAATAGAACTACCAAGAAATTAAAGATCGACCACCGGAGGAGGCCGGGAAATGATCCTGCCTCTTTAATTAAGGCCTCCTAGCCTTCTTCGGTCTCTCATAAGTGACTATTGAACAAAGGGACAGCTTCCTATTTTTGTTTCATGTTGAATTTTGAGAGTGAGGATTCAGCTGAAGTCTTTCCAGGCTTGGGGCTGGGCTTTTGCACCATCTATAGATATTCTAACTCCATATCTTTTTCCACACTCTCTTCCCACCCAAGTTCTCACAAGCCTGTTAAACTGAGGACGCGGTATCTCTTGCTCCCTTGGCCTGGAGTGTGTACCGAGAAAAGACTGGGACGTGACGGAGTGCACAGCGGTGGGGCCGTCCCGCCGAACAAAGCGAGTGTCTGGGCCGGGGAGGACATACAGCGTCGCTGTCCTCGCTCAGAGGAGCAGCTGTGAACAAAGCAGCTGGGGCCCTGCCTGCGAGCCCGCAGCTCCGAGTAACGGAGGCTCTGAGCTCAGCTGAGCAGGCCCCATGCAGGTGGCCCAGGCCAGGAGAGCCTGGGTGTCTGCTTTGTCCAGGTGGGAATCTGGGCTGCCTGGCCCAGGTCTAGGCCACGCTCAGTCAGAAGCTGGCACTGAGGATGGCACTGGGTCTGGTTTCATTCCAGGGCTGTGCCCTGAAACAGCACGAGGCTGAAAGTAGCTCTCCCTTCCCTGGGGGGCTGCTGAGAACAGGCAAAGCTAACGCTTCATGCTCCCCGACCCCACCCCTTCTAACCACCTACAGCAGAACTAAGCCCACATCCAGGCTATTTAGTTTTCAAATATAGTCCTCTGCCCAAAATGACCTTCCCATTTCCCTATCTGCATTCTTCCAAGAGCGGCTCAGATCCTACCTGAATCATTGATTCTGCATGAACACCTTGTGCCTGCTAGGGGCCCATGCTGGTCTGGGGGTTGTCCTGGGGTCCCTGGTACGTGAATCATCTCTCCTTCCCCAGTGCTTCCTCAGCGTTCTGTCTCTATCGCTGGTAGAGTTTTTACGCAGCTGGGCTGTCATTCTGCTCCACCATCTGAGGCCTGGCTCTGGAGCTTCTTCTTTTTTTTTTTTTTTTTGTGTTACGCGGGCCTCTCACTGCTGTGGCCTCTCCCGTTGGGGAGCACAGGCGCGCGTCCCAGTGGCCACGGCTCACGGGCCTAGCTGCTCTGCGGCATGTGGGATCTTCCCGGACCGGGGCACGAACCCGTGTCCCCTGCATCGGCAGGCGGACTCCCAACCACTGTGCCACCAGGGAAGCCCTGGAGCTTCTTCTCTTACTCTTGATTCTAAGCTTCTCTCTCTCAGCCTCTGGCTCAGCAAGCTGATTCTCATCTCCTGGTTCTTAATATTTAACCACGAGATTCTTTTGTTGTTGTCGTTCTCCTCATCACCTCCCTGTAACAAGGGAGGTAAGTGTTTCTTGTCATGTGCCCTGGGAAACACTGCTATACTTGTAACCCCAGCTTGGAGGACTGGCTCAGATTCTGATTGCTCCCTTGACTCAGTTTGATTTTGGCCTTGTTATCCCAGGACAGACCTAAGCTATGACCATCCAGCCATACATCCTCTGCAGCAAGAACTGTCTTCCTTCCTTAAATATATATAGATTTTAGTTGTAAACGGCTTTTGCTGAGATAAAATTACCTTATAGCGAAGGAGGTAGAGTTGCGATGGTAGATGGAGCTGAGTGTGGAGAATAGATTCCACTGAACTTCTGGAAAATATTCTTTTTGCAGAGGGGATTGAGAGTGAGGATTGGGGTTCAGTTCAATGGGTCCCCTATAATTATAGAGACTGGTCAAGAGGGGACAAAGCAGAGGACCCTTTTGACCTCCTTGTATCTCTGGAGTGCTGACCACGTTTTCCTTCGGAAGCTCTCTCCTGCCTCAATTCTTTTCCTGCTTTTGCATACCTTCTCAGTCTTCCTTGCTGGGTCCTCTTTTTTTACCCACTTCTTAAATGTGGGTGTTCCTAGAGCTCCCTTTCCTTCTTTTCTCCATTGACCCACTATGTGATCTCAATCTATCCATCCCACCAAGTTAACTTCCACATATTTGTTGAGGATTCTCAAATGTACCTCCAACTTAACTATCTTCTGGAACTGCAGACCTGTGGATAATGAGCTGTGTCCTGCTCTGCCTTTCCCTTTCCCCTGGGGACACAAACATGCCCAAACAATCTAATCCTCATTTCTTAGAGATGGGCTATGGGAGCTGGGGACAGAATGAGGCATTGGCTCATCCGTCTACTCATCCATTCCGCAAACACCACGCTCCTGCTGCTTGCCAAGCACTGGATCAGACACCAGGAAACGAAAGAGGAGTAATGCACGGTGCCCATTGTCAAGAGCCCAGATCTGTGTAACATACAGAAACATAACATATAATACAATGTGGTTAACGTGTGGTTACAGTGTGGTATAACAGTGGTGGTATAATACAGTGTGGTTAACGCAACACTTGACATATATAAACAAAGTAGAACGGGCACCAGATGTGGGAATTACTAAATCTGCCTGTAGAATACTTCAAAGGTAGGGTACCTGGAGAAATTCCTGAAGGCCTCTGGGTTTTGATGCATGTGGGCATTCAAGCACTTACAGACAGGTGCTCGGTAAATATTTAGCACCTGTGAGCATGGGCACCGGTGCTAAGAATGGTGGAACAGGAAGAATGAAGGTGAAGGCCATTGCTGATATAGTGGAGCACCCATCCTGACCCTGATCTCCAGACTTCTTTCACATGATAGAAGAGTAGACCACTCGCTCTCTTTTTAAAGCCCCTGCAAACACTTTCCTTGCCACCTAACAAAATTCTTAACTGACATGGAAAAGAATCTTAGAGGTCAACTAGTCCTGTGTAGAGCAGAGCTCTGAATCTTATACCTACTGTTAAACATGAGGTTCTCTGCAGTTGGACATGGGGCTGCGCCCCCCATCAACCTTCTACCCTGTGACTGCCCCTGATGCACTCCTGCAGACCCCGAAGTCTCCAGGGAAGATAGCCTGCAGACCACCATGTCCTCTCTCTCTCTCTCTCTTTTTGTTTTTTTGGTTGAGGAAATAAAAACCCTGAGAAATCAAGTGATATGCCCAAGGTCACACAGCTAGATTGTGCTAAAGGCAAAACTGGATTAAAATTTTAGTGCTCTGCCCACTGTTTTGCTTTAGTTTTTTTCCCTTTACAACTCTGATTGGCTGAGATTGAAAGAGAGAAAGCAAAAATGCTAATGAAGAATGGAAGTTTAGACTCTGAAACGTAGGAAGTAAAAAGAGGAAAAAAGAAGGAGTAAGGAAGAGACAGGAGAAAACACTGGACTGCAGCGTAGAGACTGTTCATCTATTAACTTGCTACTTGTCCAGGGTTACTTGGGGAGGCTGAGAAATCTTGGTCCCCTAATACTGCCTTGTCACTGCTGTGGTAGATTTTCTTTCCTAGCGTCAAAATATTACTGTAGTCAATCAAGCAATCTGCAGATTCCACAGATCACGTGTGTGTGCTCAGCGCTGTCTGAAGTGCTGTGTAGATACAAAGGAATAACAGAGATGGCTCTGCCCAGGAGATACGGCTCTGGGGATTTTTGCCCAGCTTCAACGTCCACTTAACTTCCTGCTCTACAGCCATTCACAGGAAGCTGGCAGCCTACAGAAATGCACAGTCAGCATGGGCCCAGTTGACTGGACCAGAGGTGTCCATTTGACCCACAAAGAATCAATCAGTAAAGTAAAGTGGTACTCACCACTGGGACCACTAGTGGTGAGTAAAACAGACACAGGCTTTTGCCTTTGCAAAATTTATAGTCCGGAGGAGAGGGCCTAAATAGGAAACAAATCCAAATTATAAAACTCTGAATTATGATCATCACTCTGCGGGACAGTGGCGTTGGACCTCGGGAGTCATCCATTCAGATCACTGTCTTTGGGAGGCCCTGAGGTGAGGGCAGGGGGGTGAGGTACCCTGCAAGGCTGGCTTGAAAAGACCACTGGGTCAGAAACAGCTCTGCTGCCTGAGTAATAATATGTGTCAGTCTATGCTAAGAGATACTGCCCTGGAGGAAACTGAAGGTGGCCTGAGAAGACAGTGTTTGGACCCCGGCTGTGTCCTCATCCTCGGGGTGTCAGGGAGTGTTCTCAAGGTCAGCTCCAGGCCGGACCTCTTCCTGGACCCTCAGGTCTATGCTGGGCCGCCTGCTGTGCCTTTCCGCTTGGATGTCCCTGAAGCCCCTAACACCCAACACCTCCAAAGCAGAAGCTATCATCGCCCTGGTCCTGCCTCTCTCTCTATTCTCCTCCATTTCAGCCTTGGGCATCGCTGTCCATGCCGCCATACAAGCAGGAATGGCTAGCCTGCCCCTCTAGCCCTTACTTCCCACTTCAATGAGTCTCCCAGTTCATTCATTCATCCACAGAGATGAACAAAATCCAGAGGTGAACAAAACAGGCCCTTCAGCTTCTGGAACTTTGCCGCCCACATATAAGTCTTTCCTCTTCCCTGTGCATCCTGCCCTTCCGGTCGCTGCCCTGGCTTAGTCTCCTCCACACTTCAGCTGCGGCTCCAGCCCCCTCATCTCCCTACCACTGCCCTACCCTCCTGATCTCATCCTCACACCCTGACTAGCTTTCACTCCAAAATGCAAATCTGTGTCTCTCCCTTGCTAAAAATGTAAATTAAATTAAACTAAATAATATTAGAACTGCCAACTTTTTCTTTTGCCAAATAAGTCATTTGAAACGATAACCATTTAAAGATCACTATCTTGACTTCCCTGGTGGTGCAGTGGTTAAGAATCCGCCTGCCAAAGCAGGGGACACGGGTTCAAGTCCTGGTCCGGGAAGATCCCACATGCCACGGAGCAACTAAGCTCGTGCGCCACAACTACTGAGCCCGCGTGCCACAACTACTGAAGCCTGTGCGCCTAGAGCCCATGCTCCGCAACAAGAGAAGCCACTGCAATGAGAAGCCCGCGCAACGCAACAAAGAGTAGCCCCGTCTCGCTGCAACTAGAGAAAGCCTGCATGCAGCAACGAAGACCCAACCAGCCAAAAATAAATAAATAAATATCGCTATCTTTTCATAAAAAAAGATCATTGTAACCAAAGAGTTTAAAAAAAAAAGAATATAATTTTAGGGAGGAAGAAATGTCCTTTAAAGTAGACAGCTGTCCATATTTTTCTTATTTCAGCAGGACCTGTGAAAACTCCATCTTGGCAGACTGGGAACCGTGGGCCTGTGGACGGACAACAAGCCTCCCCCAAATGCACCCAAACTCCCGGCCCTGCCCTCCTCTACCGACCCCGCCTCCCACCCAGCCCTGCCTGGAATTGGCAATGCAGAACCCCTTTGGCTTTTTCCACAGACACTGCTGTTCTTGCCCGACGACACATTTGTTCTCTCTCTTCCATTTTGCCGGGAAGGCTCACGCCACCTTGCTCGTCTGGGCTACTCTCGCTCACCTCCGAGGCCCAGCCCAAGCATGAGCTCATCCAGGAAGCCCTTGGCTGTAGAAGCCTCCCCACAGCCTCCACACACGTACACTCTGCGCTGCATAGCGCGAGGCAAATCTCTTTTTAGCTCTTCCTGTATTGTGCTGACCCAAGTCCTTAATTTATAGCCCAGATTGCCTCCCCCTGTCCCCATTGTAGGGTCTGCAAGGTCACCCCAGTCATCTAGACTTTAGAAGTACTTCTGCTTCTGCAGAGATGGAAGTTACCACCCTCCCAGCTCTCCTGATTCCTGACCCTTGCCACGCCCCCTTTGCCTATTGCAGCCCACCCCAACCCCCTTAGGGTTTCTGAGCCTACCTGCGGGCTGCTGGTCCCACACTCAGTCTGCATCCTGCTTCCCTGCTGCCTCTTGGGTCCTCACAGCAGCTTTTCCGTCTCCTTCCCACAAGTAACAGCAGAATACCAGACTTACAGAAGGTTTGAGGGAGAGAAAGATCAGTCTGCAGTCAAGGATCGAACAGGCAGCAGCTTAAAAGTATGTATGAAATAGCAGAGTTCCTTAATTCTACCAACCGTTCTCTGGCTTCAGCTATGGCCCACAGAGAGGGTCCTTAGATGTCTGCCCTGGGGTGAGGCTCGTCTCTTCCTGAAGCCCATCAACACATGCGTATTTTCTTTTCACTCACCAGTGCCCATTCCCGTCATTTCCCTGTGTTTCAGTCTGCATTCCCTCCCCTCACTGAGATCTGGGTTTGTCTTCGGATGTCCAACACTCACGAATGAATAAGAGTGTGTCCCCCATGGCAGCATACTCCAGCAGCAGGAGCCCTGAAGCCAGTTTCCCCGCATCCTTAGGCAGGGGTGAGCTCCCTCTGCCACCAGGCTCTGTGAGTGGGAAGGGGGCAGTCCAGAAAGCAAGTCCCTGGGGTCGGTGGGATTTGGTTTTTTTGTTTGGGTTAGTGATTTTTTTTTTTTTTTTCCTTAGCGATTTGTCAGCACAACTTCTCTGCTAAGCAGGAGCTTCTGGGGACAGGGACTTACTTATCTTTATCTCTCCAGGATGAAGCATTCAGTAAATGTTTGCTGAACGAATTAAAGAGCTCATGAGAGGAACTAACTGAGCTTAACTAATAGTGAACAAGCAAGAAATATTTGTTGAAGAATAGAACGAATCAGTGGCTTGGTGAATACATCCTAAACTGCTGTACCCTTACTCCACTTACTTCTTAGCAGACTCATCTTCCTGTTGGACTCAGGCAGTTAACCTGACCCCAACTCCTCATGACCTTCAGCTTGGCGTGACCTTGGGTTGCATACAGTCTAGTGGCTAAGGACTCAGGCTCTGCAGTCAGATAGATGAAGGTTCAAATATCTGTTGCTTAGGAATTCTACATGACCTTGGGCAGGGCGCACAGTTTAAGTCTGAGTTTCCTCCTTTTAAAATTCAGAATGCTAACAGTACTGACTCAAAAGGTTTGAAGAAGGATCAATGGGGTAATCCACCTAGCGTGCGTAGCATAACGCTATAATGCCTAGCACATAGCAAGCGCTCAATAAATGTGAGTGCTGTTATTAATTATTGCCATTGTCTCCTTCTCATTATCATCCCAGGTGTCTGGGCTCAGTGAGAAGGCTCTAAGCCCCTTCCCAGGACAAAGGTTTCACCTCTCTGGAAATTATAGTTACCCCTCTTTGCCAGGTACAGTGGCACTAGGTAGAGATGTTCTGATAATTCCAAGTGGGTGGTCTTTAAGCCTGGTTTGGAGAGTGGGTGGTTTGTTTGAACAACCTAATCTATTTTTTCTCTTTTAACAAAACTTTACAAGAAATGCCAACACACGACAGGATCAAAGAGAAGTGTTAATGAATGCAGCTTCTAGGGTCACTTGCTGGAATTCTGACTCCTTCAGTTACCAGTATGTGAGATTGCCCAAATTATCCAGCTAAGCCTCATTGTTCGCATCTTCATAATGGGCATAACAATGGTACACACATGACAGGGCAGTTGCATGAGCTAATGAATATAACAAAGGCACCTGCTGTGCGCTCAGAGGTTAGCATTTATTATATGAGCATCTGATGGTGGAAGAGAGGATAAACCAGCTCCCAACCATGGTTCAGGCGTTTCCACTGGAACCATGTTTTAAAACTCCAGATCTTACTAGTTACACTGTTCTGATTTTGTTGCAGGAAGGGGGACCCCTTCCAGGGCCCGAGAGTGGGCTCTTGTCTAACACTCAGAAATGAGTTGTCCGAGGAGACACACATGGTGACAAAGCAAGAGACTTCATTGGGAAGGGGCGCCCGGGCAGAGAGCAGCAGGGTAAGGGAACCCCGGAGAACTGCTCTGCCACGTGGCTCGCAGTCTCGGGTTTCATGGTAATAGGGTTAGTTTCCGGGTTGTCTCTGGACAAGCATTCTGACTCAGGGTCTTTCCTGGTGACGCGCACATGACCCAGCCAAGATGGATTCCAGTGAGAAGGATTCTGGGAGGTTGGTAGGACATATAGGCTGGCGTCTTCTCTCTCCTTTTGACCTTTCCAGAATTCTTCCAGTTGGTGGTAGCTTGTTAGTTTTGCGTTCCTTACCAGGACCTCCTTTTGTTAAGATAACTCATGCAAGTGGCTAGTATCTTGCCTGGCCAGGGTAGGCAGTTTCAGTCAGTGGTTCCCCTAACAATTTTACATCTGTCTAGATTGGTGCCACGATGCCCAGGAACATTCCAGAATGCCTTTACTCTGACCAAGCTCTTAGTTTTCTCCATGAACCCTCATATGACAGAAAACTGCGTTGGAAAATCTCAGCTCTGCCCTAAGCTGAGGGTCACGTCCTTTATCCTTGACTTTAAAAGCTGTATTTATAGATGGGAAGGGAATCGCATCTAAATCATGCAGGCCCTGCCCGTGTCACACTCAGTTTAATTGGACTCACTCTGAAAAGGACGTCCCTGCCTTTTTATTAGTTAATCAAGAAAAATAGAAACAATTATATGGTCCAGGATGCACCCTGAACCCTTTTCAAGGGCAGTAATAACATGTCCTGCCTGAATCAATTTGAACTAAATTGGATTGCTTTGATCTAAAAAATACTGTAACTTTTACAAATGTGTCATTTTTGCAGACATATTTTTTCCAGTTATATAAAGACCACAGATGAGTCACATGTCATTTGTAAACCCAAAAGGAACTAGACTACGGAATAGATATACCTGAAATCCAAACAATATTTATAAAAACCACACCAGGATTTTCTCCAGTAAAAAGAGATGATTTTCAAAAATCAGGAAAAATAAATAAATATTAGCACTATTTCCTAGATGTTTCAGTCTAAAGAGTCAAAGTAATAAGATCCAGGTTTAATCGGTTCCATGGATCCTTGATTAGCTGGAATTCTTCGGGAGCAGCACGTTTTGGTTCATTGGATTTTCTCTACCTTGTAAGAAATTTTTCTAGAACACACCTTTATCCTTCCCTTCCTCCTTTCTTCCTCTCTCCCTCCTATTTTCTCTCCTTCCTTTCTTAAAAATGAATAGAAGGGATAGAAGTTAATCTTTCAGATCTTCTGGACAATCATTCTGAACACAAAAATTCACTGTTCAGTCTTGAAATAAGGAAGTTGGCTTGATTAATTCTCTGGACAATTGAATAGCAAATAAGTTTAAGGTTATTTGACAAATCCCTAGTCTTTCTCTGTGACATAGCCTTCATTTATTTTCTTTATGGCAGGCAATACTGTCTGAAAGTAAGCAATTCATTTTTGTGTGTGTTTCCTATCTGCCCGGCCCCCTCAAATGTAAATGCCATGGGGCAGGGAGTCAGCCACTTCATACGTATTTGTTGGATAATGAATACCTTGGTTTTTATCACCAAAAAGTCGAGTCTAAACATTTCTCCTTGGTTCTGGCTCAATGACGCCTCGCCAAAATGCCATCCCAAGAAGTCCTTGCTTTTCACCACATGAGGCTCCAAAAACTATATTATAAAGTTGACCGATACAAAGCGAATTCTATTTTCTCAGAAGGAGGGGGAACCTCTTCTGAGGTAAAGGTATTCAATCAGAGAATATCTTAAAAGAACCCATATGTGTACCCAAAATAATAGCTAGAGGACAAAAAACCTCTCTAAACCACTATAAACAGCTACAATATTAAAATGATCTGCTCAGTCACTGGTCTTTAAACTGTGCTCCTCAGCCCTGCAGGTTCAGCCCGGGACTTCCTTGAATAGCAGAAGGAGAGTCTCACGAATGGGCCCCCACTCTCTCAACCCTCCCCCGACACCCAACCCTTTGGTTATACTTAAAGAAAGACTTCCGTGGTTAAGGAAGGCTTGAAAACCAGAGTTCTAGATCTAGATTACCACCATCGCTCACTGTACTCCACAGCGCCCCAGTTGATTTCTATTCACTTAGCCATTCAAAAGTATTTCTTGAGTGCCTCCAGTGCACCGGCCTGGAAATGCATCCTCAGATCAAGCAGACAAAGTCTCTGTCTTCGTGGCGCCAGCCTTCCGGTGGGTGAGACTGCCAAAACCAAACCAATAAATACGTGTGCCAGATAACAAGTGGAAAGGAGAGCAAGAAAGCAGGGTAAGGGGTTGGGCAGGGGATGACGAGGGAAGGCCTTACCGATAAGGTAACATTGGAGTCAAGGCATGAAGGAAGTGAGGGCCCAGCTGGTCAACTTTTGTTTTGGCCTCACCACCCGGCTTGCGAGATCTTAGTTCCCCAAACATGGATTGAACCCAGGCCCACAGCAGTGAAAGCACCAAGTCCTAACCACTGGACTGCCAGGGAATTCCCAATTTCTGAGGCAAGGGTGTCCTATCCCGAGGGAAGAGCAAGGGCAAAGGTTTTGAGGCAGAAGTGTGCTTGATGCCTTCAAGAAATAGGAAGGAGGCCCGTGAGGCCACGATGGGGAACAGCAGGAGATAAGTCGGAAGGACAGGTCAAGCTGGGCATGACTGGCCTGAGAAACCTACCACCACCTTGGAGATGGAGGGTAATGGCAGCCCCAGACCCATCTACTCTGCCAGCCTCATGGGAACTTTCAGAGAGAAAAAGCATACGGAAAGATGATGATACAAAACCACAAAGATACCAGAGCTTCTAACCTCTTCCAACCTCACCCCATAAGTTTCACTCCGATTGCTTGGACTTAAGAAGATCATTGACTGGACCATATCAGTCCATCTAGTGCTCAGAGACCAAACAGAGAGGGAGCCGCAAAGTGCTGTGGCCGGAGGGGTGATCTGGGCAACAGCATTCAAATCTCAGTCAGACGTGCACCCTTTACCTCCCAGACCCCTCTTCTCCACTGAGTGCTAGGCGTTTGCTCACTGCTTCAAAAATAGTCTCATACAGAATCTTCACTGCAACCTTTGCAGGATACCTATCAGTATTGTCATGTTATAGATGGAGAGACTAAGACTCAGAAAGATGAAGGAATTTGCCCAAGGTCAGGCGGTGTGAGATGTGAGCTCCAAAGCTCACTCTCGTCCTCCGCCAATGAATTTCCACTCTGGGAAGAGGGTGTGTGGGCAGAGATGAGCAGGAAGTTCTAAGAAGCCCTTCCCACCTGAAGCCAAAAATAACTTCAACCTCTATTTGTCATCCAAGATTATCATTATGAATGCCCTCCATTGAAATACATTATAATTCAGTCACACCCCATGACGTGCCCGGTTCAGTTTACCCGTACACGTTGTCCCCAACTAGCTGTGCATTTACTGGTAGTTTTCCTTCTAGCACTACTTGCTGCAATCTGGGTTTCTCAGCAGCTTCTGGTCTTGTCAGTAGCTTCATGCACTACTGCTGTGAGCTGGCCTGAGGGGGACTCTGCCTTTCCTACGAGTTCCTGAGAGCTTTTAGCTGCTCAAAGACCTTTCCTCTGATTTCAGTGTTCAGAGCTGTACTCTGAATGGCTGGCATCACCAAACACCCAATTTCAGCAAAATAGAGGTACTTCTTCTCAATAGCTTGCTAATCAAATTGAGCTGACATATTGAACTGCATATTATTTAAATTTTCAATTTTATTTTAAAAAAAATTTTTTTTTGGCCATGCCCCACAGCATGTGGGATCTTACCTCCCTGACCAGGGATCGAACCCGCAACCCCTGCAGTGGAAGCGTAGAGTCTTAGCCTCTGGACTGCCAGGGAAGTCCCTAAACTTTTAATTTTAGATTTACAGAAAAGTTGCAAAGCCAATAGAGGGAGCTCCCCTGTACTCTTCACCCAGCTTCTCTTAATGTTAACATCTTGCATAACCACGGTTCAGTTGTCAAAACTAAGAGATCAACATTGGTTGTGTATGTACTTTTAATACACTACAGACGTGAATGCTACATTATATATTGGATATTTTCTGGTTTTCTAGAAGATCTCATTTGTACATAATAGTCTAGGAAGCCAATTTCCTCTTGACGCCTCAGCTTGTGAAAAAGTGTTCAATTTCCCCCTACCCCACTGGAAAGTTTACAGCTGTTGCAAATCCAAACTTTTGGTCCTTTTCTTCTTTATTTTAGAGCTGAATTAAGAGAAATAATAGAATGTACTTACAACAAAACAGCAGCTAAGTACATAATTTCACCTCACTAGTTTGATTTGTGTATCAAGTCCGCAGGTTTGCACCTATGGGTAAATACTACTTACCTAACCAATTATGGAAGAATAGATAATGCTGCATTTATTTTATCCGACCCAGTGAATAAAATCCATCCTGCAATTTCTCTCTTTCTTAGATTTCAGAAAACTTGAATACAGTCATTGGGTAGTGTGAGTATTTCTAAGGAAAACTGTTAGAGTGGGATGACTTTCCTAGTTCTCTAAAGTGTAACAACCAGACAATACAAACAAACAAAGCTAAAGAGAACAGAAGGAGTGAGAGGGAGAGAGAAAAAGAGGTATTTTGAAATTGTTGAGGCAGAAAAGAAATCAGGAATGAACTTGTAACAAAGTCGGGTGGCAGAAAACGGGATAAGAGGAAAACCAGGAGACTTTGTTGTCCTAGGTCAGGTCCCCTGGACACAAATTCTGAGACCGAGATTTGGGAGATCTCAGGAATGGCACCTTGAAGGAAATGAGGTAAGTGGGATTGGGCAAAGGGAGAAATTCGAATGTGATGTGTTGCAGCAGAAGCTTCAGCCTGTCCAGTCCAGCTGAGAGCTCTGGTACTGAGCTAGTCCTTTAGAGTTGTCCCAAATGGATGCCTTGTACCCTCACATCAACCAGTCCTGGGATATGGGCTATCCCCAGGAAGGAGCAAAGCAGTTTGCCCTTCTGAGAGCAATTCCCGGAGATGGACTGAACCCTGAGTTATCAGATACCAACGTGCCTGACAGCTGGGGGAAGGAGTTCCTTGGCCCTGCTGGGAAATCTGGGTAGCACGCCAGAGCATCGATCATATATGGTATCCTCAACTGGGAGAAGACAATGTTGCCGGAAAGGAGTGGTCAACTGTATGGACTGTATCTGAAAGGTTGACAGTTGAGGATAGAGACGTGCCCAGATGGAGGACTTGGTGACCTGAACCAGAGAATTTTGGTGGAAATGGAAGGATGCAAATCCAGTTGAAGGGACTGAGAAGAGAATGAAGATGAGGAAATGGAGACAGAGAAGAGATCATTCTTTTGAGAATCTTACCAGTCAATAGGAACAGAGAGATTGGGTGTTAAATAGAGAAACACATGGAGTCAAGGGAGGTTTGTTAAGTTGAAAGATACCCAGAACATGTTTGCTGATAAACAAGAGGACATGAACGATGGGGGAAATTGAAATGCAAGAGAGGGAGGGCGTGGTTGCAGGAACCACGTTTTTGAGTAGGTGAGAAGGAGCGGGATGCAGGGCACAATTGGAGGGTGTGGCCTTGGATCAGGGAAGGATACATCACTCATAGTAGTAACAGGGTGGGCCTCCAGTGAGTACTAGGTGACTTTACCTCCCTGACTGTAGTTGACAGATAGAGGAGAGCTATACCAGGCCTAAAGGTAGCCATCAGATTCCCTCTGTCTGGAATTTGGAATAGGGATTAAGAGACAGAGATCGGTTTCTTGAAAGGTGATTTGAACCCAGGAGCTCAGGAGTGGCTCTTTTTCATCTACCACGTGTTCTGGGAAGTGGAGAGAGCAAGAAGCAGGTGTTCGTAGAGACAGAAATGAGACAGGTTGCAAATCCAGGATCTGGGACAGAGTCTCATCTACCCTACGGAGCACTGCCTGATATTGATGTGCAGTTAGCCTCAGTCCAGATGCCCCAGAAGGCATCCTTGACTTAAGTCAGCCTTCAGCAGAGAGAGTTATTTTGCCACATAACTCAGGCTCTTTCCTGGGACTGTATCATGGATCTTGTACAAAAAGGGTGCTTCCAGTGCCATTCCACGTGTGGGAAAACTGGATGTAAGAAAATCTAAAGCCGTAAGGAGCAATTAAAATAAATACGAGCTAGTCTTTCAATAAATAGTATCTAGCCACTCCATTATTATGAAGACTGGATAGAAGCAAAAAAAAAAAAATCAAAATAGGACACGATTCAACACACATTATTATAGCGTTGTAAAAAAGTGCGTTTGAAAAAGATGCATGAAAATACACCAAAATGGCAACAGTAGTAAAATATCAAGGTTAAGAGATCATGTGTGTTTTCTCTTAATTTTCTCACTTTTATTTCTAACATGTGGCTATATTATACAGATGATTTAAAACAATTCTTTCTCCTGACGCTCAGAGCTGAGCAGTTTCTCGGAGCCCCTCAAGTCATCACAGATCATATACCTCAAAGGAAGGAAAGGGTCAACTTGAGAATTGGGAAGTCATTGTTGACATCAATGAGACGCCCACCTACCGACTGGGGACATGAATGACAGCCCCTCAGTCAAGCCTAGGAGGAGAACAGGGTGACCCCTTGAACACGATCAGATCTTGCAGCTTGTTCCCACTGCAGGAATACTGCCACGAAACAGCTGTGAAACAGATAAAGCGGCTGGGCTATGTCCTCCTCCCAAGTGACTGCAAGTGGCCGGCTGCTGGCCAAGCGCCACCCTCCCTCAGCCCCTCCCTGGCCGGTCTGTGGAGCATCTTACCTTTCCTCAGCAGCTCTCCTCTTAAAAGCGCCGAGGTTTTTATTAGGAACCCCGCTGCGCACTGACCCTGAACTTCAACTCTGCTAAGTGTCTCCAAATTGTCTTAATGAGGATCCCGCCCCCCCGCCCCACCCCTGGGGTGTGAGCCCAGGGCTGGCCTGTGATTCTCCTTGTAGGCGACGTGCAGCGGTCACTGAGTGGTTGCTCAGACCCGCCCTGGGAGGAGAACGGCAATCAGAACTGTGTGTTCCAGGGGCTCGGCACGCTCCTTAGTTCACTGAACCTGGCTGATGCTTCAGGTGAGAAAGGATTGAAAACAATAAGTAGTAAAGGGGGATGAGAGCTGGGGACCCAAGCTCTCTGCCTGAGCGAGCAGCCGTGCTTCCGCTCTTCCTATTGTTACAAATCCCTCAAGCCACGTGTATTCCTCCAGTTTAATCTCCCAGCTCCCCAAACAGAGGCCAGGAAATATATGTGCTGCTGAAGCGAGCACAGCAGAGGCCAGGAAAGATGGACTGCTATGGGTTTCAGTTCATCAGAGTAGTGAGACACCCACCCCAGAGGCTACAGCATAAATTAGCAACTGGCCTTGTGTTGGTGGACAGTACATAGCTACTGCAGATAGAAGTAAGTTAGCAACAAGTTCTCCCCAGAGGGCAAAGCAATGTGAGAATAATGTGAGAGGAGACCCCCAAGCACAGAGGAGCAGAGCTAGTTATCAAAGATACAGAAATTACTTACTTTATATTAAATATCCATATTTAGTGAGTGACTACTACGTGCAGGCCCTGTGCTAGGTGGTGAGCAAAGCTGAAGCAGTCGGATGGCCCACGTGTCGGATACCCACTGTCAGGGACCTTGGGGTAGTCCCAGGGGAAGGTTTGGGTGGTTCCCTGGCAACACCAGATACAGGCAAAAGGCAGGGGCATCACACCTACTCCTGGGTATATGGCGGAGAAGCCAAACAAGTTAGCTGGGCTTCAGGTCTCTGCTTCAACACCATTACCTCCCAGAAGCCACTGGGAGCTGACTCCCAGAACCCTAGGTTCCCCTGCTACATCCTCAGAATGTAACTGTAGCAGTCATGAGTGTGATTGTGAGGTTAATGGTCTCTTTCCATGAAAACAGGCATGGAGATCTCTCTCTTTTTTTTTTTTTTTTTTTTGCGGTACGTGGGCCTCTCACTGTTGTGGCCTCTCCCGTTGTGGAGCACAGGCTCCGGACGTGCAGGCCCAGCGGCCATGGCTCACGGACCCAGCCGCTCCGCGGCATGTGGGATCTTCCCGGACCAGGGCACGAAACTGCGTCCCCTGCATCGGCAGGCGGACTCTCAACCACTGCGCCACCAGGGAAGCCCCGGGGATATCTCTTGATGATAAACACTGTGCCCTCAGCCGTGCACGAGTAGGTTCTCTACAAATATTTAGTGAGCAAATATCCTTCACAGCACTCACCACACAGTAAGGGTATAAATCCTTAGGTAATTATTTCTCAACTACCTCGTTCATTGCTACACCTCCAGTCCCTAGCACACAGGGACCTTGTTTATCTTGTCTCCACCAGCATTGGCCTGCACATGGCGGCACCCAATGTTGGTGGCAGAAATTAATGAATGAATTAACAAACATGAATAGAAGGCCACAGATCTAGAGATGGGTAGGAAAAGGGGGATAAAACTGAGAGCTCAGGAGTCAGATATGCCCAAGAATGGACCAGGTGAGCAAAAAGTGAGAATGTCTAGGACTTCTGTCTGAGTGGATGTGGGATGCCCAGATCCTCCTTCCAGGTGTTGACTGGGTGGTGTGTGTGTTTAAGGGAACAGGGGAGGAGATGATAAACTAAGGCCAAGGGCCTCTTCACTCCAGAGGAAAAGCTAAACCACTCACTTCCTCCTCTGCAAAGTAAAAAGCCCAGATCCTTTTCTTTTGTGAGATGGAGACTTGAACTCCCGAAGGTCTGGGAAGCAGGGAAAACGGTTTGGCACCTGCAAGAACAGGTTCACATATAAGGCTGGATGCCAGCACTGCTGGCTGGGAGCGTTTAGTGCATCTTGCTGACTAGTAGTGAGGTCAGCTTGGTGTCTAGTAGGTAGAGACCTGAGCTCGAATCAGCAGGGCTGCCTCTGCTACAGGGGATGCCTCTTCTTCCCAGGTGTGAGAGCCAGCAGGCTCAGGGAAGGGTTCTGGAAGGTGAGGGAGCCAGCAATCCACAACAGGGTGACGAGGGGGAGATGTGGGCCTCCTGGAGAGCTACTCGCCATGTCTTTGCTCTCTCTTTGCTGTAATGTCTCTCCTTGGACCACTTGCCAGAGTTGGCTGCTAAGGCAGGGACTCTCCTGGAAGCTGAGAGACTGCAGAAATAGTGTGAAGATTCAGGAAGTATAAACTGAGTTCCAGATGGGAATTTCTGAACAGTCCTCCCTTTCTGGACTGCCTCCTCCTCTCTCCACTACCATTCTAAAACTTGTTTTCATGGACTATTTTAAATAAAATTCCTTCTTATCCCAACTTCCACTTCCTGCCTTCCTGGGCACCAAAAACAGGAAGTGGGAGCACTGAATTATTTTAATTTTCTTATTTTATTTATCTATTTATTATTATTATTTTTTTTTCTTTGCGGTACGCAGGTCTCTCACTGTTGTGGCCCCTCCCGTTGCGGGGCACAGGCTCCAGACGCGCAGGCTCAGCGGCCATGGCTCACGGGCCCAGCCGCTCCGCGGCATGTGGGATCTTCCCGGACCGGGTCACGAACCCGTGTCCCCTGCATCGACAGGCGGACTCTCAACCACTGCGCCACCAGGGAAGCCCAGCACTGTATTTTTAAAGCAGCTGCCCAATCCCCACCCCAATACACACACACACCGATACACACACACACAGACACACACACCCCTCTAAAACACTTTATCCATTTTTAGCAGATAAACAGGGAAAGGAAAATGCAGACTTTTGCAATAACCTAGCTTATTGCCTGGTCAATCCATTTGGATGGGGACCGATAGATTTTAAAATAGGGCTTCATATTTTAAGCTGGCTGCTCTGTGATTGACTCAATCTTGCTGCAAAATCAGGCTCTTGTCAAAAGCACTTTGCAGGGCTTCTTGGAGGTTAGAGGCGGCATACCCTGTACACAGCTTATCTAGGGCTAGTTTTTTACTTATCTGTGCTAATTTTACCACTCTTTGAGGGGACACACCAAAATTTTCCCTTTTGTGTGTCTGTGTATATGTCGGATTATTCTTCTATTTAGTACTTCCATCCAATTCATCCAAGAAAGTTTTCTAGATACATTGACTTTACTTATTTTTAATTCAAGTGTCACAAATTTTGGATATCCGTAAGTTGCTCTGAGTTGATTTAAGCCATTGTCTAATTTGACCTTAATCATAACAACAACAAAAGCGTATTCTATACAAATTTTTTAGTGTTTCACAGACGCAAGTAGTTTATATGATCATTCGAATAAAGTGTTCACAGTCACGTTTTCATTTAAATATTGAGGTGTAAAATTTCCGGGCACGAGTAAAGAGTGGTCCCCAAACTTGTAACTCTTTAAAAGGATCTCATTCTGCTAATAAATACAAGCCAGCATGTATGTTTATGTTTTAGGGGGCAGTGCACAGGGGTGGGATTGACCCAGACTGTGAGCCAGCAGACGCACGCTGTGGTCCTGAGCTGCCCCTCACCCATCAGCTGTGTAAGTGTGGGTCAGTCACTTTGTCTTTCTGGCCACTCTTTCCTTCTGTGGTACCCAGGGCAATTGGACTTGATGGTTTCTAACCGCTCCCCTACACCCCCAGTTCTGAAATGTCCTGTTTCGATATTAAGGAGGAAACTTAGAATCATCTAGTCCGAGGCCAAACCTGGCCCACTGCTTGATTTTATACATCCCACAAGCTAGGAATGGCTTTTACATTTTTACATGGTTGGTAAAATAGTATTACATGAAAAGCAAAAAATTACATGCAGTTTTAATTTCAGTGGCCATAAATAGTTTTATTGGCACACAGCCATGCTCACTTATTTATGTACTGTCTGCGGCTGCTTTCCCACTACAATGGCAGAGTTGAGTAGTTGCTATAGAGACATCATGGCCCACAAGCCGAAAATACTTATTATCTGGCCCTTTGCAGAAAAAGGTTTCTGGCCCTGATCTAGTCCAACTCTTTGACAGACGAGGAAATTAAAGCTTGGCCAAGTCCTGGTCCGAAAAGACAAAACACTGTTATAGAAAGAAAGCAAATGGCCATTTTGAAGCCTCCAAAGAAACAAAAACGATGCACAATAAACAAAAGGTTAAGGACGTAAAAGGAATTTCTTCCTCGGATGACAAAGGATAAGGCCTTATACAGGAGACGAGGACAAAGAAATTGTGCAACCCTTGGGGCAGGCTGCACTCATTTGTATGGAAGAACTGCTGTTTTCTTAATCTGGAATCAAATTAAGAGGACTTGATGATGCGGGAGGTGGGCAGAGAGCACCAGAAAGGGCTCGAGATTCTCCATGCTGATAAGACTCCAGAAAACTTACATCCAAGCACGCTGCAGGAAATGGAGGCTGACATTAGAAATGCTTTAGGGGCCCTTTTCAAAAGTGTAGGAGGTCTGGAAGGGGTGAGGCAATGCTGCTGTGACTGGGGAAAGGAAGCCTGGGACAGATTGGGACGTTCAGTCAAATGGAGGCCTAGTGCTGGGAAATCCCAAAGCCCTTTAGATCACAGACCCGACTTAGAACACCCAGCGTAGTCCTGAGAGCTTTGGCCCTTACTAGTGACAGGCTCACATCCCACCAGGGTGGTAAATAGGGGCAAAGCGTGGAGCTGGCCACATAATGATTTTAGAAGGTTTAAACAAAGTTCCATGGTAGGGGGTGGGGAGAAGGGTGTCAAGCTCATCATCCTTCGATTCACATAGGAGCATCGCTTGGGGAATTACTGGGGGTGGGCAATAGATATTTCAAGCCCAAGAGAGAAGAAACTGCCCCAAGATCTGTACCACTGGTGATCAACCAGGAACCAAACATTACTCCCGTGGGAAAGGCCCTAAGCAGTTAAAATAGGTAATTGAACTTACCCAACAGATAGGATTTACCCTGGAAATTCAAATTATTGGCAACACAGTGTGTGTTCCCCTGGGTCAGTGAGTTGGAAGGGCAGTCTCGAATTTCACTTGGTGGTTAATGGCATGAGCTTGTGAGTCAGGCTGCCCAGGGTTGCATCCAACATCTACTGCTTGAATTCCTTGGGCAACTTACCGAACCTGTCAAGTCTCATTGTCTTCTTCTGTAATAATAACTTTATTTTGATTTTTAAAATTTATTTATTTTATTTTTGGCTGCGTTGGGTCTTCGTTGCTGCACGCAGGCTTTCTGTAGTTGCGGCGAGCAGGGGCTACTCTTTGTTGCGGAGCATGGGCTCTAGGCACGCCAGCTTCAGTAGTTGTGGCACCCGGGCTTAATTGCTCCACGTCATGCGGGATCTTCCCAGACCAGAGTTCGAACCCATGTCCCCTGCATTGGCAGGTGGATTCTTAACCACTGCGCCACCAGGGAAGTCCAATAATAACAATAATTTTAAAAAGAATGATAATAATAGTACAGCTATGGGCGGCTGTGAGTATTTAAATGAGATTATTGATAGACAGTGCTTGGGAGAGCTGAGCATTCGTGAGTGTTTATTAAATGCCCCCGCCCATCGTTGGCTGCATTGTCAAGCATATTAACTATATTATTAACTGTCCATAAGAATATGGATTTGAGTGCAAATAGTTCTGGGCTGGACTTCCAGCTTCACCACTGAGTAGCCTTGAAACCATGAGCAAATTACTTCAACTCACTGAGCTTCTGTTTTCTTATTTGTAAAATAGTGATAATAATACTACTTACCTTAAGGGGCTGCCATGAGGATTTAGTGAGAAAATATACTTAAATTGCTTGGGAGAGTTTCTGGTACTTAGATATTATCATCATCTTCTTCATTATTATTATTCATTTGTTCCCTAATATCCAAATATATTCTGAAGACAAGCTGAAACAGTAAGCCTGATAAGAGGCATACTTGTGGCATAGACACATATAAAGAATTTTCACATAATTTGATCAAGTGCTGGTGAAATGGGTTTGGATTGTCATGAAATTCCTCCGATGAGCTGGGGAGACCAGGTGCAGGCTCAAGGGAGGCTGTGGAGATGCTCCCCGTGGGCGCCCCCCACCGGCTGGGACCTCCTCCTGCCCCAAAGCCCTCCGTGCTGAGCCCAGGGGCAGGGTGTGTTTGGCTCCTTTGATTTCCTCCTTGAATCTTTCTTCTTGTCTTCCCACCTCTTTTCTGCCAAATTCCATGATTCTTGTTTCCTGTCAGGCTTCTCACCATTTGGAACATGTGGCTACAATACCGCCTCGTGTTCCAGGTAAAATTAAACGTCTGACTCATCCTCTATCAGCAAGAAGATAGAAATGATGGCCTCTGGAGAGGAAAGGGCTCTTTAATAGCTGGCCCAATCTCTCTTCTTAGTTTGCTGAGTCCAGACTTCATTTCCTACCATTAAGAGATTGGTTTGCTTATCTGATATTCTGCAGGTTAAATTACCGGGCATCCACGGTGATGGGGCTTGACAAACCTGCTTTTCCTATTGCTTGCTACCCACACCCTTTCACTTCTGCTAACTCCTTCACAATGAACAGAAGGGAGCCTATCCGCCGATCAGGAATTACAAGAACATGTGTTATAGATATCAGCGGGGTACTGCTTAGCATAAAACGTGATAAGGCCGAGGTGTTGCTTCCGCTCAAGTTCTTAAGAACTGAGGGTCTCTTCTCCCAAACAAGCCGGATTGGAAGCTTTGTCTTTCCTTCCACTTTCCCACGTGCCCATATGGGGGCCGCTGGGGAGTAAATAACACAGGTGACTCAAGCTCTTGTGTTCATACGTTCCTTCTTGTGAACCTATGGGGTCCATGGGATCACTTCATCCAGCCTTTTCCTTCTGCTGATAAGGAAGCCATAACATATGGTGACAGCTGGATTCTAGCCGAGCTGAGACCAGAGCCCAGGTCTCCTGACTCTCAGGCCATTACCCTTTCCTCCTTACAGCTCTGCTTGCCATCCCTGCTCGTGGCTGGAGCGGATTCTCCATGGTGCCTTTTCTGATTGTTCTGGGCAGCCAGGACTCATTCGGGAGGAGCCCGACCTGTCTTCTCACCCTGGTGTCCTAGCTATTGTTTGGCCTTCTCTGTGCATGCCATCCTCTGCAGACCTAAAGATTTCCCCCAGTGGCTTGTGGTCAGGACAGATGCTTATTTGGGTGAGGAATTGGGCTGCCTGAATATGACTGGCAGAAGGCTTTACGGTGAGGAACAAGGAGTCACTGCAGGTTTTTTCAGCTTGGGTAGGGCCCACAGCCCAAGTTCCAGTAGGAAGGCTGACTCTGAACCTGGTCAGAAACCAAGCAAGCCACCAGGCCTGAGGCCTACCTGCCACCCTTCCTCTCCATCAGCCAGAGTCCGGCAAGGCCAGTCTGAGGAGTGACCTGACGCCTTTGACCCATGGTTGTGGTAGGTTGAGTCAAGGGGTGATGATCAGCATTGTGTCCCAGGAAACACTGATATTGGGCCGCAACGATTTGTACAAAGCGGGTGACCAAAGACAGGACGCCTGGGGTCAACGCTGGGAATCAAAGCACAAAAGGCTGTCAGAAAACCAGACAAGAGCTCCTGGAGAATGTTTGTTTGAGCAGGACTGTCCTTTCTAGGCCAAGACAACTTGGCATCTCACTTCCTCTTCCCTACAGTTCTCTGAGGGGGATGTTATTCTCCCCATTGTAAAGGTCAGAAAACTGAGACTTGGAGAAGTTATTTGCCAAAGTCAGGAAGCTAGTAAGTGTCAGAGTCAAGACTAGAACCCAGGTCTTCTGATTCCAAAGCTCTTCTTCTGTCCACGTCACCTTTTAGAGAAGTCCACCTCCATTCACCAGAGAACTCTGATTGTCATGTGTGGTGTGGCATTCGTAATCATGTAATCAAACATGCAGTCCTGGATGGGTGTCCCTGACGGCGCTGTCCAACTCAAAATACATTGATTTCCTTTGTCACGGTGGTACTCAAATGGTGCCCTGAGAAGGTCACCTCACAGGGACTTGAGTGGGGACAAAAAAGGAGGATGGGATGGGCACAGGCCACCTGCTGTCTGCACTCAGCCCCAAGTCCTCTCTCCACCATCCCTTCAATCAGAGCTGCTCCATTTCCATGGGTTAGGATCCCGTGTTTGAAAAAGGTTTCAACAACCTCTGCTCTTTCAGATGATCCAGCTTCTGGTTCAACATTTGCATGAGAGGAAACTCACAAATTAGGTGGACTTCAGGGTCTTCCAGAGCTGAGCAAATGAGGATGTCTGGGAAGTGACCATGACATTGTCTTCTGGGTTGAAGAGCCCTGCAACACCAACAGAAGTGTGATGCTCTGAAGCGAGCACAGCCACAGGAGTTAACAGCTGCCTTAGAATTTCCTCACATTCATTCGTTCACTTGAGAATATTTAAATTAGAACCATCTACATCTGGTCCAGCAATCTGACTTTCGCAGAGGCCCAAGTAGACACTGTTGTGGGACAAACAGGACAATCTCTCCAAGGTCACCCTCAAAAGACCAGAGAAGAGCACCCTCAGATCCCAGACAGTGATCTGTCAGGCATGAACTTAGCTAACCTTTTTAATAGTGATGTTATTCATGTTTTTGGCTGTCATCACTTCTTGACCGAACAAGCTCAGTAAATTGCTCCCACCTATGCAATTCCTTCCCTGTCCTATATTTATGTCCCTCACTTTCTAGGGGTAACTCTAGGTGTCGTGAGCTGGGAAACAAGCTCAACCTGATGTGCCTGAAGCACCAGTTGAACAAATAATTCTGGAACTGACCGTTCTGACCAATGACATCATTGCAAATGCACACTGGCTCAGGTTTTCAGTCCCTTAAAACCCTTCTTCTCACCACTGTTCTGAAATCTTAGGCATGCGAAGTAGTTTTTCTATTCCTTAGACAACTGAGCATCTGGAGTATTTCTGAGCAACCGGAGTAGGGGGTGTTGACTGTTCCCCCCTCTTTGACATGGGTTCCTTCACATATTCTCACCTTTATCAGTCTAGCCAACCCCATGCACGTTTAGAGAAATGCAAACCATCTGTTATCTTTCCATATTCTGAGGCCAGAAAAATCTCATTTTGACCATCTCTGTACAAGCTGTTGGCAATTCCAGAACCTCTTTGATGCCCTTTAATATCTTCTACTGGAGAGGTACCTCAGTTGACAGACATCAGGAAGGAATAAGGGCAGAGTTTTGGATAAAGGAGGCCAGATAACTAAGAGTATAACCCTTTAAGCCCCAAAGAGTTTTAAACTTTGTAACCATTGCAACCCAAATTTCTCCATATAGATAAACACAGGCCTGGGGTTAAAAATCTGGTCTCACAGACTGTAACAAATGATATTTCTCTGTGCTGGCCTCATCTGCTGGTACGAGGCCGTGGTGACCATGAAGATGAGCTGCTTAGACTTCTTTCCATGGGAGTATGATTGTCTGAAGGCTCCAACGCTGCCCCTCTGTGTCTACTGTCACGTATGTACCATGGCTGTGTTTCCCATGGGCTGCTCCCAGCCAGTGACTGAGCAGGATGGGGTTCCTGAGCGTGGCACGACATGGGACTCCTCAACCAGGAGATGTTGGCTCAAGGACTCCCCATCAGCCTGGCTGAAACCATCTGAGAACCGGCCTGCACAGGGGTCAGACATGCACCATGGTGTGAAGGCTTTCCCCGCCCTCCCCGACTCCTCCTTTTTTCCCTTCACAGGCATTGCCGTCAATGAATTCCTTGCACATTTAATTTTGACAGGATGTCTGCTTCTTTGAGAACCTGAACTAACACAGGAACCACTGTCCTGCTCTCCTTCAGAGTCCACTCCACCCACTCCCAGATGTTTCCAGGAGGCATCTCACGTGTAGATGGCTGAGAGGTGCAGGCAACGGTATTTTGAGAGCCTTGAGGAGTTAAGGGAATTAAAATTGGAGTATAAGGATGATTGAAAAAGAGAGCCTCTAGTAAACTTCCAATGCATTGGTTTCAGATCCTGAAGGGCTACACTTGCACAGCGAATATGGACATAGATGAGTCTTCACATAGAACACAGTTTCCAATCACCTCCAGCCCTGAAATGGGATTAGGTTGATCCTTGATTGTTAGAACTTAAACTATCTCCTAGAAACAAATATAAATTCTCTCTGAGGAAAGACGGCATTCCTTTTTTCTTTTTAAATTTATTAAATTTATTTATTTTTGGCTGCATTGGGTCTTCGTTCCTGCACGCAGGCTTTCTCTACTTGCGGCGAGCAGGGGCTATTCTTTGTTGCGGTGCGCAGGTTTCTCACTGTGGTGTCTTCTCTTGTTGTGGAGCACGGGCTCTAGGCCCGTGGGCTTCAGTAGTTGTGGCATGAGGGCTCAGTAGTTGTGGCTCACGGGCTCTAGAGTGCAGGCCCTGTAGTTGTGGCGCATGGGCTTAGTTGCTCCGCGGCATGTGGGATCTTCCCAGACCAGGGCTCGAACCCATGTCCCCTGCATTGGCAGGCAGATTCTTAACCACTGCGCCACCAGGGAAGCCCAAGACAGCATTCTTGTAGGACTTAAATTATCCTATAATTTTGCAACTACAATGTCTGAAATTCAACAAAAGATAACCAAGCACACAATGAGACCAGATAACATTACTAAAATCCATGGAAAACATGAGACAATAGAAACAGAGCCAGAGGAGTTACAGGAAATGGAGTTGCTGCAGATTTTAAGATAAGTGTTCTGACTATATTCAAAGAGAGCAAATACAAGACTGAGAATTTTGTAGAGAAAAATGGGTGGCAGGCATAACATTTGCTCTGGGATAGAGGTAAACAGGTAGACTCCCCTACCTACCTTCGAAGATTCTTCCCTGATGCCCCAGGTAGTCAAGACGCTTCTTCCTCCCTCTGGCTCCCATATGGGAATGGTTTTTGTTTTGTTTTGTTAGCTGCCCTTAATCCACTTCCTATTCTTCAGTCTCCCCCAATTTTCTTCTGGATATAGCCTGGTGGGATTGTTATCAGCTGTCCTCTTCCAGCCAAGGGAACAGCATATGACCCAGGCTAGACCAAGCAGACCCTCTCTCTCCCGTGTGGAAATTGACTCTTGAACTGAATGACCAAGATAAAAAATGGTTGTTTTGTCCAGCAGCTCCTGCCTGGTGACCACCCCTCCCACCCTCCCATCCCCCCACCTCCCCACCCTCAGAGCTGATGGGTGCTACCTATTTTCACCCCTGGTCTCTATGTGGGGCTCTCCACATTCTTTCCATAAGTCCCTTTTTTTGCTTAATTGTGCCAGTGTCAGTTTCTGCTGCTTGCAAACAAAGAACCCTGATGTAGCCCCTACTTTAGTTTTAATCACTTAAAAAGTGTTTATTGAGCACGTACTATGTGTCAGGCACCCCCACCCCCACCAACTAGACATGGGGGATGACACAGTAAAAAAAAGAATATCTGCCTTCCTGAGGCTGTCAGTAAAATGGGAAAGAAAACATTGAATAAATAGTCCCCCAACAGGCCATAGAGTAACAAGTGTGACAAAGGTCAAATTCAAGATATTAAGCAAGTGTGTCTCTAGGATCTTAATTTAGGTTGGGCCCAAGGAGATAGCATAAAGGATGACACATGTAAGCAGAGACCTAAAGACTGAGTGAAGAACATTCCAGGCAGAAGGGACAACCTCTGTAAAGGAAGACCTGAGGCAGGAAGTAGGGTTGCCTGTCTTGAGCTGACCTTGGCCTTTGCTCCTTTATCTGGTGGGACTTGACCAGACCCATTCCAGCCTCTTCCTGGTCTGCCACCACCTGGGGCAATAGTCTTGGTACAGGAACTCAGCTATCTTTCTCCAGGAGCTCCCTGCCCTTTATACTAAGACTCAAGGCAACAAGTCAAGTCGGTCACCTCCAGTGAATGTTAGCAATGTGAGAGGTGTGGTGAATGCTGCGCTGCACCTCCCTGACCCCCGCCCCCGCTTCATGACTGAAGGACTCACTCCCCATCCCTGCTGTGAGTGCCTGCAGGCAGACAACCTTCAGCTGTCAGTCTCACTTCAAAAGCAGGCAGGTCTGGGGCACCATCCCATGTTCAGAACTCTTAAGACTTCCTTTGAGACTACATTGTCTCAGCTCCTCCCTCTGCCCAATGCTGCTTCCTCCCCTCCACTTCCACAGGCTCTGGTCCCAAGAGTGTTCCGTATAACCCTCCTGCATGCTGATCGTCATCTCAGGGTCTGCTTCCTAGGAACCCGCCTTGCAACAGATGGAAGGCACCAGAATCAAGGGTGAGAAGACTGTGTTTGAGCCTGTCCCATCCTTACCGTGTTATCTTGGACCAGCCTCAGTACTTACCACTGCGGTTGGTACCAGGCGCCATGCCTATCACACAGAAGGCAGGTCCACAGTAAGTGTTTGTTGATTCAGACAGTGTATGGAACTTTCTCTGTAAATGTTTTTAAAACCCACACAATTGTCAATCATTATTATTTAGAGTTGGAAAGGGAAAAAAACATAAGACAACTCTAGTGAAAAATGAACTTATATGCGGAATCCAAAAATTTTACAAAGCAATCTACATACGAAACAGAAACAGACTCACAGACATAGACAACAAACTTCTGATTACCAAAGGGGAAAGGGAGGGAGTTGGGAGGGTTAAATTAGGAGTATGGGATTCACAGATACAAAATACAATACATAAAATAGACCAGCAACAAGGATTTACTGTATAGCACAGAGAGCTATATTCAATATCGTGGAATAACCTATACTGGAAAAAATATATGTATATACAACTGAATCACTTTGCTGTGCATCTGAAACTAATACAGTATTGTAAGTCAACTATACTTCAATTAAAAACAAATGTGAAAGAGAGAACTAGATTAAAAGCTGGAGATCCTGGAGCAGGGAGAGTGGGGAAGAAAAAGCCACAGCTGTCCAGAGGAGACATAATGAAGACGAGAAGGAGATCCAGCACTCAGAAAAATGAAAACTGGGACAGGTCAGAGGCACAGAAACCAAAGGGTGAACAAGTGCACAAAAATGTTAAGTGATGACATAAAGCTTCAGATTCCAGAGCAACGTTCTCATTCTCTCTTCCAGAAATGATCCACCGGTCCACAGCAGTCTACTCAGGAAACAGGGAGGGTGCAGGAACATATCTGTCTCTTTCGCCACTGTGGACCCAGGGCTTAAGAAGCTCTTGGTACCCACTGGCACCTGACAACTACTTATTGTTGAATAAGTCTTAGGGGTTTGAAAATAAAGTTGGTAATTTATTGTCACTAATGAAATAGTATGTTAGAAAAATCTGTCTGCCACACACACACCTACGTACCCCATTCTATCCATTCGATCTAGCCGAGTTGCTGAGTATAAACAAAGCTGTTTCCTAGTATATCAGAAGCTGTTTTCCCTATGCACCAGTGCTGGAAGGGAACCCTTGAGCCCCTCCTTACACTTATTTCAGGCCTCTGTACCTCTTTTTTTTTTTTTTGCGGAACACGGGCCTCTCACCGTTGCGGCCTCTCCCGTTGCGGAGCACAGGCTCCGGACGCGCAGGCTCAGCGGCCATGGCTCACGGGCCCAGCCGCCCCGCGGCATGTGGGATCCTCCCGGACCGGGGCACGAACCCGTGTCCCCTGCATCGGCAGGCGGACTCTCAACCACTGAGCCACCAGGGAAGCCCCATCTCTGTACCTCTTTTGATAATTCTTTAAAGAGTATGTAAATGAACCACTAATAGGATGGCGCACTTCTCAATTTAGTCGGGAAAGGGTAAACACACGTTATAGAATATAGATGAGAGATCCGAAGACACATTTTGAAGGGTGTACTAACAGGATATTGGAGGCCGTAGGATTGTTTCAAAATACAACAGTCCCCCTTTGAAGTGAGAATACGTAAAAGCAAGTTATGACCTTTAAGGATTTGGACCTTCTATCTGAGTGGAGACTGTGAATCCACGTGCCCAGTTGGAAGGGTGATCACAATACAATCTCCCCTTCCCACTGCAACCTAACTGTGGTGGCCTGTCATTTTACTAGACGTGACTGTGACATTGGTGCGTCATTGCACAATGATTTGTCTTATCTCCCCACTGGAATGTGAACTTTTTGAGGGTAAAGACTTTTTCTTTAATCTCTGATTCCCTAGCATATTGCAGATTACCTGTTGCGTGGGAGACATTAAAAGCATATTGAAGGAAGGGAGAAGAGGAAAGGGATGAGGGAAGGAGAGGGGAAGGGGTCCGGTAAGACTCCAGGAACTCATTCAGAGTTGTTGAAACACTTAACTCCTGCTGACCTTCAGGTATTATAGCTTTCTGACTCCTGGAGTCCTGGGGCATAGTGAGAAATACAAACAACTGGAAAGAGGAAACTGTTTTGTGAGGAGCTCTACCACTTAAAGCATGTGTGTCAATAGAGGAGGCATTTAACCTCCAAGCCTCAGTACCCCCTTCTGTAAATTGGGAATTATTATTTCTCCTTAAAGAAATCTTGAGTAAGTGAAATAATATATGTGACACCAGTCAACAATCTATTAAGTGCCACGTAATTGTTACTTGTAAGTATTATTACTTGGGAATCAGAACCATCTTCAACTGAACCCTCTCATCTGTTTTATTTGGCAAAACATTATACTTTGAGAGAGTATTTTGAAGGAGGGGGAAAGGTCTCATCTTTCCTTCTTATTTTCAGGATTTTGCTAATGCATTTAATAGTTGCATTGGATGGCTGTCGTTTTTAAAAAATCATCTGGGGGCAACAGTGATTCCAAAGATTGACCAGTGATCTCCAGTTGAATCAGAATCACTTAAGAACTTTATAGGCACATCCCTGGTGGTGCAGTGGTTAAGAATCTGCCTGCTAATGCAGGGCACAAGGGTTCAAGTCCTGGTCCGGGAGAATTCCACATGCTGTGGAGCAACTAAGCCCGTGCATCACAGCTGCTGAGCCTGCACTCTAGAGCCTGCGAGCCACAACTACTGAGCCTGTGCACCACAACTACTGAAGCTTGCGTGCCCAGAGCCTGTGCTCCGCAACAACTGAAGCCACCCCAGTGAGAAGCCCGCGCACCGCAATGAAGAGTAGCCCCCGTTTGCCATAACTAGAGAAAGCCCGTGCGCAGCAATGAAGACCCAACGCAGCTGAAAATAAATTTATTTTTTTAAAAAAAGAACTTTATAAAATACAGATTCCCAAGTCCCAACCCCAAGCAAGTCAATTCAATTGTTCTAGAGTGGGGATGGGAATTCTGTAGTTCGAAAAGCTGCCCAGGTGAGTCTGATGAGCAGCCAGGTCAGGAATTCTGGACAGGCTTCTTTTTTCCATTTAAAGCTGTCAGAAGACCTTCAAGGTCAGGCCTGAGAGCTTATGAATATGACCCTGATTGCTGGCTGATTGCCTGGAAAATTCTATGAGGGTTCATGGCATGAGACTTTGTTATTTGAAACTAATAATGTTATAGTAGAAATGCTAGCATGAGCGTGACATTTCCGTAACCAATTCACAGGTAGGCATTTGGACCTAAAATCCAAGCTCTGGGGTTAGAGTGGGAGATAGGGAGCTTAGGAGGGCTTAGAAAAAGCATTTCAGTTGCTTCTGTAGTATTTCCTCAGCTTCAGGAGGAAATGGCATAACACGTACTTCCATCCATTTCCCAGGGATGTTTTGATCTGAAAATTAATGTGAAAAATGAATGGTGCCTTGGACTTCTTGGAAAGACTCATGTGCATTAACATCTGTTTGTTCAGGGACATATTTCTCTCCAGGGTTACTATCCATCACAAATCTTGTAAAAAAAAAAAAATGCTCTGTTCAAATTCTCATACTTGGCTGGTGGGAATGCAAACTGGTATAACCACTTTGAAAAACTATTTAGTAGTACCTAGTAAAACTCAACATTTGCATAACCTGTTTCACTCCTATACGTATACCGAAGAGAAATGCAAACATATGTTTATCAAAAGACATGTATTAGAAAGGTCCTAGTTTCCCTGATCATAATAGCTCGAAACTGTGAACTACCCCCATGACCATCCACAGTAGAATGGATAAGTAAATCATTGCCTGTTCACACAACGGAGTCCAATATAGCAAGGAAAATGAATTATTTACAAGTACATGCAAAATTAGATGAATTTCAGATTCCTGAGTTTAAATGAAAAAAGCTAGACTTCAATGCAAAGTTAAAATCAACCCCAAGGATTTATAGCCAAAGTATAGTTGATGATGTTCACTAAGGGAAACTGACATTTATTTCCAAAAGGACCCCTTTCTTTTCAAAGATGCCCACACACTGGGAAGAGCCCACGCACTGCAACCCCTGAACATTCCTTTCCCAGTTGACCATTTTGGTTGACTTTAGAGATGTCTGACCAATAAAGTGCTTGAAACAAGATAAGCCCATAAGGCATATTTTACAAAAGCTTATGAGTTGATAATTCAGCGATGCCTTCCAAAACGAAGGAAAATGTTTCCTCCATGTTCAGAGTAATTTCTTTTTCACCTCAAAACCCACCTTGAACAGAGCTCAGAAAGAGGTGCTGTTTAACTGGACAGCTGAGACAGGTGTTCAGAAACTACCATGAAAAAAAAAGTCACATTTCAAAGCATTTGAAAAAAGCCTGGCCATATTTTTGTGTAAATGCTTTTTAAAATTCCTTCTCAAAATGTCTTCTCTTTTTACAAAAATGATGTGTGTTCATTTTTAAGTCAATTGGTACAGAACACTACAAAGCAAAAGTCAATATATTAAATAAAAATCACCCATGTCACCTCCCCAAGTAACTATTATTAGCATTAAGTGACTATCATTCCAACAAGTCTCTAGGCAGAGGTAGGAATTATTTTGTAAACACGGGTGCAAACTTTAAAAATAAATGACAAAGGAACATTGCTTGGGAAATCTCTGTTCATCTCTGTGGTGGAGGAGAGAGAGGAACTTGTGCTTTCAGAGGTTGTAAAAGAGCCTCTTTCTGGTCCTTCCCCTGATGAGATGAGTGCTCTGATAACGAAATAGTTGGAATTCTAAGGAAAATAGTGCCTTTTCGATCAAACAGTTGGCCTAACTCAGAGGTGGGAGGAGGGATGGAAAGGAGGGAAACAGCCTCTAGTTCCCCTTGGGGACTTTCTGAAAGAAACCGCCGAGGTGTAGACCATCACAGAGCAAAGAAGGGAAGAGGAGGTTTGACTCTGAGTTACGGCCAAAGCAATAAACTGCCAGGGGGCCTGAGGGGAACTTCAGATGACTGGGAGAATGAAGACTTGGAGGTTTTGAAAAATGATCCTGGATGCGATCAAAGAAAAGAAACAGAATAAAATAGTGTGTCATTGGTCTAACTGCTTTCACTCAAAATGACTTCAGCTTCTTCTATCATTTTTAAGAGATGTCTTGGGGCTTCCCTGGTGGTGCAGTGGTTGAGAGTCCGCCTGCCGATGCAGGGGACGTGGGTTCGTGCCCCGGTCTGGGAAGATTCCACATGCCGCGGAGCAGCTGGGCCCGTGAGCCATGGCCGCTGGGCCTGCGCGTCCGGAGCCTGTGCTCCGCAATGGGAGAGGCCACAACAGTGAGAGGCCCGCGTACCGCAAAAAAAAAAAAAAAAAAAAAAGCTGTCTTGGAAGCGCAGATTAAATGTGCTAATTCTTGGACGTCATCTGTTTACAAGTAAACTGAGCACAAAAATAAAATTCCGATTTGTTGCATGGATCCTTCTCCAATTGGGTTGAGCAAAATTTTCACAAGATGAGGATCCTTTTAACTGAGGGGATGGGGGAGAGTAAGGTGCCAATCCTGCCTTTCCAGCAATCTGAGATGCTGCCCATCGAACCCTGGGGACTGAATTTATCCCCTACTGGCCTAAGCTGTCGAGGACACTCTGAGATTGAGAAGGAAAAAGTTCTCTCCTGCCCAGAAGTTTTTCAAGTGTAAGGGTTTACAATTTGCAGCCATTAGAGCAAAAAGAACTTACAACTTCATTTTCATACCAAAATCTCAAGTTGATGTCCAACTTTGGTACTGTTCTCACTGGTTAATGATAGAGCAGACCCAAGCCACTGAGAGCCCACCGTCCCTGAACATGTAGGTGCCCTGCACGGTCCATGAGCTTCACATGTGTTAGCCCAAGTAGCTCATAACTCTCTAAGGCAGGCACTATATTAAGTCCCCTACATACGAACAAATTCTGTTCAGAGAGTGCGTTCGTAAGTCCAACAAAGTTAGCCTAGGTACCCAAATAACACAATCGGCTATATAGTACTACTGTAATAGGTTTATAATACTTTTCACATAAATAATACATAAAAAACAAACACAAAAAATAAACATTTTTAATCTTACAGTATAGTACCTTGAAAAGTACAGTAGTACGGTACAACAGCTGGCATAGAGGGGCTGGCATCGAGTGAACAGGCAAGAAGAGTTACTGACTGGAGGAGGGAGAGGAGGTGGGAGACGGTAGAGCTGAAGGATCCTCAGCAAGGGGAGACGGAGGGCAGGCTGCAATCTCACTCACGCCTGACGTTGATGGAATGCACATTTGGATCTTCGAAAGCTAGCAACTTGAAGGTTCGTATGTAGGGGACTTACTGTATTACTATCCCCATTTTACAGGTGAGGAAATGGAGGCAAAGAGAAGTTAGGCCCAAGGTCACAGAGCTAGTGTGTGAGACTCCAAAGTAGACACTGAGCAAAGGGCCTGGTTCCAAAGACCTGACTCGTGAACACTGAGGGCGATTAAAGTTAGGAGAGAGACCACATTTCCTTAGGACCAATCCGACGTCCCCACTGTAAGCTCTCCAGTTATTTCAAGTGGCTTTGGAGTCGCCAAATCCCACAGGACACTCCCCCTCACCCCCCGGGGTTTATTATATCGGGTGTTGGCCTCCTGACCTTGCACCACAGCGTGACCTCAGCTCCTCCGCAGGAAGTGAGAGGTGAACGCGTGCGGGAGTGTATATACCTGTGTGTGTGTGTGCATGTGTGCAAGTGTGCGTGAATCACGTATGTGTGTGAATGAGTGCATGTGAGCGTGTGGTATGGATTTATGTAAGTGCAGGGGTTGTGACTGTGTGAGTGCATTTGTGAGTGTGTGGGGGTGATGGATGTAAAGGTGAGTATTTGCACTTGTGAGTGTGTGTGTGAGTGTGAATGAGTGTGTGAGTGAAAGTATTGAGAGTAAATGTGTGTGGTTGTGAGTGTGTCTGAATGCATGTAGATGTGTGTGCATAAATGTGTTTGAGAGGGGGGATGTGAGTGCACGTAAGTGTGCCTGAGTGCATACGTGTGCATGTGTGCCTGTTTGAATGACACAGGTAAGTGTGCTTGTGTGTGTGTGTGTGTGTTTGTGTGCTGCTCCCAACTTCCTTTACTGGCGGCCAGATCAAGTGACACATGAGCTCTGCCCTCTGACGAGAAAGCTTGAGGAAGTTGTCCAAGGACAGCGCCGGCCACGGAGAGGGAGGAGGTCAGCTCTGGGCCACGCGGACTCTGACGGTGGGAGCACAGCACGCCCACAAGGGCCACCACCGGCCTAGCTTCCTGGACCACTCCCGTGAGCACTCCCTTCCTTGGGGTCTTGTGGGGTTTCCTTCTCTCCTAGTCGAGTGGGGTGAAGAGGGAAGTAAGCGGTCAGGTGCTAGAGAGGGAGCAGCTCAGGCTTCGGAGTCAAACAGACTTCAGCTCAAATTCCTGCTCTGCCTCTGGACACGAAGGGGCTGTGGGCAAGCTCCTTAATGCATCTATCCTTGGCTTCCCGACCTGATAAGGGAGAGCAATGATACCCAGAACAAATGTCTGTGGTGAAGATCAAAGGGGCCAGTGCACCTAAAACAACAGCAACAACAAAAACCAGAAAAAAAAAACACAACAGCTAGGCCTAACACTCTGCACAAAGTATATGCCCAACTGATGATATTACTGTTCCAGCGAACCGGTAAGATCACCGTTTCTTTCTTCCAAGTTGCCACTTTGGGTCAAATCCATGGCTCTCACAGTGGAGCCAGGCACTACTGGAGGTTTAGAGAAGCTCTTTGGTTCATCTTAATTATGCATTAGGGCGCTTGGGAAGCCATTTGCAAATGAGGCCCCAGGCTTGGGAAGAGTTAATATACCAAAACAGTGACGACAGGAAATCAGCTCTTTGCTTTGCAAGAGGAAAGTAGAAAAGCTCCTCTTACCCAACAAACCCAATTCGACACTGAAAATTCTGACTGGAGTGAAATACGGCTCTTTAAAAATGAAACACTACACCTGTAAGTGGGAGTTGATTGCCCAGCTTTTCAAGGACCAGAAAGTGAAATAAAGAAAGGAACTCTCGACAGGGAGGCCACCGTGTCTCGGAGGAGAACTGAGTCAGAACAATGGCTGACGAGGCCACCTGCCTTCGAGGCGGGAACTGAGTCAACAGAGGCACTGAGCAAACAGTCGGGCTTTAGTGTTCTAAATCAGTTTGAACAGTGGTTAAAGCTTGTGGGCCGAGGAGCCCTGAAAGCCTGCACACATCCTCTATTAAGTCTGAGCCGGTCTCCCGGGGCCGACGCTGTTTACTCAGTGTCTTTCATTGCAAAATGGCCGCCCCGCTAGGGTCGTAAGCTGAGCTGCGCGGAGCCGGGCCGGAGGAGGCTGGCTCCCCTGCCCGCAGTGAAAGTGTGGGCTGCACATTCTTCACAGAGCGGGGCTTGGGGTTCCATAACGCCAGTAAAGTGGAAGCCTGAGGTGAAGAGCGCACAATGGAAGGACAAAAGTCATAAAACACACCCTGTCGGGAAGGGGCCTTGGAAATAGCTTTCAAGATTCTTTGCTGCAAGGTGGGGACAGGGCCTGAGAAAAAGAGGATGGATTTCCCAAGTTCCAGGTCGCTCTGAGCCACGCTCAGCCAGCAATGCTCTTCCGTCTGCCATCTGTGGACTTGAGGATGCCTCCACGTCAGCAATTCAGAGGCCTTTAGAATTGGGGCAGTTTAGAACTAAAGAACCTCAGGAATGGGCATTATGGTCTCGCACGTGAAAAAGGGCATGACGCCGTGTCAATGAGTGAACAATGTTTACGGCGTTCACAAGAGGTAGCTTTGTCATCGTGAAAAGCTGGAAATATTTTGGGGGAAGTGGCGGGGCAGGGTGGATCCCATAAGAAACCCTAATTTCACAGCATTTCATGTTTTTCGGGCACTAAGGAAGTGGAGAGGCGACCAGTGGGGCCCCAGAGGACACAGCGCCCATGCAGGTGCAAGGCGCTATTCCACACAGACGGGCTTTGCCCTCAGTGCCTTCCTATGTCTCATGGTGACCTGACTCCCACCCCAGAACAGTGAGGAGGATTTTCTGGAGCTGAGACCCAAGTAGATCGTAAGAAGTAAGAGGGTATCAACACCCGCTCCCAACCTTACCCAGGCCTGGCCTCTTCTAAATCTTCCTATGTTGCAAAATGTCTTCTTCCTCCCTTCTTCCATCAAAATCCCATTCCTTCAGTACAGTGGTTCTCAGCTGGAAGGGATTTTGCACCCCCAGGGGCACTTGTCACTGTCTGGAGACATTCACAGTGATTCCAGCCAAGGACCGGAGGGCTACTGGCACCTCCTGCGAGTAGAGGCCAGAGATGCTGCTAAACATCTTACAGGGCACAGGGCAGCTCCCCACATCAAAGAATTATCCAACCCAAAATGTCACCAGGACCGAGACTGAAAACCCTGCTTTCGTGTACTGAAATCACAGCTACATTCTTGAAAAGCATCTATTTGAGCTAATTCACAATATGGTTTTTTTTTTTTTTTGTGGTACGCGGGCCTCTCACTGCTGTGGTCTCTCCCGCTGCGGAGCACAGGCTCCGGACGCGCAGGCTCAGCGGCCATGGCTCACGGGCCCAGCCGCTCCGCAGCGTGTGGGATCTTCCCGGACCGGGGCACGAACCCGTGTCCCATGCATCGGCAGGCGGACTCTCAACCACTGCGCCACCAGGGAAGCCCCACAATATAGTTTGAATGGCTGATAGTCCATGTATAACCTTCCAGGGTGAGTTGGTTTTTAAGAAAGGTTCTCACTTTTTGGCAAGCTTTTAAGTCATATGAGAAAGAAAGTGAAGACTTTTGAGAAGTTATGGGGAAAAATGTTTTGTATGTATGTGTGGAGGAGGCCTTCCTGGCTATTCCTTCCTTCTCATCACGAAGGCACCTAACTACTTGTCCTGTGGGTAGAAAGACCAGTTCTGTGCACTCGTTCTGGCAAGAGCTGAAATAAGGACCCAGGAGTGCCGCTTCTTCTACCTGCACTCGATGGGAGGCACAGCATTGATTTACATAACATCCTGGTCCAGGTCACCGTGTGATGGGAACGATTCGAAGTAAAAAGCCTGAAGGGATAACAAAGGTTGGCATGAAGAATGTGTACACTAGCCCCTAATGCTTACTCCCACACAGTTCTCAGTCAGCTGGTTGCAAGAAGGCACTAAATGCATCTCTTAGGTCAAGGTTTCTCAATCTTAGCTGCATGTAAGAATCCCCTGAGAAGGCTTAACAAATTCTGATGCCCAGAGTGACCTCAGGCTATTTAATGAAAATCCCTAGAAGTAAAATCCAGGCATTAAGGTTTTGAAGTTAAATTTTTATTGAAGTATTACGTACATATATAAAGTGCATGTATCTTTAGCAATTCCATTTCTGGAAATACACCCCCCAAGATTGCAAGCAGGGTCTCAAAGAGATATTTATAAATCCATGTTCATAGCAACATTATTCCCAAGAGCAAAAATGGTGGAAGTAACCCAAATGTCCGTCAGTGGGTCAATGAATAAACAAACTGTGGTCTATACACACAATGGAACATTACTGAGCCTTCAAAAGAAAGGAAATCCTGACATATGCTACAATATGGATAAAACTTGAGGACGTTATACTAAGTGAAATAAACCCGTCACAAAAATACAAAGACAGGTGTTAACAATCTGACTTATATGACGTACCCAGAGTAGTCGAATTCGTAGATGTAGAAAGTAGAGTAGTGGTTGCCAGGGACTGAAGAGAGGGTCAGATGAGGAATGATTGCTTGATGGGTATAGAATTTCAGTTTTGTAAGATGAAAAGAGTTCTGGAAATTGGTTGCACAACAATGTTATGTACTTAATACTACTGAACTATATACTTAAAAATCGTTAGGATAGCAAATTTTATGTTATGTGTATTTCACCACGATTTTTAAAGAGTGTATATATAAAAAACACAGTTTGATGAATTTTTACAAAGTGAACACAATTGTATAACCAGCACCCATATGAGGAAATGAAATATTACAAGCACCCCATAAGGCCCCTTTATTTCCCCTATATACCCCCTCCCTGTCCTATCCCTACCCCAAGGGTAATGATATTCTAACTTCCAACCCATAGCATAAGTATAATTTTTAATGGAGCTGCAATAGTTTATGAATGTATCATGTTTTATTTAACCATTCCCCAGTCCTTTAATTGAACTTGGAAGATACTTTTTAAAAAATACATGAGGGGCCTTCCCTGGTGGCACAGTGGTTAAGAATCCGCCTGCCAATGCAGGGGACACGGGTTCGAGCCCTGGTCCAGGAAGATCCCACATGCAGCGGAGCAACTAAGCCTGTGCGCCACAACTACTGAGCCTGCGCTCTAGAGACCACGAACCACAACTACTGAAGCCTGTGCACCTAGGCCCGTGCTCCGCAACAAGAGAAGCCTCTGCAATGAGAAGCCCGCCGTGCCGCAACTAGAGAAAGCCCCAGCGCGGCAATGAAGACCCAACACAACCAAGAATAAATAAATAAATTTGTAAAAAAAAAAATACAAAAATAGGGCTTCCCTGGTGGCGCAGTGGTTGAGAGTCCGCCTGCCGATGCAGGGGACACGGGTTCGTGCTCCGGTCTGGGAAGATCCCACATGCCGCGGAGCGGCTGGGCCCATGAGCCATGGCCGCTGAGCCTGCGCGGCCGGAGCCTGTGCTCCGCAACGGGAGAGGCCACAACAGTGAGAGGCTCGTGTACCACAAAAAAAAAAAAAAAAGAAAAATACAAAAATAAAAAATACATGAGATGCTTTGGGCATAGATCTTTGTCCACATCTCTGCTCTTTTAAAATAGATTGATTCTTAGACGTGGAATTTCCAAGTCAAATGGTGTGAAAATTTTAAAGACCCTTGTTTCTTACAGGCATCAGTATTTTTAGAGGTTTCCAGGGGATCACGATGTGCAGCCACGGTGGAGAATCACTGCATTAATTTATGGATTGCCCCTGATTAGATCCCTAAGGAATATACCTCAAACCACCACTGATTATTGGACTTGATCCCAGTGGAAATTCTTTACGGATTGAAAGGATGCAGAAGTAGCAGTTGGGATGTCTTTATCTGTAAGGAATGCTAGACAGTTGAGCATCACTTTAACAACATTTTTTGTTCTCCCCAAACAAGAAATCCTGGGTCAGTAGATAAACAAAGAATTTGAAGTTAAGAAGCAAACTAAATGTATTCTCTTTCAAATCCTTTTAGAACAACATGTGTATCTAGCCAGGGAGAGGGGGCATGGAGTAGGAATGGGAGAGAATCTAAGTGAATAAATCATAATGTCTTAGGCCAGATACCTGATTAAGTATTTAGAATTTATTATTTCATTTAATTTAAAACACACACAAATGGAACAGTCTGTCTCTATTTCACTTGAGATTCAAGTAAGAGATCTCAATGATGTTTCCAGGATAATACAGTTAGCCAGCAAGGGCCAGGGAACCAACATAATCTCAATCCTGGTGACTTGGGCACTTATCCTTCCCAGGTCACTTTTGAGATACTTTGTCAAATGATCTCAAAGGTTTATTTTAAATTTAGCCATTGACTTGAGTGCCATTTCAATGGTCTACTGGATGCAGGACAAAAGAATAGATCTGAAACCAATGGAATTAGCTATAGCTTCAGCAGTGAGTCAAGGATTAAGGCCCATTTAACAAAAATTTTGTGACTTAGCCCACTAAAGCAGACTCCGGGCTGTTGGATTCCAAGCCCGCCAGAGTGCCAAGGACGCCTTCTTCCCTGTGGGTGACGGAGGCATAAAATTCAGTTGCCATTTCTTCATGATAAGACAGTCATGGCGGTCATGGTCCTTCTGAGCTCAGAGCCTTTCCAGGAGCATTTCTGTCTTCTCGACACTTCTCAGCCATAGATTCCACCCATTTCAATTTCTTGTCCTATCACACCAACAAAGTCTTTTCTGTGTCCAGCCAGGAAGTGGAGGAACCCGGTAGCTTAATTGAGATGAGCTTACCCAACATGACGCAGAGGGAGCTTCCTTCTCCCAGTCTGTTAACAGCATTTTCACTAATGTTAAAATGCTTAATAAGAAGAGCAAATTAACATTGCCAGGAGAACTCCAGAATTTTCTGACATTTTAGAGTTGACATTCTGAGCCTCCACCTTTCCTCAACAAGGTAGTTAGCATTTAAGAAGTTCTGAGATTAGGAGCTTTTTTCTCCAGAGAGCAACATTTGCTGTAGTCTGCAAAGATGGCCACTACCGAAATGTCAGATAAATCTAGAATGTTTTCTCAAAACATCCAGGATACGCTTAATTAAATGCTACCTATCTCTCACACTCTTACAACTATTAGCCCAGACTCTTCTCTATGTATATTCACACAGAAATTTTTTAAAATCTCTGTACATTTCTGAAGGGGGAATTTTATGTGACCTTTTTTTTTCAATATTCACAATTTTAAATGTGAATAAAATTGATGTGACCAGCAATGTCAATTTTGGATTAAAAAAAAAATGACAGTTTGGGCTCCCCTGGTGGCGCAGTGGTTGAGAGTTCGCCTGCCGATACAGGGGACACGGGTTCGTGCCCCGGTCCGGGAAGATCCCACATGCCGCGGAGCGGCTGGGCCCGTGAGCCATGGCCGCTGAGCCTGCGCGTCTGGAGCCTGTGCTCCGCAACGGGAGAGGCCACAACAGTGAGAGGCCTGCGTACCGCAAAAAAAAAAAAAAAAAAAAAAAAAAAAAAAAAAGACAGTTTAATGAGTCTGGAAACTGGATAGTAGTTTTGAAAGGACAAGAAAGAAATTATTTCATTTCTTCAGAGACAAAACTATTTAAAACTACACATTTCTGGGTATTAATTTGTCAATGTCATTTTGCTAAGTGGATTAAATCCATCATCCTCTCTGTTCGGTTCCAATAACGTCAGCTGGAATGCAAGCAGCACATTTAGATTGCGTATCAGTGGAGATACTAATGGCAAGGACAGACTATCCAATAAATATTTAACTCTGAATTTTTCAACATTTATTTAACCAGCAGATATTCATCCATCCAAATCCACCAAGGGTGACAGTGCTTGTATCATCACACGGTTTCCGTTTATACATTCTTCTACGATGCATAAACACATGCAAAGGCAAAGAGAGAAATAAGGACACAACTTCACAACATGATAAAGACGTAACAAATGCTATATGCAAACCTTTTCTTCTGTATCAGTTTTGATTCAGGGTTTTTCCTACCCTTTTCAAGTAAAATTTAGTTCTTTACCTAATTTTTAATTTCTTCATTGATGTTGAGACACAGAAGAACCAAAAATGATAACTAATATCAAAAGGGATCATATGGTTTTTGTAAAAAGCAGGGAGCTATTTTCACTGTGGGGTGCCTGCTGACATCTTTTTTTAATTTTTTTTTTTGGTACGCGGGCCTCTCACTGTTGTGGCCTCTCCCGTTGCGGAGCACAGGCTCCGGACGCGCAGGCTCAGCGGCCATGGCTCACGGGCCCAGCCACTCCGCGGCATGTGGGATCTCTCTGGACCGGGGCATGAACCCGTGTCCCCTGTATCGGCAGGCAGACTCTCAACCACTGCACCACCAGGGAAGCCCCAGCTGACGTCTTGTTAGTTCTCATGAAGGCCAGGTCTGTTTCTCCCAAAACAGCTGGGTGGGAAATGAAAGGCATGTTTAACAAATCCACTTCACCCTTAGCCTATAAGGGTCAGCCAAGCTGCTGCTTTGTGCTCTCCAGAACAGTCCTGACAGGTTTGTCCTTATGCTGATTTTTTTTCCTGCCGTGTAACCAGCTAAATCATGGCTGAAGGGACGTCAGCCCAGCCTTCCCGAGGTCTGCCCCCCCTCATCTCCTAATAGCCTGTGGCCTTAGCTCTGAAGACTTCAGCCAGTGATGTGCTGGTAAATGTTTAACATCAGGCTCTTCAAAAAGAAAATTCCCTCAGTGTAGATAAACCCATCATGGCCAATTTCAAGCTATCAACGTGAGGTCACTGAACACGGAATTGGGAAGAGATTTGTGTAACTGGCCTGGCATTCTGGCACGATCTGGCTTCAGCACACCTCTTGCTTTAGGCCTGGAGACCAGCTCCCTAAAAACTGTGCCAGAGTTTCATACCTTCTCTTCCTACTGAGTTGGGAGGTGGAGGGGCCAGGCCCACTGCTGACTTAGCCAAGCAGGAAAGTACCTGAGACAGAAGGCGAATCTCACAGGCTGTGGTGCCTTATTTTATAACTTTAACGACTCTTCTGTCCTACTTCTCCCCCAGAGAAAATAAGAAACCAGCATCATGGAAAAAGTAGCCCATGAATATCATTAGCATGTAATTATGCCCACTGTGTTACCATTACTGGAAGTCATTACCTGGAGCATAGTTTGCGGGTTAAATGTGGTAGGAAATTACATTCAAATTCAGACCTGATGGGAATTGGCTTGTCCATTTTTTAAAAAGTGATTCAGTTATATATATACATTCTTCTCAGATTATTTTCCGTTATAGGTTAGTACAAGATACTGAATATAGTTCCCTGTGCTATACTGGCTTGTCCATTTTGATCTAAATTAATAAGTAAAAAGGATTAAACTGTCACAGAAAAGAAAGAAAAAGATCTCGAGTCCTACCAAGTATCCAGCAAAGCAGAGGAAAAGATTTTGATTAGCTAGAAGTAGAAAATTTTCTCTTCAAACCTTATCTCAAATCTATAGATGAACTGCAGTGTAAATTTAGGACACCCTGGACATCATATATTCATGTTTGCAACATGAATCATAGCCAACTAATAAATATACTTTTTTCATCATGTGTGTGTATATATATACTTTTTTCTTATATGTATCTTTTACATTAATATGTAAAAGATATATATATATATGCTGCCTAGAACTGTGAATTTTCTCTAAATTGTTTGGAAGAACAAATTGTGAAATAAATCTGTATTGTGCTTTCACAGTGTTGGAGGACTGTGTGGAGAAATGACTTAAAAGTAGTTTGCCTAATTTCTTTTTTTTTTCTTTTTTTAAAAATTGAAGTATAACTGATTTACAATAGTGTATTAGTTTCAGGTGTACAACATAGTGATTCAGTATTTTTGCAGATTATAATAATTACAAGATGATGGCTGTAATTCCCTATGCTATACAATCTATCTTTGTTGCTTATCTATTTTTTTAGTAGTTTGTATCTCTTAATCCCATACCCCGGCTTGCCGCTCCCCCCTTCCCTCTCTACTTTGGTAACCACAAGTTTGTTTTCCATATCTGTGAGTCTGTTTCTGTTTTGCATATCCATTCATTTGTACTACTTTTAAAATTCCACATATAAATGCTATTATACAGTATTTAGCTTTCTCTAACTTATTTCACTAAGCATAATAATTTCTAGGCCCATCCATGTTGCTGCAAATGGTATTATTTCACCCTTTTTTATTAGTTTGCCTAATTTCTTCTTTTTTTGATATAATCTCTTTATTTTTTAAATTGAAGTATACTTGATTTACAATATGATGTTAGTTTCAGGGGTACAGCACAGTAATTCCCATACACAAATATATATATATATATTAGTTTTCAGATTCTTTTCCCTTACAGGTTACTATAAAATATTGAGTATAGTTCCCTGTGCTATATAGTAGGACCTTGTTGGTTATCTACTTTATATATAGCAGTGTGTATACATTAATCCCAAACTCCTAATTTATCCCTCCCCCCACCCTTTCTTTGGTACCCATATGTTTGTTTTCTATGTCTTTGAGTCTCTCTCTGTTTTGTAAATAATTTTTTTTTCAGATTCTACATATAAGCAATATCATATGATATTTATCTTTCTCTGTCTGGCTTACTTTACTTAGTATGATAATCTCTAGGTCCATCCATGTTGTTGCAAATGGCATTATTTCATTCTTTTTTATGGCTCAGTAATATTCCATTATATATATATATGTCACATCTTCTTTATCCATTCATCTGTCAATGGACATTTAAGTTGCTTCCATGTCTTGGCTAGTGTAAATAGTGCTGCAATGAACATTGGAGTGCATGTATCTTTTCAAATTATGGTTTTCTTTGGATATATGCCCAAGAGTGGGATTGCAGGATTATATGGTAGCCCTATTTTTAGTTTTTTAAGGAACCTCCATACTGTTCTCCATAGTGACTCTACCAATTTTCATTCCCACCAACAGTGTAGCTGGGTTCCCTTTTCTCCACACCCTCTCCAGCATTTATTGTTTGTAGACTTTTTGATGATGGCCCTTCTGACTAGAGTGAGGTGATACCTCACTGTAGTGTTGATTTGCATTTCTCTAATAACTAGCAATGTTGAGCATTTTTTCATGTGCTTGTTGGCCATCTGTATGTCTTCTTTGGAGAAATGTCTGTTTAGATCTTCTGCCCATTTCTGGATTGGGTTGTTTGTTTTTTTGATATCAAGCTGTATGAACTATTTGTATATTTTGGAAATTAATCCCTTGTTGGTCACATCATTTGCAGATATTTTCCCCCATTCTGTAGGTTATCTTTTCATTAGTTTATGGTTTCCTTTGTTGTGCAAAAGCTTTTAAGTTTAATTAGCTCCCCTTTGTTTAGTTTTGTTTTTATTTCCATTACTCTAGGAGACGGATCCAAAAAGATATTGTTGTGATTTATGTCAGAGAGGGTTGTGCCTATGTTTTCCTCTAGGAGTTTTATCGTATCCAGTCTTACATTTAGGTCTTTAATCCATTTTGAGTTTATTTTTTTATATGGTGTTAAAGAATGTTCTAATTTCATTCTTTTACATGTAGCTGTCCAGTTTTCCCAGCACCACTTATTGAAGAGACTGTCTTTTCTCCATTGTATATTCTTGCCTCCTTTGTTGTAGATTAATTAACCATAGGTGGGTGGGTTTGTTTCTGGGCTTTCTCTCCTGTTCCATTGATCTATATGACTGTTTTTATGCCAGTACCATTCTCTTTTAATTACTGTAAGTTTGTAGTATAGTCTGAAATCAAGGCACCTGATTCCTCCAGCTTCATTTTTCTTTCTCAAGATTACTTTGGCTCTTTGGAGTCTTTAGTGTTTGCACACAAATTTTAAAATAAAAAAATTGAAATTGAAATGACTGACAGTATCAAATCTTGGTGAAGATGTGAAGCAATGGGAATGTTCACACACTTCTGGAGAGCATGTAAATTGATAGAATCACTTTGAAAAATATCAGTAGTTTGGCATTATCTAGTAATGTTAAATATATGCATGCCTTATGACATAGCAAGTCTATTCCCATAGATATTCTAGAGGGAAATCTATGTCCATGTACACCAAAATCCATGAGCAATAATGTTCATAGGCAGTATTATTCACAACAGCCCCAACCGAGGAAGAATCCAGATATTTATCAATAGAAAAATAAATAAACATGGTATAATCATGCAATGAACTTCCACACAGCAAAGAAAATGAACAAACCACAGCTAATATACCATAACATACTTGAATCTCCCAAACATGACATTAATCAAAAGAAGCCAGACACAAAGGAATAATATTGTATTATTCCACTTATATAAAGATTAAAAAAACTGGCAAAACAAATTTATGGTTAAGTTGGGAAAGTGGTTGCTTTTGGAGAGGAGGGAATAGGCAATAGTTGGGATAAAGCATAAAGAGGGTTTTGAGTACTGGCATAGTTTTATTTCTGAACATGAGTGGTAATTACATGTGTTCACTTTGAGAATTTTGTGTTTTATATATATATAACTTGTGCATTTCTCTGTATGCGTGTGTACTTAACATTAAAGAGTTTAAATAATAAAGAGATAAGTCATTCATTCATCCATTGGTTTATTCATTGATTCATTCAGTAAACCTTTGCTGAGGGCTGGCTGCAATATAATTGGAGGACCTAGTACTTAGTGGGTTGCAGTGTAATTTTCTTATGGAAAAAGAACGATGTTCTTGTTTTTCTTTTGATCCCATGATACTTTGCAGAGGGCTAAATAAAAGGCAAGTGTTCCAGAACCATTTATTCACTGAACTTGGTTTAGTCTTCACTCTACCAAAACGTGATGGTAAGTTTAGTCAAGCCATTTTGCCTCTCTGTATCTGGGATAACCTCTGGAGTAGATGATCTTTCCTTCAGCTTTGAAATTCTAATTTATTAATTCAATCAGCTTTAGTAGAGCATATATTCTCTGTGCCAGTTACTTTGCTGAGGATTGGGGTCACAAAAGCAAGCAAACAAAAACATGATCCCACCCCCTGGAAGTGCAAAACCTTGCCAATAGAAAAGGGATTGTTGTGTTACAGTGAGATGGTGCTTTGTTGGTTTGTCTGTCCAGGATGCTCATGTAGCACATGTGAGGAGCAGCTAACCCAGACTCCCAAAGGAAGGCTGCCCAAAGCTGGGATGCCTAGTTTCACTTAGGCTGTGCAGGAAGTGCTGCTGTGTGGGGTAGAGTGATAGCCCCGCTGGGCCAGCAAGGTTTCCCTGAGGCCTGAAAGCAGGAGGAAGCTTTCACCAGGCAGAAAAGCAGGGGAAAGGGAATCCAGATGAAGACCCAAGTGAACAACATAGAATTTTTTTTTAAATGCTTATTTTCCAGCTTACTATGGGGAACCTAATGGTCTGTGAAGTACAATGGTGGGGGACAGTGTACAGAAGGGAGTGGGAGTCCAGCGTGTGGCAGGCCAGGGCAGGAGAAGCCTTGATGGCCATGATACCAAACCATAAGTCAATATTTACCCAGCGGGAAAGAACTCCTTCTGCTCCCCCAGTTACAGATTCTGGGCGTCTGGCTGGCTGAGCCAGGCCGTGTGAAAGCAGGCTCCTAGGAGCGAGTCTGGGATCACCTGGTTGCTGGTGGCCTGACAATCTTGTTGCAAAAAGTAAAACTTCTAAGGGCGCTCCCAAACCCCAAGGGCATACAGGCCCATGAGAATGTGGGTCATTAGCAATGCAGATGTGAAGTTAGTTGCACTTTGGAAAGCATAATAAACAAAGCTAGGGACCTCACTGGAAGGTCTCCACCAGACATCTTGATTTGTGGAGTTAGAAAGAGAGCAGCCAGCAGTTCTCCCTCGGGCAAAGATCTATGAATTTTGCTTATCCGACTCTCTCAGAGGCTACCCAAGCCTTTGAAAGACCTGAAGGGTTGCTTTGCATTTGGGCTCAGCAGATGTGGCCGTTTGCATACAGGTAAATTTCCATATATAAACATAAAGATCTAGCAGATCTTCAAATTATTGTCAGATTGAAACCTAAAGCCTATTTAGCACCCATCAGCTTAATGAACAAATAAGCATCAAGATTTATACCAGAGAACCAAGGTCTGCAGTTATTTTAATGGTTGGGAATCATCTTAGAAATGGAACTTAGAAAAAAATCCAGAGAAAACAATACAAGCCCCAGTGCTCTGGGTACCCTGCCCTGACTGCTGCATACAGGATGGCTCACCCTGCTTCTCTCTGAGGGAAGGGGCATTCGTTCCCTGGCCCACTGCCTGTCCCGTTCTGCTCAGAGAGGTGCCCTCCATTGTCACTGATGGGGAGGCACTGCTGGTTTGTAAGGGGGGCTGGGGCTGAGCCATTCTGCAGTGTGTGGGTCAGTCCTGCTGGGTGAAGTACTGCCCCTCCTCCTCTAAGACTTTTGACTGTTCACTTTAATATGTACAAATCACAACCTAGAGTTGCACAGACACATTTAAATTATGAGAAAAGTAACAAGGAAAGAAATGTATATAGATCATCACTAAAATATTGAAATTCCATAGGAAAATAGAAGTCAATTTCTGATTTGGATATAATTTTTCAGAATACCTGTGGGATTAACGGTACTACATTCCTCTTTGGGGCATTGAAGTGTGTGTGTGTGTGTGTGTGTGTGTGTGTGTGTGTGTGTGTGTGTGTGGTGGGTACACTTTAGGTGCTAAAGGAGTTTCGATAGGCCTGAAACTGGTGGGGCTGGTGTGATACACAGAGGCTGGTGAGGCTGCAGTTGGATGTTCATGACGTCAACATCCAAGGAAGCTCACTGGGGCCTCGGCCCAGCTTCACAGGTTCACGGGGACCAGGGACTTTCCTAGTGGAACTCATAGGGCCTTGGTTTGGGGAGATTGTGTGGCATGAGGGTGGCCGCAGAGTGCCTCCTGTGGGCAGATCTTGAGATGCTAAAGGTTTTTCATTTTTCCTGGGGTTTTTTTGGCCGCGATGTGTGGCATGCGGGATCTTAGTTCCCTGACCAGGGATAGAACACGTGCCCTCCTGCAGTGGAAGCACAGAGTCTTAACCACTAGACCACCAGGGAAGTCCCCAGATACTAAAGATCTTTCCAATCTGTTCTTAGCTTGCATGAAGATGGCCTGGATTGGTGGAAGACACTGGGAATGAGGAGAAAGAGGGTAGTGGGGTGAGTCATGGGTGAGTAGATACCTCCAATGGATTCATGTGAAAGCCTGGGGAAATCATTCAAAACCAGAAATTTCAGAGCCATCCTTCGGGGCTCTCCCCCACCTTCAGTGAGCATCAAGGCATTGAGTGTGTAGTGGGTTGAATGGTGACCCCCAAAATATACGCCCATGACCCGGAACCTGTGGATGTGACCTTATTTGGAAAATGGGTTTTACAGATGTGATTAAGTTCAGGTTCTAGAGATGAGGTCACCCTGGATTACCCTGGGGGATCCTAAATCCAGTCACCAGTGTCCTTATAAGAGACAGAAGGAGGAGGATGTGGACACAGAGGAGGAGAAGGTCATATGGAGATGGGGGCAGAGATGAGCCCCAAGCCCAGGGATGCGTGGAGTCCCCAGAAATCCAGGAAGAGGCAAAAAAAAAGGATTCTCACCTAAGACTTCAAAGGGAGCATGGCCCTGCTGACACCTTGACTTTGGACTTCTGGCCTCCAGAACTTGAGAGAATACAACTCTCTGGTCTTAAGCCGCCAAGCTTGTGGGAATCTGTTATATCACAAATTGGGAGGAACCAGGCACACCCAGGGGTTGTACTGTACGTCGTCAAAGCCGTCAGGTGCTAAATACTTTTCTGGGGGAAGCAAGGAGGGGTTCCATGGGGGACGAAGGGTCACAAGGAAGGGACAAGCCCAGCCTGTGTGGGGTGCACTCATCCTGAGGTCAGTGCTGTTCATGAAGCTGGGCTCGATCCCGTGACACTGCTTTGCTGAGCCTCTGCTGGAAGCTGAAAGCATGGGGCCCTGCAACATGGGGCCTCGGCGAGGACCTTGCTGGTGGGCTGGAATGGCAGTGTCCAGGCGCGAGGTAGAGACAGCACTCAGAGTGGGGGGGAGAGTGACCAGGGGTGTGGAGGGCAGATTGGCTGTGTGGCCAGGGACCCCCCACTACAGAGGTGGGGTGGGACCCCGACCAGTCTCCGCAGTAAGCGCAGAGAACAGAGTGCTGCGGGCTATCCCCGAACCCTGCACCCAGAGGTGGGATTCAGCCCAACAGCTGTTGCAGAGAGAAACCCAAGGTGTGTCTGTGGTCCTGGGATCCCAACAGCAATGGAGGTCATGACCACACATTTACACTTTGCCTTACCTGGAATAAAAAATGTTTGATGTGTGCCTGGCCTGGGCGAAGTAAGCACTGTGCATGCTCACCCAAACACTTTTATTTTTTATTTTTTGCGGTACGCGGGCCTCTCACTGTTGTGGCCTCTCCCGTTGTGGAGCACAGGCTCCGGACGCGCAGGCTCAGCGGCCATGGCTCACGGGCCCAGCCGCTCCGTGGCATGTGGGATCTTCCCGGACCGGGGCACGAACCCGTGTCCCCTGCATCGGCAGGCGGACTCTCAACCACTGCGCCACCAGGGAAGCCCTCACCCAAACACTTTAACCCCCATTTTACAGTTGAGGAAACTGAGCCTTAGGCAGCTCTGAGTAACCTGGTGATGCTCCTGTAACACATCTCAGCTAGGGTTTGTGCCCAGGTCTGTCTGCCTCCAGAGCCCAAGAGCTCAGAGTGCTTCTCACTGGGCAAGGAGTTCATTTTCCCAGTCATTGGAACTGTGCTCTACCAGGTTTTTCTATTTCCCCAGTTGATAGAACTCTCTTCATCTCCATCTCATTATGCACTTACTTACCTTATGAACCAAGTGTTACAAACATAACTCACACCCAGATCAATGGCTCAGGGGTCTTCTTTTTTTTTTTTTTAACATCTTTATTGGAGTATAATTGCTTTACAATGTTGTGTTAGTTTCTGCTGTATAACAAAGTGAATCAGCTATATGTATACATATATCCCCAAATCTCCTCCCTCTTGCATCTCCCTCCCACCCGCCCTCTCCCACCCCTCTAGGTGGTCACAAAGCACCGAGCTGATCTCCCTGTGCTATGCGGCTGCTTCCCACTAGCTATCTATTTTGCGTTTGGTAGTGTGTATATGTCCGTGCCACTCTCTCACTCCGTCCCAGCTTTCCCTTCCCCCTCCCCGTGTCCTCAAGTCCATTCTCTAGTAGGTCTGCGTCTTTATTCCCATCCTGCCCCTAGGTTCTTCATGACCATTTTTTGTTTTTTAGATTCCATATATATATGGGTCAGCATACGGTATTTGGTTTTCTCTTTCTGACTTATTTCACTCTGTATGACAGACTCTAGGTCCATCTTTATAAGCAGGCTGAACTCTGAGACAAATGATGCCCCCGGGGGCTCTCTGTCCCTGCACTGTAATCCCAGGCCTTCAAGTTCTTATTTTCTGTTCTTTTCATGTTTCTGTTCCCAGTCTTACTACCCTGATTTCTGAACTTAAGTCCATCTTTGTACTTATCTCTAACAATTTTCCCCTCTTCCAAACAGCTGTTTTTCAATCTGTATATACCAGAAAACTAAATAGCCTGATTAGAATTATGCCCAAAATGATAACAGCCCCTAAGTAAAAAGCTCCACGTCTCTTTCAGGCATAAGTTACACAAATTTGTCGCTGTGCATCAACTCTGCAACCATTTTTTGTTGTAAACGCCTTTTTCCCCCTCACCTTATTTCACTTTTTGGATGGGGTCTTAAGAGCTGAAATTATTGGATTGGGGATCTCTATAGTGAGAAGTTGCTGTAATATCTATCATCACTAGAAGAACCTACCCTTCCATTAGGTGACTCTGAACCCTGGGACTAGCACCTGCTTTCAGAAGGCAAGAAGTTGCCATCAGTGTGCAGTGGCTCTTCTGCAGGAGGTTAAGAATAGAGGTCCCATTCCTCAGACAACAGGCCATTCCTGATGTCTGAACACTGCTCCAAAGGAACGGCCTGAAATGTCTGTGTTGCTTTTTTCCTGTGAAGAGACGGGATTCAAGCGATCAAATTGTAGCCCATTATTTTATTTTAAAATAGAACTATTCGGTGCTTTGTGACCACCTAGAGGGCTGGAATAGGGAGGGTGGAGGGAGGCCCAAGAGGGAGGGTATATGGGGATATATGTATACATATAGCTGATTCACTTTGTTATACGGCAGAAACTAACACAACATTGTAAAGCAGTTATACTCCAATAAAGATGTTTTTTAAAAAATAAAATCTTCTCACAAAAACAGAAAATAAAATAAAATAGAAGTATTGATATGGAAATAAAACCACCATTTTACCTCTTCGGCTAAGAATGTTAAATGTCCCTTGTGACACAATATTGCCACCTGCTGGCCAAAACATCACAGCGCAATTGGGTGCATAAAATAGTTTGTGCAGAATGTGTATTAGCTACTACCTTTAAACTAAATACAGATTATGGCAATTTGCGTTCCAAACCAAAATAACCACGACAGTTTGCAACATCACCCAGCCAGGCGCCAACTTCAGATTACATTTCCTTTACTGAGTTCTTCAGAAAGATACATACTTCCATTTAAAATAAAAAACCACACAGTTGTCTTTTATTTTTTAATTTGCTTTAGCCTCTACAGTTACTAAATAAGAATTGTAGAAAGAAAATAATAATGGATTTTTTTAATCCACTGATAAACACAGCTAGAGACAGCATGAGAGAGACCTGGTGTCACAATCCCTCCTCCCATTAGCTGTGTGAATCTGAGCCTCAGTTTCTTCACCTGTACAATGGAAATAAGAATACCTATGGTAAAGTCCTGCAAAATAAATAGATTTCAGATGGTGCATAGCACAAGTAATTTAGCACATGTTGATTTAGTCTCCTTTCATGAAAAGAACAATCTGTTAACTAAATATACACCGATCCGCCAACTTTCCTCTAGAACTATCATCATCTCTTCGTCAGCAATTATTAGAGCTCTTCACCTATTTTCCAGTCTATGTTTATGGATTTTTTTCTTTGAGTTCTTTAGGTATGGTTTCTGAGGTTCAATGCTTGGGTACTTGCAATTCCATACCTTTTTATCCCAAAGCTTTTCTCATTACCAAATATTTTGATAGTTTATTTCGGTTTTTTTAATTGAAGTAGATTTACAAAATCATATTCATTTCAGGGGTACCGCACAGTGATTGAATTTTTTTTTTTTTTTTTTTTTTTTGCGGTACGCGGGCCTCTCACTGTTTTGGCCTCTCCCGTTGCAGAGCACAGGCTCCAGACGCGCAGGCCCAGCGGCCATGGCTCACGGGCCCAGCCGCTCCGCGGCATGTGGGATCTTCCCGGACCGGGGCACGAACCCGTGTCCCCTGCATTGGCAGGCGGACTCTCAACCACTGCACCACCAGGGAAGCCCGTGATTGAATATTTTTACAGATTAGACTCCATTATAGGTTATTACAAGCTAATGGCTATAATTATCTATACAATGCACATACAATGCTACACAATGTATCCTTGTGGTTCATCTATTTAATACATAGTAGTTTGTATCTCTTAATCCCATACCCCTAATTTAACTCTTCCCCGCTTCTTTCTCCCCTTTGGTAACCACTAGTTTGTTTTCTATATCTGTGAGTCTGTTTTTGTTTTGCATGTACATTGATAGTTTATTGTGAAACGCAGTTGGCTCTTTTCCTTTTCTCAGAACATTTACTGGATCTTCTCTTCCCTAAGGTAAAATTCCATTTGATGCCCTATATCTCCCAGTACCTTGCAGTTAGGTGGGGTCACTTGACTAGTTCTGGCCGTGAAATGTAGGTAAAAGTGTTGAGCGTCACTTCCCCACACCCACATGCAAACCCTCATGTGTTCCCTTCTCCTGCTGTGGTTACCTAGGAGCACATGTGCCCAGATGGTGCAGCTACAAGATGATGGCATCTCCTTCAGCCTGAGTCCCTGAGTGACGGTGTGGAGCAGAGTCCCTCACTAACCCACACTGGATATGTTCCAACCCACACATGAGTTAGAAATAAACTATAGTTGTGTTAAACCACTGAGATTTTTTGCAATTGTTGGTTATTGTAGCATAGTCTAGCCCATACATCCTGTAACACAGGATGACGCTCTTGCAAACTGATTGAGGAAGTACCAGGAGCACAGTGAGATTCTTCATTTCACTGTGGAACAAACTCAGCCTGTGACCAAGCAAACTTGCCCCATGACCTTTCATAAGCATAAAATTTAGGATTATAAGATAAACTTGAACCAGTGTTTAAGGAATGGGTCTGAAGGGCAGCTCCTGTAGACCTGAAGTTGGGTCACATGTTATGTCTGCAAAGTCTCCTTCCTCTTTGCTCTTGGAAACTACCCCCATTTCCACCACACACCCCACCCTCACTCTTTCCTCCTGGCTTCTCAGAGTCCCAGCCACAGGCTCACTATCTGCCCCAGGTATACAGAGGAGCTGAGGAAACTCTTCCTGTGAAGAAGAGGAGAAGGGAGACTGGGGAACAACTGGCCATCTGCCAGTCTTGCCACATTCTCTTCCATGTTTCAGTGTCTGTCTGTACAGACGTACAATTTCTTAGCCACTTTTGCATTCCCAGAATCTAGCCCGGTGCCCAACACACAGTAGGTGCTCAGTAAATGCGTACAATATAAATGACCTTTATGTCAGAGAGTCATAGAGGAGAAACTCTTTAGTGTAAACTCTGTGAGTATAAAAATAAAATGACTTTTATCTGAGTAGTACATTGAGGATACTCATCACCTGCACTGTAACCCAGAGACTTCTAAGTCCAGACGACTTCTCATTTAAGGGTGGAGGCCTTTACATTCAAACAATAGACAAGAGGTAGAAAGTGAAAAAATGAATGGGGCTACAGTTGAGCTTAATCTCACCTTCCTGAGTTCTGATCTCACCCTCTTTGCTTACCCAAGAAGGCAGCTACAATCCCCAAGGCCTTAGAAGGAAGCGTGTCTTTCCTTTGCCACCAGAGAGCACTGGGCACAATTGTCTGCCTGTCCCAAGCAAATGTGGCACCAACAGGAGAAAGGAGAGGGGCGCGGGGATGAGGTGAATTCCGGACTTGTGATGTTCAGGAACGTCGTGTCAAAGAAAACACTACTGGTTTTGTAACAAAGAGCTTGGGTTACCTTTCAAGCAGATGTGTAACACCCACATGGAATTCAGGCTTCTCCCAGGAGGTTTTAGAGCCAGCACTAAAAGTAGATCTTAGAAAAGCTTCCTCGGGGCCCCACTCAGCTCCCTCGCTCTGGCTCTCATGGCGTCCTCTCCTTTGCTCCTCACAGAGCTTACGGTCTGGTGGGAAGAGCAACAGTTACAGTCCAGAGTGTTGGGCAACATCTGGAGTGCGGCCAAGGCATCCAGGACGTGCACAGGAGCTGGGTGCAGAGTGACTGGGAGGCTCCATGGAGCAACTCCAGGTTCTGGAGGGCCAATGAGAGTTAGGTAGCCAGGGCGTGAAAAGGGAAGGGGTCCTAGACTTGAGAACAAGTGTAGAGCAGCGGGCAGGAGAGAGCACAACATACAGACCTGGGGCGCTCCCGGTGGTTCAGTGAGGCCCATGAGGGAGACAGCATGTGGGGCAGGGAAAAGGCTGGCCATGCCATGGGGTTCGGATCTCATCTACTGGGCATAGGGAGCCGCTGACAAGTTTTAAGAGAAAGAGTCCCATCGTTGGGTTATGTCACGGAAAAATTCCTATGGGGGATAGAAAAGGGAAGGCTGGGGAAAGAAGATGAATGTAGTTGTCCAAGAGAGGCAGCTAAGGCCTAGGCTTCATTCCCACTGCCAGCAGGTAGGAATGGAGTGGGGAGGACAAACTTGGGGGCTGAGGGGAAACCTGACGGACTTTGAACAATGATGGGCGTTGGGGGAGGGAGAGGGGAGAAGGAGGCTAGGGGACTTCTCAGGCTTCTGACATGAGCCATGAAGCTTGAGGGTGCCATTCCACCTGCGAGGAGAAGGATTGGGGAACACGGACACTTTGAAAGTGATGAGTCTGACTTTGTCACGTGGAATTTAAAGTACCTGAGGGCTGTCCAAGTGGAGGTGCTCAGTAGCAGCTGGCGCTGTAGTCTGCAGCTCAGGAGAGACCTGTGCTGGTGAGGGACAGCTGACATCGGTCTGACATCTGTCTAAGGTTCCCAGGAAGCAGGCCCTGGGAGGAGGGTTCACATGTGAGTGGTTCACCACAGCAGTGCTCCCAGAGGGAGAGTGGGAATAGGAAAGGAAGGGTGACAAGCAAGTGCATGGGTTGCCCAGGGCTGCCACAACAAAGTACTACCATCTGTGTAGTGGGTGGCTTGAGCAACAGAAATGTATTGTCTCACAAGTCTGGAGGCTAGGAGGCCAAGATCAAGGTCCAGGCAGGTTGGGTGCATGCCTCTCTCTTAGCTTCTGGGGGTTTGCTGGCGGTCTTTGGTGTTCCTTGGCTTATAGACGCATGGCCCCAATCTCTGCCTTAACGTTCACATGGCATTCTGTGTGTGTGTGTGTCTTTCTGTCCAAATATCGACTTTTTATAAGGATACCAGTCATATTGGATCAGGGCTCGCCTGACTCTAAAATAACTTCATCTTAGTTAATTACACCTATAATGACCCTATTTCCAAATAAAGACACATTCTGAGGTACCAGAGGTTAGGACTTCAACACGTGAATTTTGCAGGGACACGATTCATCCCACTACACCAAACAAGGGCAAAAGGATCTGCAAGGCTGCTTCAGCCTCACCCCCCAGGGGAGCCGTCAATGTTGAGGCTCACCCCAGAGCTGTCCCAGCCTGAGCTGGGCTCCCATGCTCCTGCACTGACAGTCTAAGGGCCTTGGGGCCGTGGAGGAGGGGACGGACATTCCTAGGAACTTCTAGTGCTCTGCGTATCTTTCTGTGGTTAAAAACACACCAAAATAATTTTTAATTTATTATTATTTTTTTTTTACCAGTACGCGGGCCTCTCACTGTTGTGACCTCTCCCGCTGCGGAGCACAGGCTCCGGACGCGCAGGCTCAGCGGCCATGGCTCACGGGCCCAGCCGCTCTGCGGCATGTGGGATCTCTCCAGACCGGGGCATGAACCCATGTCCCCTGCATCGGCAGGCGGACTCTTAACAACTGTGCCACCAGGGAAGCCCCAAAACAATTTTTTAAAGAGGCCCAAGGAGATGGAGGAAAAGCATGGCATTGCCTATTACAACGGTCATCAGGATAGAAGGTCATCAGTTTGCCAAAAGAAAGGCTGAAAGCCAAAGACCCACATTCCAGAAGTGGGAAGAACAAGGGGGACCCAAGAAGGAGAAGGAGATGTGTGGTGGAGGAGCTGAGAATTCAGGGGATGACACCAAGCACTCTAGTTTTTAGATCCCAACCCAAACATCAAGACAGCTGGCTGACCAAACATGGCTGGGAACAAAGGAATATTTTAAAAATCAGGAGTAAATAATCTGAAATTATCTACGGTCATCATTTCTGGGCTTCACATGTACTGGGAACTTGGACGATAGAACCTGAGAACCAAGATGAAGAAGATGAAGGCTCCGGTTCCAGTCGGCGGATGTCACCTCACAGCGGTGGGCAATGTGGGGACACTCACACTGTCCGAGGGTTGGATTCCAGCTACTGGGGAGTTTGAATGGTAAGCAGTACTGAGCACTCTGGTGATGACTGCAGCTTGAGTCACATTAAAAGAATAATCAAATAAAAGCAAAAAGCTCTGATTTGAAAAACATCATCTGAGACAAGAAGTCTGATGTCTGGACACACTCATCGCATCCCCATGCCTGACCAGCAGACTTCCAATCAAACCACAATGAATAACAAAATATTTTTTTCTCTGTCTTTTTGAAAACTCTTCAAAGATAGGACCATCCAGGAGAACAAAGTTGCAAGAACAAATGTTGTTTTTACATATTTCTTTTAAGAGGAGATGTGCTTCTCAGAATGGTTCTCTAAATAAATAATTATCCAAGGGGCACCATCCTTACCCAAACCATGTGGTCTGAAACAGGGAAGGGGTCCAGGGAAAGTCAGGAAGCTGCTGCCCCAAGTAGGGGTATTGGGTTCTGGACTTGCAGAAATGATGTGAGCATTTGTGGCTCATTATGACCAAGTCTAGACCTTCCCTTAGAGACGAATTGGAAGGGCATATGGGTCCAGAGGTGCAGCTTAACAGACAACTCAAGTAGTGGTAGAGGTCCTTCACAGCTCTTGTACTTCATAAGAAATTTAAAAAGCTAAAATATTGCCAGCAGTTACTATTTAAGGATTCACTTGTTAAGTTGCTAAGGAAGTTACAGAAACAGATGGACCATACTACTCAGGAGATGAAATCTTAAGAGTTCCTGGGGGTTATGGGGCCCCACTTCCATCCCTCCCTCATTCCATCTGGACTTTGATGTGGGCTGTAGCAAAAATACCACCACTTTCCTGCAGAACTGCAGACTTTTAAAATATGATAATGTCACGTAGCTACACTGATGATGACACATCTCAGTGTCTTAGATGTCAGATCTGTCTGAGAACCTTGCCTTTCAATTTCTTTTATGGTGCCAGGCAAGTAAACATTTATTAAATGAATAGAAGAAAACGTGAATTAGTAAACAAGCCATTGACATCTATTGCGCATCTATATACACCAAACTCTGGGGTGGATAGTTTCACCAGCAATTTAATTTAATCTTCATAATATTCCTGAACTGATTATCAGAGCGGTATCTTCAAGGAACTTAGGCTCTAGTTTGAATATAAAGCATAATGGAAAAAAGTTAAACGTAAAAATAATAGATAGTGGTATTGGTGTAAAGATAAGCATATAGATCAACAGAACAGACTAGAGAGCTCAGAAATGGCCCTACACATATATGGCCAATTGGTTTTTGACAAAGAAGCCAAGGAAATGTAATAGGAAAAGAATAATCTTTTCAACAAACGGTGCTGGAACAGTTGGTTATGTAAGAAAACGAATCTTAACCCTTATTGCATACTGTATATAAAGATTAATCCTGAGTGAATCATAGACCAAAGGGAAAGAGCTAAACATATAAAACTTTTAGAAGAAAACACATGAAAATATCTTAGTGACTTGGGTTGGGGAAAGATTTCTTGAATAGGACACAAGAAGCATGAGCTACAAAAGAAAAAATTAATAAGCTGGAGACTTCATCAAAATTAACAAGGACTGGGGCTTCCCTGGTGGTGCAGTTGTTAAGAATCTGCCTGCCGATGCAGGGGACACGGGTTTGAGCCCTGGTCCGGGAAGATCCCACATGCCGCAGAGCAACTAAGCCCATGAACCACAACTACTGAGCCTGCACTCTAGAGCCTGCGAGCCACAACTACTGAAGCCCACAAGCCACAGCTACTGAGCCTGTGTGCCACAACTACTGAAGCCTACGCACCTAGAGCCCATGCTCTGCAACAAGAGAAGCCACCGCAATGAGAAGCCCGCGCACCCCAATGAAGAGTAGCCCCCACTAGCTGCAAGTAGAGAAAGCCCGCACACAGCAACAAAAACCCAACGCAGCCAAAAATAAATAAATAAATTTATTTTTAAAAAAAATTAACAAGGACTAAGAGCCATGAGGAAATTTGGGGGGGATGATTAAAATGTTTAATACCTTTACTGTGGTGGTGGTTACACAATTATAAACATAATGTAAAACTCTTCAAATTGAATACTTAAAATTGATGAATGTTTATTGCATGTAAATTACACCTAAATAAAACTGACCTGACCCAAAAATGGAGCATGTATCATCCTCAATTCACAGACGAGGAAACTGAGGCTTATAATAGGTAAGGAACACACCTAAGTCACAGAACTAGCAAGCAGTGGAGGCAGGATTCAAACCCAGGTGTCCTTTTGAGTCCACAACTCATCTTCCTTCTTTTGCATTGTTTCCTTCCTTGCTGTTCATTCTATAACTAATTGTTAAAGGCTCATATTAAAAGAATCTAATAACTAGCAGAATAAGACATGTCCCACGAGGGTCCCTTGCCCAAGGACGTATGGGGTAGTCTTCCCCATCGAATTCTTACATTGAAGCCCTGCCCTCCTGCCTCTAGGACGTGTGTTTCTCCAAGGCTGTCCTTATTCCAGAATCCTCAAATCCAAGTCTTTGCTTCCCTTATCTCCAGACTCAGATTCGCCCCATCTCACCTTCAGCACTTTCGCCTGGTATTTATCAGCTCTACATGATTTTACGCTTATTTATCTTGCACCCCTCGTGGGCCTTGTCACCTACAGGTCTAAGGAGTCCCCAACTAATCCATCAGCTTCATGGAACACTATTATTGAGCTTGTGTGCCCCGCAAAGCACCCGCGACAGCATCTTTTACTCACTATGAGCTCCAGGTTGGATTCGAATCTTTGCATTGCGATATAGTTCAGGTGCGCACCGTTTATCAGGTGCCCGCTGTCTCCTGTTATGCCGGGTGTTACAAACACAGATGAGGTCCTTGGGCTGGCAGTGCAGCGGGGAGACAGGTGTATAGAGATGTAATTACCCACCAGCACAATGGACGCAGCGATAGAAAGAGGAGTGAAGCCCAGGTTGTCACGGTGGAGGCGCACCCACTCTCTGGAGGCGGGGCAGGGGGGGTCGTGATGGAGGGTGGTGGGAACAGCCCTGCCCAACGGTCCTTACAGGGAAGATGACCTCTGCTGGGTTTGAACGACCGAGAGGAGATGTAATAATCCTGGGAAAACATGTGCGAAGGCATTGAAGCGTGAAGGAGCGCCAGGGAAGCAGAGTTCGGTAACGTCGGGTGTGGACTGTAAAGAGAGCGGCCCCGACCTGAGGTCTAGGAGGTAGCAGGAGTCTGGCAAGAGAGGGCTTTGTGGCAAGAATCAAAGCCCCAGGCCACCTGGGAGCCAGGCATGATGTTAACAAAAGAGGCTGACTTTGACCCAAGGACAGGAAGTAAAATAATGGAAAGAGCATCTAGGGGGCTTTGACTCTGCCTGAGGTCCTGTTTTAATCACACGTACTCAGTCACTTATCAGGTAAGTAGTACCATTATTATGGCCATTTTACAGATGAGGCAACCGAAGGCTAGAGGGCGTAATTAATATGCCCACAATATGTTTTTTAGGATGTGAACGCAGGGAGTCTGACTCTAAACCCCAATTTTAACCACTTGGCTACTCTTACCTCAGAAATATCGAAAAGACTTCAGTTTTTTAAATGCCTCCAAAGAGTACCAGGCCTATTAGAGGGAGCAAATACAGTGTAGGTGGAAATCTCAAATAAGGGAGATAAACCACCCTCAAAATACCTAAGGAGGCTATTCCTCCTAGAAAAATAGAGGCTTGTAGACCTCTCAGTCCCTAGGAGAGCAGGTTTATTATCTGTATAAGATTATAATTTACAAACATAACAAAGTAGAAATCTGTTTCTGATGCTTTCATGCAATGCTGACTAGGTTACGCCTCCTGAGCTGGGTTTCAGGCGAGCTTGGTGGATGGCGCATCTTCCTGTGTCCCAGCTGCCGTGTCTGCTGAAGAAGGCTCCAGCAGTCTCTCCTGTGCTTGTTCCGAGATATGCCAGGACACAGAGGGGACCCCTGGGAGTCCCAACACCCAGCAGAATAAAATGTAGACTCAGAACGTGTGTGGGTCATACCATTCCTTTTGACCATTGGCATCTTTTTTAAAAAATTTATTTATTTACTTTTGGCTGCACTGGGTCTTCGTTGCTGCCCGCGGGCTTTCTCTAGTTGCGGCGAGCAGGGGCTGCTCTTCGTTGAGGTGCACGGGCTTCTCATTGTGGTGGCTTCTCTTGTTGCGGAGCACGGGGTGACCCCAGAACAGAACCCTACAAAGTGGACGCCCCCGTGGTGTAACTAGGCCCTCGCATTTCAGTCCTGTTTCTACCTAATCAAGGCCTGCTCTTCGTTTGAAGTTTCTATTAAATCAATTTTCTCCTCTCTGTGTTGAATAATCTCAGTTGTCCCAGGTATTATTTCTGGCCTTGTCCAATATTTTCAAGTTGAAACAGAAAACACCATTCTTGTAAGGGTCTAAGAGAAACTTCTAAATATATTAAATTGTGTGTGTGTGTGTCTGAGAGAGAGAGACAGAGACAGAGATTATGGAGGTTTCATTCTAAAGATCAGGTTACAGTATGAAAAGAAAATCAGTCTAAAGTTTAATGAACATAAGGTAAGCATCTGGAAACCCACGTAAATACTTGGAATAACTCTTCTAACAGCTGGGTCCTCTGTCATTTCAGCTCTAGAAAATTGATCAAAGACCACAAATTAGCCTTCATGTATCTCCCACTGAGTTCAAGCTCAGTATGTTTTACTTTTTAGAGTTATTGGAAGATTTTTAAGTTTGACTTTTCTGGCACAGACCCAGAGATTCTTCACTGCCTGGATCTAGTCCTAAAAGAGTAGTGGGGGTTGGCTTTGCATTTGTGCCTTAGGTAAAAATCTCAATCACTATCAAAATGTACATAAACACACACACACACACACACACACACACACACACACACACACACACACACACACACACACACACACACACATACACTCACATCCACGACAGTTTGCACCCAAACTAGTGAATGTGTCCAAGATGAGGCTTGCCTGCTGCTCTATTCCAAGAAGAGCTGCTTTGAAGTGAGCGTCCAGGCTTAGAAGAATAAACTCAGTGCTATGTTTTCTCCAGCAGGTGGCGCTGTGCACCGCGCTCTGTAGAGCGATCGAAAGGTACTCAATATTTTTGAGGGACTCTACCAACCCCCAAACAGGAGGGTTTGACCCCCAAAGCCTGGAGTTAGGGCCAGTCTCCACTCTGATTCATTCTCCTCTGCAACCTTACAGACACTATTCATCTACCACAAGCCTGTGAGTGGATCCTAAATGTATAAAACTGCTCCCAACTAATGAATTCGTTCTTTCAGCGACGGTTCAGTGGTGCCTTCCATGTGCCAGGTACAATTCTTGGAGCTGGGGATAGAGAGCTGAACAAAACAGATGATTAAATGAAGTCCAATAAAAACACAAACAGCTCTATCATGTGATGGCTGTCATCAACAGGTGCTCTGAAGAAAAATTAAGCAGGCTCTTTTAATGGGCAGGTCTGAGAGAGCCTCTCTGGGGAGGCGACAGGTGAGCAGAGCCCTGAATGATTCCAAGTAGGTGGCTCCAGCCTCAGGTGCACCTTGAAATCACCTGGGACGCTTTAACCAGGCTGGTGCCCGGGCCCAGCCCCGAGTATGCTGCCTTAACTTGTCAGGGGTGGGGTCCAGGCGCTGGGAGTTTTAAGTCTCTCAGGTTATCCTTGTGCACACCCAGGGTTGAGAACCATTAACCCTAAACATCTAAGCAGGAAATCACACACCTTGGTAGGGAATTATACCAAAGCTAAATGAAAAGAGACCCGTTTTTTGCTGCTGCCTGATGTAGGGCTGGCTGCAGCACCGAGGCCCTCTCCCAGCTGCTCCCTGGAACCCAGGCGAGCTGGACAGCAGAGCTCACTCAGCAAGCCAGAATACGCCTCGTGCTCTGCCAGTCATCTGGGCTGCTGAATCATCTCGCTTTTCTGAAGATCAGGGGAAACGTGGCCAGTGCCCTGTCCTGCCCCGGCATGGGTTCCCTTGAGCGGCCTGCCTGGGAGCAGGGGGCTGTCCTACCATCTCTGTGTCTTAGCGTAGGGAGCACCCCTTGTCTCCCCAGGTGGCCCCCCTGAGCTGCTTCTCCGACACCCCCATCTCTTCTGACCTTGTACCTGAACTGCCTGCCTCTCCCCCTTCTCTTCTGGAACTCATCAAGAATCTTTAGGGGAGAGGGGTCTTAGATCCTGGAGCTGATGAGTGGGAACAGCTGTGCTCTGGGAACCTGATGGATTCCAGCCCTCAGCTGCTGACCCCAATTCTGCCTTCTTCAGGACACAGGGGCCCCATCTCCCCTGGTGCCCGACAGAGAGCTGGTGACAGATGCTGCTTGGCCGCCCCGTGAGCATTTCCTTGTTTCTCTTTCAGACAAGCTGGAGATTGTCTTTCCCTCCTTTGAAATGCTGACCGGGAGCAGCTTGTCACCTCCACCTTCCTCAGACTTGCGTTCCAGGTAAGATCTTTGCTCTCAGGCACTGAGATGTTCAAGGAGGCCAGACTGAGGATCCAGGCTTGGGATGGACATGCTAGGAGAAGAGACCCTCTGTAATGGGATCTCCATTGGTCTTGTCCTGGGACCCAAGGCCACAGTTCTCTCTCTTTACTTTTAATCATGGAAAATTCAAAACATACCCCAAAGTAGAAAGAATAGTAAAGTGAAGCCCCATGGACCCCATCACCCAGCTGTGACAGGTTGCCAATCTTATATCGTCTCTTGTTATTAATTCCGGGAGGCAGGGGTGGGGAATGTAAAGCATGCTTCAGACAACCTATAATTTTACTCATAAATATGTCAGAGGGACATCTTTTTTATTTTTAATTTATTTATCTTTGGCTGCATTGGGTCTTCGTTGCTGCGCGCAGGCTTTCTCTAGTTGCGGCAAGTGGGGGCTACTCTTCATTGCAGTGTGTGGGCTTCTCATTGCAGTGGCTTCTCTTGTTGCGGAGCACGGGCTCTAGGCACATGGGCTTCAGAAGCTGTGGCACGTGGGCTCAGTAGTTGTGGCTCGCAGGCTCTAGAACACAGGCTCAGTAGTTGTGGGGCATGGGCTTAGTTGCTCCATGGCATGTGAGATCTTCCTGGACCAGGGATCAAACCTGTGTCCCCTACACTGGCAGGTGGATTCTTAACCACTGCACCACCAGGGAAGTCCCAGAGGGACATCTTTAACTGATAGGACTTTTAAACAGAACCACCAAGTCTTTTTTTTTTTTTTTTTGGCTACACAGCATGGCTTGCAGAATCTTAGTTCCCCGACCAGGGATTGAACCCCGGTCCCGGCAGTGAAAGAGCTGAGTCATAACCACTGGACTGTCAGGAAATTCCCAACCATCAAGTCTTTATCACCTAATACCATGTTAGCTCATACTCATATTTCTGTGTTGTCTCAAAAGTCAGTTCTCTTAAACTGAGTTCAGATTGTTACTTGATACACATCTTATTGATTTTTCCATTTAACCCACTTCAATTCCCCAACCCTTCTTGTTGGGTGAGGGGCAGGGAGTTAGGTGGGAATGTTTCCCTTTGACATTGAACTGAGAGGTTTAGTGGAAGGCGTGTGGGTCTCAGGCTCAGACTCAATCCCAGATCTCCTCCTTTGTGACTTAGTCTGGGATCTGATGAGTCTTCCCTTCCCAGCCTCTCCTGGGGGAAGAGAAGCTTGCTTGTGAGAAACCTCAAAACTCACGGAGACAGGTCTGTGAAAACACTTGCCAAAAGTAAATAAACATTATTACACAAACCTCCAGTATTTCCCTGTAAAAAATTTATGAGTTGACCTTGGTGTGAAGTCAACTGAACCACCCAGATCATTCTGAAGAAGTGTATTCAATGTTTTTTTTAAAATAAATTTATTACTTACTTTTGGCTGCATTGGGTCTTTGTTTCTTTGCCCCTTGGAGGGAGGGGGGCCTGGGGAGACTACTTTCCATTGCGGTTGTGCGGGCTTCTCATTGCGGTGGCTTCTCTTGCTGCGGAGCACGGTAGTTGTGGCTCCTGGGCTCTAGGGCGCTGGCTCAGTAGTTGTGGCGCACGGACTTAGTTGCTCCGCCGCATGTGGAATCTTCCCCGACTAGGGCTCGAACCCGTGTCCCCTGCACCGGCAGGCGGATTCTCAACCACTGCGCCACCAGGGAAGCCCTGTATTCGATGTTTAATGGCCTTGTTCTTAAAAGAGAAACAACCCCCGCCCCCCCATACACACACACATTAAACCACTCTCTTAAGTTCAGAAGTTGAAGTAAAAGCAAAATCCACTGTTCTTCCCTCCCTTGTCATTAGAAGATGGTCTTTAGCTCTTGGTTAGTTTTGATTCTTTTCCCTGAAAGCTGTTCACTTGGAAAGAGGAGAGAAAAAGGAGAGCAAAAATCGAACAGTGTGTTAACAGGGATTTAGTCAGAGGCGGGCTGCTGAATTGTAATTTACCTCTGGGCAGAAAGAGATTTTACTCTATTATTTATTAGGTCAAGCCCTTTGTTGACATAAAGCCTGGGAGGTGTTGTAGGTAATTTCTTAGCAATGCTTTAGGGGAGCATATTAGTTTCCTATTGCTATTGTAATGAATTACCACGAACTTAGTGGCTTAAAACAACACGGATTTATTGCCTTACAGTTCTAGAGATCAGAAGTCCAAAATGAGTCTCACAGGACCGAAATCAAGAGGTTGGCAGGGCTGGTTCCTTCTGCAGGCTCCAGCGGAGATTTCGTTCCTGGCCTCCTCCGGCTTCTAATGCCCACATTCCTTGGCTTGTGGCTCCTTCCTCATCATGCAGACCTCTTGCCCCTGTCATCACATCTCCTCCTGTCCACTCTGATCTCCTGCCTCCCTGTTAGGGGACCCCCAGATAATCCCAATTAACCTCATCTCAACATCTTTAACCTAAACACATCTGCAAGTCTCTGTCGCCATGTGTGCTGACATTCATGGGTTCAGGGAACTAGGATTCAGACTTTCTCAGAGGCCATTATTCACCCACCACAGGGAAGGAACAAGCTTTTGGAAATCCAGGCCTCACAAAACACCTCAGAACTGTCTCTTCTTTTAAAGTCCTCCTGGGGATGGTCAATGGACACTTATATACACTGTGCTCTGGGGAAATCCAGAGCTGGTCATTTGTGGGAGGGTAGGAATTTGTGGGCCCCAAAGCAGACAACAATGTATTCTTTTCTCCCCTGTGAGCAGAAATTCCCCAAAATGGTGAGCATTCATTCCTAGACATGTATGCAGTTATCAACATCGAATAGTATCCCTTTTGGAGCTCCCTGGCTTCTGTGGGGTCCTGGAGACGTTGGATACATTGGCCATCCCCCTTTAATCTGGGCAGGCTCTCCGACTGCTTTGACCAGGCCCAGGCCTTAGGAGTCAGGCATTGAAAAAGAATATATATAAAAAACTGAATCACTCTGCTGCCCACTGTAAATCAACACTGTAAATCAACTACTGTATATTTCAATTGAAAAAAAACACTGTAGGGCTTCCCTGGTGGCGCAGTGGTTGAGAGTCCGCCTGCCGATGCAGGGGACACGGGTTCGTGCCCCGGTCCGGGAAGATCCCACATGCCGCGGAGCGTCTGGGCCCGTGAGCCATGGTCACTGAGCCTGCGCGTCCGGAGCCTGTGCTCCGCAACGGGAGAGGCCACAACAGTGAGAGGCCCGCGTACCGCAAAGAAAAAAAAAACACTGTAGATCAACTACTGTATATTTCAATTAAAAAAAAAAAAAAAAGAGGCGATGTTCACGTCCTGTCTCTCTGAACACTGGCTCTGGGGGCCCTGATCTTCCCCACATGAAGTCCAACTACCTTGCTGGAGAGAACCCCATGGAGAGCACCGGAGAGTCCTGGGAGGAGAAGAGAAGCCTACCTGAGCACAGCCAGGGAGCTGTCCCTACCAAGGCACCAGGTATGCGGAGCAAGCTGCCTTGGACCCTCCAGACCAGCACAGTGGGCAACCGAATACCACTGAATGACCCAGTCCACGCCACGGGCAGCAGAGGAATCACCCAGTGAAGTCCTCCCTGAATTCCTGCTCCACGAAGCTGTGAGATGGAAGAAATTGATTGCAGTGTTAAGTTTCAGGGTAGCCTGTGATGCTCAGTAGATAATTTGGTGACCACCACATATACTGTGCACCAGTCACTTTCCATCGGGTCTGAGGGTAGAAATTTAGGGGGTATCCATCCACAAGTCCCAATCCAGTCATCAGATATCGTGGATTTGAACTTCCCCTCTCTCCATAGTGATAAACGGATGAGGCGACTCATCTCTGAAGTGGGGACAAGGGAAATGAGGGCTCACAGAGTTGTTTGTGGCGGCACGTGCAACAAGAAGAGCTTTGTAATCTGAGAAAGCCTATTCCAATGTCATAGTTTGTAGTGGTAGTTATAGTAACAGTACTACAGGAGAAATCAAATGGAGGACAGTCATTCCCTGCCTGTTTTAATATTGTCTCCAAGTGTGGGTGTTGATCACCAGGTTTGAAGTAATCTGATTTTGCATCATAACTCATTTTCAGCATTTAAGAGGGGAAAAAAGGACGAGGGAAAAAAAAAAACAAATTACTTTTTTCCTCCCCGAGAGTTTGGGATGTCACGTGATCCTTGCTAATGCATTATGTAATTGTGGATTATGTAATTTGTGGAACAGTGTATGCTCTTCCTGTCCTGAGCTGACCCTCCTCTCTCTTGCCTTCTATGAGCCATGCACAGTTTTACATGTGCTCTTCCACAGCAGTGGGATAAAAATGTGTTTTGTAGACTTCACTTAAGCCTGTGACTACTTATTTAAAATCAGTTGCCCTTCAGAAAGTATGATCAAGCCTAATACGAATAATGATTAAAGAGCTGGCGTGGAAGAAGTCTGCCTCTCTAGGGAAGATAGTTCATTTGATCAAGGAACAGAAAACAGGCAGCCCGTGCAATGCTGCAATGCCGCCTTTGAAGACATTTTGCGTTTAGTCTGTCCACGGTGAGGCCTGTAAGAGATCAGAAGCTGGAATTCAAGGGCTGTCAGGAACCAGACAGGTGTAGCCTCTGGGACCCGAGGCCTTTGGTTACAAGACCTGGGAGTCTGTTCTCAATCACTGAGACAGAATATAGACAAATGCACATGGTATCCTCTTGCAGAGTAAGATTCCTGGGCTGAGCGTACAACTTTGAGTTTTAAAAACTGGTTTGGCATTTCCATACATTTTTAGCCACATGGAAGGACTTTGCTCGTGGTTGACTAGCCTACTCTGACTGAAAACAGATGAAACCTGGGCATTTGAAAACAATACAAGTCAGGCCTGTCACTGCTCCATCCCCCGTGGGACCACCACTGCCACGTTTGCAGAGGTGGAGGAGGTCAGTGCCACCGGGGCATTAGCTGTTCTGTGTCTGAGGTCTTCTCACTTGTGGGAGTTGATGTAAGAGTGGGTAACAGGCTCTTCCAAGGTCAGGGCACCATCTTCCCAAGAAGGGCCCTTGGTTGTGAGAAGAATCGGATGCACCTTGGGCCCGATATCGAAGAACTGAAGCCAGAGCGGGAGCTCCAAGCCAGTCCCATGGCCTGGAGAGAAAGGGAAATTGCCAGTACTGTGAACCCCGGCTGTGATCTTTGTTAGTTTAGGCTGAGAAAGGAACGGAAGGGTTCCCTTCTCCCAACGAAGTTGAAATTTCTCAAGACCAAATTGACCGGTACCCAGTGATTACAGCCCTGAAATGTTCAAGCCACAGAACACAGGAGGCAGCAGTGAAGGGCCCCAGAGGGTGACACAGGTGTAAACCTACAAACCAGCACTGAGCCAGGGAGGGCAGAGGGCGGTGGGGATGGGACTCACCCGAGGGGCCCAACAGAAGCCTAGGGATGCAGGACAGCACAAACATCACAAGGGAGGGACTGGGGACAAGCGGGCTTGGCTTGGTCACTTGGGTGGCCTTTGGTAAGCCCTCCAACCTAAGATAGGGTTCCCTCATTGAGAGAATGGGGATGTCATCGTCTCCCTCTCGGGGTTGTCTGGTGAGTCCCTGCGGAGGATGCCTGTTGAAAGTCATGGTAACATGGCACCGGGGGTGGGGGAGGGGCTGAGCCTCATAAGAAACAGTAGGGCTGAAGTCAGTCAGTACAAGTCACCCGGCATGGGAGTGAGGAGGGGGCTGTGGGCAAAGCTTAGGGCCTCCATCAGGATTGCTCTGGGACCCAAGGAGGGGCTGGCGAGAGTGGTCCTGGTCTCCGCAGCATCATTGGTCTTCTGAGCTGTGCCACAAGGCAGGCAGGGTTTGGGACACCAGGTCATAGTTGGGCTGACACCCACTCTAGGCTGTGTTCACCCTCAGTTCTTAACCAGTGCTTGTGCACATCCAGCAATTCCGGATTCCAGGTTGTGCCACCTTCCCATTCTTCACGTCCCCATCGGGCAAGATTTCTCCCATTAAGACCAATCCCATTTGATCAAAGTTGGACTTTAATTGAATATTTAGAAAGAAGATTAAGTAGCAGGTCTTTATTTCCCATTTCTTTTTGCAGCTGTTATTCCAAGTCACCAGTCCCCAAAATAAACTTGCTTTTTCGCTTTGAACCAAAAATTTCTTTTGCAGACAAATGATGCACAAACGGTGACCTTTCTGAATTGGCAGAATTCTTTGGGTACATTATTTATGAGCACACAGGTGCTGCATCTCGTTATAAGACAGATGTCAGGAAGGCCAGAGAAGAAAATGCTAAAGGAGATTTCTGTTCGTGAGTGTGGTGTCTCTGAAACCCTCCTCTCCATTTGCCTCGTGTCTCATCAAATGTGTGTGTGTGTGTGTGTGAGGCATCAGGAGTAGGATTTCAGAACATGTTGTGAATCCTATATTTCAGCCTTACATTTTGCTGCATAATGGCCCTGCGTGTTAGGATAAACAAGTAAATAACTTGGCTTCACTTTTATTGTTTTGAGGAAGTCGAGTTTTTTCAGGAAGACAACAGCAATAATGCCCTTTTCCAAATGCTTTGCAACTGCTCACTCGTGAGATAATCACGGCAACCTTGTGAAGTAGCAAGAGTTAGGAATGGCGCCAACATGGACATTTGTGGCAACGAAGTCACAGAGGTGTCTAGGGCTCGGGCAGATGTCAACAGTGGATAGTGACACAGGACGGTTACAGCCCAGGTCTTCTGTTTTCCTAACTCTTACTGGTGAAATTTTTAAAAATAACAATTTTAAAACTTTTCCTATAAAAGTAATGCATATTCATGGAAAAAAAATTAGAAAGTGGAGAAAATTAGGGAACAAAAATCACCCTTAGTTTTACCACTCAAACACAATTATTTTTAACATCGTGATACTGTTTTGCAGGTCAAAAGGGAAATTTTTAAAATAATTTTATAAGCTTTATTTATAATTACCAAAAATTAGAAACAATGAAGATGTCCTTCAATAGGTGAATGGCTAAACAAACTGTGGTACTTCCATACAATGGAATATTAGTTAACAATAAAAAGAAATGATCTATCAAGTTACAAAAAAGACATGGGGGAACCTTAAATGCATATTGCTAAGTGAAAGAAGCCAATCTAAAAAAGCAACATACTTTTCATATAATTCATCCCAATTATATGACATTCTGGAAAAGGTAAGACTATGGAGACAGTAAAAAGCAGTGTAAGTATTCTGCGTGATACTGCAATGGTGGATACAGGACATTATACATTTAGCAAAGCCCATGGATTTATACAATACAAAGAGTCAACACTAATGTAAACCATGAAATTTAGTTAATAATAATGTATCAATATTTGTTCATCAGCTGTAACAAATGTAACATATCATTGCAATATATTAGTAACAGGATAAACTGAGGGCAGGAGGAAAGGGAATGTATGGGAACTCTCCGTATTTTTCTGTTCAAGTTTTCTTTAAATCAAAAACTGCTCTAAGAAATAAAGTCTACTAATTTCTTTAAAACTTCACATACATTTTTAAAAAGGAAATGGACAATAATGATATTTATTTAAACACGCATGACTGGAAAAGAGTGAGGTTTGGGAAAAGATTATTTTGGTTTTAGATATGTAGAGTTTAAAGTACCTGCGGAATACCTAAAGGATATGTCAAAGAATAGATGAATATACAGGTCTTGAGCTCAGAGGAGAAGTCTAACCTGGAGATACAAATGTTAATCATTTGCAAAATAGGCAGTAATTCATGTTAAAAGCAACAGTGGACTCTCCCAGATGAGATTATGCTAAAGCATTGGATGCTCCAGCTTCCATCCATGCTTTGGCGCTGGCTCCTAAAAACATTTGGACAAGAAAGGAAATAAATGAGAATGGTTGTGTTTTGTATTAGAGTTTTTGTTTGTTTATTTGCTTGCTTTGTTTCTTGTTTGATTTTGTAATAAGTGGATGCTGGAGAAATTTTGGAAGTAAGGATCTCAGAGAACAGGCTGAAAAATAAAGAGCAGATAGTGGGGACCGGAAATGTCTTTCTTGGGTTAAGTAAAAGTCACAGAAGACAGAGAAACAGGGTGATAAAGACCAGTAAGAGAAATTGTTGCCCTCCCTTGTGATAAAATTAAATAGAATGTTGGTGATTTATTTAAAACCAGAGTGGGCTGGGGCTTCCCGGGTGGCGCAGTGGTTAAGAATCCGCCTGCTAATGCGGGGGACACGGGTTCGAGCCCTGGTCTGGGAAGATCCCACATGCCAGGGAGCAACTAAGCCCGTGTGCTACAACTGAGCCTGTGCTCTAGAGCCCGAGAGCCACAACTACTAAAGCCCTCGAGCCTAGAGCCCGTGCTCCGCAACCAGAGAAGCCACTGCAATGAGAAGCCCGCACAACCCAATGAAGACCCCAAAAAAACAAAAAATTGAGAGTTCTATAAGCCAGTGGGGAGTTAGACTCAGTGATAGGGGAAAGGGAAGCAAGAAGGTTAACTGGTATAGATTTCAGTGGCTATTCCTATGCTAGGATTTATTACGTATATGAAGGCTAGCCCTGAAATAGATGTGCTATATGCTCCTTTGAGGATATATTCAGTTGGACTTCTGAGGGGAACAAAAGTCAGTGCACATAAGGGGATCTTTGGAAATTTGGGAAGATGGGCAGCCCGGAAACACAAACAGGTTGCACCTCCTAGTTTGACATATCAGTTTAAGAGGGCTTACATAATCACTTCAAGGTGAGGTGAGCTAAGCTTAAAGTCTCTGATTTCCAGGAATTCTCAAGTCTCTAGATGCAGCCTATAGCACTTATATCCCCCAAAAAGGGAAATTTTTGACCCAGAAAATAAATGACTTCTCTAAGCTCATGCTGTAGGGATACTTGCACTTAGCAATCTTGCATTAGTTGAACTGTCACACAGATCCTAGTTTGCACTGGGGGAGACAGGTGGCTGCTCGCACAGTATGAACTGAGTGGCACCAAACGAGAGCCATTTGTGCCCACTCTCTTCTTCTAGGGCCATCATGAAGTCACTTTCTAGGCTAAGTAATCGTATCTCCAGGAGGCAGATCCCTATTAGCTGCAATTAGGTCTCCTGGGGTGAGTAACCCATTAGCACCTATTAACAGTCATGAGTTTCTCCGATTAACGGGCTCAGAACAAGGCTCTGGTGGAAAGAGATATAGGATGGGTAACTGTTAAAAATAGTGTTGGGGTCTTTCCAGAACAGGGGTGGGTAGTCTCTCTGGTAGATGTGGGAAGGATGGTCAAGGCTCATTCAGCTGCTGCTGCCATTACTTGTACTGCGGCCACAGTCGTATGATGGGGCAGACCGTATTTTCCAAAGATGGAGATACCTATCTCATCCCACGTGCTCTTCTCATAATGTGACTGATGCCCCGCCCACTGAGAAGTGGGGTCTGTTTTTTTCTCCCCTTGAATCTGGGCACCAGCCTGAGTCTGCTCTGGCCCCTGGAGAACGGTGGAAGTGATGCTATGGGCCTTCAGAGCCTACAGCATAAGGAGGTTACAACCTCCACCTGACGCTCACATGTCTCTCTCTCCGCCTCCCTTCCCCACCACCTTCTCAATGCTCAACTTTGGAACCCAGCCTCCATGCAGTGAGGAAGCGCAAACTAGTTTAAGCAGGGAAACCACATGGAGAGGAACGGAGGCCCTTAGCCAAGAGCCAGCCTCCACCACCACACGTGTGAAAGAACGAGCCTTCAGAAGGTCCCAGCCCCTGGCCTTCAAGGCTTCCAGCTGAGGCTCAGACCCTGTGGAGTGGACACATGCAAGCCATCCTCACTCCGCCCTGACCGGCTTCCTGACCCACAGAACCCGTGAGGATGATACGTGGCTGTTTTATAGCACTAAGTTTAGGGGATAATTGTTACGCAGACCTAGTACTGGAACATGTGCACCCGATGGCATTTAATGAAGAAAGACATCTAACCAAGAAAGTCATATGTTCACTTTGTAAAAACATATCACCAGCCTCGACTCTCAAGCTATAAACCCTGCAACCTAAGAGCCATGATAAATACTCTGCCCAAGCTCAGCTCCTTGTCTTTACTCGACTAATTTCTCCCTCCATTCCCCCAAGTCAGAGGTGTTTTAGCTAAGGTTATCCAGGGACCACATGAGCACCGCAAACTCATACTGTGGAGTGCACCCTTCATCTCTCCTCTTCCAGCCTCTCATGAGTTGGGAGAGTGGTGGAGGTTTGTAGGCATAAGACATGAAGGCGTTTATGAAGGATAACACAGCAGAGGTTAGGTGAATAGTCTTCAGACACAAACTCCCAAGAGTGTGTGCTGGCTGTCACATGTAATATTTTTAACTCAGCAAAAAGTAGTACATGTTCAAGATTTTAAAAATCCATACCATGCAGAGAGAGAAGCAAACATCTCTCATCTGCTCTTCCCATGCCCAGCAGTGAGAACTGTTAACACGGGGAGGACAGTGTTGTCACAACTCTGGAACTAGACTGTCTGCTGTTGAATCCTAGCTTTGTGGCTTTGGCCCCAGTTCCCTCATCTGTAAAATGGGGATAACTAACCTCAGAAGTGTGTTGTGAGAGTTAATGAGTTAATATATGAAAAGCATTTAGAACAGTGCCTGACACATACAAAGTCTCAATATGGATTGGCCATCACTACTACTACTACTGTCATCATCGTCATTATTTATGAATAGTGCTTCCTGTAGCCTCAATGGGCTCAGGAAATAGGAAGTGTTGGAAGGAACCCAGAATTAGGGAGGAGGCTCCCAGACCAGAGGGTTCACATCTGGGCACAGTGGCCACTGGAAATGTAATGAACACCCTCGACTTCATCCCACTGTAGACCCTTCAAGGGTGTCTGGGTCCCCAGTGCCTCTGCCGGGAGTCACAAATCACATTTTCTAGCATCTTGTAGAGTAAGAGGGTCAAATATGGCTAAAATGTTGATACGAGAAAGAAAATAAGCAATAAATGGCCTAATCCTGACAGCTTAGGAGTGCTGACAGGTTTTGAGAAGGAAATGTGACCTTTTCCAGAATCACTCCCTTCAGTTTTCATCTCTGGAATTCTGGGAGGCTGTCATTAAACACACAACCTAGTTCCTCCTGCTTGTAGCCAGGCGATGGTTGCAGGTGAGGGTTGCACGTGTAGGTACTGGCTAAACATTATGGAATGAATATGCCTGTGACCTCTTTCCACCACCCGGCCATAGCAAGAGAGGCGCAGAGTCTTCAATTTGGTCTAGATAGAGCAGCTCTCGAGGGGCAGCCAGCCTGTGCCCACTGATGGGTGAATAATCTGATCTCATGAGTGGAGCATGGTTAGAGACCCAGAAATGTTCTTTTTTGTACCAGTTTGGGCGCTTTTGATTACAAACAACAGAAACACTAGACTAAAATTAGCTTAAGAAGGAAAATTGATGATCTCACCTAACCAGGGGCAGACAGCAAGGGGCCCAGGATTGTTAGCTCTGAGACTCATGATGACATCAAGATCCAGGACCTTTTTCATCAAGGAAAACTTTCCCAGAGTGCACGCCCCTGCCCCAGATTTTATCTTACATCTTATTGGCCAGAGTTATGTCACATGACTGTGCCTAACCCAATGCGAGTTATGTCACATGACCACGCAAGGGGCGTGGAATTACCATGATTGTTTTAGACCAATCAGCATTCACATGAAAAGTAGTCCAAAGCCGGGTGGGCCTGGGAGTACAGGGAAGAAAGGCCTGCGGCAATTAAGCAATTGATGGCTTTCCTCTGTTATTCCAAAAAGCTCCCTTCAGTGATATTCAGTGCAATTTAACAAGATAATATTTAATAGGATTAAGTGATGAGGATGGATTTAAAAAAAAGCAAGGATACACAAAAGGAAGCTCAAAATACAGTCAAGTACAAAAAATGCATAGCGTGACAGCCTCTGTGGCTTGCGAAGTTAGGCCACCAACGTGGGTTTAGTAGTCAGTGCAAGGAGATCTTGCCAGAAGATGCAAATGGTAGCTTGTGGGCCAAACATGGCCGATGCGTCTATTCCATTTCGGCCTTTCCAGGATCGTTTGTTTATTCTTCAGTTGGTTGCTTGCCAACCTTAAAAAAATGGAGAGATTTTAAGTTGTTCAAAAGTATTTCTCGCTCCTCATTAAAAAAATCAGAAGATGCCTCAGCACTGGGCCTACTTTCCCACCTGGCAGCAGTCAGCTGGAGCTGACGTAGCCGTCCCCTCTGAAGCACACACGTGCGCACCACGTCTCCCTGTGGCTTCTCATCTGTTACCTGCGTGGTCCCATGGGCATTTGAGTCTGTGACCCTGGAGTTAGTTTACAGGGTCCCCAGGATAGAAGCCAACGAGTTCCTCAGGATAATATGGGTGTCCCGATCCTAAGCCTGGACCTCACAAAGTGACCATTGTGGGGTGTAGTGGACACTCCCCATCCCCCATCTCATCCTCACTGAAGACCCTGGAAAACCCTCACGGGCTCATTTCTTATTAAGGCTTTCTACACAAACCGGGGGACAAAGATGGAAGGAATGGGCACGTGGGCAGATGGAGAGAGAGGTGGCAGAGAATCTACCACTTAGGGATAACATCTCAAGAGAATGTTTCCAAAGGTGCCTCTTATTTGAAGAGGGCTGGAGTTTAGTGCAGAAGAAGAATCTCTCCCAACAGTTGTGGGGTTAAAAAGAATAGGAACAGGTTTGGAATTAAGACTAGATTTGGAGAATGATTCTCGCTCTGCGAATAATTTTACAACCTGTGACTAGTTTAACCTCTGATGTTTCACTCCACAGTTAAAGAGGTCCTGGATTGAAAGAGAAGCTTTGTACCTTCTGATTCAGCCTTTCATGGCAGCTCTATGTCTTCCAGTCCAGAAACTCCACTGACTCCAAGGAGGGATTTAGAAATCCAGACAAGAATTTTTCAGTCACGTTACTTTAAATGCGAAGCTCTTTCCCCAGAAACAGGTAAAGAGGTGCCGAGCAGATGTGCACACAGATGCGGCTTATCTGACTTCCTGTCCATCTACGCCCACACACTGCAGGGTCTCCCGAAAGGTTAGGTAATGACAGTGACTCAGGAAGCCAAGAATGTGAATTATGTGACATGCAGCCCGGATCCAGCGCCTGCATGGTTAGCGTTCAAGCCACCACAGCCAGCCCGGGAATAAGAGGCCATCTTGCTTTAAAAGAAGGGATACTGCCACACTTGTGCTCATGAAATAACATTCGTTCAGTTTGCTGGAGACGGACAAGAGAGAGACAGAGAGAGACTAGACCCAACCGACAACCTTGCTTTTGACTCTGTATCACGCACAGCACACACCCTGCATTCCCATTTATGCACAAATCATCACCTGCCTGGTATTCCTCACAACGGCAAAGGCCTGCAGTGGAACCGGATGGAAATCCATTTACCAAGATGTTACTAAAGCAATTGGAAATTCACGATCACATTATATGCTTCACTGAGCTCTTTAACTGCAGAAAAGCAAGCACAGGAGCTGTCCCCATGGGGTGGCAAGTGGGGACAGCTGCTGTCCACCTAGACCTTGAGGAAGGGAGAGCCAGGGGCTGAACTGCTGCTGGGACCCAGCAGTTCAAGGAGAGGAAAGAGCAGAGGAACTCAAAGACGGGCTGATGTCGGCACGGCCAAGGTCAGGTCTCACTCGGGCCCCGGGGTTGACCACGAGGGAACTCTGACCCTCTCCACACACCCTCCTTGGGCTGTGCAGGGCTCTTTGGTGTACGTCTTTGAGACTCATTTTGATAAGATTTTGACAGAGTAGAGATCCTTGAGGAGAAGTGTAGGGAATAAGCAGAGTGATGAAGAGCTAGGGCTCTGGAGGGAGACAGCCTGGCTCTGCAACTTGGCTTTGCCCTGTGTGACCCTGGACCACCTATTTAACAGCTCTTTGCCTCAGTTTCTCTATCTGTGAAATGGGTGCGATAATAGACCCTTAGAGGAATAACAAAGTATTGCTATAAAGACAAAATGAGATTGTACAGGTAAATCTAGACCCAGTGCTGGACACAAAGTGCTCAGATAATGTTTGTTTCTTCCCAGTCCAGACTCCTCATCCCTGAAATGGACTTGAGTACGCACAAAATATGGCTGAAATATAAATGTAAAATACAAAATTTATCCCTGATTATAGTCAGTAAAAACAAGAAGTCAAATGAGAGAATATCCCCAACATATCTTCATAGAACACTACATAAATTTTGGAGTCCACTAAAGTGATTTCAAAGAGGCCTGGTATTTTTCAGCAGAAAGGGTAAAAAATCAAGTCAGAAAGCATTTGTTACATGCTTCCCATGTGACTATCACTAGAGGGAAAAAAAGATATGATAATAATTACATAATTAGTACCTTTTACATACCAACTACTGCCTACAGATTATTTTTATTCCTTACAATCCTTCAAGCTCGATATTATCTCCATTGTAAAAGTGAGGAAATTCTGACACAGGTTAAGCAACTTGGCCAAGGTCACATAATAAATGGTTGAGCTGGGATTGGAACTTGGATCTGCCTGATGACAATGGTGGAGATGTCTGTATTTGCTGAGTGCCGGGAATGTGCTGGCCTGGGTATTATTATGATGTCTATTTCGCAGATGGGAAAAGATCAAGTAATGAGCTCAAAGTCTCACAGTCACACAGAGGAAGACACGAGCATCCATTCCAGGTCTGGTTGACCCCAAAGCCCAAGCTCTTATCTGTCACCATCCTGCATCCTTTGTCTCAACAACAGCAAGACACATGACTGGTCACAACACAAAACTGCATAATGACGAGGGCCCTCAGTCCGTATGGACAGCCTGACTTAACCCTTCATGCAGAAGAGACTGTGATTTCTTTCTCTACACTACAAATGGTTATAAGCCAACATTCTCTCCTAGGAAAATGTGTTCAATGTTCCTCCAAAGGACATGGCTCTCAACCTCTCATGACAACCTAATAAACTCAAGGTCATGGGAAACAGTGTATCTAAGAACATGTGGCTAAAAAAAGAACAAGGGGTATTAAATTAACTTGGATTTGGAAGGATTTTACCAAGAGAACACTGGAGTAATTCTTTTTAAATTTAATTTAATTTTTGGCTGCGTTGGGTCTTTGTTGCTGTGCACGGGGTTTCTCTAGCTGTGGTGAGCAGGGGCTACTCTTCGTTGCAGTGTGCAGGCTTCTCATTGTGGTGGCTTCTCTTGTTGCAGAGCACGGGCTCTAGACGCACGGGCTTCAGTAGTTGTGGCACTTGGGCTCAGTAGTTGTGGCTTGCGAGCTCTAGAGCACAGGCTCAGTAGTTGTGGCACATGGGCTTAGTTGCTCCGCGGCATGTGGGATCTTCCCAGACTAAGGATCAAACCCATGTCCCCTGCATTGGCAGGCAGATTCTTAACCACTGCGCCATCAGGGAAGTCCTGACATAATTTTTTAAAAATATTTATTTATTTATTTGGCTGTGTTGGGTCTTAGTTGTGGCACAAGGGCTCTTCATTGGACTGTGCAGGCTTCTTTAGTTGTGGCATGCAGGCTTCTGTTTGTGGTGCACGGGCTCCAGACCACGCAGGCTCAGTAGTTGCAGCACACGGGCTTAGTTGCCCCGCAGCATGTGGGATCTTAGTTCCCCAGCCAGGGATCGAACCCGCATCCCCTGTGTCGGAAGGCGGATTCTTAACCACTGGACCACCAGGGAAGTCCCTGGAGTAATTTTTTTTTTGCGGTATGCGGGCCTCTCACTGTTGTGGCCTCTCCCGTTGCGGAGCACAGGTTCCAGACGCGCAGGCTCAGTGGCCATGGCTCACCGGCCCAGCCGCTCCGCGGCATGTGGTATCTTCCCGGACCGGGGCACGAGCCCATGTCCCCTGCATCAGCAGGCGGACTCTCAACCACTGTGCCACCAGGGAAGCCCCCTGGAGTAATTTTATTTGAACTTATTATAGGACCTGCCAGCATCCTAGGTGACACAAGTCTTATAATTCGTGCAGGTAAGTCTATGATTTGTGAGTCCTGCCAGTGAGATTCACTTATGAACAGCATCTGCGTTAAGTGAATCATGGTCCTCCAACCTCACAACATTCTGCCAGAGAAACAGGTGAAAGGGATTGTCAAAAGCCAGCGTTTTCACTCTACCCCGTTTCCTTATTAACCCTCAACCTTTGGTTTTTAACAAATCAAAACATGTTTGAATCCTATGAAGGGTGGACAAGGAAGAGGAAAGATTGTCCTCTAGACACATGCTGATACAATAGTCACAGAGCAGATGTGGCTACTCAAATATAAATTAGTTCAGATTAAACAAAATTAAAAATACAGCGTGTCAATCACACGAGCCACATTTCCAGAGCTCCATAGCCACCTATGGCTAGTGGCTAGAGAGATGCTTAGTAGAGACCTAGGACGCTTCCATCATTGCAGGATGTTCTATTAGACAGCCTCACGCAGCACACCTGCGGCCCCCTTCCCAGCCCCTGACCCTGCAGAACAGCCTTCTCCTGAATGAGCACCAGTCCTACTGTCCCTGCCTCTAGCTCATGCCCAGCCTCCCCTTCCTCCTTCAGCCCCTTTTCAAAAAGTCCCTTGGCTCGTCCTTCATCCCGTATTTTAATCTAATGGGTGAATAGATCAATATCCTTTACCCCTCTCCTTCAGAAAGCAGAGTCCTTTTTAGAGACTTAGGTGTTGTGCTACGTCCTGACCTGGCTTGGGAGTCAGGAGACCTGGGCTTGACACACCTCAAAAACGAGATGTTAACTTTTTTTTTTAATAGGATTTACTCTTTTTTTTTTCTTAATTAATTAATTTATTTAGGGCTGTGTTGGGTCTTCATTTCTGTGCGAGGGCTTTCTCTAGTTGTGGCACGCGGGGGCCACTCTTCATCGTGGTGCGCGGGCCTCTCACCATCGCGGCCTCTCTTGTTGCGGAGCACAGGCTCCAGATGTGCAGGCTCAGTAGTTGTGGCTCACGGGCCTAGTTGCTCTGCAGCATGTGGGATCTTCCCAGACCAGGGCTCGAACCCGTGCCGTGTCCCCTGCATTAGCAGACAGATTCTCAACCACTGCGCCACCAGGGAAGCCAAAAACGAGATGTTAACTTGATTGTTGATTTTCAACTTAGACAATGGGGTATCAGAATCGTGGGGTGGAGGGGGTTCAGGATTTCCTCCAACTAAGTGGTCCAGACTATTCTTGATCACCTTTATTAAAATGCGTCTGTCCTATGGTACCTCTGCCTTCTGGATGGCAGAAAGCACACCCGACAGGTACCAGCACCGCCCCCCCCCCCACGAGAGTCCAAGTGTGACCTCCTCGTCCCACCCCAGGTGGAGTCACTGCTGTGGAAGATCCTCCTGCTGATGGAAGTGTGTCTCGTCCCCTTAGAGTGCTGGGTGGAAAAAAGACTGTGAATCACCCACTGGTCCAGATGACAGCTAAGATCCATGGCAGTGCTTACGTTCTGTGAGACTATGATTTCTACAAAACGCTGGTATGAACAGTTCAGTCACCTCTCTATGATTTTTTTTTTTAAATATTCCAACCCCTTTATTTTTAGAGTATCTGCACCAGTCCCGGAAAATTAAGTTTACAGCAGTTTCTGGGTACCATGATTTTTGGGGGAGAAAAAACAAAGCTCCCAGGGTGCTACCTCTTATCCCCGTATTCAACTTCCCCTTCTCCTTCTCTCCCCCCTCCTCTTCCTTGTTCTCCTTTGTTCTATCCTCTTGGACAGATACTTCCCTATGATTTATACTGCCAAGCAAAGGAAAAGATAATTAGCCTTAAAAACAGGGAAAGGGTGGGGGGACTGGGGTGGAGGAGATATGGTGGTGGGTCCTGTCAGGAGTCACAGAAATGTTTTGCATAATAGAGTCATCTGGAACTGCCCTGGGTTGCCTGGGGAAGGAGACGGTGGTCACTTTCCCAGCCTCTGTGGAGCGATGTCTTCAGACTCACGCGATAACCGATAACCCAAAGCTCCTCTCATCCCAGGAGCTCCGCTCAGACAGGTCTCTGCAGAGGAGGCTGTGCATTTACCTAACTCCCTTCACAGCACTGCTGAAACCTTCTCTCCTGGTCTCCAGTGCTGTGGGGTAAGTCAACATAAGCATTTATCAAGCGTCCTGAGCCTAGAATGGGGGCCAGATGAGGAACCGGGGAAGAGGGGGCAAAGCCCATGTAAGCTTCAGGCCCTGGTATCAGGAGGCTCTCCGTCCAGCCTCCTCCCCCGATACAACTCTTCAGGGGAGAAAGAAAGCAAGGGGACGAACAGAAAGCGAGGTCCCGTGCTCATTTATTCACCCGCAAAGATTTCTCAGGTACAGGCCTGATGAGCACACCCGGAGGCTGACAGTTTACCGAGAGGAGTGAGGGCCAGGGCTGTTGTCCCCTGCTCTCCTCTAAGCCATTTCTGGTTCACCCGGGCCTGACAGTCCATTCTGGTCCAGCGGCCCAGGCAATGACCCTGGAAACTCAGCATCCAGGCTCCCATTCCCATAAAAAGATAAACACGCCAGTTTCATGCTTCTTCCTGAATTATATTTTACAAAATTTCTAACACAACAGGGATTTTCTATTACCATAGTAACCCTTGTGTGTGAACAGCAGACTCCAGAGAGAAGCGGGTAAAAATGTAGAAGAAAACCAAGCTTCAGAATGGTGCAAGGAGAGAGGGGCAGGCGGGCTGGGCTGGCTGGCCACAGGCCTGACCCTGCCAGGAGGGCCTGATCCGGGCCCTGAGGATGCGGTTGTCTGTGATTTCTTTTGCAGCTGTATTTGCTTGTAAGTTACAGTACCTGGAGGCCCAAGAACAGTGACATTGCCCTGGTTTTCACTTGGCTGATGTGAGGACTTTCTACCTCTTTCTTTCCTTTGTTCTTTCTGTTTCAGGAGATCTAGGGGAAGATACATTTGTTTTCAGATGATGTCATTCTATGGCATAGTTTGAAAGAGACAGGATGCAAACAAAGGTGAATACGATATAGGGATGAAATCAAAGAGTCGGAAAGGAAAGCTGCAATGTCCCAAGACTGAGAGCATCCTGTCCCCTTCACCAGTGTGAACAGTCCTTTGGTCACTGTCCTTTCCAGGTTACAAGGCCACGGGTACAAAAAGCCTCCATTCAGGCTTCAAAAACAACAAGAGCAACAAACAAACAGGCAGAAACCCCAGTTGCCGAGTCAGGCATGCTCTTCCCCGTGAAACGTTCTGCGTCCACAGGAAAGGAAACAGCCTGCAGACTGAGTTAGGGAAAATGGATAAAGACAATAGCATAGCTGCATCACGCAGGTAAAGTGCTGTCCACGGGGCCTGGATCTTGGGTTTGCTACTTTAAAATGCAGTGGAGAGGGCTTCCCTGGTGGCGCAGTGGTTGAGAGTCCGCCTGCCGATGCAGGGGACACGGGTTCGTGCCCCGGTCCGGGAAGATCCCACATGCCGCGGAGCGGCTGGGCCCGTGGGCCATGGCCGCTGCGCCTGCGCATCCGGAGCCTGAGCTCCGCCACGGGAGAGGCCACAACGGTGAGAGGCCCGCGTACTGCAAACAAAACAAAACAAAACAAAACAAAACAAAAAAAAATGCAGTGGAGAGACTTCCCCGGTGGTCCAGTGGTTAAGACTCTGCACTCCCAATCCAGGGAGCACTGGTTTGATCCCTGGTCAGAAAACTAAGAACCCGCGTGCTGCACAGCGTGGCCAATAAATGAATAAAATGCAGTGGAAGTTTTGTTCCTGTTCCTTTGATGCAAGTGTACCTGCATCAAAGAGTCAGTTGTCTTGCTTCCTCCAGGTCACAGTTTATAAAATACGTTCTGATTCCTGAGACTGGAATCACTGAACTTCTGGAGAATGTTGCCTTAAAGTAATTGTGTTTAACTCTGTGTGTATGTGTGTGTCTTGCTCACATACACATAAACTTTTCCAAGCACTTACGTCTCTAAGTGATACAGATGGTGACACTTGCATGTGTTTTAAACTGCTACACGCATTCTTCTAGACATCAGGGCAGGTAAAACACAAAGGACTTAATTTTCAGCAATAACAAACCAGAGAGCACAGGGGATACGCCATGTCTCACCTCCTCCGGGCCTTTGCACGTGCTGCTCCTTCTTCCTGGGGCCCCTTTCTGCACTCTTTTCTTCTGCTGACTCCTGTGCATCCATCAGTGTATCTCTGAGCCTCCTCTCCTACTAGAAGCTTCTCTGACGCGACCAGGCTTGGTTAGGAGCTTCACCTAAAAGAAGGTTTCTTAGGAGATGTGACATTTCCTGCTTGCAACTTGACTAAGCTGCCACTGGGGCATGGAGGTAACTCTGCTAGAATTTGGCAGACAGTTCAGAGCAGGAAAGTATCAGCTGCAAAAGCAATGTAACAAGAGTTGTCCCTTATCAAACAAATAGCGAGGGCTAGACGATTTAGTATCTCATTTAAATTCCCTCAGAGGCAGGTATTCATGTGCCCAGCTTACAGATAAGAAAACTGAGGCTCAAAGAGGGTAAAAAAAAACTTCCCTAAATGGGGATGTAATGTACAGCACGGGGACTGTAGTTAATACTGTTAAATTGTATATTTGACAGTTGCTAAGAGAGTAGGTCTTAAAAGTTCTCATCCAAAAAAAAAAAAAATCGTTACTCTGTATGTGATGGATGTTAACAAAACTTATCACGGTGATCATTTTGCAACATATACAAACACTGAATCACTATGTTGAAACTAATATAATGTTATATGTCAATTATACCTCAATAAAAAGAAAAAGATCACTACTCAATTATATTTAACTTGTAGCAGGGTAACAGTGAATGAAATAAAGTTGTACCATTTAAAAAAATACTTCCCTAAGTCAAACAACTATCAAACAGGAAAGCAGGGGTTTAGACACAGAAGCTGGGCCAACGTCTGTGGTCTTTATCGCTGCGCTAAGTTGCTTCCCTTATATGTTCACCGGGCTTTCCGTGGTGCTCTCTTGGTCGACGAGTGTAGACAAAGATTCTAAAACAAATTGATATGGCCATTTTGTGCCAGTAGCTTCCTGTCTCCTTTGAAAGCTTTGGTCAAAAGCCTGGCCGCAACCAATCAAGAGCTAAATCCCGAAGAAGTGATGCCAGGCGTCATTGGCCGGTGCAGAGGCCTGGGCGATTGGCCCAAGGAAGGGGTGCGCTTTGCTTGGGGGGTCACTCAGCATTTCTGTTTCATGCTCCATGGATTTCTAGCCAGAATGCATGCAAGTCCTGAAAGCTGGAAGCTCTGCCTCAGGTTTAACCCCCACACAATCTCTTCTTTCTGATTCTTGAGGTTTAAAATTAATCTTCTCTTACTCAAAGTTGTGCTTCTAATGAAGATGCCTGAAGGCTAATTTGAAAATGTCAGTCCCCATCAGTCACGAAGAGAGAGGCCAAGGGGGGCTGTCTGATGCACCAGATGAGTATGGCTTCGCAAGACGGGGGAGTCTCCTGTTTAATGCAAGGAGGTATGTCATTCCAAGAGGTGCCTTTGTTGTTCCTCACCGCACCCCCTCCACACGCCCCCTGGTGAGGTGATAGCCAGAGGCAAGATGAACAGACTGACCTCCTCTGCTTGCTACCTGGGGGACTCATTTTGAGTCTCAGGTTCTTCGTCTGTAAAATGGGGCACCAATGCTCCCCTCATAAAGATGTTGAGGGGATTCAATAAAATCATGTACCTATATAAAGCATTTAACAGCAGTACCTAGAACGCAGTAAATACTATGGTGCGGAAAATAAATCTGGTAGACTTCAGATTAGCCAGTGACGGAGGTTCAGGTCTATTTGTTTTTTGGTTTTTGGGTGTTTTTATAAATTTATTTATTTATTTTGGCTGCGTTGGGTTTTCGTTGAGGTGCGCGGGCTTCTCATTGCAGTGGCTTCTCTTGTTGCAGAGCATGGGCTCTAGGCACGCGGGCTTCAGTAGTTGTGGCATGCAGGTTCAGTAGTTGTGGCTCGCGGGCTCTAGAGTGCAGGCTCAGTAGTTGTGGTACATGGGCTTAGTTGCGCTGCGGCAGGTGGGATCTTCCCGGACCAGAGCTCGAACCCATGTTCCCTGCATTGGCAGGCAGATTCTTAACCACTGAGCCACCAGGGAAGTCCCAGATTCAGGTCTATCTGAAATCCTTTGATTCACTTAAAATTCCCTTTTGACAATAAAACTCCTATCCTAGAATATGACTCACATGTTTCTAGAGGCAGGAAGTACATAGAGATTAAGTCCCAAAAGAGTGCAGAGAACAGGGGAAAGAAGAGGTAGGGAGGACAATGGGTTTAGAGGAGTCAAAATTCCCCAGTCCCGTCTGACCCCCTTCTCTTCTGTGAGCGGAACCTGGGAATGTGTTGGGATAGTCATTCTGGGATGACTTTGGTTACTGCAACTCCATCTTAGCAGATAGGCAAGACAGATTTGTCCTGCTGGCCTCAGAGAGGGAAGCACGCTGCCATGTTGAGGACTGCATATGGGGCCTGTTGCCTAGGACCTGAGACAGGCCACTAGGAGCTTAGAGCCACCCTAGCTGAGAGCCTCAAGAAGGCAGAAACCTCAGTCCTACGACCCCAAGACCTGAATTCTGCCAACAAACTGAACGAGCTTGGGAGAGTATCCCCAGCTCCAGATGAGATCACAGCCCCAGCTGACTGTCTTGATCTCAGCCTGGTGAGCCCTGAGCCCAGAGCCTGGCTACACGGTGTCCAGACTCCTAACCCACAGAAACTCCCAGATGATAAGTGGGTGTTGTTTTAAACTGCTAAGTTTATGGTAGTTTGTTGTGCAGCCTAGAAACTACTTCAGTGAGAAAGGGCGGAGATTAGAATTTCTTCTTGCCCCTCTCCTGCTTCCCCTACATACACAGACGGTACTTAGAGAAGCCTAGGAGGAGCTGCCGAGGTTAAGAGTCTTCCAGCTTCGAGCACACAGGCTCTCCACACCTCTGGCTTCACCCGGGACTAAAGCCTCTTCACAGGTAACCCCAGACCACACCGTCACATCACTACCTGGTGGGTCTGGGAGACCTGGAGGGCATACGTGGCGGGGAAACAGGGTATGGAATTATTCAGAGCAAAAAAATATACCACCTTCCAGTATCTCATATAACCTCTCTCTTTAACAATATAAACAAACATTTGGCAGACGTCCCAAGGCCTTGAAAAGAAATGGACAAGTTGTCATCTATGAGGAGAGGCCAGTTGGGAGTGGAGGTGGTGATAAGAAGTGGACTCAAGACCTGAGTCACGGAGTTGACTGAGAAGACGTGGGGACGGCTGGCTGATGATGGAGAGACGGCAGGACATGAGGCACAACTCAGGCCCCCTTTTTTTTTCATGCTAAAACATCTTTTTACTGATTGGGGTACAAGACCAAAATTTTGAAACCATCAACCTAAAAGAAAGTGAAACTCATTTTCTTCATTTAAATGCAAATTTTAGTACTCAAAGTTTTAGGAGATAAAAAAATAAAGCCAAATGCTTTTCCTATTAACTAGTAAAATCCAAAATAAAAGCTACTGCAATAGCTAATAATACATGTAAAAAAAGAGAAAGTTAACAGGGAGACAGCATTGGAATGGAACGAGAATAGCATCTTTCAGCTAAAGATGCAGTGACACTTTACACCCATCCATGCACACCCATGCACATAGGTAGCGGTTATTATATAATCCCCTTCAACAGTTCAGGGGAAAAAGAATGTACCAAAATGCACAGCTTCTTGGCATTTTGACATGGCCTTTAGTATTTGGTCTCTTCGAGAAAGGCAACTAGTTTGATAGTTGACCCTACAATATTTAGGAAATGAAGCCATATGTGAGCTTAGAGAATCATTTAGTCATAGCGGAGGCACAACTCCAGGATGGAAGAGCAGTGGGCACCTGGAAACTACGGCACATCTCCTTTACCGACCAGAAGTTTCTTGGGGCCACGTGGTTTTAGGCTGGGGTTTTTCCAAGGGAATAGACTACACGTTGTCTAGTCTGTACAGTTCAGAGAGAGTCACAGTGGGACTAAGCCATAGGCAGTGGGAGGACAGTCCCACTATCTAAGCAAGGATAGTCTGGCTCTGGACCTTTCAAATCAGTCCTCTCCCCGCTTCCTGCCCCCGGCTTCCTTTCGTAGTAGGAAAGTTTTATAGATTCTTGTCAAGTCCCTCTGTTTCCTCCCCATCTCCAGCTAGTAGATGAAGGTTAAAGGGAGCCCCCCTCCAGGGGTATATGCACATCGGCCGGAGCGTACGGAAAGGCTTAAGGTCTTCAGGACCCAAAGGAAGAACATGACTATGGGTGGGTCTTCAGGCCCCATGATGTAGAGTAGAGGACACTGTCTGGAGATGGTCAGCCTCCAGGGGCTGCCCCCTAGCCCAGCAGCCACCCGTCTGCCTGCTTGTTAGGGCCAGATGTCTCCGGATTAGAGACTGTTAGAGCAGCACGGGACCCTCTATTTCTACACCCTGATCTTAGAGTAAAGGAACCCAGCCTGCAGAGGTTAAAGTAGTCTGTCCGAGGCTCCTCAGCACGATAAAAGCAGGGCCTGGGCTAGAACCCAGCCCTCCGAACTCTCAGCAGGGCATAGTCACAGTTGTGGGTGGATGAGGCCAGAATTCGGGAAGGGTCACGAGGGGAAAGGGAAGGCAGACACAGCCTACTGCGAGGTTGGCTGCGGTGGGAGCCTGCGGGGAGGCCCTGCACGAAGGGAGAGCAGAGGGCCGGAGGGGACAGGCCAACAGGACTGCGAGAAGCACCCCTCGCTGCCCCCACCTTAAGCTCTGCTGATTGGGTGAGGCAGCCTCCTCCTGGGCCTCCCTGCCTCCAACCTCTAATGCGGCTCCATGTTGCTGCCAGAGGGATTCTTCTAAAATAAAAAGCAGATCACGTCATTCCCCTATAATCCCTTCGGCGATTCCCCACTGCCCACAAGTCTGAGCAGCCCAGCAGGATCTGCAAGGCTCTGACCCCATGACTCAGGAATCCTTGGGACACTTCAAGAACATCTGACTTACAGAGACTTAAGCAAGCAAAGACCTTTCGTCATCTTACATACGAGCGGTCTAGACATAGGCGATCAGAGCTGGAGCAGTAGCTCACCCTCATCAAGTCTCATTCTCTTTCCAGCTTCCCACTTCCCTCCTTGCAGGTGGGTTTACTGTCTCAAGGCTGCAGGCTGTTTGCTGCAACTCCACATCACGTCTGTATTAGAGGAACACAGGACAAGAATACAGGAATATGAGTTCCTCACCAGCAGCCACGGCTGTCACCTTCATTAAGAGAGCAAAGCACGTTTCCGCTGCAAACCCCAGCCAGATACAAGCTTACGTGACATCGGCCAGAACCGTGTCATCTGGTCCCTCCAACCTGCAAAGGACATGGTGAAGATGGGGATCTAGCTTTCCCAGCCATGATAAGCTGCCAGGGGAGGAGGAGGTGGGAAGGACTCGTGGCTCGTTCTGGCAACATTGAAGCCACACTGGCTTCAAAGTCATGGGAGGCCACTTGCTTGCTGGCCCAGTGTGCTGGACTTGACCCAGGGATCCCGGAACTCCCTGCCCTCCTGTGGGGTTTCAGCTTGGACTCCACTCCGCATCTTGCCAGCCTGGCACAACCCTGCTCCTCCCTCACAGCTCAGCTCAGTGCCTACTCTGTGCCCACCCAGACCCCTCCCTGGTGTCCTGCGCAAGCTCTCCCCCAGCACGTGAGGCCCTCGTTAGACTGTGGGCTCTTCTAGGGCAGGTATGGTGTCTCAGTCTTATTTCTCAGCTTTCAGGCCTAAAATCTTAGTCATACCTCCTCTCTTTTTTCCCACGTCCCATATCTGGTCCATAGCGAATCCCATCAGCTCTATTTTCAAAATCTACCCAGACTTAGGGCACTTCTCACCACCGCCACCCCCTCCTCCATCACCTCTCCCTTGTGTCACTGCAGTGGCCCAGCTTCTGCCCTTCAGGGAGGGCCCTGTTCCCCCTCCCCAACCAGCTGAGTGTCACCACAGCAAATCTGTCCCTCCTTTGCCCTGAACCCCCAAGTAGCCCCCATTTCACTCAGAGGTGAAGTTAAAGTTCTTATAAGACCTATGTGACCTACCCCCACCCTTTATTTCTCTGATCTCATCTCCTACGACTGCCCCCCTTACAAACGCAGCCCTTGCCACGTTACTGACTCCTTTCTGATCTCACCAAGCACCTTCTGCCTCAGGGCCTTTGCGTGGCTTTTCCTCTGTCTAGACAGCTCTGCCCCAGATGTCTACATGGCATGCTCCCTCCCCTCCCACAGGTCTTCATTTAAGTCATTACAGTGCGGCCTTCCCGATGCCCCATCCCTCTTCCGGCTGTGTTTCTCTTCAGGCAGTTCTCTAACATAGTATACATTTATGAGTGTAATTTGTTCCTCTGTCTCCACCACCTTCCCTGTAGATTATAAACTCCATGAAGGCTGTTCGGTTTTCTGCTGTATAATTGGCACCTAGAACACATAAGAGTGGTTTAACAAAGATTGATAACTGATTGATTGAATGAATGGATCCTTGCCTCCCCCGCGCAATGCCTGGCCCATAGGAAAAACCAGTAAATGTGTTGAACTCACAAATGACTGGCTGGACTGGAGAGAATGTTGTGCTGTGCAGAGGCTCTGGAGGGAAGCTGGCATTAGGACTGTGTGTCGGGAGCCAGGTGTCACAGCCTTGGGGACAGAGTGTGGGGCAGGAGAGGGCTGGGCCGGGGAAGAGGAGAGCCGTGACATTCAAGCCGTTCATTCCATCCAGGATTAATTTCAATTAACCTCCCAAAGGCAACTCAATTCTGTTTTCTCTTTCATCCTTCAAGTTCTATTAGCAAAAGCTGCTGCCCACGGCATGAATCTTGATTTAGAGGCTAGGAGGAGGGTTGTTTCTGTGCAGATGGAGGGAAAACACAAGAATAGGCAGCCCCGCTGACTTTGCTGGGTGGGCAGCCAAACAGAGGCCCAGTGATGCTGGTGTAGAGCCTTTGGTGTGGCCAAGAGATAAAGCGAGGAGGAGAAAAGGGAAAAAGGAAGATGTTGCTGCAGTGCCCAAACCTGGCCACTTCTGTAACACAAACTGTGTCTGGGACCCATTTTAACTGCAGCTGGTTGTGTGTTATCAGAGTCAACTCCGGGCAAATCTGGTGGCTGTCTTTAGAATCCGATTCCACCTGGATACATTTGGTACCAGGTTTCTCTCTGGTGTGTAGTTACTAAAGTCTCATCACCCCAGACCTGGAAAAGACCACGTGTCTCACCTGTTCACATTCGGAACAGGTAACACCAGTCAGATGCAAGGGAGGTGCGACTATCTTTGTAAAATGTAGCCGTGTGCACCTTGCGAGTTCTGAATATGTATGTAAATAAGCTTCACACAGGGCATCTCCAAAGTGGAAGAAAATTAAGTTCCTGGACACGTGGCCATGAACGACACTGGACATGGCAGTTGGTAATTTACAATTTTAAAGGTCAAGCAAGAACAAACGTGTATGTAAAGGTGGGAAAGCACTGTAGAGCTTTAGCGTCCATGACATTTGTTATGTTTCTGAGTTTTCATTCTGTTTTTTTAAAAAACGTTTTTTCATAGTCACCTGCAGAGAGAATGCAAATCTTTTTTTTTTTTTTTTCAATTGGCCACGCAGCACAGCATGCGGGATCCCAGTTCTCTGACCAGAGATTGAACCCGTGCCCCCTGCAGTGGAAGCATGGAGTCTTAACCACTGGACCACCAGGGAATTCCCGCAAAACTTATTTTAAAAAATTATCATGTGACTCTGTTTACTTACATTCCCTTTAAAGCTGTAAAACACTTATTAAAGCTTAAGAATGGCTTCTTGGGGCTTCCCTGGTGGTGCAGTTGTTGAGAGTCCGCCTGCCGATGCAGGGGATGCGGGTTCGTGCCCCGGTCCGGGAAGATCCCACATGCCGCAGAGCGGCTGGGCCTGTGAGCCATGGCCACTGAGCCCGCGCGTCTGGAGCCTGTGCTCCGCAACGGGAGAGGCCACAACAGTGAGAGGCCCGCATACAGCCAAAAAAAAAAAAAAAAAAAAAATCTTAAGAATGGCTTTTTGCAAAATAGTCTAGGTTAAGACAAACAGGAAGCTTAATTTTGTTGATGTTGTAAAATAGGCAGCTTAAAAGTGTTTAGTGTTATATTGGAGGATGAATTCTTCCAAGAGCTGCATAAAATGAGAGAACTCAAATAATGAAGCCTATTTTCATATTTATATAATTATAGTTTTATAAGCAATATAGAAATGTCATAAAATTATACTGCAATTAGGTTTTTATTAATTTTAAAACCTATAAGAAATATGTGACTGCCGGTGTTTCTGGAGCAGAGCTTAATCAGGTTAATAATAAAATCTCACTATTTCTAATTGTCATAAAATAAAGTTGTTGGCCCATTGCCATCACCAGCCTTCCTTCTAAGGAGAGCTCTGGTGCCAAAGAATTTGCAACCTCATTCTTAGAAATTCCGGACACTTACCTGACTTAGGTGTTTATTAAATCCTTCTGAAACTTCCTTGAGAGGAAACCAGAAAAAAAAAAAAAAAAAACAAAACTGAAAACAAGGATAAAATTTCATTTAAAAGCCTTGACAATGTATCATGACATAAATCAAAGATCACATTTTTGTTTCAAGTTTGAATGGTCAACTTTACTAATTTCCTAATCTGAATTTTTAAAAAGGTATAATTAACAATCAGAATTCTACAGTTCTCTTAAATATTAATTCTGCCAGGTTTCTTTGAAGAAGCCTAGTAAGTAACCAATTTCTACTGAACTCAACTTCAATATTCACAAAAGGATACCTAGAAGTCGTTCACAAATCACTTTAATCCCCCTCAGAGAATTTAAAAACTAAGTTAAGTATGGCTATATACCACATAGCATCATAAATACAGCCAAAATTGTCCCAAACTTTCTGAGATAATCCTGATCGAAGTCATTTTATTTTTTCTGAGTGCAATTGTTTAAATGCATGGCTCAGTGAGATTTCAATTTTATGAGCTTTCTTTTTCATAAAACCAAATTCAGAGAAATTAGCAAGAATCTTTGGTGAGACCACATGTCTTATTTTTTGAGTCTGGAAGTATAATCACTGTGGCTATAAACTATTTATTGAGAACTATACTACTAGAGCTGATGGAATCATTTTAATTTCTTCCAGTTTCTCTGAAAGAAAAATTCTACCCCAGGTAGAAGGGATATGCCAAGTCTCCTTTGCAACTGGATGGCAAATATGGCTTTGGCAGGACCACATTCCCAGGTTATGGGATCTCCCGGAGAGAGGAGATCCCAGGCCTCAGGACCCGGGGCAGCAAGGCAGCCGAGGCTCCAAGCTAACAAGAGGGCTGCCCTGTTTGCTCACTTGCCAAATGAGCCTGAGAATACCTTCCTCCCCCCTTGAATTTTTGCAAGATCATATGTGATGCCTGTGAAACTGCTCTGCTGTGAACTGAGCAGGGAGCCAGGTGCCCTGGACCCGAGGGCCTGAGAACCTGTGCCCGGCTGAGAAAGCTGTGCAGCTGAGCTGGGCCGAGAGGCCACAGGCAGAGCGGAGCTGGGGCCCAGGCTCTCCTCCTGGGCTGCAGGAGAGAGCTGGGAGGACGGCTCAGGGCCAAGCACCAGAGGACTGTGGGTTGAGGGCCTGCCGCTTCTGCTCAGATGCCAGTATCTGGAGTGAGCTATGTGTCCCTTGAACTACAAGCTTGACCTTGGCTATCTTGGGGAAGATGGTCTGTGGGACCCCAGAAACAGCACCCAGGACTATGAACTATACCGCACTAAGATGCCCCCATCTCTTCTTCTTTTGTAAGTTAACGTTACTGAATAAAAAGTAATAAAAACATTCATCCTCTCTCTCCATCCACCCTCTCCTCAGTTCTCCTCCCTGCCTTTAAGAACACACTTTCCTTACTCCTAGGGAGAAAGCTCTCTCTGTTGACTGAGGAAGATCACATGAAACACTGCAAAATGTTCCTGGTTATAATCCTGAGCTCTAGTTTTACAAATGAACGGGAATCTCATGATCAGACTCAGATTTGCTGTGTCACCTGTATATACCTGTATACAGTTAAATCTTCCTCTCATCGAGCCAACCGTAGACCCATATGTCCATGTAGTAGGTAGCAGTTGTCTGAACACAGTGTAACCTTGGATACCAGGAAACCCAACTTTCTCAATCTTGTTGCCAAGGCAACGGGACAGTGTGGGTGTGGGGAGCCCAGCGTATCTATCTACATGCTGTGCTGCCAGTAGGAAGTAAATGGGATGGAGGGATAGGGATGCCCATCTCTCCAAGGCCTCCTCTGAAAAGGCCACAGGGACAGCACAATACCCTGTGTCACCAATGGCCAGGGAACTTCTAAGGGGGACCCTATTACACACTCCTAGAGGGTGCAAGGCAGACAGGGGAGGCTGGGGAGGCACAGATTATGAGCAGAAGTGGGATGAAAGGGAGGGATGCTCGTGAGCTGGGGAGTCTGGGGTAGGGGGAGACAGGAGCTACCTCGCGAGATGAAGGCTGGATCCAGAATATCCCTGGCACGGAACAAGAGCATCCAGGACATCGTCCCAGCCACAAAATTCACACCAGCCATTATGTGTATTAGCCTGGTTAATCCTGTAATGAACCCCCAGAAGTGTGGTTGAAAGATAAAGCTGAAGGTTTTAGAATATTCTAAAGATCAGATAGAAGGAGACAACTGTATTAAAATGCGAAAGTACCTGCCTCTACTCTCACTACTAGTTTGACCAGAGACCCTGTTTACTCTGTTTCCATCCGATTTGACCTGCAGAGCCCAAAGCCCTCTTCAGGCGTAGAAAGGCAACAGCCCTTGCTCTCCTTCAGGGCCTGGAGTATAGACTCATTCTCACGTGCCCTCAAGCCAGGCAGTGCCTCTGGGGCCAGACCTTCGTGGCCGTGAACCATCTGTCTCCACGCTATCATTTATGACTGTTATTATATTTTTAAGACATAACTTTTGGAAGGTATAGGGAACTTCACAAAGACACAGAGGCAATGGGCCATTAAAATAAGCATTAATGAAAAATTCATAAAATTTTGGATGGAGAGGACGGTCAGCCAAGGAGCAGATAGGAATGCTTGTATAGGAAAAACCTAAGCTGAAGATAGTTGCTAAAATTAAACCCAACATTTAGATCTGTGCTTTATAGCCACCAAGTCTAAGCCAGCAACTCAGTGATGTTCTAATGATCTTACAGACACTAGAGATGGCAGTCACTGCGCCTTATGCCTACTGGCCCTGCAAAGGATGCTGCCTGTGTCCAGGGCCCTTGTTGCCCTCTTGGGCCCACTGTCACTTATGCCCATAGCCTGAAAAATGAAGGCAATCCTTCCATAAACTGGCCATCCATTCATGTAGCAATTATCTTTTGAGGACCAACCACACGTCAAGCTCTGTGACAAATATTGGGGATACAGTGGTGAACAAGAGCCTCAAGTCTCTTTCCTTTGGACATTTATAGTCAACAGAGAGGAAAACTCTAAACAAATAATTCCCCTTTGGCCTAGCAGGATCAGATGAACTGGACCAATCAGATTCTTCTCTCAGAACCTGGGGATTAGACACTGACTAGGGGAGCCAGAGAGATGTAGACCCGGAGCTGAGAAGGTGCCACTATTGTAACGTTGAAAAATCCTAAGTCAAACCATCATAAATCTGGGACCACCTGTACACTAAACGCCTTAGTCCGTTTGGGCTGCTATAACAAAATACTACGGACTAGGTGGTTTATAAGCAACAGAAATTTACTCCTCACAGTTCTGGAGGCTGGAAGTTCAAGATCATGGTGCCAGCATGGTTGTATTTGGCAAAGGAAAGCCCTCTCTTGGGTTGCAGACTGCCTACTTCTTACTGTGTCCTCACATGGTGGAAGAAGCTAGGGATCTCTCTGAAGCTCTTATAAAAGCACTAATCCCATTCAGGAGAGCTCTGCCCTTATGACTTAAGCAGCTCCCAAAAGCCCCACCTCCTATTACCATCATCTTTGGAAGCTAGGATTTCAACATGTGAATTCTGGGGGGACACAAACATTCAGACTGTAGCACTAAATGACCTCTCAACCCTGACGTGGTGAAGGTCTCTCATTTGTGCCCCCCAGCAGCCATGCACCTTCTGTGGGTAATTAAATAGAGCACCGATTTTCCTCTGGGAAATCAGCTCCTTCCTGAAGCTCATTCTGTGCTCTGGTTGGAATGGTGGATCATATAACCTAGACCTAAGCCGGTCAGAGCATCCCATTCCCTAGGCCCAGGGACTGGACCCAATTAGAGCCCATGAGATTCACCATCGCAAGGACTTCTGGGTGTGAGACCACTCTATCTACCGGACTTGGGATTGGAGGAGCGTGAGGAAGAACTGCAGCCATCTTGCCATGCTACGGAGCTCGAGTATGAAGTCAACACACAGGGCAGTAGAGCCAAAAGATGGAAAGAGTACCTGGGGCTTTGATCACCTTGTTTGAGGTCCTCTCAAAGCTGTGTGTGAAACCAGACTCGCCTAAACTTTTCAGTTAGGTGACCCCATAAATTCTATTTTTGTCCAAGCCAGGCTTTGTTTATACATTTCATTTTGTTTGTTGTCAGAAGCAAGTGAAATAGTCCTGAACAAAATGATATACCTTATCTGAGGTGGGATGAGACACACAGGTGGGGATAATCTCAGTGGCTAAGTACATAGCCTGACCGAAACGTGGAGGGGCTTGGGGCAGAGGTACAAGCTACTTGGATTTAGCAGTGAAAAGTCTAAACAAGGCAAAGGTGAAGAACTCATAGCTTTCTTTTTCGTTTTCCATGTGGTTAAACATGTTGTGATGTTTGTATACTGTTTCAGAAATACGTAATTGGGCCTTTATTTAATAATTTATGACACTGGCTTAATTTCTTTGCACAGTTCTACCGTATTTCCAAAAAAGTAAAGAGAGGAATGTACCCCACACACATACACACACCTCTCTGCCCCCTCCTCCATGCCGTGTTGACATGACATAGACTCTCTTTAGGCACACTTTATTTTCCCTTTCCACAACAAGAACCAGAAAAGTTCTCTACGGTTGTGCTGCTTTGTCCCCAGAACTTGCTGCCCCCATTTGACTGGCTGGTCCATCAATAACCACTGTCCTCTCCTCTCTCTTAAGGATCCTCCTGGCAACAGAAGGACAGATTCTCTGGCTGTCCCCATGTATGTCATTTTCAGCTTTACTTCCACTTTTCATTTGATAGAACCATCAGTAAATGTGGTTTCATCTTCCTTGGGTTGATAGCTGTTTTCCAAAGTGGATTTAGAAGAACACGAATCCTATGACATGTTTCTCACAAACAGAGCTTGCATTCTAATTTGGAAAATATTGCATGCCACGACGCCCCTTAGACATGTGCAGTATCATTTCACAGCTCTGAGAGGTCCTACAATTTAAATTTTGTTGAACCCGCCTTTTCTTATATTTTACTAGCGAGGGATTCTTTTTAATGTTGTGTTAACCCCTAATATTCTTTAGAACAGGTATTTCATAGAGCATGCTTTGAGAAATGCTGATTTAAAATAGAGTAGAACATGATCAAAGAACTATAAGCAAATCTTTTGCCTATTATGGTTATAAGAACGGGACTTCAAATAATTTGAAGCAGATTAGAAATGTTCCTTTACCTTCTGCTTTGATGAAAGCAGGTGCTTTTATGTGCAAATGATATGAATTCATCATTTTCTTTTTTTGTTGTTTTTTTTGCGTTTTTTTTCATCATTTTCATTCTTTATCTTAAATCCTGCAGCTCCAAGTGTTCTTCATGCAATAACAGTGCAAGGGGCCAAGTAAGAAGGGGAACAGGGGTAATAGTTAAAAATATGCAGCTGAGGTAGGGCACAGTGGTTAACTCTACAACGAAGGCAGGGAGACTGCTAACAGGGGTGCTGTGGTCTCCTCCATTATTGCTTTCCTCTCGCCAAAGGTCAGAGGAATATGGAACCAAGGGGATGGGGAGGCATAGCTCTTGGAGTTTTCAAGATGGCGGTCACAATGGACATGTTTTCTCTTCTTGTTCTCAGTGTGAAGCCACTCAGAATGCCTATGTTTTGAGCACTGCGTGTGCCAGGTAGAGTGCAAAGAGATTTCTTATGGGGCTAAGAGTTTCATATACATTATCTCACATAATCCCCACAAAAGCCCTGAGAAGGACATTCATCACCATTTTGCCGATGAGGAAACAAATTAGAAGCTGGTCTAAGGCCATAAATGTAGTAAAGTGGCAGAGTCCCTGTCTCCCTTTCCCAGGAAGCTACAAGGTCTCACGTCGTCCTGGCAGTGTCCAGCCAGCTCACTCCACTTTGCCCCACAGAGCTGACATGGGAGTGGGGCAGGTGTGTCCAAGGCCTCAGGCCCCAGTCTGATAAGACTTGTTTGTGTTAACTGAGAGCCATAGCTTGGGACATGGGTACCTGAGCCCCCGGGAGGCTGGAAACCAGTTTGTGCGCAGTTTGCAAAGCAACCTAATAGGTGCTAAGAGAGAAATGTATTTGCCTCTGGTATATTTGACTCACGGTTTCATTTTGTAGTAGCATAAAAATGAATTTCGGGACTTCCTTGGTGGCGAAGTGGATAAGACTCCACACGCTCGAAGCAGGGGGCCCAGGTTCGATCCCTGGTCAGGGAACTAGATCCCACATGCATGCTGCGACTGAGTTCGCATGCCACAACTAAGGAGCCAGTGAGCCGCAACTAAGGAGCCCGCCTGCAGCAATTAAGACCCAGTGCAACCAAATAAATAAATAAATAAATAATTTTTAAAATGAATTACTTTTATAATGAGATGAAGCTCTTTTATTTTAATAAAAATACAAGGGGACGAGAGAGGAAAACTGATCTTTACTGGGCTAACAACTGTGTATTAATTGACCACTGTTAAGAATAAATTAGGAACCTTAAAACCTTTTAAGATTTTATATGAACTAAGGAATTTTGCTGGGGATGAGATGAAAGAGGTTCTGGATCATCCAGCCTTGTCTTTAGTGAGGGATTCTCAGGATGAGTTAGGGGTGTGTCTACCGGTGGAAAAGAAAATTGAGGGGAATCTTGGGAAAGTATTATCTCCCAGCCTGCTTATTTCTTCCGCTTTCAACTGCCGTCATAGAGCCGGGTTTGAGTCATCCTAGAAAGGACACAAACTTAGCTTGTTATCCATCTGTTTAACTTGCCTGTTATCTAACTTTGCCAGGTAGTATTGTTAGCTGTGTGTATGTCTGACACGCCCACTATTCCATATTTGCACATAAGCAGTGATAAAAGTGAGGGTCTGCAATCAGACTGACCTGGGTTCCAATGCTGGCTTTGCATTTGACCTTGGATAAATTGCTTCACTTCTATAAGCCTGTTTTCTCATCTGTAAAAGTGGGGATAACAATTATCCTTTTCTCAAAGGCCTGTGAAGTTTAAAAAGCATAATGCATAGTTCCTAGTGCAGTATCTGGAACATTGGAAGCACTCAATAAATGAGAGTTTCCCTTCTTAAGAGAAAAGCTCTGTTTTATAATGAATAAAAATTTAATAACTATTTGTAAAGTATGTTATGCCTATTATCTTGATCCTAATACAGAGCCTTGCAATTAGGAGGCAGCTTGCTGGGGAGAAACTGGCATTCTTTTACCTTATGGTGGAAGAGTAATTGATAAATCTTTCTGGAAGGCAATAAGGTAAAGGGATCAAAGATATAACCTCTGACACCGCAGGACATGCACAGAAAGACGGATATGCAAAAAGTTAATTCATAATCTTGTTAATAATACTGAGCTTTCAGAAACAACCCCAATGTCTTACAAAGTTGGTCCGTAAATTCTGATACATCCATACAGCATACACAAGGAACTTCTTAGCTGCAACTGACCGTATCATCGTTCATAATGGCTTAAGTCAAAAAGGTGATTTATTGGCTTAATCAGGAGGGGCAGGCCCAGCTCAGATGTCACTTCTCTGTAAAGCCTTCTCGACCCACCAGGCAGAAGGAATTGCTGCTCTCTGTGCTGCCAGATTATGAACTTTATGTATCTTTTTATCTACTTTGCTGAGAAAAGTGCCAAATCCAAGCTGGTAGTTTAGCAAATGAATGAATGAATCCGTCCATTGATCAATGATTTTATGTGATGGGTCAGAGGGAAGCAGTGTGGTTTGTGGAAAGAGACTTGGAGGGGAGGAGTCTCAGTACTCTCTGCACTGCTTACTAGCTGTGCTACCTTAGGGAAGTCACTCAACCAACCTGGGTTTCAGGTTCCTCACATAAAATCATAGTCATAGTAAACACCTGAACCAATAACTGCAGAGGACCAAAGAAGCCATTTATTTAATACTTGAACATATGTTTTTCTAATTATCAATGTAAGGAAATTAAATATCTTTTGATGCCCCCTACGGAACTGGAAGGTTTTAAGCTACTTGTACTCTTCATAGTCCTCCTTGACCCATTTGCAGCTCTATATGAATGTAAGCTGGGATTGTAAATATTTCCTAAAGTAACATTCTTTCATTGATTCATTCCACAAACACTCATCCTTTATGTCAGGCACTATTCAAGTTCTGAGACCCCAAAATGACCGCAATATGCAAAGAAATAATAGCAAGCCTATGTGGAAAGTGCTGTCAAAGAGGTGTGGTTAAGAAGACTGTTATGAGGACTTCCCTGGTGGCTCAGTGGTTAAGAATCCGTCTTTCAATGAAGGGGACACGAGTTCGATCCCTGGTCCGGGAAGATCTCACATGCCATGGAGCCACTATGCCTATGTGCCACGACTACTGAGCCCGTGCTCTAGAGCCTGCGAACCACAACTACCGAGCCTACGTGTCACAACTACTGAAGCCCGCGTGCCTAGAGCCCGTGCTCTGCAACAAGAGAAGCCACCGCGATGAGAAGCCCGCGCACCGCAGCAAAGAGTAGCCCCCGCTCGCCGCAACTAGAGAAAGCCCACGTGCAGCAACGAAGACCCAACGCAGCCATTAAATAAATAAATAAATAAATAAATAAATAAAGAGGACTATGGAAACACAGAAGGACAGAGCTACAACTCTAGGGCAGATGGAGGAGGGTCAGTCCTGCCCAAGAACCGCTCCTCTATGAAGCCTGAAGGCTGCTGAAGATGATGTGGGTCTTTTTTACAGTGGGCAAGACCTTGCAGGGATGATGCCTTCTGATTTCACCATGCAGCGGTAATGACAGCTGAGAAGAAGTCCCTTTGATGGAGCAATCAGACCTCTGGTTCCCACGAGGTTGGAATGAAAAGACTGATCCTTTGCACTGGGGAAGCCCCTTGGGGCTCTGGGATATCGTGAAAGATGACCTGGAGAGAGAAAGTGTGGACTTCCTGCTAATGGAGGCATGAGGGACTTCAGGGGTGCACCTTGGGACACAGCTCTAGGGAGTCCTCGTCCCCAGCCCGGTAGAGAAAGAGACCGTGGTTACACTAGGAAACCTTGTTCCATGGGTGGGAACTGGCACCCCCAATTCCCAAAGCTCTATCTCAGGATCGAGTCTCAGGGAGGGGTGGAGGCCGAGTCAGCTGGCCGGTATGTACGCCAGTTCCATCCTGTCTAGCCTGGATGTCCGTTTTCTTCCAGCTTCTTCAGCTTCCAAGGTCCCAGACTCCTGAAGCCCCAAGGTTATCTGTCTTGGTGGCCACCAAGTGGACATTCTAGCTCCCACCATCCTGCCGGTTAAAGTAGGGAAGTAGATAGGTTTCAAATATTTGACACCTGGCCTCAGATGCCCCATTCCGATTGTCCCCAGGGCACATCCTCTTTTCTGGTTTCCTCATTGTCCTAAATCCACACCTAATTCTTTACTTAAGCTGCTAACACCTTCCGCTCTGTCATTCTGTTCAGAATGTTAAGAACTTCCAAGTGCCCCCCTCACCCCACCCCCGGTGCTGGGGCCTATGAATGAAGGTTGGAGGAGCTGCATTTTGAGCTGAATCCCTCATCTGCCCACTCTCTCCTTTCCCGGTAACCAAGATCCATCCGCCATTAATCCCACAGCGTCTCACCATGAACGGGACTAATGGGATAAGCAGAGATACATCTTAGGCCGTTATTGCTTTCATCTCATCTGGGGATTCTCCATCATCTCCTGCTGAATGCTCTGAGAACGCAGCCTGTGCAGAAATAAAACCGGCAAACACTGCACAGGAGCTTTTGGTGGGCGCTCAGGAAGTATTTCCCCAAGATGCTCATGATGGCAACTCAGCTCTATGAAGATTGTCAGCAAAAACATTTAAGATTCCTGCCATGTCTTTCGAACATTTAAAATCTAGGGACTTCCCTGGTGGTCCAGTGGGTAAGACGCTGCTCTCCTAATACAGGGGGCCCGGGTTCGATCCCTGGTCGGGAAATTAATCCCACATGCATGCCACAACTAAGAGTCCGCATGCCACAATGAAGATCCTGCATGCCGCAACTAAGACCCGGGCAGCCTAAATAAATACTTTAAAAAAAAAATCAACTGTCTTTAAAACAAAAACAAAACCAACAAAAACATTTAAAATCCATATACTGAAATTTTTTTAAATAATAAAAAGATAAAGAAAGTGCACATTCTCTAAAATTGCAGCTTCAGAGTGTGTCTTAGTTACCGGAAGAGAACTGAAGCAGGAGGGAGAAAAGATCTTGGTTTCATTCACCTTCTCGCCCCCTCTTCCCACAGGTTTCACATTTTTCAAACCACCTGCCATTTGTTTCTGAATTTTCCTTCTACTGTATTTAGTTTTTTCTTCCGCCACTTCCTTTTTTGTAAGATTTCAGTTCACCGTCAAAATGGGGAGGTGGCCAAGTTGTAAGATCACCACAGGCTGCCGATGCCATGCTCAGCGGGGGTGTCTCTGTGCCGTCCACGGAGCGTTCAAGTGTCCCCATGGGCTACCACCAGAGCCAGCCTGGGGAGGCATGTGTCTCTACATTTCCTTCTCCAGTGCACCAAAGTACTGTCAGTGGAAGGTAGATGGAGCTGTAATTATAGCTAATCATTTGCTATTTAAAAGGTATCTTTTTGGTATCTTCTATCTTTTAGAAGAAAATGAAGGAAGACGACAGCTGGGTCAGATTTGTGCTTCAGGACGATGGTCCTGGAAGCTATGTGAAAAACAGATTTGAAGTGTGTGCAACCCCAGGCAATTAGAGGCTGTGAACTGGGAGATAGTGGTTGATCGTTATCATAATGACATCCAATGAACCACGCCTCCCTGTGTTCACACCCTTTTGTGATATGACATCACCACTCCTCCAATCAAGAGGCTGAGTCTGTTTCTTCACACCTTTAGTCTGCCCTAGCCTCGTGACATGATTTTATCAGTAGAATGCTGCAGATGTGACCTTAGGTGACTTTCAAGTCTGTCCCTTAAGAGGCAATGCAGTTTTCATGTTCTTTGTCTTGGAACTCTGAGACCACCACACTGCAGAGAAGTCAGTGTAGCCAGCTGGAGGGTGGGAAGCCATGTGGAGAGCTGGGGCTCACTAGTCAGGTGGCCATCCCAGCAGCTCTCTGACTACAACGATATAAGCGAGCCCAAGCAAGACCAGCTTAAGGCCCACCCGTCGGAAAGAATACATTAGTGTTATTTGAAACCACTAAGTTTTGGGGAGGTTTGTTATGTAGCACAGATAACTGATACAGAGAACATGTGCTCTGAACTAGGGTGTTTGTGGTATTTATTCATTCAACAAACATTTCTGAGCACCTATTATGTGGCAGACTCTATTCTAGGCACTGGGGATACTGCAGTGAGCAAATCAGATAAAGATTCCTGCCTACGTGGAGCTTATATTCCGGTAGGGGAGTGGACTGGACAGAGGGAATGGATTTGAGAAGTATTTAGGAGATTTATTTGGAAGGACCTCGTAATTGTTTGGAGATGGGAGGGCGGGAGAGAGGAGTAAAGAACGGGTGCTTAGGCCTCCAGTGTGGGAGATCAGGGCAGTGGTGGGGTCATCCAGAGAGAGGCTAACCAGACTGAGAGTTGTTCAGTTTTGGACACATGGGCACCTATGAAACAACAAGGCGGCAGACGTAAGGAGACGTCTGAAGCTCACGAGGGGTGTCAAGATAAATATTCTGGAGTCATTATGTCTTGCACTATTTAGCAAATATTTATTGAATGACATTCAATAAATTCATTCTGAGGGACCAGGAAATATAGTGACAAACAAGACATAGTTGAATGGAGGATACAAAAAACATTCACTGTGGCAAGTTGTTTAGCAGGGCTCTGTCTGACACAGACTTGGAGAAACTGGATAGACTGTGGTTGAAACCATGACACTGAATACGGTTATCTTTGGAGTGTACAAAGGGAGAAGGTAGATGGGCCAAGGACAAAATCCTAGGAAACGATCACATTCAGTGGGGTGTTTAACAATAAGGGGATAAGCCTACAAGAAAGGGTAGGAGATACTGGGATGAGGGGGGCAAGGAGAAAAGAGGGAGCCTGGGGAAAGGGAGACAAAGTGGGTTGTCTTTGCCCTTGACCAAGGATTATAGGGGCAAGAGGTTGGCTTAGGAAGTACCTAGCTAACCACATTCAAGTTGTTTTGGAGTTAAAACAGTCTAAGCTGTTTCAGGTAATGTCTGACTTGGCCTGAGATGTGTGGCAGACTCCCAGAAGCTCTGCTGCCGGCGTTGAAGGCTGCTCTGGGCAAAGACTGCCTCCAAGAGTGTCCGGAAGGGATAAGCATTCTGTAAGCCCCTGAGGGGCCCTGTGTCCTGCTGCTACCGAAAACGTGGAGTGCTTTGTCTGGGTACTTTGTTTTCTCACGCTCAGCCCTCAATTACCTCTAAGCTGGTTGACTTATACTAATTTTGCCCTTATTCTTTGTTTCTTGAAGAGTATCACAGAGTCATCCCACTTGGGACCCGGCATTTCATGAAGCTCCCCCTAGCTAGAGGCTATCATTCCACATAGGAAGATGCTTATATAGCTCGATGTAAGTAGACACAGAGCCAAACCCACAGCCAGCTCTCATTATGTATCCTGAAGAGGAGGCAGTGGTTCCAAAAATTCTGTTAGGTGTTGAATTATATCTCCCCCATTAAGATATGTGTTGGAGTCCTAACCCCCAATACCTCGGAATCTGACCTGATTTGGATATGCGGTCTCTACAGAGGTGATCAAGCTAAAATGAAGCCATTAGGGTGGGCCCTAATCCAATATGACTGATGTCCTTATAAAAAGGGAAAATGTGGACATAGAGACAGAGCACTTAGGGAGAACGTCATGTGGAGACTGGAGTATGCTGCCACAAGTCAAGAACTACCAGAAGCCCGGAGAGAGGTCGGCCCAGGTCCTTTCCTAATGCCTTCAGGGGGAGCACGGCCTTGCAGACATCTTCATCCCAGGCTTCTATAGCCTCCAACCATGAGACAATGAATTTCTGTTCACTCAGTTTGTGATACCTTGTTATGGCAGCCCTAGCGAACCAATACAAATTCCATATTTGAATATTCCAGCATCATTTGACTGGATCTTTGAGATGTATCAGAATTTTCTTTTTTTTTTTTTTGGCTGCGCCGGGTCTTAGTTGCAGCACTCGGGATCTAGTTCCCTGAGCAGGGATCGAACCCAGGTCCCCTGCCTTGGGAGCTTGGAGTCTTAACCACTGGACCACCAGGGAAGTCTTGAGATGTACCAGAATTTTTATTCATTGTGTTCAACTGGATCAGGAATTATGATGAATTCAGAAGATCACTCAAAATTTTGCCCCTGTGTTATCTATGTGTTTGCTGAATAAACAATATAAAAGAGAAAGCATACATCACTAAAGAGAACAAATTGTTTTCAAACTCTCATTTGGTTTAGAAGTACTATTTACATACAACTGAGGTACTAGTTAGAAGTGGTTTCTTATTCACTTATTGAGGTGAACCACCAGGGAACTCTCCTGTTTCCCATGCTGGATCTCTGTTGGCTAGTCAGTGGTTCAGATGTCTCTCTAACCTAGATTGACTAGTTAGAACAGATGAGATTTTTTTTTTTTTTTTTTTTTTTTTTTTTTTTTTTTGCGGTACGCGGGGCTCTCACTGCTGTGGCCTCTCCCATTGCGGAGCACAGGCTCTGGACGCGCAGGCTCAGCGGCCATGGCTCACGGGCCCAGCCGCTCCGCGGCATGTGGGATCTTCCTGGACCGGGGCACGAACCCGTGTCTCCTGCATCGGCAGGTGGACTCTCAACCACTGCGCCACCAGGAAAGCCCCCAGATGAGATTTTTACTACTAATTCTACTGAGTATTTTCTGCTTTGTCTCTCTATCCTACTCTGAGCCATGGGAGGCTGACCCACGTAGGCGGTAAAAATAGGTTCATTTCTAGTTGGGTCCAGCCAAAAGGAGGTACTGGCAGGAACTGAGGGAGGGAGAGAAGAGAGTGAAGGAGGAGTATTTATTCCCCAGTGTCTGAGGCTCCCTCCCTTCAGATCACGTGGACTAACTGTGTTCTTCTAAGAGGGCCACAGCTGCCATGGGGGTGGCCTCCCCACGCAGGCCCCCCTTTCTGGGTTCTGTGAGCCACTCCCGCCCGACCCCTTTGGTGGTTACACTGTCAGGACCCTCGATGTACTGCAATGTCCCTAGTCCTTAACCCTTAAACCCTGCCAACACCTTTGTAAGCACCTGAAGACCCTTTACTAAACCCCATTCAGATGACCCCGTTTGCATGTGCTGTCTGGCTTCTGCCAGGGCCCCCTCTGACGGATAAACTGATGCAGTGCATCAGTGCCTCCCATATGCCTGAGGCTGTGCTAAGAACTTCATATGCATTTGCTCATTTAATCCTAATGACAACCCTGTGACTTAAGTAGCATTGCTTTAGAGTCTCCACTCTAGAGATGGGAAAAAGCAGGCTGCTAGGTTAACGAATTAACTGGCCTGGCTTCACCCAGCCAGCAGGGACCTGAGCTGGCCTGCACACCCAGGTCCCTCTTCCTTTAGATACGCCGCTCTCACAACTCTGGTGTTTGGCCTGTCTAAAAGGCATCTTCGCACAGAGCAGACTCACCTTCACAGTGGGTTTTACTCAGACTAATATTAAAATGTTCTTGAGGACTTCCCCGGTGACGCAGTGGTTAAGAGTCCGCCTGCCAATGCAGGGGACACGGGTTCGATCCCTGGTTCGGGAAGATCCCACACGCTGTGGAGCAACTAAGCCCGTGCGCCACAACTACCGAGCCTGCGCTCTAGACCCCGCAAGCCACAACTACTGAGCCCACGTGCCACAACTACTGAAGCCTGTGCGCCTAGAGCCCCGTGCTCCGCAACAAGAGAAGACACCGCAACAACAGGCCCGTGCACCGCAACGAAGAGTAGCCCCCGCTCGACACAACCGAAGAAAACCCACGTGTAGCAACGAAGACCCAACGCAGCCAAAAAAAAACCCAAAAGTTCTTGGGACTTCCTTGGCAGTCCAGTGATTAAGACTCTGCGCCTCCACTGCAGGGGGCGTGGGTTCGATCCGCGGTTGGGGAACTAAGATCCTGCATGCCCCCCGGTGCCGCCAAAAAAAAAAAAAAAGTTCTTGTGTCCACTGAGTAACAGTGACAGAAACCCAGAGAAGACTCCAGAATCCACTGGGGCACAGGAGATACCACACTGGGATTAGATATTTGCCGTGAAGATATATGGAAGATATTTTCAACCGTGGATAACCAAAACACACCTTTCGTGAAAACAAGAAGTTGACTGTCTAAGTCAAGACGCCGCCTCGGGGGTGTGAGGCGGGAGAGAGTGAGTGTCTGGGAGGATGCAGTTCAGTGAGGTGCAGGGATTCCTTTGCAGCCAGGTAGCAGCTTGTGGGAGAGTGTGCCCTCTGCTACCTGTACCCTCTGAATTTAACACATTAATGGTTCTTCATAAATACTGGTGCCTCAGATAGCCTCATGAATATTTACTTCCCCTTGTCATCATCCTTCACCCAGGGTTTAAGGAGTGAGCCGTCAATTTGGCGCTGTCAGCGATTTTATGGGCAAGATTCCTTAGTGAGAAGCAATCGCATGGGCTCCCTCTAACCAGTATCCTGAAATCCTTAAAGCATCACTATCTGTTCAGGGGATTTTAATAATATTATCATATTTTTCATTTTGTTTGACTCTTCTTTACATCTTCAAGTTAAGAAATCTCCCTAAGCTGACCCTGGTGGCTTTTGCTGTGACCGGGTTGCAAAGTCTGAATCCCCAGAGGTTACCTGGCTGTTAAAGCAGAACCATTCAGGCTCCGCAGCAGAAAAAAAAAATTCAAAGGACAAATCCAGGCACTATTTTCAGCCCCTGGGTCTGTGGGTGGGCAGAAGGACAAAAGCCGCACATGCCCTGGCCCCATCCCTCTCCTGTTCTCCATGCCGGCGCTAACATCCTGAAATCGAAGCCAAGTGTCCTTTTTGAAACAGTTGCTACAACAGGCTTTCACAATCCGCGATCGCACTGATTGTGACTTGCGCTCCAAATCCCGTTTGTCTAAATACAAAGAAGCCTTCTTCCATGAGCAACTGCTCTTTGCCATTTCATGTTCTTGCTGTTGAAATGAGTGATAGTAACACATGATGTTAGCCTTATAAGACTAACAGTTCTATCTCAGGATAACTGGTTCTCTCTAACAAATTTAAACTTTCAGAGGAATACAAATAACAACTCTATGGGGAAAATACCTCAGAGGGTTACGAGCCTTCGGGGCTGAAAGGAGCTGAAACTCCTGTTTTCATAGGACACAGGAGGTGAAGTGATTTGCCCCAAATCACACAGCTGTGTTTCATGGCAAAATGGAAACTAGGGCACTTGAGTTCAAGTCCAGGACTCTTTTTACATTCACCAAATAGTGAGATACATGGGGAACCCATTTAAAGCATCACCAGAAGTCCCAGGGTTAGCTCTCATATTTTTTTTTTTTTTTTGCCATGCCGCATGGCATGCAGGATCCTAGTTCCCTAACCAGGGATCAAACCAGCGCCCCCTGCATTGGAAGCGCAGAGTCTTAACCACTGGACGTCCAGGAAAGTCCCAGCTCTTTTATTGGTGCAGTTCATTCATAATCTAACTCTGACCATCCGATTAATCTACATATCTATCAAAGAGTTTAGCCAGAAAAAGAACTAAGTTTCAGGAGTGTGTTGGATGATTTAACAAAACATACAAATTTCAATAATGCAAAATATACAAATAATGCAATATGAACTACACTTTTGTGGCCCCAGATATTTTGTCCCCATTGCTGTTAATGTTTGGATGGGATATACAGCTCACGAGGGCAGGGATTATATTGGTCTCTTCCATGTCTTCCTGGTGTCAGACAGAGTGCCTCTGATATAATTAGCACTCAAGACATATTTGTTGTGTAGGGGAATATTGACACAAAATTTAGAAATGAATAGGTTATATTATACAAAAGATATTAGGGTATTCGTGGGATTACATCACTATTCTCAGGCTTTTTTTTTCACCTTCAAATGCCTTTATAGCTCATTGCTGACCTTAGGGAAGATTTTCTTCTGACTTTAACTATTACTGCTTTTACTCTCTGTTATAAATTCCATAAGGTTAAGGACTTGTTCTGTGTTATCACCTCTGTACCCCCATAAGTGAGCCCAAGGCTTGGCACAGAGTAAGCACTCCAGAAATATTAGCTGTTGTGTTTCTGTTTTAAGACCCAGTGAGAGCATTTGCCAACTTGCCATTTTGTCATTGGCAACAAGATTTGCAGCTCTTACCTTAGAACACTGCCTGGTTTCAAGACGCTGTAGCTAGTTTCACTCTTATATGGCAATGAGTAATAAAGCGTCAGTGAGAGTACCAGAGTGCTCAGCTATGGGACGTAGGAAACAAGAGCTCCATAAGCGCTCAAAAAAATCAATAAACCTCTGTCTCAGTAACAGAAGAACAAATAACTTTGGCAGCCCTCTCACCAACTCTACTTTTTTATCTAAGCTGAAAGTGTTTTCTAAAGTATTTGTTCTTTTGAGAGCTGACAGATGGCAATGCCTTAAAAGCCTTCTTAATACTAGTAACACACTGAATGATCCTAACCAAATTCCAAATGGCATCAAGTTGACTAGGCTTGGAAGCTTGGATGCTCAAGCAAGTACATGCCAATTGCCTGTCAATTACATTCTGAAATAGGAGGCACAGATGTGAATGGAAAAAGCACTCCAGATACAGCGATGACATGGAGGAAAGTACAGTGATAGGAAGGAACAAAGATTGCCTGGGTGACATGACATAGACCGGTATAGGGCTTCCCTGGTGGCACAGTTGTTAAGAATCCACCTTCCAGTGCGGGGGACACGGGTTCCAGCCCACATGCCGTGGAGCAACTAAGCCCATGTGCCACAACTACTGGGCCTGTGCTCTAGAGCCCGTGAGCCTCAACTACGGAGCCCACGTGCCACAACTACTGAAGCCCGTGTGCCTAGAGCCCGGGCTCCGCAACAAGAGAAGCCACTGCGATGAGAAGCCCGTGCACCACAACAAAGAGTAACCCCTGCTCGCTGCAACTAGAGAAAGCCCGCGTGCAGCAGTGAAGACCCAATGCAGCCAGAAATAAATTAATTAATTAATAATAAAAAAAGAAATAGATCAGTATAAATAAAACAGTTCTAAACAAGAGAGAAGGTGGGATATATGGATTGGGCTCAAGAATTCCTACTCAAAGGTCTTAAATTCCATGTGATTTAGCTAGCTATTGCTGCGTAACAACCACCATAAAACTCAGTGGCTTAAAACAACAGCATCTATTATTGTCCATGGTAATAGTTGTGCTGAGAAGTGCTTTCTGTCTTGGCTGGGCTCGCTCACAGCGGGTTGGGGGAGGCAGCTCTGCTGATCTTGGCTGATCACTCTCACATGTTTGGTGATTGGCTGGCTATCAGCCTGTATAGGAAAGAGTTAACACTTAGGCCTGATGTAGCTCTTTAGAAGGACCTGCTCACAGAGCTCCCCCTTGGCTGGGAACTTGGTTTCTGGAAAGTTCCCTGTGTTATTAACTGCATTAGTTTTCTATTGCTGATGTAACAAATCACCAAAAATGTAGTGGTTTAAAACAACACACATTTCTTATCTTACAGTTCTGGAGATCAGAAGTCTACAATAGGTCAGCAGGACTGTGTTCTTTCTGGAAGCTTTAGAGAATAATCCATTTCCTTGCCTTTTCAAGCTTCAAAAGCCATCTGCATTCCTTAGCTCATGACCGCTTCTCCTCCCTTTTCAAAACAGCCTCAAATCTCTTTCTCACCTTTGTTTCTGTCATCACCTTTCTTTGACTCTGATCCTAGATAATCCAGGAAAATCTTCCTATCTCAAGATCCTTAACTTTATCACATCTATGTCCCTTTTGCCATGTGTGGTACCAGAATAACAGGTTCTGGGCATTAGGATATAAACATACTCAGGTGCTTTAGGTTCATTAACTGATGATGGAACATATGACGGGTTAACAAGCAGGAAATCCTAGAGATACAGTTAGAAAGCTATGGGCAATTGTTCAGGACACAATAATCAGTGATTGGAGTACCAGACAGAAAAACAAGTTATCTATTTGTAACTGATAAAAGACTGTGTTAACCAAGACCAGTTTGGTAGAGCTTGTGGTATTAGAAAGAGGGAGTCTTACAAGAAGAGGGGGTCCCAAGGAGAGGAAATGGCATGCACAAATCCCTGGGGTTGGGGTGAATGTGGTCCTCTGTAAGTGCAGTCAAAGTCCAGTGTGACTGAAGTGTAGAGAAGGAGGGGAAGGGTGAGCCTAATGTGGCAAGGAAGGTAAACAGATGTCAGTCCACACAGCAGCATTTTTCTGGCCACAATAAGGAGTCTAGATTTCATTCTAAGCATAACTAGAAGTCGCTGAAAGGTTTTACGTTTTCAAAATGATAACTCTAGTGTTGAGAGGCAAGGGTGGAAGTGAGAAAACTAGAGCCTTGCTACTCATTGTGGCCCACAGACCAGCAGCACAAATTGACTTAAGAGTTTGTTGGGAAGGCAGAATATTGGCCCCTCCCCAAACCTGGAATCAGAATCTGCATTCTAACAGTATCCCAAGTGATTCACTTGCACATTAAAGTTTGAGTAGAGCTAACTTGGAAGACCACTGTAGGTAGCTTGGCCTAACATAGTGGCTGGGAGATGGAAAAGTAGAGGCGATATCTTAAAGATAGTCATAGGCATGCAGAACTTGCATTAGAATTAAAAGTTGGAATAAGGAGAACAATGTTCAAAACACAGAGAACCATTAGTTAGATGCAGACATGGAAGTTAGTCTTCTGTATTGGAGATGTTTTCAGGAAGAAGTCCAGTACCCTGGAGAGCTCCCAGAAACCAAGGGTTTTATAAAGATGAAAGTCTAAGGGTCTATCTATAGAGAGAGGCTTTTAGACTCAAAACCTTGAAGTCATCCTTGACTGTATTTTCTTGGTGAAGTTCTGATGATAACTGGATTAAGTTCTCTAATTCCTGGGAATCAGCTTCAATACCCAAAGAACTTCCTGTTCCACATGATAGAACAGCCATGGTGTCTGCTCTGTCTTGCATATTCCAGTGAAATTATAACCCTGAAGGAGGCCAAAAGGCTGAGATGAGGTGGAGGTGAGAGGGAAGCACCTTTTTTGATATCATTTCCCCTCAAGGACCCCGTCTCTCCTGAAACAGGAGCTGGAGTTTGTCTTAGGTTCAGGGATTTAACTCCAAAATAGAAACCATTAGAGCAGTAAGTATAGTGATAACTCTGAAAATGGAAAAGGGTCAAATCTGTGGGAGACTATGAAGGAAAAAATTTGCGGAACTTGGTGAGGGGTAGGGAGAAGGTGAGTGTAAAGTACCAGAACCCTTGACTACTGCCAGGGTCCTCCTATTGCTCTCATCTGTCCAGCTTAGAATTGCGTGTAGCAAATATAGAAAATTCCATTAAGATCCCACTGATCCAATGAGATACCAACCATGTTACATCCACTAAAATGATTAAAATGAAAGACAAGTATAAGTGAGGATGTGGAACAACTGTAACTTCATACATTGTTGGTAGGAATATAAAATTGTACTACCATGATGTGAAAGGTCTGGCAGTTTCTTCTGAAGTTAAACAGACACTTACTGTGTGACCCAGCAACTGTACTCCTAGGTAAAAGATACTTCCTCAAAAAGACTTTTACAGAAATCTTTATAGCAGCTTTATTCATAATAGCCAAAAACTAGAAACAACTCAAATGTCCTTCGACAAGAGAAGATATACACAAATTATGGTGCATTTGCATAATGGAATATTACTCAGCAATAAAAAATAACGAAGTTTGATATGCACAAAAACCAGAATAAATCTCAAAACATTATGGATAAACAAATTGTGGTATGTTTATATAGTGAAATATCAGTCAGCAATTAAAAACTAATGAGCTATGGATATATGCAACAGCGAGGGTAAATCTCAAAAACAAGACAGACACACAAAAAAAGTAGATCAAAAAAGGACACACTGCATGATTCCATTTATATGAAATTCTAGAAAAAGCAAAAACTGCTGCCTACTGGGTGGGGCAGAGATTAAAGGGGACAGAAGACAACTTTCTGGGGAGACAGAAATGTTCTACACCTTATTTGGGGGGTTAGTTAGGTATATACAGTTGAAAGAATTCATCCAATTGTACACTTAAGATCTCTGAGTATTATTGTATATAAATTTTACCTGAATAAAAATAAAATTTTAATTAACAACAAAAATCCCGTGGGCCTTTGCCTCAATCCAAGGGTACATATACCTATATCTGCTGGGTTGTTTCACCCAAGAAAAATCTGTGAGGGCTACTCAACAACCTTTTTGGTCTGGAAAGAATGTGGCAGAGAGGCTGGCACTTTGCCCAAATGGTTGATGCAAAGCCCAAGGCAGCTGGGCTTAGCAAAATCTTTCACGCAGGCTTTGAACAATGCCCATAATGTGTGACCGTGAAATTGTAACATCCCCACTGGAGCCTGTGTGTCATTAGAAATCTCATCCTAGCAGCTCCTTCTAAGCCACAAGAGCCTGATGAATTGCTCAGCTGTTCTCTCAGGCAGTTCCGATTTCAACGGCAACTGGGGGAAGCAAAAAAACCCAGGTTTTCAGTGTTACAGAAACTCAGTCCAGTGTAAAGGACCCTGAAAGAGGAGCTAACCAATAAGACGAACAGAATAATGAAGCCACATGCTCCCAGATCTGCTTCTTTTTCCCATCGCCAGTTTAGTCCCAATTCTAGTTGAGCTTTGGAACAACTCCCACCCAAAGTGGATGAATTCAACCAACATGTTGTGAGGGTTTGCTGTGAACCAGGTGTTGTGCCATGTACTTGGAATGCCGGTAAAAGACAAATCTGATCCTTTAGAAACTCAGAATGGATACTTGTATGGGTATAAGTGAATCACTTTGCTGTCCACCTGTAACTAACACATCATTGTTAATCAACTAGACTCCAATATAAAATAAAATTTTTTTAAAAAAATTAAAAAAAAGAAACTCAGTCTGATACAATTAGCTGCTGTCACATCCATCATCTAATTTGATCCTTACAACCTCTTTGAAAGGTTAAGTAAAACAGGAAAAATTACAACCCTTATTTCACAAATGAGAAAATTGAGACTCAAGAGAAATTAAATGATTTGCTCAAAGCTACATAGCAAGTAGTAAAGTTGAGATTTGAATTCAGGTGTTCTTATGCTGGGTCCCATGTTCTTTCCAATGCATTATGAAGATGTATATAAAACAGGTATATGTCCTTTCTCTACTATAAGTGTACGGAAGTCTTGAAAAATGGTGGGACTCATAAGCACAGGACTGGTGGGGAGGGAAAGGAATTGGGACCAGGCTGTACTTAGTCCTCAAGGAGGCATCCAGGATATTACTTATATCCTGGATATTACTTATACACTGTCTGAATGGACACTGAGGGAGAAGGCTTGGCCCAGAAAGGTGATCCTTATGCACAGTGATGTGATCTGATGGATGGATGCTGGATGTTTAAACAGCTGGAAGTCAGGTTAATTAATTCCATCCATTGTCCATCCACAATGTTATTCATAAGTTCCTAATCTATGGGTTAGAGTCACAAGAGTCCCAACAAGACAGGGAGAGCATCAGAGTTCCAGCCAATTAGGAGGCGGCTCAGGGCAGCTTTCCACATCTCTGTCCAAGTTCTTGGTCAAAAGCAACAGATTCAGACACTAGTTCCCTCAAGCAAAAAATAATTTATTAAAAATACAGGTGGTTCACAAATCTACAGAAAATTTGAACATTCAGCCCTCAGAAGGGACAGGAATTAGGGCAACTCTGAGAATTCAGGTAGCAAGGACAAAGGGAAAAATCTCTCTCAGTGTCAACTTCAGCAGTTTTCTATCCTTTCCTCTTTTCAACCAAGATTCAGTTTCCCAGGGGAGAGAGAGCCTGATGGCTTAGCTTGGGCCACTCACCTTCACTTTGGCAGGGGATGGACAGAGTACCTTGAATAATAGTCCCCAGAAAACTGCATGTACTTAGTTAAGAGTTGGTTCCTCAAAGGAAAATCAGAATGCTGTTTCCAGAAGCAGCAATATGGATGCTGAACATGCAAAAAACTTGGGTGGCCACTACTGGATTCACAGGAAACTGAAGGGTTAGACAGGGAAACCAATAAGGAGACAGGGTCAGAGAACGTAACAGCAAGAAGAGCTCCTTGAAGCCCAGAGCTCACCGCTATGCACCAATTCCACGTAAATAGCAGCAAATATCTTTCTAGCCCCCACTGGGTTCTAAGCTAAGGTTCATGAGATATTTATTGCCTTACTCAAAACAAGCTCAGGAATTGGAAGAATTTGAGAGTGCAAATAGAATGATAATAACATTAGCCATAACATCTTGGACAAGCTGAGCAAAGCAGGATCTGGCCAGAAGGAATTAAGCGTAGTGTTAAGCTCACTGTATTTTGCAGAAGGTAGACAACAAGAATTAAATTACTTGGATTTAAATAAGTATGCTGCTTATGATACCAAAAAAATGACGAAATGACTTTGAAGAACATAGAAAGTAAAAACAGCGGAAAATATTTCAGATACAATTTCACCAGAGAAAAATAGTCTATTGATTTGAACCTTGTACCGTGCTGTATAGTTTAGAATGCTTTAGGCTGTAAGCCATAATAAACCTTCACTGACTCTGACTTAAACACGGAAGAAAGCTAATATCATTCAGAGCAAGATAACAGAGCTAGGGCAGGCTCCAGGAACAGTAAAATTACTGATTCAATGATACCATTAAGGCTTAGACCAGCGGTTCTCAAAACTTTTGGTCTCAGGATTCCTCTACGCTGTTTATGTGGGTTATATTTATTAAGATTTGTTGTAGTAAAAAGCTAAAACTGAGGAATATTCAACGTTGTTTTGGTTGAAGTATATGGGGGAAAATTGGTCTTATACAGATACATAGTTACAAAAGGGAGAAGTATTTTAATAGCCTTTTCATGTAATTGTTGATATTCTTCTTTGATAGTATACTCAAACTCAAGATTAGTTTCCTGAAGGTTAGTTATAATGTGGGTCTGAAACCACATCAATAACTTTTTATATTCTGTCAAACGGTATTAATACCCATCGGTCTGTATCTTGCAGCTTGAATGGACCTTTAGCCCATGCATAATTTTGTGAAGTCTTTGGTCATTTGAAAAATATTAGTCCCCTGCGTTAGGCAGGTCTTCCAAATAGTGACACATTTCATTATAACATATCAAAATAATCCAATTAACTAATACCACCACTGATCTTAGAAAAGTCTTTACATTGGGAAACTATCAGTAAATATTGGGAAGCTGTGCACATGCAAATTTTCCAAAATTCAATTTTGCTCAACAATTTGACCTTATCACTGATAACAAATACTGCCCATTGTTTACCCTGAAGTGGCTCACTTCGTTCAGGTTCCAGATAGCGTCTCCCAAATACTCAAGTATAAGTAACCATAGTTTATCAATCATTCTCTCAAGTAAAAGAGGAACTGAAATAACTCACAGCCCAATCACACAAGTGCTTTCCCTCGAGATGACCATCATACTTTAATATGCAGAGAAGGGATTTATGAATACTTTAAAATTTTTTTATACAGAGATCAAAAAGATGTGTACTCAAGGATCAAATTTTCATAGAATTAAATTTTTTTTACTTCATCAAGGACATTAAGTGAAACTAATTGCTTTTTCTACTAGAGCTCATCAAGGAATTCGGTAAAGTTGCAGGATACAAAATTAATATACGGAAACCTGTTGCATTTCTATACACTTAACAACGAAGTATCAGAAAGAGAAATTAAGGAAATAGAAAGTAACCATCACACAATGCGCTAAGTTCAATCCCTACCAGGAAAGCAGTACACTGACAGAGCCACAAGGATTCTAATAAACTTGGCTGAGAAATCTGTGAGACTGACTGACACAGCTGTCTTCCTGGCAATACACAAATGTATTGACTGAAAAAACAAGCAAGTATACCACCCTGGGAAAGGAGACAGAGCAAATCAAAGCACATCTCGCTATAGCTGTCACAGTTAAAACACACCTTGAAAATATTCTCATTTTAGATACTTTAAAAAATGGAAGTTGCAGAAAAGTTATGACCTGCTTAAGGGAACATAGCTGGTTAGTGGACGAACCTGGCCCAAGAGAACTAATGTCCTGCATCTACCACCTGATCTTCACAGTTGGGCAATTCTGTAAATATCTTTCAGAATAGTTGTGATCTGAATGTTTGTTAAGCCAGGGATGATTGTATTTCCCCTGCATGTCCCCCCAAACCCAAGTACAAAGAGAAACCTGCTATCTACACTCTTTTTTAAAAAAATTCTATTTTATTTATTTTTGGCTGCATTGGGTCTTCGTTGCTTCACACAGGCTTTTTCTCTGGTTGCCGCGAGCAGGGGCTACTCTTCGTTGCGGTGCACGGGCTTCTCATTGTGGTGGCTTCTCTTGTTGCAGAGCACGGGTTCTAGGCGCGAGGACTCAGCAGTTGTGCGGCATGAGGGCTTAGTTGCTCTGCAGCATGTGGGATCTTCCCAGACCAGGGCTCGAACCCCTGTCCCCTGCATTGACAGGCAGATTCTTAACCACTGTGCCACCAGGGAAGCCCTACACTTTTAATATAGCTCCTATCTTTGTGCTCTAAATCTTGGTTTGTGTCACAGCCAAGTGAGATTGCTGGCTTACCTGGGACTACTCGCCCCATCACACTTTATCCAGAAACCAGTCATCAAACCTGCCAATTCTCACTTTGGAACATCTGATGAATATGGGTGCTCCTCTGTTCCCATCATGATTCCCTAACCTTCCACTTGGACTATTTCGTACGCCTCCCAAGTACCCAGTGTTACCTCTGGCTGCATCTGACATTGACTCCAGAGGCACGTGAGCCTTAGATGGGAATGGAGATGGTTGCAAACCCCATTACGCTTACTTTTGCTTCAGAGGGGATAGAATCTGGGTCTGGTTCCAGATTTACAGTGACCATGAAAATAAACTGTAAATCAGTTTAAAAGACTCTGACCTCAAAAAGGCAACTGTGACAGTCTTTTTTTTTTTTTAGAACCGAGTCATCTCTTTTTATTTTTTTAAGGTTTATTTATTTATATTTGGCTGTGTTGGGTCTCTGTTACTGCGCTGGCTTTCTCTAGTTGCGGCGAGTGAGGGCTGCTCATTGCAGTGGCTTCTCTTGTTGTGGAGCATGGGCTCTAGGCACGTGGGCTTCAGTAGTTGTGGAACATGGGCTCAGTAGTTGTGGCGCACGGGCTTAGTTGCTCCGCGGCATATGGGATCTTCCCGGACCAGGGCTCAAACCCGTGTCCCCTGCACTGGCAGGCGGATTCTTAACCACTGCGCCACGAGGGAAGTCCCTGTGACAAAGTCTTGATACTTTATTCCTTCAGATGCACAGAGAACAATTTTGACTTCATGTTACAAACAACACTGCATTCTTTGGTTTCCTTGGCAACCTGCAGTTCCACCCTCGGTGACAATCAAAGACTAAAGGCTCCCATTTCCTTCTAGCTCTAAAAATTCTCATTCTGTGAGTAGCTGTAGGTTTAGAGAGCCTACTAAAGGGAGACTGCTGCCAAAGTCTTAAACTTAACTATTGAACTATTAAACCACTAAACTTAAACTACTAAAACAGAAGCAGAGACAAAGATGGCTGCTTCTTTGACCGGTGGAGACAATCTGGTGGAATTCAGGGAAAAGACAGGCCATGTTCCTCCACAGGCCGAATAGGATATCAACAACAATCCTAAATTAACAGAACTTCAAATTATACCCCACTCATTCTGTTAACTAAGGCAGAGTAATGAGTACGTATTGTTGAAAGCTTTCTTTCTAAAATGGCTACAAACCATGAATTTCAGGAATTAAATTGTCATGTTTCAGAGAAAATGTCCTTATCTAGAACCATTCTCTGCAAATGCATGATGAGCTATTACTGTATTGTACCATTAGGGGCACCAGCTCAAAGCACAGACATTCAGACTAGAGGGCAGAGGTTCACATTCGATCTGATCCAGCCCCATCTGGAGAGACGGGGGGGAAGTAGGAAAAATGTCAAAAGGGGCCCTGAAGTTCACAGCATCTACAGTGTCACAGACCATCTTTCTTACAGGAACGAAGAGCACAGTAGAGAGTGACCAGCATGCTTGAGCGAGAAAATCTAAGTGTGCTGCTCCGTTGTCTATTAGATATATGTGGTTTGTACCAAGGGAATACGAATGACATCCACCAGTCCCTTGCTGAGGGCCTCTTTTGTTTACTGTTCCCGTTAGTTTCTCTTTTGATCCACATGTCTCCCTACAGAGTCTGGGAGAAACTTGTGCATGTATATCACCAATAAGGCAAAAAGCCAGTGTCAGGGGATCTCACCACCAGTCCTGAGGGAGTACCAAAGTCCCTGAGGGAGTCAGGACGTCTTCCTCTTCTGCCGGAAGCCAAGGCTTGCTTACATGTAGCATTCTCCAGGTCTTCCCAGGCCTAAGAACAGCAAGTCCCCAAGTTCTGGACTGGAGAAGTGGCAGAGAGCGAACCAAAGGCCACCTTTGCTGCCAATGAAGGCTACGTTAGGGAGCACAGCTCAGGGCCTGCTAACCCCCATCCAAGGTCAGCCTCCACCCAGGGGAAGGTGGAATCTGCAAATGCACTTCCAGGTGGCAGCCTCTTGCCAGTCCAGAAAGAAAATGAAGACCAAGGCTTCCCTGGTGGTGCAGTGGTTGAGAGTCCGCCTGCTGATGCAGGGGACACAGGTTCGTGCCCCGGTCCAGGAAGATCCCACATGCCGCGGAGCGGCTGGGCCCGTGAGCCATGGCCGCTGAGCCTGCGCGTCTGGAGCCTGTGCTCCGCAACGGGAGAGGCCACAACAGTGAGAGGCCTGCGTACTGCAAAAAAAAAAAAAAAGAAAATGAAGACCAGGAACAAATTTCACCCATGCATGCTTAGGAGCCGGTGGGGATTGCTCCCCGCAATAATCAAACACAGACCAATGACTGTCACCTACTAGGCAAGGAGGAAGGGGTGGGCTAAGAGGCCAGCTGAATTGAGGGAAGTCCTTCGCAGCACCGTCTGGCTCAGAGAGCGGAGGCAGCACCCATGTTTGTCGAACCCTAAAACAAATGAATATTCACAACGGTTAGGAAACCTTATTAAATCTTGCCAGTTTAGAAAATAGGAATATTTCAAATAGTGGTCCCCTGCCTGCCAAGCTTTGGGTTTTCAAGGCTGTTCACTTCAAGATCTGCTCTTCCGATGCCCTGAGCTGAAGGTCTGGAAGTGGGACCTACACACAGCAAGCGGCTCCCATACCTTTGTGCACCTGGGGACAGGGTGGCTGCCCCCTCCCCTGCCGCCAGTGTCTGTGAGATCCTCGAACTGCTGACATTCTATGAAACAGCACTTGGATGTGCTATGGACATTGGTCATCTGCCCAGAGTCCCGATGCTCTGTTCCCATTCCAGCTCCCTCAGGGAGAGGACCTGGCCCTGAACCTCTGCGAAGCTGGCTGGAGGCTCTCCCCTCAGCCTGCCCCCTGCCAGCTCTTTTCCTGTCTGGATTTCACCTCCCCCGTATGGTCCGGATGCTCCTTGGAGACCCACGCGAGCCTGAGAAGTACTGTGCTGCACTTCTGCCCGTCCTCCGCCCCTCCCCACCACCCCTGCTTCTTGGATCAAATACTGACACCAGACTTCTCGCCTTGAGTGTTGCTGGTACTTCACCCACAGGGGCAAAGAGAGCTGGCAGGAAACGAGCCCCTCCAGCTGGCATTGGCCTGGCCTGGCACAGTGAGAATCTCTGTAAGAGCCTCTTGCCCCCGTCCCCCATGCCCTCTGCACCCCTTTGCCCTAACACTTCTTAGCATCCTCCCCTTTTATACCTTTCCTTCATCTTGTTCTGACTCACTTCTTTCCTTTTTTCTGTCTCCCGGTCTACGTTCCTTCCTCTCCTCTCTCTCTCTAGGTGTTTGGGGTTTTTTTCTGCCCTTCCCCTCCCTTCTTCCAGCTTCTTACCGTCTCCCACACATAAGTGTAATCTGGTTGCCAGGCTTTGTATAGCAGCCTCCTAGAAATTCCTCTGTGGTGGCAGTGTCCACCTCCAATTCTTCCTCCACTTTCAGTACAGTGACCGCTCTATGTCACTCCCCAATTCAACACCCTGTACGACCTTCTCAGTGCCCACAGAACTGAGTCCAAACTCCGTCACCTGCCTGCCTTTCTTTCATCCACTCAATTGTTTATTGGTTCACCCAACAAGTCTACTTAGTTACTGAGCACTTACCATGAGCAGATACTGTACCAGGAGCTAGAGAAGAAGTAATACAGAATAAATAGAAGGATATTTACAAATGAAACAGTACCTGAGATGTGCTTCAAAATAACTCAAGGAGTGGAGGAGGGAGGGTTGGTAAAGCAGAAGAGGTACAGAGAACACGATTGACCATGAGTTGAAAATTATGGAAGCTGGGTGCTGGGTTTAGGGGTTCATTACGTTATTCTCTCTACTTCAGTGTATGTTCGAAATTTTCCTGTTAAAAATGTAATGGGCGGGGCTTCCCTGGTGGCGCAGTGGTTGACAGTCCGCCTGCCGATGCAGGGGACACGGGTTCGTGCCCCGGTCCGGGAAGATCCCACATGCCACGGAGCGGCTGGGCCCGTGAGCCGTGGCCACTGAGCCTGCACGTCCGGAGCCTGTGCTCCGCAACGGGAGAGGTCGCAGCAGTGAGAGGCCCGTGTACCGCAAAAAAAGATAAAAACAGAAACAAACAAAAAAACCCTCTGTCGTTTCTAACAGATCGGCTGGCACAAATCTGGCCTCATGTAGGGTCTGATGGGGGATGGGTGAGGAAGGGGAGGAGCTATTGTGGCACTGGCTGGGTGCCCGGGACACCCTGCCCATCTCCCCAGCCAAAGTCGGGCATGTGTACCCTGAGCCGGCAGCTCTGGGAAGGAGTCCACTTAGAGCCGTGTCCTAGAAATTTTCTGGGCAGAATTTTGAAGCTCACTTTGTAAAGTCCGAATTAATCACCTGGCAATATCTTTTACGGCTTTTTTTTTTTTTTTTTTTTTTTTGGCGGTACGCGGGCCTCTCACTGCCGCGGCCTCTCCCGTTGCGGAGCACAGGCTCCGGACGCGCAGGCTCAGCGGCCACGGCTCACGGGCCCAGCCGCTTCGCAGCACGTGGGATCCTCCCGGAACGGGGCACGAACCCGTGTCCCCTGCATTGGCAGGGGGACTCTCAACCACTGCACCACCAGGGAAGCCCTTTTACGGCTTTTTGGTGAAGTTCACCAAAGATCACTTTGAAGTGATCTAATTGCAGACGACCAAAGAGTCAAGAATGACATTTATTGAAAATTTTTTCTCAATAACACACCACCTGCATCGTGTCATACTTTAACACAGAGCAAATAAGTATAGATTGTATGAAGTGACATGGTTTATTATTTTATAGAAGTGTCAAGTGTGGATACTTCCTCCTGGCAATGACATATATGGCTGGTTATATATCTGCTTCTCAGAGAGAGTACTTTCCTGAACACTCTGCCTAAACAGCCTCCCCATCCAGTCTTGCTCTCTCCTGTTCAATTTTTAATATCATCTATCACTACTACAATACTGTATGGTTACTTATTGGTGGTCTGTCCCACCCTCCCCCTTAGAATGTAAGCAGCCTGTAACCAAGAGTTCTGTTTGGTGTTAACCAATGCTGGGCACATGGCAGGTGTTTGACGAATGACTGAATGAATGAAAGTGGATTTATTACTGAGCAGGGCCCCTCTCCCCTCTGCAATAATAGAAGCAAACTTTTTAATACAGTCTTTTGCCTCTGCATTTACACAAAACTTTATAAAAGTGTTCTTTCTGTAAAATATACAAAGGTAGTAAAATACTTTAATATCGTTAGATGAAATGAGTGAAAGAAAGACCCCTCTTATCCATGAGCTTACTCTGCAACTAGAAGAAGTTCTGAGTAACGTAGATAGCTTCAGATATAAAATGTTGGCAGTGTAATCTCCTTTGATTTGTTCGGTGGAGTACTTGCATATCTAACCAAGGAATAGTTGTAGTATATATAAAAATGGAAGCATTTTTACTTACATGCCCCTGCGAATGCTTCCACAACAGCATTTTTAACGGCTCTAGTTATTTTGCTGGATGGATATCCTCATTGTTGAGCATTTAAGTCAATCATAATTTTTTTATTATTTTAAGCACTGTTGTTATAAGAATCTTTGTACTAATAGTTACATCTTTATGCTAAATAATTACTTCTGTGGAATAAATTCCTTATCAATAAGTTTTTATATTGAAGTACATAATTATTATCAAGGCTTTTGATAGCTTTCCCAGGCACTCTATTTCCGTGTACTTGATATGTGAAACTGAGTAAATCCTTAGCTCTGTCCTGGAATTGGAGTCCTACTCTGTGCTTCTCGCAGTGGGTGGGACCTTGCCCCTCATATGTAAGCCTTCCAGGTGTCTACTTCCTGTCTGCCTTTACCTGTCATGGCTAGAGGTAATGTAACACAGGTAGAACTGTCTGCCTGTCTGTCTGTCATGGCTCCCTTTCCAGATTACCTGCGCACTGCTCTGACCCCTGGGGCAGACCATTTTTCTGAACATACCCAGGGTCACCATTAAGCTGCCTTTCCCTACTGTCCTCTTTGTGTGGGAACACACACTACAGCCCCAAGTTGCAACAATTATTGTAGTGTCCTGGCTTTTATGGCATATTTCTGGTCATCTCTGCAATTTACTTAATACTGCTTCCTTGGTCATGTACCCTGAAATGTAATTTTCAATTATAAAATGGTTCCTTTAATAAAACATTACCTTATTTATAATGATCAACTCTGTGGTATCTAGGACGCCTTGTGGAAAAACTGCATGGCAACTACAAACAACCCATTGAAAGACTAGCAACTCTAATTGTCCTAATCGCAAAAAGAATGATATTTAACCTGCTTTTTAAAAAAGTTTTTATTGTGGTAAGATAGATATAAAATGAGGTTCGCCATTTTAATCACTTTTAAGTGTAAAATTCAGGGGCATTAAGTACGTTTACAATGTTGTGTAACCATGACCACTATCAATTCCCAAAACTCTTTCATCACTCCAAACAGAAACCCTATGAACATTAAGCAATAACTCCCCATTTCCCTCCCCCAGCCCTGATAACTTCTACTTTCTATTTCTATGAATTTGCCTATTCTAAATACTTCAAAGAAGTATCATACAATACTTGTGTTTTTGTGTCTGGCTTCTTTCACTTCGCATGTTTTCAAGGTTCATCCATGTTGTAGCATGTATCAGAATTTCATTTTTATGGCCAAATAATATTCCATCATATGTATATGCCACAGTTTGTTTATCCATTCATCTGTCATGTGCACTTAGGTTGTTTCCACCTTTTAGCTATTGTGAATAATGCTGCTACTATTAAATGCCTAGCAACTCTAATAACCCTAATTACAAAAGAATGGTATTTAATCTGTTCTTGTGATTCACCTCTGTTACAAACGTTTCCAATTTCTTATAAAGATATACATGGAAATTACTAGCAACATTCTCTTTGAATAATCAATGCTTTAAACAGTATACCAAACCAGTCTAATTTTATTTTAACCTTAGTCCAGAATTTATTTGAGGAAGTTTACAAAATACAGAAGGATCAAAATAGGGGTTGGGCTTCCCTGGTGGCGCAGTGGTTGACAGTCCGCCTGCCGATACAGGGGACACGGGTTCGTGCCCCAGTCCGGGAAGATCCCACATGTCGCGGAGCGGATGGGCCCGTGAGCCATGGCCGCTGAGCCTGCGTGTCCGGAGCCTGTGCTCCGCAACAGGAGAGGCCACAACAGTGAGAGGCCCGCATACCACAAAAACAAAAACAAAATAGGTATTTTTAAAAAGAAGAGATTTAGAGAAAATCATGGATGGCACCGTAAAATGAAGTCATGGGTAACATACACAAAAATATAATATACCAGAAATTATTGCAAAGTAGGTAGGTCACAATTCCTAAGCTTCCTAGTGACCAAAGAAAGAATCAGTCATAAATCATAGGATCTATATGATAAGCGAGCAAACATTCACTAATGAGGTGCATTTAGGGGGAAGTGTACTGATGTCTACAACTTAATTTAAAATTCATTTAAAAATAAGGATGGGGCTTCCCTGGTGGCGCAGTGGTTGAGAGTCCGCCTGCCGATGCAGGGGACACGGGTTCGTGCCCCGGTCCGGGAAGATCCCACATGCTGCAGAGCGGCTGGGCCCGTGAGCCATGGCCGCTGGGCCTGCGTGTCCAGAGCCTGTGCTCCACAACGGGAGAGGCCACAACAGTGAGAGGCCCGCATACCGCAAAACAAAAACAAAAACAAAAACTAAAACTAAAACTAAAAAAATAAATAAAAATAAGGATGGACAGAAGGCTAGGTATATGCATGATGTGTGACAAGTAAAGTAAAATGTGAATGGTCGAATCTCTGTGGGCGTACACAGTGATGTGCTGTAAAAGTCTTTCAGCTTTCCTGGGTGCTTGAAAGTTTTTTTTTTTTTTTTTGCCTTTTAAAAATTCCGAAAGAAATCAGAAACCTTAACCAAGGCTCTTGCCCAAAGTTATGACCACTCTATTTCTGCTTAGAAACGCGCCTAAGTAAAAAATAATCTAATAATAAAAATTCTTTAAAAAGAGTCTTACAAGGGACCTATGTATCCCTGGGATTTTTATTACTAACCTATGATGGGCCTTAAAAGTGTTTATTAACAGTGTCAATCATTTGGAAAAATTCAAATGAGATAAATCATAAAACATAAACGTCAGCTGACATGCTCATACCCAGGACATTACTACTGCAGTTTTAAGTATAATCCACCAGGGGGCAGAGAAATGGAATCACAGAAAACTTGCACATTTCTAATTTAAGTGAGTAGTGGAAAATATCTTATTACTTCTGCTAATAGAAAAGATTTGCAGGCTTTTAACATAAAATTCACTATACAGGACACAGAATTAAAGGTACAATCTAAACCTGAAGCAAATATGCCTGAGGATATTTGCTTTTTAAAAAAATGGTGATTATTCTAATTTGCCATGCTCATTTGCACAATTTCTCTCTCTCTCAGAGGTTATCTTTTATTTATGTGTGAGAGAATGACTATGCAGTTATCCTTTCTCACTGCTCACATGATGAACCAAGCGCATCCATCACTCTCATTCATCTCACAGTGCTTTCAGCCTCCTCTCTTACGCCAGAACTCAGAAGCCACGGAGCTTCTAAATTCTTTACCGCTGTTAACAGATCTTTAAGTACTCCTCCTCTCAAATGCTTAACCTGCTGTGCTGAAGATTTCAAAGTAGCTATGTAAAGAGAAAAAGAAAAAATATTCCCTACATATAATTGCAAAGAGGCTAATACGTAGACTAGACAATTTGAGTTATTCATAGAAGTCAACGTCCATTTTATACATAAGATGGAGCTCATGATTATTGCATTTAAGCAGGCCCTGATTTGTCTCCAGTAATTTTCCAGAGGGATTCCTAATTGGTCTGCACCCTGATTTAAGACAATCCCTCTACATTTCCCTCCTCTGACACATGCTTTAAGATGGCAATGAGGACATCCCTGGTGGCGCAGTGGTTAAGGATCCGCCTGCCAATTCAGGGGACACGGGTTCGAGCCCTGGTCCACATGCCGTGGAGCAACTAAACCTGCGAGCCACAACTACCGAGCCCGCATGCCATAGCTGCTGGAGCCCACACTCCTAGAGCCCTTGCTCCGCAACAAAGAGAAGCCACCCGCAATGAGAAGCCGGCGCACCACAGCGAAGAGTAGCCCCCACTAGCTACAACCAGAGAAAAGCCAGCGCACAGCAACGAAGACCCAATGCAGCCAATAAATAAATAAATAAATAGATTTATTAAAAAGCAAAAAAGATGGCAGTGAAGCAATGATGCATTAAGAAAATGTCAACAGTTGCCTAAATTCTTTTTTTTTTTGGAAGGAAGAAGAGGATGAATAAGAAAGTAAAAATCAAATTTATGGAGCCAGAATTCTGTTTAGCAAATAGACCAATCATCTTTTTGGATGATGGAAAATGACTCCCTGTTAGTAATTCTGCAGATGAATCATGATACTGGGATGCTCAAGAGATTTTTGGCATAAAGGAGTCAATGACATGGCCTGTGGAGTATTGAGCTATAAGATGAAAAACATCAACCAACTGCTCTCAGAAACTAACTGCACTGATAATACCAAAACTCCACTTTAACATTAAAATCCTAAAGTCTGTTTTATGTTTAGTTGAAAGTACATTGCATGGCAATTTTTTCTTTTTTTTAACCTGACAAATGCTATCCTATGGGAACAGAACGTGAGAACATTCTCACAATTTCAGTGCTTCGAGTTAGTCTCTGCTCAACTCGTCTAGCAAGTCTACTCATCCCTTTCCTAACTAGGCAGGAACCAGATATATTGGTGTTATTTAGAATCACACCCTGCTTCAAATGCTTATTCAGCTGCATTTCCAATATTTTGGACCTGCTACCGTCAGTCACATTTCAATACGTGTTTATGATCTGTAGTTTTAACTCTGCCACTTCTTGGTCACAATTCAGGCTTAGCCTTTATGTTATGAAAAAAGAAATGCTGTGTCAGCTGAAAAATACACTCTAATTACAATAATAATATAACAGCAAAAGACAGTTTGTCTCACAGTTAAAGAACTCAGAATCATCATGTTATAGCAAATTTTATTGAACAGCAAGAAAAGTCAGGGGTTAGAATATGCAGATTTCCTCAAAAACTTTTGATCCCCCAAAATAAAAAATTATCTTCCTATTTCTCTCAATTTCTTTCTCTTTCTTTTCCCCGTATCTTTTCCCCCCAAATTTAAAACATTCTTTTTAAAAAAAAGCCAATTTTCAACTTAGTTTTAATTAGGTTTTAGTCCATAAAACTGCTTTTAACATTGTACACTGTCTTTCCCTCCAGTTAATTGGATGATTTTATAAGCCATTCAACTACTTGCACTGAACATATACCATCAGGCAAAATATTGGCTTCCATTAAGTATCACAGAATATGATTTCTGTGAAAAAATGTAGTAACTAAGGCATAAGGAGGTAGCATCACTTGCCCAGCTGATGCATAAAATTGACATCTCCTGAACGGAGTGACAGGTAAAGATAGCTGACTGGATTCTAAGGCTAATGGGACTAGGCCCCTGGAGGGTCAGATAATCATGCACTGTTATGATCACAGTTTCTAGTGAGCCAAACATCTGACACAAGTAAGCCATAAATCAAAAGATGGATCAGGGAAGAGAAGGTTCCAACCCCACTGACAGAAAGACAGCTGAAAGCACAAGCCTTACTGAGGCCAATCAGTGGTGAAATTACACACTAAGTAAGGTTGACACGAACACACATGCACCTTGGAAATTTTAACTATGCCAAGTATGATGAAGTATCCTGATGACTGTGTTGGACGAACCCACACATCATATTACATTTGTCCCAAATGACACATCATTTGTTTATTAAAGACATCCTTCTCTTATTTGTACTTTAAATTCCGAGGCACTAAAGATAGTTCTCTTTAATGTTAACCAATTCATGTTCCCTGTTGACTTTCTGAAACTATAAGAAAGAAAAAAAGTTAAAATGTCAGCTAAATAAAACTAACACTTGGGTATTTAGGTACTCCAAATCTACTTTGGGAATAAGAAGTGTATACAATATAAATTTTTTCATACATAATTAAAGTTACAATCATATTTTAAAAATCCAAATTGTTATCATAAAAGACACCTGCTCCAAGTCCCTCACTCTTTTTCAGATTAAGAAACAAGAACCAGAAATGATAAGCAATTTCTCTGTGCAACCCAGATGAGTAGCAGAGCATGGTCATGACAATAGAAGGAACAATCGTGCCCACGTTAGCCATTGTAAGTCTGGCATCAGCGGTTCTCAGCCAAAAGGAAGAGGAACTCTCCTCACTGGAATTCATTCCTGAGGCTGTGTGGTGTGGAGGAAGGAAGGTCAGGTTTGGAATCAGATAGATTTGGATTCTCAATCCTAGCTCTTTTACTTACTAGTTCTCCTTCTGTGTGATGATAAGAAAATTAATATCTTGGAGTCTTAGTTTCTTCATCAGTAAATTGGGACAATGAGATGTATTGTGAAGGTCCGACATAAGGATTAGAGTAACACAGCATGGGCCCAAATTAGAGCTGTTATTATTATCATTAGGAGGCTTTGAGCAATAATGAATTCAATTTTATATGGGAAGATTATACTGGGGACCCAGCTTCAGTAGGGCATGTTCTATGGCTAACTGTTCCAGAAAAAACAAGTCATAGCTGCAGTGATGACCTGTCATTCTCTTCCCTATCTCCAAATGCCTTTGTCACCCTGTACTTTGAAATAAGTCATTTACTTTGAGAATTTGGCCTAGTCTAGGGGTTTGATGTGTGAACATGAAGCAAAGCTACATGACACACATGGGGACTGAATTAAAAGTCTGGGTGAACTTTTGTAAGTTGTCCTAAGCAAGTGAACAAACCTCTCAGCTCCATAAGGAACATGTGTTAATAGGGAAGAACCTATGTATTCGATTACAAGTTAATCACTAAAGGGATATTGCCTATAACCTTCAATTATATGTAATGGCCCATCTCTGGGAACCCTGCTTCCCAGGTAGTGAGCATTACGCTGAAATACCTTCGTTTAGTTCACAGGAAACATCCTGACCAGGCCCACCTGTGAATGACTGCAGGCAGGAAGAAATTAACACACCCCTCAGAGGCCGATGGGAACCAGGAAGTGTTTGACTTTACTCCCTCCCCGTTTAGTATAAAAGAAGCCTGAATTCTAACTCAGGCAAGATGGTTCTTTGAGGCATGAGTCCACCATCTTCCCAGTTTGCTGGATTTCGAATAAAGTCGTTATTCCTTGCCCCAACAGCTTGTCTCTTGATTATTGGCCTGTCGTATGGTGAGCAGTACGAGCTTAGACTCTGTGACACATGGAGGACAGGGAATCCCCCCGTCCCAGTTCACACAGACAACGTAATTGAACGTAGGTCACTGTCTCATTTGTACCCATGGGATTTTTTTCTTTTTAGAATTTGTATGTGAGGTTTATTTGAATCACACAACATTAAGTTCCTCTGGATTTGTTGTGTTTTTTGATGTATTCATTTCAGCCTCTGACCTAAGTGAATTCTGTATTTATAAACGATTTGACCAACTTAGAACAATTAGAGTTTAATTTTTTGAACAAAAATACAAGAAAATCTCAGCCATTATGAACCTACAGGGAATGTCACACTGGATATATACTTTTATTAGTAATCAAGAGTTAGTACTTTAAACACTAGAGTTTTTCCATTATAATGTACATATGGGATTTTAATTTATAGAGGTGACTGAATGAGGATACAGAGAGATCAATGTCATTGAAAGAAGAATTGACTACTTACGTCTCCAGAGAGGAGAGGGCATGCCACACCACACAGGGTCACTTGGGGGCCACTGGATTGCGGTCAGGAGGCAGCGCAGGAGCAAGGGGGATGGGGAGTCTAGGGAAGCCCCATGCCATTTTTTACTCATCCCTCCATCACTTAGTTCTCTCCTATGGTATATAGAAATTACCTTTTCATTTTATATGTAAATAGCAAGCAACCTTGCTTTCAAATTTTCATCTGGAGGGAGGTTGTGGTGATTGTTATGCTGCCTTTCATAAATAGAGTTCTTTTAAAAGACCCTGAAGTTCATGTTGAGTCATTAAGTCATAGAAGTTCAAAAGCTAGAAGGGGTCTTGAAGTTACTCAGACCAACCCTTTCATTTTATATCTGGCGAATCAGTCATTAAAAATTCTTCTGGGGCTTCCCTGGTGGCGCAGTGGTTGGGAGTCCGCCTGCCGATGCAGGGGACACGGGTTCGTGCCCCAGTCCAGGAAGATCCCACATGCCGCGGAGCGGCTGGGCCCATGAGCCATGGCCGCTGAGCCTGCGCATCCAGAGCCTGTGCTCCGCAACGGGAGAAGCCACAGCAGTGAGAGGCCCACGTACCGCAAAAAACAAAAATTCTTCTGAACTTAGAGGGGTGGGATAGGGAGGGGGGGAGGGAGATGCAAGAGGGAGGACATATGGGAATATATGTATATGTATAGCTGATTCACTTTGTTATACAGCAGAAACTAACACACCATTGTAAAGCAATTATCCTCCAATAAAGATGTTAAAAAAAAAGAACAAAAATTTCTGGTTAAAAAAAATAATAATAAAATAAAAATTCTTCTGAGTCTTAATGCCTTTACTATTATTAAAATCAAACAGAATATAATTAAGCACTTAATTAAAAGCATTAATAACCATTCTCAGCCAAAAAGAGGTTAAATTTCAGAGAGTAAGGCAACTTTTTTCTTTTCTTGTCTTCTCTCCTCCAAAGTAATAGTTCAAAGTGGAGACGTAAGAAAAACGTCTCTGCAGGTCACCAGAAGTTAGGAAAAACTACAAGAGTCATTCTCAAGACAGATTTCTCTCTATGGAGTCATCCCGCCATCACCAGTGCTCTCAGCAGACTTCAGACAACATCAAGACCATTGACCAGCCCGAGACAGCTTTACATTTAAGAACAAGGCAAAGGTCCTCACTCAATAGACAATGAATCCGTGTCTGGAGAAGAATGAATCACTCCATCCTTGATCTCCTTGTTTTGTTTTGGTTTTCCCCCTGCTTAAGAGTAATAATGGAAAGACAGCAGGACAAGCACATTAAATTTGGATACTCTCTTCTCCTTTGCTCATTCAGCTGCCTGAGAGTCTAATGATAAAGATGGTACTCAGAGAACCAGAAAAATGACATGGTGCAACCTGAGGCATATCCTCATGGGGAGAGAAAAGTAGAGGCTCTAACCGTGAGAGATGCCAATGGTGCTTGAGATGGCTGGCCTCATTCACGTATCTTTTAGAAGCACTGTGATGACAGGCATACTGCCTGAAAACAAACATGGATAGAAAATGACTTGAAATAAAAATCATTTCATTGATTGAGTTTTGGTTTTATCACAGTAACATATGCACACAGTTTAAAAATTCAGCTAGTCCTACAAGACTAATTATGAAAAACAGTGCTTTCCCACCTGCCAGATTCTCTTTTCAACCACAGCTACTTATAATTCTTTAAGTCAATTCTTTTGGTATTTTTCTCTATATCTCTGAATAGCCTTCTTATACTATTATTTCTTGAAAGTTTTTTCCCGGTTTTGGGCATTATCTAGGGACTTTATGGTAGGGGAGAATTTAGTTCTCTTTCAGCCCATCCCCCTACATGGCCTCACCACACACAGAGTTTTCTCATTCCCCCATCCTCCCAGGAAAAGTATATTTGTATTTATAATTGTGGTTAGATCCATATTTACATTATTATCATTATATAAATGCTATTCATAGCACTCTGTCTGGTACTTAAGAGGGTTCCTAACCGAGTTTGGAGGGATCACCCAGGCATATATTCATTCAGCAAGTATTTATAGGATGCCTACAGCATGCCAGACACTATGCTCAATGCTGGTTACACACGGGGGGTGAACAGAACTCATACAGAACCTACCCATATGGTGTAGGACAGTGGCCCAGCCTCTGGAACCAGAGTGCCAGGAGTCACATCTTAGCTTTTCTACTCCCTAGCTATGTAATCTTAGGTCATTTACTTAACCATTTTGTACCTTACTTACCTAAGAGTTGTTGGGAGGATTAAATGAATCAAAACATGTAAAACACATGTAACAGTGCCTGGTAGATAGTAGAAACTATATAAGTATTACATATTTTTATTCTTTTAGGAGTCAAATGGAAAGAAGACATTTTAGGTACATTCTACAGATATATATACATATACACATATACCTATATACATGTATATACACTGTATTTACAATAAATTACATAGTGTAAGTCCTAAGGATGAAAAGTACAGGGTGTTATGAGAGCACTAAACCAGAGGAATCCTCGTTTAGATGGGGGCTCAAGGAAGGAACGCTTCTCTGAGAATGTGACATTTCTGCCGGAAATCAAAGAGTGACTAGAAAGTAGACGGAGGAGTAGAAGCACGTGACAAATATCACAAAAGAGGGTAGACCATATATCAAGTCCCCAGGGTCGGAAAGAACTTGGTAGGCTTGAGGAACTGAAAGACCACTGAGGCTGGAGCACAGCAAGAGACAAGAGTGTCAAGAACCCAGACAAGGATTTGTGAGCCATGAAGAGAATAATGGATTTTATTCTGTGTGCCATGGCTGGCCAGTGAAGGGTTTTAAGCACGGAAGTGTCCTGAGCAGATCTTTATTTTAGAGAGGTCATTCTGATTGCCTAGAAGTGATTGTATTAAAGAGGAGCTGGAGGGAATTCCCTGGCGGTCCAGTGGTTAGGACTCAGCGCTTTCATTGCCGTGGGTCCGGGTTCAATCCCTGGTTGGGGAACTAAGATCCTGCAAACCGTCAGGCACGGCCAAAATAAAAAAAAAAAAAAAGGAGCGGTGGGAGGGCGGAGCGGGAGAAGTTCTCCACTTCCTGGTAAGTTCATGCCCCAGACAAACCAGATGAAAGATGGTGATTTGGATTAGAATAATGGCAGTGGAGGTGGTGAACAGTGGACAGAGTCAATGTATATTTCAGAGTTGAATCAACATGACTTGGCAATAGATTGGAAGTGCCGGCTCAGGGACTGATAAGTACCAGGACTAACAATGAGGCTTTTGAAATGATTATCCCAGTGGATAGCAGTGCCTTTACTGAGATAGGATAGATTGATGAAAAGGAGATTTGGGCATGGCAATGGACATTGGACATTATGCTCTTTATTATTCTAAAGCAAGTGGTTTTTTCAATATATAACAGCTTACTGAGCTATCATTCACATACAAACCACTCAAAGTGTACAATTCAATGGTTTTCAGTATATTCACAGAGTTGTGCAATCATCACCACAATCAATTTTAAGACATTTTCATCATCCCCAAAAGATAATCCCTACTTATTCATACCTATTACCAGTCACTTCCATTTTTCCACAATTCTCCCAGCCCTAGGCAACCACTAATCTACTTTGTTTCTATAGACTTACCTATTCTGGGCATTTCATATAAATCCAGTCACTCAATATCTAATCTTTTGTGACTGGTTTCTTTCACGTAGCATAATGTTTTCAAGATTCATGCATTTTGTAGCAGGTGTTAGAACTCCGTTCTTTTTTATGGCTGAATAATACTCTTTTACGGGTATACTACATTTTATTCATCAATATGTCAGCTGCTGAACATTTGAGTTATTTCTATGTGGCATCTATTATGAATAGCCAAAATGCTGCTTTGAACATTCATGTACAAGTTTCAGTGTAGATGTATGTCTCATTTCTCTTGGATATAGACCTACTATTGGAATTGCTGCATCATATGGTCACTCTGTGTTTGACTTTCTGAGGAGCTGCCAGAAAGTTTTCCAAAGGACTCGCTATTTTACACTGCCACCAACAGTGTGTGAGGGTTCTGCTTTCTCCATATTCTGTTCACCACTTATTATCTGCTTTTTTATCATAGCCATTTTATTTTATTTTATGAATTTATTGATTTTGGCCGCACCGTGCGGCTTGCATAATTTTAGTTCCCTGACCAGGGATCGAACCCAGGCCCACGGCAGTAAAAGCACCGAGTCCTAACTGAGGCAGGAGATAGATGGGCCCCAAGCTGAGCAGCTGAAGTCTGTCCTCTGTGGACAGATACTCCAAGATAGAGATAATGGCAAAAGCAAAGAGGAGTTGAGCCTGTCCAGATAAAAGATAGAGACCACATATTCCTAATTCTCGAAGTCAAGGAGAGCTTCCCAACTACATACGTGCAGAAAGGCTTCTTGGGGGCCTAAAAGGGAGGTGGCACCACCCCACAGTAAGTGATGTCAACCTACCCATAAGCCTCTTCACTAGAATCCATCTTGGCTAAGAGATGCCTGCGCACACAGGGGAGGACCCTGAGATAAACCAAATACGGACTCAGAACCAGGCAAAGCAAGATGATTGGCCAGAGGAAATGTGGAAGAAATGTCCCATATAAGTGATTCAAACTACCACGAGGGCGCGACCCTTTCTCTGAGTCTGCCCACGTGTGCCTATTCACACGTACTCTTTTAGGTCCTAATAAACACTTTACTTGTTTCAGTACTTTCTGTCTCTTTGTGGAAATTCATTTCTACAAAGCTGATGGGCCAGGGCCCTTGTCACTGGCCACTGGCCCTCATGGTCTAGTGGCTAGGATTCAGCACTCTCACTGCCGCAGCCTGACGTCAATCTCTGGCTGGGGAACTGAGATCCTGCCTCAAGCCGCTGCAGGCTGAGGCCACCCTGGACCACCAGGGAATTCTCAATCATAGCCATTTTAGTAGGTGTGAAGTACACTCTCAATGTTTTGATTTTGCTTTTGGCTAATGATGGAGAGCATCTTTTCTTGTACATATTGGCCATTTGTATATCTTCTTTGCAGAAATATCTAATCAGATCTGTTGCCCATTTTTTAACTGGGTTATGTCTTTTGTCATCAATGCTTTAAGTGTCATATCTAAGAAGGTTTTGCTTAACCCAAGATCATGCAGGTTTACTCCTATATTTTCTTCTAAGAATTTTATAGTTTTAGCATATACAGTTAGGTTTGTGATCCATTTTTGATCAATTTTTGTATATGGTGCAAGGTAGGGGTCCAATTTCATTATAGGCATTTGAATATCCAGTTGTCCCAGCACCGTTTATTGAAAGGACTGTCCTTTCTTCATTGAATTTTCTTGGCCCCTATTTTGAAATCAATGTGAAGATTTACTTCCGGATTTTCAATTCTATCCCATTGATCTATATGTGTATTCTTATGCCTGTACCACAGTCTTGATTACTGTAGCTTTGTAGCAAGTTTTGAAATTGGAAAGTGTAAGCCCTCCAACTTTGTTCCTCTTTTCAACATTGTTTTGGCTCTTCTGGTGTGAGGAAGAACACTCCTGTGTGTGTCTCCTCTACTCTCAATACCTACTTCACTACACTACTTCACTGCTGATACCAGATATGTAGGCTGTCCAAACATCAAGAAATTTTGCAACACCAGGTAGGTGTCCTACAATGTAACTCAACTCTGCCACTATCTACCTACAGATAGCACCCTATCCCACAGGTTAAGGATTTAGTCTTACAAGGTTTTAGTCTTACAAGACTGCCCTCACTTCCACTTCAGATGCCTATTGCATGTCCAGGTTGTTACCTGCACTTCTGACTGATGGGCTATAAATCAGAGGTTCCCACAGTCTACTCTGTAGCTTTGATTTAATTTGCTAGAGCAGCTCACAGAATTCAAAGAAACATTTACTTATGTTTAAACTGTTATTATAAAAGATGTTATATAGGACAGAGGGTGAGGTCTAGAAGGGCTCTAGACACAGGAACCTCTGTCCCCATGGAACTGGGATGTGCTACCCTCCCAGCATGTGAAGTCCCCATTCACCAACTGGAAGGCTCATCAAATCTTGTTCAAGAGATTTCATAGAGCTTGATCTCCAGCCCTCTCCTCTTTACCTTCCCTGAGGTCAGTGTGTGGGGCTGAAAGTTCTAGTCATTTAATAACTGGGTTTTTCTGGTGACCAGCCCCATCCTGAGGCCATCTATGGCCCCCAACCTAAATCACCTTATTAGCATAAATTCAGGTATGCTCAAAAGGAGCTTCTTATAAATTACAGAAAACACTCCTATCATTCAAACATTCTGGGGGTTTTAGAAACTTTTTAGGAATGGGACAGGAACAAAGACCAAATACATTTCTTACTATACCACATCTGGGGTCCTTAGAACTTCCAAATGAACTTCAGAATAACCTTGGTGATTTATGCAAAGACATCAGTTGAGATTTTGATAGGGAAGTGTGTTGAATCTGCAGAGCATTTTGGGGACTATTGCCACCTTTATAATAAGTTTTTTGATCCGTGAACACGGAATGCCTTTCCTTTTATTTATGTCTTCTTTAATATCTTTCAACAATGTTTTTTAGTGTTCGGAATGTAGGTTTTGCACTTCTTTTGGTAAGTTTACTTCTAAGTATTTTGTTCTTCTTGATGCTATTCTAATACATCACATTATTTTTAAACCTACTTTAACATCTCTGAAATTGTGATGTCTTACAATCAAGAGTATTTTAGTATAATGCCTTCAACTGGAAGCAATTTTTTTATCTTGGTGGACATAAATGTGACTTACAATCAATAGCTTCTTAGATTCAATACCATATACACCAAATGTGAAATGTCTGTGAAACGTTGAAGTGGAAATGAAAAATAAGCATTTGGGTATATTAATTTGGAATTGGAAGAGAGGTCTGAACTGGCGATAGAAATGTGGGGTCATATGAAGTTCATTATTTAAAGCCACAACTTTTCCCTTTGGGCTAAGCGGGTAGAGAAGACAAGAGAATCCACCTCGCAGCCCTGAGAAATCTCAACAAGTAGAAGTTGAGCAGAGGAAGAAGAGCCAGCAAAGGTAACATTTTTGTTTTGAGTCTATCATTGTCATTATTGCTGTTGTTATTATTTGTCACTAGATGCAAGGACCTATAGGGGCAGGAAATCGCCTCCTTTGCCTCCTTTGTTCTCCAATGAACCCTTGAGCTGAGCACTGCACTACTTTTTTTTTTTTTTCCACACCGCGTGGCTTGTGGAATCTTAGCGCCCCGACCAAGGACTGAACCCAGGCTGGGCCCTTGGCAGTGAAAGCACCTAAACACTGGACCACCAGGGAATTCCCAGCACTTCACTACATTTAGATATTAACCTACATGCCACAGATAAATCCATGTTTATCTGAGAAAGAATATATTGACTAACCACCAGCTCTTTCACCCCTGAAAATCTGACATGAATACAAATAAATAAATAAGTCTTTCAGGTCTTCGAAGCAGTATTATAATCTGATTGTGATTGGGATAGAAAATAGGCACAGGCTTACTGCATATTAACCTAGAGTAACTGTCTCAGGCAGAAGAGGAAAAACAGTCAGTAGAAGTACTGTAGCATTCACGATTAAAAACATAACTATGTATAAAAATTTTTCCAAGGAGTTCATATCCCATTCGCTGTCACATTTCTATAACATAAGTAGGACACCAGCTGGTAGTTATGCGAATTCATCTGCCTTTCATTTACTGTTTGTCACTTCACAGGTGTTGAATCTTATTCATTCCTTCTTTCATTTTTTTCCCTTTGTATTTTAAATGCCCTAACCATCATATAAAGTTGCCATAATACCATATCCTCTATTGTGGTTCTCCACCAGGGGAGATTTTGACCCAAGAGGACATTGGGCAATGTCTGGAGACATTTTCAGTTGTCACAACTGGAGATGAAGTGCTACTGACATCAAGAGGGTAGAAGGACAGGGATGTTGCTAAACATCTTACAGTCCCTAGGACAGCCCCCATAACAAAGAATTATCCAGCCCAAAATGTGATTAGTACCAAGGTTCAGAAATTTTACCAATGGGGATAAGTTTATATGTACATGAAATTTTTAGGGGCAAAGTCCATAGCATTTACCAATTTCTTGAAAGTGGTATAACTCAAAAATTTAAGAAACACTGGTTTTAATGAATATTTCATCTAGGCCTTGGTATGAATGAATATTTCATCTAGGCCTTGGTAACAAGTGACACATTAACCCTATTTCACAACAGAAATCACCTTTCTAGTTAAAAAGACTTATCTTTGCCAATCAGATTTCCCTACCCCTTTCTGTTGTCCAATCTCATTCATGGCTAGACAAACACAGATTTCCTGTCTTTAGGTTTTCCAAGTACCACATCCACCTCCTATTAGCCAGGTTAATATAGTTATTATGGTTATGGTGACTACTAATAATTAAGCTATGGTTTCATGAAATGTCACTATAAGTCCTGCTTTCTTTTCAATCCCTGCCATGTTTCAATTCCTGCTTTCTTTTCAATTCCTACCATGTTTCATACGCTGCTAAGCACTGGGTATATAGTGGTGAAAATGAGCTTACAATTGAATACTGGAGAGATATTAATAAAATTTGAACATGTAACTTAAAACTGCAATACGGAAGGGAGGGCGTGAAAAGTGAAGGCGAGAGGAACTGAAATGAGGTTGAAAAGGAAGGACTGAACAACCAGATCGTTGTCGTATGCCACCCAAATGCAATAAGCAGTTAACCCCTTCCTGGCTATTTTAAACAATTTGGCGATACACATACACCAGTCCAGAAAACTTGCGATGTACTTACGTTCAACTAACATTTCCTGGGGCACTGACAGGCAAATTTGGGAGAGCGGAGGCTATGGGTCAAGGTGGGACAGTCACATGCAAGACCCTCCTTTGTTGTTTTATCTGTAGTTCTAATTACAAACCAATGTGTGCTGGGGGGCGGGGGGGGGGGAAGGTTAAGAAAAAGCCAACGTCTAAACATGCTGCCCTTTCCAGATAAACATTTAATAATCGTTACAATCGCCATCACTCTTGATTCTGATATTGGAAATTAGCTGTCGTGGCCTATAAATCAAGACCAAAAAACCCACAACTTAACCATTTCCCTAAGTATTAACAACTCAGTATATTGTTGAGTAGTCAGCCTGAAACGGTCAGGGGGGCCTAGCCGGCAATTTTCAGTGAGACAGTCAGGCGTGAATCTTGAACTCACTAAAACCCCCAGAATGGTCAAATAACTGAGGTTTCCATGGGAACGAGGTAAAAGGTAGGTGGTGAGAGAACAAAGGCCGCGCGTCCCAGTTCAGGGCCTCCCGGCCCGCCGGCCGCACTGGGGGCGGAAGCGGCGGTGTGCCAGGGTGGCGGGCTCCGGGGTCGGTGACCCACACCGCCGCGGCGCTGGCGCCCCTCTCCGGGATCCTCCCCAGGCCGGGGCACAGGAGGACGCCGCCGAGACTGGAAGCTCGTGAGAGGGGACGCAGGGGTCGAAGCCTGGCCGCCGCCCCAGTGAGTGAGCAAGCGACTTGTGAATCACACTGCGAGCCGTCACCCGCCAGGACCGAGATCACGCGGCTCCCAGGGCCGGCTGAAGCCGCCCAGATGGAGCACGCAAGAGAACGGGGAGGCGGTGCGCCGGGGACAGAGCGCGACGTCCCCTGCTGTTCCAGTCTCTGAGGGGCCACCGTCCCCGCCAGGCCCCGCCCCCTCTCGCTTATGTAATAGGGGCGCGCTGCCATTGGCCCGCGCGACCGGAAGAGGCGCAGGCGCGCGAGCGGGTGGGGGCGGAGGGAGGCCGCGGCAGGAAGGCCGGTGGGCGGGGGCTGCGCTGAGCAGGCTACGCTGGGGCGACTGGGAGAGCTGTGCGGCGTGCGCGAGCACGAGGTGTAGTGGCCTCCCCCTAGGCTGAGGCGGCGGCGGGCGCGCGCGGCGGCGGGTGCGAGGCGCGGGCTGTTGTGCTCCCGGCTCTCCCCTTTCCCCTCCTTGGCGGGTGGAGGAGGCCGAAGCGGTACTGGGCGCGCTGCGCTCCCCTTCCTCTCCCTCCGGCCACCTCCCCCGGCCCTCTCGCGCTGCGCGGTTTCTCCGACGCAAGACTGTCCCGGCCCGGGTGAGCGGCTGTGGGGCGGTGCTGACGCCGCAGGACTCCTGGGAGCCGGGTGGGGGCCCTGCCGGCGGGGTCGGCGGGGACCGTGGGGGGTCATCGCGGGTCGCGAGGGGCCGCCGGCCTGCCCCGCCTCCCTGGGGGCGGCCGAGCCCGTCCGGTCCCGGCGCGGGCCGCGGAAGGACGGGAAGCTCGGGCGTCTGCCAGGCCCTGCAGGTGGCCGGGTCGCAGGCCGGCCGCGGCGGCGGAGCGGTAACCCGCCGGCGACAGCAGCTGGTCGGTTTCTCGAGGCTGGGGCTCCCTGTGGCCGAAGGGGCCGGGTTTCGGGCAGCCGAGGCCTCCAGGAGGCGCGTCTCGGGCCGGGGTCCGTGAGGAGTGGCGGGTAGGTAGGGGTTGTGTGGCTCTGGGTGGCAGAAGAGAGGAGGGAGCTCTCCCAGGCGGGAGAGGCCGGTTTGGGAAGGAAGGCGCGCTGGGCTGCAGCTGGGCTCAGCGAAGTGCTGGGTGAAATAGACCTCACTGCTGGTGCTTTCATCCTCTCTGCTCTGCAAAAGGGATGTATTTAAAAGGCTAGGGTCAGGATGTTGGTCACTGCTTGGGCCTCTTCGTTTTAGATGCTTGTGGAGAATGATCCTACTTCTTGGATCCAAAATCTATTTCTCTCTTACTCGTTTGTTTTCGTTTTAAGAGGATCTTTGGGACAGTGCTTACTTGTTGCCTCCTGTAAGAGCTCCTCATTTTGGAAGAACTCCTTATTCCCTCTACTGCTTCCCTCTTTGGAGCCCCCTCAGAAGACCATACAAAATAAGAGTTATATTAAAAGCCAGCTTTTAGGTACTTATAAAGGACTTCTTGCTCCTCCGTTTGTTGCATTTAGTCAAGGAGAGGTTATGCTTGGTTACGCTTAGTTCTTGTAGAAAACTCAGGTGGCTTGAGAGTAAGTCCTAAGTCGAGCTGTCCAAAAGCAGGTGGTTTGGTTGTTTGCATTTCTGCTTTCAGAAAGGAAATCAGTGCAGCGTGTTGCTAGAACTTAGGGGCCTACCTCAGGCGTTTAGACTGATTCAGTTTCCCTTACCTGGTGTTTTCTGTTTTAAAAATAAGAACAAGCAACCACAGTCTTCTATTTATTAAAACTTCTATGGCTTTTTGTTACTTTTGTTAGATGACAATGAAAATGGGTTAAACGTATTGTTAATGTTATATTTGAGGAGAAATGGTAACTGCAAAAGTTAAAAATAATGTGTATCTAATGGCATTGCTTTCTACAGATCACTGCATGAAAATGTTATCAAAATAGCTAATAACTTCTAGATATCAAAGAAACCTCTAGAATTAGTAGCTTACCATTTTATAAGTTTTTTTTTCCCAATGTAAAACAATTAAGAGGTTACCCACACAGTGTATTAACATACGTAGCATAGCATACATCGTGTGGAAGAGTTCAGATCTATGAGAGAACTGAAGTATTCTAACATAAGGTATTGATACTAAGGCATTGAGACGTTAAGAATGCTATAAACATTAGGATGCATAAAGATTGAATACCTATCATCCAAATAATACAAAAGTATCCAAATCTGTTTCCATGGAATTGGTTTGTAAGCGTGCCATAAATAGACTTTTTAAAAAATCATTTCAGCTTGGAATTAATAAGAATTTGGTTTTTAAAAAATAACAGAAATGATAGTCTTCAAGGGCTAAGACGTCTGGTAATATTTACCTTTATTTGGTGAGAATGGGGTTCTTATATTAGGCTAGCATACTAAACATTTTTGTAATTTGTTAAAACATTCAGCCAGCTTCCTAGAAAAGGATTGATCCTTCTTTATATTTTGACTTCTGGTTCAGTGTTTAATGCTAGTGGGAACTCGTCCAATTGATGTGTTTATTTTTTCAGTTTCCCTTTTTCTTTTTGGGAGAAGCTCAGGTGTTTTAATGAAATGCTTTGACCTCATACCTGTTAACTAGTTAAGGTTCCAGTCAGAAAAAGCTAGCACTGTTTTCTGGTGAAGTTATAGATCCTTTGTGTGTTCATGTCCTGCAATGACTTAAAGGTTTAAAATTTAATTGCAGTGCTAGTCAAAACTATCCGTAGGAATTCTCCTTAGATCCTATTTTAAAGTATTTAAAAAGCAGCTGAGACTCATTATAGACCTTTTATGAACAGATTTAACTTGTGTTGTCTTAAAAGAGTCTTTAATTTTAATGAAAAAATAAAAGTAGTTCTTTTCCCTTAATTTTTAACCCATGTTCATTTCAGATAATCAGTAGTAAAAAGTGGTATCTTTCATTTTTGTAAAGGTACCCTTAATCTTATTTAATAATTTGTCCAGCAATCCTATGAATACCATTTTTTTTTTTTTAAGAAAGAATAGCACAGTAGTTTCATGAAACCTGAGTATTTAAGAGAACGGTTTCCATTGCTCATATGCGCTCCTTTAGAGACATTAGATGACAGCTTTTATTTCTCTTAAAGTTGTAAGAATCTCAGGTCGCACAGTGAATACTGGAAGGGGAGAGTACCTTTGCAAAATGATCAGACAAATGATTGAGGAAGGGGCTAAACTGTTTCTGGTAAACTTTTGAAGATTACATATAAGAAAGTGTACAATTCTTAGGTGTATAGCTCAGTGAATTTTTACAAGTGAATCAACCTGTATAACCATTACCTAGATCAAGACACAGAACATTATCAGTACCCCAAAAATCCCCCTCATGCCCTTTCTTCCCCAGCGTTACTTCGTGGATTAGTTTTGCCTGTTTTGAACTTTATACAACAATATGTTCTTTGTATCTGGCTTCTTTCCTTAATGCTGAGATATAACCGTGTTGTTTAACAATAGTTTCTTCTCTTTGAGTGCTGCATAGTATTCCATTGTAGAAATCTGCTACAAGTTATGTATCCATCTTACTATTAGTAGGCATTTGGATTGTTTCCAGTTTTAGAAACAGTGTACCTGCACTTCTGTTGAATATATACCAAGAGTGGAATTGTGAGAGTATAGAGTAGACGACTAGTTTTCTACAGTGGTTATATCAATTTATCCTCTAGTAGCATTGTATATGAGAGTTTGTAACTCTGAGAGTGTTATCATACTTAGATTTCACTTTAATGCCTCAACTTCTGTTTTTAGATATGGCTCGTGGACAGCAGAAGATTCAGTCTCAGCAGAAAAATGCCAAAAAGCAAGCTGGACAAAAGAAGAAACAAGGACACGACCAAAAGGCTGCTGCCAAAGCTGCCTTAATATATACCTGCACTGTCTGTAGGGTAAGGGGAATTGAAAGACATAGCTTTCTCGTGGACAGTTCTTTCATTAGAGATTGGTTTGTATAGGTTAAAATTTTGCAAACATGGCGCGATAAATGCTTTATTTGAAATAGGAGATTTGAGAACTGGTTGTATTAGGAACCCGTCTTCATTTATCTGTTCAACAATTTTATATATATACGTATATATACATATATACACACATATATATGCTTTTTGTTGTTGTTGTTCACGCCGTGCAGCATGCAGGGTCTTAGTTCCCTGACCAGGGATTGGACCTGTGCCCCCTGCAGTGGAAGTGTGGAGTCCTAACCATTGGACCGCCAGAGGAGTCCCAACAATTACATGTTTTGGATAGCTCCTTTGGCCAGGCACAGTTCTCTTGGTGTTAGTGAAAAGGAGTGAACAAAGCAAAATCCGTTTCCTCATGGAGAATAAAGATGTCTTCTTAAGGGCAACACTTTGAACTTTAAAAAAGGTCAGATTTACATTCTTAATTTAGAGCTATGTAATATACCTCTGGTTATATTAATTGTTTTTTTTTTTTCTTCGCTACATTCATAGTTATGATGTCTGCAAAACTAAATAGAGTATATTCACATTGAGGGCTTTTACTAGAATTAATGTGTTTTATTAGATTTGAAGAACAATCATAACAGCTGCTATTGAGTGCTGACCAGGTGCCAGACACTGATCGAAGTGTTGTACATGCATGAGCCCATTAATTCACATAACAACCCTATGGCATAAAGTACTTTTATTCTCGCTTTACGGGAGAGTAAATTGAGTCATGGGTCTGAATAACTTGTGCAGGGTCACCCAGCTAGTATGCGGAAGAGCTAGGATCTAAACCCAGGAGGTCCAGCTCCAGAGCCCACCTTTTAGACCACTATACCACACTGCCTTAAAGAAGTTTTTCTTAAATTCCAAGCCAGGGTCTCCTTTTTGCCTGTTTGTTCAAGCTCACTACCCTTGAAGTTAGTGAATAAAAATGCCAAAGGAAAAGTGCATAGTGAGGTTGATCCAGTTACAAGAAACTTTTTTTGTTCCCCCCAAAGCCCTATGCCTAGGTAGAATTGGTAGTAGGGATGGGAAGTGATCTTGATAAGACTTGATTCCTGGGCTAAAGTTCATCATTTATTGAAGTCATTACTGATGAAATAGAAGTTCCTAACTACATAAAAGTTCTCATTAATCTAAGAGAGGAAATCTATTACGTTAAATAACCTGTTCATAGTGAGCTTTGATATACTCAAAATAATAAAATTGAGCAGCTTCAGATTCTGTTTGGAAAGAGGCAAGGTAAAAGTAAATTTCGCTAAATTACTAATGAAGAAATACCTTGACCTAAAAGTATTAGAGTAGCTCATATACGTAAAAACTCAAAACAACAAAAAATGTTTATTTCATGTTTTGTCTAATGTAATGTGCTAAAGAATAATTGAAGGTCCTTGCCTAGGTAAGTCAGTATCGTGTAGTATTTGAGATCTGAAGTACCTAGTACTAGGTTAACCATAGGTATTGGACAAATTAATCTCTAGGTTTTAGTTTCCTTAGCACATAAAATGAGGATAGTAGGACCTGATTTAAGATTACTGGAAGGGGGCTTCCCTGGTGGCGCAGTGGTTGAGAGTCCGCCTGCCAATTCAGGGGACACGGGTTCGTGCCCCGGTCCGGGAAGATCCCACATGCCGTGGAGCGGCAGGGCCCGTGAGCCATGCCCGCTGAGCCTGCGCGTCCAGAGCCTGTGCTCTGCAACGGGAGAGGCCACGACGGTGAGAGGCCCGTGTACCACAAAAAGAAAAAAAAAGATCACTGGAAGGTTCTATGAGAATTTTGGTAACATGCTTAACATAATGTGTTTGGTAAATGTTACCTATTGTTTACTGTTAATCAGATAAGAATACTTCATTCTGTGTGACCCTTTATATGTGAAATGTGGGAATATGCTAGGAATTTCTTTGTTATAGGGTCCTTTTTCATATGCCAGCCATTAAGCTATAGGAATTTAAAAGTGTTTTGCAATAGTTGTCAATCGTGAGTAGTCTCAGGACTTTAAAAGTTAGCACATTTTTATTTCATGAGTCAGGTCTAACTCTTCTTTTTTGCACAATTTTTTAAATTAGACACAAATGCCAGACCCTAAGACCTTCAAGCAGCACTTTGAGAGCAAGCATCCTAAGACTCCACTTCCTCCAGAATTAGCTGATGTTCAGGCATAAAGTTGTTTACAGGTAATTGACCTTTTCTTCTTTTCGTTCGTTAATGGCAGGGCTGTATACGAGAGCAGAATTATCTTCTGTAATTGTAAAATTGATTTCTGTCTTCTAGCTGAGACTTCATTACTGAAGTTAATGTTTAACTTTACAATTGTTAAAAGTCCATTTTCCCAAACCATATCCTTTCAATGCCTTTGAAACATCCACGTTTTTAACCACTGTAGGCAAAAATGGCATGAGGTGATGCTGGCCCACTCTGGTCCAAGAATGGAAGAAAGTTTTCAGTTTAAAGAAAATAACTATTATAAAGGTATTTGAGGGTCTTGCTCCCAGAAAGGATGCAGACCAAAGTTTATGAGTGCTTTTTTGCAGGTATTTTACTTAGAATGCTTAGTAGAGCTTCTGAGTACATTAAAATGTAAGGCAAATTGTAGGCATTCACTGTATAAACTAGGTAGTTGCTTGAAAATAATCAGTTTATACTTTGTGTGGTTGGATTTTTTTTTTAAATGGTGGTGATGGTATATGCATGAGTATTATTTTTAAAGTAAATTCATCAAAGATCTGTTTATAAAAATTTAGCTGACAGATCTATCAGACTAGCTTCGTAGCTTAGGCATGTTGTGGTTTTTTTTTTTTTGAATTTTATTTATTTTTTTATACAGCAGGTTCTTATTAGTTATCTGTTTTGTACATGTTAGTGTATATATGTCAATTCCAATCTCCCAATTCATCCTGTGCTTTTTTTTAAAGACATTTGAAATGCATATAAATCACATTTGTGTAATGCTTACGTTCACCGAAAATCTTGCTTATGTTTTGTAGGTGAATTCGTGACACCTTTGACTCTTCTCCTGTCTCAGACCTTAGGTAACAAACCTGCAGCTGCTTTTCTAACAAACTGTTGATCAGCAAAAATAAAGGGGCTACAGAAACATTCATTTTTATGCTGTTCCCTTTTGGGCTTCATGCAAAGACAATTCTGTGTAAATGTACAGTTGACTCTGATTTGGAAATCTGAAAATCAGTCCATCCTTGTTATAAAAAATTTTTTTACAATTGTAATTATATTGATGTTCATATTGTATAAAATAACTCATTTAATAAAGTAGTACTTTGATTTTACAACATCACAGGATAAATGGTTCTAGAAATTCTGTTCTAACTTTCTACATTATTTGCCTTATAAAAATCTAATGAATTCATCAGCTAGAATTGCAAGCGCAATTCTTATCTCCCTTTCTAAGTTCAGGGGCATGTTCATAGTTAAACTAGAGCAGACTCATTCATGAAATCTGTGCACACGATTTTATTGGCAGCTGCTGGCCTAGGTGAAGAATGACTTACCTGCTGCCTTAGTATATTGCAGTCATGTGTCATTTTCCCCTCTGATTGTTTCTTGTGATTGAGGTTGGAATATTTAAACTTGCTGTGTGACCTGGCTATACCTGCCAGCCAGGTCTAGCTTGTAGATAACTGATAAATTCCTTAAAGTGGTTGGATTGTCAGTCAGCCCATCTGAAAAATTAGGTTCTGAAGTATATGCCACGATGAAGTAATTAGCCTACTGTTCAATACAAAATATGATGGAACATATGTGAACTGGTAAAGATCTATCTTTTATAAATTATACTTGACTCTTTGAAAATGGTTCAAGTTCTTTCATTTGAAATTGAAATATAATTTTCAAAGGAGGTTTTGGAAGTTAATAACAATTTGGCCAATTTATGAATGGATTTTGCATTAACAGAAAGATTGGAATGGCTTGTGACTGGGTTAATTCCCAGAACCTTCTCCTTCCTTTCCTTTTTAAGTGAGTAGTTGATTTTTACTTTGTTCTGGTTCCTAAAATCAAAGGCTGTGTACAGTATGACTTCCGTCTGAACTAGAAAAATATTAAAATAGGCCAATATCCACATTTTTTTGGCTCTAAGGATGGGGAAGTGGGTTGGTTCCGATGAATGAGGTAAATGCTACCCAGTTAAAACAGACTAATTTGGGTTTCTTCTAATTTGCTTTTGCCAACTATTAATACAAGTGAAACCGCTGTAACTCAGTTTAAATTTTAAAGTTGATAGAATAGGAAGAACACTCAAATATTTACTGGTAATTGCTTAGAGCCGCAAATCTGATCCTGCGGATTACAAAGTGCATCCCCTCTTTCTGCTGTAACTCATCACTGCATTTGTTTTGTAACTGTACATATTCTGCCCGCCTTGTTTGTCTTCACTGTAAGTTTAAAATAAGATATTTCCAAGGAAAAGCTTCAGTGGTGATAGTTCCTTAGTAACTCCTATTATACTCTTACTTTAAAAATAGTCATTTTTTTCATGTATTTGATTTCCTCAGTTTCAGATTTATTATTTGTTAATTCCCAATATGTTGGTTACCAGAACATTAGAGTTGGCCTAATTGCTTATAGTGGTTATTAACAGAAGTTCTGGTTAAATTACAATTTAAAAGTTTTTAAAAGTGCTTTGAGCATATGTATGTTTATGTTAGTAACAAATCATTTAAAAACCTTTTACAAGTTTTGGATTAATTTTTGTTTTATTTGTTTTATTGACTAATTCAGAATAAAAGCTTTATGTTCTTATATTTAACCCTTTTTTTATAAGCAGCTGAGGACAGCATATTTAACTTTAGATCTCAGTGATAGGGAGATGGCTGCATTGATGTAGCATAAGACATTAATTCTTTCATGCGAGAATTATTAGTGCAGTCCCCATTTTTTGTGTTTGGCTTAAATCGGTGTAAGGGGAAGATTACAATTTTTAAACATCCTCATTAATTTGAAGATTCTTTAACAGATCACAGCAAAGTTCATTATAAAACTGTTATGGTGTCTTCAAAGACTTGATAAAATACACAGAATTGCTCCTTTTGTATTCTGTATTGCCATTAGTTGCCAAAAGGAACGGGGTTAAGATTAAACTTGTTTCCATTCTCCTTCGTATGCATCTACATCCCCATGTTTAACTGACACACTGGGGGCTCAGTTGTGTGCTGTAATGTCTTATTAAAGAAGATACTAAAGAAAACTAAATTAGTCTAATTTCTTCTACATTTTAGGAAATTTTTATATTGCCTTTTCCCATTTTTTTTTTTCATTTTTCAATTTAGAATTGTCTCTTGAGTGTAGAACTTGGTAGTTCTAAGGGTGGCAAGAGATTTCTTTCATTTCTCAAGGTTTTCCCTTTAGTCTTATCTGTTTGAGGTCTATAGAATACTTCTTAAGAATAAAAGGAAGAACGTTGCTTAGAACCTTGCTATATAAATAAGTGTAAGCTGTTGGAAGGGGGAAGTAATTAGCTACTAATATAAAGATAATACTAAAACAAAAAATGCTTAGATCAGTTAATTGAATTGAATGGATGGATAAGTCCTTAAAGACATTGACTCAGATTTGAGATAACACTTTTGGTTTTATATTAAGATACTGTATAGCTAATTAATCATATCATACTGGGATGTATGTAGCATGAATAAGATAGGCTTTACCAACATTACTATTTTACCCCCCCAAATCTTTGTTTTTCATTTTTTAAATATGTGGAATATACTGTACCTGTTTTAAAATGTGGTTAATGTAGAGGCCTTTTTCTATAATACAGTGATCGATCACATTCCAAACTATAACTGACATATATTTAAGCCTGTGAATCTGCATTCATTCATTTGTGCTAGAATTTTCGTTTTGGGGGTAGTTTTTGGTCTGGTTTAGTTTTGGTCACAGATAATATACTTTTTAGAGTGTATTGCAATGAAGATCAACACTAGGGGGTTGTGTTTACTGTGACTTTACATTCTGAGATCTTTCAGGCTAGCTTAATTTTATCTGTTAAGGTTTCAGAAAAACCTTAAGTGCTCCCAATGTGAAGATTTAATAAAACATCTGTCTGCTTGGCTGAGAAAATAGATGTTTTATTAATGAAAGTACAACCTGTCTTTATTAATTGTGGATTACCATATGAAACTGAAAATTAAATATCTTCTATTTTAAATGTTCTTTGGCTAAGCTGTTTACTAAGTTACCATATTTTTGGAGTTTTTTTGTTTGTTTTTGTTCTTGAACAGCCATTCTTTAGCTCCAGCTTTTCTGTGCGTAATATGGCTGCAAATTTAAAATCTGCACATATACAAACAGACTTCAGTCATTTATTTATATCCATATGGGCATATCTCTATTGTGAAGTAATTATGTTAAAAATCATATTCCTTTCTAATCATTTTTTAATTTATGAGGATCATTGTTCCTTTACATGATATTAATACTAATGGCTTAGGGTTTTGTAGACATAAGTACCTCACTTTATCACTACCTTCTGCCTTGTAAAATTCAGAATGGGACTTGCATTTTGGATTCTATTCTATTAAAATTTTAATTAGAAAATAGGCCATCATAATATTTCCTCTATAACGGTGTAACAGTGTTTCTCATAATGAGGTCTATAGCTAAGGTGACCATACCCATACATCCTGGTTTGCCAAAGACCACTTTGGCGTAAATACTGATTTAATATTAATTGATATTTAATATCAAAGTAATGTTATTTATAAGGTATCTCATAAATCTTAATATTGCCTCTTTTTATCACACGTGTCATCAGTTTATAAGATCACCTGTGTAGAACAGCTGAAGTCATTTTTTTGGCCACACCGCACGGTTTGCGGGATCTTAGTTCTCTGACCAGGGATTGAACCCAGGCCCACTGCAGTGAAAGCACTGAGTGCTAACCACTGGACCGCCAGGGAAATCCCTGAAGTGCTTTTTTTTTTTTTTAAACAACACCTTTTGTTAATTAATTAATTTATTTTTGCTGTGCTGGGTCTTTGTTTCTGTGCGAGGGCTTTCTCTAGTTGTGGCAAGCGGGGGCCGCTCTTCATCGCGGTGTGCAGGCCTCTCACTATCACGGCCTCTCTTGTTGCGGAGCACGGGCTCCAGACGCGCAGGTTCAGTAGTTGTGGCTCACGGGCCCAGTTGCTCCGCGGCATGTGGGATCCTCCCAGACCAGGGCTCGAACCCGTGTCCCCTGCATTAGCAGGCAGATTCTCAACCACTGCGCCACCAGGGAAGCCCCTGAAGTGCTTTTATAAATGTAGGTTTTTTTAAGAAAACTATGATACCCAGAAATCCTTACTCATTAAATGGGAATATAGTGTACTGGCAGAGTTTGTCTTTTAAAGGCCTTGAATCTATTTTATTTAATTTTTAAAAAATATATCCTACCAAGACTTAAGCATCTGGTAAAATTAACTAGATTTTAAAACTATGAAATGCCTTTATTTACAGACATTCATATAAACTTTATGTTGTTTGTACCATGTTGTTCAGACTTTTGTCTCCTGATCATCCTTTCATCCAAAGGACTTAGGGGAAATGCCAGTTGGGATTAGAGGTACTGCCTGTTAGTATAGAACACTTTTACTGAGGAAGAAAGGGAAGTCTGCAGCATTGGCTGCAAGTTAGACATCCGCTAGGCTAACAGTATTGAAAACTTAGGGCAAATCTTTTGATTTGATACAGGATGCTTCTACATATTATTTGACCTGGATCTCTGAAATTTTCTGTCTTATAAACTCTTACAGGCATACAGAGAAGTTGTAAAGATAGTACAAGGGAGTTCTTGTATCCCCTCACCCAATTTCAGTTTACCCTAATGTTATAATCTTACATTATTTTGTTTGTCAAAACTCAGGAACCATCCTTGGTATGTTACCATCAACTCCAGTTTATCTATAATATCCTTTGTGTTCCAAGATCCAGTCCAGAACATCATATTGTATTTAGTTATCGTTTCTTCTTGGTCTCTTGTGGTCTGTGTTTCTCAGTCTTCACTTTATTCTTTACGACCTTCACAATTTTGAGATGCATGGAAGTATGTTGTAGAATGTCTTTCAATTTGGATTTGTCTGATGTTTTTCTTATGGTTACATTGGGGTAGCAGGTTTTTGGAAAGAAGACCACACAGGTGAAGTGCCTTTCATATCATCTTGGGGATGGATGATCCCCACATGACATCACTAGTGATGTTAGCCTCTGTCACTTGGTTAAGGTGCTGTCTATCAGGTTTCTTCAATGGAAAGTTACTATTTTTTTCTTTCCATATGCTATCTTTTCAAAGTAAGTCCAGCGCTTACTCAAGGGGCGTAGGGATTTAGCTCCACCTGCTGGAGGGGATAATTTAGAATTCTTCCATAAGGAAGATTTATTTCTTCTCCGCATTTATTTATTCAGTCACTTATTTATACCCATATGGACTCATAATCCAATACTCTTATTTATTTTTTTATTTAAAATTTTATCTTTTAATTTATTTTTGGCTACATTGGGTCTTCGTTGCTGCACGCGGGCTTTCTCTAGCTGCCGTGAGCGGGGACTACTCTTTGTTGCGATACATAGGCTTCTTATTGCAGTGGCTTCTCTTGTTGCGGAGCACGGCTCTAGCCACGCAGGCTTCAGTAGTTGTGGCATGCGCGCTCAGTAGTTGTGGCGCACAGGCTTAGTTGCTCCGCAGCATGTGGGATCTTCCCGGACCAGAGCTCGAACCCGTGTCCCCTGCATTGGCAGGTGGATTCTTAACCACTGCGCCACCAGGGAAGTCCAATACTCTTATTTATTTTGTTGTTCAGTTTATTCTGGCTTTGGCCATTGGGAGCTCTTTCAGATTGGCTCACACGTCCCTTTGACATGCCCCATCCCTTTTTGAGCATTTCCTTATTACTACAAGAAGCTCCTGGCTGATCTTTTATGTCCCCTGCCCCAGCTCTGGAATGAACTATTTCTCCAGAGAGACCTGATTGGAAAATGGTATTTTTTTTATTGGAGAATGGTATTTAGAAACCAAGATCTGGACACTGGGTATGAGGGTTGTTTTGTTTTGTTTTGTTGTTTTTAATTATGAATGTTGAACTTTTTCCCACCATTAGCTAAATATATCTGTGGGTTGTGGGGAAGAAAAGTATCATTCTCCCAGATCTTTAGGTGGTGGACTCTGAGTGAGTACTTTTCTGCCCATCATTATTGAAGTGTTCTCTTTTTAAAAAATCTTTTGTCATTAAAAAAATTTTTCTTGTTTCTGTTTTCTTAAGGCATTCTAAGTTACCAACATATTTGTTGAGAGTAATATATGTGAAGTTGCTTTATAAACTAAAGCATTATATAAAAGCAATTTATTATTATAAAATATATAACAAAGGTCCCTAATCTTTAGAAATTAAAATGCATTTTAGGAGATAACATATTTATTTACGTAATTTTAGGCTATAGGGTTAAGTGCTTTGTGTGTCTTATAGGCAATAACTTCTACAGGAATATACAGGAAGGAGATGATGTGTGGGTTGGAGAGTTTGGTCTGTGCCTGGAAGGATGGGGAGTCACTGGGGGGGGAGGAGGAGTGAATAGGGGAAGAAAAGTGAGGGTGGCTGAGTGAGCAAAAGCTCAGGCAAGTACATAAAGTTTCTTTGAGAGAAAGTGAGTAGGCCAACCAGAGCGTAAGGCTTGTGAATGAGAGCCTTTGAGCCCATGGGGTGAGAGCGGGGAGCAGCATTAGAATGGGACTGGATTGTGCGATGTGCATACCCTGCAGTGAATAGTTCATATTACTGACAACACTGTGGGGATACTTTCAGGGTTTGGGGACAGGGGAGTGACATGTTATTAGGTTATTAGGAGGATTAATATTTAACAGTGAGATATGCTGTTGGTACTGTTTTGATAGAGATCTTTTTTACAACCTCTTGCACTTTCCTTGTCCATAATTTAACTTTGGATCATTCAAGGTCATTAAGAATGCAGATTTACAGGTAGAAGTTTGCTCTGCTGTACTGCAGTAGTACTGCTAGGACCCAAAGAGCTGTGTTTAGGGCTGTTTGCCTCTGCTCTAAATGGTCCCAGGCTACACACAGTATGTTTCTTTGTGATATTTGTTGTCTACTTCATCATAAAAGTGATACATTTTTATTATGTATTGAATTCTAGAGAATATATTAAAGTTGAATTTTAAAAATTCACCATGACAGAAACTTTTTGGTGAATATTCTCTCTCACATACACACACATGTGCATATGCATACATGCAAATATATTTTTTAAGTTAATGCATACTTTCATGTCATTTTTTGCACATTATGTTTTTGTACTTTGCCATTTCACATTATAACAAGTGGAGTTTTTTTTTCATGTTATAAACTTCGTGTAAGTGAATTTTTGTGGCTGTATAATGATCCATTGCATAGATTTGCTATAGGTTTTTGTGTTGTTTAACAATTCCTCTGTTGTTGATCATTTAGGTTTTCTCAAATTTATACAGAAGGCTTTATTTCCGTTTAGAATTAAGCATCATAAACTTTAAAGTTCTTGCAGGGAGATAGGGGATGAGATTCTGAAGAATGTGTAGTAGTTGATTAAAATAGAAGATGAGAGAACCTGAGTTGAAGGCTGGATAGTATAGGGGAGCAGGTTACACTTGACCTTGAATGTTTTTGCATCACCTTCATTTGAATACTAGCACTTTTCCATGAATTTGGTAGCTTAAGCATGGCGTATTTCCTTAATTTCTAGTGGAGCCTGAGCATCTTAATTTGTTAACCGTTTATAGTTCCTATTTTTGTGAATTGTCCATTGCCAGTTTATTTGTTGGGGTCCTCTAACTATATTCAGTCTACTATCCACAGTAAACTAAGAAGAACTGGAACTTGCCAGGGGACAATAGATAGCTAGGGTTGTGAAACCCATAACTTATTTTACACAAAGTACAAAAATTATAGGATCTGTCTACACGATTTGCTGGACATCTTAACAGATAAAGTATAAAACCACAGTTTGCATTTAATGCATATTTTCTATTCAGGGCCGGTGAAAGTTGTTTTTGATTTATTGATACCTGCCTGTTAATGAAGAAATAAGACAGTAATTTTTAGTATGTTAAGTTGGTTCAAGTTACAGTAACAAAATTGCCTTTCGTGTTTCTAGATCTCTCTAGATTTCTCATCTGCATTTAAGTTCTGTTATTTCATAATTCCATATATGGATTTTCATAGTAACAAAATAGACTGTATTTAAGCCTTGCTTTGAATAGCCAGGAGTATTTCTGATAGGAACAGAGTTCCTTCCTAAATAGGAGATTATTTAAAGCTGTAGTTAAATGACCCATAAGAAAAAGGTCAACATCTAGGTTCACATTTAGCTCTTCTTTTCCCTAGCTGAGTGAACTCGGACAGGTTATTTCACCTTTCTGAGCTACGGTATCTTCAGTCCCTTTATAAAATGCAGAAACTAATACTTACCTCAAAGAATTGTTCTGACTTAAGGAGTAAATGACATCCTGAGCATGAGTACCTGCCGAGTCATTGGTGCTCGGTAACTGTTAGCTTTCCTCCCACTCTCTTCCTTTCCCCTGCCCTTCTACGGAAATGTAGTATTCAGTACATAATGTGTCTCACACATACCCTTCTTACTTTTTGCCTGTTTCTGCTTGTGCTTTTTCTAACTGAAATGCTTTCTCTTCTCTCCATCTAAGCCCAGTCTCTTCATGTGGATGTAATACCATCCCTTCTTCAGAACTCAACTCAAATGCTGATTTTTTTTTTCTTGAAGGTCAGCATTTTAAAAAATGTACTAAATGTGGGAAAGAGGAGTACACAATAAACATGAAACATGACTGCAGACTGTTAAAAATAGTGTCAGACTAAATTTTAGAAGGGCAAAGTTCCTGAGTTAAACAGCAATAACAAGGAATGGGTGTTGGGTAGCGCTGCCTTAGCAAGTCCTATTTATATGCCATGTATTTTGTAAAAGTCTCACTGTAAAAATGAAACAAACCCAATATGATGAAATACCAAAGGGACACATGGTCTCATTGAGTTTTCACTTGGCCTTGATTAATTACAACTCAGAAAGCTATAAGAATTTGTAGAACTTGACATTGTTGAATCTGAACTACTGTCATTCTAGGAAAGTGATACAGATGAGAAGATACCCAGAAGGCCAGAGATAGGTAATTTGTGTCTTGATTTTCAGAAAGCACAAAAGAGAATATTAAAGGATATGCAGGATTGTAAATGTGCTCTTAATCTCTAGGTAAATACATACATTATCTTTTTACTGTGAACCTCCCTTTTCCTCACTTGGACTAAATTCATGTGTAGTTCCAGTCAGACCCCTTCCCTCCGAAGCTGTTAGGTGTCTCCCTTGCCCACCAGGTGCACACACAAGCCTTGGCTGTGACTGAGTCCTCCACATCTGGCCCCAGCGCGTGCTTAGCAGCCAGCCTCTTCCACTGCCGTATTTGATCCCATGCTCCTGCTACAGTGAATTGCTTGCTGTTCCTGAGTAACTCTCACTACCCCTTTCTTGCCTCCACACAATTTTTCTGCCTCTTAATTAGAGTGCCACCTTTCTTCTCTTCTGTTCCTTTGAGGCCTGTCTCTAACTTTTCCTGACACTGTCCAATTCTAACTCTCATAGCCACTTGGAGTAGTCTTTTTTCAGCATTATTTGTACCATTCTTTTAGGATCCTTAAGAAGAGGAATTGGCTTATTTTTGTACCTACTTGAATGTTTATGGCAGAGCATGCAACTGTTTTCAAATGGAGCTTTCCCTAAATTGCAAGAAACCATTCTCATTGCTTTTGTGGGTTATTTTTTTATTTTATTTTTTTTGCAGTACGCAGGCCTCTCACTGTTGTGGCCTCTCCTGTTGCAGAGCACAGGCTCCGGACGTGCAGGCTCAGCGGCCATGGCTCGCGGGCCCAGCCGCTCCGCGGCATGTGGGATCTTCCCGGACCGGGGCACGAACCCGTGTCCCCTGCATCGGCAGGCGGACTCTCAACCACTGCACCACCAGGGAAGCCCTGTGGGTTATTATTTTAAAAAACTTTTTTGGATTTACTTTTTTAGATAACTTAAGCCATAAAGAGTACTTGTTACAGGCAATGCTGTACATGTAGAATACTTTATAGTTTGCAAAATATTTGTCCTTTTATGAGATGCATTTAAAAGTACACTTGAAGAAATCAAGGGACAGCTTGATAATATATCTTAATTTCAGCAAGGCAGAGTAATTTATTGTAATCGTGATAGCAAGATGTCATATAGGCAATAGTACATTTGAGTGGACTTTAATTTTGAACTTCTGTTTTGATGTGTTTAATAGTTATTTGTCAACATGTAAAGTTCCATAAAGCTCTGTCCTGTCCAGTTTAAATTGTGTGTGTGTGTGTGTGTGTGTGTGCGTGTGCGTGCATGCGCATGTGATCAGTTGACGGGGGACACAAAGTATGGAGGGAAGCTAAAAGAGAATTACAATTCAGAAAGATTTTGGGCTGAAACACAAGTAAAACCAACAAGAAACAGTTTAGGTGGGAGAAATGTAAATCTAGTTAGGATTTTTAGAAATTGCATTTGCAAGTCCAAAATATGGACAGGAATCCGTCTTGGCATTTTTTCACGTGAGAGCCAATGTGTTAGTTTATTGCAGGCTTTTTATGGGTCAAGCATGATTTCTCTGCCTTAGAAGGTGGGAATGCAACCTTGGTTTAGAACACATTAATTACACAAAGCCATCTTCATTCATTGATTGCCAGTTCTCATTTGCAACTGATGTTTGATTTTGGGTGTCTTTGTTGTTTTTAAGTGAAACATTGCTTAGCTAGGTTCCATTCAAAGGAGGAGGAGGTCGAGGATGGTGAACAGACAGTAGCCCGTGTTAGCAGCTTTCCAGGCATCTCCCTTGCAGTGTTTTGCTGTCCTAGGGGGCAGATCTGAAGCCATGAGTGGAGATGACTTCATTGTAAGAAGAATCATTACAATGCCTGGATCTATCCAGTAGTAGAATGGCTTACCTAGTGGAACGAGCATCTGTTCCCCAAAGTTCTTAGCAAAGGTGTTGCTGATCATGTCTGGGACAGTGCATCCGGATTTCCTAGTACTTGGCAGGAGGTAAAGTAGATAGGCTCCGAGATCTCTTCTTACTCCGCAATCCTGTGATATCAAGTAATTCACAGTGCTGGGGGCGCTTGGATTGTTCTGTATTTCAATCAAGTTTTATCAAAAGGAAAATAGAAAAAGTAGTGGGAAGAACTGCTCTTATTATTGTAACATATAAACTGCTTGATCTTTATTTGTCCTCATCTTTCTCAGTTGCTTATAAATTTCAAATGGGAATATTGAGTGAGGATCGGAGACAGGATGCCTTCATCACATTTGGATTTGAGATGTGCATCTGACAGCAGGTGTATTTACGGTCAGCATTTTAATAGGCCCTTAGATGTCAAACTTAGTTTAGAGGTGCTTCTTTTTATCACCTGGCAAGTGGTATTGTAATAATATAAATATAGTGTGTCAAGACCATTCTTGATGTCAGTGGACTCCATACTTAAATAGCAAATTCTGTCAGTAAAAAAAATTCTATACACTACTAATGTATTTATAAATCATATGCGTGTACTTTTGTTGTAATTATAAAGCCTTCACAAAAAGACATTAAAATAGGATAATATGAAAAAAAATTCTCATATTTTCTTTCCACACACCAGTGGATGATCTTGCATTAGCACCTGAGACACACACACCCCACTTTGGAATCCATTGCTCTTCAGCATAGAACTTGGGATCTTGGTCTCCTTTTTGTTTTTAAGCTGAAGAGTTTCTAGCAACTTACAGGTGCATAGATCTATGTAAATTAATAAAAGGATATGAAATGTAAGAAGGGTCCATGCTGTGTATAAAATGTTTGGCAAAGCATGTGAAGAATGTAAGATGCATGCCCTTGAAAAGTAGACTGGTGAGGGGCGGGTGGCAACTTTTTTTGAGTATTTAGCACACGTAGTTTTGAACATGATGCTGGGACCTAAGAGAAGTCAGGACTGAAGAGAGATTTGCATTAATATGCATAGGGTGATCTTTGAAACCTAGAAATAGATGATATCTGTAAGGCAGCTTATAGTCAAAAGAACAAGCAGCTGAGTATAAAACTTTGGAAAGCCCTCACTGTTAGAGGATGGGTAGAGAAGGAGCTAGGAACCGTAACTGAAAGAGCAGTCGAAGGGGTAGGAGGGTTACCAGGATATACAGGCCCGCAGAAGCGAAGAGTGAGCAAAAAAAAAGCTGGGTAGTCAGGGCTGTGAACTACCATTCATTCAGTGAGTGCCGCTTTGTGCCAGCCTGGATTAAACACACTCTTAACAGCAGGGTTCATCCTCCAGATGTTCCCCTGAGGTCAAGGGAGTGTGGTTTCAGGAAACTAGAAGGGATGGAAGCTGAGTGGCAAGGAAGGAGCAGGTGTAGACCACTGACTGGAAAAGCAAGGCAGTGTCACATGGCAGACGTCTATCCATGCCACCAAGGCCTTTTCCCAAGCGACCTAAAGCACTGATGGCCGGCGAAACCGATTTGTAGTTGACAGGAAGAAGTGCTGACAGTTTAAAAGGAACTGTGAGGGCATTCATTTTTTAGGCCTAATTTATAATTTTAGGCTTAATTTATAATTAAAATGTTGACATAAAATATTTAGAAATGACTAAACAGGCCATATTTAAATATAGCCTCTGAACCCATGCTCTTGGATGTTTCCAACCTCAGGGATGTATAAAATGTACCAGCCTTCATTGGTAGCATGAAAATAGAGCATACCTCGAGTTACTCATTCGCTGTTGGTTGAACGAGGAGATACGAACCTTGTGATATCCTCTCTGGCCACAGTTTAACCCCTGAGATCCATTTTACTATTTTAAATTGACAAATGTAACAGTGGCTATTTCCTTGAAAAAATTCCTACACGTGGAATTTCTGAGTTAAAAATACACACACTGGCTGTCATTGGTTACAAGGCTGTGTGTCCAGAACGTTTGCCTGGGGAAGTGGTGGAGGAGCCATTTGGAAGCTCTTGGTAGCGCTGTGAGGAGTTTTTAAAAGTACATTGAAGTGCTTTTGTTCAGGTGTAAAGCCCTTTGAGGGGTGGGTGGTGTGCAGTGTGCTAGTGTGTGGTTTACAGCCGTGAAAAGCTGGATGTTAACTCATGACTGTTTTACACATCAACGTTTGTAGACTGTTTGTGAATTAGGATGGATTCAAGACTATCCTCACAAGAATACCACTTAGTTGTGTTTCAGCATGCTCTCTCTCCAGAGGGAAAGAAAGAACCCGATTAAAGCCACCAAGTCAGGAATCATATGTATGGCCCTAGATATGCCTGTCTGTATGTCATGCAAATGTCAAATGGCCTGTGTCTTGTAGCAGGAAGAAAATATTTTCGAGTCAGTGATGTAGAGGAAATAGCATAGGCTTCTTTCTCAGCCTATAGGTAAACCTGGGTTCAAATCCATCACTGCCATTTAGAATCTAAGTGACTTTGAATAGTAAACTCAAGTCATATCCCTGAATCTCACAGTCCTCCTCTCTAAAATGAGGATAACCACCTGCTTTATTGGGTAGTGAGCATTGAGCTCTGTTCCTGTACTTGGTAGAAATTAAAACACAAAAATGTGTTTCTTGTTAGCTGTCCACAAGGTAGCACTCCCTGGAAGAGGCACTTGTGCAAATGCATTGCTGGACCGGGACATCCAGTCTGTATACATGTGAGTGTTCCAAATATTTGAAGATTGTGATATTTTGAAGGAATATCAGTGGGAAATACCTTAGCTCTTAAATGCTTTGGAACTTTTCTTCAGAGTTATCTTGTTTTTTATTAGTCTTGTTGAGGGTCATTTTTAGTTCTTCATGATAAACAATTCAACCAATACGTACAGATATAAAATAAGTAAAATCCCTTATTTTTTCATTTATACCTTGCAAGTGGTTTTCCTTTTGTTTTGGTTTTGTTGACTGGTGGGTTGATTAGTTTGTGTTTTGATATTTCAAATTCAAAATGCCACTATTTTTTAATGATCGTTTGCATTGTCTACAGCTAGAAAGTCCTATGCCCAGTGGTCAACCTATTGACAAAGACTGCTCCTGAACTAAACTGGGTCACTGTGATTTAAAACACCTTGCAAGCTCTAACTACAAAGCTCACCAACTCTATATAAAACCAGATTTTAATTGGCTTGTGTTAGGCTCTAATAAGAAAGCCTGCCACTTTAACAAAATGCCACAGACTGCTGGTATATGCAAAAGCTCCCAGTGTGAGGGAGGCCTGCAGCTTGATGTCAGGGCTCAACTTTCAATGCCATTTCCATAAAGAGTGTCAACATGACCGTAGAAAGTGAAGTTTACTAGTATTTTTTGGTTTGGTTCTTGAAAGTCTAACTACAAGCCTAAGAGAATAAATCTACTTGTTGTGGGCTGTTGTGACTACCATCAGATTCCTGGGAGAAGACAGATTAGAAGGAAAAATGCATTTCGAAGAAAATACTTTTAATGCATCAAGACAATGAAGTGACCTTTAAGTCCAAACATAGAGGTTTGGCTCTCTCATATTCTAAGCTGGTTCTTTATTAAAATAATTATAATAAAATAAGGAAAAAGTCCAGTGTCAGACATTTCCACTTAAAGGGTTGAAACTAGCTGGTGCCCAATTAACCTGTGTCCAGAGCTGATTTTTAGCCGTACCCACCTGTATGGCCCTGCCAGTTACCATATCAAAATACTTCTGTCTAGTTAGGAATAACCACTGGCCTGACTACCCCAAGTGATGCCTACTGCTTCAGCCATCCTGTCCCTCAGCCTCCCACCAGCCCCCTCATGATGCAGCAGTTAGAGGGGTGACACCTGGCAGAGAAGGGGCTTGTTGGACCACATACCAGCACTGGTCCAGGATCTGGTCTGATTAGCCCATGCCCTACTAGTTGTTAAATACCATATTTTGAATGTTCATCCCTGTCTTTTTCAAGGATGGCTGAACGGCACAGCAGTGGATAATCCAAAAACCTACATTTGGCAAATTTTTTCTTAGTACTGAGTATAGGAATGTGATGTATGATTAAAATGGTCAAATGCCAAACTGCTGGGAACACCAAACCTCAGGCAGAACATCACATGGTTGCTTAGCTCTCTGAACTCTTCTGTACTGTTGTACCTTCTCTTTTTTTCATATACACAATTTTTTTTTCCACTGCAGCCTGAGAGGACATTGCCCGTTTTGTTTTGTCCTTTTATCATTAGATCTTGACGTGGGTACCTTAAGTCATGTAGTGTCAGTGTCAACAGAATACTGCCAATGACAAGATCGCTGTCAAACCTGATCTCCCCAAGCTACTGTTTTAACACTGAGATCCATTTACTTTTCTTTTAGGGAAAGGTAAAATGTAATTCTGCCCTGTGGTTTACTGCTTCTACCAGACCTTTTGTTAGTCTCCCAAAGATGTAGCTATCTGTTCTTTTAAAGTCTGGGGGGCAGTGATTGTTTCTTGTCATTTGGAATGAAGCAGTGTGGTGTGAGAATTTAGAACATGGGCTCTGAACTCACCTGTGTTTGAGTTTCAACCCTGCCCCTTACCTATGTGACCTTAGGCAAGTCATTCAACGTAGCCATAAAATAAGGATGATAAAAAGTTAATTACCTCTTAAATGTGATAAAAGTATTATTAAGTGCTTGGAGCAGAGTATTCAATAAATGTAAGCCAAACACAATAAGCAACCTAATTATCTGACCCCATATAAGCTGTTTGAATGTTTGGTGTCTGAATTGTTGGAGAGTGCCAGGTAACATTGGGAAAGTCACTTGATCCTTCTGAGTTTTAGTAAAATGAACAATACCTACCTCCCAATGTTGTTTTGAGGCTTAAATGAGATCATGTGAAATAACCTATAGGACAGTTTACTCAACAAATAATTACTGAGTGCCTTTATGGGGTACAGCAATGAAGCAGATACACAGTTTTGGTATTCATGGAGTTTACACGGAGCAGGACTAAATAAATACCGATTTTCAATCAGAGAAGGCAAAGAAATGCCACATATATATATATACATACAAGTTATAAAATCGCATATGGTTCTCTTTCCTGAAGAGAGCAGGTTTTATCCTCCACAAAATTACTGAAGCTTTCTAGTCACTAGCTGCTGCAAACATTATGTCACTAGTACCAAAACAAGGGGCAGGAGTTGGTGACTGAGGGATTTATAGATGCCTGAGCATGAATTTAAGGCTGCCTTTCTGGAGCATGGACCTGAGTTGTGCCAGAATTGATCAGGTCTGCCAGTGGTTACCCATTCTCCTGTGGGAGCAAATGTGAAACGAAATCTGGACTGGATCACTACCTATAGTGATCTGGAGCCCTGGGGGGTAAACCAGGGCTCCAGGGCATAGGTGGTATTTTTTAATCTCTCTTAGTTGAAGGTCATGCCTGGAAAAGGGGTGTGGGAAGTGAACAGATGGTTTTATACATAGTGTCAAATAGGAGGCTTTGTTGTTCTGGACCGTGGTTTATAGTCTCAAATCTTTCAAGGTTCTGAAGGGGCCCCTGGGAAGCCGATGTCAAAACAGGATTGGAATTTTTAACAGATTAGGGGGAGAGCCTATGAAGGATAAAAGGGGGAGAGCGGGAATAGCCTATAAAAGCCTTTGGACCACGGTGCAGTTCTCAAACCTGTGAAGGGAGAAAGGCGAGAAGAAGGGAAGAATGGGGTAGCAAAACCCTCAGATTGCAGTGCAGTTCTGAGAAAGCTTCTGCCAGACCCATGGGCTGCCCTCAGAAGCTGCCCAGGAGAGAAACCCCGTGTGGGGCAGGGGTGGGCCAGCGCCCTCCCCTCGCTCAGCTGTCAGTGGCCGGGGGCAGCCTGGGGAGGGGGTGGAGAGCATAGCCTAGCATGAAGACAGTAGTGGGTCCAAACAGGCAACCGCAGGGGCTATCAGTCAACTAGACTTCCCACAGCTGGTTGGTTGTCTTGAAGGAGATTTTAGCAGTACACTTTCAGGGGTGCTGCAGACCCTAAACTGCATACCTTTTTGGGGGAACTGTGGCATGTGAAGATAGGCCCTTAAGAATCCTATAGGTGAAAGGACCCATATCTAGATCACTGTTAAGTTTTGATCATCTATGTGTCAGGCACTGGGGCTGCAACCCGGAGCATGATAGAAGGGTCCCTGCCTTCAGGCAGCTTGTAGTCTGCTGGGCAGACAGGTAGCCCGGTGCCATGAGAGTATCACAGGTGTATGTTCCTCCACATAGGGTGGTCATCAGGTCCCTCTCTGGAGGCCAGGTAACCTGGGCTTTGCAGGCTGAGGAAATAGCAAGTACAGAGGGCCGGAGGCAGGAAAGAACTTAGCCTATTCTAAGAATGGGAAGAGGGCTTATATATGCTGGAGAGAAGCAAACACTCCAGGGATAGAGTGGCATGGGCTGAGGTTTAGAGGTGAGCAGGAGACAAGGCTTTGGTGGCTGTGGTGAGGCTTTGGGGCTTTATTTTAAATGCAATGGGAAGAACTGAAGATGCTCAGAGCAGGAGAGTGACATGCTGTGACTTACATCTTGTCAAGAGCATTCTTCCTGCCATGTGGACAGTCACTTGGAAGGCGATGAGTGTGGTAGTGGAGACAGATTAGGAGAGTATAACTAACTCAAGCAAAAGACGTTGGAGACTTGGACCTGAGTGGGGGCAATAGAGAAGTGGGCTGATGTAGAACGTATTTTAGAGGTAGAACCACCTGGGCCTACTGATGGCTTCTCTGTGGACGAAAGAAAAGGGGGAATCAAAGACGACTCAGATTCCTGGCTTAATCAGCTGAGTGGAGGGTGATGCCATATACTGAGATGGTGGAGAATATGAGAGAAGGAACAGATTTGGGAGGAGTTTGCTAAGAAAATTAGTAACTCACCTTTGGACATGTTTGGGATGTGTGTTAGCCGAGCGGTAATGTCCAGTACATTGTACTTGAAGCAAGTATGTCTCGGTGGACATATGCTCGGTGGACGTATTCTGGGGGCTGCAGGTATAAATTCCAGAACTGTCAACCTGTGGAAGGTATTGAAAGCTGTAGGACTGGGTGAAATCACTTAGAAAAGAGAAGAGGTAGTAGGCCCAAGCCCTGAGGAACCCAACATTCAGAAGTTAGGTAGAGGGCGGCTAGGAGGCAGGAAAGGAGAGAAGAACCGGCATTGGGGATGGGGTCAAGCAGCACAGAGAGGGGGTTCCTTCAGGGAGGGAACACTCGCTGTCCAGTGCCGCAGAGACCAGGGCCAGCGAGACGGAACGAGAAACGTCCTGGCAACACCAGGGCACACTGGTGATCTTAACACGATCATCTTCAAGTGTGTCGTGAGGACAGAAGGCAGATTAATGGGAGATGAGAAAGTAGAAACAGCCTGTTTAGACCTCCCGATTCAAGAGTTTTGTTGTGACAGGGGACAGAGAGGAGGAGGACGTGGGGTCTGGGGAGTCTTAAATTCTCATTTAGGTAGAAGTTGTGAAAAGAACATTGCAACTCATACTCTTCACCCCACTTCACTGGGATTAGATTCTCAAACAAAAAGAGAACGCAAGCCGCCCCCACCTACTACTGGGTGGGCAGTGCCCGGGTCAGCAGGGCTGCCGCTGCTCAGGACCGTCAGGGTGGCCGGGCCCTGAGGGACTGGGAGGCAGGTCCCCGTCAGCAGGAAACCAGTGTCCAAGAGCCCTCGGACGTTGGGTCTGAGTGGTGTCCTTGAGGCGTCTGACCAGCTCTGAGGTGGTGAATCCGAGGCTCCTCTAAGAATGCTGACTGGTAAGTAAGGCTGCCTCCGAGGACTCGAATAAAGGCACTGTAACAGGAGGGGCAAGAGGCCTTCTCCCACCTCAGCAAATGCGAGCAGCAGCTACAGGCAGGACAAAGGTCAGCACTGGGGACTTACGAACGTTAAGACTGACACTGGACAAGTAATGAGGTCTGGCTCTGAGATCCAGCTGCGCCGTGACCCACCATCGAGGGCTTCCTGGCCGTGGGGCAGAAAGCACCACCACGTGTCAGCAACACGGTCAGTCACGAGCCCAAGCCATCTCTTGTCAATTCCTTTGTAAGGGTTTCCGAAACTCCTGATTGCCTTTGGCAGGCAGATGACCTGGGGAACAACTGTCATGGCAAGGGCCGCAACTCACCCTGTGAAGGTCAGGGAAGATGTGCTTGTCAGAGTTGCAGTAACTTCACCAAGAAGACTTGAGCTGGAATTTGCGAAGGTGGGAAAGTCACTCAGGTGAAACTATAGCCCTTGGCTATTCGTTCATCAGAGAGCGTGTGACATAGTGAGCAATTGAAGAATCCCTTAATTTGCATGGAAAAAAAAGGGAAAATCTGATTTCAAGTTAGGAGATTGTGAGTATTAAGCAAAGGGAACTTGAGATGTTAACGCCTGGAAGAAATCAGTATTTCCCAGATACCCCTGAAACAGAGGGCTCAGACTGGAATATGGAAGCCCTGAAATAAGGGGTGGCAGAGGGGCAGTAAATGTCCAAAAATGATAAAAGTACACAGAAAGCCGGAACCCTGCATGAAGAAGTGTGATGGGGAGTATTTGGGTGGAGGTGAAAGGAGAGAGTGTCAGAAGTGATCTCACCATGGGGGCTCCGTAAAACTTAGGGACCGCAGGCCATTACCAGCGTCCGTAGGCCGTGGCTTCCGAATCCCGAATCCAAAGAGGGGCAAGATGTGGTAAAAAATAAGCATGTATTTCAGCTCTTTGAACCCTTACTAGAACGTTCACTCTGCCAAAAGAGTGCATTTGTTAGATTTTTGACATGTCGGTTTCGTCTTTGAGAAGATGAAGGAAAGGTGAGCGTCAAGCATCTAGATATACTTCTCACCAAGAAGGAAAAATGCATCATTGCCAAGATCACAGTGATGCGTAGAGAGGTACTGAGACCAAAGTGGAAAAGTGTGCAAACTCAAACAAAAAAGAGCACAAGCTGTGCCCAGCTTCTAGCCAGGGAGGGCCTGGATAAGCAGAGATATCGCTCCGCGACAGGGCAGAGTCCAGCTCTGCGGTCTAGAAGGCTCGCCTTTCATGAGGTGTAGATTACAGAGTTTAGAAAACTATAGGTAGGATTTCATGGCCAGAAACGAAAAAGGGACTATGGTGCAAAAGAGATGGAGTCCTAAAGAAGGCCCTTCTGTCACACGAGCACATGATTGACCCGAGGAGGAGGTGGCTCAGGTGCCTCGCAGACCCTGAGCGAGCGAGATGGAGCTCTCCAGTGGGCGGTGGGAACCGGCAGGAAGGCCTAGGCCAGTGAGGCTGCGGCTTTCCAACCAGGGCTAGTCAATACTTAGAAATTGTGTAATTGTGTGCAAAGGTTAAGGGAGGAGGAGAGTGAGAAGAAATAGCAGAACCCTGTGTTGGGGAGGGATAGGTAAAGACAGACCCCAGAAATGATGGGCACCACCCAGAAAACATGGCTTGGTCAGTGTGTTTCTCTGGTCCAGAATCAGGCTTTTTGCCTGTTGGGTCTGCGGGTCAAGGGGCAGACCTGAACTCTAAGCCAGCCCTGGTCGGTCAGGCTCACACCTGACACTGAAAAGCTCTACTTTGAATACCCTAAACTGTGCTCAATGTGTGTAGTTCATGTGTGTGTTACGAGGCCACGTGCCGCTGTCTAAGTCTGTGAGATGGCAACATCAGAATTGCTTGGCCCTTGTGTTACCAATGCAGATTCCTGGTCGCCCTTACCTTCCTTCTCTCCCCAACCAATTCAGAACACCTAAGCATGGAGGGAGCTCCAGGAATCTGCATTTCAAACATGGTCCTCAGAAGGTTCTATCCAGAGAGAATTTCAGAACCACTGGGCTGAGTCAAGCCTGCCAGCACCTTGTTGCCCAGGGCCCTCATGAGTGTGTGGGCTTACAGCCCGAAAGTGCCTTTTTATCTGCCAGAGCATGGCTGCAACCTAACTTATGGGCCCTCTAGATTACCTATAGAATAAGGCCTTTAAAAAAAAAAGTTATACTTTCTAATGGTTAGATTTGCAGTGATTCTTGCAATCCTGCACATTAGAAAAATACAGATACCCAGGCCACACCTCAGACCAGTTAAGTCAGGATATCTGGAGTGGGGCCCCAGGCACGGTATTTTTGTGTTTTGTGGGGTTTTTCTCGTTTTTTTTTTTGTTTGTTTTAAGCTTTCTAAGCAGTTCTGATGTGCAGCCAGGGTGGAGAACCACTGCTGTTTAAATGTTAGAAAAATGTAACACTTTTTTAAAGGCTCTATTCTACATGATACCTGTTTCTTTTCAAATCAACAAATAACTCCTCTCCATTTCTTCTCCATCAAAAATAGTGCTCTCAGAATTAGAAAGGATGAAACAAACATGGTTAAAAGAGAACAACACTCCATATAAGTGGCTGTACAAAATATATTGGTCTCTAGGTCCTAAAAACTTGCTTTCAGGGCACTGAAAAGATTTGCAGATATAACTGAGTAGCCATAAGCTCTCACCGCTCGTGAGAAATGAGTGACCCAAAGACACGACCCAAGAACACAGCAACCCGGTTGTCCAAAAGGTGACTCATGGACGATACAAGCCAATGAGTTTGAATCTGTCTTCCTTGAAAAAAAATGTAGAATGCTTAATTAAAAAGACAGTTTATGAAACTTTATTAAAAAAGGAATCAGTAAGGAAGGGTAGACCATTCCTATTTGGGTAAATTAGGGGGGCGTGCTGGTGATGGAGGTTATCCCTACATCTGACAAGATTACTCAGAATATCCTCACTCTATGGTGGTGGAATGAAGACTGAGTTATTATGCAGTTTGTGTGAATTTACAGCTGCTTGAACAACCATATCCCAAGGGGTCTTCTTTCTACTTCTAAGATTCTTTGAAAGCTATAGTTGTTAAATTCTTTATTATGGAAATGAATTTTTACGTAAAGAATATCGTCCAAAGTGATGTTATCCTCTAACCCTGGAATACTGTATGTATATACATATACCCATATATACACACACATATCTGGGGGGGCTTAGCCCAACGCAGATTCTTGCACATTGGTCCTTTCCAAAACCTCTCCCTTTCCCTGTAACACTGTAAAATAATATATGACAGACTTGGCTTTGGCTCCTTGGTCTCTTAGTCCAGCCTCAGCTGTTGTTCTTCATCTTTAACTTTGGTGACTCACTTGTGCTCAGTTCTTATCCAGATATTGTGGAGAACCATTTTAGCACAGCCGAGCTGATTTCGGTTCCCCTATAGGTGTCCAGGGCCCAGCCTGCTGTCATGCGTGTGCGTCCACATTCTCTGTCTCTGCGCAGGCTCACCAGCTCGTAATTGAGCAGACAGGCTCTAATAGCATTCTGCAGATGTAGCTGAGGACTATATTTTGGATACGCTCGCTCTCCCAAACAATCTCCTGTGAAAAACCCCGTTTTTATCCCTACTTAGTAGACTAATTTCCCAATCACATGAATTTGCTGGAATAGTTTTGGAGAAAACTAGATTTATTGAAGAGCTGCTGGGTCCTTCAAAAATGTCTTTACCCCAGATGTAGACAAAGTTAAATGAATACTCTGAATATAAATCATCAGAGTAAGAAGGTAAAACTGAGTCAAGAAGGTGCATTTGTTAGACTATTGGTTCAGCTGCCTCTAACAGAGACCTCCAGTATCAATGGCTTAAACAATATCGAGGTTTATTGCCCTCTTACTAATAGGCTGAAGGTTGGCCATCTAGGACTTATACAGTGGCTCCATGATTTCAGAGACCGAAGCTCCCCTTGTCTTACTGCTTCATCATTCCTAGGGGATGGCCCTCATCTGCGTGGTCGAGATGTCCACATCCTCGGCCCAGGCAGGAGAGAGAGGCAGAGCATGCTGCCTCCCCAGAAGATGCTCCCAGCGCTTAACCAACCACAGGAAAAGCTGGGAAATGTTGTCTTTATTTGGGGCAACCAGTAAAAGCAGATTCTCTTAAGAGGGAGGAAGGGAACAGACTTTGGGGAACAACAAGTAGTCTCTCCAGCATATTCCTGGAAAATAGAACATTTCAGAGGGGGAGTGGGCGGGCCAGGGAGGGAGGAATCATTACCTCATCCAAAGAACGACATCTGGCTTAAAAAGTGTCTAAGTCACCATCAAAAAGGCTGTGCTCCCCCTGGTTTTCCTTTAGAGGGGGAACACTCCCTGTCGCAGGAGCTCTTCCTCCTGGGACTCTGGGCCCAGTGTGTGAAGTAGCCGTGCAGTTACTGACCCGCCCCCAACCAGAGCCGGCCCACAGCACCCTTAAGATACGTGAGGACGGCAAACAAGATTCTGGGCTGGGAGAATGGTCAGGAACTGGAAGGAGGAGATTCTTCCAGCAGCAAAGCTAATTAAAAGGAAAAGCCTGTTTTCCAAGGGCGCCTCTTCAATATGCGAGCATCCTGCCTTCTCACCATTACCTGCCTCACTTGTCACCAAAATGCAATCCATTCCTGGTCGCTTCCACCTTTAGACTTTGCACATCCTTTCCTCAGTGCTCCTTCCTTTATTCCTCCAGCTGCTTAAACCATTTTCTCAAGCCTTTGAACAACACACGTACACTCTCCTTCCCCCACATTCTTTTTTAAACAAAGAGAATTCTGCTTTCTGTTACAAAAAAAACAAAAAAAAAACCCCAAAGCCGGAGACAATTCTGTCCTTTCGGTCCACATGGTGAATCTTTCTACCTGCGTGGAACTTAGCTTGAGTGGCAGGTCTACGCCAAGAAGCAGCACCCTGTCGCTGTCACGACGGGCAGAGCAGAGTTTTTCCCCTTAATAATGCTATTTCTAACTGAATGCCCATTGCAGTTTTGATACCAGCTGCGTGTGTTACTAGACAACAGTTCCTAGTTCTTTCCAGGCCGTTAGCATGGCCGTGAGCAGGCGGGTTCCACCCACACCAGGACAGCCCTGGTGTGAAGTGAAGTGCTGTATGGTTTACAGAGCGTTTCACATGCATGGTCTCGTTTCAGCCTCACGCTCACCCTGGCAGTAAATAAATAGCAATAACATCACCCCCATTTTGGTGATGAAAAAAACCGAGGCTGGGAGCAGTTAAGTGACTGCGAATGAACTAAAACCGGGTCCAGTCTGTCTGTGTTGCTAATGTAAGATGTTGCAGAACTGTCTGTGGTTAAAAGAGGAGGAATATTTATTTTTAACAGTGTTCTTTTCTTCTTGCCACAGTTCAAGATTGTCCTAAAATTTGATTTGATAGAAGTATTTTCCCTAGTCCTCTAAGTCAGTCTTTGAAATGCTTTTCTGCCTCTGGGTCTTGTTTTGCTTTGAGGCGTGGATGGCAAACACGGATCTCTCTTATGTAATCTCTAGGTCTTACATTTTAGTTCTCTACCTGAACATTTGTAATGCTACTTGGATTCTACCACAGTAAAGGAAAGCAATCTCTTATTTCTGCCGTTAAAACTTAGATATCTAAGATTAAAGGAACTATATGTAAGTATTGCTTATCCAGAAGCCTTCTGAATATTTCCTTGCTAATGGAAATGCTGGATGTTTTTAAGCAACATTATCTCTTACAAAACAATTTGAAAAGGAAAAAAAGAATCACACAAGGATAACAGACTGTTTTTTATAAGAAGAAGCTAGTTTTCACAAAAAGTATTGTTATCAGTTTATAAGGCTGCTAGAGAATGGATTTTGTATTGAAAATAGCTAAGAGCATAGTCATTGTTTTAAAGATGCTTTAGGATGGGGATAAATGTTCAGTATTTTTTTTAACATGTACTGGCATGTATCTGGATGAGGTTTTTAAAAGAAAAATCACAAGTTTTATAAAACCTAAGAAACTTTAAAACTGTGTCATTTATAATGTAAAATTAATGCAGTTGAAATTCAGTGGTTGACTCATAGCTCCCACATTCATCTTCAGTTCTCTTTAGCTCATATGGTTTTCTTTAAAAATTAGTGATATCAGCTAAATGGGACTCTTTCCCACTCCTACCCACAGAGAAAAGTGCTTTTGTGAACATGTCAGCTCTTTTCCATCATTACATGCCATCGTGGAGTGCAACAGAAGCAAGCTGGCTGTTCGTACTCATCACCAATATTAGTACAAGTTCAGGAGCAAAATCCAAATAAGATAACCTTAAAATTTCCATTTGTTTATTTTATGCACATAAGCCACATTTTTGGTACCAGGGAATTTTATATCTACACTGGATCTTTCGAGTCTTCCAATCTAGCCTCTTTATTTTGGATCTGGGGAAACTAAGGCACAGAGAGGCTCAGCAACTTGTCCAAAGTCACACAGCTCACAGCTGAGCCTAGAACCCAGGTCTGTGTGACTGCAAAGCCTTTGCTCCTGCTACAATGCTTCACAGAGAGGAGATTATTTACCCCGATCATTTGGCCCGTGCCCTGCAGCACCCTCCGCTGGTGCCATGCTAATTAGGAGGCAGTTTCACGAATGTTCTGTAAAATGTGATGATGTGAAGCCAGCTACCATATCTCTCCAGAAATCTTCTCAACTCTGCTTCTAGCAATCAATTTAGGTTTCTCCAGACTAAGCAGTTCTATCACACCTTCCTGTGATTTGCTTTCTAGTTACCATCTTCTGGACATATTCCTTTGACACATTCCAGTTTTATTAAGATGGGACCCACCCAAAACGGGACTCCTCCAACTTGTTCCTCATCCTTATGTTTCCAGTGTCCATGAGTCCCACTGCCGTCCTTTGTGTGTCCCAGCCCTAAAAACGCAGTCGCTTTGCCTCTCCTTCTCTCCCAACCCCCAACATCCACGCAATTTCTCCCACAGCTTACTCTCTTCCTACTTCTACTACTCAGATATTTTTCCTTGACTGTGGAAATAGTCCCTTAACTGCTTTTCTTGCCTCAAGTCTCTCCAGAAATGCTTTCTTAAACGTCGATTGCTATGCAAGGTCTAATTGCTGTTGGTTTGTCTCCCCCAGGACCGAGAAGCCCCCAGTTCTGGATTCTGGTTCTGCTGTGCGTCTGCCAGCTCTTTGGCTTTAGGTACATGACTTATATCTTCGGCCTCCGTTTCTCCACTTATAAAATGAAGATGTTGAACAAGACAGTCTCTAAAGAGATGCCTCCATTTCTAATCTTCTATGTGTCTCCCCACTCCAATCTGCTGAACAGACTGCTTCCAAAGAAATCTTCCTAAAATACTGATCTTTTTTTTTTTTTTTTTCTGCAAAATCCTTCAGTTGCCCCCTCCTTTCACATAAATCCCAATCTCCTTAGCCTGGCACTGAGGAAACACTGCAGATTGGTATCCAGCTCTCCTCCCTTAGCGCTCCGTGCTCTTCACGAGCCCACACTCAAGCTAAACTCAGCTACTCCCTTTTCATCATACTTGTGCCAAGCTCCCACCTCTTTGCTCCTGCAGCACCAAATGCTTTCTTTCTACCTGGCACTGTGGGTGGGACATGTGCCATGTCTTTGTAAGCGCCTCGCAAATGGGTCACCCCTTCCTCATCCTCGTCTCCCACACAGCACCTCGTGCTTAGGAGGCACTCAATAAGTAGTTGTTGACTAAATTTGTTCAGCCCAGAATTGCACTAACATTTTTTGGCCGTCACATCGTATTCTTGATATTCAGAAGCTTCACCTGTTAGAGTTTAATCTTCATCCCTTGTTCTTGTCTGTACAGATCTTTTTCATTCTTGGTTCTCATATGTAGTTTAGTGGCGTCCCATTGTGTTGCCCACAGGTGTGATGGGTATGCTGACTGTTTCACTGCAGTTGTTGATACAAATGTTGAACAGGAGAAAGACCAGTAGCTTGCCAGCTTGGCATCTCACTCTCTAGCTTGACAGTGGCATTTAAAAAAATAAAGTAAAATAATTATTTATTTATTTTCCTTACTTTTGGGCTGCATTTGGTCTTAGTTTTGGCACACGGGATCTTTGTTGCGGCATGCGGGATCTTTCGTTACAGCGTGAGGTCTCTTCGTTGTGGCGCTCGGGCTCCTCTCTAGTTGTGGCGTGCAGGTTTTCCCTCTCTAGTTGTGATGTGCAGGCTCCAGGGAGCGTGGGTTCAGTAGTTGTGGCGTGTGGGCTTAGTTGCTCCGTGGCATGTGGGACCTTAGTTCCCTGACCAGGGATCAAACCCACGTCCGCTGCATTGGAAGGCGGATTCTTTCCCATTGGACCACCAAGGAAGTCCCTTGACAGTGACATCTTATCTTGCAGTCTTTGGATATGGTTATTTAAGCACATATGACTATATTTTGTTATAATTCATCGCGTACATAGACATTGAAGTGTAATCTCTGCATTCATTTGTTGACAACCATTCAAGTGTAAGGCAGCATACTAGGCTTTGTGTAATATAAAGTGTTGATTAGGATTTAGCCCCTTGTCCCGTTTGAACTTCAGGGAGCAAATAAGACTCATGTACAAGGTAAAGTATAGGCCCAACACGAGAGGTAGGTCAAAAGGCTTTGGAGTCAGAGGATGGAGAGGTACATTTCTGGTTGAGTGAAGCCTTACAGAGTAGGACTGTCTTAAATGGACATGAGGAGATTAAGGTACAGGCTAAGCTGCTGTAACAAAGAGAGTCCAGAATACAGAGGCTTTACCGCAGTGACAGTTCATGTCTCTCTCAGTGCTTGAGGTGGCAGGTGGTCCAACCGAGTTGCACTGTCCTCAATATTAGGCTTCCACTAGCGGGTTCAAGGTGACTGCCCCCGTCCTCACCATTCCCAGCCAGAAAGGTGATAGAGACCAAGATGTACCACTCAGTCACTTTGAGGACATAACAGGAAGTTGCTTATATGGCTTCTATTCATATCACACTGGCCTGCACTTAGTCATGTGACCACACCCAGCCTAAAGGAAGTCGAAATGTAGTCCTTCCCTGGTAGCCTCATGCCCAGCTAAAACTATTACTTTTGAAGGAGAAAATAGATATTAGGAAGACAATTAACAATCAGCTACAGGAGAAAAAGAATTCCATGTGAGAAGAAAAACTGTAAAAGAGGAAGTCAATGGATTAATTCTATCTCAGCTGCGTGGAACTTATCAGAAGCATAGATTTGAATTTAGAAGAAAAAACCAGAACTCTTAAAGGAGGAATGGGCTGTCTTGAGAGACTTCTCCACCTCTGAAAATGGTCAGAAGAATACAGTCAGAGGGACGATGGGCAAAAGGTCAGCCTTTAAGACTCTAGCTGTGTGATTATAGTGGGATGGAGAGGAAAGGTTCCTATAAACTGTCTGGAAACTACAACACTAGCCCCGATGTGCGAAAATAAGGGTGGGAGCAGTGAGAATGGGTTGGAAGGAACAGATGTAAGAGAGAATAAACAGAGCTTGGCTGAAGGCTGCTGGGGAGGGGAAGGGCAGATCTGGGGAGCACGTTAGCTTAGCCACCTTAGGGATTCAGAAAGGTGGGCTCCAGGAAGCCTTTGCCGTGCCAGGCATGGGTGTTGCTGCCTCTTCCCAAGCCCAGGAAATACTGATAGAACCGAGTTCTTCCTGCATAAAACAATGAGCATCACAGTAAGCTCTGCTCCTGAGAAGTCATTTTGTTCATGAACAAGTGTTTTTTTCTCACTCTGTCCTAATTTTCATTTCTGTTTAAATTCAGTAAAAGCATTACCAAATTTTAAAATAATGTACTTAGGGCTTCCCTGGTGGCGCAGTGGTTGAGAGTCCGCCTGCCAATTCAGGGGACGCGGGTTCGTGCCCCGGCCCGGGAAGATCCCACATGCCGCGGAGCGGCTGGGCCCATTTTGCCGTGACCGCTGAGCCTGCACGTCCGGAGCCTGTGCTCCGCGGCGGGAGAGGCCACAACAGTGAGAGGCCCGCGTACCGCAAAAAAAAAAAAAAAAAAAAAAATCATGTGCTTCGTTTTCCCCTGTCTCCCAGTCCCTACCCCACTCAAATCATCAAAGATATCTAATCTGTTTGTTTTGAAAATGCAGCTGTTCTCTGGATTTATATGTGCTCCGATAGGAAATGTTTTGTGTAATAATAAAAGTCATTCTCTTTGGTGGATACCGTTGTTGCTTTGTGTTCTGTCCAAGAACGGTATTTCTTCACATCTGTTGAATACTAGCATTTTCCCCACTAAGCAGATTCCACTGGTGGCCAGTTTGTATTGCAAATCAAGGAATTCGTAACTTGTAACTCCTCCTGGTCATTCAGGGCCATGTCTAAAGGATCAGAGCCACAGATGAATGTTCTCAAGCAGCCTCTGCAGATCCCTGATAGAAGAGAGGGAGGCATAAATGGAAAGGCCTCCAGTAAGTGTCCCCCCTCCTCTGTGTGTCTAAAGCACTTCTGTTTGGAATGTGGGAGCGTCTATAATGTTGGCAGAATCACAGAAGCTTCCCTGTACTGAGCATTGGCCCCTCATAATGGTCCTATGAGGCAGGTTCCCTCATATCTCCCATTTTATAGAAGCGGAAACTGAGCACAGAGAGGTCAAGTGACTTGTGCAAGGTCACACAGGATTCAAACTTCACTCTGCTGGACTCCAGAGCCCAAGCTCTTAATCACTACATCGAACTCCTTAGATGGAGTAGGTACTCTGATGCTGCATAAACTGTGTCTCTCCCTCTTGGGCATTGTGAGCCAGGACAGTGAAGCCACGGGGGAGAATTTACAGGAGGACAGGGCAAGGCCTGAACCTGGGTCCTGAGGGGCAGTGGATGGGACAGAGGAGACCTCAGCTGAGGGATTACCTGAGTCAGGTGGGCAGGCTCATTCCCACGGAAATTGGGTAGCTTGGGGGTGAAGAACACAGCTTCCAGAGGCAGGTTGCCTGAGTTCATCCTAGCTGTGTGACCTTGGCCAAGGTAGTTATCCTCTGTATGCTTCAGTTGCCCCATCTGTAAAGTGAACATAAGAATAGTATCTATCTCATAAGATTGTCCTGAGGATTGAATGAGTGAATATATCTGAGACAGAGGCTGCTAGTTACCCCACAATACCCTTTTTCCTCTTTTTCCATAGTAATGGCTTCCAATGTTTAGCTGGGCATATAGCCTCCCAGAATAAAAACTGTACTTTCTAGCCTCCCTTGTAGCTGTGCCTGGCCATGTAACTATGGCCAGTGAGATATAAGCAGATGCTACTTGGCTTCTACCTGGAAAGGCCAGCTAGCATGTACTCTTTGCTCCCTTTGTCTTCTTTGTCCCTTCTTCCAGCCTGCTGCCTGGAATGTGGATGTGATATCTGGCATCCTAGCTGCCCTTTCAGACCTGAGGATAAGGGTAACACCGTAAGGATGGTGGAGCTGTGAGCCAGAAGAAGCCTTTGTCCCTGAAGACTTCACGAGCAAATCTACTATAGCAGCCCCTGGCTACCTGCTTCTGTGCTTATACACAAGAGAGAGAGAAACGACTATCTTATGTAAGCCTTTGTGATTTGGGGCCTTTATTACATGGTTGAACCTAATCTTAACCTATACAATGTGAAAGACAAAGTGATGTCTGGCACATAGTAAGCAATTCAATGTGCTGGATAAGTATGATTATTATTTTGTTTTAAATAATGGATGAGGTGAGGCCAAATTATAGCAGGGCTTGGAAAATCAGGGAGAGAAATTTGACCTTAATGTGAAGAGAACTTTATATTTGTTACTTCTAAAAAAATGACTTGAGGAGAATTAAACTAAAATGACCCACAATCCCTAGGACCATCCCATAAAGATAAAAGATAAGACCTATGGAAAGCAGGGGAAAGAATTGTACCAGAACCCTAGGCTAAGCCTGGTTATTAAAACCGCACAAAGTTTAGCTCTGAGTTGCTGGGCTGCTTCAGCTCTGAAAAAACAGAAGCCTTTGCAGGAAGTCAAGTATAAAGTGATGAAGGGGGAGGACAGTGGAGTGGGAATCATCTGGAAGATGGTTCAGAGGAGCTTACAGGTGCTTGACAAAGAATAGCTATGAGGATAAAGGAAATGCAAATGTCAGAGATGACTAAAGTTGCACATCTGAGCCATTATAGTAGTCAGGTGTCTGCTACTCAAGTGCTGTGTAACAAACGGCCCCATAATCTCAGTGCATTACAACAATAAGCATTTATTTATTGCTTATGGGTGTGCAGATTGGCTGTGATGGCTGGAACCAGATAGGTTCAGCTGAAGCTGCCAGTTGTGTTCAGGTCTATTCCAAGTGTCTCCTCATTCAGGGACCAGAGGCTAGATAGGCAAATTCATCTTGTGGCAGATGGCAGAAGTGCTGGAGACCAAGCCAAGCCATGAAAGCATATTTAGGGACTTCCCTGGTGGTCCAGTGGTTAGGACTTAGCCTTCCAGTGTAGGGAGTGCGGGTTCAATGCTTGGTTGGGGAGCTAAGATTCCACATGCCTTGCAGCTAAAAAACCAAAACATTAAACAGAAGCAATATTGTAACAAATTCAATAAAGACATTTAAGAAATGGTCCACGTTAAAAAAAAAAATCTTCAAAAAAAAAAAAAAAAGCATATTTAAAGCCCCTGCCCCCATCACCCATGCTGATGTTTCTGTTAGCCCAAGCAAGTCACGTGGCCAAGTCCAAAGACAATGGGGCAGGGAAGTAGGCCAGCTGTACCAGGAGGCACCACAAGGTCACGCGATGGGAGGAGGAGAGACTAGAGAATAAGAATCCAACCTGCCACAGCAACTGAAATACAAGTGATACCCCAGACGTCAGGTTTCTTAAAGCAAGGCATACCTGGAACATGAGAGCCATCTGTCTGGTGCAAAGGGTTCTGACACTGCAGTCAGGAGATCTGGGTTCCAGATCTATCTCTGAGGCATACTCAGCCTTTCTCTTGTTGCTATTTTCTGCCATAGATGTTAGCACTAGACCATTCTTTCCCTGCACCTATCATCCTTTTCCCTTCCCCTCACACACCGTGGGTAGGATCCTGGCGTACAGTCGCTCCAGAAATGGCCTTGCAACGGACATTAGTGGATCGGCCATAAAAACAGCTCTCAAAAATTGGCCCTGCCCCTAGATACAAAGACTAGAAAGAAGTATTCCAAGATGGTCCTCCTGGGGGTGGGACTTCAGCTTATCTTAGGTCTTTGTGTATCTTCCAAACTTCCTCCAACGAGCATATATAAGTTTTATAATATCAAGGAATTTTAAAATGATTTTTTAAAACTCTTGTCATTGGCTCAACTCTATTTCATCCATCCTTTGCCAATAAATATCTAAAGTAAAAGTCTATCGGAAGCATTAGCACAGTGGACCTGCCAAGCCCCGTCTTCCTTGAAGGAACAAACTCCCTGAACAACACAGGGCAGTTACTGTCCTTCTGATACGAATTCATTTCCCAGGAATGGTTTGAGGTTTTGTTTTTTTTGTTTTTTTTTGTTTTCTTCCCCCTGAATTTGGTGTTGGGGGGGAGGGGCAGAGGGGCTTATCAATTTGAATATAAAAGAGCAAATGAAGTTTTCCCTCTTTTTCTTCTTGTTTTGGTTTGGGGCCTATATGGAACCAAGTCAGGCCGGAAATGGGCGCAGGAAATCCACCTGCTTTTGTCCTTTTGTCAGCTTTCCAAATGCTCCTCAGCCCCTCCCACACTCAGATATGAAGCCCCAAAGGGGCATCTGACAGCAGACAAAACCACCAACCTGGAAAGAACACTCTGTGCCGGGGCTCTTTTCACCAGTCAAACCCCCCTTCTCTCCAGGCACAGGAAAGCAGATTTTGAATGGAAGGAGCACAGGCTTTTTTTTTTTTTTTTTTAATATTTATTTATTTATTTGGCCGCGCCGGGTCTTAGGTGAGGCATGTGGGATCTTTTAATTGTGGCATGTGGGCTCTATTTCCCGGACCAGGGATCGAACCCCGGGCTGCCTGCATTAGGAGCATGGAGCCTTAACCACTGGACCACCAGGGAAGTCCCAGGAGCCCGGGCTTTGAGTCAGCTAATCCTGATGGGAGCTACTAAAAACACCCCTCCCTTGACCTTGCCCCCTCACCATCACTATCTAGTTTCTCCGATCTAGTCTCTCATGTAAAACTCGCCAGAGCACTACCTCTTCTCCCTAACGTCCCATACGCTTTGCATCCTCACACAGTCTGGCTTCCGTCCTACTCCTCCCTCCATGCTACCCGCTGGATCATCAACAAGCTACTTGTCAAGTCAAAGTTCAGCCCCTTGTTTACTTTCGCCCCTTGCCTATATGTGAAACCTTCAATTATTCATTCTTTAAACTCTTATTCCTTTGGTCTCTATGAAATCACGCTCTCCTGGTTCTTCTGGGCTCTCTCTGAACATTTAAGTTCCTGTTTCTTCCTCTCCCAGCCTTTACTTCTTGTTGTCCTGGGTGCCGCCCTCTGCCCACCCATATTCTCACACACACCCCTCTCTCAGTGGTCTGATTCATTCTTAGTTTCAACCACGATTCGTATGTGGATAACTCCAGCCCAGACCTTTCCCCTCTGATTCATGTTTCCTGGAGGTGCTGGTCTTCCCGTGGCGGCTGTCACATGGGCCTGAAACCCACCATGTCCAGAGCTGAATTCATCTCTCATTAGTGCTCTTTGGTTGTAAGCAACAGGGACTGATGCTGACTAGCCTATGCATAGAAGAGAGTAGTCGGAAGGATTGCAAGGTAGTTCTAGAGTCAAAGCAATCACTGAACAACCCAGTGTTTGGAGGCGAGAACCAGGTCACTGCATAGATTCAAGTTTCCAGGAGTGAACTTGACACGGCCAGCTTAGGTCATGGCTCTACTTCTTGGGTCTGTTATAGCAATAACATGAGACAAGAGGTGCAACGGGTCCAGACAATAGCCATCTTGCCTCTGCCTCCCAAATCTGTTTTTTCTTCTACATTCTCCATTTCAATTGGTAACCCTGACATCCATCCATCTACCACCTAGACTGGGAAGAAGGTTCTCTCTCTCTCCCTCTCATCACAAAGCCAGTCCAATCATTACATTCTGACACTACCTTTATTATTATTATTTTTTAAATTTCCATACAATGCTTACCCAGCACCTGATTTGTGTGGGATGGTGGCTTAGAAGTTATGGAACCCTGTTATCTTTTTTATTTTTTAAAATAAATTTATTTATTTATTTACTTTTGGCTGCGTTGGGTCTTTGTTGCTGCACGTGGGCTTTCTCTAGTTGCGGCGAGCGGGGGCTACTCTTCGTTGTGGTGCGCGGGCTTCTCATTGCTGTGACTTCTCTTGTTGCGGAGCACGGGCTCTAGGCACCCGGGCTTCAGTAGTTGTGGCACATGGGCTCAGTAGTTGTGGCTTGTGGGCTCTAGAGCACAGGCTCAGTAGTTGTGGCACACGGGCTTCTTATTGTGGTGGTTTCTCTTGTTGCGGAGCACAGGCTCTAGGCGTGCAGGCTTCAGTAGTTGTGGCACATGGGCTCAGTAGTTGTGGCCTTCAGGCTCTAGAGCATAGGCTCAGTAGTTGTGGCGCACGGGCTTAGTTGCTCCACGGCATGTGGGAACTTCCCGGACCAGGGATCGAACCCATGTCCCCTTCATTGGCAGGTGTATTTTTAACCACTGCACCACCAGGGAAGTCCCTGAGACTACCTTTTAAAGTAGTTCTCCAAACAGTTGCCTCCTCTCCACCACTTGGACCTCTGACCTCCGTTGGGGTCTTACTATCTCTTGCCTTGATGACAATTAAGCTTCTTGAAGTCTCTCTCTGCTCCCATTCGTGTCCACCTCAAATTTGTCCTCCACATAACAGCCAGAGTGATGTATCTAAAACCCAAAACTGACCATGTTACGCCTCTGTTTGAACTCTTTACCTGGAAGGTAAGGTATAGGATTTTCAGTCCACGTTTCTTGCTATAAAATAAGATTCCGCCAGAGCCTTGCCCTTGCCTACAGCTCCCTGTCCACACTCCCTGCTCTGCAGCCTGTTTTTGTTTATGGAACCCCTTCTGTCCAAGAGACCCCTGCTCTCTCTTACCTCCAACTTGGCTATTATCAACTCTAGAACTCAGTTGAGACCTTCCCTTCCCTAAGTCTTTCCTGACATCTCACGTGAGGCTAAGAATCCCCCCGACCCCCCCAGCGCTCCCTTTATGCCCTGAACACATCACTATCACCACACATAACCAAGCGTTTGATAAATATCTGTTTGCATACCTATCTCTCCTACCACATGTAAATTCTTGAAAAGCAGGGACAGAGCAAGGCAGGTGCTCTATAAATGTTTTTTGAATGGTCCTTGACCTTGGTAAATCAGATAAACTCTCTGGGTTTCAGCTTCCTCATCGCAGAAAAAGGATGACTCTACCCTATGTTGTGGAATTAAATGAGATGATACAAATGAAATGCCTTACCCAGTACCTGGCACATAGTAAGTACTGAACTGACAGTCACTTCCCTCACCACCATTCCAACTTCTGCAACACATTTTTTTTTTTTTTTTGGCTGTGCCGTGCAGCATGCAGGATCTTAGTTCCCCAACCAGGGATCGAACCCGTGCCCCCTGAAGTGGAAGCACGGGGCCCTAACCATTGGACCACCAGGGAATTCCCCACAATTTTAATTAAATGGGAAAAGATTTCTCAGTATCCTTTATTTAGCTGTATGTCTCCCCTACTGGAGCGCAAGCTCTGTGAGAAAATGGGGCCAGGTCTGTATTATTCATTGCTCCATCTTTTGCATATGGCAGGTGCTCAATAAATATTTTTAGGATAAATGAATAACTGCTGTATGCACTTATTTGATTTTTCATTTTCACCTTCAATGAGCTTAATGTTCTTGTTTCCTTTTTCACATCGTATAAATCATCGACTTCTATTTATTCAGTGTGCACTGTTTTCCTACTGCAAACCAGCCAACGCCTGAGGAAGAATGGAGGCTGGGCTCCTGGACAAGCCAGGCTGCCGGGCAGTCGGCGAGGTTGCCGGCCACTCTCTCCCCTGGAGAGGATGATGCCCGCAGAGGCACTGGGGGAGGCACTCATCCCACTTTCACCTGCTGGCCCCTACGGAGCACACAGCTCTCTCACTTACACTCACAGGCTCCTTTCATTCCCATAATAGTCCTAGGAGGGAGAAATTGTTTTACTGTGTCAGGCAGGGGCCCAGAAGGGGACAGATTAGCTCACCCAAGCTGGGGAACTGAGGAATGTTTAATAAAGGGATTTTATAAAAGTTTGAGCAGGGTTTAAGGAACCCTGCAAGGAATAGTGTAGTCCCTGGGGCTGGTGACAGCTGGAGTCCTTATCCCTCCTGAAGGGATGAGAGGAGCCGCCTGCGGCAGCCACCCAGGAGGAAGGGAGCTGGAAGAACAAACTCCCTGGCCTCACTCTTCTCCTGCCAGGGCTCGCTCCCCAGTGGCCAAACGCAACCGCAACCACGTGGTCCAGAGGGGTGGGCCTTCAGGCCACAAGCGGGGTGAGAAAAGTCAAGAATGACTCTGGAAGAGCAAACAGGGCAAGGCCTGACGGCTCGACAGTTCCAGGAGGGGGAACCCAGGCAGCCCAGCTTCTAGCTACTGGAGTTTTCCATGAGGAACCAAGAGACGGTCATGTCTGCATGGGATGAATGGGTACCGCCCAGATCGGGAAGGAAGACAGCCCCCTCTTTATAAACGCAGACGCACCCCCATGCTGCTCTGTGAACTGACAGGAAACCACCTGCTGACTTAACTCCAGCAGTGTGGAAATGTTGCAGTGAATTTCCCCCAGCACAAGGCCCCAGCAGCAGTTAAGACCCTAGACTTGGGAATCAGACTGGCCAGGACGTGAATCTCAACTCTCTCACCAGCTATGTGAATCTGGGCCTCATCCGTAAAATGGAAACTGTCATACCAGCGGGGGTGTTAGGGTTACAGGCAGTGTGCGATTTGCCTTGCATTCATTAAACATTAGCTAAAAACACTATCTTGGTAACAGCTATGGCTTTGCACTATGATAGTTTTTTGACCTAATTCCTTACTCATTCCAACTTTCAGAATCCTTTAAGAATGGATATTTCTGTAACTGAGAAGAAGGATAATGGTACCACATAGAGATTTATAGTTTTAAACTCCTTTCCCTTAGATTATCAAATGGGATTGTTACAAAAACCCAGTGAGAAAGGCTACAGAAATATTACTCTGCCTCTTTTAAAGATGGAGAAGCTGACAGCCAAAGAGTCTCAGTGGCTCGTTCAAGGTCACCGAGGCAATAAACGTGATGACATCCCACTGAAAAGGCAACGCCCACTATGTGGTCTCCTAAAGGCAGATGGAAGCTGCAGCTCAGAGGCGGTACCTTGTGTGTGCCCATCGCTCTGCAGCCGTCTTTTGGCTGCATCATTTAACAATGTGCATTTCCCCAAATTATAATTTTGTCCTTCGTTTGCAACAGAGAATATCAGAGCCACTTCCTCCCGGTAAGCCTGCGAGCAGGGGAGCGGTGAGTGCCCACGGTCAGGTTGGCGGCACCCCACTCACTGCTGTTTAGGCTTCCTCAGTACAGACCACTCCTCCGGCCTCTGCTGGCAGAGAGCAGTGCGTTCACTCCCTCAGCTTCACTAGTGCTTTCTCTGTGGCCAGGGAAGAAAGCAGAGCTTGCCCCCAGGCTTCACTTACTGGAGGTGCACACTTTACAAAGAGAAGCCCATCTCTGAAAGCACAGCATGCATTAGCATCCTCTCTTTCGGAGAGAGCTATTTTTGTCTTTCGTCTTCAGAGACTGTTCCAAAGTAGGGGATGCAAGAATCAGGAGGAGAACCAAAAAAACCCAAGGTCTCCAGCTCAGAAGAGAGCAAATCACTGTCATATCCTCAAACAATTGCCGCAGCAGTGACGGAGAACAAACTGTGCTGGAGTCGAGCTGCCCTTGGGTACAGGACAACATCCAGAAAGAGACAGATCTCTTTCTGTGGGATTTCTCTCCGTACACTTCGCCACTTCGCGGAACAAGGTTCGTTGCCATGGTTACCAGCAAATCACATGATAGCCTCACTCCCTAGAAGTATAGGAGAACAGCCGGCTCAGACTGTGATGGAGAGAGAAGATGCTTTCCTCCCCAGCATGTTTGCTTTTCCTGAGCAAACCTACGCAGCACTTTCCCGTTCTGACCTGCCCACTTAGGGGGTAAGGGCCAGCCGCTCTTTGGGGCACCAATTCATTGCTTTCATAATGAGAGCAGCACAAGTTTCCCTCAAGAACTTCTCCTTCTGGTTTCAGGAGCCCCTCTCCCCCACTCCAGCCCCTTCCTTCCCTGGTCCCTCTGTCCCACATGCGCGGGCGTGTGTGTGTGTGTGTGTGTGTGTGTGTGTGTGTGTGTGTGTGCGCGCACACACACACACACACACACACGAGTGCTGTACTGAACTCCTGAGCTGAGTGGAGGGTGGAGCACGCTGCCTACACCACTTGAATAAGCTCTTTTAAAATCCGAGGATGGCATGAGTCAGGGAATTTAGAAGCTGTGGAACCATCAGGGCACTGATGCCTCAAGGGGGTGAAGAGAGGGAGAATGGACTCACCCAGACCCTAAAGAGACCAGGCAGGGTCAGCTTCCCCCGGCCCAGCCTCGATGTCTTAGAATTGGGTCCACTCTGACCATGTCTGATGTGGTGAGGTGGGCGTGGGCCCACGGTTGTCGCCTTCCTGGGAAGAGAAACCGTGGCCTCGGAGAAAGCTCTAGAATGACAAAGCTCTTTGCCTCTTCCCTTCCCCCTCTCCTTCCCTACAGAACCAGGCCAATTAGCTCAAGTTCTGGGCTGCAACAGCAAGGCTAGAGAGGCAGGTCTTTTCCCCTGACAATTATGGATTGCCTACTTCTTTGGGTTCAGATCATATCTCATCTTATCGATTCCGTCACATTTTCTGGTCTGCTTTCCCCATTGCAAAAGCAAAATCTGGATGATAGAAACAGACACAGAGTCAGCAGGCAGCAAAGGCAGGGCCAGGGAGGGACTCTGCCGCAGCTGGGCTAGGCGATCCAGAGGCCTCACTTCAGGGTCACTGCCTCAAAGAGCAAAGCGCATTCAGAGACAGGAGGCAAACAGCCTCACAAATGCAACTAACCCCACGGGGCACCACAGGGCCAGGGCCAAGGAGACCAGAGGGCTCTAAAATGAAGGGGGGAAGGTATGCACCCCAGGGGTATGTGAACCTCCATCCGGTGGGGTACAAGAAATATTAGAACTTCCATTTAGAATTATCTCTTCTTGTTATATGTATTTTGGTACATGTATTATAACGTATAAAATTTTATCACGTAGAATCAGATTTGACTGAGATTAAGAAAGAAGAGAAGGGGCTTCCCTGGTGGCAGAGTGGTTGAGAATCCCCCTGCCAATGCAGGGGACGCGGATTCGAGCCCTGGTCCGGGAAGATCCCACATGCCGCGGAGCAGCTAAGCCCGTGCGCCACAACTACTGAGCCTGCGCTCTAGAGCCTGTGAGTCACAACTACTGAAGCCCGCACACCTGGAGCACGCGCTCTGCAACAAGAGAAGCCACCGCAAGGAGAAGCCCACGCACTGCAACGCTCACCGCAACTAGAGAAAGCCTGCGCGCAGCAACAAAGACCCAACACAGCCAAAAATAAATAAATAAATTTATTAAAAAAAAAAAAAAAAAGAAGAAAAAGAAGAGAAGAGAACAACAAAGGCTTAAACAAGAGAGACGTTTATTTCTCTCTCATGCAAATGGAGTCTGGCGGTGGGGCGCCCAGAACTGGTGAAGTGTCCTTTCTGGTTCTTCCACATCCTCAACATGTGGCTTCCACTCCGTTGTCCAAGGCTGTTGCTCACGGTCAAGCCATCCTGTTCACATTCGAGGCAGCGGGAAGGAGAAAGAAGGGAAGAACTGCATGTTCCTCCCATTGAGGACACTTCCTGGAAATTGCACCTTACACTTCTGACAATTCATTGGCTAGAATTTAGTCATGTGACCACATCTAGCTGCAAAGCGTCCTGGGAAATTGTAGGATGTCATGCGCCCATTAGGAAATGCTACACTAAGGAAGCGGGGAAAGATGGACACGGGATGCCACTAGCAGTTTCTACCATAGTAATACGTTAGTAGTAGAATAACACATATGTATACTTACAAAGAAGTAAATGTTCTAGTTGGGTGCGTAATCGAGATTGGGGCTTTTGGGGTGAAGTTTAAAGACCACTGCTGTGGATTATAGTACTCTAGAAGTGCATATAATTAATGGAAAGAAGGAATAGAGGTTTTTTCTTTTCTCAACCAAGTAAATTTGAAGCTCAATTGCCTTCATTCAACGACTCATGAATCAGGCAGCATCCCGTTTAGCAACTAGAAAGGCATCCCGAGGGATTTTTTTTTTTTTTTTTTTCTTTTTAACCGTCTGGCATACATTCATCCTTCTCCTGGTAAAACAGTATGGAGAGTTTTATGTAGGGACTCATCCTTCCCCCACTCTAAGCGATGCCGTTGTGAGGGAGCCCTAATTAGTCTTAGCTAATCAACTCCTCTCATCCACTTGACCACTGGGATTAGTGTAGGTTACCGATTCGACTCTTAGAAAGGAGACACTGGACAGAACATTAAGAGCACATGAAGTTGGAAGCTGCCCAAATCCTCCTGCAACCATGATGGGAGAGCTTCTGTGAGACTGCAGCCAATGTCCAGAGGAGAAGGAAACCACGCTGAGGGAGGATGGGGTCCTGGTGATACCATTTAAGGTCCTGTGTCAAGCTGCACCTGAACACAGCATGCATCGTGATAAGGAGCCATTTTGGACCAGGTAGATGAGGTCAAAGCCCTAGACCTGGCAGAGCGTCTAGGTGGAAAGAGCCTGAGACGGAATGACTTCCTAGAACAGAGCCTGGCTGAATGTGTACGTGAAAGAGAAGACAATTCACTTTCCATCTTGGATAAGTGACTGTCTTTTTAAGTCTTTGTTTTAGCAGCCAGCCTACAGCCTAACTAGTACACATGTGTTATTTCATTTCGTTTATTTTTAACGATCTCATTTAATTACCCAAGGTGGCAGAGCAAGGGGGCGCAGAGCAAGGATCTGAACCCAAGACTGCCTGACTCAGGATCCCACACTGTCACTCACCACTTCAGCACTCTGCTCATGCGTCCCCGGGGCTAAGTCTCTTTCCTACATGCTGAGTGGAGTCACGGCACTTTACACTGTGCCCTCGTTGCATCTTTGCACTTAAGTGCTTTGGGGCCAGAGGCTGTACTCTTCCCCCTTGCACTGCCCGGGTCTGGATGGGGCGTGGCCCTCTGTAAATGTTGACCAAATAAATGAATAATAAATGGTCTTGCTGAGCCTCAGAATACCTAGCAGGCTATTGGAGGATCAAATGAGATCATGTTTGAGAAGATGTTTTGAAAACTACAAGCCAATATATACACTTGGGTTATAGTCAGCTCTCTTGTTAGGAAATTCTCTATATTTAGGGCAGGAATATGGCTGTTTGCATGCTGTACTGTCTTTTGGTACTTTCCTCTGAGAAACAGTGCTCCCTGTCATGTCACTCTTAGGGTTGGAGGACACCGAGAGGCCACTCAGACGTACCTCCTGGTGCCCTCCCACCCCTACCCCTGACAGGATTCCCCTCCGTGACATTTCCACTGAAAGGTCAGTTGGTCAGTAGCCCTTCTAACGACTGGGCACTGTGATCAAAATGTGACTCAGCAGTGCAGGACAGGAGACAGGCTCCATGCTGTCCCCAGATGTACCATGAGTTCTCCTCCACAGTTCAGAGTCCTCTTTCAAGGTCAGGTTCAAAGTCACCTTCTCTGCAGAAGTCTTCCGAGTCCAGCAGGGGCACCGAGGTCCCTTTCTTTCCTGCTGTGTCATTTTGTACTTTATTCTAAACCATATCGCATCATACTTTTATTTGTGCTTTTTTATAAACCCCACTTAATCACTCCTCCAAGCTACTACCTCCACCCCTCATAGGTGAGATTTTTCAAGGACAGAGACTCTATCTTACTCTTTTGATTCTTATCACCTACCTCAGTGCCTGGCATTTGTTGATAAATTTAATAAATGCTTGTTGAAAGGATGAGTGAGTAAATGCATGAGCAGAGGGGCTAAAGCTTTGTCTCTGTCATTACACAAACTCATGTCCAAATCCCATTGATTGACTATACTCATTCATTTATGCATGTACTCATTCATTCAGTCGAATTTTTATTGAGTACTTAATATATTCCAGACACCCTGCTAGACACTAGTATTGGACAATCAGGAGGACAGAGTCCCTACCCTCACAAGTTTATATCTGAATAGTAGAGACAAAATAAAGAAGCACATCAGTAAGTAAACAAGCTATCTACAGATTCTAATATGTCCTGTGAATGAAATGAACAGGGGGCGTGTGACGGAGGACGTGAGCAACCGTAGATGATGGAGAGGGGACAGGGAAAGTCTCACTGGGAACCTTTGAGCTGAGTCCTGAAGAATGAGTCTTTTAAAGGAGGAAAAACAGGGGATAGCCACAACCAGAAAAAAATTGCTTCTTTCTCTAAGGCTTCGTTTCCTCATCTGTAAATTGAAATAATCATAGCACCCACTTCATGATTTTTTGTGAAGCTTAAATGCATTGAAACACTTAGCATAGTGCAGGGGACCTAGAAAGCACTCAATACATCTTAGCTCTTATTATGGGGTAATGCTATCGAAAGGAAATGAGGGTGCAGTCCAGTGGTCCTCTGTAATTGCCACTTCCTTTCCAAGTTCTAAGCCATCTGTTAAACAACACGGTTAAGAATGTGCCTGGGAGGGAATTCCTGGTGTTCTAGTGGTTAGGACTCCACGTTTCCACTGCAGGGGGCGCGGGTTCGATCCCTGGTTGGGAAACTAAGATCCCACAAGCTGCGCAGTGCGGCCAAAAAAGAAGAAAGAAAAGAATGTGCCTGGGGCACCAACCTTAATCTCTCTGACCTACGATCTCTAGAATCTCTTTAAAATGAGTGTAAATACCTTATAAGGTTGATAGAGGGAACAAATCAAATAATGTATGTAGAAGCCCTGTGCAATGGTACTTATTTCTATTGTCATATCTTCAGAGTTTCTCCATCGTTTCTGGACATCTCATGTTATAGCTGCAAGCACACCACTGAGTTTGCCAGCCAAGAACCTTCTTAAAACAAGGCCCCTGAAACTGAACATGGAACTTCAAGCAAGCTCTGGCAGAGCAGGGAGAGCACCCACAATCCAACACGGCCTTACAACCAGGTAACAAGTTAGTAGCAGGAGCAAGAGTAGAACCCAAGTCTACTGCCCCCAGACCAACCAGATACACCCTCAGCATCCTGTGGTCCAGCAGGTGAGAAAAAGTTTGCCATGTTACTCCAGAACAAAAAGCCCCTGTGTTTTCTCCTTCTTTTTTTCTTTTCTTTCTTTTTTTTCTTTAATTGAAGTATAGTTGATTTACAATATCATGTTAGTTTCAGGTGTACTTTTGAAGCAGTTGCAAGACACTTAACAAGGCTAGTCTTATCTACTGGTCAGATGGGAAGATCTTGCATTTATAACAGGAGCAAAGAGAAAGATTCTAACCATCTCAGAGACAAAAGCCTTTCTGCAGTTCAAAGTCCTCTGAACCTGTGGTTTCTCTGATGTGTGTATTTGCGTACACACATACGTGTGCATGCAAGAGAGGAGAAATAGCACTGACTCCACACTTTAAGCCACTGACTCCTGCAGATAGGATTATTTTATGTATTCTTATTTTCAAGTCTGGCCTTAAATGGCAACATAAGCAGAAAGATGCCAAGGAGAGTGGTGGAACAAGGGCTTAATTACAGGGACCTTCGTACAACTAACATGCCAATAATTTGCCTAGCTGAGTGATTCAGCAGTAATCCTGCCAGGTTCCCAAAGAAAACCCATATCTGGGATGATGTAATGTCTCTCCACCCCAATACAGCCGTCTCTCTACACCCACCGTCACAAGTTTACTGTCTCCTCTGGAGAGCCACAATTCCATCTGTGGAATTTTCAGTTGCCATCTGCATGGTGACAAATTTGTGTTTTATTATTTAAATGGTATTACAATGTACAACGCTGCTAGTCTAGCCCTCATGCTTAAAATTTCAATAGAAAAATTAAGACAAAAAATCCTAGCCTCTGATGAGTTATATATTGGCAAATCATGTCTGCAGAATGCCTCCAGTATCTCAAATTAGATATTTGATCTATGTAGCCCATGAATATTTATACTTTGAGGCAAAGTGATTGATTTAATTTATCACTGGAAAATGAGGTGACTATCTAGACTTACTACATGGTAAGCCTTGCAGGGAATATGAAGAGAAAGGGACCCTAGTCCTACCCCTGTCCGAGGTAACTTGTGCGGGGCTGGCAAATACTTTTGCTTGCCTACCTCAGATTCATTAGTCTTCCCCATATTTCTGATCAGACAGATACTCAGGGAAGGTGCTCTTATCCTCATGTAAGCTAATTTTGGTTTTCCTTGCCACACTTGGCTAAGCATATCATCCATTTTATTTCAATTTATTTTGAAGAGAAATGGAAGGAGATCTACTAGGGGCTTGGGGGGAGTTCTGGGAAAAAAAATTTTCTGATAAAAAGAGATCCGAAGAATAAGCTCCTTTTTTTCTGCCGTTGGATGTTGTTGTGATACAAGGAACCCCTGCAGCCATCTTGCAAACATGAGAATAGGTAGCTGGAAAGATTACAGAGATGACAAAAATCTGGGCCCTTGATGTTGATAAGTTACTGATAAACTAACCTAGAGCTGCCCCTACCTCCAGACTTCTCATTATAGAAAATAATAAATCCTTTGTTATTTAAACTGTTTGGATGCAGGCTTTCTGTACATAGAAGCTGAAAACATTACTAAGTAAGGCAGTGATTTTCCAGCTTTTTGACCATAAACCAAAGTGAGAAATATGTTTACATGTGATGCACTCTAAAATCTTCTGTTTGACTCTATTTCATTTTCTAAAATTCAAGTCATGACTCACTGAGGTGATTTCAAAACTCACTGGTGGTTCCTGACCCACATTTTGGAGAACATTAAAGTCATAGGGTACATAAGCTACTGTGATATAATGAAAAGCATAATGTGGTAAGAATCATGAAAGACAAACAAAGCGCTGTCATAGGAGAGAATGATCACTTTGAGTTTGGGGAAACAGGGAAGCTTTCATGGAAGAGCTGGACCTTGAAAAAATAGCTACATTTTCAGCAAGAGAAGGGAGTTTAAGGAATGACCAGAGGAAAGGCAAGATGGTGGGAAGTCAGATAAATGCCAAAACCAGTGGGTAGACCTGGGCAGATGTTGATGTGTGTGGTTTAGAGAGTAGTGAGAAGTGAGGTCTGACTTGGGTTAGGTCACGCGCAGCCTTGATGGCAGGCAGATGGGAGGCCATATGAAGGCCTTCGGGAAGGGCTGGGTGTGAGGAAGTCTAAATAGGTGGCAGTTGCAAGTTGGGTTGAGTCTGAGTCATATCAGAAGCTCAAACTGGAACTTGAGGCAAATGAGAAGGGCCTCTGCTCTAGGAGCTCAGCTTCTGCTCCATCACATCTTTCTGCCTACAGTCACTGCAAACCCGTTTTACGCAGGGGCGTCCTCTATCTGTGAGCTGCTTTTTAGTGGTGACCAAAGAGTGAACTGGTCTTTCTAAAAATTCTGCCTGGCAGCCCCCAATGTAAACCAACAGTGCTGATGTGGTGTTTCTGCTCAATGAAACCAACAGAGTAGGCAAGAGTGGCCAATCTGCAATTTCAGAAAGGCCAGCAACCCCCAACTTCTCATTGTTCCTCTTGCACCCACCTGCCTGCCTTCTGATGAGTTAACATGTTGTTAGATCCAGCCCTAAAAGGTGGGCTGAGCCTTGCTACTTGGCACCTCTAATGGAAAAAAAAAAAAATTCAGTGGAGGAGGATTTGGAATTGCTGGTTAAATTGGGTGTCCATGCTATCTGGATTTTCATCACCCATGTCATTCCTCCCCTACTCTCTCCCTGAAAACCAAGACCTGACCCTCATGATGGAAATTAATCAAAACTAATCTGTGACTTCTCTTTTATTATACCTGTAGACATGAGGGATTGGCAAATCAGAGTAGACTTTTACTGGGAACCCAAATACTGGAGAATAGAACCAGATTTTGATCCATCTTAAATGGGGTCAAGTTTACCCTTACCCTCGCCCCTCAAATTAGTGATAGTTTCTTAATATGTAAGACTGAACGATCAAATTTCTGGAGCACTGTTTCTGTCCTGACAGTTGATACTCTTCGTGGTTTGAGCAGAGGCCCCTACATTTCTGCCCCCCCACCCCGGCTCCATATGGAAAATTACAACCAACAGTCTGCCCTTTGGGAGCACAAAGAAAGTTAATTCCTTGGTTTAAGGTGGGGGACCTTGTCGTGATGGAAGCACCAGCTAGCTACATTTGACCCCAAAGCCTATGAAATCAAGCCATACGTCTGCATGGTTACAGCAGTTCTGCCTTGGTATCTTCAAGTGGTTTATTTGGGCTTTTCTTTGTAGAAAGTGAATGAGTGAAACCTTACCAGCCTAACTAACAGCAAAGGTTCTTCTCCTAAGATTTCTTCGACAATAACAGCTCAGAATCAACTCCCCTAGAACCATCTGCTGTTGATTTTCTAACCACAGCTCCTAAGGCCTCCTCAGGGTCCAAAGTCTACTGTTCTTGCAGATGTTTTAATTAGCTGGTATTTCCTTTTTACATTTTGATTTCCTTCATGGACATTTATTCAAAAACTCTTTCTAATAACTTACTTTAATAACGTTTTCCCTAATTTTAAAAGTAACATAAGCCCATTTGTATACAGAAAAGCATAAAGAAAAAAGTATCACGCCTGTAAGAGGTACTTGCTGAGCTCCATCCTGTCCACTTTGATGACAGGGATGCCTGTCTCAAGCACTCAAACAGTGACTCTCATCCTGTTGGAGCCAGCACCCTCTTTTTATAACAAGTATTTTTATAACTTCACCTTTATTACACTGAAATGGATTTTATAGATAATGTAATATGTACACATCTTTTTTAAAAATTCAATAATCATATTACAAAATGTTATTGACTGAATGTTTGTATCCCCCCAAAATTCGTATGTTGAAATTCTAACCTCCAAAGTGTTAGGAGGTGGAAGCCTTTGGGAGTTGCTTAGGTCCTAAGGGTGGAGCCCTCATGGATAGGATTAGTGTCCTTATAACAGAGACTGCCAGGGAGCTCTCTTTCCCTCTACACCAAGCGAAGATACAAAGAGAAAATGGCCATCCACCCTCATAAGAATCTGATCATTCTGGCACCCTGATCTTGGATTTCCAGCCTCTAGAATTGTGAGAAATAAATTTCTCTTGTTGATAAGCCAGCTGCCTGAACTGAGTAAAGCACAAAGTAGAATTAAAAGGAAAATAATTTACAGTAAAAGAGCGAGTCTGTCAACTGTGCAAATGCTCAGCAGGACTACCCTAGAAGAAATGAATAACAATGTTGTAGGTGCTGGATACCCAGAATCCCTGTGAATGTGGCAGCTAGCAGTGCAGGCCCATACAGGTCTGTTGTAGTGGAGATGCAGACTCCATGAGTGGTGCTGACATTGCTAATGTGATGTTCCAAAATGGGGAACAAACTCTTGGAAAAGTTCTAAATAAAACAAAGCTCAGTGTTCCCTTGATGTATGCAGTAATTGCTTGCCTGGAAAATACAGTGCATTTAAAAAATGCTTTGGTTTTACAGATAAAAAGAGCTAGGTTTAGCTCCAATATTTTGAACAGTTTCTTCACCTTTGTGAATGTTCAAAATTCATGAAAGTCACAAGAATGGGTGTTCCATGCATTGCGGGTCGTTAACCATCTCCTGTCTTTACATCTCTAGCTACTAATTCAAGGCCACTAATAGCCTTGAATCATTGAAACAATAGACAACGCCCTCCTCCACATTTGTCCAATGTCCCAGTTGAGAAGGACAGATCCAGGTGAACCCCGGTGCTCCCATACCCCGTCCTGTGATGAAACACCAGGGGAATGCTACTGACAGCCTTTAGCTCAAGGTGTTTCTACCCGATAATAAGAAACACAAGGTACGTAATCGGTACCTTTCTCTGCCTGCGGTTGTTCTGTGACGATATGAGGCCTGGGGACCGCTATCATCTCGCTGTCATCCAGAGAGCCAGCGCAAGGAAGAGGCCAGTGCGGGGCGCAGGCAGAGGAGAACGGTGGGAAGAAGTGGGGTACCTGCTGACTTAAAATGAGCCACTGAATGAGCCAACCCCAGAACTGCCCCCCTTCCTTTCCTGTCGATGGGTTAAATAATTGCACAAGCCGCTGGGGTTGGGGCTTTCTGTTTTACAGACAAAAGTTTCTTCCTGATGAAAGCACTCATGTTCTCACTGGAGACCCCCTTTCGGAGCTTCCTGCAGAGAAATGGCCTCTTTTCTGGGTTCTACCTTGAGAGGAGGTGGTTAAGGAAGTGTCTAGGTTCCCGTTCCAGCTTGGCTTTTACAAGCTGTGTAAATATTGGCAAGTCCCTTCATCTTTCGACGTCTCATTTCCTCATCTGTAAAATGGGAACAATAAAAGTTCCCACAACAACGACATCCAGGGATGTTGTAATGATTAAGCTAAATGAGTTAGTATAAGGAAAGCACTTGGAACAGTGCCTAGCCTATCACTCGTGCTAAATCGGTGGTAGCTAGGATTACAGAGTCTCTTTCAGCTTTTTGGTTAGATTTCTTTTGGCCGCAAATAACAGAAATGCCATTCAAACTAAATTAAGCAAGACAAGGAAAGTCACTGGCGGCTGAGGGCACCGAGGTGGGTTACGAGATCAGAAAGAGCTGCCGGGATCAAGGCCTTGGGGATCAGATGTGGTCCTTCTAGACAAAGAGTTCATATCCTTGACCGCCCGTAAGAATCATCCACAGGGCTTTTTAGAGTCCCGAGGCCCAGGCTGCATCCCTGGCCAATCAAATAAAAATTCCAGTCTTTAAGGCTCCCCAGGCAAGTCCAACATGCAGCCCCAGCTGAGAACTCCTGCCTAGATCTCAGTTCATCGGCCTCTGGTCTTTGCTGTTCTCTGTTTCATTCTATAGAAATCCATTCCATGGCTTCCATGTCTGTCCTCCCATAACAATCTCAACAGAAAAAAAAAATATTTTAAATAACAAAGTTCTTTCTCCCCGCATCCACATAGCAATGGATCTGTCCTGCTTGGGTCTCCTTATCCTTTTTATTCCGATCACTGTGGCTAAGGGCTGGGGTACAAACCCACCCCTGTGGTCAGGAATCTTGATTGACAACTTACCAGAAACACTTGGCCTGGAGACAGAGCAGGTGCCTCAAAGATCTAAAAGGACTGAGCAGGAAAAGTCTGTACACATCATCTAATTAAATAAGACTAGTTACACTTCATCTTTTTTCTTTTTTTTCTTGGTGTAATTTATGGTCAGCATGATTTGCTTCAGCCATTTTTTCGTAACCAATAAGATTTAGGCTTGATGGGGGTCTTGTCTCAAAGTCTTTTAACCACTGCAAGCGAGGAGATTATTGCTTGGCTGGGACGATGCCCGGTCTGTCCCTTGGTCTGTCTCCCGGCTGCCTGAATGGATTTGCAGTTCTTCATTCCCTGGAGCCGCTTATTCACTGATTCCTTGTCACACCCACAGATGACTGATCTCGTAAGTTTCCCTTTTGATTTCACTCTGGGATCATTTTCTAACAATACTGTCCCTCTTGCTACTGACTACACAGTATTTCAATTCAAACTGAAACCCAAGTTTCCATTTCCTTGAAATTTTGAACTTTCATCTCCTTTTCTTTTTCTTTTTTTTATAAATTTATTTATGTATTTATGATTTTTAGCTGCGTTGGGTCTTTGTTGCTGCACGCGGGCTTTCTCTAGTTGTGGTGAGCGGGGGCCACTCTTCATTTGCGGTGCACGGGCTTCTCATTGCGGTGGCTTCTCTTGTTGAGGAGCACGGGCTCTAGGGGCACGGGCTTCAGTAGTTCTGGAACGTGGGCTCAGTAGTTGTGGCTCGCGGGCTCTAGAGCGCAGACTCAGTAGTTGCGGCGCACGGGCTTCGTTGCTCCGTGGCATGTGGGAGCTTCCCGGACCAGGGCTCGAACCCGTGTCCTCTGCATTGGCAGGCAGATTCTTAACCCCTGTGCCACCAGGGAAGTCCCTCTCATCTCCTTTACTTGCTTATCTTCAGGTTGGAGGAGCTCTTTTAGGAATGAATTTTTTTTTTTTTAAACCAAAAGATGATTGGAATTACACATGGTATTAAAATCCTAGCGTATGCTCAGCCACATGTGGTGAATAGCACTCACCAGATTCCCTTTTTTAAACTGGACACTATCAAGAACAATAAAACACATTCCCAACCTTCCAGAAAGTAAAGAATTTTTAAGCCAGCTGGAGCAAAGTGTGTTTGAGGAGGCAAACCACAGTAAATACCTGTGTGTAATTAACAGAAGAAGCAGCATAATCAAAGAGCTGCTCCCCTGCATATCTGCACCCCCAAGGATCTCACTCTCTGGGGTTTATTTCTGGGGCTCTGTCACGGCATGTTTTCTGAATTCAGCTTACTTTAGGTTTCACAAGTTTCTGGTGACACACTGAGCAGCTAATTTTGATCTCAGAGTTTCCCAACCCACTGGAGCCATTGCGGCAACATGACAGATGAATGATGGGGGGAAACGGCTGCAAGGTGGATGCTGGGGGAGGGATGGACAGAGGGCCCTTGTCATTGTGTGTGCTGCCTCTGGGGGGTTTATTACAAAGGAAGTCTCCATCTCTCGGTTATTAAGTAGATGCCTTGCAGGCCTCTTCCTGTTTTGCTCACACTTTGCATAGTTTCAGTTGAAGTGAAAAGGGCCCCCAAAGGGGCTTTGCTCCACCACTAGATGGAGGAATACCTTCTCTCGTGCAGCCCCGGAGACAAGGGCCAGGAAAAGGATCTACCGCCACCCAACCCAACCTTTGTCAGCCCCCCTCGTCCCTCCCCCACGCCGAGCAGGAAGCCACCTGCCGCAGCAACGGTCACTGCCGAGGTCACCCTCATCGTGTGCTTTACATTTGGAGATCTGATTCCTGCGTGAAGCCGCAGCATCCTCTTTGGTGTTCTTTGAAAGTTTTGTGTTTTTCCAGCTGTTCCACAAACCTTTGTTGGCCAGGGCGGCCTTGCACATAGCTTTCCAAAATTACTGTCAGCATTCTTTCCACCCACAGGATCCGCAATGACCCTCCACCTTCGTGAATGCAAATCCTTCCCCCCTTCTTACTGAGTTTGTCTCACTTCCTCCTCCCAAAAAAAGCTGCCTGCGTCACTCTGGCCCGTGAGCGGCGCTGGAAACGGGTCACCAGGCACAGCCAGGAATAGTTTCCTCTATTCTTGAATTTCATATAAATAGAATCACACAGTGTGTCCTTTTTGTGTGTGGCTTCTTTTGGTCAGCGCTTCGTCTAGGAGATTCGTCCTAGATGAAGGATGTTAAGCCCTTCTCATTCCCTTGTATGACCACAATTTGTCAGTTCCCTTATTGATGGACATTCAGGTTACTTCCAGTTCTGACTATTGTGAATCAGGCTGCTGTGAACATTCTTGTACAAGGCGTTTTCTGGATGTATGTGCTCATTTCTCTGGTGTGTATACTGCGCGGTCGAAGCACTGATCCTTGTAAGTGTATCCTTAGCTTTATTAGAAATGGCCAGTTTTTCAACATGCTTGTTTTAATATATGTTTAATCATCACAACAACCTTAAGTGTTCATCAGTCAGTTTGCAGTTGAGCACCTACTACGTGCTAAGCACTGATCTAGGTGCTGGGATAGAGCAGTGAATAGACGAGGTCCCTGTCGTTGAGACACATTCTCGTGGGTGGGACAGGCAATAAAACCTAAATAAACAGAGAAGATCATTTCAGATGCTGATACAGGCTGTGTAGAATAGAGTATGTAATGGGATGGAGCTCTATGGAGGAGGGTGCTGCTTTGCGCAGAGCTCCTGGGAGGTGTCTTTTCTTTTTAGCAGCATGTGAATTTATTTATTTATTTTATTTAAAAAATTTTTTTTTATTTCCCCTCCTGCCTCCTGGGATCTCACCTTGGTGAACAAGTTAATGAGCCAAGATGGAATTTGGCCACCAGGATTATCGAAGTAATACATGAAAACTAGAGAGGAAAAAAAGGACAATTCAGAAGGAGGAAAAAATACGGCAACAAACCCTGCAAACATTCCAGGTTTATATTCAGGCCCAGAAATTAAGGAGGGAGGTAACACAGAATTCAAGTGTGCAGCATGTGAGTTTAATTAGGATGTTTTAAATTAATTAATTTATTTATTTTTGGCTGCATTGGGTCTTCGTTGCTGCACGTGGGCTTTCTCTAGTTGCGGTGAGCTGGGGCTACTCTTCATTGCTGCACGCGGGCTTCTCATGGCAGTGGCTTCTCTTGTTGCGGAGCACGGGCTCTAGGTGTGCGGGCTCCAGTAGTTGTGGCACCTGGGCTCAGTAGTTGTGGTGCACGGGCTTAGTTGCTCCGCGGCATGTGGGATCTTCCCGGACCAGGGCTCGAACACGTGTCCCCTGCATTGGTAGGCGGATTCTTAACCACTGCGCCACCAGGGAAGTTCCCCAGGAGGTGTCTTTGAGAAGCTGAATCTGAGTCACCATGTGAAAGCTGGGGAGGACATGGCCACGCAGGGCATGGGGAAGAGTGTGAGAAGCAAAGGGACGGCAAGTGCAGCTGCCCTGGGGCAGGAAAAAGCGTGGTGGGTTTGGGGAGAGACGGGGTCTGTGAGGCCGACACACAGTCATTCATTCATCCATTCAACAGGGAAATATAGACTGAGCTTCTGATATTCTAGGTTCTGGGGATCCAGCAGGGGACAAAAGAGACGACCAGCCTGCTGTCACAGAACAAGAAGGAAAGAGCAGGTGGGAGGATTTGGAGGAGGAACCAGAGGCAGGTTAAGTAGGATCGTGTGTAGACCATAGAAAGGAGCTTGGATTTTATCCTGGAGCAGTGGGAAAACACAGAAGGGGTTTAAGCAGAGATGTGAAAATGATCTGATTTACGGGGATGGAGCAAGGATGCAGTAAGGGAGACTCATTAGAAGGCCAGGTAGTGATCTGGGCTGGAGTCTCGGGGTTGGGACTACAGCTGTGGCCGTGGAAACAGTGAACATGACCAGCATTCAGGAGATATTCTGGAGCTTGAGCCAATAGGACTTAGTGGAAGATTGGTTACGGGTGAGCAGCATGAAGAATGCAATTCAGATTCCAGGGCCTTAGCCTTAGCAGCTGGGTGGGTGGAGGGTACCATGCCCTGAGGTCAGGAGGACGGGGGCGAGGAAGGAGTTCGGTGAGGAAAAGCACGTTCCATTTTGCTATGTTTGAGATGCAAAGGAACCTTCAAGTGCGAATGTTCAAGAGGCAGGAGTTCTAGGGAGAGAGCCAGCCCGGAGATCTGACCTTGAGAATCCCCGGCAGGTAGACGGCTTTTAAAGCTCCCAGACTGGATGGGATGACCTAGAAGGAGTCTTGGAATAGACTGAGAATTTCCATGTGCCGTTGCACAGATGACGAGAGTGAGGCTCAGAGAAGCTGAGCCGAGCAAATTGCCCGAGGTCACACGGTAGGACAGTCAGTCTTACTTCAGGGTCTGCCTCCTTCACGCTTCCCGTGAATGCCTTAAGACTTCTCAGCTCTGCCGCTTAGATGCCACGTGACCTCAGGTGAGTGACTTAGCTCCTCCACGATAAAGTAGGGATTACAACAGTTAAACGCCCTGCATAGGGCAGTGTGTGTATGAACCAGATGAATATAATTAAAGCGCTTGGAACAGTGCTTGGCGTACTGTGGTGTTAGCTGTGAGTCACCCTGGCTCTGAAGAGGCTAAGTCTGTCTCAGGAAGGAGCTCTTTGACACTTGTTCCGATAACCAGTCCCAGGGTGTGGAGGAACCCCAAATGTCCCCCTCGGGTAGGTGGACTTGGCACTTTGGGATCAGGTCAGTAACTGGGTAAGAACAGGACTGCAGGCAGAGGGCACCGTGGCCCAGACTAGGAGCAAAGCCAGCCTGGGATGGCTTTAACCCCGGAAGCGTACACAGGAGCCCTGCCTAATGCCTTCTATTCTGCTCTTGTGGCCATTTACTGTTTAACCGTGCATGGTATCATAAGACGTATATTTGGTCCTTGTCCCCAGTTCCTGGTACAAAGATCTTAAAACCCTTGGAATTTCCTGAGCCACAGCAGTGTCTTTTGTTATCATAAGGAGCCCCTTTGGAGTACAACAGAGTTCATGCAGATGAGGTGACTTAGGGTGGGACCCTATGTAGCCTCAGGATGGGGCTGGTCACCAGAAAGACCAAGAGGTTAGAAGGCTGGAATTCAGCCCCACCCACTGACCTCTGGGGAGAAGTGGAGGTGGTGGCTGCAGATCAGGCTCTATAAAAACTCCTGAACAATATTTTTGATGAGCTTCTGGGTTGGTGGATACATCCAAGTGCTGGGAGGATGGCGCACCCCACTTCCATGGGGTCAGAAGCCCCTGTGCTCCAGACCCTTCCAGACCTCACCCTATATACCTCTTCATCTGGCTGTTTATCTGTATCCTTTATAATAAACTTTGAAGCATTAGTAAATGTTTCTCTGAGTTCTGTGAGCTGCTCTCCCAAATTACTCAAATCCAAGGACGGGGTTGTGGGAACCTCTGACTTACAGCCATTTGGTCAGGAGCACAGGTGACAACCTGCATTTATAATTGGCGTCTGAAGTGGGGGCTGGTCTTGTGGGACTGAGCCCTTAACCTGTGAGATCTGATGCGATCTCCAGAGTTGAGGTGAATTGTAGGACACCAGTCAGGGTCCGCTGAGAACTGGAGAATTGGTTGATAGTGTTGGAAAACACACATCAGACCATGACGCAGAATCCCTTCAGTTAGCTCCTAGGCTATGAAAACTGAATCTGAAGGCAAGAAAAGGGAAAGATCTAGTAAATGTTGAAGGTAACATATGAACATGGGGCACACAGGGTCCCTTGTCCCCTGTTTTGGTAATGGCATCCCCTCCGTTCTTTGGAGTCACTGCCCCTATCCCCACCCCGTGCCATTCACAGACCCATGCCCGTGTCCTTAGTGTTTGCCCAAAGAGTGGATGCATGATCTGAGCTGCACCAATCAGAAATTTCCCTTCGCTTTTACAGATATTGGGAGAAGACCCTTTCTTTCCACGGGGGTTGCTAATCTGTGATGCCATAAGAAAGGAACTGTTAGTATCCATACCTCCCTTTACCCATCAGCCATGGGGAGAACAAAGCCAAAGGAGAGAGCTCAATAGGTAAATACGAGAGCTCTGGTGGCTTTGTTCTGCCTGAGCCCACCCCTCCTGCTCTGCCCAGTCACAGATGTCAATACATCCCCTCTGTTTGCTCAGGCTAGTCGGGGTTGGGGTCCCTCACAGCCTTACAGGATTAACTGGTTCATGGTAAGTTTGACTGAAGTAGTGCAAATTTTCACAGCCTTAGCTGAGATCCTCCTGAAAGCAATTCAGTGTTATCATTCAGTTTCATGAATGATGAACCTAGCAGGTTAAGAGTTCCAGCCCTAGAGCTCACGGCATTTTAATGACTGACCACCAGAGCTTATGTAGTCTATTTTTATTTCATCACCCTCCATATAGATGGACCAATCTGCCCACGTGGGCTCTGAAATCCTTGGGGACCCCCTAAAAGAAAGGAGCCCCAAGCTCATGCGGTCAGAACGTTTGGAGACAAGGGGACACTAAATTGGGCAGTGCTTTGCTTGGGGACCTGGGATGTCTCTAGACGAGGAGACTGGGGCAAAGGAGTCAAGTGACTCTGAATTGAAATCACACTGGAATGGATCAAAGTGACCCTTTGGTCTTGAGTTTCTCTAATTCTGGGCCCAGTAAAAGGGTCTGGTTGAATCAGGAGTTCCTGAAAGTTTTAGTGGATTTCTGGAATCTCATAGATTCCAATCTTCATAGAGAGAGTAAATCACTAGGTGATATTTGCTTCATTCATATGCGTGTGTGTGTGTGTGTGTGTGTGTGTGTGTGTGTGTGTGTGTAGGGATGTATATGTACGTATATATACACCCCGGCTCCAGACACACACACTTCTCCAGAAAAGAATTAGAAAGATGCTGAAAAGCCCCGCCCCCCTCAAATTCCTTAAAACTTCCTTGGGAATCATCTCCTGGACTTGGCCTCCTTTCCTCCTGTGACATTTTTCATCTCAAAGCTCTAAATTCTTTTCACAGCAGCTAAGTAGGTGAAAGCCCTTCAAGAACAGACTTCTATTGTCTTGCCTTCTTTTGGGAAGTGAGATGGGAAGGTGACTTGAGGAGCTGGGGAGGGGAGGACATTTTCCCGGCACCTCAAATCGGGCAGGCCCAGGTTGAAACAGCTCCAGAAAATGCAGCACTTGAAAATGTAGCCAGGCGATTGGAGACCCAGGAGGCCCAGAACGAGAAGCAAATGTGGGTGTGCGGTGTTATTCTTGTCTTCGCTAGGCCAATCACTCCTCCTCCCTGTGCTTGCTGCCTGGAGCAGATCTTTTTTAAAGGGTAACTCTCTCCTTGCTGAACCGGAGCTTTCGCAGGCTTATGGAATTCCTGTGTGCAAAGGAGGGAATTGGGAGAGAGGACCAAGTGCCGTCTGGCCACCTCGCTACCAGAGCAGGCTCAGGTTGCGTGAGAGTGTGTGCTGTGTGGGTGTGGGCGTCCCTCTCCCCATCACTGTTGTGCTGGTGACACAACCAGCCTCTTAGAAGATGCTAATGAGATTCTTGTTAGAGCTACAGAATCAGCTGTGGCAGATGGTAGAAGGTTAGGTTTTAATTCCTCTTGTTCCACTGTTCTTCTTCTCTAAAAATGTGCTAACCAACGCGCCGCTTTCTTGTGCTTTATTTCGACAAAGCCACGAATTAATTTTTTAAATCCTTTCCATCCAACCTTCCTCTCTAATCATAAACTCAGTGAGCAATATCTTCCTAGAAACGAAAGCAAATCACTACCCAGCACCTTCTCTCTGCCCCCCCCCATGCAGTCTGTATTTCTTTACACAGAAGAAATCTTAACACGTTTTCTCTGAACCTGCAGAGCTAGTATACACCAATGTCATGAGTGCCCCTGCTAACGTATAATTCATTTTCTTCTTGGCTGGGGCAAGGTTATCGTGTTTTGGTTAACGTGTAGTCCCTCTATAGATAGGTGTAAAAGCAAAAAATATTATCTGAGCCAAGAAAGAGAACAGCTAACGTTTATTGAATACTTTCAATAGCCAGGTACCACGCTAAGCAATGTATGGACATTATTTTATTTAATCCTCACAGTGATCCTATATGTAGGTGATATCATTATCCCCACTTCACAGATGAGAAGACTGAGACTTGGAGAAAGAAATTTGTCCAAGATCAGATGGCTAGGAAGCGGCAGAACTGGAATTCAAAGCCAGGGACTCCCAGTCCAAGATCAATGCTTTGAGATGGTGTGTTCTTTTGTTTTCCTTGATGAATTTCAGTTGCATTAGTACGGTAGTCTCTAGGATTCAAAGGTATTTTTCTTGATTTCAAACCCTTGAATGGGGCCCAGCTATCAGAAGGCTTATTTGTGGTGAGAGGCTCTGACACCAGTTATGGCAGCATTAGCTTGCCTTCAAAGATGGAAGACAGATCCATCATTTTTCAAAGGAAGAAATTAGAAGCCAGAGAGTATGGTGCTTCAGCTACCTATTGCTGTGTAACAAACCAGCCTAAAACGTAGTGGCTTAACCCACAGAAGCATTTTCTTGCTCCTGATTCTGTGGGCCAGGACTCTGGGCAGAGCTCAGCAGTGCTGTCTTGGGACTGTTCCATGTGGTGTCGGCCAGGCTGGTGGGAGTAGGGCCTCTCTCACACAGTTGGGGCCTCGAGGTTGGCAGCTGGCTTTCTGACCAGCAGGACAGCCTGGACTTGACATTGTGGCTCAGGATGGCAAGAAAACAAACGACCTCAGCCCAGTACTGGAACAGCGCCCCCTCTGTCTCCTCCTATTGGTCCAAGCCAGTCTTAAGGCCCCTGATTCAAGGGGAGGGGAACATTAGTATTGTATTAATTTAATTTCCAAGTGTTGATAATTGGTTGTATAAACTTTGAAGAAACTGGATAAAGGATATATGGAAATTCTTTGTAATATTTTTGCGTCTTTTGTACATCTGAATTTATTTCAAAATTAAAACTTAAACAAATTTATAAAAAGCGGGGGGAGAGAGAGGAACAGACCATACCTTTTTTTTTTTTTTTTTTTTTGCTGTACGCAGGCCCCTCACCGCTGTGGCCCCTCCCGCTGTGGAGCACAGGCTCCGGATGCGCAGGCCCAGCGCCCATGGCCCATGGGCCCAGCCGCTCCACGGCACGCGGGATCCTCCCGGACCGGGGCACGAACCCGCGTCCCCTGCATCGGCAGGCGGACTCTCAACCACTGCACCACCAGGGAAGCCCCGACCATACCTTTTGATGAGAGGAGCAGCACGTGTTCCAACAGGGGCAGCCAGTGCGTGGCCATCTTTACAGGCAGCACCACACATGGTGACTTGTTAGTGGCAGATATCCAAGGGTTAGGCCAATATTACAGAAAATCCTACTGTGGCAGATTTCCTGGAAAGGAAAAGACCACCCCTACCCCCCTGAAACTATTCTATTTGGACTCTTTAACCCCTAACAGGTAAATGTGAGAGGTATGTTAGAGGAGTTGGGGGCTGTCACACATTTATTCCTGTGGGTGATGACATTTTGGGAGGCTGTGTGACCAGTTGGGCCCAGTGCCTGCATCACACGCTAGGAGGAGGAGACGGCACTTCCCTTGGTCTGGGCAGTCTGCACATTCTCTCTGCCAAGAGCAAACCCTGGGCAAAGGAAAGAGGACAGGGGGTGTTGGCTCCACCGGGGACCCAGAAGAGATGTGCCCAAGGATGTGGCAGAAGCTGTCAAGGTGAGCATGGAAGAGAAAACTAGCTCCATTCGCCTAAAGTGATCAGCCCAATGTGCCTCTAACAAAAAGCAGATAGATGACCTAGGCATGAAGAAGCTGGTGAGAAAAGAAAGGCATTTCAGGCCTTAACTAGCAGGGCATTTGTAAAGCCCATCATACAAATGGGCTGAGGAAGGGTCAAACACAAAATCAAGGTCAAGTGTAGGAATGTGTACCTGGGAAGGAAAAATAAAGTGGATTACAACCCCGTGAAGAACAATGCAGACTCATCAACCGTTAGAGCCAGGGGGAGCCTAAGAGATCAAATTTAGCTCGAACCCCATTTTACGCATGAAAAAGCTGAGGCCCAAGATGGACCTCATTGCCGCTCAGTTACTCTTGTGTTGACAGTGAGTGCTTAGTAAGCACCCATTAGGTGTCAGGCATTTTGCTGGGTGATGGGAACTCAAGGTAGACTAGGACACAGTCCTTGCCTTCACAAAGCTGACTGTCCAGGGGAGGAGAAGGACACAAAACAATGATTATACAACAGTGCAGGAACACGGGGCCAGCAGTGTTCAGAGCAGACTGCAGGAGCCCAGAGGGGGCAGCCCGAGCACCAGAGCTCCACGGCTCAGCTGCAGGTCCCTTGCTATCAGAGCCTATGGGCTCTGTGTAGAAGAAAGCTTGTTTTAAAAAATCCTGCCCCCTGAGCTACCCATTGGAGGAACATTGGAACCTATGGCTTAAAAGAAAGTGCAGTCTTACAGTCTTGGGCATTAAGAAGATCCTAAATGTGCCTTGCATTTGGGCAGAGCCTAACGGAGCATTCATACATCTCACTACGTGCACAGTCTCACGCACGTCATCCCCACCACTGGCCTCAAGCAAGGCAGTGAGCTTTAATGCAGAGGCTCTGACTTCCAACCCCTTCACTGGGCCATCAATTGAGACACATTCTGGCCAAAGTCTCAGGAGAGCCAGATCAAGGGTGGAGTCCACCACCAGCATGAATGGTCCCACCACCCTCCTCAAGGCTCTCATGCGGACCCTCCTTGCCACCTCGCATCCCTCCAGCTCCCACAACCCGGCCCCTACCCCCTTCCTTTCTGCCCCCTGCCCCCTGCAGTGGTGTGTTTTGGCGTCCAACCCAGTCCTCCTAGAACGGAGGAGAGCAGGGAAGAGGGAACCTGGAAGACTCCTTCTCTGCTTCTGTTATTCCTTGGCTGAATTAGCCATGAGGGCCACTGGAGAGCTAAGCCACCCTAATACAGCTGGTCTTCACTGAACAGTCACTGAACGCCAGGTGCCTTCCATACATCATCTCACGTCATCCTCACCAGAAACTTGCAAGGTAAAGTATCAAGCCCCCATTTTACACACAAGAACCAGAGTCCAGTTTCACCAAGCTAGGAAGTGGCAGAGGTGGGATTCAAACCCCCGTCCGTCTGCTCCAAAGCCCGTATCTCCTCTGTTACTACACAAGAGAAAAGGTAAAGGAATGAGGAGCATTTAATGTCATGCAGCTCCAGATGTGGCCCTCAGACCAGCAGACTCAGCATCACCTGCGAGCTTATTATAAATGCAGTCTCTCAGGCCCCTCCCCAGACCTACTGAGAGAGAATCTGCATTTTAACAAGATTCCAGGTGATTTCAATGCCTATGAAATTTTGGGAAGCCCACTTCTTGTCCGTGGTTCGCAGCCCAGGCTGAACCCTGGAATCACCTGAGGAGCTTAGCAAAACGCTGATGCCCGAGTCCAACAACCGTGGTTCTGATTTTGTGTGTGTGCGTTTTCTTTTTTTTGAATTTTATTTTTTTTATACAGCAGGTTCTTATTAGTTATCCATTTTATACATATTAGGGTATATGTCAATCCCAATCTCCCAATTCATCACCACCAGCCCCACTTTCCCCCCTTGGTGTCCATACGTTTGTTCTCTACATCTGTGTCTCTATTTCTGCCCCGCAAACCAGTTCATCTGTACCGTTTTTCTAGGTTCCACATCCATGCGTTAATATACGATATTTGTTTTTCTCTTTCTGACTTACTTCACCGTGGTTCTGATTTAATTGGTCAGTTTTTTAAAAGCTCCCCAGGTGATTCAGTGGGCAGCAACCTTTGAGAACCGCTGGCAGGAGAAAGGGGAAAGCTGACGGCTGTGGAGGGTCGGTGCCACCAGCGACTTGCCATGCTTTTCCAGGCATGGCAAGGGGGGTGGGAACAGCAACAGGGAGGCCGCGGAAGACCCAGTGACAGGACAGTGACCGTCGGGGTTTCCTGCCCGCTGGTGCGCGCGGTTGGACAGACACCGGCTGCGGAGGGACGCGGGGTAGCAGGCTTGCTCTCAGGAAGGAACCCCGTTGGTCCGGGTGCCGAGAGGGAAGCGCGGGTGAGTCTTCGGGTCCCGCGGCGCCAGGAGCCCCGCCGGGCGAACTAGCGCAGCGCGCAGGCGCAGAGGGAGGGGGGGCGGGGAGGCGCCGGGCTCGGCTCGGGCGGGGAGGGGTGACTCAGAGGGCGGGGGCGGCCCTAGAGCCGCACCTCCGCCCCGGGCCCCGTCTGCCCCGCATCAACCATCCCCAGGGCCGCCTCCGGGAGGGGCGGGGCCGGCCGGCTGGGCAGGTGAGGGCGGCCACGGGAGGGTGCGTTCGGACGCTTCTTTGTTGATCGTCCGGCCCCGCCCCAGGCCTGGGCGCAAGCTGCAGGAGCTGAGTCACGGCCGACTGCTGGGTGCGTGGCCACATGGCCCCAGGCGGAAGAGTGCGTCCCTTTCCTGAACCTGGCGTGTCTCTTGAGGAAGCCAAAGAGACAAAAGCCAGGGAGCGGTGGCTTCTGTTCTACAAAGCTCACTACTTGTAACCCATAACTGAGGTCACCCCAGCACTCGCACAGCCCTGAGCAGGAACCACCGTCCGTCCGCCACCCCCATGCCACCTCCAAATGGATCATGATTTTGAGGTTTGAGGCAAAGCTCCGTGACAGACTTGCAGTGACATGGTCCAGGAAGGTTCCTCTAGAGCTGTCCATGTCCCCACACCTGCCTGAGGTATGCCATACGGGCTGAGCGGGCGGGCTTGGGGTTACCTGGAGGATTTGTCAGAAATGCACATTCCCTCGCCTTGTTCCTAGAGCATGAAATTCAACAGAACCGGGTAAAGCCCTGGTATCTGCATTTTAACAAGGGCCCTGATGTTTTCTCGGCAGATGCTTGGCAGACCTCCCTTTGAGTGTCACTGATTTTGAGGACGTTCCCCTGAACATAGATGTATTAACCACAAATGAGCGCTGCTGAATGATCGTAAGTTGAGTTTGCAAGGGGGCACAACTAGAAGCTGGCAGAAGTGGGAGCCAATAGTGTCAACTGGAGATGGAGCAGTTTCCATGCCCTTTCCAAAAAAAAAAAAAAAAAAAGAAGTGGGAGCCAAGCCAGGGTCACCAGGTCCCCATGCCTGTGTTTAATTTATGAGCACAGGCCAAACTTGAATTGCAGCCATCCTTAGGAAGCTTCTAAAGGCTTTCTACTTTGGTGGTATTGAGTACATCCTGAAACAAGCAGCATCAGATGGCATTTCCACACGACTTGATTTTCTCAGAATGCCATTCCAGCATGGTATGTGGATCTGGGTTATATGCACTGTAGCTTAAGCCTATCCACCACTAACGAGCTTGAGCCCCCAGAAGAGTCTGTTATGACTAATGTCAACTCGAACGGATTTTTATATAATCTCTACTTTAAAGGATGCCAGTCTATCAAAAGAGGATAGAGAAAAAATTCACTGGAAATTAGGTTTAAGAGCAAATTTGTCCCCTTGCTTGGCCAATGTCATATTATCCTGTTAACTGCTCCTAATGAAAAACATGAGTGCATATTATATTTTCAACAATTTGTTTGAAGTGAGGTCTCATAACTCTGAAGACAGATGGCCTTGGCTTAAATCTCAGCTTTTCCGCTTACTGGCCGGGGACCTTGGGCAAGTTCTTACCTCTTTGTGCCTCAGTTTCTTTATCTGAAAAATGTAGTTGTAAATATTTATTTTACACTTACTATCGTCAGATATTGTAAGAAGAGATCTGCAAGTGTTAGTTTGTGTAATCCCCACTTTACAAATGAGGAAACCGAAGCTCAGGGAGGCTGGGTACCAAGGTGTCCCCATCTCCATCCTTAGTGGCAGGAGGAGTCAGGAGGTGGGATTATACTAGCAGAGATGCTGCTGGTTTGAACTAAAGGGGACCAAGAAAGCGAGACAGGAGAGTAGATGGTCAGACTTCTTGAGTTCCACAAAACCAGACCACAGAGCTTTTTGGTTACAAACTTACACTGTTATTCAAGGAAAGGGAAGTAGGACCTTGAAGGCAATTCGGAGATTATCAGGCCACCACCTGGGGTTTAACAGGCCAGAAAGCCTACTTCCAACTGACAGAGCTGCAGAGGCAGAACCACTGTCCCAGGGAGTCTGGAAAGGCAGAGCGTCGAACCAAAGAGGATTACTCTTGAGCCTTAAGATCTAATGGAATTTGCCTTGCTAGGTTTTGCACTTGCTTGGGACCCATCACCCCTTCCTTCTTTCCTGTTTCTCCCTTTTGGAATGAGAATGCCCATCCTATGCCTGTCCCACCATCATATTCTGGTTGCATGAAACTTGTTTCACAGGTTTGCAGCTGGAGAGGAATTTGCCTCAGGATCACTTGTATCTCAGGTCTCGCCAATATCTGATTTAGATGATACTGAGATGACACTTTGGACTTTGGAGCTGATGCTGGTTAGAGTTAAGACTGTTGGGATTTAGGATGGAGTGAATATATTTTGCATGTGAGAAGGGCATGAATCTGGGGGGGGGGGACAGAGATGGAATGCTATGGACTGAACTGTGTCCCCTCAACATGATGGTATGGAGATGGGGCCTTTGAAAGGTAGTCGGGTTTAGATGAGGTTATAAGGTGCCCCTGTCATGAATTAGCGCCCTTATAAGAAGAGATCAGAGAGCTTACTTACTCTCTCTCTCTGCCATGTGAGGACACAGTGAGAAAGCACCCTCTGCAAGCCAGGAAAGACTCTCAACAGACACCAGCCCTGCTGGCACCTTGGTCTTGAGCTTCAAGCCTGCAGAACTGCAAGAAAATAGATTCCTGTTGTTTAAGCTGCACGGTGGTCTGTGGTAGTTTGTTACGGCAGCCCAAGCTCACTAAGATGCTTCTCAAATAAAAACCCTGAACTTCCTGAGGCAGCAAGGATGCCTCTAACAGACATGAGGAGAAGTCTTGCACAAAGAGCTGGCGCACGGGGTGCAGTGAAAAGGGAAGAAACGCACAAAGGATACCATTTCAAGGCAGGGACTGACTGAGTTCCTACCATGCTCCGGGCACCGAGCCAACCTCCATCCTAGAGTAACACTGCTCCTGGCCCCCGGATACCCAGGGAAGCTGTTGCTCTGGCCGCCTCCTGGCAGCCTTGCTTCTCAAACCTCCCTCCAAGGACAGAGGGTGACAACTGGGGAGCCTATGAAGGAAGCAGCTGCACCCAGCAAGCTGGGAGGCTGCATGTGCCCAGAGCAGACTGTTGCCCTTCGTTTAATTCTCCAGGCCCAGACTTAGGCCAAGCATGGAGATGCACCTGCCAGTCTCCAACTCCCGTCGCCTCTCCAAGCCTTTCCCTGCCCATTTCCAAGGTCCCTCCAGCCTCCGGGGCAGTGCTGCCATTAAGAGGGAGAACTGACCTCGGTTTCACTTCCTCTGGAGGAGATGTAAATAAACAGAAACTAATCAGCTCCTGGTCCATCAGCACCTACTGCAGGCACCCAGCCACCGAGACCATCGGTCTCTTCCTCGCTGCACTTGGAATGGCTCCACAGCTTTGGAAAAAACACTGACCCCCGGGCCCCAGCCCTGAGTTCCTCATTTCATTGCCTGGGATTCGGCCCGGGCATGGGCTTCTGTAGATCCCACATGCAGCCAGGCCTGAGCTCCACCACCCCTGGGATCCACATTGCCTGCATCTGTGAAATGGGGCTCGTGGGACCTCCCAAACAGGGTGTTGTGAGTCTGAAGTGCGAGACAGCCTGGGCTGGAGAGGGAAGGGAATTGTTCGTCAAGGGCTAAGGGGAGCCCTGTGCCAGGCGCCACGCTAGGGGTGGGCTCCTCTGCGAGACCGCTCGGCAGGCTCCCCTAGGGGGGTGGTGCCCCATCCTCGCTGGCATCTGCCCAGCTCCTTACCGCTTATAGAGCCCTTCACTCCATGAGACCAAGGCTGGCACGCCATGGCACCCAGCCAATGTCTATTAGATGAACGAATGGATGGTGTCCTTTGACTTCCGTGACAACTTTGAGAAGTAAACCAGAAAGAGATCCTTATCTTCTCCGATCCCATAGAAAGAATGGGAAGTTCAGAGTCAAGGTTCTGTCGCTAGCTTTGTGTCCCAGAGACACAGTTAAGGGAACTTAACTTCTCAAAGCCTTTGTTTCTTCATTTGTCAAGTAGGACTTTCTTATAATTCCTTTGTTATGAGGCTATTCTGAAGAGCTGATGAGACAATATGTGAGGGAAACACTTGTAGAAACTATTATTTGATGAGGGAATTGAGGTTCAGATAGGTTAAGTGACTTGCCTACAGTCACACAGCTAGTAAATAGTGAAGCCAGGAGCGAAGAACTTCTGGACTTTTCCCGCTCCCCACGTAGAAACGCAGGCCCACATATACTTAAAAAAAACAAAAAACAAACACCAAAATAAGTACCTGGTTAAAGAGAGAAAGATTCAGATATTTAGAGAAGAGATCCTGGGCCTTGTTTGGCTTCCAGGGCTCACCCAAAGGGGAAGTGTTGCAATGAATTTTGCAGAAAGGAAGAATGAGGCTTTGGGTAAAGATTTTTTTTTAAAGAAGGACTAGCCTGGGAGAAAACTCAGAGAAAGGAATAAGCAAAGAATTTTGTTTGTCCATGACGGAGAAGCTGAGAGGGAACCAAGGTGAAGAAGAGGCAGTTGTGTGGGAGAAGCCTTTGCCATCTCTGGAGGGCCTGGCAGCCTGCAAACGGGGTCCTGTGTGGCTCAGAGCACAGCGCCTCAGCTCCCACCCAGGGCCAGCTGCAGGGGTGCCCTAGAGCGTCCTTACAACCAAGCTCCGTGCCCAGGGACTGCTCGACCAGCGCTGGTTCCTCTGCGTGAAGCTCTGTCCTGAAGTCCCACTAGAGAAGGAAGGAATCTGTAGTTACAGACCACCTGTCCCGGCACCTGTGATCACAGGAGGATTAGGTTAGGGCCCTGGCTCCCAGTGAGAGAAGCAGTCTCCACCCCATTACACAGGTGGGGCTCAGAGATGCTAGGCCACTGGCCACTTCCCAGGGCCCCTCCGGCCTTCACACGTCCTGGCCATTCTTCTAATGCATGGCTGTATGCCTCCAGCCCCGGAATCCACGTGTCCGCTCTCGCCTGGGCTCCCGGTGGACTCTGGGGGCAGGCTCCGTGCGGGGCTGCCCGGCAGGCAGGCTGGCATTACCTAATTGCTGGCTGGCTTCTTTTTTGTCACCTCATTTCTCCAAGCTGCCTGGCTCTGAAAGCCTCCATCTCAGACAGACAAATGAGACTCCAGCCTTGTTCTGCCTGAGCTCCAGCAAAAGCAAGAGATCAGAGGCTGCCGTCTTGTTGGAGAAGCCGCCAGGATCCGGCTCACAAAGCACTGGGGGCAGTGGATGTCTTTAGCAGGTGACAAAGCCCAGGCCAGTGCCCTACTTTTGGCTGTGACTTCCCTTATTGGGCTCTACCTTCTGCTGTAAGGTGTCTGGGGTCAGCATTCTGAGCACTGGGACTCTTTCTTCATCAACCAGCCGCCCTAGGGAGATGGACTCTTGTTAGAGCCAGCCCTGGCATCCTAAAAGCCTCTCCTCCCTCCCCAGTCTGCACTCAGGGAAGAAGGAAGTAAGCAGAGAGCACACTGGGGCACGGCCTCAAACAGGCCCGCACACCTGGAGGTTGAAGCCAATTCCCAGCGGCAAGGCTGGTGTGGGCCCAGCTCAAAAGCAGCCTTCTGCCCCTCTGGGCCCCCGCCCAAGGCTGCAGCACCTGCCTCTGGATGAAAGGCCCTTGGAGAGGCTGAGGAGAGGCCCTAGGGCATCTGGCCTTATCCTGCCCTTTGCTGGCCGGCAGGTGGGATGGACAGATCCGCACGGATGCCCTCCCCGGGCTGTGAGCGTGTCAAGGGCAGGATCTGTGTCCCACTGGACTTGGTGTCTCCTGGCCCAGGTTAGCATTCACCAGGGCCAAGCACTGTTCTGAGTTAACCCACTAACCCTCGCCTCTACCCGAGGAGGTGCTATTCCCATTTCTCAGGTAGAGAAACTGACACACAGACAGATGAGGTCCATGAAGGTCAGGAATGGGGAGTGAGGATTCAACCAGGCATGGCTGAACGGACTCCCGAGTCCATGCTGTTGACCATTATACTATAGAGACTCTTGACGAATAAATGATGGAAGGATGGATGGATGAAGCGGTCAGTTGATGGCTTGTAGAGAGACAGACACGAAAACCCCCTGTTCAAAATTATTTCCTCTTTTAAGTTTCAGGGCCTGTGAACCTGCTCTTGAAATGCGTCCCTTTGAGCTCGAGTCCGCGAAGCCCCTCAGGCATTGGAGTGATGGCAGTGACTGGCCGTGTGCCGTGGCCGCGGGGATGGCTAGGTGAGGCCTATGGCCTGGGAAGAAGTCATCCCAGCGTGCGAGGAGGGAGGAGCGGGGCGCTGGGGCTTTCTGCGGAGATCGCTGCTGCTGCCGTGATCTGTGGTGGAGCAGTGGCTGGGACTCAGCCTCCGAGCTGGGTCCGAGCGGCTATGCCTCGTACTGCTGTGTGGCCTGGGGCGTCACGTGGCCTCTGGGGGCCCAGTGTCCTCATCTGTCCTCGGGGATACTGAGAGCGACCTCGTGGCTAATGGTTAAATAAGCTACTGTGGGTAGTGTGTCTGGCACTGAGTAGGTGCTCTGCAAACGGAAGACGTTATTGCTGTTATCACACAAATTATAGCCAAAAAATAAGTCAGTGACGATGACTAGCCCGCTGTTCCGTCTGAAATGGGTTACCGATCTGGCGACCCTATTTCTGGTGTCCCAGGGACCCCCCCCACCCCCCTACCCAGCCCTGCCGTCCTGCCGCCCAGGGTCTTTCTGGCTGTCCCCAGCCCTCCCTCCTCCCACCTCTGTCCCGGCCTGGCCCCAGCTTCCTGTCGCCTGGACTCCATCCAGTCTGAAAGGGCAAGAGAGCAGCACGCGGCGAAACCAGGAGGACGAAGCCCCTGGAACCCCCGCCCTTCCCTGTATCCTATGTTTGTCTGCTTCCAACTCTTGGCCATCTTGGGTCTCCAGCTGCTTCTCGCTTCCTATCCCTTTTTTCTAACTTTTCTCTCTCTCCCCATTCCGTGGTTCCCCATGGCTCTCATTAAACTCTAATTAAACGATGCAGCAGGTGGCAATGACGACACCCTCTCCCATCCAAGTGCTCCTCAAAGGGTTGTGCACGACACACCGGAGACACGGGATGAAGAGAGGCCTGGGCGCTGGGGTGGGGGTGGGCGTGGGGGGCGGCAGGGGCATTCCTTATGCGGCCATGACCTGACACCAGAGACAGAGGGAAAGTCTGAGGGCTCGCTGTGTGTCCTGGGATAATTCTGTTTGTCCATCTGTCACACCAGGACAGGAATCCTCAGTTCTGTACACCCAGGAGTAGAGGGAAGGTACGAGATACTTAGCAAAGATGACCATGAAAGTCCTGGTCACCATCCACTCCACCAAGGACTAGGGATAATAACTAGCGTTCAGGGAAGGAGTCCTAGTTGACAAAGCCTCTGTCCTAAACTCTCTTGAACCTCACAACCACCCCATGAAGCAACAGAGGAAAATGGCACCATTAACCCCATTTTACAGGTGAGGAAACTGAGGTCTTGAGAGTTTAAATGACTTGCCTGGGGCCTAGGCCACGGGGCTGATCCCCGGAACCATTTTCCCATCCCTTTCCGAGATCCTTTTCATTTTGTGCGCTCAGCCTCTGCCCCGCCCGTGAGTCCCTCACCGCACCTTCCCCGGGCTGGCCCTGGGTGCTGGCAGCTTGGAGAGTCATATCCTGAGGACTGTGGCCACCACAGAGCCCGGCCTCGGGCAGGCCCTCACCTGCTCCACAAGGCTTTTTCCACGCCTGGCCTGGCCTCCGTTCGTTCCCCTCAGCAACACTTCCAGAAGGGCCCTCCCCCACCCCCCACCCCGCCATCCCCTCCCACACTCCTTGCCTCCTGTGGCTCCTGGCAATCATGGTCCTGAGCAGGAAGAGCCTTTAGGCCAGCCCCAAGCCCGGAAGCACACCTGCCTCCACCCCTTTTTGTTTTCTCCTCTTCAGTCTTAAGGCTGCAGGAGGCCCCCCTCCTCTCCCTTTTGACCTCTCTCCCTCCTGGCCCTCCAGGCTCCTTCTGCATCAGTGGTCAACCTTCTCTTCAGAATTTCTGGCCTCTCCTCTGCACTGGCACCCCCAGCCCAGCAACATGCCGTTGTCTCTCCCTTCTTCTTTGCCACGGCATTTTCATGCCACTTCCCCATTTGACCTGAATTCTTAAAAGGATAGTTCACACCAGGGTTTGTCGACCTCAGCACTATTGCCATTTGGGGCCAGATAATTCTTTATCGTGGGGGCCATCCTGTGTGTTTACCTCAGTTTTCTTGGGCTGCCATCACAAAATACTATGGACTGGGTTGTTTAAAGACAGAAATTTATTTCTCACAGTTCTGGAGGCTGCAAGACCAAGGTCAAAGTCTGGCAGTTGAGTTTCTAGTGAGGATTCTGCTCCTGGCATGCAGACAGCCACCTCTTCTTCATGCCCTCACCTGGCCTTTCCTCTGAGTGTGAGGAGAGAGGGGCAGCAAGCTCTCTGACGACTCTTCTTCTAAGGGCACTAATCTCGTCAGACCAGAGCCCCACCCTCATAACCTCTAACAATAAACATAAACATAACATAAACAACTTAACATAACATAACATAAACACTAACAACTTCCCAAAGCCCCATCCCCCCTGCCACCAGAATACTGTCACATTTGGGGTTAGAGCTTTAACATATGAATTTCTGGGGAACACAAACATTCAGTCCATTACAGAGCTGTAGGATGTTTAGCAGCGTCTCTGGCATCTACCCACTAGAGATGCATTCCTTTCAGTTTGGAAAGATGGTAAAGGACACTAGAAGCCAGTAGTGAGAGTTACGACGCACACCTCCTCACCCTGAGTCGTGATCGTTGTTGACAACCCCAGTTGTGACAACGAAAAATGTCACCAGACCTTGCCAAATGCTCCCTGGAGGACAAAAATCTCCCCATGCTGAGAACCACTGGTTTACATTATTTATTCTATTTTCTTATCCCAGGATATCCAAGATAATTGAATTCACTCCTCAATTCACTTGTAATTCAGTGTCTACTCCTTCCCCAATCTACTGCTTTAGTTAACACTCACTCTACCCTGTATTGTAAAATCATTTGTGTTCATGGCACTGAGTCACACTGCTCTAGTGGAATATTTACCACTCTCTACTTCTGGAACCTATTCTGGCTCCGGAGGAAAGCCCTGTTAGTTGCCCTCCTGATTGCCAGCCTTTCTCCCGCCTTCTTCCTGTAGTTAGATCCGTTTCTACGGTGACTGAAATACTAGTTATTCAAGTGACCATCTTCCTTGCAGCTGGGGCTAGGTAATGGCATCTGAGGGAGAGTCTACCTGCGAGAGCTTCTAGGAAAGATTTACTTTCTGAGAAAGGGGAAGGAGGGACACAAAGAAAAAGCCACATTATTGGTTAAAAGAAAAAAGAAAATTGATGTTGAAGCGGCTGCAGCCATCTTGCAAACATGAGGAAAAGCCAAGGAGAAGCCTGACTTATTGAGCCACTGAACCAACCCTGGAATAGCCTACTTCTGGACCTCTTGTGAGAGAACTAATGTTCTTATTACCTAAGTCAATTTTAGTCAGCTAGTCTGTTACTTGTAGCCAGCAGTATCCTGACTGATCCAGCTTCTAAGACTCTACTCTGTCCCTGTTCTCTGGATGATCCTTTATCATCTTCTTTTTTTTTTTTTTTTTGCGGTACGCAGGCCTCTCACTGCTGTGGCCTCTCCCGTTGCGGAGCACAGGCTGCAGACGCGCAGGCTCAGCGGCCATGGCTCACGGGCCCAGCCGCTCCGCAGCATGCAGGATCTTCCTGGACCGGGGCATGAACCCGCGCCCCCTGAATCGGCAGGCGGACTCTCAACCACTGCGCCACCAGGGAAGCCCTCCTTTATCATCTTTTTCCAGGCCTTCTCCTCTTCCCCCTCCCCGTCAACAACAAGTTGGTGTTCCAAGGCTCACAGTTCTTCTCACTCCCATCATCTCCCATCATTTCACTGACATCCTAGATGCCGATGACTCACACATCTGAACCTAGTGCTTTCCTTGAGCTTCAGACTTAAACCCCGTTGCCCACTAACGCACAATCACTTTGTTATTTCTTTGTTTGGTTCTAGTTTCTCTGCCACCCCCTTAATGTTAAGGGTTTCTCAGGCCTTATTCTTGCACCCTTTTCCCTTTTCTAGCTATACTTTCCCCCTGGTTACTTCATCCATTCATGTAACTTTATAAAGACATTTCAATACTGAAAATCCAAGTTGATACCTAAAGCCCTGAGCTCTCCATTGAGGACTTGAAAACACAGTTGCCAACTTACCACCTATCCTTGGAATGTCCCACAGAGTGGTCACGCCCACATGCCCAGTACTCAGCTCATCCATCTTCCTTAGAAACTGCTCTGGCTTGTGTGCTCCGCCTCAGCGGCCCCACCACCATCCTTCCAGACCCGAACCAACCAATTGTGCAAGATGCCTCCTTTTCTATCTCGCGTCTTGCAGGAACCACCAGGTCTCTCTAATTTTACCTCCAAAATGCCACCCTTGCTTCCCTCCAGTCCCATTCTCCACCTTGCAAGCAGAGTGATGTTTCTAAAATGCAAATCTTACTGCCTCACTTTTCTGCTCAAAATTCCTCATTAACTCACCGTTCCCCTCTAGCAGTGATTTTTCAGTTTTTAGCATAAGACCTCCAATAGATAACAAATTAACAGTTGAATAATAGGGAGGGACATCCAGAGACCCTCCTGGATACCCAGCTCCCCCTTCCTTCCCCCAACCCAAAACACACATGCATGCATGCACACGCACACACAAGTGCCCAGCGGCACACACACTGTTTCCTACATTAGTTTTGTTTAGACTATAGATGCCATCTAGTCTGCCCTACCTGGATGTCCAGTATGTCCAGGAAGCACCTCTACCACAGCTCTGGCAACATCCAGCATCTACTGGATACTCTCAAATGAATGCAGCTCACTACTTTACAGGATCCATTTCAGGATCCTGTTTTGAAAGTCAAAAATCATTTAAGTGATTTTTGTGACTGCATACAATTTAGGGCCCAGGATAGCCTGTAACTTGGCACTAGCAAGGCTTGTCTTACTTGCCTCGTTAGGACTTGGAGGTTCTTAGTGCAGTTTGTACTTGGGTGTAAACAGAAAAGGGAATGCTTCTGAGCGCCCATTACATCACCCCCCAGTGCTGGCTCAGCAATCGGCTGCTGGCTAAACTGGCTAAAACCAGTTGGAGCTGAGCTGCTGGACTGTAAGACCAGACTGGTATGAACAATAGAAACGATGCCTCTTTTCAGGGTCCTGCTCACCAGAGAGGCCCAGGCCACTCTGCACCTATGGAAGGGACGATGTTGTCACTGAGCTGTGCAGCTCCAGGTTCAAACCCTAGCTCAGCCACTTAAGAGGCATGTGACCAAGATTTGATAACCACTCTGGGCCTCAGTTTCCTCATCTGTGAAATAGGTTGTCAGTAGGACAAGGACCATGTCTATCAAGTGCCAGGTGTTTACTAGTTTCTCAACCAATGGTGGTAGCTAGGGAACACCGTTCACCAGCCCTTTCCTCATTCCTACCTGGGCTCAGAAGTAGGTGCTTCTGGACTTTATGAATGAATGAACTCAGTGACTTGACTAATTAACGAGTTTGTACATCCCTGGCTCAGGCCTTCTAGGCCCCCTGTTTGTAGACACCCTCGCCCTTGAGGTCAGCTGTCCAGGCAGCCGCAGGCCCCGCAAGGGGAGGGAGTCTGCCATTTGGGGGGTAGCTCACTTGGGGTGGGAAGGATTAGGAAACCTCTGTGGCCACCACATCTAAGCACACAACCCAGAGGGATGTTTTCTGTTGCCATCCTGACTCCCAGAAGTGGCTTCTAGAGGGGTGAGTTCAAGGAGCTGGTGAGAGTGCATACCAGGTGAATGTTGGGTGTCCTTCTGGTTCTGAGAACACTTGATATTCTCAGATGTAAGATGTGACATCACCTTGGGAGCTAAAAAGAGCCCCTCACTCCGCAACAAGGACCTACTATGGAGCACAGGGAACTATATTCAATGGAAAAGAATCTGAAAAATAATATGTGTGTGTGGGACTTCCCTGGTGGCGCAGTGGTTAAGAATCCGCCTGCCAACGCAGGGGACACGGGTTCAAGCCCTGGTCCGGGAAGATCCCACATGCCGCGGAGCAACTAAGCCCATGCGCCACAACTACTGAGCCTGCGCTCTAGAGCCCGCGAGCCACAACTAATGAAGCCCGTGTGCCTAGAGCCCGTGCTCGGCAACAAGAGAAGCCACCGCACCTCAAGAAGAGTAGCCCCAGCTCGCCGCAACTAGAGAAAAGCTGCACGCAGCAACAAAGACCCAGTGCAGCCAAAAATAAATAAATAAAATTAAAAATGAAAATAAACCCACTTGCTTCCAGAGGTCAAGAAGAAAATAACATTAAAAAAAAAAAGGATATGTGTGTGTGTGTGTGTGTGTGTGTGTGTAACTGAATCACTGCTATATACCTGAAATTTTGTAAATCAACTATGCTTCAATAAAAAAATTATAATTAAAATAAAAAATAACCCCTCACTGCATTGCAGAAAGAGATCTGGAATGGGCCAGGGACAAAAAGGGCCCTGGCATCCTCTGGACATGGGGTGGGACCCCAGAGAGGAGGCAGCTGACTCAGGTAGAGTACTCAGCACATGGCCTGCCACAGGGTAAGTAGTGCTGGCCTATGTTGCTTGCTGTGTTCGGTGGAGCTTTTCTTGGAAAGAATAAAGGGGTTATGAGTAGAACTGAAGCCAGCACACAATATAACTCTGGTCATAGCACCCTACTGCCAGCGCCCTCAGTGGCCTCCCATTGTCTGAGGGTAGAGACAGTCCTTGAGCCCAGCCTGAAAGCTCCCACGGGCACCCCACTCAGCTCCCTGGCCCCTTCAGCTCACTCATGCCGGCCACATGGCCCCGTTTCAGTTCTTCGAGGGACCCCTTCCTTCCTCCGGAAGTGACCTCTGACCTTGCCTGGAGCAGTCCCAGCAGGGAGCCGCAGGGTCTGCTCACCTGGTAGAGACGTCACGGGACACGGCCCCTGGGAAGAGGAGAAGCAGTGAGAGGGGTGAGGTCTGGGCTTCCCCAATCGCTCAGTGACTCCATGGTTTCCCTGCTCCTGTGAGCCTGCACCTGGTCCTCCGTGCACCCCTGTCCCCGTTAGCGCCTGCTGGGGCTGGGGGAAGGGCAGGTGGCAGCTGGGGCGCAGCACCCTTCCCCAAAGAGGAAACGAGAGTTGCTTTTTTTAAGCCCAATTGCTGCACTGCTAGGCGTCAGCAAGAGCGACTAGGCAGCGTGCGCACACATGTCTGAGATTTAGGTTTCTCAAGGCCAGAGCTGGCGCCCCAGCTGCCCACCTTTGTGGCTTGTGCATGCCTGCTGTGCCCAGAGACCTGGCTCAGTCTGTCACTCAAGGTGGGAAGGAGCTGTGAAATGTTCACAGGGCATGGGCTAGTGTTTATGAAATGATGCCTGAAAAAATGCTTTGTAAAAATGCTTTGTAAAAAAACATTTATGTATTACAGAAGTATATTTCTGTTGCCATTGGAGACTAACAGTCTGGGAAGATTTCCCTGGGACTTACAAGTAGAGTAGGGAGAAAAGAAATGGCCTAGGGTGTCACCGTCCACATGGTAATTTGCAGAATCCACTAGATGAGTGCCTGGAATAATCCAAAGGCTTTCTGCACTTGCAAGATTGGGTAGAAAATAAGAGCATTTTCTCCAAGTGATGATAATAATTAGTATTAATAGTAATTAACAGTAATGACATGTCAATTCTCGTGCTAACCACTTTATAGGCTGGATCTCATTAATGCTCACTACACACCGTGAGAAAGGACTGTTGTTATCTTCTCCACTGCAGAGATGAAGAAACCGAAGTTCAGGACTGCTGGCTGACCTGCCCAAGGTCACACGCAGCCAGCAGTGGCAAAGCCAGGATGCAAACCGAGGCGACCTGACTCCTGAGCATGAGCTCCAAGGATGACTTTACAAGAAAGGGTTAACGGGCTTCCCTGGTGGCGCGGTAGTTGAGAGTCCCCTGCCGATGCAGGGGACGCGGGTTCGTGCCCCAGTCTGGGAAGATCCCACAAGCCGCGGAGCGGCTGGGCCCGTGAGCCATGGCCGCTGAGCCTGTGCGTCCGGAGCCTGTGGCCCACGTGCCGCAGAAAAAAAAAAAAAAAAGAAAGAAAGGGTTAACTCAGCAGCCAAGTCACAGTAGGCCGGGAGTGTCTCAACCTCCGCTGCACTTTGTTATCCGTAGGGGAGCTTTTTAACAATACCGATGGCATCAGGGGTCTCCAACCTCTGGGATCTAATGCCTGATGGTCTGAGGTGGAGCTGATATAATAATAAGAGAAATAAAGTGCACAATAAATGTAATGCGCTTGAATCAACCCCAAACCATCCCCCCCACCCCGCCCTTCCCCGGCCCATGGAAAAACTGTCTTCCATGAAACCAGTCCCTGGTGCCGAAAGAGGTTGGGGACCGCTGGATGACGTGATGAGGTCCCATCCTAGACCAACGGGAAGGGGGTGGGAGTTGGGCATGAATACTTTCCAAAAGCGTCTCGGGTTGTTCCCTGGCCAGGGCTGGTCAGGAAGGGCCCCGGAAGCTGCATGGGGGCAAGGACCTGCCCACTCGAGTCTGCTCCCCGCCCCTCCTGCCCCAGCCCCCTGCCCCACAGGGCCGCTGAGCAGAGGCCAGGGAGGCTGACTTGCTCGCCCTGACCTTGGTTTAGCTCTGGCCCTGGAGACTGCTCCGAGGGTCCCTCCCACACGCCCTCTGACTGACACAATCTACCCGCAGCCAGGCTAACTGGCACAACCCCTGGGCCCAAGGGGAAAAGGAGCAAAAAGCCGCCTTTTTTTTTTAATTGGGTCAAGAGAAAACCAGAATTAGAGAAAATGCAAGTCATGGTTAGCACTCCCATCACTTTTCGGGCCGCCGCTGTGCTCTGCATCTCCCACATGCAAGAGCTGGTTCTACAGTGTGAGGGGGTGGGAAGCAGTCCCAACAAGCTGAGAGCCTTGAACCATCGAGGGCGGTGAGGGTACCAGGCCCCGTGCGGGCCGGGTTCCTGCTTGATCTCAGCCTGGCCTGTGGACGCCCCATGAGGGAGGTGGTATCAGGGCCTCTGACAAGCAAAGAGGCTAGAGTTAAATAACAGAGGACAGAGGACACACAGGCGTGTAAGGCGAGACTGGCGCCAGCTTTGCCAAGCCCGTGGGCAGCGAGTGGCTCTGCTTGGCGGCGTCTCCAGGGCGGTGGGGAGCCACCAGGCCCCACCTGCCCCACTCACTTTTGTCCCTTCTCGCTGTCGTATGTGACTTACAACATGGGCTCAGGTGGCCCCAGGTCTGCAGATCTGGGGAGGTCGATGGTCGTCGGCCACCTGCTCTCCCCACAAGGCCACCTGAGTACTCTGGTTCGCTCTGTGTTCTTGAGAAATCAGGAGGGGACAGTTCAGTCTCCTGGGGGCTACATGGAGTGGAAAGGAGGAAGCCCCAGGGCCTGGGAGGGTGGTGTGTGGATTCTGTGGGAGTCCTCCACGTACCAGACACAGCCAGAGCTCAGCCCTCCCGCCAGACGATGCGGGAGAACTCCCGTTCCCTGTCCTGTCTGCCTTTCTGACTGGCTCTCCTGCCAGCTTTTCCACAGGCAGATGCAAACCTGTCAGGGTGGGAAACGGGGACCGGTGGGGGCCGGGGAGACCCACTGCCAGTCGTCACTTTCCTCCTCGCATGAAACGATACTCACTCATTCGGCTCACATCCTCGAGGTCTTGGGCTGAGTTGGGCACTGGGGCTGCCCGAATACACAGCCCAGGAGCTGGTAGCCTCACGGTTTCGTGGGATAAACGCACACAGTCACAAACTGTCGTGCCCCATGGTGGCTGCAGCACTAGAGCGCATACAAAACACAGCGTTAGCCCGGAGGAGCGTGTGATTAACTTTGAGGAGGGAGAAGGGCCAGGTCAGGGGTGTCCAGGAGGATAGTTTGGAAGCAGAACGTGACTCTGAGCACACAGGCGGAGTTCCACCTCCTCCCTGGAGCCCGATCTGGCCACTCCCACCTTCTCTGGTCTCCCCTACTCAGGATGCAAGCCTCACATCTTCTTGCATCGCACTGGTGCTCTCTTAATTCTGCTTTGTTCGTGATGGCTTTTTGTACATGGCCCTCTCTCTCAACTGGATTTTAAGTTCCTTCAAGTCAGGGACTGGTTCTGGTATTTTCTCTCCCCACAGAGGGCTAAGATGGTGTTGAGCTTCCTGGGATGCCTCATAAACGTTACTGAGTTAGTGACCCAAAGGCCATTGGAGGGTTTGAACCTCTGAATTCGACGGCCAGTTCTAGGCAAGGTGTGGGAACATGAATGAGGGCAAAATTAGCCCTCATTGATACCTTCCCTCAGAGAAACAGTAACCTTTACCCTGGAGGGGAGGCAGGTGGGAAAGGTAGCCAGCTTTTAAATGGTTCATGAACTGGCTTTTCGCAATGTACTTTATGACCTAAGTGTAGTCAAAGATAATGGTAAAATTAATTTCAAAGTCAAATATCGGGTTGAGGATTATGTGCTGTTTGGAGTGATTAAAACTGCTGCTCTGTTCTGTAATAACACAGAAGAGGAAGGACCAAGACAGTGTATTCTGTTCAAAGGGCAAAAAGGCCCAGAGAAGTGACATTTTCCCACTCTAGCTTCTAGTTTTAGAGGGAAAAAGAAAGGCAAGTAAATAGCTGGTAATGAAATTACCTTTTACTATTAATTTTTTCAGGGTAACAAATATACCTTATTTAAATATCGAAAGGTACTACAATGCTTATAATAAAAAGCAGGGATTCCCTGTGAGTCCTACTTTTCAGAGGAAAGCACGTTCCACTCTTTCTTTTTCTTTCTTTCTTTTTAAGGGAGGGTGTGAGGGAGCTCTGAGTGAGGGAGGGGGTGAGGGAGCTCTGGGTAAGCGCACTTTCAACTCGCTTAGACATTTTTCTGGTATTTTCCTCCATAGTTTTAAATAATATATTTCTCAATTTTTTCCCATTATAGACATGTATTAACTTCCTACTATGGAAGAGGAAAATTCATTTTTTGCATTTTACACACATGAGCACGTTCATACTCATTCTTCGGTATGGTATTTCACCTCTTTTGGATTAATGAACACTCAGAATTTATGTTGCTGTGTCCCGGTAAATATTGTTAAATATTGCTCACAGCTAAGCCTCAGAGTTTGCTATAATTACATTTCCCCTCACGTACAGTGTTTTGCTTTTCCTGGAGTTAATCACCACGTTACATTTGCTCAGATTTTTAAGTGCCTCTCACTAATTCCTCCAACTTCTTGTTAGACTCTTCTCAACATGGACAAACACATGAAGTGTAAACTCAGATCATTTATTCCTGTTATGGCGTGAATGCAGAGGTCCAGTGCCCGCCATCCTGCAGCTCCACTCTGAATGGAGAACTCTCTAGACCTACTGTACCATGTTGCCCTGGGACTTCCCTTCACCTCTCTCCTGTGTTAGACTAGATACTTCCTGGGTCACCTTTTGTTGGTTTATTCTCTTGTTTCGCTGAAGCACATCCTTTAGTAGTTTGCTGAGAAAGTTAATCTGTTGAGATTTTGCCTGTCTGAAAAACATTCAGTTTATCTTCACATTCAACTGGCCATTTGGAAGTTGTTCTCCTTCAGAATTTTGAAAGTACTGCTCCACTCTCTTCTAGTTTCCAATGGTGACAGTGAGAAATCTGAATTTCTGATCTTTTCTATTTTCCTCTAGAAGTTTTTATGATAATCTCTTTATTTTTGGTGTTCTCAAATTTTACAATAACTTATCTATTTTTTATTTGATGTTCCCAGCACTTGGTCCAAATTTTCTTCCATCAGTTCTTCAGTAATTTCCTCCTCTCCATTTTTTTGCTCTCCTTTCTTCCTGGAACTCCTGTAAGTTTGTTATTGGACTTCTTGGATTGATTCTCTTTTATCTTTTCTCTCCTGTTCATCATCTTTTTGCCTTATTCTATTTCCTGGGAGACTTCTTCAACCTTACTATTCAACTCTTCTATTGAGAGATTCATTTTTCTTATGAGCTTCTTAATCTCTTCTTTTTTTTTCTTCTTTTTTTTTTTTGGCTGCATTGCATGGCTTGCAGGATCTTAGTTCCCCAACCAGGGATGATTGAACCTGCACCCTCATGCCCTCAGACGTGTAGAGTCCTAACCACTAGACCACCAGGGGATTCCCTGAACTTCTTACTTTCTACAAGTGTTTTCTTATTCTCTGAATGTTTCTTTTTTATCCTGTTCTTATGTCATGGAAGCAAGGTCTCCTAATTCTTCAAGGATATAAACTTCAGTTTGGCTGAAGTTTTCTTCTGCTTCCTGCATTATGTCAGCTTTAGGACTTTCCGCATTTCTTTGTCTCTTTGCTTAGTTAGATCTCTGGTGATTGTGTTAGAAGCTTTTCTCAAATGTCTGAAGATGCTTGGCTTCCTCTTCATATTTAAGGATGGTGTCCTGGGTACATATTCATTACAATTCTTAAGAGCTTGGGCTCTGGAGTTAGCTAGACCTGTGTTCAAATTCTGTTCATTCTTTAGCTCTGTTGTGTTAGGCAGTTGACCTACCCTCTGTGAGCCTCATTTCCTTAGATGTTAAAATGAAGATGGAGATTATAGTAATGACCAGGGCTGGGAGCACTGAGAGATTCTCAGGTGTTGGTACTGCACTTGTGGGACTCTGAGAGTGAGCACCCCCTTAAAGCTTGTGCCCTAGGTGTCCTGCTTGCCTCATCCTAAGTCCCAGCTCTCCTACAGAGAGGTAACTCTCAGAGTTCGGCAGGATAATGCATTGTAGGAGCTTGCATCAGAGCTCGCATATGGTAAAGGCTCAGTAAATATGAGCTGTCACTGCAGATCAAGTGACATAACGTTTATTAATAGGAAACGTTTATTTAATATCCACCATGCATTTGGAGCTATGACTATGAAATCAGAGGATTAGAAAAGAGAGGGGGACAAAAGAGGGAATAATAATAGTAATAATAATGAGAAGAAGAAGAAGAAGAAGGGGGAGGAGGAGGAGAAGAAGAAGAGGAAAGAATCATGATAGGGCTTCCCTGGTGGCACAGTTGTTGAGAGTCTGCCTGCCGATGCAGGGGACACGGGTTCGTGCCCCGGTCGGGGAGGATCCCGCATGCCGCGGAGCGGCTGGGCCCGTGAGCCATGGCCGCTGAGCCTGCGCATCCGGGGCCTGTGCTCCGCAACGGGAGAGGCCACAACAATGAGAGGCCTGCGTATCACAAAAAAAAAAAAAAAGAAATAAAAAGAATCATGATAATAAAAGTAGGAAAAAACAAAGGAAAAATAATAAAAATTTAACCAAGAAAGGCTAACCCTGGGAGACAAAACTGTATAGAACAAATTTATATTGACACTGAGGCTGCAGCTGGGAAGATTTTCTGGGTGAAGAGAAACACCTTCATTGTAATGAGGAATGAGCTAATAAGAAAAATCTGGAATCTGTTTCTCTTCAGAAAAGCAGAATTGATTGATTCTCTGAGGCTGCCTGAAGGAAGAGAAACAGGCCCAAGAGAAAATGACCTTTTCCAACTGATGTCCCCTTGATTTTCACACATGCCAGTCGCTAGGGAGCTTCTCCACATTTTAATTGATCATTAGTCGTCTGGGCGGGGGCCTCAAGGTGACTTGAGTCAGGAGCAGGGCAAGTTTATCGGTCTCGGAAACAAATAAACACTGAGACTCCCTCCATCATTAAGATTATGGGAGATAAAATCTTTATGAAATAAAATCATCTCTCCCTAACTCTCTCTCTCCAAACACCAGAATGAAGTGGAAAAGTAGGAGAGATTTAGAAAAATGTAAAAGAATCCAAGGACACTGTTTTCTTCTCCAAACTCACTGCCCTCCCCAATTTAAGAGCGCTGAGTCACTGGGCTCAGTCGGACTTTCGTACCTAATGTGGTTATCAATAAACTTTTGTGTTGCCCCAGCGCTCTTCTCCCCTTTGGGCCGGGTCTGGCCTTCCTGGACAGGACCGCGGAACGGAAGCCATGGGCATCTGACAGCCAGGAAGGCTGAAGCATAGTGGAGAGACAGGGAGAACACACTGGCCACCTCCCAGACCTGTCTCGGAGGCATCCGAGGGTAGAAGGGGCAACCGCAGGACTTCCATCACCAGACACGAAGGAAACGTTTGATCAAAGAAATTGGACCTTCCTGGAATCCCATTGTTTCTTTGTGTTTTGCTGGCATTTAGGAAGTGACTGAAAAATCAGATCTGTTTAAAAGTAAAATAAAGCACTAGTGCAGGGGGTGAGGGGGTTTGCTCTGCCCCTGAAGCCTTCACTGAGGGGCTCAGGCTTCCTGGGCGGAGCTGGAGCTGCTGCAGAGGCGTGGCTCTGCCTCATATGAGTGGCCCGAGCGCAACAGGACTGGTGTCCTTCTAAGAAGAGGAAGGGACTCCCAGGATGGGCGCACACAGAGGAAAGGCCGTGTGAGGATGCAGGGAGAAGGCGGCCACCTGCAAGACAAGGAGGGAGGCCTCAGGAGAAACCAACCCCGCCGACGCCCTGATCTTGGACTCCAGAACTGTGAGCAAATACATGTCTGTTACGCCACCCAGTCTGTGATATTTTGCTATGGCAGCTCTAGTAAATGAATAAAGATATGATTACAGGAGTCTCCTAAAATTCTCTTCCAATTTCACTATTTCCTGAGTGAAATCAGAAGCAGTGTCACCTCCTGGGAGTGAGGATGGAGACGTTGGAGCTTGGAGGACAGAAGAGAAAAGCCGTCATCCAGGAGCGGGGGAGAATGGAGGGACCAGGGAACACGGTTGGGTTCAGGAAGCACTGAGGGCTCACTTAGATTTAAAATAACACCGATCCGCCTGCTTATCATCTGTCTCCTCGTCCGTGTCCAACTGTGAGGATGGACAGCTGAGGTGGGAGGTGGGACAGGGGCGGAGTTGACGAAAGGTTGAATTCCACCAGGGCTGCAGTTTTGTGAGGACCACAAAGCAAGAGGAGGGTAGGGGAGTCGATGTGTGTGAGGGATTGTGGAGGCTATTATGTGTACACGGGAGCTTTTATCATGAGTGGCAGTGGAATTTCAGCTGGATAAGGAGGAAATAGAGAAGATGAGGGCAGCGAGGGACCCATCAAAGGTGGTAGGATCAGTGATTTGACGTCCTGATCCGGTTGAGGCGTGGTGGGAATTGGGGTTCTGGAAGTAATGAGCAGGGCTGAGAAGGTAGCACGTGGTTGAAGAAGAGGCGACAGAGGCTTTCCAGGCAGTTCTTAATAATGGGAAGGTCTAGCATTCGTGAAGGAGAGCGAGGAAGGAACAAAAGGACAGGATGTTAACAGAACCAACACTGTTACTTCCCTGGCGGTCCGGTGGTTAAGACTCCGTGCTTCCACTGCAGGGGGCATGGGTTTGATCCCTGATTGGTGAACTAAGATCCCGCAAGCCATGTGATGCGGCCCTAAAAAGGAGTTTGTTAGGACCAAATGAAGAAATATGATCTTTGCTGAATTTTTATTTTGCTTCGAGGAAAAAACCCAATTTTTTAGCTCTTTAAGAATTCTCATCAAAGTTCCAGAAGCTCTATTAAAAGAGCCAAGGGGGGGACTTCCCTGGTGCAGTGCAGCCAAAAAAACCCCCCAACTCTGTGGATGCTGAAATCACCAAGAATTGTAATCGAGGAAGTTGAGAGGGTGGCAGAGAGGCAGGGGCTCAATCTCAAAGAAACGAGGGGAATGACCCTGGCTGCACTTAGTGAGGTCCAAGGACATGAGCTTCAAGCCCGCGGGGTCTAAGGTCAACAGGTCTTGTAGGTGACCCTGATGGATATAGCCCAGGGGTCAGAAAGCTCAGTGGTGACAGGCCAGAGTCACACAGCTGCCCCCCAAACTTGCTGTGGCCCCAGATATGGACACATTCCTCACTCATCCAGCCCTTTTCTGAGCTACCCCTTCACCAGCACCTCCTGAGGGCCCAGGATGTGCCCTGCACAGGGCTGGACACTCCGGGGGGCGGAGGTCAGAGGTGAAGATGGAGACTGGCACCAGCGGAGGGTGGAAGATCCTGAGACCACACTGCTCAGCTCCTCCCTGCCCAGGAGCACACCCCGCCCCAGAGGGCAAAGCAGAAGTAGATCCCTGCCCCACCTTACACACACGCAGACACACACGCAGACACACACACGCACATAAAATGCATTCGATCCGTCTAAAAAGAGAAGTCTATTTAGCTGTTGTGCTTGAAATTATACTCTCTGGTTTTCAGGAAGATACAATTAAGGCTGATTCTCTCCCCCACGGTAGGGTTTTGATCCTGTGAGTGTGTCGTGCTCTTCACTCAAACATCCAACAAAAGCTTCATTTGAAAAACAAAAAGCCTGTCAGCGTGCTGACAAGTTACAACCATGAGTCAGGCAGGTGAGAAGGCAAACCTACTCCCTTCTCCCCGTCACCTTCCGGACCACCATGCTGGGATTCTCGGAAGCTCTCAGAAACAGTTCAGGCCGCCGGTCCAGCTTCCAGAAGTGACCAGTTCAGAGGAGAAGAAGTACATCTGAGCCAGAAAAGCGCAAGACCGCCTCCCCCTTCCCTTGACGTCCTCTGCTCGGCACCTTTCCTGCCATCCAGAGACCTTGGCAGGAGCCTTCCTGCCATCCTGTTCTGATCCACTCACACATACACACTCACATACACACTCACCGAACACACATACAACACACAGACACACACCGCACACACACCACACAGACCACACACACTTCACACACCACACACACACCACACACACACCACACACACACACACACCATACACACACACACCACACACACACACCACACACACACCACACACACACACCACACACACAGCATACACACACACCACACACACACCACACACACACACCACACACACACACACACACCACACACACACACCACACACACACCACACACACACCACACACACCACACACCACACACCCACACACACCACACACACCCACACACACACCACACACCCACACCATACACACACACACCACACACACACACCATACCCACACCACACACCCACACACACCACACACCCACACACACCACACACCACACACATACCACACACCACACACACACCACACACACCCACACCCACACCACACACACACATCACACACCATACACACACACACCACACACACCCACAACACACCCACACCACACACACCACACACACCACACACACCACACACACACGCACACCACACACACACCACACACCACACACACACCACACACACCACACACACACACACCATACACACACCCCACACACACCCCACACACACATGCACACACACACACACCACACACACCCACACACACAGCACACACACACACGCTGTGCGCGTCCCTTCTCCTAGCTGGACTCCTGACACGAGGCACCTGGCCAGCTTGGTGTTGACCCCTCCGTCCCTAACTGCAGAATGAGGCGCTGAGGCACAGCTGGGCTCTGTGACCCGCGGGGCAAGGCGGGCCCTCCAGAGCCGAGGCCTTGTGGCCTGAGGCAGCCTGTGTGCCGGCGCCCGGCGCCCTCGGGGGTGGCGGCTGCATGAACAGTGGTCAGCCGCCCATCAAAGGACTTCCCCAGTTCCAGAACTTCAGAAGAATCTCCACTGGATGCTGCCCTCGGATTTAGCCAGCGTTATCTGTGAGCGGGAGCAGAGGGCCTGTCATCACACTCCTCCCCGTGGCTATCGACTTGCCGTGCATTTTGGAGGAGGTCGTCTCAGGCACAGCAGCCTCTGTTTCAGCAAGATGGCCCCTGCAAGCCAGCGACAGGCCCCCAGAAGCCCCGAGAGGCGCTGGCCATGTCCCACCATTTTAGGCCCTGGTAAGGATGGAAAGGTGAGGGCAGAAGCAAGGTAGTTTGAAGGCAGGATTTTGAGGCATCGGTGACGGAGCTGATGTGGGAGCCACGAAGAGAAAGAGTCCAAGTTGGCGGTGATAGAATAAGAGCCCCACCTTTCCTCGCTCAGGGCTGCTGTGGGACGTGGTGAGAGACAGGCTGCGAGGAAGCTTTCTTACCACACTGGGCCCAGGGACAGAGTCAAGCTGAAGTCAATTAAGGATTTGCCACCCTCCTTGTTTTTAGGGAAGGCCCCCCTTGCCTCCCCACTGCCCCATGCAATCCGTCGAGCCAGAAAGTGGAGAGCAATTCTAGGCCCGTCCACCCCTCCCCACCCCATGTCCCATCCACATTCGAGCAGTACCCTCTTCTCCATCCCCGTTGACCCCAAGTGCGTTCGGCTCCTTCCAGCAAGAACTTCCTAGCTGGCTCTCTCTGATCCGTCTTTACTGTTACCACCAGAGAGAACTCTCTACAAAGCAAACCACGGCACGCCGTTCTTAGGCTTAAACCCTCTGGGGCATCTCCATCCAGTACTATCTGTCACGCCTTGGAGCTCACTTCTCTCCTCCTGGGAATGCTCTTGCCTCTTCTTGTCATCTGAAAATGGCCAGTCGTCTTTACAGATGCTGGCAGTATTTCAGGGGTAAAGGATGGAGCAGGAAGTCTAAACTCCAGACTCACAGTCGTGTCTCCTGTGCAACATCTCAATTCAGATGACTCTTGGGCACTGCAGACTTGACGTTGTCCAAAGCTAGATCCTACACCCTATCCCAAGGCTGCCTCTCCTCCAGGTAAATAGCACTGCCGTCCAGGAATTCGAGCAAGAAACCTGGTTAGGGGTCCCTCATTCCTCATTTCTGTCTTCACACCCCTATATCCGGTCCAGCTCTCTTATCTCACATTTGCCCACCTCTCCCCATCTCTGCTGGCCCTGCCATCATCCGAACCAGCATTTCTAGCCCGGCACCAAGGCAGCTTCTGAACTGTTCCCGCTGCTTCCGCTTGCCCCCATGCTCACCTGTCACCCATATACCAACCAAAGATCGTTTTCTTTCTTTACAGTTTTAATTTAATGTCTCTTTCGAGAGGTCTCCGTATTTATATGGATCAAAATTCAAATGGGGATGTGGATATAGTATCCAAATTGTATAAAGATGTCTAACAACAAAAAGACAAACAACCTTTTTAAAAACTGGGCAAAGAACTTGAATCAACATTTCTCCAAAGAGGATAAACAAATGATCAATAAGCACATGAAAACATACTCATTGTCACTAAACATCAGGGAAATACAAATCAAAATGACAATGAGATACCACCTCCCACCCGGGAGGAGGGTACTATTAAAAAAAAAAAAAAAAAGGAAAATAACAAGTGTTGGCGAGGACGTAAAAAAATTGGACCACTTGTGTGCTGTTAATGGGGATGTAAAATGGTGTAGCCACTGTGAAAATGATTCAGCATTTCCTCAAAAAGTGAACCATGAAATTATCATAAGACCCAGCAATTCTACTCCTAGGTATGTACCTAAAAGAACTAAAAATTCAACTCAAGCAAATACATGCACATGCATGTTTATAGCAGCACTAATCACAATAGCCAAAAGGTGGAAACAACCCGTGTCCATCAACAGGTGATGATAAACAAAATTGTGGCATATACATATGACGGAATATTATTCCGCTGTAGAAAGGAGTCAAGCAGTGACACATGGTACAACGGACCTCAAAGACATTATCCTAAATGAAAGAAGCCAGACATCAAGGGTCCTGTATTGTGTGATTCCATTTACATGAGATATCCAGAATAGGTAAATCTGCAGAGATGGGAAGCAGACTGGTGGTTGTCAGGGGCTGAGGGGGGAGCAGTGAGGATAGAGGGGGAAGGAGGAAGAGGGAGCAACTGATGAACAGGTAAAGGGTTTCCCTTCCGGGTGCTGAAACATTCTGGAACTAGATAGAGGTGGTGGTTGCATGACATTGTCAATACACTACATGACACTGAATTAAAAGTTAAAAAAAAAAAAGAGAAAATTCAAATGATGCAAAAGACTGTGTGGGGAAAATCTGCCTCCGACCCCTATGCTCTGGGCCTTAGTTTCTTCTCCCCAGCGGTAACCTGTGTTGCACGGTTTCTTACCCTCTTTCTTGAATATTCCAAGCATAAACATCCGTGGCAGCCATCTTCCAGGGAGTACGACTGTGAGGGTGTCGGCAGTCCATAGCCTCGGGATGCTGCCCCTGCGGGTACCCCACAGTGCTCAGGCCCGGTCAGTGATGGAGCCGGCAGCGCTCCTGCCTGACACAAGCCTCCTGTAACTTGGTCTTTGCTCTGTGGCTATGACCCCTCAGAGCTGCACCTCCTTCCTTCCCCTTATTTTTTCACTGGCGTCAGACCGACATTGGGATCTGAAAGCTCTTCCCACCTCACTCTTGCTCGGTTTCCCCTTTATCCTCTAAACATTGTTTCCCCCAACAAATCTTCCGCGCTTCTAATTCCATTCTGGTGTCTGCTTCCTGGAGGACCCAAACTCACAGACACACATCCTTTTCTTACACAAATAACATGTGTGTACACTATACACACGGCCCTGAAACTTGCTTTTAATCATTGGCTATATATACATCTCAGAGGCTGAGCCATGTCAGGACATGCCCGCCGCTGCCCAACAGTGTAGTGTGTGGGCGACCAACGTTTACTCATCCAAGCCCTTATTTGTCGAGATCATTGGATGTAGTCACTTACTGATATGCAGACTCTTCCAGTCTTTTACAATCATACCCAATGCTGCAATGAATAACCTAGCATACATCGATTTTGAAATATACATGTGGAGAATAAATTCATGGAAATAAAGCCCCTGGGTAAAACTTGTGTGTTTTTGATTCTGATAAATATTGCCAAATCACCCCTCTTAGGGTTTATACCAATTTATAACTCCTCCAGCCATGTGAGAGTCTGTCTGTTTCTCACACCTTTGCCAACACCATGTTTTCAAACTTTATTCTTTGCCAATCTGATGGGCAAAGAGAATGATTTTTTTTTTTTTAAACAAACAATCAAATCGGGTCACTCTCTTGCTTAGAACTCCTCAGTGACTTTGCGTAGTATCTGTGTGAAATCTGGCCTCCCCATCCCGGCCCACAGAGCCCTGTGTGATCTGACCCACATCCCGCTCTCCAGCCTCATCTCTCACCTCCACCACTGCACATCTGCTTCTTCTGGGTTCCTTAAACACACCGAGTTCATCACCAGCTCAGGGCCTTTGCACAAGCCGTTCCTGCCACCTAGAGCACCCTGGCCTGAATCCTTCAGGTCTCAGTTTAATTGTTACCTCATCAGAGAGGGCGCCTTGACCACCTTTAAAAGTTGATATCCTTATTATTACACACGCTTTCCTTCATACCATTTATCACAACCAGAAATTACTTGTGTGTTTACTGTTCTTCCCCACTATATTTTATTTTTTAATTTTATTTATTATTTTGGGCTGCATTGGATCCTCGTTGCTGCCCGCGGGCTTTCTCTAGTTGCAGCGAGCGGGGGCTGCTCTTCGTTGTGGTGGGCGGGCTTCTCATTGCGGTGGCTTCTCCTGTTGCAGAGCACAGGCTCTAGGCACTTGGGCTTCAGTAGTTGTGGCTCGTGGGCTCTAGAGCACAGGCTCAGTAGTTGCGGTGCATGGGCTTAATTGCTCTGCGGCATGTGGGATCTTCCCAGACCAGGGCTCGAACCCGCGTCCCCTGCATTGGCAGGTGGATTCTTAACCACTGTGCCACTAGGGAAGCCCTTCCCCCACTAGATTTTAAGTGTCTCAGTGCCTGGCTCACGTTGGGTGCTTACTAAGAACATGCTGAAAGAATGTATGAATAAATAATTAACTAAACACCTCTCCCTGGACTCCAATGACATCAGGCTTTCCCCATATTCTTTCACATCCCATTGTCTGGCATAAATATTTTGTGCTTCCAAAGCTGGAAGGCTCCTCATCCCCCAGGTGGCTGCGTTTCCCAGGTGTTTTCAGCCAGCTAATATCTTTCTTTGGGATCCTTCTGAAGGCAGAATGTGACTCATACCTCCATCACAGCTGTCACAGGTGTGTCCACAGAAGCAGATTAGAAGCCCCACCAAAGGCTTCTGGGAGTTGCCAAAGCAGATCTCTGGCTGCAGATTGCTATCTCAGTAAAAGAGTCAGATCCCCAGGTTTGTCTGGCTTAATGAGATTTTTTCAAATGAATTCACTGCAGTGTATGGTCTTAAACCAAGAGACAAAACAAGATGCAAACTTAGGAAATCTAAGGTGACACTTCACATGGGAAACGAAAAGCATGTGAGTTCACGGAACCCTTTTTTTATGGGTTAGGTTTTGTCCCTCCCACCACCAGAAATTCATATGTTGAACCCCCTGTACCTCAGAACGTGACTGTATTTGGAAACAGTCCTCGCAGAAGTTAAGTTAAAATGAAGTTATACTGACATAGGGTGGGCCCCAATCCAATATGACTGGGGTCCTTATAAAAAGAGGGAATTTGGACACAGACATACATAGGGAGAATGCCATGTGATGATGAAGTGAGGGGAATGCAAAAGATGGCCAGCAAGCCACCAGAAGCTGGAGGAGAACATGGCCCTCAGAAGGAATCAACCCTGCCGACACCTTGATCATGAACCTCTAGCCTTCAGAACAGTGAGACCATCAATTCTGTTAAGTCACTTAGTGTGTGATCCTTTGTTACGGCAGCCCTGGCAAACTGCTACAACCAGCACTCCTGTTACGCTGACTTGAATGGCTGGATTCTACATGCCAACTTGAATGCGCGCATTTCACCTTCTTAATAAGCCCAGCCACAGCTCCTTCCTTGTTTGAGGAGTAGAAAGAACACGAGGCTTGGGGCAGGAGGGCCTGGGGTGTCGTCCTGGCACACACACCCCTCTTTGGCTCCAGTAGGCGGTCAGATGAGAGGGTGGGCCTGGAAGATCTGTCGGTTCCCTCCCAGATCAATGTTCTATGGGTCTGTCATTCCTCCACAGTTTCCCCCTACAGCCATGGTTACTACCAAACAGTCTCTGCAAGACTTAGGGAGGCTGGGGTCAGAAAGGTCTCGACCAGCAACCCAGATGGCAGACCTAGGGCAGCAGAGACGTTGCGGTTGGACCTGCTAACTATACCCTGTGTGCTTTCCCTTTCTGTCCTTTCCCACTGACAGAGCTGCCCCGGCTTTTCCATTTGGATGTGTGCGATTCCGTTTTAAATAATCTCAAGGTGCCTCTGTCTCCCTGGAGATCTCACCTGGGGACGTTATTCTTAGGAGTCATTTGGGGAAATGTGAAGGCATTTTTAGTATCACTGTGGTATGCGGGGAGGGGTATCAGATTTGTGGGCAAGGGCTATGGGTGCTAAAGGTCCTACAGTGTGTAGGGAAGTTCTGAAAAATAAAAATTTCTCCCATCCAAATTCTAATAATGTCTCTGCTGGGAAGCACTTATAGGTGGTGTGGAGGAAACAATGTAGACCTTGGTGTCCAGATGATGTTCCAGTTACCGATTGCCATGTAACAAAATCACTCCCCAAATGTAATCATTTCAGACTCTACTCTCATTATTCTCTCTCACCGTTCTGTGGGCTGACATCTTAGGCGGATAGGTCCACCTGGGGCTTCTCGTGTGCTCGCAGTCAGGTAGTGACTGGAGCTGGAGTCAGCTGAAGGTTTACCTGAGCTGGATGTCCAGCATGGCAGCTCACGCACATGGGCAGCACGTGATGCCCGTTAGGCCAAGATGTTGACAAAAGTGCCTGTGTGACTTCTACATGTGGTTTAGGCTTCTCCCAGGATGGAAGCTGCTTTTCAGAGGGAGTGTTCCAGAAGGAACATTTCACAAGACCAGAGCAAAAGCTGCAAGTCTTCTTATGACCTGAGAAGTCACCCAGCATCGCTCACACTGTTTTATGTTGGTCAGAGCTGTCATAAGACCTTCCCAGATTCAACAAAGTGGAGGAACAGACTCCATCTTTTTTTTTTTTTTTTTTTATCTTTTGCGGTACGCGGGCCTCTCACTGTTGTGGCCTCTCCCGTTGCGGAGCACAGGCTCCGGACACGCAGGCTCAGCGGCCATGGCTTACGGGCCCAGCCGCTCCGCGGCATGTGGGATCCTCCCGGACCGGGGCACGAACCTGCGTCCCCTGCATCGGCAGGTGGACTCTCAACCACTGCACCACCAGGGAAGCCCAGACTCCATCTTTTGATGGAGGCGTGGAAGAAGGAGCATGAGGGATTAATCCATCATAGAAAATAAAATCTACCACGGAGGACTTGGCTTTAGGTCCTGCCTCTACCACTCGCATATCAAAGACTCCCATTAAATCCTGACTCTCTCTGAGTTTTGGTGTTTTCCTTTAAAACAGGGAGTAACATGGTGCCTACCTTGCTAGGGTGCCTTGAAAACCTATTACAACCATTGCTAGTTGTTACTGTCGGTGTTTTCCTATTAGCGGGAATGGCAGTCCCAATTCCAGAATTCTCCTAATGCTGTGCACGTGTCTGCCACTTTGACTGCTGGCTTTGTGGCTGAAGGATTTGAAAAGCACCCTCGGTTTATGTTGGGGGAGGTAAGGTCAGCATCTGACCAATGCAGGTCCAGTCTTACGTCCCTCATTGGATTTTAATTAATTTTTGTTTGTATTTAATCAAAATATAACATCTGTAAGAGTCCCTTGACCTCTTTCCTCCCTTATCTTCCTTCTGTTCCCCAGAGGCAACCACCTGCAACATTCATAGCTGCTGCTTCTTTTTCTTCTTCTTCCCCTCCTTCTTTTTTCATATTTACATTCATATTTTTAGATAATAGGCATATACAGTTCTCTCTTGAGTCACTTGCTTTAAATATTTTCCACTATACAGTAAGTGAATATTTTAGATCACTCCTCTCCCTCTTCCTGTGCTTTGTATCCTTCCAATACAATCGTTTATCAATTTTGGGTCAGATCCACACGGAGTGTTTTCATTATTATGATTATACACAATAAACATTGTTCACTTCTGAGCCAGGCAGTGAATCGAGATTACATTTCTTTTTCTCAACCTTTTCTTCTTCCTGGGGTTGATTGTTCCTTCCAATTTTGCATTTGCTTTGTTTTCTGCAAACATCTAAGTCTTTCCATATTTCCGACAACTCTGCAAACCAATTTATTCAGTGTTTTGTTTTGTTTTTGTCTTTTAACATCTCAAACCTGTTGATTATCAGAACTTCCTGGGGAAGTTCTTCCTGGAGTCCTCAATGCTCTGCTCTAACCTCGACCAGTTGGTTCCTAGGCCTACCTCATAGCTGTCCTCCTGGGACTGCCCTTCATCAGTATCTTGGAAATTCCCTTTTCCCCTGTCCGTCATAGGATCACAAGGCTTCCTCTTTCTTAGTTACTCCCTCACCATGGTGGAGCATCTTCCAGTGGTTTCCCAAGAATGAATACAATTGATGTCAATATTTTTTGTATTTTCCATGTTTGAAAATATCTTTATTTTACCCTCATACTTATTTGATAGTGTGGCTAGGAATAGAAATTTAGGCTAAAAATAATTTTCTTTTGGGATAGTGAAAGCATTTTTCCAACGTCTTCTAACTTCCAATGTTGCTATTGAGAAGTCCAATGCCATTCTGATTCTTGATGCTTTATATATAAACTTTTTAGTTTTCTCTTTAAAAACTCTAAAGATCTCCTTTTTTCCCGTAGAGTTCTATAGTGTCACAATGGTGTATCTTGGTCTGGGTCCATTTTCAACTCTCGTGCTGGGCATTTTCATCAAGAATTGTGTCCTTTGGTTCTAGGGCATCTTCATATTATTTCTTTGATAATTTCCTTACCGTAATTTTCCTCTGTTATTTCTGAAACTACTTATCGGATATTGAACCTCCTGAATCACTCCTCTAATTTTCTTATCCTTTTTTCTCCTATTGTCTTTCTGTCTGTTTCTGCTTTCAGGGAAATCTCCTTAACTGTATCTTCCAACACTTACAGAATTTTTGAAATTTTTTGTTCATATTTCCAGGAGCTCTTTTTTGCTCTACTCGTTTCTTTTTCATCACATCCTATGGACACAGTGTCTTCCCTTATGCCTCTAACGATATCAAATACATGCAGTTTCTGCTGCTCACTCTTTGTTTCTGCTTCCTTCAGAGATCCTGTTGTTTTCATGCTTGATTATGTTATTCTCTGTCGTGTTGGATGCTTTCCTCACCTGTGATCCTTGACTGCCGCTCAAGAATGAAGCCCTGAAGAGCTGACTGGAAGTTCTGTGGACACGGATGGGATTTGTTCTAGGAAGATCAGGTAGACAATGGGCTTTTTCACCAGAAGCCTCCACATGTCAATATGTGTAGGTCTTTTTCCTGGAGTGGGTCCGTTTCTGCAGAAAAGAATCTTTCAATCTCCTGCCCTGGTGTTCTGAGGCGAGGTGGGGGAGGGGAGGGGAGGGGGGTTACTTAAAGTACACCTCAGCCTCCCTCGGTATCTGATGCCACAAAGTCTCTCTGGTTCAGTTTTTCTAGAAAATAAACCTCCTGGGAATTCCCTGGCTGTCCAGTGGTGAGGACTCTGCACTTCCACTGCAGGGGGCATGGGTTCGATCCCTGGTCGGGGAAGCAAGATCCCACAGGTCGCACAGCGTGGCCAAAAATCTAATAATAATAATAAAGAAAAATAAACCTCCTCTCTCCTGCAAAAGGTAAAGTTGGCGCTGGGACCTGCAGAAGTCTATGTGCCTCTTACAAATACTTCTAAAGAATCCCTCTGTCTTCAGGCCCTACATCATTCCCTTCCACAGCACCTGGTGCCCCAATTCTTGAGGCTCGCCAAGGTTCTACGGGCCACAGCCTCCTCTCTGGTATATGCCACCCCTGTCCCCAGGCACTCAGTGTGGACTTTCCTTCTCCCTGCTGATTTCTTCACCTTTCCACTGTCTTCATGTACTGTGGTTCAGGGTTACATATGTCTCCAACGTCTAAGAGACTTCTGAGGAGGGGGTGGAAAATGCTCTACCCACCATCTTAAAACTCACGGTCCTGGCAGCCTTTAAGCTAACGTTGGCCTTTTGTGTTAGCTTCAACTCAACCAATACAAGTGGACCATCTCAAATGGCTCAGAACACTGTCATGATAACAGCAACAACAACAATAACCATTTTTAGCACCTACTATGTGCCAAACATTTTGCATAAATTATCTTTAATCCTCACCACAACCTACAAGGTAGGTATTATTACCCCCATTTTACAGATGAGGAAACTGAGACCCAGCAAGTTTCAATAACTTGTGCCAGTTCAACCATTTGATAAGTGGCAGGGTCAGGATTTGAATTCAGATCTGTCTGGCTTCAAATAGCCTCTAACCACCAATGCCTTATAAATCTACCTCAGGTCACACAGTGGGTGGGCCTTAAATCTCCGGTAATCAGTCATGTCCAGCAATCTCTTATGCATCAGTGCTTAAAAGGGAAACTATGGGGCTTCCCTGGTGGTGCAGTGGTTGAGGGTCTGCCTGCCGATGCGGGGGACACGGGTTCGTGCCCCGGTCTGGGAAGATCACGCATGCCGTGGAGCGGCTGGGCCCATGAGCCGTGGCCGCTGGGCCTGCGCGTCCGGAGCCTGTGCTCCGCGGCGGGAGGGGTCACAGCAGTGAGAGGCCCATGTGCTGCAAAAATAATAAAATAAAATAAAATAAAATAAAATAAAATAAAATACCCCAGAGAATTTCACTAGGGTAATTTAAAAAAAAAAAAAAAGGGGAAGCTATGGTGCATCTGTGCATGGTGCAAATAAGCCTCCTTGGTATATATGTTCTTGGTATATATGTCCTTGGTATATATGTTCTATTCAGCCATTCTCATCTTGTGTTTGTTTGAGGTGAGCCCTCCAGGTGAGCGGCTAGGCCTCGCATCTCCAGTGTGCAACCACGAGCCAGTTTTAAAAGAACCCAGCTCAATAGGAAGACTAATGAGCCCGGCACCCTCCCCCTGCTCTGACTCCTGCTGGTTGTGGGGCTGCAAGCTGGAGCAAGCGTAGCCATGGTGATGGTGGCAGGCGGCCAGCTGGGGCGGGGCGGGGCGGAGAGGGAGGGGTAAACTGCAGGGGATGGGACCAGAGGATTTCTCTGAGGAGGCTCCTGGGGGAAGGGGCTGCTCCCTGCCCCCTGCAGCCTCGCAAGCTGGCCACCTGCCAAGCACCCACCTGCCTTTCCAGCTTCCTCAGCACCCGCGTTCGCACGTCTTCCCCTGACTCACCAGGCAGGTGGCTGACTCACGGCACCTGTGGTGTAACCAGGGCGGAGGCGGCATGTGGAAGCCTCTGCTGGTATGCTCAGCCGCTCCAGGAGGGGGTGTGTGTGCAGGATCTGGGGAAGGCAGATCTGGGGGCCTGAGCTCCGCGAGGACAGGACTGAGAAGGTGATGCTGAGGGCCCACTCTCCGACCATCTGTCCCTGCCCTGCCTCCACTGCTTCCTGGTTCACTTTGCTGCTTAGCCGCTGCTCCCGGGAATGTCCCTACCCATTGGCAGTGCTTGACAGGGAGGGCGGAGAGCCTTTGGGCCCGTGGCTCTCACTGAACTGGGCGCCTGCTTATACAGCCAGTGTTCCCTGAATGTCACTGCCTGCTCCCATCTCTTTGAAGGCTTCCCTAGGCTCCAGGCATAAAGACTCTGAAAGTGTCTCGTGCTCTACACTGGTCTTCCCCTCCAGGCCCACCTCCTTCCTGGGTCCCCTCCCGCTCTGCCCTGGGCCACACTGGCCACCTTTCCATTCTCTGCCGTTTTCCCATCAGGCCCTTGCATAAGCCCTTCCCTCCTCCTGGGATGCCCCCACTCCCTCTCACCTTTTGCCCCTGCAGATATCAACTCAAACATCACTTCCTCCAGAACGCCTGTCTTGGCCTCTCAGACCAGTCATTTCACCCTGAGGCCCCCCAAACCTCTTCTTTGCAACATTCCTTACAGCTGCCATGTCTGGGTGTCCGTCTCTCTCCCCCAGTGGGACTGGGAAGCCCAGAGGACCCCTGCTCCCACTGGATGCCCTGTACCTTGTACAGTGCTTGGCAGATGGTCCCCACTCAACAGTAAGGAAGGAACAGAGGGAGGGAGGGAGAAACCCATCCATTAGTTCTGACTGGGGATGTAGGTGGGTGACGCAGCTCGCTGCCCTGAGCCTGCCCCAGCTGGGACGCAGAAGCCACTGTGACATTTCTCCTGAGCTGCTGTTCCACATCCGACCTTGATGATGATGAAAATATGAGGAGTATTAAGGGCTTTGGGCTCTTTAACCAAACCATCATTTGTCTTACTCTCAAAAATATTTCTTGAAGGTGGGAGCATCTAATACTTCTAGTTCGAAAGGAAGTGTTCCTTGAGTACCCTGCATCCGGCAAGAATGGGGATGGGGTACCCGCCATCTGGCTTACATTTCAGAGCATTTGCTCTCTTTCTTACACTCACCAGCCCCACTTCCCTTGTCCCCCCAGCTGTCTGGGGATCATGTGCCCCTAAAGGCCAGCGACAGGGAAGAGGCTTGTGGGAAGAGCAGGGACAAAATTCTAGAGTCCAGCTCCCCTAAATGCGGGTGGCTGAGCTCCCAGCAGTGGGGGAGACGGAGAAGAGGGGAAGTTTAAGATGTCCTTCCCTGAAGAGGGTGGAGAAGCTGTTTCCTGCTCAGCCCTGCAATTCCAGCCGGGTGCTCGCAAAGGGCTCTGGGGAGTGAGTCACCTCTGATAAACCCAGGCAGGAGGGATTTTGATAAGATAGAAGGAAGGGTGTTTACCCAGGGCCCTTCAATTCCGGGCGGGTCCGCTGGTGTCGAGGCCAAAGAACATCCTCTGGAAAAGTAAAGGAAGTCATGTTGGAACCAGAGGGAAGGCAGACTAACAGACTGCCTCCGACTTCCATTTTCTTGAGCTTATTTTTAAAGGGCCCTGAGACCGTCCTCCTAGAGAAAAACGTCTTGACGCACAATGCAAATCAAAGGCGTTCTCCGGCTGTGTGACGTTGAGCAAGTCATTTTACTTCTCTGCTTGAGAAACTGCCTTGAAGCTGGCTCAGATGATTTATTGAGTTGAGGTCCCTTTCACTCTAATAAATATTTATGGAAGTCATTAATGTCTCCTCTGTCATGAACTTGAGTTTGAGTTTTGATTCTAGCATTTGCTGATTTTCTGCCTCTGTAAAACGAAACCTATTCAAAAGGTCGTTGTGTGGGCCTCCAGCCTGGTGCCCCGTTCCCGGAAGGAGGGAGCTGGCTAGATGTCCGTCACTGCCCACCCTGTCCCTCATCTCCCAACGCGTGTGGGATGGCTGTCGTGGGTATTTAGAGACCAGTACATTACCCTTCTGAAAGGAAGCTCTGGGCTTGTTAGGAATGATCTGTGAGGCCAAGGACTTCGCTCCTTTACCCTTGCAGGTGCTGGGCCTGGAGTGTTCAGCCTCTGAGCCAGAGAGTGCTTCCAGGTGAAACCCTGTTTCAGATAAACCAGTACTGCTTCAAGGAGAGGCAGTGGGACTAGGGAACCGGTGTGAGAGGAGGAAAAGGGAGGTGGTGGTGCCCTGCTCACAGGCCAGCCCTAGTGACAATCACAAAGTCCCATAAAACCACAGTCAAGACTAAAAAGATTCCTAGGAGGGACCTGCTCCAGTCTCCTGCTTTAATATACGAGGAAACATATTCAGAGGTGAGGTGAACCGCCCCGGATCCTCCAGAGAGCAGCTGAAGCTGGGACAAGAGCCCAGTTCTTCTGCCCCCAGGGAGAGGTTGCCTTTATTTATTTATTTATTTATGGCCACGTTGCGTGGCATGCGGGATCTTAGTTCCCTGACCGGGGATCGAACCTTCGCCCCTGCAATGGAAGCATGCAGTCTTAACCACTGGGCCTCCAGGGAAGTTCCAAGAGGTTGCCTTTAGACCCCAGTTCATCCATTGTGAATTCTTTCTGAATCTTAGGACACTGCTCATTCCCACCAAGGGTTAACAGGGAGCTGAGGTATAAAGTCCAGTCGGTTGGAGCTAACTTTGTGAGCAGTCGTTTCATTTGAGCTTATGGGCTCACACACACACACACACACACACACACACACACACACTACAGCAAAATGTAATATCTAGTCAACAGTGAAGAATGTCTTCTCAATCATGAAAGGCTGTTTCTAACTCATAAGGTTTGATTACTTTACTTGTTTGTTTGTTTGTTTGCGGTACGCGGGCCTCTCATTGCTGTGGCCTCTCCCGTTGTGGAGCACAGGCTCCGGATGTGCAGGCCCAGCGGCCACGGCCCGTGGGCCCAGCCGCTCCGCGGCACTTGGGATCCTCCCGGACCGGGTCACGAACCCACATCCCCTGCATCGGCAGGCGGACTCTCAACCACTGCGCCACCAGGGAAGCCCTACTTGTTTGTCTTTAATATTAGCCAAAGATAACCATTCACTCATAGACCTCATGAGACTCCGCCAATGTGTCAAAGGTCTCATTGAGTTGCCCGTAGATGCTGTGATCAGAAGGAATACCGTGGTCACTCAGGAGCATGTGGCGACCCACACATCTGCACCCCTGCATCTCTGCAAAGGCCCAGAGAGGGACTGTCTCTGTGACACACGAGCAGAGGCAAGTGTCAATCTCCCAGGAATGCCCCGCAACAAACCACTGCCCAGTTAAACTGGGGGGGAAGCAGAGTAAGGCTGGGCAGTGTTCTATTTTCTTCTCAGAGACTAAGGAAGGACAGGCAGGGTTAGAGTTCTCCATCCCCTGTAGTGGGGGCAGGACCATCTGGGGTCTCCCAGCTCCATGATATAAGTAAGTGTAAACATTGCATTTGTTGCGTCCTGAAGAATAGGATGTGGTCTCCAAGGAAACAACCTCTAGCCCAGGGCAAGAGAAATGCTGCCATTACCCCCACCTGAGCGTAGCACCACTAGCCTTGACTTCCAAGACCACAGGTGTTGCCCAGGACGAGCAGCGGCAAGGAGATGAAGGTCAGGAGGCTGAGGTTCCTGGGGGTGGGTGGAGCTTCAAGCAGATGGCACAGTCCAGCAGAGGTAACTGAGTGTAGTCAGTGAGATTCTGTTTAAAAACTTCAGAAGAGGGCTTCCCTGGTGGCGCAGTGGTTGAGAATCCGCTGCCGATGCGGGGGACGCGGGTTCGTGCCCCGGTCCGGGAAGATCCCACGTGCCGGGGAGCGGCTGGGCCCGTGAGCCATGGCCGCTGAGCCTGCGCGTCCGGAGCCTGTGCTCCGCAAAGGGAGAGGCCACGGCGGTGAGAGGCCCGCGTACCGCAAAAAAAAAAAAAAAAAAAAAAAACTTCAGAAGAATTCCAAGTCTCCTTCCAGGATCTGCTGAGACATGAAGACTGGGTAACCCACAGAGGACATGGGGCAGGGCAGAGGGGTAGGAGTAGTGGACCAAACTGTAACCCACAGGGACTCCTCGTAAAATATACAGTGTCCGAGTTAAGAGCACCAGCCTGGTAAGTAAGGTGAGCCTGGGTTTGAATAGTAAGACAGCCTGGGTTTGAATCCAGCCTGGGTTTGAATCCCAGCTCCTCCACTTACTAGATATATGACAGGCAGGTGTCTAAACCTTAGTTTTCTCAACTGAAAAATGTTGGGATAATAATACCCACCTAATATTGCTGATTAAGCGACATCAGATATACGAGGCACTTCCAGTGTCTGGCGCATTAGACTAAGTGCTTCTACTATTCTCCTGTTGCTGTATAACAAATTACCTTCAGGCTTAGGGGCGTAAAACAACAAACATCATCTCAGCTTCTGTGGGTCAGGAATCTGGGCACAGTTTAGCTAGACGCTTCTACCTCAAGGTCTCTCAAGGGATGCAGTCAAGCAGTTGGCCATGAGGTCCCTGAAAGCTTGGCTGGAGGTGGGGAGGGGCACCTGTAAACCCCCTACTTCAGCCTCAGCCCCTCACTACGCCTCATGCCATGGCAGCTGGCTTTCTTCAGGGCACACAATCTGAGAGAGAATAAGAGCAAGAGAGAGAGAGCCCAAGAAGGAAGCCACAGCCTCTTTATAACCTAATCTCTGAAGGGATACCCCATTACTTCTGATATATTCTATGCATTAGAAGTGAGTCAGTAGGACTTCCCTGGTGGCGCAGTGGTTAAGAATCCGCCTGCCAATGCAGGGAACACGGGTTCGAACTCTGGTCCCGGAAGATCCCACATGCCGCGGAGCAACGAAGCCCGTGTGCCACAGCTACTGAGCCTGCGCTCTAGAGCCCACAAGCCACAACTACTGAGCCCACGTGCCGCAACTACTGAAGCCCGCGCACCTAGAGCCCATGCTCCACAAGAGAAGCCACTGTAATAAGAAGCCCGCGCACCGCAACAAGAGTAGCCCCGCTCGCTGCCACTAGAGAAAGCCCACGCACAGCAATGAAGACCCAACACAGCCAAAAATAAATAAATGAAATAAATAAATTAAAAAAAAAATAAAAGAAGTGAGTCAAATCCAGCCCACATTCCAGGAGAGGGATTACATAGAAGGTGAGTGCCAGGAGGTGGAGATCATTGGGGCCATTTGAGAGAATGCCTACCATAGCGTTTATTTAATGTTCCATATTTTTATTATTCTTTTTGTATATTTTATTCCCCAAATTATTCTCCATTAATGCCACTACAAGTTTCCAATTCTGTGTTTTACTGCTGCTGTTCTTACTGCCAGGAATGCCTGCTTCAAAATATTTATTTATTTATTGGATATTAATCCTTTATTTGTCATAACATTTGCAAATGTTTTCTTTCATTCAGTAGGTTGTCTTTTTTTTTTTTTTAAGAAGATGTTGGAGGTTGGAGTTTATTAATTAATTTTATTATTTATTTTTGCTGTGCTGGGTCTTTGTTTCTGTGCGAGGGTTTTCTCTAGTTGTGGCAAGCGGGGGCCACTCTTCATCGCAGTGCGCGGACCTCTCACTATCGCGGCCTCTCTTGTTGCGGAGCACGGGCTCCAGACGCGCAGGCTCAGTACTTGTGACTCACGGGTCTAGTCGCTCCGCGGCATGTGGGATCCTCCCAGACCAGGGCTCGAACCCGTGTCCCCCGCATTAGCAGGCAGACTCTCAACCACTGCGCCACCAGGGAAGCCCCAGTAGGTTATCTTTTCATTTTGTTGATAGTTTCCTTTGCTGTGCAAAAGCTTTTAAGGTTAATTAGGTCCCACTGATTTATTTTTGCTTTTGTTTCCTTTGCCTTAGGAGATAGAGCCACAGAAACGTTGCCACGATTTATGTCAGAGTGTTCTGCCTATATGCTTCCAAATATTTACATTGTCCAATCCTACCTAACTCTTTTTTTTTTTTTTTTTTTTTTTTTTTTGCGGTACGTGGGCCTCTCACTGTTGTGGCCTCTCCCGTTGCGGAGCACAGGCTCCGGATGCGCAGGCTCAGCGGCCATGCCTCACGGGCCCAGCCGCTCCGCGGCATGTGGGATCTTCCCGGACCGGGGCACGAACCCGCGTCCCCTGCATCGGCAGGCGGACTCCCAACCACTGCGCCACCAGGGAAGCCCCTCCCACCCATCTTTTAAGGCTAGACTCAAATGCCACCTCCATGAAGCCTTGGCAAATCAGCCCCTTATAGGAAGTAGTCATTTCCTTCTCTGAAGTCCAAGAGAGAAGAGGTTGATGAAGGAAAGAACAGCTACTTTGTGGTCAAGAAGATAAATGCAACAACTGGTAAATGAGTAGCAGGCAAGTAACTCAGACACACTTCATGTACTTTCTTCTCAAAAACAGGCTTTGGTTTTTGGCTTTCTGGGTGGATGAAGGCACCAGCTCTGTTACACCATTGCAGAAACTGCTTGGATATTTCTGCTTGTTCTGGGCATTTGCAGACCCTTAGGACTCATCTTCTCTAATAAAGGTGATGTGTGTCCAAAACTGAAGGCTCCGGTGCAGGGTCGGCTCCAGCAGCTCCAATAGCAGGTACAACACAGAGCCTCTTGCCCCATCTGGAGAGAAATCTAACTGCGGTAGTGTGTTCTTCTATGAACGCTCTTGTGGGTGTGAAAATTCTATCTTCCAACAAGACTCTGTTAGGCCTGAAAGGAGCCCTCTTCCACACCACAATGCTGTTCTCAGGTATCCCAAAATGATGGACTGCCACAGGGTTTCCATGGGGGTCGGGGGTTGCTGAGGAAGAGAAAAAGGCAGTGAAGTGAGTGTGGCTGATGTGGGGTCATGAAGCCAAATGGAGCCAATTCAGCCACAGCCTGAGTAGAGGGACATCAGGTCAACCCAGGAGAAGAAGACAAGGAAATTCACATGTTGTGCACCTGCAGTGTGTCAGATGGAGCACTTAATATTCGTGGTCCTACTGACTCCTCAGGAAAGTCTGGTGAGGAAGGGGATATGTTCCCCATTTTACAGATGAGGAAACTGAGGTCCAGTGAGGTGAACAGCCTGCCCCAGGTCACACCACCAGTGGAACACAGAGCTGCTTGACTCAACCCCTAGGTTCATTCCACAGTCTATAAATGACTGTAGAAACAAAGGGAAAGGCAGAGTTCTAAGACAAGCTAACTAAAGCAACTCCAAAAATAACTATTACAGACCAAGCATGAAGTTTCATTTAGTTCTCCAAGTTCTCAAACCGAATTTTAGCAAAGCTTCCGTTATTGGTCCTGAGTTACAAAATAAGCAAATCTTCCATAGTGAGAAGTTGGTGAGGGGGTGGGTGGGAAAAGATGTTTGGTACAGTTAATAAGAAGACCTCCACAGTCCCTTGCCCCCCATTACCACCTCATCTTTATCAGAATATGAGTATTAAAAGTGATGACACAGGGCTTCCCTGGTGGCGCAGTGGTTGAGAGTCCACCTGCCGATGCAGGGGACACAGGTTCGTGTCCCGGTCCGGGAAGATCCCACATGCCGTGGAGCGGCTGGGCCCGTGAGCCATGGCTGCTGAGCCTGCGCGTCCGGAGCCTGTGCTCCGCAACGGGAGAGGCCACAACAGTGAGAGGCCCGCGTACCACAAAATAAATAAATAAATAAATAAATAAAGTGATGACACAACCAGAAAGCTAACAGGATGGGAAACCTAACTCTAAAATATCAGCTTCCATTCTATGTGAACCATCGCCCTCTCTCCTTACTCTTTCCATTCTGGCTTTCTGGTCTTTTACGATTGGCTCTGCTTTCCTGTCCCAAAGGAAATAACTCCCAGAAGGAAGCAGAAGCCTCATGCCAAGAGAAGATACAGGACGGATTGAAAGCTGCAGGGTGAGTAGACGAGCCCTAAACTGTCGATGCCAACTCCTTTCCTCTCACCTCAAGTTGATGACGTAGATTGGGTTAACTTGCTGTTGAGTCTTGTGTGGGGTGCAGTTACGGATACGGAGAGAAGAGAGAAGTTATGTGGTTATAGAGAGAAGAGCCCCCTCGAGACGGTATTACAGCGCATTTTACAGCATATTACAGCATATTTCCTTTGATCTCAACAAATATTCAGTTAGCACAAACTCTCAGCCACGTGCTGGGCTAATAGGTATGGTGGAACTCAGTGGGGGAGACTCAGACTCTGCCCTCAAGGCATCTAGAATTCTCTAGGGGAGATATAAAGTGTACACAGAACTTAAAAATAAGACAGCATGTTACAATCGCCATTAGAAAAATCAAATCAAATTACTATTCCTTAAAAAGGAAGAAAATTCTGACATGCTATAATGAGGATGAACTTCAAGGACATTATTTTAAGTGAAATAAGCCAGTTGCAAAAGACAAATACTGTCTGATTCCACTTCTACGAGGTACCTAGTGCAGTCAAATTCACAGAGACAGAAAGTAGAATGGTGGTTGCCGGGAGAATGGGGAGGGGAGAATGGGGAGGGGAAAATGGGGAGTTAATGTTGAATGGCTACAGAATTTCAGTTTTGCAAGATGAAAAAGTTCTGAAGGTTGGGTGCTCAGCAATGTGAATGCACTTAACACTATTGAAATGTACACTTAACACTATTGAAATGTACACTTAAAAAGGTTTCAGATGGTAACATTTACGTTATGTGTATTTTACCATAATCTTAAAAACTTTTTAAAATTTTAAATGGAAAAATATTACTACTGACCTGCAGAAAGTAAAGCAATTGTATATCTAACTGGAGCTGTCAAGAAGGCTTCATGGAGGAGGGGACATTTGAACTGAGCGTTTTAGAATAGATGGGCTAAAGATGGACAGAAAAGGGCATTCCAGGTGAACAGAGCTGCAGGAGCAAAGGCACATCTTTTTTGAAAAAAATCCAGAAATTTCTCTCTTCCATCGCACCAACCCTTAACAAACATTTTTCCAGCGATCAGACTGCCGGAGCCTGTGTTTGTAATTCTCTCCTGTGACATCTCAGTGAGGCACGGGCTCTCCTGCTTCTCCCTCCCTTCATCTCTTCCCCTCTCTGTGCCTGCCTCTTCCTGCCTCTTGTTCTCTCTGTCTCTCTCTCTGGTGTCTTTTGAACGTTCTAAAATGAAATCCTTGACAAAGGTTTGCTTTCACCCCAGAAGCAGCCTTCCTTGAGGTCTCTTTAATAAGAGCAAACACCCAGAGACTCTCACACCTTTATTAACAGACCTTGTTTTGTTCTTTTTCCTCCTTGGATACCAACCAGAAGCTTAAGAAGAAATTACCTCATCACCCACACAGGCAGGTCTCGATTAGAAAAGCAGTCTTTCTGACAGATGCTTCCACTGCCTGGTCTCCCTGATTAAGGTCAGCTTTATACACCAGCACCCTGACGGGGGAGGCGAGGGGAGAGGTTCAGGTTTATACATCACCTGTGAACACAAGCCTAGAGGAGGGTGGGCTCCAGGGAGAATTTCTTCATCTTCGGAAGGATTACTAAAGTCAGAACTTACTCTTCTCCGTGTTAATCACTGAGATTGAAGGCAAGAATCCCCCTGTTTCAGATGAGAATGGTAACCAGGCAAAGGGAAGTCATCTCAGGCTCCAGGAAGAAAGCCTGCCCTGTCCCCACCCGCGTGGAGTCGGGCATCGGGCCCAGGACCGTCTGATTTGGGTAGACAGAGCAGAGCTTTCCCACAGGTCCCCAAAGTGCAGACTCATGCAGCGGGGATGCGCAAAACGTGTCTGTTAGAGTGAATCCAGTTTACCTAAAGTGAAGCCCCTGCTGCTTCGTGCTGCCCAGTGTGATTTGGAGAGGCTGCCAGATCTCCAGTTAGACAATTGCCCTGTTTTTAGTTATCTTTTTGTCCTGTCCTTCATTTTCGATTGTTACCTTTAGTTTTGAGCGAGGACTCCTACCTGTTTTGGGGTGAATCGTGCCACGTCCTGGATGTAGCAGGCCTGACTCCTCTCCACAAAGTCTGTCTGTTCTGGAGAACTGACATTGCTCTTTTCTCAATTTCTTCAGCTCAGTCTACACAGCTTTCAAGTCAGCAAATGCTGGAGCAAAGGCAGAGCTCAGGGTGAAGTGAGGAATCAGCCTGACATTTTCTTTTTTGAAATTGATCACTTGGAAGTAGAGGGGGTGGAAATCCAATTTAGGGACCACAGACCTTCCTTGGTGTCTATTTAATTCCATTAAAAATTATCACAACATGGGCTTCCCTGGTGGCGCAGTGGTTGGGAGTCCGCCTGCCGATGCAGGGGACGCGGGTTCGTGCCCCGGTCCGGGAAGATCCCACATGCCGCGGAGCAGCTGGGCCCGTGAGGCATGGCCGCTGAGCCTGCGCATCCGGAGCCTGTGCTCCACAACGGGAGAGGCCGCAACAGTGACAGGCCCACGTATTGAAAAAAAAAAAAAAATTATCACAACAAAATCATGGCATGTCAGCATGGGGAGGAGCCTGAGGTGTTATCTCAGCCAAGCCCAACATCATGCAAGAATCCGCCATATGCATCCCAGCTGGCTCCTGCCACTCAAATAGTCAGACACATTCCCTGATGGAGAACACACTGCCTTCAGGAGTGAAATTAATCAGAGAAGTCTTCCTTAGATTAACTGAAAACTGAAAATCTGCTTACACGCACAGATACTAATGCTGGCATATATGCCTATAATATGTGTGTTGACTGACTGAATGAATGAATTATAAAACAGAGGAAATTGGCAAGGAAGAGAAAAAGGGAAAGGAGGGAAAGTAGTTGCAGTGGTGAGAGGCCCTGGGAAGAGAGGGGAAAAATGTTTTTCTCTAAGGATTTTCTTCAGGTTTTGTGCTGGGTAGGGAGCATGGCCTGATTGTCTCAGCAAATGTTTTCATTCCCTTGTAACATTTCTTCAACCAGCCAACAAAAACCCCAACAAGTCGATATATAATTGCATCCGATTTTACAAAGAAATACATTTGTGAACTGAATTCGATTACTTATGATAGTGTAAAATTTACTAAAGATAAATATTGCCTATTTTCCCTGAGTTGTTTTCTTAAGACTTTCTCCCTCTCTCTCTCTCTCTTTCTCTCTTTCTCTCTCTCTCTCTCACACACACACACACACACACACACACACACACACACCCCACATACACCAGCGCTTATAAACCATTGCTTTCTGGCCTCCTCCGAGGGAGCTAGCTAGATAAACCAGCCAACCATTACCTTTGCTCTAGCTCAGACACCCTCCTGCTCTGCCTCTCATCCCGAAACAGCTACCCCCCTGCCATTTAGGATGGCAAAAGGCCCTCCCTGGCACACACCACACCCTCACTCCCACACACCCATCCACAGCTCTGTGTTCAAGCAGAGCTGCTCAGCTAGAGCAGGAGCCTCCTCCCCGGCAGCAGACAGGCAGCAAACACGCGCTGCATCTTTCCTGCTGTGTGGGAGGGCTGGGGAGAATTCCCCGGGTGCAGCCTGCAAGCGCTCCCCTAACTCTCAAGATGACGATGGCTCCCGTAGCCTCGCAGGGCTTCCCGGGGTGGTCCTGGACTTGAGCTCAAATAATCCGCTGCTTTCCCTGCCTTCTCTCCTTCCCACCCCTTCACATACCCTGGGAACGGTTCCCACCCACCGGGCACCACAGCAAACTCCTCTGCAAATGCCAACGTGTCTGGTGTCTGAGTCTTCCCTGCAGGAGCTCACCCTCCAGTACAGTCCCTTCTGGAAGGCACTGCAATTCGGTGAGGACAGCAGCAAAGGCTGCAGAACCTGGTGCTGAAAATGCCCCTTGTGTTCTGGATCCTTCCCAGATAGGTAGCCTCCCCCACTGAGGGCCCTGCCTCCCCCCAGTATCCAGCACTGGGATGCCGGGGCCACCAGTGCCAAGTGAGTTGGATAGTAGGAGACTGTGCACCGTTTTCTGGCATCAAGGACAGCCAATCCAGGTAATACCAGCCAGAACCTCTTAGTGTTCGGTAATTCAGCTACAAATAGGCCCTTGGCTTTTGCCTTTCATTTTGCAGATAACTGTAGCTAGAACTCATCAAACATCTACTAGATATTCTCTGGTACTTAGACATAGAATTCTCAGTGTGGAAAAGACCCTAGAAGCGAATCAATCCTTTGATACATCTGACCCCCTGCTAGAAGATTTATATCCATTCATCATATACAGGATGTCATTTCCAACCCTGTGAATCAGAATCGATCATTCCCCCCGCCCCGCCTTCCCTCAGCGTTTCACTGGCAAAGATTCCAGGGCATTTTTTCACGCGGCTCTGTTCTGCAGTTAGTGGGTGTCCTGTCTGTCTCTCCACTCAGGCTGGGAGCTCCCTGAGGGCCGGTCTTAATGCTCCGGGGTCCCTCCCAGCTCCGAGCACAGATTCATATATGCAGGAGCTTAACAAAGACATGTGCAGTGGAATTCCTGCTTTCTGCTCTCCCTTCTACTGTCCCAAGAAATAGCAATTTATCCTCAGCAAATGGAGTCTGGCCCTCCATGGGAATGGTTCCCACATGTAGGTGAGATGTGGTGAGACACAAGAGGATGTGGTGAGACACAGAGACAAGAGTTAGCATGTGTTCCAGGTGTCCTGTAAGGACCAGTACCAACAACAGGCAGGGGCCTAAGCCCAAGTTTTATAGGATTGTCCTCCTCTGCTTGACCTTGGCCTCAAGACAGGAAGCTTGGCCCTAGGGGTCTGGCCCTAGGGGTCGGGAGCAGCGTCTCCACTCCAAAGTAGCCTCCCATTAATTGTTATCACGGTAGCAGCCACACCTCCATGATTTTCTGGATAATTTCCATTTCAGGTATTCTGCCCCATTGTTCCTACCCATTTATGTGCACATGTCAGACTCTGCTATTTCCAAATCAGAAAATAGAATTTGGAATTCCAATTCAAGAATTATTCTTTTGGCTGTTTCAGAAATCCCCTATGATTGTTTGAGTTCCCCCTACAGTGGAGACCCTGAGACAAGGATTCAAGCACAAATAGGTACAGAGAAAACCAGACGGGGATGGGAAGAGAGACAAGGAAGGGAAGGCGGCTAATAGAGGGTCTTTGACCTAGCCCGCTGCCGGTGTGGATGACGGAGCTTAACGCTGTCTGGGAAGCTCTGGGGCTCCACGTAAAACACAGCCCTCAGAGGGGTGGGGGCCAGGGTATTCCTCACCAAGGCTCATCAGTTATTGCTTGCAGATTGCTTCCCGGAGACACTCTCAGCTGCCATCAGAGAGCAGAGGGCGCCCCAGGAGTGAGGAGAAGCCCCTAGACGGCAAAATGTCAGCGCTGGCAGCCGGCAGCTAGAGGGGTATGCACGGCCAGGGACACGGTAGGGCACTGGCAGAGCGCTCTACATCCTCTCATCTCTAGAAGACGTGGCTGTAATTCACAATGACCCTTTAGGAACAGTATCCAGGATATAAATCAGTGGCCAAGGAGGCTGAAGAAAAAGACACTGAAGCAGGCAGTGGTGACACACTAATGTCCACGTCTCACGCCTCCCAGTTCTGTGCTGTTCAGTCTCGTTCGCCCTGCACGGACAGGAGGCCAAGTGTACAGGCTGTTTCTAATGGGTGAGCCAGACCCCGATCCATGGCCCATGGTCTGTCCGGCAGAATTTCACTGGGACTTCAGTGGGAGAAAGCAGGAGGGATGGGAAGGATGGGAGGGGAGGAGGTGGGCACTGACACTGAATCCCTACTGCAGGGCAGCCCTTTCCACTCACAGTCTTATCCCAGGCTCACAACAAAACCTCAGAATCAGCACATAACTCCCGAGGTGGCCACTGGGGGTAGTGTCTGCTCAGAATGGCATCTTCTTCTGGGCAAGTCTGATGTGGACCACGGGGTAGGGTGGGTACTGCCACTCATCCAGTCCTCCATCAACCTGGCCACAGAGACTGCTCCAGGGATGGACACGTGACCCAACATGACACACTAGGTGGCCAAGCCTGGGAGTTCCCAAAGTAGAACAGGGAAAGAGCTGCTCATCTTTGGTCATTCAACCGTGAGAATATAAATTTGAAATTGCAGATGAGCCCGAGTTCTTCCCCTTAGGAAAGAATACACTGACAGAGGGAGACAGCGAGAAGAACAAATCCCATGATGCTCCAGTTCCTCGATTATGTGCATGAACCAATAAATTCCCCCTTTTCTCTTTACTTCAAATGATTTCTGCCACTCACAACTGAAAGAATGGCTATTCACCTTGGTTTCCTGGTTAAGTATACGAAAGTTCAAAAGGTTAGGTAACATGCCTGGGCTACACACCTCCCATGCGCTGGGGCCAGGGGGGTCTCTCCAGGTCTGTCTGGCTCTGTGTCTTCAGGTTAGTTTCAGTAATGCCGTGCCAGGCTAGTGCCCGTGGCAAGCTGGAGCTGGCCTCTACTCACAAGAGTCCACCGTTTTTTGCTCAAGAATTTTGTAAGCCAATTGCAATCATGTTGTTAGCTTGAAAATGGCCATGTTGGGAGTATTTACACCACAGAAATTGGCAGATGATACAAAACCAGGGCTTCCCCCATCAAGAGCCAGTTGTTAAACATGAAACATATATATATCTTGGAAGTTCCTTTCCTTTCTGGGGCCAAAGGGGACATTCTCAGCACCATTCTTGGAATGAGGACGCATCCAGTGCTCACCAGATGTCTGAGCCCGTCAAGAGATGAACGCAGAAAGTCACAGGTACTTGGTTGAGCCCTCCTCAACCCGCAACAGGGACCTCTGGGGCTCCACGTCTCTGCGTGGAGTCCCCGTGGGCAAGAACAAAGTCTCTCCTGCTTTTGATCTTACACAGCTCAGCTCAGCTTGAGAGTCACAGCAAGTGGGTGCCGCCTGACTTGGCGATGAAGCAACTCCTGTATGCAGGTCTGTCTCATCCGGGAAAAGGAAGAAGAGTTTTAGGGGAGCTCAGGATTCATCACCCCCTATTTGCTCATGGAATTCCCCACAAAGAAGGGAGAAGTGGGTGTCTGTTCCCATGGGATGGGTGGTGAGCCAGGGGGTCATGGCCATGAGCACCCCTTCCTCGGGGCCCATCTTATCACCCTCTAGCTGAGCTACCTGAGGCCCTTATTTCTGACACCAAATCTTCTTTCAAATTTGTTTTTGTTTTTTTGGTTTTTTTTGCGGTACACAGGCCTCTCACTGTTGTGGCCTCTCGCGCTGCGGAGCACAGGCTCCAGACGCGCAGGCTCAGCGGCCATGGCTCACGGGCCCAGCCGCGGAGCGGCATGTGGGATCCTCCCGGACCAGGGCACGAACCTGTGTCCCCTGCATCGGCAGGCGGACTCTCAACCACTGTGCCACCAGGGAAGTCCTACATTTGATTTTGACCATTGAAAACAGAAGTCAATGATACCTCTTTAAGGAACAGCCATGACATTACTATACTCCAAGCAACAACCAAACACAGACGTCCTACCCCGTGTGTGGGTTTTTGCTTGGTTGAGTTATGTTTGTTTGCTGTTGTCCTCAGACTTGGGAGAGTCCTCCAGGAAAGCAAAGGTGGGGGACTTCAGTAGGCTTCAACCATAAACCAAGACAAAAGCAAGTGAGAGGCACGCAGAGGTCTCCAAGCCCAAAGAGAAGCTTCGGGAGATGATTAATTCCTCCAGGCCAAGAGAGCCAAAGCTAACAACATTTCCCTGAACGCCTGCCTGACAGCATGGCCAAAGTCCAGTTCAAAAATGCATCTGAAAATTTTAAGGCAACAACTTACATAATTTTATTCAGAACTGGAAATAAGTGACCTTCGGCTAAAACTTCTCCAGCCCAATGGGACGATTTAGGTGCATGTGTTATTGCTGATACTTAAATCTGAGACCAGCACCCAAGAGAGCAGAACAATTCCTCCTTTCAAACTTCCTCAGGCTCCTCCCCTCACAGAACCTTCCAGGACAACAATTTGGACTTAAAAATACTAGCTATTCTCTCTCATTATCTTCCAGTAAAGTGCTGCTTTCTGGAGTCTGAGTCCCATCTCTTGCTTTCTGCCCTGGCAGCAGTGGATCACGCAGATCACGCAGACGTTGCGGGGCTGCATAAATCCCTCACGTTGTTAAAATTTAAAAGAAAATGGCTGGACACCACTCTGCCTTTGACTCAGCTCACAGAACAGGAGCCGGATGCCTCCTTTAATTTCCAGGTGCGCTTAAATTAAGGTGCACTTAATTTCCAGGCTGCAGGCACCCCTGGGAGAATGTCAGTCCTCAGGTAAGTGAAAACCCCTTCGAAAGGATGCCGCGCAGTGGCTCTCAGTCACACCCGAGCCACGGCTCTCCAGCTCTGGGAGGGCATTCTTGAAATGTGATTTCCCCTTATCTGTCCACATGCCTGGCATTTATGCCGAAACTGTCCTCACGACACAGGCAAGTGTGATAAACCATCTAGTCTCAGGGCTGTGTTCCATATTTGTCACATTTCTCAACCTTTCTTTGGTTCTAAGCTTTCAAAGGTGTTGTCGGGCTTCCTCACGTATGTGAACGCAAAGCGTGTACCTTCCAAGCTGACTTAACGCCCTCTGCACCATTTTCGATCAATTTTTTTAGGGACATTATTGAAAAATTTTGGACATTTGAATCAAAGTCTTTTACTGAGATCATTTTTTTCTAAAAAAAAGTTTCCATTTCTCATTGCTGACTTGAATGAGTAACACTGTATTTTTACTGTAAATTTTTACTCTGTATACAATACACAAACATTTTGCTACTAATGTATGTTTCTGCCTAATTGAAGCCTTTAATAACTCAAATCAAGTTGCTTATTCATAGGTACAGTGAGCTTAGGCTGTGTACCAGACAGGAAATTAAGGAAAATACAAATTGCATTATTTGGGCTCAAGGAATGCCCAATCTTGTTGAAGGAATAAGACAGAACAGCATAAAATACAGTGCTAGATTGGTGGGATACATGAGCCATCATCCCAGGAACCATTTATAGCCCTGATATCTCCAGAAAAACAGGATTCCCACCACAAAAGTGGCCCAACATAAAGGATGGATGACAGCCAGGTTCTTAACGAGCAACTATTTCATAAACAGAACTGGAATGACCTCTAGCAGGACAAGTAAAAAACTTCTATAAAGAACCTTCTGGAAAACATTAACTGATCCTTTTGCCAGCCCCTACTGGGAGAGGTGCTGACCCCGGCATGTCCAGGATAAGATGGAGGAGAGAGACCCCTATGGCTCATAAAAAAGCAGAACCTTCACTCACCTCGGGTGCACCCTGTTCCACGGCAATGGACTTTGGCTACCTCTGACCTGGTTCAAAGGGGTTCATTGGACTGAAACTTATGTAAGTCCCAAGATGGTATCAGCCTCCCATTCTCATCTCAATATCACAGCAGCCCACATCTCCTGAGAGTTGACAGGTACATTATCAAGGAGAAAGGAAAGAGCGAGCCTTGACCCCAGTTCAACCTTGGAGGTCAGCCTCCCGAGAGGTTGCAGCATCTTTTGACAAATGCATCCACAGCCCTGGAGATGTAAGGACGGCTCCAGGCAAGATTTACTTGCCCTTTGGGCAGCAAGACTTTCACTTAGATCTTCCCGTATGAGCAGATTCTGTCAACCAAGTGAATCCCAAATCATATAAACCCAGTTGGTACAATTTAAACAGGGGTGGAATGGGGGGCAGGGAAGCAAAACATTTTACAGTGAAAAAGAGGACCCATGATCATCCTGCTTAATATAGGATAAAATTTAGAGTATCTGATACTGGGGAAAAAAGGGAGAAATTATTTAAAATAATTTTGAAGCCATACCCCTTCTTCTAAGTGAGGAGTCCATAGTAAGTTCCCTACTTCCATTTGAAGTCAACCTCAACTCGTTGACTTACATGTCAAGTCTTGGCAATTGTCTCCTCTAGGTTCTAGTAGCTGTGTCTGTAAGCTTAATGACTTTGGCCAAGCTAATTAACCTCTCTGGTATTGTTTTCTTCACCCTAAAAGTGAAGCTGTGATTTTTAGGTTTTCTTCCAGCTCTCAATATTTAAAATTCTATGACTATGCTACACAGAGATAAACTTGCCCTCAAATAACTGTTCTTTATTTAGGGAATAATTTCTGCAGGTAGTAACCTTCAGTGTCCCAAGAAATGCACAGAGCCACACACAGTAGCCTGGGACAGACTCCTTCTCCAGGGAACTAGAGGTCTTCCAGAATGGCCAGGGAGATCCACTCACACCAGCCTTCTCAGTCACGCCTGATCCAGAAAGAGTCATACCATCTGCAAGGATGAGTAGCTCTGAAAAAGTAAGGCAGTGATGGAAACTGTAGGAAGTTTAGACACAGCTGGATGGGATTTCAAGAAGCAAAGGGTCAAATAACAAGGTGACAGTAGACTGCCATGCTGTCAGCACATTATTCTTGCAAGGACTGGGTTTCTGGACACCAACTGTTCAAACTTAGGCTTGCCCTTCCCCCAAGGATTTGGAAGATGAGGTTGGGAGGAGAAGCAGAAGAGTGAGGGGAGGGTGAGGTGCATCGTGGAGTGACGGGTTACCCTGACTCTTACCTGAGCCCCTGAATGAGGCATTGTTTGTGCTACTGGTAACCAGAGCTTCTCCCGTGTGTCGCGCAGTATGGGCTTCCCCACCCTGCCTGCTGGACCTGTCGGGCATGTTGGATATGTGGAAATACCTCTAGGCTCTAGAATATGGCTCACCAGCAATGGAAGACTGCTCCCAGACACTGCCCTGGGCCTCAGGCACCTCGGAAGTTCTGCTGTGTCAGGGACCTGGCGCTGCAGTCTTTTCGTCTTTCAGATGAATGGTGGCAAGCAGGCTAGCGCAGGACTGAGGAGTGCTAGGTGGCATGGACCTTTTGCCTGTATCCCTGGGGGATGAGAGAAGATGCTCTGGGGGCTCTGGCTTCATGACCTGGCATCTGTGACATTTCTTTTTTTTTTTGGCGGTACGCGGGCCTCTCGCTGCTGTGGCCTCTCCCGTTGCAGAGCACAGGCTCCGGACGCACAGGCTCAGCGGCCATGGCTCACGGGCCCAGCCGCTCCGCGGCATGTAGGATCTTCCCGAACCCAGGCACGAACCCGCGTCCCCTGCATCGGCAGGTGGACTCTCAACCACTGCGCCACCAGGGAAGCCGTGTGACATTTCTTAATTCAGGAAGCAAAAGAACTACGTTCGTTCAGCAGGATAAGCAAGTCCTGCTCACCTTGGGTGCAGAGATTGTCCCGTTCCATCCATTAGAGGACAGTGGCACCTAGGGGATCACATACACACACATAGTCACACACAAGGGCTGACTCAGCAGTCATCCCTTCTGCTGTGACTGAAATGCCCCAGGCTCTCCAGAAAGCGAACGTGCTCTGCTTTCGGCTGGGGCAACAGTGGATGGAACCAGATGGGCCAAGTGCTAAACAGAGGGTGCCAGTTTGGCATTAAAGTTGCTAAAGTTGTTGCTGGTACACATACAGGGGACTTCAGCTTTCACCCGAGTGGCCAGAGCACAAAACCACCCCTGGATCCAAATCCTTGTGGGGTCTTTTGTTCTTTTTTCTTTTTTTTTTTTAATATTTATTTATTTATTTGGCTGCATCGGGTCTTAGTTGCAGCACGTGGGATCTTCACTGTGGCATGCAGGGTCTTTTTAGTTGTGACATGCGTGATCTTTAGACGTGGCATGCGGGATCTAGTTCCCTGACCAGGGATGGAACCCAGGCCCCCCGCATTGGGAGCTCGGAGTCTTAGCCACTGGACCACCAGGGAAGTCCCCCTTGTGGGATCTTTGAGTACAAGTTGCTGGTTACTCCACACTGAACAGGAATGCAGCTCCATGCCTGTCCTCAGGCTATAGTCACCCCTGCAGGTAAGGGCAGGTTGGGTGTGGAACCCTCCGAGGAGGTTCCCTGAAGAACACCTGTTCTGAGAAATGGTAATGATGACTCACCACGTGGCACTCCTCCCTCAGACTCAACTCTGACTCTATGCCCAGCCGGCTGGTGGTGACTTGGAGCAGTCATAGAGGGTAGCTCTTGGGTAAGTCATAAACCAGGAGGCTGACCCCTTACCCTCCCGGGGTGACCCAAGACTTTTTCCGAAAAAAGCAGGCAGAACAAATTTCTATTCCCTCTTCCTCCTCCTGGCTTCCGTTTGCCTGTGGTGACAATGCCAAGTGCCACGGGAAGTACTAATATGCCTTTCCACTGCTTCCACAGCGGTTGTTGAAAGTTTCTGGGCCGTGTTAAACAAGAAGAGTTAACCTGAGACGGCTACATGGTTTATCAATGTAGATGAGCAAATTATATAGCCAGTAATCGAAATCTATACCATTCAATACGGCAGCCAGTAGCGGCATGTGGCCCTTTACATCAGATTAATTGAAATCTAAAATGCAGCCCCCCAGTCACACCAGCCACATTTCAAGTGCTCACGTGTGGCTAGCGGCTGCAGTATTGGACAACACAGCTATAGAACATCTCCACCATCACAGAAATTTCTATTGGATAAGACCGGCTCTAGATACACAGCAAATGTTAGAGATCCGCTTAACCACTCATTCATGTGTTTATTCAACGAATATTTACGGAGCGTTGGCTATGTTTTGGGTCCCTATACTCCAGGAGTTTGCTGGGCGCACATATGTGTAATCAAAGCTGTAGACCCTTTTCATCTGGGGAATAAAACAAGCCACACGTGAGTGAATAGAACTTTTACAAAAGATTAGCTTTAAGGCAAGAGCAGGGGAGGGAGTCAACCTAGTCAGACCTGAGCTTATAAATCTTTCCTTCAGCACCTGCTTGCAGATGTGTGGGTGGTAATTTAGCTTAGGCCTGAGTAACAGGTGTCACATCCACAGAGCAAGGAAGCCAGAAGAAGGAAGCCCAGACTCAAAGCTCTCCTAGGAGAACTCCTGACCATGATCTAAAGAGGGCAACTTTGTGAACCAGCTGGTGGAGAAGACCATTTCTCACGCAATCCTATCCCAACCAAAGTGCACGTGTAGGAAAACTTTGCCATTCACCTCCTGGAACTCTGGGACACTGTGCTTCCCACCACACTTCTAAGAAAGTGGTGAGCACCCCGCTGGCTTTTTCTCCAGCACAGCTGCTCCTTGTTTGAAGGATTTTCACCAAGTGATTTTTACTGTTTTTACAAAGTGTTCAAATTGGGCAACCACATTTGATATGCAGGGTCTGGGAAAGTGATTACAAAGCACCAGGAGTGACCGTTCCCACAGAACTTTTCAGCAAGGTTGCTTTAGGGAGGGGATGACTGAGGAAGAAAGACACCAGAGTAAAGGGCAGATACAGGCTTAATGCAATCAAAATGCCACCTGAGGGGCTTCCCTGTTGGCTCAGTGGTTAAGTATCCGCCTGTCAATGCAGGCAACACGGGTTCGAGCCCTGGTCCGGGTAGATCCCACATGCCGCGGAGCAAGTAAGCCCGTGCGCCACAACTACTGAGCCTGCACTCTAGAGCCTGCGAGCCACAACTACTGAAGCCCATGTGCCTAGAGCCCTTGCTCCGCAGCAAGAGAAGCCAACGCAATGAGAAGCCCGTGCACTGCAACGAAGAGTAGCCCCTGCTCGCCACAGCTAGAGAAAGCCCACGCACAGCAATGAAGACGCAATGCAGCCAAAAATAAATAAATTAATTAAAAAAAATACCACCTGAAAAGGATGACTTGAGCAGGAAAGAAGCACATGGGAAAATGCAGAAATCCGAATCAGAGCTCCGGAAGAAGGAGGAGGTATTTTTCAACCTCGAGGGAGCTGTAATGACTTACAGTTGGGTGATACTGCGAGGCCGTCCTCTAAAGACACTTATGAATTTGTTTGGGGAGAATATCTGTTCACACTTGGGGATCACTGCAGATGGCTTGTGAGTCATAAGAGCAGTTGCTGGGTTCCTCTGGGCAGCCAGGCTACAGAAGAACTATTGTGAGAGACTGTGGAAACAGGAATTCTGTTTTTTTAATGTAATGTTATGAATACGGTACATAGTCTCATGATTCAAAATTCAGAAAAAGTATAAAAAGGTTCACAGTGAAAAGTTTCTCCTCACTCCCATCCCCTGCCTGCCTGGTTCCCACATCTCTCCCGCGTCCACTTGGGCGGCCATTTTGGACCCATCCCAAGTTCCTTTATGCTTTCACAAGAAAATGCAAATATATATTCTCATTTCTCCCCCCCTTGTTTTACACAAAAGGTACCAACTGTATACACTAGTCTATCTTTTACTTAACCATCTAATCACTGTCTTGGATGTCTTGGAATTCTTCCCTGTCAGGACAGAGAGCACAACTCATTCTTTTTCACAGTTGTGTAGTTAGACTGTTGCAGGAAGGGAGACCCCTTCCAGGGCCCCAGAGTGGGCTGTCGTCTAACACTCGGAAATGAATTGTCCGAGGAGACACACGTGCTGACAAAGCAAGAGACTTTATTGGGAAGGGGCGCCCGGGCAGAGAGCAGCAGGGTAAGGGAACCCGGAGAACTGCTCTGCCACGTGGCTCGCAGTCTCGGGTTTCATGGTAACGGGGTTAGTTTCCGGGTTGTCTCTGGACAAGCATTCTGACTCAGGGTCCTTCCTGGTGGCACACGCATCTCTCAGCCGAGATGGATTCGAGCGTGAGGGTCTCTGGGAGGGTGGCAAGACATATCGTCTCTTCCCTCCTCCTTTTGGCTCCTGGCGAATTCTCCCGGTGGCAGCACCGCATTCTTTATCGGAACCTCCTGTTGTGAGACAACTCAGGCAAGTAGTTACCATGGTGCCTGGCCAAGCAGGAGGTTTCAGTCAACGGTTCCCTAACAAGACATCACCAGTTTAATGGTACCCTATAGATGGACACTTAGCTGCTTCTTATACTTTACCATTTCAGCAATGCTGTAGTTAGTTACCCTGAATATACATTATTTCACATGTGCACAGTAGAGCTCTGTAGTAAATCCCAGAAGGGGAGGTCAAAGGGTATAGCGTTTGTACTTTGGGTAGATATTGCCAAATTGCCCTCCATTGAGTTGTGCTAATTTACACTTCTACCAGCAATGATTGAACGAGTTATCAAATTCTGGGATTTCTGCCAATACAATAGGTGAAAATAGAATCTCAGTAAGAATTAATTTGCGTTTCTCTTCTTATGAGTGAGGTCAAACATCTTTTATATGTTTAAAAGACATTTGTATTTCCTTCTCTGTGAACTGTCTGATCGTATCTTTCGCTCATACTTGTCTGGAGTTATTATTATTATTATTATTTTTTTTTTTGCGGTACGCAGGCCTCTCACTGCTGTGGCCTCTCCCACTGCGGAGCACAGGCTCCGGACGCGCAGGCTCAGCGGCCATGGCTCATGGGCCCAGCCGCTCCGCGGCACGTGGGATCTTCCCGGACTGGGACATGAACCCGTGTCCCCTGCATCGGCAGGCAGACTCTCAACCACTGCGCCACCAGAGAAGCCCTATCATCTATTTTTAAAAGTCCGTTTCTTATTAATTTTTCTCATCAACTTTCTTATCAATTTCAAACCCTTATCAAGGACACTAGCCCTTTGTCTGTAATATGAGGGACAGTGAATATAAACACAGAGCTAATCAATAACTCTCTTGCCCACAGATGATGGCCCATCAAATTCACGTCAAGGTTAGGCCTTCCGTCCCCACTTCCACACTCTCCCTCACCTCACTCCACCTGTCCCCTCAGGTTACACCAGGTTTCTGGCTGTCCCTCTTTCATTGATTTTCTTCCCTGGGGCCTTTGTATTGGCTGTTTCCTCTTCCTGGAATGAGATTTTCCCTTTGTCCTCCTGGTAAATTCCTGCTCCCCTCCTCAAGTTCTGTGGACCTTCTCATACAAAGAGTAAGTAGGGACAGGGGAGAGTGCCAGTGTGAAGCTGTGGGGCTCTTCCTCCAAATCATAGAGAACCGAGGGGAGGCCCAGGCTGGGCAAATGCCTGGGAAGCAGTGTGAGTCGAGACCTGGGGTCAGGGTGAGGCCTCGTGAGCGGCAGAGCCGTATGAGGACCAGGGGACAGTGTGGCCGAGTGAGGAAGCTTCCACAGAGCAGGGCTTGTGGAGGGGGGCCTGGGAGTTGTGAACCCTAATGGGGCGTGAGGCCTGGGCACATGCATTCAGTGGGCTGTGTTTTCAGAAGAGCCTGGAGGGCAGAGAGTGGAGAGCTAGGAAGGACAGAGTATGAACACCAGGGATTCAGGGCGGGGCTGCAGCATCTCTCAGGGTGTTGTAAGCAGAGCGATTTCAGCTGGAAACCTAGGCCACCTTGACCTAACAGTGCCCGCACTCCCAGGAAGCCACAAAGGGGGAAACGAGCGAGAGGTAGCTCAGCCTCTGGCAGGGAGAGTAACTAAAGGAAAATATTAAGAAGGACAGAAAGCCCCGTGAGTGTGGACTTAGGGCAGCCAGAGATGGTAAGAGAGGTGGGAAAGTCTGGGAAGAGACTCAGGAAATGCTTTAAGCCCAAACCGCGCAGTGGAAGTCCCACTTGCTGTGTGCTCAGATTCACCACACCGTGAAAGGAGAATTTCCTGGCTTCTAAGTTGGCCTCCTGGATGTGCTGTGTTCCAGGGCAGACAAGCTGGGTGATTGGTGGGTACCACTAGGAAAGGAAAGGGGTCAGATGATAAAACCTGGGGCTCAGCCTTTGCAAGAGAATCATCCCTAGCTAATCTCCCGGGTGGCACCAGCAGTTAGCCAGGAGAAGTCACAACAAGAACTCAGAAGTACCTTCTGGCCGGGGGGCTGCCTTAGGAGCAGCCGTTCAGCACAGCCCACTCTGAGGCTCCCCGTACACTTTCTCGTGTATTCATTCAATACATGTTTTGGGGGCATCTACTGCATACTGGGCACTCTGCTAAGAGACATAATGGCGAGTAAAGCACCACCTGCCCCATCACTGTGGTCTAGTGGGAGAGATGGATACATATACAAGCCAGGGTCACGTGTGCTCTGATGGAAATGAGTAGTGGGGCTTGCGGAGGTGCAGAGAGTGGGGCCTGGCCGAGATTTGGGGTGTTTGGAAGGCTTCTTAGCAAAAATGACTCTTTAGCCGATTGGGGTCCCTCAGAGAATGACCTACCCTGAGCGCGTGTGTCCTGCGATGGGGTGGAAAGCTCTCTTGCAGTACAGAAGGAGACTGGAGTTACCATGCTGCACTTCCAGGTAAGGGAGGAGACTTCAGGAAACCCAACAGAGAGATGAATGCTTTCCTTCTCCTGACTGTTCTGACCCAGACAGTCAAATTCCTGCACAACCATACCTCGGAAGTAATGCATGTGCAAATTCTTAGCCAAGAATAGAAGCCATGCCTGATAGAATCCACGCTCACTCTTTTGTTGCTGACTTTTGTATTAGCTCTTAGCTGAGGGTCAGCATTTTCTGATACCATCTTCTGCACTGAACTCATCCTCTTCCCTCTAACTCCTTTAAGGATCTCAAATCTTCCAAGCAGCCTTGTTCAATATTTATATGGTCTGGGCACAGCGAGGCTGCTTCGATCTGCGGTGAGTGACGACTGGAGATCATCAGAGCTTGGCCCTCATCAGCTTCCTCTTGGCTTCTCTTCCCCAAGTGTGCCCCCCCCCCAGGGGTCCCCAGGAGCCCTGCAGGGTGAAAGCACATATTTCTGCTCAGAGTCTTTGCTTCCATTGGGCACAAGTAGACACCTGTCAATCCCTTTCAGGGCAGGGGAGAGAGTTCTGCCATATTCTTATTTACAGCCCAGAGATTCAGCCTTCATTTTCCACTGTGACCAGTTAGCAGAAGCAAGAGGTCCATGAACCCTCAATGGACAGGCCACCCCAGTAGGGCCACCACGTGCAGGAAAGTGGATACAGGTTGGAATTGCTCCTTTTGCTCTTGCAGCTTGGAATTCCCGTGGCCAGGCTGCCTGTTTTCTTTCATCAGAGGAATCAATGAGATGGCGGGACCTGTAAGGTTTTTTCTGTCCCTGACAAGCACACACCTCCATCAGGATGCTAAGTAATGAAAGTGCCTTTATACTTGCTGCCTGGACCTTCGGTGAGAAATGCGGCCAGTTCAGACATCCGTACTGATTTGCATCCAGCACAGAGCGTCTGGGGTAATAATACGCTAACTCCACCGCTGTTGTTTTATCTTCTCAGCCTAGCTACAAAAAGAGTGCTGCTACCCAGGCCGCATCCGGGCAGAGCCCTTCTAGGTCAGCTAGCTGCAGAACAGCGCCAGCAACTGGGCCTCCTAGAAGGACAGGAGACGTTTTGCCACCCAAGGGCCTGTTTCTCCAACATCTTGGAGAAGTAACAGGGGAGCATCAAAAGTATAGGTCAGGGCTTCCCTGGTGGCACAGTGGTTGAGAGTCCGCCTGCCGATGCAGGGGACACAGGTTCATGCCCCGGTCCGGGGGGATCCCGCATGCCGCGGAGCGGCCGGGCCCGTGGGCCGTGGCCACTGAGCCTGCGCGTCCGGGGCCTGTGCTCCGCGGCGGGAGGGGCCACGGCGGTGAGGGGCCCGCGTATCGCAAAAAAAAAAGTATAGGTCAGAGGTGGTTAATAGAGCAGAGCTATATTTACTCTCTCCCTCTCTTATGCAGACAGCACTACTAATCAATCATAATACTTGTTCCTTCTGAAAATATGTACCATCCCGGGAGCCATAGTTGCTGACACAGATCCTTGGGCTGCAGAGAAACTGAAGGCAGGGGCATTGATCTCCTTTCCCGGGAAGGTTAAGGTTTATCGTTAACAAAGTCTGAAAGGGTGCGTTTGCTGACACTTTTATAATTAGGAGTCCAAGTGAATTCATTCTTTTCTCTTGGGGAACAAAGCATTGAGCCACTTGTCCTTGGGGTGAATCATGGCAGGCAAGTGCCTGGAGGGGCCTCCTTTCTGGGGAAGAGGCCCAGAAGGACCAAACCGTGTCCCAGAGGACTTGAGAACAGTTGGCAGGACTTCCCACATCCTGCAGGGAACAGAGACAACCAAGTATTTCCCATAACCCAATGGGGGCATGGAAGGAGCTGAGAGAAACAGGGCCTGGGAGGTAGGGGGCCCCCAGTATTGTCTGTGTATGTTACTCTCAGAACAGATGCCCAGAAGAGATATTAGGGTGAGCTACAGAAAATAGAGAATTTTAGATTACTGACGCCTTTAAGCTTGTATCCTTAGAACTCGGCTAAATTAAGGATGAGATTATCAAGACCCTCTTCTCAAGGGCCCACAGTTTATCTGGGGAATAAAGAAGCAAACAAGCCATTAGGATGTGGAAAGGGGTATTAAACAATACGGAAGCTGCTTGTACAGAAAACCACTCTGTGAAGAGTCCCCCCATCTCTCTCTCCAGTCTCACTTTTGGGAAGTGTATTAGTAATCTATTGCTGTGTAACAAATTACCTCAAAAATAAAGGGCTTAAAACAGTAAACACTTATGATCTTGCAAAGTTGCCGGGGGTTAGGAAGTTGGGAATGGATTGACTGGGTGGTTCCGGCTCACGGTCTCTCAGAAGGTTGTAGTCAAAGTATTATCAGGGCTGCAGTCACTTGGAGGTTTGACTGGGGTGGGAAGGTCCACTTCCACGGTGACTCAGAGAACTGCCACATGCTGGTTGTTGGCAGGAGGCCTCAGTTCCTCACCATGTGGACCTCTCCATAGGGCTACTTGAGTGTCCTTACAGCATGGCAGCCGGCTTCCCCCAGAGTAAAGGATCCAAGGGAAAGAGAAAGAAAGAAACCACATTCTGTTCACAAGGAACAACTTACTAAGTTCAGCCCACAGTTGAGGGGAGAGAATTAAGCTCCAGCTCTGGAAGGGAGGAGTATCGAATAATTCATGGACTTATTTTAAGATCACCAAAGGCCATGAAGGAAGCTAGATTCCCTGAACGGCCTCCACTATCCTGATCCCCTAAATGTGCTGGGTTATTATGGATCCAGAGATAATAGCATGAGGAAGGTCCACTTGACAATATTGGGGTTGGGGATCAGACACAGTCAGGAAAGATCAGGGGTACCTAAACATAAGAACACAGTCAAAACTGTGTCACTCCTGGGATGGGGCTCTCAGAGAACCAGCCCAAGGGGGAAAGTAGGAGCCAAGTCTAAGCACTGTTAGCCAAGGTCCGAGCAGTCTCTTTAAGCAGCAGGATCAAGGAGGCATGGGGCAGGGCCTGAGAGAAGGCAGCATTGGGAGGTCTAGCCACAGGGGCTGAGTTGGACTGCCCAGTGGGCACCCTAAGCATGAGCTTAGAGACCCAGCCCAGCACAGGCCTCCAACAAAACTACAAAAGTTCACCTTCAGTGAGAACTGAACCAAAAGTTTTGCGATCCAAACATCTCAAGTAAAGTCATTAAAATTTCAACACTCAAGTAAGTTTGTGTTTTAAGAGTCAGTATATTTTAAAATTTGGAACACGTAATGGGGGAGGGGGGTTGCAGAAGGGTCTCTAAAGCAGAATTGACCGATTGGCATATCATAGCACACTGATGGACTGTTCACGGGTAGGGACCCCAGCAGGGCTGTGCCGCTGGTGACCAGCACAGAGAACCTGGCATAGGGGATGGGTGGGAGCTGAAATCTAGCCTGTGTCCTGTCCTCCAAGCCTGGCATCCTGGTGCAGGGCTGAGCCAGCCTGCAGGAAAAGACACACTTCTGTTATTCCTAGTTTGTGCTAGCTGCTGGCTCTGCTAGTGGGTTGTGGACCAGTTGAAATATAGATGCATTTGGCCCTTAGGGAAGCCAGGAAGGCTAGGACAGTACCATGGGGCAACCAGGGCAGATCCCTCCTGCTGGGAGCAGCCTTGTGTCTAACTCACATCAAAAAAAAAAAAAAAAAAGAAAGAAAGAAAGAAAAGAAAATGAATGCTTGAATCCAGCCCTAACCAGGCAGCTAACCAGTCAACAAGCATCAATACCAGATCTTAGGCAGCACCATCGACGTCCAATCAAGGTCTCCTTAGAGGCCCCCTTCTTAGTAATTGAATCCCAGTAGGGGTAGCACAGGGCTCCAGGACTAATCAAGAAGGCACAGAAGCAGGGCCAGGGAGAAGCCAGGGGACAGGTAGCCCCATACACAGGACTTGTCCTCGTGGCCAGCTGCGAGGCAGCCTGCCGGGAAAGCGGACGCAGCCTGTCCTTCCAGAGCTTTGCAAGTTGGCTGCTGGTAGCAGCACGTTAATGGTGCTCCAGCCCCTCTTGGGCCCCACAGAAAAGCCGAGCTGGGGCACTCCTCTGAAATGCCCCCCACCCCCGCCGCCAGAAGAGCTCCACTCTGGCTGGAGGGGCTGTGAGTTGGTCCAGAGCAGCATACAGATGAGGGATAGGAGGCCAGATCCCTGCATCTAATAAAGCTTGAATCCGATAGTCAGAAGCTGTGCGCCACAGATTCCTGTGCCCACGGGTCTGGAGCCCGGGCCTGCGGACTGGGCTGTGCTGAAGGATGTGACATATGCAAATGAGTCACGTGCCTGCCCTGCTGGGACCTGACTGACAGCTTCATCCTGCAGCACCCCCATCTGTCAGGGCCTGTTCATAAAGAGGCCTGGAGTCTTCTCTTGTCTTTTGGCAACTATCCAGCTCACTCAGGCATGACTTAGCACAGAAATTGAGTTTGACTTTAAAAATGCTCCTTGTGATGGTAACGCTGCGGCCAAGACAAGCTCTGCGCTGAATTATTGAATGGCACGGGTGTTTGCCTGCCCCAGCCAGAGCCTTTCTTCTCTGTAGCTCCCTTGCCTGACAAGTAATTTTAAATATGCAGCAACGCACGGCCCTGTGCTCACCCGGCCTGCGCTGAGCCGCATTCCAGCCACGCTTCAACGGCTGCCCAGACGCTCAGGGCACCAGGTCTTGCTCCAGGGTCACGGGGACTCGACAGATTTGGGCAAATGGATTATCTTGATGATCTCCAAGCTATTGTTCTGAAGGAATCAAATCTTAACACGTCTAAGACCAAAATCATTCATTAATCCCAAACCAGCTTCTTCACCTGTTTTCTCTACTTTGATGAACGGAGCCACCATCCACCCGGCCACCCAAGCCCACGTCTTGGCTTCATCCTTGATCCCCGTTGCCTCCTCGCTCTGCAATATGGGATCGGTCTCCAGGCTTTGTCTATTGAGCCTCTAAAACATTTCTCAGATATGGCTAATCTTCCCCATTCTCACCTCTCTTGACTTGTTGGGCTGTTATCATCTCTCCTCTGGACTCCTAACGAGTCCTCCTGTCAAGCTCTCTTTCTCCAGCGCTTTGACAACAACAACCATCTAATCATATCCCTGTCCAACCTTCACTGGTTCTGATTCCTTTGAAGATAAAGTCTAAATCCTTTATCATGTTAGAGAGAGCTCACTTTGAACATGGGTTCTGCCACTTGCAACTCAACCTGTAAAATAAGAACATAGCGACAGTGAAGGATTAAATGAGAGAATGTATGTAAGTGACATGGATCAGTATCCGGTGTCTCAGAAGTACCAGAAACACTCACTTTTATAATTGTTGCTGCTATTCACACCCTGTTCTCCCCTCCCTTTCCATCTGTATCTCCTGACCAGAGGGTCATATTCTATGCAACCACACACATCCCCTAAGCGTGTCCTACAATCTCATATGTTTGCTCCTTTACAGATGCCATTCTCCTGCCTGGAATGACCTTTAGCTCCTTTTCTAGCTAATGAACTGCTACTGATTCTTAGAGGCCCATCTCAAATGTTACCTTCCTTGAGATGGTCCTAATGGTCCCATCTTTGCACTTTCATGACCTTTTAACTCTATTATAACCCATTGCCTTGAAATATTTGTTCCCACATGTGCCTCCTTCACTGCACAGTGAGCTCTCTAAGCACAGAGGAAATACATCCATTCAAACATTTATTCAGGGACTTCCCTGGTGGCGTAGTGGATAAGAATCTGCCTGCCAGTGCAGGGGACATGGGTTCGAGCCCTGGTCCAGGAAGATCCCACATGTCGCGGAGCAACTAAGCCCGTGCTCCACAACTACTGAGCCTCTGCTCTAGAGCCCGCGAGCCACAACTACTGAAGCCTGTGCACCTAGAGCCCGTGCTCCACAACAAGAGAAGCCACCGCAATGAGAAGCCTGCGCACCGCAACGAAGAGTAGCCCCAGCTCGCCGCAACTAGAGAAAGCCGGCGCGCAGCAACGAAGACCCAACACAGCCAAAAATAAATGAATAAATTAAAAAAAAATTTTTTTAATTAAAAAAACCCATTTATTCGATAACATGCATGTGGCATCTCTCCTGGGCCAGGCACTGTGCTGAGCACTGTGGGCACAAAGATGCACTAGTCACCATTTATTAATCAGGGGGCTTCCTGCAGACAAGAGCATCCACTCTAACTAGTTTAAACAAAGACTTTTATTACAGAAATCGAGTAGCTCACGGAATCTTGGGTAGGGTCAGGGCCAGGCTTGGTGTCTAAGAATATAGACAACAGCAACGCAGCTGAGAACTACGCAGACTGAGAAAAATGACCAGTGACACCAAGGCCATGTTCTGATGGAAACACCATCACTATAGGCACTTTGTGCTGGGGGCTGGAGCGTGAAGACTCCAGAAGAACGAGATATCACCACCAAGGTTGCCAGAAGAGCCAGTCTTCACTGTTGGCTTCTATGGAAGTTTCATACAAGTCTATCTGCTTGATGGAACTCAGGTCACATTCCTATACCTCAGCTGTAAGGGAGTCTCATAAATGCAATTGTTAGCTTTCCAGCTCAAACAGGAGAGAAAGGTGTGAAGGCTTTGGAATGGGTGTTGAGTGAGTCACACTACATCATCCTGGCTCTTAAAGGGCTCCAGCTTAGGGAGAAGGTCCGGCAAGCAAACAGACATGACAGTATTATCAGCGCAGTACGGGGCAAGGGGTGGGGAGGGGCAGTGAGGGCCAGAGAAGCAGTCCCCAAGCCAGGTGACGGGGCTTTGCATGGAAGGCATACCTCTGTATGCCAGGTTTTAAGAGCTTGCATTTTATCCTGAAGCCACTGGGTAGTCATCGAATGACTTTAAAACAGGCATGTGACATGGTCATATTTTAGTTCTGGGAAGATCAACCTGGATTGGAAAGGGGCAAGTCTAGAGAGAAAAAACCCAGTCAGGAGAGCACCGCAGACATTTGGGTAAGACAATGATGATCTGAACCCAAGAGGTGGCGGTGGGGCTAGAGAAGGACAGAGACAAGAAATGTCTTAGACCCGGTGACAGTTGACCAGGGGGATGAAGGGGACTGAGGCCTGTAAGTCAATGGCCAGGTCCTGGTTTGGGTGGTTGGGTAGACTGTGATAGGCTTCACCAAGATGAGGTAAACCAGGGAAGGTGTAAATCTGTGGGGAAGGATGATGAGTCCTTTTGCATGTGTGCTACTGTATCGTTTTCGAGATGGTGCATGTGAGCCATCCCAGTGAGGATGTTGAGTAAGCAATTAGCTAATCCAGGTCTTGTACCCATGAGAGACGTTTAGTTGTAGAGTCACTACCTGCTGCTTTTTTCCTGACCATCCTACCTATCTTGTTTTGGCTGAACTACACTTTTGGGAAACCGTGTGGTTGTGAGGAACTGACCCCCTCACCTATCTGAGTAGACATTTAACCAGGCTGTCCAAGCAGAGTCCACCACCCGCTACCACAGAGATTGGGTCAGGTGTGGTCACGTGACCCAAACCAGGCTCCTCAGTGGGAAACATACCCAGGCTTTTGCTGGACCCATCAGAGAGGAAATGGTCTGTTTCCATGAGTCTGACAAGTTGATAAATGAAACCCTAGAGTGTCCAGGGACCGTGTTTCCCTCAGGTCTCTCTGATTGAATATCAAGGTGCAGCATGGGACCAGGAGGCTGACAGGCTAAAGAAGAGGGGAAGTGAGTCACCCAGAGTGATGTAATTTTGCCTCTCCTGCACCAACAGCAATACCTGCATACAGTAAGCACTCAATATACATTTAATGAGTGAGGCAGTGAATGAAGCCTTTAAAACATGTACTTATAAGTAAGATACGGTACTACAACTATATCATATCATAAAAAATCATACCTTGAGATTGAAAAATAACTATCACAATGGATCTAGTGGATATGTAGAAATTTCCAGATTCCAGATTTTGGGGGAAGGTGGGGACTGGGGAGTGGATTACACTGGACCTGCTGAATTGCTTTGCACAGCCATTTCCCTTGAATGTTTGAAGACAGATGAAGAATATTAAACACATTACAATACGATATACTGCACCCAACTAAATCAGCCATTCCTTTCCTTCAAATGGATGATGCCATAAAAATAATCACAGCGTAACAGCAGGACTCACGTTCAAAGTCTCAGAGGCTGGTTTTCTAGGGACTGGCGCAGCAAGACAGCAGGTCTGATTAAGTTGCACAATCAACAAAGGCAGTATAAGTTAAATTGCCATTTTAATCAAGTAGGGATCCAACCTATAAAAAGATGTGGAATACTTTTTGCTTAACATCGTGGACCACAATTAATCCATAACTTTGTTTTGCATCTATGCTACAAAACAGTTAAAAATCTAGTCCTGGCTCTTCATTTTGCTCCTTTCTTTGGCTGACAAAGGCTCCAAGAAATCAGGGGAGTTGATGGATCCGGCCGTGGGCAATTAATTCACTTGACCTCTCATTTTCTTTCCATTTCTTCACCTATCCCAGGAACCAACATATGTCCTGAGCTTTAATGAAACAAATTACCCGGAGGGCATTAGCAACACTTTTCCTGAATACCGGGAAGATGAGGGCACTGCTGGTGATTAGAATTTGTCTTGGGCTGTCAGGGAATTGAGGGAGCAGAATGCTAAAGAGAAAGGAAAAGAGGAGAAAAAACTGAGCAGGCATGGTTTCGGCCCTAAAAGAACAGTTTGCACATTCCTCCTTCCTGAGCTGTAATAATAAACAAGCCAGGCTGGAAGACATGACTCCCCTCTCCCGCGTGTTTGTCTTTTCCTTTGCCTGGTGCCTCCCAGATCCTGCCCCTCGAGTCTGGCTGTGCTCTTTGCGGCAGCACCACACCTCTCCAGAGTCCCCTGAGCCTGCCCAAGAGAGTGTATGTAGACAGAAAGCCTGAGAGTAGTGCAACTAAATGGAAGCATTTCTTCTATCAGGGGAAGGAGAAACATTGCAATACGCATGCACACGCGCACACGCACACGCAAGCAAGCATGCAATTTCCTAATCCCTTGGGCAATTCCAGTCAAGGTTATTCAGCTAGACTCTCCACGCCTTTGCCTGCCTTTGCCAGGGGTGATTTCCAGCGGCACTGCTTGGGGAGAGAGGGGTGCCCCGGGGCAGTAGGCATTTTTGCTAAACAGAAACCATCACCCCTACCCTCCCACCTCCTTCCAGAACCTGTCTGTCTTCCTTCTCTCAGACACCCTCTTTGTTCACACTATCCTCCAGCCATCTCACATGGCCCTTCCTCTTAGGGAGAAAACTGTGTATTATCTTACACCTAGAAGTGACCTTTCTAAGGGAGCAGGCAGGAAGGAGGTAGGAAGGCGTGTGTAAGGAGGGACTGGGCTATCAGGCAGTCACAGAACAGATGCTCAGTTAACATTTGTTGAATGACTGATAAATGGAAAAGTATCCGGTTAACTCATAGAACCAAAAGAGCTTTGAATGCAATACAGAAAAAACAGATTATTCTTTCTTACTCTTCTATCTTTACACTTCCACTGGCTTCTCTGGACTTTGTCCCCCACCCAGGAATCATGGACCTAAAAATGCTGCTTTAACCTGGCTAAGCCCCCAGATGATGAAATAAACCACATATCTGGTTGAGTGGAGGGGCCAGTACTGTAGACGAGAATCCCTACAACATGTCAAGGTCTGGAGAGCTCTAATGCATCCGACATCACAGAAGCCACTACTTCTAAGACTAAAAATTGTCTGATCCTTTTGGGTCAACTCAAACTGGAGGCAACTATTAGTACTAAAATGAAAGTAAAATAAAATAAAATGAATAATAATGCTGTTGTCTTTGAGCACCAAAGACAACAGGTACTTCCCTAAATTACTGTATTCAATACAGTAACAATAACTCTGGTCCTACCACCCCACTCCACAGTTGGACACACTGAGTTTCAGGGAGATGAAAGGATTTGTCCGAATAATGCACGGAATACAGAACACCGGCAGAGGCAGGCTTTGCACTCCGATCTGTCTGCTTCCCAGATGCACACCGTGAACTTCCCGAAAGAGAAGAGCAGCTTCATCTGCGTTTGCTTTCAGCAAAGGGTGCCCTATTCAGCTACTGCATTAGAGATCTAGCCTGATCATTTTTCCTGCAGGCCAGCTTTTCTCTTAAGAGAATCCCATTTTGCCTATTACAGAGATAGCTGTCCCCACAGAAAACCCTGGTGACCCATTAAAATGTTCTCATGAAAACTGCCTCTGGCCAGAGCCATCGGAACCACGCAAACTCCAGCCTCTGGTGATTTAAGAATCTGTTGGCTTCACAGCCTAGTGGGGCTAGTACAGCTACAAATGCTTTTAAGGCAGAGCTGCAGAAATAACAGGCCAAATTAAGCTCTAATCTCCGAACCATTGTAAGGCTAAGGAGTGCACTTTATAATAAGTGCCGGAAGTGAAAGCAGGGAAGAATACATTGGAAAAGGCCTCGGCTTCAGTTCCTTCTTTGGCAAACCAGGGATTGTAGGGCCAGCCAAACCCTGAGCTCACAGAGGGCTTGGACAGTTCATGAGGTGGGAAAAGATTTAGAAACAGGCCTGCTTTACCAGTGGCTCTGCCAGGCTTGGGCTCATTACTGGCAGTCACCAGGATGACCACAAGAGCCCTGCCCCACCCCGAGGCAGGTTCTCCTGCACATCTTTCCCTTAGGCTGTGAGTCCAGCTCACTTATATACCAAGCTTCAGGACAACGCTCATCTCTAAGCAGGAGGGACTTTGACTATCCCCATTTCTGTGGCTTCCACCACAGGGAATGCCCAGTTTCCTGTGAATTTGGTGAACCAGTGGACCATGTCTGCCAAGCCTCTCTTTTCTGGGTATGTCTTTTTTGTTTGTTTGGTTTTTTTTTGCGGTACGCGGGCCTCTCACTGTTGTGGCCTCTCCCTTTGCGGAGCACAGGCTCCAGACGCGCCATGGCTCACGGGCCCAGCCGCTCCGCGGCATGTGGGATCTTACCCGACCGGGGCACGAACCCGCGTCCCCTGCATCGGCAGGCGGACTCTCAACCACTGCGCCACCAGGGAAGCCCATGTGTATTTTTAAATGGTTGATTTTATGTTATGTGAATTTCACTTCAATTCTATATACGTATATATATTTTAAGTTAGGGTTTCATTTACCTGAGACCTGCCTTCCCAGGGAAATGCAATGTGAAATCAAAGCAACTGACTAGGGGCCCAGACACCTTGCTGATGGATGCAATTCCAGGGTAGTCATATTTTGTGGGGAAGAGGAGGTGGTCTGGTAGTTTCAGAATCATGGAGCACAAAAATCTTCATGCTGTCAATACTACCATAGGTGCTCCTTAAAATACAGTAAGTCCTTTAAATCTCTTTCATGAACAGTATTCTCAGTCTTAGGTACAAATTCCTATACATTACATCTTACATACCTCAAAGTTCAGAACCGCTGAGCTAGACTGAAAGAAGGAAAAAAGGACAAGTTTATATGCACATCTGGTCCTTCTAAATACTCTGCTTTGAAGATAAAGGAGGGGAGGGGTATAGCATGGTGACAATAGTCAATAACACCATACTGCATATTTCAAAATTGCTAAGAGAGTACATCTTAAAACTTCTCACCATACACACACGAAATTGTAAGTGTGAGGACAGATGTTAACTAGCCTTATTGTCGGAATCTTTTCGCAATATATACAAATATCAAATCATTCTGTGGTATACCTGAAACTAATATGTCAGTTATACCTCAATAAACAAAAAACATTACCAAAGGACACAGCAGAACACATCAACAAATGGGAAAACACACCATGTTTTCTAAAAAGATGACTCAATATCATTTTCCTTTCTTCTGTCAAGAGTATGCTTATCTTCTTACTATGATGTTAAGTTTAGCATAATCTCAATAAAGCTGTAAACAGGGGGGGAAAAGGGAGCATAGGAAATTTTGAAAATGTTTCTACTCGTTTGTAGGGTTTAGTCCCATCCTGTGTCCGTATTAAAGCTCTATAACATAATCTTAATCCATGTTAGTGGATTTATTTGTTGGGGAGGCAATCAAATGAGATGATGTCGTCTCATTTGGGGGAAGCTTGACAGAGGCTGAGGTCTGTTAAAGGATAAAAAAGGTAAGATCATGACTCCTATACAGATATAAAACGATCACTTGTCAAAGATTTTAACTGATAAATTAACAAGGGAACCAGTAGGTATCTCAAAAAAAAGGTCAAAGGGAACTCGGAGTCCCACACATTTCTGGTTAGATGAAGAATGCTAAAATGAATTGACAAATGGATGCAAAACTGTTCGCTATCCACAGGGAGACTATCACTTGCATTCCAGTGGACGTGATTTACATTCCTATGGCTGGGAATTGTTACAATTAGTTTCATACAAACAAACGTCTACCTCTACAGAGTTGTAAAATAGGCTCTTCAAAGACAAAGACAGATGGCTGAGCTGACCAGAATACCCACTAAATTTCAAAATCTTTCACAATTTTTCCTACATTTCTTTAAAAAAAATTATTTTTAAATTGAAGTATAGGGGCTTCCCTGGTGGCACAGTGGTTGAGAGTCCGCCTGCCGATGCAGGGGACACGGGTTCGTGCCCTGGTCCGGGAAGATCCCACATGCCGCGGAGCGGCTGGGCCCGTGAGCCATGGCCACTGAGCCTGCGCGTCCGCAGCCTGTGCTCCGCAACGGGAGAGGCCACAACAGTGAGAGGCCCGCGTACCGGAAAAACAACAACAACAACAATATATATATATATATATATATATATATATATATATATATATATATATATATATATAGTGTCACACTGCCTGAGGGGAGGCAAATGCAGTGTCATAGCTACAGAGACACTGTAATGATACACACGTGTATGTCCATTCATCCCCCTCCACAGATCTTTATTGAGTGCCAACCACAAGGCCCGGGCATTGTGTTAGGAGCTGATTATACAAGGATGGTCAAAACATCCTGGAGTGGGTGCAGCTCCAAAGCAGATTGTCACCAATGTCTCTTGGTCCAGGTCATCCCTTATTAACGAATGGTGAGCTGTGCTGTGTGCAAGGCTCCATGCAGGAACAAGTTCTGATCCAGGACCACTCCTTCCTGAACCCCTGTTGAGCCTGGCCTGTCCTTCTGCTCCAGTTTGCAGCTGCTTTGATCCAGCTGCATCCCCCTCTCCTGGCTCCCTGTCAGCATCACTCATCTGGTCCCCAGAACCTATTTCCAGCCAAAATCCTTTCTTCCCTGGCCCCCCTAGCAGTAAGTCCCTTGTGGGAGTTGAGATGAAGAGTTCCAGTGTGGGGTCACACTGCCTGAGTTTGATCCCTGACATCGCCATTTACTAGCTGAATAAACTTAAGAAAGCATTTACTATTTGCTAGCCTCAATTTCCTTACCTATAAAATGGGGATAATAGTGCCTGCCTCATAGGGTTATTGAATGGATTAAATAAGACATTGTCTTGTTTCCAGGTGATGCTCAACTAATAGCAGCTATTATTATTTTTGCAGAATTGGTCCCCTTTCCTAGTTGTCCTCTGTCTCTAATCACGAGGCCTGGGGTCCCTTCAGGTCTAACCTGGAAGTTTTTTTGTCCGATACAGCCAGGAAGGCATCTTTCAGAGTGTGTGAGGGCAGTTGGCCTTGAGCCAACTGAATAGAACAGCAGTGATGAGAACCACCTGGCAGGTCATGCATCACAGAGAGAGGAAATGGGCTTCAACCTCACTCAACACCGTGGCTGCCTGGATTTTCAAAGAAAGGAAGTAGCCACAGCAAGGCGGGAGGTTGGGGTCCATACTTCAGCACTCTCCTTCACGCTCAGAACCACTCTGTTACACAGCTCCGGGGGGCCATTAGAACTGGACTTGTGTGATGCAGCAGTCCCTTCATAGAGGCCCGCTCCTCTGGCATGTTGAGGGAGGTGGAAAGGGTTCTAGTGAACTTCCAGATGCTCCTAATTCTCTTCTGAGTCTTAAGTGTTACATTCATCAAAAATGGCACTCAGTACTCAAACAAATATATATACGTACATGTTTATAGCAGCACTATTCACAATAGCCCAAAGGTAGAAACAACTCAAATGTCCATGAACAAATGCATGCATGAACAAAATGGGGTATATCCACACAATGGGGTATTATCCAGCCGTAAAAGTGACTGAAGCACTGATACATGTTACAACATCGATGAACCTTGAAAACATTACACTAAGTGAGAGAAGCCAGACACCAAAGGTCACATATTGTATGATTCCATGTATATAAAATATCCAAAATAGGTAAATCCTAGAGACAAAAAGAAGATTGTTGGTTGCCAGGGTCTGGGGAGGGAAGAAGGAGGAATAATTGTTTAGTGGGTACAGGGTTTCCTTTTGGGGCGATGAAAATGTTTTGGAACTAGATAGCTCCACACAACATGGTGAACGTGCCAAAGGACGAGTGGTTTGCTTTAAGATGGTTAATTATACTTTATGTGAAGTTCACCTCAATTTTTTTAAAAAGTTAACACTTAACCCTTTAACATGAAAGAATTCAGAATCTGAAAACCATCAATTCTACCCCTCCTCCTCAAGTCTGGTTCTAGGATATCTGCTGCTTGTCATACCAGGGAAGAGAAAGATGGTGCAGATTTGGAGCCAATGCAATGACTCATCCTTTCGTGGGGATTATTTTGAAAAGTGCCAACCAAAAGTTGGGTCAGATCATCTGCAAAAGATGTATTTGATTTCAAAGGCAATTTTGTTCTAAGTTATGTTATTTTTCTTACATTCAATTAAAGCTCCCATTCCAGAAATATTAGTGTTTTTTAATACCTCCCCCACACCAACTGTAAGATCTCACAGCAGCTTTCTGGATTTGCAGCGAACCTCACATTCCTTCAGAACATGGTTGGCCAAAGTCTTGAGTGTCCTTGCCTGACATACAGAGAGAAAATCACTCCTCCCACTGCCTACCCATTCTAAAAGGTCTTCCCAAAAGATACTCCTGGTAACAATTATACAAATGTGTGGGTAAGGTAAGATTACATTTCTACTTCAGATAGAACAAAGGCCAGAACCTCTAATCAGTGCTATGTGTGGCTGAGAGCAGTGGCTCCCCATGTCTCTCAGATGGAATCCTTCCCTCGTTTATCACTCACTGTAGGCTTTCCAGGGCTGGTATGACAGTTTAGCGATTTGGGGAATCTAGACTCCTTCCAGATTGTTTATCTGCTAATCCTACGATGTTGCACTTATCCACACAGTCCAAAAGGGCTCAATGCCACTTCCACACTCCAGCCTACAGGAAAAGAGAAAGAGGAACAGTGGAGGATAAACTTATTTCCTTTTAGGAACATGACCTGGAAATTTCACATATAATTTCTGCTGATGCCCCATTAGCCAGAGTCTAGTTACACTGTCGCACCTTGCTGCGAGGGAAGTTGGCCGAGGGACCAGCTTAAACTTCTATTACTATAGGAGAGGGGAAGAATGGACATGGGGAAGTACAGCTAGGACTCAGCCCCAAGCCAACTTAACATTCCTTCTCTCACCAATACCCCCAGTCTCTTTACTGTCATTCAGAATGGTGGGTTCATGCCCCACCTCTGATCTCATGCTCTTCCCTAACATGGAATATTCACCCCACTTCTCCATACCTGTCTTGACTCCACCATTGCCTCAAGTCTCATCTCCTCCCCAAAACCTTCCCTGACTACCCCAGCCCACACTGACTTTCCATAGCCTTCCTCGATCTTTATGGTTTCACATACTGTTCCCTGTAGCTAAGTCAGCTTCAGAACTAGACAATATGTTTCTTGAGAACAAGGTGTCTATCATATATTTTTCTTCTATCCTCTATGGTCTCTTGCTCAGTGCTGTGCACACATATGTATTTAACAATTATGCTTTGAAATGAATTGAATTTGATTAAAGTGACATGCTGAATAATTTAGGACAATAGTCTTATTCTCCCTTAATTATGGTATTTTTTTTAACCTGTGTTCTGCATAATTAAAATCAATATAAATAAAGAAACACACAGGTACACAAGTACCTTTACCATTCAAGAAACAAGTTCTATTCTTATTTAGTTTTCTCATTCAGTTGTTTACTGGGCAACTTTGTATCAACATTACCCAAACTGTTTCAAAAATTAAACAGTATAAGCATAGCCTAAGAGTTTAGCACAGGACCTGGCACATAGATGGTGCTAAATAAATGCAATGAGAAAAGTGTCAAGGGCAGAGTATAAATGTAAAACTGAGTTAAACTGTTTAAAACTTGCTGCAAAGTCAAGGATTCTGGTGTTAGACTTTGGTTTGAACTTTGGTTCTACTTATTCACAGTTTTGCGGAGTATTCAAAGAATTGACTAATGTGTTTGTCGTTTTCTATTATCTCTCAGTTCCGTGCACACCCTTCTGTACTTTTATTTGTGATACTGTGGGCTTGGAGTCTGAAAATTACATTTCCCAGATTCCCTTGCTAGCTGATTTCCAGTTAGGGCCTGCAACTGGGAGGCACAAGTGGGAGATTGGAAGAGGCCAGAGGAGAGAGGAAGGAATTCTCTTCCTCCTCACACCTTCTTTGGACTGTTATGACTCTGGCACCTTTTGACACTCCTAGCACCAATGTCAAGCCACTTTCTCAGAGGCCCCATCACTAGCCACACAGTGCCCCCTTGGCAGTCCCACTACCAGGCACAAGATGGCCCTATAACAGCCCAGCTCCTAAGGCGGTGGCCCTTCCTCTGCATTCCTAGGCTCTGATTATACCTCTTTCCTTTTGCTCCCCCTACCTTCAGGTTGCTTTCTGTGTTTACTTACCTCACTGCTCCCTTTTGAATATTCCAACACCTGTGAAATTCACTCACTGTGTTAAATACCCTCTAGTTGAAATACCTTGTATAATTTCTGTTTTCCTGACCGAATTCTGACTGACACAGTATGCAATGTGCTTAATGCATTTCATCTCAACAAATGTTAGTTCTCCCCTAGATGATTTCACTCTGTTGTGTTGAAAGCAAATGTGTAATGGAAGGAAAGATATATTCATTTTATTTTTAAAATGCTCACTTCTTTTTAGAGTTCTTGAGCTTCTCCACAGCCTCCCAGTATTCCACAAAGACCACTGGTTCTCAGCCTTAGATATGAAGTATATTCACCTGCAGAATCCTCAAAAATACAGATGCTTAGGCTCTCCTAGGACCTGGATATCAAGGGATAGGGCTGAGTTAAGTGCATTTTGAAAAAGTTCTCCATGTAATTATTCGTGCTAGTTTGAGGACCCCTGGTTTAGATACTCAGAATACAGTACATTAATAAGTATGATTTCTTAATGCTTCATGGGTGCTAAAATGTTACCTGCTTACTGGTATCTCAATACGTGCCTTTTGATAATGATGTTGACACTTTATCCCAATAACCAGTTGAATAGTCCCTTGTTTCTGTGGCATCAAGCTCAGATCAGCCTCGAGCTGGATTACTACCATGGTACTAGGTGTTTCCTGGCTCCATTCCAGATATGAGGGGTAGAGCAAACTCGCATGGATGGTAAGTGACAGAATCAAGGCTTGGTCTGTTGAAATTAGGGGCAGCACCAAGGAAAGTTAGCTTCCCAACATCCTAGGCCTATACCACCCAGAGATAATTCAAGCCCAGGATAAGGGAACCTCAGGGAGAACCAAAGAGGATGCCACAAACATCGATCACATCATCTGTTCTCTGCCTACTGTTACCTCTTCCTTTTCCACTATTCTTTTTATACTGGCCTTATCTAAGAAAAACCTCAAACCCATAAAAATCTTGCTCCTTTAAGTCCAGTTTCTCTCACCATTCCCCCATAGCAAATTTCCTAGATCCACATCAGAAGCCCACGAAATGCCCTTTGAGTGAAGAGTGATCCCATGAGTGCTAAAGGAATCTTTACCTTCACAAAAAGATCAAGACACTAGGCTGTCATCAAATCCTGTCTTTTGTAACTATTATTGTACCAGATGAGATGTAGTCTCATTAGTGGGCTTCCAAATTCTATCTCAACTGAGAAACCCAGAGGCAGCTAACAAAGTATAAGGAAAGAAGTCCCTGTAACACACTAGGCGACTTCAAATGGTATGACTTTATTTATTATTTTAACAAAGAAATCAGAGCTTATACATCCAAGTGGCAAATTTTTTTTCAAACCACGTTACCATGGCTCACCATATTTTAAAATTGTCCCTAGAGCCTGCTGTAGATTTTTATGAAAAATTATCCATGGCCTCAAATATTCCTCCTTGGGTCGATTTGATTATTTGGAAACAACTGGAGTATTTGAGGGTAAACCTGGTGACCAAGGTATGTGATCACGCTGGGAGACATCATTATTTGGTGGAGCTGTAGCCAAAAGAAACCAGGAGTGAAGGAAGAGTGTCAGCTGGTTGTGAATACAATTTTCAAAGAGGAATTGAAAGCATTTTAGATATTGTTTGGAAGGAGTTATAGTCTCCCAAGATGACAATTTTAAAGAATGTCTCTCATTCTGGGTAACCAGATCACATATGTGTATGTGTATGTGTGTGTTTTTAATCAAACTGACTTTACAATATTATATTTACAGAAGTTGTTCTCAATTCTCTCTCCATGTATGAAGTTCCCCAGCTGTCCTGGGTATTTTCTCTGCCCATGAGGACCCACGGCAATGAGATTGTCTGAAAAAGGAATGGATTTTGGAAAAAGATTGGTGTACAAATCTGGGCCTCAACTGCTTACTCTCTCTGTAATCTTAAGCAAGTTACTTGAGACTCACTCTACTTTGGTCTTCTTATCTGTAAAATGAGCGTAATAATACTTACCCCATGGAGAAGACGAGAGGATAAAAGGAAATAATATATGCAAGTGCCTAGCGCAGTGTCTTGGCTCAAAGCAAATACATGCAAACATTATTATTACCATCAATGTGTGGGTGCGCTATTGATCATTCCTCCAGTGTAGGGATACTGATGTGTCTGTTTATATAAACCAGACAGCCAAGCCTGGAGCAGCCCGTGATGAGCTCTACGTAGAGCAGGGAGAATCCAATGATAGCGCACTGGAATAGTTTCCTCTTCTTTTGATCCACCTATGGGATCCTGCAAAATGGGAAAATCATATCATCTCAAAGTACATCAGTATGTTAGAATGTTAATATGAAGATATCTCATTGACCCAGTGGTATTGGGAAGGCAGTATTCTGCATACCCCAGATAACAGAAGTTTTTCCCTTTGAGAACCAGCACTTTTCCCAAAATATTAATCATTTGGGAGTCTTCACCTCTCTCCTTTTCAAGCAAAGCACATGACTTAACTTCTTTCTTTTAATCCACTACCATCATTAGGAACATGCGTTGCAGCATGGATGGGGTGCTCAGGGATGGGCCTGCTGTCTGGGTTTACTGCATTCTCCTTCCTTGATGTAAGGCGTTGTCTGGATGTGACAGGCTTGAGATGCAACAAGTTCACCAACCTTGGAAACAGGCAGATACCCAGGAACCACCAATGTTCAGGAGAGTGACCACTGACTACTTAGGGACATCAGTTCTTTGGTAGGTGGATTTGGAGCGAGACCCTCCTTCAGCCATGTAGCCTTGAACAAATTACTGTACTGAACCTCAGTTTCTTCATATGTTCGATGAGGCTAAAAATAGTAGCTACCGGGGGCTTCCCCGGTGGTCCAGTAGTTAAGAATCCGCCTTCCAATGCAGGGGACACGGGTTCGATCCCTGGTGAGGGAAGTAAGATTCCACATGCCGTGGGGCAACTAAACCTGTGCGCCACAACTACAGAGAAGCCCACAGTGAAGAGCCCGCCATGCTGCAGTGAAGACCCAGCGCAGCCAAAAAAAGAGAAAAAAAATAGTAGCTACATTGTAGGGGAGTCATGAGTCTTAAATAGGAAGATTTAGACATAAAGTGCTTAGTGCACAGGACAGAGAACAAATGCTCATTATTACCTACTGTTATCACTATTACAACTAGCAAGCAAGGTCTCCAGGAAACTCTGACTGCCCTCCCACGACACTCATAACACCCACACTTTGTGTGTCTTGTCTTCCATCCATTAAATAAGACTGTAAAAGGAGTAGCCAGTGAAGGGCCAGTGGCTAGAGCCCTCTCGGTGTTTTCCCCCATGATCTGGTGAAACTCCCAGATAAGAGAATTTCAGCCAAATGAGAACCTCCAATCGTTCTGTCAAAGGCAATCCAACTCTTCTCATTAAGGACCACGCTTCTTACACAGATGAATGGCCAGCCAGACCGTGGCATCTGCACCTCTGTCAGCCCTGCAGGCAGAAACACCAAGAGCGGGAGGGGACTCCAGGGACCAAACACCTCTGTCAGATCAAGTCGTCAGGTCATGGCTGGCGATCCCTGGTGGCAGAAGGGCAGGAGGCTGGGAGCCCCTAGAGCCTCTCATCTGGCACCATTCCAGGCACTAAAAAGAAATGTGCTCAGAGCGATGGCAGCCGCATTGATCTGATGAGGATTCAGGAGACTGTGCAGCTCTCCAAGTGGTTATTTTCTATCTTATGTATCCTGTAGCGGGTTAATTAACATCCTCAACGGTGTGCAATTCTGGCTGTTTCACCACTGGGGGATGGCAATTTCAGGTCGCTCTGAAGTTAAGTGAAGACAACAGCTGCAGCCTTTGTTGAGGTCCAGATTTTGAGCCACTGAGCAGGCCCCCAGCGGCGCACTTCATTCTGTGTGAGCACCATTCATAACCAACAATGGGCACTCGAATCAGTGGACAAGTGTTTTCACTGAGCACGCGCCCCTGGGTTAGGGCTCAAGTCTTTGTACCAACTTCCTGGCTAACACGTGCCTCCCCCAGGGACTCACTGCCTCAAAATGATATTCCCAACATAAGCGCCAGACAGGGGCCTATTTGACAGTTTTCGATATTTTATGCCCCCGGGACTGTTCCTTCTCCACCAAACCTACGCAACCTCCATTTGCACATCAACAGCTGTAGCTCGCTTTATCGGGCATTACTTTCTTATAAGGTGGGGTGTGTGTGGCGCTTTTATAAAGCAAGCCATAATTTCAATGCACTAGGTGACCTTGAAATTGTATTGGTTCTCTGTTGCTACATAACAAATTACCCCCAAAACATAGCACACAACACAATCATGAATATTTATTATCCTCACAATATCTGTGGGTCAGAAATTCAGGCGTGCCTTAGCTGGGCAGTTCTGGCCTGGGGGCTCTCATGAGGTTATGGTCACAATGTCAGCTAGGCCTGCTGTCACCTGGAGGGTCCGCTTCCAAGATGGCCTGCTCCCATGGCGGGCAAGTTGGTGCAGTTATTGGTGGAGGCCTCATTTTCTCCCCACATGAGCCTGCCAGGCTATTAAATGTGCTCACCACAAGGCCACAACTTCCCCCGGAGTGAGGTATCCGTTAGAGGGAGCCAGGTGAAAGCTGTCCTTTTTACGACTCAGCCTCAGAAGTCACGTTCTATTCATTAGAGGGGAGGTGGTCACTCAGCTGGGAAGGGAATTAGCTCCACTTTTTTTTTTTTATTGAGTTATAGTTGATGTACTATAGAAGTTTCAGGTGTATAGCACAGCGATTCACAATTTTTAGAGGTTATATTCCATTTATAGTTATTATAAAATATGGGCTATAGTCCATGTGTTGTACAGTATAACCTTGCAGCTTATTTTATACCTAATAGTTTGTACCTCTAAACCCCCTACCCCTATTTTGCCCCTTCCCCCTCCCCTCTCCCCACTGGTAACCAGTAATTTGTTCTCTACATCTGTGAGTCTGTTTCTTTCTTGTTGTATTCACTGGTTTGTTTTCCTTTTTAGATTCCATATGCAAGTGATATCGCACAGTATTTTTCTTTCTCCGTCTGACTTATTTCACTAAGTATAATACCGTCCAAGTCCATCTGTGTTGCTGCAAATGGCAAAATTTCATTCTTTTTCATGGCTGAGTAGTATTCTATTGTATGTATATATATATATATATATATATATATATATATATATATATATACCACACCTTTATCCATTCATCTGCTGGTGGACACAGGTTGCCTGTATACCTTGGCTATTGTAAATAATGCTGCAATGAGCACTGGGGTGCACGTGTCTTTTCAAATTAATGTTTTTATTTTCTTTGGATATATAGCCAGGAGTGAAATTGCTAGATCATTTGGTAGTTCTATTTTTTTGTTCTTTGAGGAACCTCCATACTGTTTTCCACTGGGGCCGCACCAATTGACATTCCCACTAACAGTGCACAAGGGTTCCTTTTTGTCCACATCCTCGTCAACAGTTGTTATTTGTGTTCTTACTGATGAAAGCCACTCTGACCAGTGCGAGGTGATACCTGATTGTGGTTGTGATTTGGATTTCTCTGGTGATTAACGATGTTGTGCATCTTTTCATGTGAATTAGCTCCACTGTTGAAGGGAGCAGTATCACAGAATTAATGAGCTTATTTTACAACCATCACAGACATTTAGGGATGCATAATTCATTCACTTAACAGATATTTATTGAGTACCTACTATGTGCCCACACTGTTGTGGATGCTTGGGATACATCCTAGACGAAACAGACCAACGTCCCTGCCTGCCCTTGTCAAGTTAAGCTCTAGTGGAGAGAGACAGGAAATAAACAGTAAGCAGAATAAGTACATTTTATAGTGCGCTGCACTTTAAGTGTTTGGGGGCAGGGGGAGGGGCGGGGAGGGAGAGAGCTCTGGAATTCCAGAGCCAGGTTACATTTTTTTTTTTTTTTTTTTTTGTGGTACGCGGCCCTCTCACTGCTGTGGCCTCTCCCATTGCGGAGCACAGGCTCCGGACGCGCAGGCTCAGCGGCCATGGCTCACGGGCCCAGCCGCTCCGCGGCATGCGGGATCTTCCCAGACCGGGGCACGAACCTGTGTCCCCTGCATCGGCAGGCGGACTCTCAACCACTGTGCCACCAGGGAAGCCCAGGTTACATTTTAAATAGGGCCATCAGACTTGTCCTCACTAAGCAGGTGGAGTGGGGCAGGCCGTGGTTTGGAGAGGTGATGGGCCGTGTTGTGCGTGCAGTGTATGACCACGGAGCCAAGTCCCTGTGAACCCTGGTCACTGTTACCATGGTCCCTCGTGGGTGCAGATGGGGAGAGGAGTTTCCCTACAGCTGGCATTCCCCCCACCCCCAGACCACCTAGGAGAAAGTATCCCGATGGCTATCCCCAGCTGCAGGTGATCTTCGTGACGGCTCAGACGGAGCTTCCGTGCCACGCTGAGACACGTGGCAGGCAGCCTGTGTGTACAACACAGAACATCCGAGGGGGAGGGACAGTGAGTCAGTCAGTCCTGCGGCGATCACGTTTGGAAGAGCAGCACTTGTGCAATGCTGAGTGCGTAATTCTAGTTTAAATTCAGTCATGGTGTTTCTACAACTGGAGGCGAGCACCAAAAAACACCCAACAGGAGCTGCCCAGCCCAGAGAACGGCAGAACTTTGGAGGCTTCTGAATCACGAAGGAAGGAAGCTGGAAGAAGACATTCCAGGCTTGAGTGTGGCCAAAGGCGGGTCGGTGCACAGGAGACCCTTGCCAATGGGCAGCCTGGGGCTTGAGGAGCAAGGGATGAAGCAGTGTAGGGCTGGTGCCAGAGGATTCCACGGGGCACCCAGTTCTAATCCAGGCCGGCTAGAGGGGCCCCGGGGCAGGTGGAAGGAAGGGTGAGGGGTATTTACACAGAAATGTGTGAGCCCTATTCAAGGAGCAGTTACTGACCTAGAGGGTGTGGTGACTAACACTATGGGACATAGGCCACCCCTCAATCTCCCATGCAGTATGTCTAATGGGGAAGGACCCCATCCCAAGGGAAGAGAGTGTAGAGGTGCACAAGAGGGCCCAGGCAATGGCTCAGGGTCCGAGGGAGGTCTGTGCATGTAGGAAGAGGTGGTTCCCTGACAAGGTCAACGCCCAACCCAGAGGACCTTGCCCAGAGATGGCCGTGAGGAGAGAAGGAACGAGAAATCTTGGTCCTTAGAGGTGCTGTAGCCACCAGACACTTACCAGGAGAGCAGGCAACAAGGACCAGGGTGACCAATGGGGACTTGAAGGAGCCCCGGGAGTACCAGATCAGTCAACTACGGCCACATCCAAAGGCCAACAGCCAGGGGTGTATAGGGAGCAGAAGCTGAGTTACACCAAGGAAAACCTTTACTCCTACTCAGAGAGCAGTATCCCTGAATGGTTAAAAGGCAGAGACTGGGCAGGGGTGATCACCCAAGTTTGTATCCTGGTTACACCATTTACTAGCTATGACAGAGAAGTCTCTTAACCTCTCTTCATCCTCAGCTTCCTCACCTGTCAACCTCACACAGCTGGTGAGACGTAAATGAGATAAAACACTTAACACAGTTCCTGGCTTATAGAAATGGTCCACAAATAGCTACTATTTTTATTGTGACTATTTTTGCAAATGTTGTGGACAGCTGCTGCCGGGGCTTTTTTTGGTTTTGTTGCCTGGCATCTCTTCCTTTGGAATTGCCCCTCCCTACTCCCACCCACTTGGTTCCGATGTCCAGCTAATCCTGCCACTTGGACCCCTGCTGACAGGAGACGGGCAAGTGACCAATCAGATTTTCTCTCCCAGGGACTGGAACTCTAAGTGCCAGTGCCGTCATGCGGGAAGGCAGTTAGAGCTGAGTCATCCTGCGACAGGGAATTTCCTGGAGCAACTCCTGCTTCATCCCTCCCGGGGTCTGGTATGAAACTCACACTTCTCATTGCAGCCAAGTATCCCTCCTCAGGACAGCCACAGGACGAGACAACTCTATGGAAATGGCCGTGTGAATGGCAGTGTAGGGACCGGGAGGCTGGGAAAGAGGAGGTGATCTTCCCACTTCCTCCCTTTCCTCATCACTTAGGTCATCAGCAGGGCTTCTCTGCCCAACCCCCCTCTTTTTTTTTTTTTTTCCTGGTAATATTTGTACTTAAATTGAGGGTCAACTAGTGAATAGAGTTGGGTTAACTGGGTAGCCACCTGGAAGAGATGAAGCTGGATCAATATATGAGGATAAATTCTAAATGGATCAAAGGTTTAAATGTAGAAAGTGAGAACTTAAAGTCACTAAGAGAAAACATCAATGAATTGCTTTATAAGCTTTGAGTGGGGAGGGTCTTTCTAATTATGACTCAGAATCCATAATCTATCAAAGAAAATATTTATAAATATACTATATATCCATCAAAAACTTAGCAGAAAATAGTAGCAAACAACAAAGTGGAAAAGTATTTCAATACAAATGATTGATTTCCATAAAATACAAAGAGCCCCTAGAAATCAAGAAGAAAAAGATTAAAAAAAAATAATGCGAATGTGGGCAAAGAACATAATCAGAGCATTCAGAGAAAAAGAAATATAAATGGCTCTTAAACATTTAGAAGATTCTTAATCTTTCTTATAATAAGAGCAGTCATATTGACACCTGGCAGATTGATAAAAACTCAAAACTTTGACAGCACATTCTTCTGATGAGGCTGTGGGAAAATAACCACATTCACACAATTTTGGTGGGAGAATAAGATGATACAACCTCCGTGGAGCGCAATTAGGCATTATCTATCAAAAGTACAAATACATTTGCCCCTTGACCTCTGGAAATTTATCCTCCAGCTATATCTGCACCCAAGTGAAATAACATATGTATACGGTTATTCATTCCAGCCTTGTTGGTATTAGCAGAACACGGGGAACACCCCCAGTGACTAGTTTGTTGCTTGGTTTTTTGTGAGACAAAGGTTTAAAAAAAATCCATCCCCTGCTCTACCCCATTCCCATTGCCAGTTCTCAATTACTAAAGGCTTTAAATTTTTAGTTGATTTTTCAGATATTTATTCCTATATTTATTTTTTTAATACTTATATTATTTCTTGATTTTCAATTTAAGCATTATCTATTGACTACTAATGAAGAAAAGTATTTATTATGTATCTCCCACTCCTAATTCACACACATGGAGCTATTCACTATCCTTCATTTTTCCAAAGGTTACATTACAATTTTTTGTTATATTAATATTCAATATTTTGAGTATTATGTCTATCACCAGGGCTTCCCTGGTGGCGCAGTGGTTGAGAATCTGCCTGCCAATGCAGGAGACATGGGTTCGAGCCCTGGTCCGGGAAGATGCCACATGCTGCGGAGCAGCTAAGCCCGTGAGCCACAACTACTGAAGCCTGCGTACCTAGAGCCCGTGCTCTGTAACAAGAGAAGCCACATCAATGAGAAGCCCATGCACTGCAACGAAGAGTAGCCCCCGCTCGCCGCAACTAGAGAAAGCCCGCGACAAAGACCCAACAGAGCCAAAAATTAATTAAGTAAGTAAAAAATTAAAAAAATAATTTATCCCCCAAATATCCTATGTGTCATACATTTGAGATCCTCCATTAGTTCCATTTTTTCCCCTGGAGATACTACTGTGGTATCCCTTCATGTTCTTGCTCTATTATGCACTGGTTTCCCTCTAGACCTGCTGCACAGCTGTCATCTTCAAGCCTATCTTTACTACACCCTGAGAATTTCCTTTGCTCACTCGATCTCATGTTGGATCCATTGTGGCCTGGATCCCAAGTCTCCTAGATCTGCTTACTCATTTTAGTAAAGTACAGCGTCCTCAAATAGATTCCTAAGAATGAGTACGTAGGAAAAATTTGAGACCCTTCTTGTGTGAAAATGTCTTCATTATACCCTTACATTTGGTGTTAGTTTGACTATACAGCTGCTCTCCATATCCATGGGTTCTGCATCCTAGGATTCAACCAACTGCGGATCAAAAATATTCAGAAGGGCTTCCCTGGTGGTGCAGTGGTTGAGAGTCCGCCTGCCGATGCAGCGGACACGGGTTCATGACCCGGTCCGGGAGGATCCCACATGCCGCGGGGCGGCTGGGCCCGTGAGCCATGGCCGCTGAGCCTGCGCGTCCGGAGCCTGTGCTCCACAACGGGAGTGGCCACAACAGTGAGAGGCCCGCATACCGCAAAAAAAAAAAAAAAAAAAAAATTCAGAAAAGAAAATTCAGAAAATTCCCCAAAGCAAAACTTATAGCTTATATGCAAATTCTACACCATTTTATATAAGGGACTTGAGCATGGGCGGATTTTGGTAACTGCAGGGGGTCCTGGAGCCAATCCCTTATGGATACTGAAAGATAACTGTATGCACCAGTTCAAAAATATTTTTTCCAAACGTTTCATTTCCTGATGGTACCCAGTATTGCTGTTGAGAAGCTTGATGTCATTCTATTCCTGACCCTTTGTTGTGGCCTATTTCTTCTCTCAGGAAATCTCTCAGGAATCTTCTCTTGATTCCTGGTGTTCTGAAATTTCCTGATAATGTGCCTTGATGTGAGGTTTTATTTTATGATTACTATTTCTTGTGTTTGGGCACTCCATGGGATTTCTTGTATTATTTCTATGGTAATTTCCTTTCCTCGGCTTTCTCTCTTCTCCTTTTCCGAATATCAGTTTCATATTGTTTCTCTCCTACTTTCCAAATCTGTATCTTTAATTTCCTACTTTCTATGAGATTTCATCAACTTTATCTTCTAACTTTTTTACTGAATGTTATTCTGGTATTGCACTTTTAACTTCAAAGAGCTCTTTCTTGTTCTCTGATTTTTATAGGACCCTGTTCTCATTTCGTAAACTGATAGTCCTTTTGATTTTTTTCTGCTCCCAGCCTTTTTTTTTTCTGCTTCCTTAAAGTTTCTTTTTTTTTCTTTTGGTTTCTGTCTTTCATGCAATCAATCTGCTATGTTAAATGTTAAGTCTCTAGCCATTTTAAATGTTGGAGTCTTCCAACTTCTAAAGCCTGTCCCTTGTATTTTTCAGACTGTTGTTTTTTTTAAAATAACTACATAAGTAATATACAAATTTATTCTCATTGTCCCAAATTCAAACAATACAAAAGTATACGGAGAAAAATGTAAGATTTCCCCTCCACACCCACTCTTGTTCCCAAAGGTAACCAGTGACAACAGTTTGGTGTGCCAAGATATTTTCTACCATACACTCTAAATCCACCTGAGTTAATGCATATGTAATTAACTGGCTTTCATGGAGGATCCAGAGTGTGTGTGTGTGTGTGTGTGTGTGTGTGTGTGTGTGTTTTAATTTGTTTGTTTGGTCTATGAGAGTTACTTAATTTTTGAATTGACTATCCAACATTTCAGTGTTAGGAGATCATATAAAAATCCAGATTCCCGGGCTTCCCTGGTGGCACAGTGGTTGAGAGTCCGCCTACCGATGCAAGGGACACGGGTTCGTGCCCCAGTCCGGGAAGATCCCACATGCCTCAGAGCGGCTGTGCCCGTGAGCCATGGCCGCTGAGCCTGCGCATCCGGAGCCTGTGCTCCGCAACGGGAGAGGCCACAGCAGTGAGAGGCCCGCGTACTGCAAAAAAAAAAAAAAAAAAAAAATCCAGATTCCCAAACTCTCTCTAAAAAATTAGGAGTTTTGACAACAGTGGACCCATACACCCATATTGTGAAGGGGCATCTTTTCTCCTAGTCCCCACTCAACCTGTGTTCTTTCTTTTTCTTTTTTTTTTTTGTGTGTGTTTTTCTTTTTTTTTTCTTTTTTTTTTTTTTTGTGTGTGTTCTTTCATAGTACTTGCCTGGCTCCTGTAAGTGTTGGAGTTGGCGACACCTAAGTTAAGGTGTTGGTGTGCACTCTAGAAGTTGTAACACATCCATCACTAACTGATAAAGACTAGTCTACTGTATCATAGGAAGGTCTGTCAGACAGGAAAACAGAGGGGGAAGGCCTCCTTTTCAAATGTATGGAAAAGGGCTGGGGTGGAGTAGTTGCCAGGTCAATTGCACTGTTGGGTCTGGAAGGTAGGATAGCTCATTAACTGCTAATCCCTGACTTCCCTGAGTATTTTTTTTTCCCCACAGATCTTTCCCAATATAGATTACATGGCAGCAAAACACACTTTCTGACTTCTAAGTAGAATAGGTACAAAATGAAGGGCAGTTGAGGCAGGAAGCAGCAGAGATGCTGACCTGCTAAGAGAGGACAGTTAGTACGAGCTTTCGCCGAGGCCATCACATGACGAATGGCTGCAACTCACTCTCACGTGGCTGATTACCGAGGCCGACTCCCACATTTCCTCCAGGCAGGGAGGGGACCCACTGTGCCATTTTCCCGTAAGTAACATCTCTGTGCATCAAACGCAAGTGAGCTTTTGGTATGTGTAGCTCTGATCTCTCTACACAATCCTTCTGTCTTATTTAACTCAGTAAATAGCCACACATCCACTCATCCAAGGCAGATCATGATTTAATCCCAGGTGAATGGTAAAGAATACAATTTTTTTTTCTTTTTTTTTCTGGTCGCGCCATGCAGCTTGCAGGATCTTAGTTCCCCGACCAGGGATTGAACCCGGGCCCTTGGTAATGAAAGCACAGAATCCTAACCACTGGACCACCAAGGAATTCCCAAGTATACAGATTTCATGAAACTTTTATATTTAAAAAGGTTAGGAAGAATCTAGTAAAATCATTTCTGTAGGCAAATATTTAACTATAAGAATATATCATGTATTTGTCAATGGGAAAAGACATCCCTGGCCCATTTTAATGCACTGCCATACAGATAAATTTTAATGTTCCTTTTTTTAATTTCACAGGTTCATGAGATGGAAAAGAGATGGCTAGACCTCATCATGTGTCTGCAGAACACAGAGCAAAGGGCCTTCAATTCTGCCAGGCTCTAGTCTAGTAAAGATCTCATGGGACATTTTTCACAGAAGAGAGGTGTGACCCCTGCTTCGGCCACTGTCGTCTCCTCACTCCATCTTCAAACTTTCTCCCCCTTTCCCATCAGCCTCACTCCCAAGGGCCCAATAACTAGTCCCTACTTGGGCCTCGGTGCTGAAACCTGTGCAGAGATCATAGAAACAGTATTACAGCCAATGTTAATTTTCTTGCTCCCAGTGAGATACCAGCCTTTCTTCCACTAAACTGCTTCACTGTATTGTACTTGAGACATGAAAGGGTTGTCTTTGGTCAAATTTTCATCCAGAGCAAAGATAAACTAATGAGGACCTACTGTATAGCACAGGGAACTCTACTCAATACTCTGTAATGGCCTATATGGGGAAAGAATCTAAAAGGAGTGGAGATATATATATATATATGTATGTATGTGTGTGTGTGTGTGTGTGTGTGTATAACTGAATCACTTTGCTGCACAGCAGAAACTAACATAACACTGTAAATCAACCGTACTCCAATAAAAAAATTAAAATTAAATTTAAAAAAATTTTTAATAAAAGGTAATGTTGGACTCAGAGCAAGGATATTGAACAAAATTCTGAAAAGTTGAAAAATAACATAATATAACATAAAGTAACATAAAGTAAAATTAAAGTAAATTAAATTAAAAAGGGCATTTAATGGGGAATACAGATGGAATGATCCAGGGTCCTTCCACAGACACTTTTTTAGGATGTAGACAAGAAGAAAGGAAAGAGACGGGAGTGAGAAGACAAATTATATGATATTTCTTTCTTCTATTCCAAAGTAAATTTGTTCCTGCCTTTGCTTTCATCTAATACTGCTATCATAATTTCTCTTATTTGCTTCCCATTCTTGCATAGAAAAATAGAATTCTGCACCATGATTGAATCTAAATACTCAGATCATTTAAGATACACTACTCCTGGGACATACAGCAAAAGGTAATAAGTTTCTCAAAATGTGACCTAATTATAACTGTCCTTTTAAGTTTTATTTCCTACTGGGACCAAATGTCTGCAGTTAAAAATAATTCTTGAAACAGGTCCATGTTGTCACAAAACTTTTCAGAGTCACTTAAATGTTATCCATATCCCCAATTTATTTTTCTCCTCTGTTTCTGTGTGATAAAAGCCAGAGAGCCAGGAGAGGCGGGATGCCAGGCCACACTTTGGGCAGAGAACATGCTGGGCCTGAATTCTCACAGCCAAAGTCCCCCTTCTGAACGGATGAAGAGTCAGTTTACCACTGGTTCACTGACACTCTGCGCACCAGTGACCCCATATCATTCCCGCCGTCAGCCGCCAGATAAGCTTTGAACGCCCAACAGTCAGAACTTCTTGCCCATTTTTTCCCAGGCCCCCCATGAACAGCAGACTCATATGGTTTGAGCTTTGCTCTCATTTGCTGCACCAAATGGTCTTTGAGATGCTCGGGCCTCAAGCCCCCTCCGTCTCCATGGTCCAGTGTTCACTCTCTCTTTCTAATGTCCATTTCAGTGACTCTCCTTTTGGAGGCAATCCTGTTTCTGAACGAAAAAGCCCACTCTCGGTCTGGCCAGCATCTCTTGCTTGACTTGCCCTGATTCAAAGAGACCTGGCTTCTCACCGTGGGATTTTCTAAGGACACTTTCAGAAGCTGTTGCTTTTTCAATTCTGCATTTAACTCTCTCCGGACAGGAAAAAAAGATGAGGGTTCTTCTGATCTAAGGCCACATGCCCTGAAGGTTCACCACATATGTCCTGAAGTCACACAGACCTAGGCTTGAATCCTAGCTCCACCACTCATCTGACTCCAGACACAAGCCTGAACTCCCCAAGTCTCAGTTTCCTCATCTGTGAAATGGGGATGTTAAAGGAGGGACTTTATAAAGTTGTTGTAAGGATTAAAATTGATAAAGAATGCCAAGCAATTACCACAGAGCCTAAAGTGTTGTAGGCACTCAGTAGATATGAGCTATTATTATTAGGGTATTTGAAAAAAATCACTTCTTCCAGGCTTTAGTGCAGATAGACGATGCTTTTTTTGTTTGTTGAGGGTGCCGGAAGGATTCAAGCCAAAGATGGCTAGAAATTAAATTCCCTTAGTCTTCTGGATACTCTTCTCTCCTGAGTCCAGCTCATAGGAGAAGTAAACAGCTAAGAAAAGAGAGAAGCCACAGCCAGGATCTTACCCAGGAGGCCCTGGTGAGAGCTCACATGCACAGACATGCCATTTCCAGGGCCTTCTACACCCTGAAGAGGAGAAGCTAAGTTTTGAAATGAGCAGATACATTTTAATTTTTAATTTCAGATATGCACATTTATTCTGTGCTAAATGGTACCCTTGAGCCTCATTGGGAGTGTGGGTGACCAGCTGACCGCTGTTCAAAGCTAGATATGAAATACCAGATCTGGTGTTGGGAGCTTTATAAATGATATAGAGTGTCACTGGGAGCTCCCCATCTAGTCTTGGCAAGAAGCACTGTAGGCTTCTACCCAGGGAGACTAGCAGAAAAGAAACAAGGAAAGAACATTGCTGGCTGGAAGCAACAAAGAACAGACAGACAAAAATGAGAACTGTTATACTCCAATAAAGATGTTAAAAAAGAAAATGAGGGCTTCCGTGGTGGCACAGTGGTTGAGAGTCCGCCTGCCGATGCAGGGGACACGGGTTCGTGCCCCGGTCCGGGAAGATCCCACATGCCTCAGAGCGGCTGCGCCCGTGAGCCATGGCCGCTGAGCCTGTGCGTCCGGAGCCTGTGCTCCGCAACGGGAGAGGCCACAACAGTGAGAGGCCCGCGTACCGCAAAAAAAAAAAAAAAAAAAAAAGAGAGCTGCGGGAAGCACTGCTTGGCAGTGACTGTGATGGAGACCAGTGGGCAGGGGGGAGCAATCAGGAAGGGGAGTGAGAAACCTAACAGGCTTTCTAGCTCACCTGCTGGGTTTCCACACTGTGCTGGGTGCTGTGAGGTCCAGAGTCATACGAAAGTCAGTCTCCACACAAAGCATCTGGCAGCATTTCTAAGATATTAATGCACGATTATAGAGCTCACATGTAAGACAAATGTAATGGGAACACGAGCACCTTCCATTAGATATTAATAAACAGAAGTTACCCTCAACCAGCGAGCAGTGGGCTATGGATCCCCAAGCCTTCTCATCCCTTCTTCACGGTCTCTCAGAAGGGCCCCCAGGGCAGAAATGCACCCCTTCACATTCTCTTTATGGGCTTGCCTCCCATCCGTGTCTCACGACCCCCCTCCCTCACCTGGGATCACCTGCTGTATTTGTTTCCTAGGCTGCCATCACAAATGACGACAGACAGACTTTGTGCCTTAAAATAATAGGAATTCTTTTTCTCCCTGAAGTCTACAAGAAGGAGGCAGGGCTGCAATCGCTGTGAAGGTTCTAGGGGCGAATCCTCCCTTGCTTCTTCCAGCTTCTGGTGGCTCCAGGTGTCCTTGGCTTGTGACAGCATCCCTCTAATCTCTGCCCCAATCTCCACATAGCCTTCTCCTCTGTGTCTGTGCCTTCTCTCTGTCTCTTTTTTTTTTTTTTTTTTTTTTTTGCAGTACGTGGGCCCCTCACTGTTGTGTCCTCTCCCGTTGCGGAGCACAGGCTCCGGACGCGCAGGCTCAGCGGCCATGGCTCACGGGCCCAGCCGCTCCGCGGCATGTGGGATCTTCCCGGACCGGGGCACGAAGCCGTGTCCCCTGCATCGGTAGGCGGACTCTCAACCACTGCGCCACCAGGGAAGCCCCTGTGCCTTCTCCTCTTTCTCTTCTAAGGACACATGGATTTAGGACCCACGTAATCCAGGATAATTTCACATCTTGAGATCTTTAACTTAATCACATCTGCAGAAATTCCTTTTCCAAATAAGGTCACATTTACAGATGGTGAGTGTTGGGGCATGAACATAACTTTTTGAGTTCCACCATTCTACCCACTACACCTGCCAAATAAACAACTCACACTCGTCTCAGACTTTGTTTTTGGTAGAACCCGAACAAATCAAGCAGCCAAAGAAATACAGTTCATCTAGTCCACCCCTCCACCACTAGGCAGGTCCCACAGAAAGCACACCAAAGAGCTCATAAAACTTATCAAACTTCAGTGCCTTTTTTTTTTTTTTGCGGTACGCGGGCCTCTCACTGTTGTGGCCTCTCCCGTTGCGGAGCAACAGGCTCCAGACGCGCAGGCTCAGCAGCCACGGCTCACAGGCCCAGCCGCTCCGCGGCATGTGGGATCTTCCCGGACCGGGGCACGAACCCGCGTCCCCTGCATCGGCAGGTGGACTCTCAACCACTGCGCCACCAGGGAAGCCCTTCAGTGCCTATCTGATTCAGCACTGTAGCCCCAGGGTTTAGCACACAATGCCTGGCACACAGTAGGTCTCAAAAAAATATCTGTTGAATGAATAAAGTCTCACCATCAGATCCCAGGTAGAGAAATAAACTTTTTTTTTCTTAACTGTTTTTTTTTTCAACAGCTTTATTGAAGCATAATTTACATACAACAAAATTCACCCACTGTAAGTGTACAATGTGATAACTTTTAGTAAATTTATAGAGTTGTGCAATCATCACCACAAACCAGTTTTAGAACAGTTCCAACACCCCACAAAGTTCCCTTATACTTGTCTGCAGTCCAAACCCCACCTTCACCCCCAGCCCTAGACAACCACTGATCCGCTTTCTGTCTCTATAGATTTTTCCCTTTCTGGATGGTTCACATAAATGAAATTACATAATATGTTGCCTTTTGCTCCTAGTTTCTTTCATGTAGTGTAATGATTTTAAGATTGATCCACATTGTAGTATATATCAGTAACTCGTTCCTTATTGCTGGATGTATTCCATTGCATGAATATGCAACATTTCCTTTATCCATTTACAATAGATGGGCATTTGGATTGGTTCCAGTTTGGAGCTATTATGAATAATGTTGCCACGAACAGTCACATACAAGGCTACATGTGGTCATATATTTTCATTTCACTTGAGTAAATACCAAAGAGTAGAATCAAACTTCTCATTCTGACAATTTCAAATCTATAGGGAAGTTGAAAGAACAGCACATTATACAGCCTTTACCTCCATTCTCAGTTGGTAACATCATGCCATGTTTATGTTATCTTTCCGTCTTCATGAAATATTTTTTACGCACCGTCTGATAGAAAGTTGCAGACATCATGACATATTTCCCTGACTTCACCTCTTAATTATAAGGCCATTCTCCTACATAATCACCATGCCACTATCACAATGAAAACTTTTTGCCCAACTTTGAGTTTTTCAAATCTACAGACAGACAAATTGAAGGAATAATACACTGAAATGATCCTTGACTCTGCCGCCATTTCCCATATTGCTGCTTTGACCCTTCTCTCTCAAACCTTCTCACTGCCATTGCTCCTAAAATATTTGTGTTGGGTTGTTCTTGGTGCAAAGCCATGGAATATTCCTGACCCATCACACTCTTACTCCTCCATTGTTTATTCCCTGAGTTTTCAGGGCTGGCTTCACAAGACTCCAAGATGCCTCTAACGTGCTGTCCTGAGGGATATTGCAAAACTCTCAAAACTTCCCTCACCTCTTTCAAGGCTTTGCTCAGATGTCAACCTCTCGATGACACCTACCCTTCCCCTTTCCACATGTGCGCCCTGGCAGCCACGCTGGACCACTCCGTCCACCATCCATCCTCCCCCCGGAGGCACACCTGCCCTGAGTGGAAAAAAGCTGGGTGATCTGCCCTGACTTGCAAGGGATGCCAGTCAGATTCTTTCTCTTGCAGCCTGAAGTGGGAACTGGGGCGGGGTGGGGGGGGCGTCCTGCATGATGGGGGGCGGGCACTGTAAGGAAGCTGACAAAGAGGCTTGGGTCAGAGGTGGTGGAGAGAGGCCGTAGGAGAAAGGAAGTTATGAGGAAACAAGGGGAGTGATAGCTATGAGACAGAGGAAAGCCCTTGGAAGAATAGGAAGACAGTGAGGCGTTCCACAGATCCCTGCCCGCGAGGTCCCTTGAGCTGCCCTGGATTCAGGACATATCTGGTTCCAGTCTCTGTGAGGCCTGGACAGTCCACAGGCCCTGTTTTCCTACAGTTTCTGTCACCCTCACTGCTTCGCAATTTCTTCCCCACAAAGCTCATCTCTTGAACTAGGTTGAGTGACAGTTTAATCCTTGCAACCCAAAGAAGCTGAGTAAAATGGAAATACACGGGTGTTTATTGTGTACAAGAGACTGCAGGGAAAAACAAACCTCCTGGAGATGGTCCCTATGTGCGAGGAGCTTACTGTTTTCTCCTCTGCTTTTCTCCATAGCAACACATCCTCTTGTGGTGTCCTACAGGCTTGCTACTCACACTGTGGTCCAAAACCCACCTACATATACATCACTTGTGAGATTGTTTTTTTTTTAAAAAAAAGCAGCATCTGGGACCTCACCCCACGTCTACTCAACCTCAGGTAAGAACATTAAACTTTGCAGAGCATTGCTTCTCCCCAGCTAATAGTCCCAAACCCACTGTACCAATCACCTTTCCACTCTCGGGGATCCCATCTGCCACTGATTTGATAGCCAACATCAATAATTCTATGGATATCAAAGCTTTTGGTAAAGCTCTCTGCCTATAAAATGCAGGTTTCTTAATGCTCTTCCTTTGTCTGTATCCTTCAGATGTCTTTCATTAGACTTTCTTTGCAATGGTGTTGTAAATGGTTTTCATTTTTTCAGAGGTTCATCCTGCTTTGGGAAAATCCTGTGGAGTAAATCCAAGGATTGCAGGAATCTCTTTCTCTACCCTGTTCTTTACAACTGCAGATGATCTCTAATGAGCATTTTAACTACATTCTTTCAACATACCGTCATCCTTGCAAAGTATCTATAGGTTCAGGTTACAGCTTGTTTTCATCTCAAAACACCAGAGAAAGATAAAAAAACCCATCAAGAGATGAAACACCAAGAAAAACAATGAGACCGTTTTTTCCAGGAGAGATTCATGTTTTAGTTTCCTAAACCGTATGCCCTCAAGTGTCCATCTCATGGGTCAGTTGCTGGGCCGGGTGTATCATACCTTCAGAACCAGTCACGCCCACTTATATTTGCAAGTCTTCCTGCAGGTCCTCAGAAAGGGGACATGGAACAGGGTGAAGCTTTGTGTGAACCACCCTCTGATTTCCCCGCCTATCCTCCCTCTAGCCCTCTGTTCTCTCTTGTGGCCTTTATTCATCTTTCCTTCCTCCCAATAAGATGTCTTGAGGGCTGACAGTGGGCCACATACTGTGCTGTGCCGGGTACTGGAGATGCAGCCACTAAGAGGGTACAGGTCCGCCTCATGTTGGGACAGTGTGGCCTGGGGGCTGCCTTGAGAAAATGATATCTGAGCCAAGGGCCCAAAGGATGAGTAGTGGTGAGCCAGGCTAAGAAAGAAGGGGATCCCTTTGTTCCCTGGAGACCACCCCTGCTCCCACTTGGTATCTTTGCTTGTAGGCTCCACACTGCCCTTGCCCAGTGCCCTGTGTGCTGACAGCTCCGGAGCCCAGGCTTGGACACTTGCTTCCGTTCTTGTCTGTGTCTGACCTTGGCCTGGGCCGTTTTCTGCCCCTCTTCTCCCATACTGGTGCCGACAGCTCACAGGATCCCTCCCCAGTTGATAGGCAACGGCAGCTTTTTTCCTCTCAATTTATTAGAAAGCGCTTCTTTCCTAATAGAATTCTTGTTTGCTCCCAGGACAATAACTCAGGCTCATTGCAGGGTGTATGTGTACGATACAGTCAGTGGTTGTGCAGGAAACCATGTCTAACACAGCTGCGTCTTCTCGGCGCCATGCCCCCCGGCAGGTCTCCGTGGCAGGAGAACCACGTGTGCTGGGTCAAGTCTGGCTGCGTCTTGCAGATGCCCTCATTCAGGCTGATGGAGGCCTAGAGTAAGTGATATTTCCCACATGCTTCTCTCCAGGTTAGACAAGCAGCTGCTGGATTCCTCTCTCGCTCTGAATAAATTCAGTTGTTTTGCTAACTGGACTACAGCTTCTTTTTTCAGAACCGTCACAGGCATATTTTCGGGTTTCTGTGAACAGGTGCTGCAGGAAGCACGATTCATTCGTTTATGAGGATGTTACCCTGTGTTTTGAAAAACAATTTGAAGAGGAAAATTGGCCTCTCCATGCCTTCTGCTTTTTCTCCTTAGGCCCTAAGCTGTGAACAACTGCTATTACCTTTAGTTTACAGAATCCCCATCTGGTTTGGTACTTTGATTTATGTTGGCTGTAATCCAGAATGGCTGATTTGGTTTATTTTAAGGAGTTTTATTTTAAGACACTTTTGACATTTAAAAATTTAATTGGAACAATCTGTACCCAGAAATTTTTTAATGCAGTCTAGGATTAAAAGATGTTCTTTGACATGTTTTAAAAGAAAGCAGGGTTTTAAAAGAAGGCAGGGCTTTCCACACCTGCCTAGGTTGGTACTTCAGGACTTCGTTGAAGATGTGGAGGGAGAATCCTCAGGTTGGGGGTCCCACCAGTAATGAGCCGCAAACCCATCCTTAAGATTGATTTACAAACTCTGCTGGATGGACTGTCTGCTGGGAGCCAGTTACAGGGGGATGAAGGGCATGCTCTTAGCCCGCTCTCATGAGGTGGTCAGGCCTAAACTGGGTTGGATTCAGGAAATCTGCCTCATTCCCTTCACCAAAGGTCAGATTTTCCTGGTTCTGAGAGGCAGAAAGAGACCAGGCTGGATTAGAGCACCTCCACCTGAGAATTGAAGTTACAGCTAAAAGTTCAAGAGCCTGGTGGGGTCTGACGCTCCCAAAAAAGCATCCTAGCTTCCAGAGGTTGGCCGGAATCTCCGGGGACATTACACACAGTGCCTGGAATTCTTACTACTTTTTGGCGAGCCTCAGCTGATCTGGGATCCCTGAAATTGCTGCTGATTGAAGCAAAGAGCTTCCCAGCCTCCAAGAGGGGATTGAGAGAGAGAAAACCCATAGCTCATCAAGCCCAACGGATCCTAAGAAATGGGAGGGGCTGGTGTTCATCAGGCCCTGGGTAGCAACCTGCGAACCATACCCTAGCCCCTGCTTCTCTCCCCAGCTCCAGCTTTGCTGCTGGTATCGCCACATGTGAGCACAACCAGCCCTTGGACTTAGAGGATTTCCCCTAATTCTTCTTTTTTTTTTTTTTTTTTTTCTGTACGCGGGCCTCTCACTGCCGTGGCCTCTCCCTTTGCGGAGCACAGGCTCCGGACGCGCAGGCTCAGCGGCCATGGCTCACACGCCCAGCCTCTCCGCGGGATGTGGGATCTTCCCGGACCGGGGCACGAACCCGCGTCCCCTGCATTGGCAGGCGGACTCTCAACCACTGCGCCAGCAGGTAAGCCCTCCCCTAATTCTTCTACTTCCCTATTTCTCCAGACAGCACCTCCATTCTCCATTCTCCCAGTCACCGTCTTAGAGTCGTTATCCACTTTACTTTCCTGACGTAAGGCTCAAACATTAACTGTGTGTTCTTCCTCCAGTTTCTTAATCTCTCTGAACCCCAGTCTCATCTATTTAAAAAGTACCTACCTCATTTTTAGAAAAACTTTGATGTCAAGAGTTTGAATTTATTTGGGAAATGAAGCGGAGATAAAAGGTTTTAACTTTTCATGAGCACCTACTATGTGTCGAGCTCTATTAGACATTTTACATTGAAGCTTTAAACTTAATTAACATACCCCTCCCTCTGCTTTTCAGTTGTAACTCCTATTATTTGCCTACTTGTATCTTACTCCAGGCAAACTAGATTCCTCATTCTTTCTCACTTGAGCAAGCTTGAATTCTCTCCCAATTCTTTGTTTTTGATCATACTCTTTTTTGTTTCTTAAATTTATTTACGGCTGCTCTGGGTCTTTGTTGCTGCCCGCAGGCTCTCTCTAGTTGCAGAGAGCCGGGGCTTCTCTTTATTGCGGTGCGCATGTTTCTCATTGTGGTGGCTTCTCTTGCTGTGGAGCATGAGCTCTAGGCACGCAAGTTTCAGTAGCTGCAGCACCCGTGCTCAGTAGTTGTGGCGCAGGGCTCAGTAGTTGTGGTTAGCTGCTCCTTGGCATGTGGGATCTTCCCGGACCAGGGATTGAACCTGTGTCCCCTGTGTTAACAGGTGGATTCTTAACCACTGGACCACCAGGGAAGTCCGATCATACTCTTTTTTTCTACCTGATCTATCCCACCTCTCCAGAATGAAATCCTGTACATCTTTTAAGGTCCATCAGTGATGTGCTGGTAAATATTTAACAACCAGCTCTGCAGACAGAAAGAGCCCTGCTTTGTAGTTTTTGTCAACTTTCATAGTGTAAAAACTCCCACCCTGGCCAGTTGCAAGCTACCAACCTGATATCAACTGGCTGACAAAATTTCTGAAGATGCAGAGACCAGAATGAGCTGGCTCTAGTGCACCACCGAACCTACAAGGTCACCTCTCTTGATACATCCAAGCTGTAATATTCCTTCCCTCCTCTAAACTTCGTTAGTAATTTGTACTCTCTCGTGAAAGTCTTCTTCATTGTATTATGGTTATAATGAATCCCTGTTATCATTATTAGCTTTTCAAGGACATGAACTGTGTCTTACTCATCTAGGTATTCACAGTGCTGCCTAGAACAATGACGGTGTTTCAGTAAATATCTGCTGCATTAGACCGATGATGAAGATTATCGCTCAGGCTTGACACATGGTTGTGGGGAGGAGACAATGACATCATTAGTAAAGCGCTTACCAGAATGCTGGGCCCAGGGAGTGCTCAATTAGTGATCACCTGTGGCTTCTGGAATTAAGGGGGCACAAATTTTACTTCTAATGGTCGTTCTCAACAACTCCCTCCACCCCAAAATACACACACATTGTAAGTACCTCGGAAACTTTTACAAATCCCAATGCCCAGGCCAATAAGTCAAATAATCAGTATTTTTAAATTTCCCCAAGTGCTTCTGTTGTGCACCAAGTTTGAGAATCACTCTCCTCTGCGTGTCCAATCCTCTCCCTGGCTGATGAGTCAAGAATGTTGAAAAGGAAGTGGAACCAGCTAGTCCTTTAAAAATCCTCCTGTTCACTAAACAATTCCAGTAAATAGGGGGAAAACTCACTTGTAGGATTGCCTTATTTGGTGATCAAGTTGGGTGGAGTCACCTGGGAGGGGCAAAGCTGAGCATGAGTAATGAATGCAGCCTTCTGTAGGGGCAGCAGAGAAATACCTCTTTGTCAGCAAACCCCTGTAAGTGAAGTTTTTCAAGCTGGAGAGTGTTAGAGGCATCTCATTTAAACTAGATTTTGTTCTTGTGATGATTTTGTGCAGATTAAACAAAGGTAAATTTTGCTTCAATGAGCATCAGTGTATTTATCCTGATTCTTTTGTTCCACTAGAATTTTGTTGTATTAAAATTACTGAGGAGGCTTCCCTTGTGGCGCAGTGGTTGAGAGTCCGCCTGCTGATGCAGGGGACACGGGTTCGTGCCCCGGTCCAGGAAGATCCCACATGCCGTGGAGGCCCACGTACAGCAAAAAAAAAAAAAAGAAAAAAAAAAATTACTGAGGGACTTCCCTGGTGGTCCAGTGGTTAAGACCTCGCCTTCCAATGCAGGGGGTGGGGGTTCGATCCCTGGTCGGGGTGCTAAAATCCCACATGCCTCGTGGACAAAACCAAAACATTAAACAGAAGCGATATTGTAACAAATTCAACAAAGACTTTAAAAAACTTTGTTTTAAGTTACTGAGCTATGAAGCCTCAAAATGCTTCTTATTCTCCTATTTGTGGTAAGGGGGATGGCCTTCCTTTAAGTCAAGATGATATTGCATTTCTGTCATTGAGAAGCAGGTATTGCTTTCGCCATTAGAGTTGGCGACACTGAAACAGTGTGAAAGCTGATTGGTCCAAAGTGACCAATCCTATTTGACGGGGGTTGCCAAACAGGAAATCAAGGATTCCTGTCCTAACCGCTCGACACACTTCATCCTTCATGGACATTTTAGCTACTGAGATTTTGCCATCTACTTCTCATGTTAAAGGTATACACCAAACAAAAGCAAAACCAACTTTGAAAGGGTTTGAGCCGAAAAGTAAACTCAGCAATTCTGCTTTAAGGTTACTCCCTTTGTTGTTTCTTATAAAAATGATGGCCTGGGAGTTCACTTTAAAGAAGGGGGAATTGGGAAGAAGAGAAAAGAACATATGTGGGCATGTGTTACAGAGTCACATTTTGGAGGTCTAACACGCTAAATTTCTTTGATGTGTCTCTATGGATGAGTCTTTAAAAAATGATTTTCTTTTTGGAGGCACTAATGAAAATATGTATGGAAGTGTTAAGCGGCTGACGGTAATCCTTCAAGGAGCATTATTGGCCGCGTTGGATCGTACCAGGTGCTTCTGTAAAAACCATGTTTATTCTACACTTAGTCCAATTTGGAACTTTCTTATAGAGACTCTGGATTGTCTTTGAAATAAACATTTTTAGCTATGCTATTCAGTGGCTTATAATTTTTTCCTCCTATGGTATACACATAGCATATCATTAAAATATATGGATTTTTTTTTTTTTTTTTTTTGCGGTATGCAGGCCTCTCACTGTTGTGGCCTCTCCCGTTGCGGAGCACAGGCTCCAGACGCGCAGGCTCAGCGGCCACGGGTCACAGGCCCAGCCGCCCCGCGGCATGTGGGATCCTCCCGGACCGGGTCATGAACCCGTGTCCCCTGCATCGGCAGGCGGACTCTCAACCACTGCGCCATCAGGGAAGCCCGTTAACTGCACCTTCTAAGGAAGGGAGCACTGAAGACACAAAAAGAGCAATTTGCTTGCAAATATGCCTCATTTTAACCGTGGGAATAGCTACACAGAAACTGGCCCAACATTTGTGGGTGTTTACCTGTTATGAAAGATGTTGAGATGCAGAAATTCTAATTTCAGAAGATCTGGCATCCTGTCAGGGTTAGAGCAAATAAGGATGGGACCCCCAATATCCACAGGTGAGAGGAAAACACTGCTTATCAATTAAGACTGGCTTTAACTGCTTACAGCAAACAAATAACATTGGCTTAAGTAAGACAGAAATCTCTTTCTTTCTCATCCTGTAAAAGAACCACTCTAGGGCTGGTATAGCAATTGCATGGTTTTAGGGACCCAGGCTCTGCCATCCTTGGCACATGGTTTCCACTTCATGGTTCAGGATGGCTGCTTGAGATCCACCCAACAAGGAGGAAGGGAAGGGGAAGGAGGTAGAGAAGCTGCTCTACCTCAGCTGGGTACACATCAGCTGTTTCTTTGGCAAGTTTGCCAGAAACTGCCTTCCATTCATATTACATGGACACAATTAGTCCAACTGACCATCTATCACTGCAAAGGAGCTTGGGAAATATGCTATTTACAGCACTCATGGCCCCGGGAAAAACTGGAGTTCTGTTACAAGCAAAAAGGGAACAGATACTGAGGTAAGAACCCAACAGAGTCTGCCACAACCTGAACGACGTCAGTGCTGAGATTCAGATTTGAGAGGCTGTCATAATTAAGTGGAAAGCCTAGAATTCAGGAGACCTGGATCCTGTTCTCACACCTACCCAAGTGCCCAGTAGTGACTTAGTAATCTCATCTGTAAAATAGATATTTCATGGCTAAAAAGTAAATATTGTGACACATGATATTATAAGCATATAAGAGAACCCCTTGTTTAAAGTATCTCCTCTCGAATAAAGATGTTAAAAATAAATAAATAAATAAATAATATGTTGAAAAAAATAAAAATAAATAAAATATCTCCTGAATTAATTACTTGATCTAAAGCACATAGAATTCTCAAAATAGAATGGTCAAAGAGAATAGAATGGTCAAAACTTTGAGTTGAAAGGGACATTCAAGGATATCTAATTCAACCTCCCTCCCAATATAGGAATCTCTGCCACAGCAACCCTGACAGATGGTCTCGTCTTGTGCTTGAGCACCCCTAGAGCGTGTTATTCTGCAGTGGCATTGATGGACAGCTCTGGTTGTCAGATAGTTTATCTGGATGGTGATCCAAAAACTGCCTCCCTCGAACCCCCATCTCCTGAAACAACAGAGAAAAAATCCATTGTCTCCTCTTCATGGCAGTGCTTCAGCTATTGGAAAACAGCTCTTCTGTCATCGCTTAGTCTTCTACCCTTCAAGCCAAACATTCCCGATTGTTGCAACTGTTTCTTAAGTAACCAGGTGCTCATCCCTCTCGCCATCTGAATATCTTTCTCTACGTTAGTGTTTCTCGAACTCTGTTGACTATGACCCACAGAAAGATCTATTTTGCATATCATCAGTACACATATACCTGCATATAAATGAAACAGAAGTTTCATAAAACAATACGTAGGCTTATTAGCAGACACAAACTTGTATATTTTCCAGTTCAACTCTATGCTATTCAGTATATTGTGTTCTATTTTATTTTGTAAAGGCAGGTTGCTATCCACTCAATGGATTTCATACTCACTCATAAGTGGCAACCCATAGTTTGAAAATCACTGCTTCAGATGCGCTCCGACCTATAAATATTCTTGGAGGGTAGTGCCTCGATGCTGCAGGCTGATTGGAGTAAGCAAAAGGGGCATTTACTTCCTGAGTCCAGAACTTAGTGTCTTTATTTTAAGGAAGCCTAAATGCATTGAATTTGAAAGTAACACCATCACACCACTGGCTGAACATCTGAGTCAGTTATAACTGACCTTCTCCATGTGAACAGCTATCTGAACCTGCTTTACCCCACCCTCTCCTTGTGCAACTGACTTTTTTAAACCTAGATACAGAGCTTTAATTTAACCCTGTTAAGTTTCTCTTTTTTTAGTTTCAACTTTTTTCAATGTTTCAAAAACTTTGGGGATCATTTTTGTCACCAATCTTTCCAACTTTGTAGCATATATGTATTTTATAAGTATATTTTCCATAGAATAATAAAATTTTGTATGGTTTAGTGCTTAAAAGATGACTGGTGACCTAAAGTCTCTGACCCTATTATAGCCATTTATAAACAAATGGTTGAAAAAGAAGCAGGAAAGATAGAGATCTATGGTACTGGATAAGAAAATAAAAGTTCTGAGAGGTAGGATTTGAAATTATTATTATTATTTTGTATAGGTTTTCTACTTAAACTCAAATTAGATAATGTTTGCCCATCATGCGGCAAGAGAATGCCAGCATGCTTCAACTTCATGGGCACTCAGTTTGTGAAGATCAAACATGTATGGCCTACACTGCTAAGACCTGGGAATTCCACCCAGAAACTCTGGAGAGATGGAGATCCCCTGATGTGATGCATCTCTTCCGCTAGAAGGTAAAGTAGGGCAAGTGGACATGATTTTCATTTGTTTATTTATTCATCTATTTATTCTAGAGATATCTGTTGTGTCAAACACTGAGAGGCAAAAGCAGGGGGCCCTAAATTAGGCTCTAGGGGTATGGGGATGGAGGAAATGCAAAGCAGGGAGCCCTGAGCATCTCCTCCCCTGTACTACTCAGTCATTAAGTCTCAGTGAGCTCAAGAAATAAGGACTTTCCTAAGAGCTGGTAAGAGTTAGCTAGACAAAGAGACAGCCATGTACCAGAAGGCTCAGAGGTGAAAGAAACATGGATACTTAATGAACAGCAAAGGACAAGGACATTACTAAAGTTCTTCAAGAAGGACGTGGCCTTGAACACACTGATTAAAAGGTATTTACTTGCCACATGTGCAGGCTAAGGCTGTGATGAGGAAACCAGAAGAGGTGGCCTCCATCTATGTACCATGAAGGACACCCGTGTGTCTGCTTAGGATTCTCAAGAGTTTTTGGGCAGCTCGAGGACACTTAATGTCTTGGCTACCTGTGGGTTCTAAGTCCTTATTGGATCAATAGGAGCTGAAAGTTGTTGGCCAGAGTGGAAGAAGGAATGGAGAAGAGGAGATGGACTTAGCAAGAAAGGGAATCATTTTCATTTGATCTTCACTACAAATTCCAGACTCAGACCAACAGAAAGTATTGTTTCCCCCTTGATTTTTCTCTTCTTTTCTTTTTTCAAACTGTCAGGTTTTTTGTTTTTTGCTTTTTGTCTTTTTGGTTTTTTTCCCTAATGAGTAATTGCATTCTACATGGTCCAAAAACTGAAAAGGTTCAAAAAAGATGGGTGATCAAATTGCCTTCCCTCTTTACACCCTGCCACCCAATTTCTCTTCCCAGAGAAAAACAAGGTCTTTTTCATATTTCCAGAAATAGTCTCTGTACATACAAGCGATATGTATGCATGTATAACCCCAAACCTTTTTTTTAGCCAAATGGCAGCATAATACACACACAGACAACAGATAATATTTTATTTTTTCTTTTACAGAACTGACCAACCCAGAAGGGGAAAACATTTTTCAGTGAAAGAGAGGGGACCAGTCTTCAAGAAATAAGAAAACGTGAATATCAAGAAGACAGTAAATAATTTTAAAAATATATGTATCTATTTTCCCCCAGTTTCACCATTTATATATCTCAATTTCTCATGAAGAAACAAGAATTCATAGGAAAAAAATATAAAGGGAAATATTGTTGGTTCTTCTTCAAGATGTTTACTAAAATCCTTGAGTTATAAAAAACAGCTTGCAATCTTTTTCTGTCAAATATAAGAAACATGATAAAAGGAACGCTGAGTAGAGTAATACTTTGTACTTAAAATATTATGCAAGCTTGAGAATTCAGAAAGCTACACATGACTCTGTATGCAACCTTCAGAAATATTAACAATCTGTACTGACAGACGGGGCCATCTAATTTTCTCTTTTGTACTTCCAGATTGATGCAGAAACTAGGGAAGGAATGTTCAGGCTGAAATGAATAAAGGAACATTATAAATGAGTAACAGGATAATTAAAGCATGAAGCCTTCCACATCTCGAGATAATGGTAATGTCAAGTGTAGTTTTAGCTAATTAATTGGTTAAGAACAATTTGCCTCGGTGACTATCTTACATTTGAATATGGAACACTTTTTGCTTTGCTAGAAATTGAGAATAGAATTATCTTGGAGCTTGTAAAACAAATAGATTTTGGCCACCAAAAGTGTAATTACAAGTCAGAAAACACAATTTGAATTAGTGAAGGGGAAAATTACAGAGCCAATTTTCCCCTTCACACTAACTTGAGGGATCACACACCTTATTCATCAGATCTGATAACTTTTGGAAGTTTCTAAATATCAAACCCACACTCAAAGTGGCAGAACTTGTCAATCGGATAACATTCCAAAGAAAGTGTCGCAGACTCAGAAGGTAATTCCATAGGAGGAATTCCAGAAACATTGTGAGCTAAGTCAGCAGCATTTAAAGAAATGTGTGGTGATATTATGTCATTGTCTCCCAAGTTACCTTGAGGGGGACTTGCTAATTTTAGATGCTTAAGTTCTGAGAGATTTGCTAAATCAGCATCCTTACTTCATAGTTAAAACGTACAGACTTTCTGCAGAGGAAATCCAATCTTCCAGCCTTAGAGAATGAGGACAAGAAGCAAATTCAAGAACTATCTTGCAACTTGAAATTGAATTTCAAATTAGTTAATTTTCTAATCGAATCATATTTATGTATAAAAATCGCACATAAGAAACAGGACAGGAAGAAATTTACCAGAACCTTAAGACAGATCAGCTTCAAGGGGATTTTATCCTCTATTCCTTTAAAATTTACTTCTTGCATTTTACACAATGATTATGTAATACTTTAGTAATCAAGATCAAAGGGGAAAGTTTGCAACTGAAAAAAAATATTTTTCTATCTGCACCCGTACTCCTTTTCCCCTGTGTGGTGGGATATCCTTCTAAACATTTTTGAGCTTTTGTCCAAGTTCCACTTTATTGTTCTCAGCGGCGATTTCCTCGGTAGACTAGAAAAGAAACTGAGGAATAAAAAAATACAAATCACTTTTTGTAACAGATTTCCCTCCACCTCTACTACAAAGCAATCTAAATACTACATCTTTACTCTCAACCTTTTTATGGTCACAGAGAACCCAGATGTTCTCTTTCGTTTCCCCTAAAGGGGAAATGGTAAATCACCTCCCCTCCCCCTTTCCCTCTCCCACAGATAATTTGGCCTCCTTCTTTCACATGCTGTGTATTTAAAGCTCTAAATGGTCCCCTGCCTTTGACCCGGGGAAATAATTTCTGTATTTTTAAACCAATCCTGCCAGTCAGTCAGGATAAACAGTCTTTTTAGAAGCTGGCCCCAGATTCTTCCCTCTGTCTCCCTTGGGGCATCTTCAAGACAGTGGCAGGGAGGGAAGTGGGGGCCACGGTAACTCGGGGAGCTGCAGCTCTCTGGCATCTGAGCCCTCTGGCTTCCGGACACTTGAAGAGGAGGAAGATGACTTCTTGGCCAGGTAAAAGGGCATCTGTGTTTAATCAGGATACATCCCAACCTTCTCCAGAGGTCCGCTGTGGAAGAGAAGAGGTTGCCTGGATTGCCTCCTCCTTCTCCAAATCCAGGAGACTCAGTGCCAGGACGTGACCTTGAGAAGTCTCTGTTCCAGTTCCTGGGGAGGGAGTTGAACTGGATGGTCCCCAACGCCTCAGAAAGCCTGGGATTCCAATTCCAGTTTATCCTAGTAGACTTCAGGGTATATGAGGACACATGGGAGAACCTTCTCTCTGGCCTCATTAATGAAGAACGTTGTGCTTTTCCAGGGCTGGTTTGTTTTTTTATCTGGGAATTGTGACTCTTGTAATAGTTCCTGCTTCTTGCCAGGAGGCTTAGCAGCGAATCTGTAGCCTCCCTGTAGCAAATATCTAGGGCTTTAAGGCTCGTATTTTGTGCACTAATTTCACTCTAGTTCCCAACTTCCTTTATTACCTTTATTTTCCTTTTTGGGGACTTCCCTGGTGGCGCAGTTGTTAAGAATCCTCCTGATAATGCAGGGGACATGGGTTCAATCCCTGCTCCAGGAAGATCCCACATGCCGTGGAGCAACTAAGCCCATGCGCCACAGCTACTGAGCCTGCAGCCACAACTACTGAGCCCATGCGCTGCAACTACTGAAGCCCGCATGCCTAGAGCCCGTGCTCTGCAACAAGAGAAGCCACCACAATGAGAAGCCCACACACCGCAACGAAGAGTAGCCCCCACTCCCCGCAACTGGAGAAAGCCCACATGCAGCAACGAAGACCCAACGCAGTCAAAAATAAATTTAAAAAAAATTTAAAAGTATATTTATTTTCCTTTTTGTCATTTTTCTTACTCGTTTTTATACTACTGTTCTTACCTGTTTTATCGTGTTATAGTATGTGTCCCTTTCAAAGCTTCTTAACATCTTTTTTGCAACAAAGTAGAATATAAATAAAGTTAAATCAATTTTGAAAATATAGATGTTAGGGGTATTCACTTTTCTCCTTATCTCTGTCTTCTCATCAGTTTCTCCCTAAATCCAAAAGTAGATCTCAACTCCATCATTCCGACTATGCAAATATCTTAAGCTACAAAAAGTTGGTATTATTAAATTGTAAATTTCTAGCGAGCAGGGATCAGGTCTGATGAGGGATGATGCAGCTGTGCTAGGAGGAAAGAGTTTGAGCTGGTGTTTTGTTTCCAGCTCTGCCACGTACCAGGTGTCTGACCTTGGGCAGGGCCCTTCTCTCTGGATCTCAATTTCCTTGTTTATAAAATGAAGGGGTTGGACCAGGTCACCTTTAAAATCCCTTCCAGCTCTGAAATTCATTGACTCTCTGACCCATTGTGGGCGCTTAATAAATAACAAGCACACTTCCAGAGAAGAATGACTTGCATTTGGACACATCAGTCAACACATATTTACTTAGCATTCACCTGGAATGTGGCTGCCTTGAGGGGCAAATCAGAGGCAGCCCCCTGGGGGTCCCACGGAAGCCCAGAACTAAAGGAGAGACCTAGGCACTTGTTTTTCCCCCACTGCTTAAGGGTTCCAAGTTTTTACAAGATCACTAAAAGCTGAAACTCCTTGCCAACATAAAGAACCAAAGGCACAGGGGGCAAGCGGCGTTCGTGAGAGGGGAGTTCATCTACTTTTAGAGAGATAAAATTTTGTGGTCCTTTAGCGTAGAGGGGTATAGAGAAGTTTTTTAAATTAAGTAAGGTCTATGTTTAATTTTAATACTCTATAAGTCAAAAGTAACCTGTTTGAAAATAGGAAAGATATTATGTGTAATTTAGTTTTGCCACAAAATTATTGTGCTTGATATATTTTCCCTTTAAAATAAATGCTTGTTAATTATAAATATGCCGATTGACTTTTGTTCTGAACCGTTTGCACTTTTTAACACACATGGAATTCTAAGCTGCTGATAGCATCTTTTAGGGTTTGCCAGTTTGTGAGGGATGGAGTCAAGTTAAGGATAAACCGGGCTTTCCTGGTGGCACAGTGGTTAAGAATCCGCCTGCCAATGCAAGGGACACGGGTTAGATACCTGCTCCAGGAAGATCCCATATGCCACGGAGCAACTAAGCCCGTGTGCCACAACTACTGAGCCTGCGCTGTAAAGCCCGCGAGCCATAATTACTGAGCCCACGCGCCTAGAGCCCGTGCTCCACAAGAGAAGCCAACGCAATGAGAAGCCCACGCACTACAAGGAAGAGTAGCCCCTGCTCACCGCAACTAGAGAAAGCCCGCACTCAGCAAGAAGACCCAACACAGGCAAAAAATAAATAAAACATAAATAAATTTATTTTAAAAAAAGGATAAACTATCAACACTATAAAACACACTTGTGAGTCCATTAAGTGTCCCGTAATTATAAGAAGTACCCATCCATTTTCAGAAAAAGGCAGAGAAAGAAAGGAGGAAAAAAGCTTGCCGAACACATTTTTGCCCCACACAAGTAACTATCTCATATTCCTCGTTTCTCTAAACTGTTCCAGGAAGAGTCCTAACACCTACTGCTTCATTTTAATCATCTCAGAGGATTTCTCTTGGGACATATGTCTTTACTTTTCTAATGGCCAAGTTGTCGCATTCTTCCTCCTAATTATCTACCGAGGCAGATTCCTGTTTCACAGGGTAGTAGATGCGAGTGGTGTCAGTGGTGGAGCTGCACAAAGGACCCGCATCCCAAGGAAGGAAGGATGTGGTTTGCAGAATCCCAGACCAAACATCTGGACAAAACACCTCAAAACCTTTTCCTGTCCCGCTCCACTGAAAACTATATCCGCAACGTCGGTGGACAAGCGTGCTTTGTAATTCCAACAAACTCGGGAGCATCGTAATGGACGCTCAGGCCTTCTAATCCAAGAGCTTTGCAGCGTTCTGACTGCTTCCTGCCTCTTACTAAGCATTTCGATTTGTTTCCTCCCATCCTTCCAGGTGGAAATGAACTTGAAGTCTTTTTTTAAAAAAAATGTATTTGTCAAGGTGATTGCCGGAGCGTTAGCTGGCAAAGGGGCACTTGGCTTGAGACAAGGCCTCTGACAGTAAAAAAGGCTGGAAGCACTTCCATTCTTTGAAGCTCCAGGTCTACTTCTCTTTTAATGGAGACAATTGAAAACAGGGAAAAATTGGGGGTATTTTTTTAAATGCTTAGTTTTAACGAGGTAAAACTTGCACACACGCACAAATGCAATGCAATAATAATATAATGAATAATAATAAGTAATAATAAAAAACAGTGACGTTAAATAAGCCTAGTTAATTGTGGAATTTACTAAATGTTAATTCATACTGGTATAGCGTGTTGTCTGCCTCAAGTCAAAGTTGTATAAAGATCATTATGTCTCAATCCCATTAGACATTTCTGTGACTATGTTTAACTTCATCTGAAGATAAAAGGAAAGCTCTTAAACATACCCTTGAGGCTCCAGCCCCATGCTCCCCTCCTCCCGTCTTTGGGTTGTGGCCTGAAACTGGCTTTAAAGTCTTCAAGGCCACCTGCAGACAACATCCTCATCAGGTAGAGTGATCCCTAGAGCTAAGGAACTAAAAAGCGGTCACTCATCCCTGTTTTCTTAAATAGCCTCTTTATTTTTTAGAAAACCCGAAGGACAGAACCACACCTTTTCTATCAATTTCCTAGGGTTTTCAATGACATTGTTTTATGTTATGCATGCTTTTCTTTTGAACACAGCAACTTTCCTATGAATAGCTTTTTATATTGCTTATCCCTTTCTTGGATCTCCTGGAGCTCTGGAGAGCACCCAACTCGATGATGTCACGAGGAGGCAAGTTTGGGCCACGAAAAGAGCATCTTATTGTAGTCTGCAACTCACTCTCCTTCCCGCTCTCCCCTACTGCGCCCCTGTTTCCTGCAGAGTCAGCCAACCAGAGTCGCCTCTCCCTGCCTTTTGTGGGGCCTCCCACATTGATAACTGATATCTGTGAACTTTAACTTTGCTCTTCTCTTCTCCATGAAACAAGCTAACCCAAACCTCGTTGGAGTGTTGGTCTCATAAAAGCCGTGTCCCCTCTATCCATTCATATGTAAATATTTTGAAAGACAACACTCCACTAATTGCTACTTAAGCAGATTCCCTTCCCCATCATACTCTGACTCTAAGAGACCTTTCTCAGAGCCTGCCTACAGGACAAACCACCACCCTGATCTTAATAATTGAAGCACTTCCTGCCAGGATGAATTTTCTGTTGTAGACTGTGTTCCAGAAAATATAGATTGGTCTAGTCATTACCCCTCCCCCACTCCCTGGATCAGCAATGATGCCAGGAATGTCTTTTATTTGATAACTTCTAATGTTTGATTTCTTGAGGCTAATGATTAGATGCTCCTTGCAATGGTGCTTTACAAACAAAAACAAACCAGCAGCAGTGGAAGGTCTTGATCAAGTACACACGGAAGAGATAAAACAAGATGTAGGGTATCACTCGTTGGAAGGCTCTTTTGATCACATTTTAAAATTTTATTTTGTTGATGATACAGCTAAAAACTTTACGAATATCTCACCTTTTTTTTTTTTTTTCTTTGCGGCACGCGGGCCTCTCACCGTTGTGGCCTCTCCCGCTGCGGAGCACAGGCTCCGGTCGCGCAGGCCCAGCGGCCATGGCTCACGGTCCCAGCCGCTCCGCGCCACGTGGGATCCTCGCGGACCGGGGCACGAACCCGTGTTTTCTGCATTGGCAGGCAGACTCGCAATCACTGCGCCACCAGGGAAGCCCGACCTAATACAATTTTACGTTTGCTAATTGCTGGTTTTCCACTGTTAACTTTCATGAGAGAGGACTTGCTTTGACCCTACCCAGAACCCTGTACAAGCCCACGTTCACTGTGCTTCCTGATCTCTCTGTCACGTTAAAGGCTTGTCCATGAGCTGCTCCTTTTCATACTTCACCCTTCTGATACTAAGGATGGTGAAGACGAGTTAGGATAGTTATACTAGCGGGTGGAGATATAAACTCTTACCAGACTCTCAGGGAGAGCTCCAGTTGGTCAAAAATAGAAAGAAATTAGCATATTCCCTGCCTTGGGTTTGCTTCTGGACACTTCCCCGCTTCCCTGCTCCCTACTCCTGCCAGTTCTCTGAGCCTCATCAGAGTTAGAGTTTGTTTCTCCCACCATGGCTTTGGATTTGTCTACCAATCCATTCTCTTTTACCTTTCTCTCTTGTTGTTTCTTCCTTGTTTCCTTTCAGTGCCTTTTCTTGTCTCCTTTTCTGACACTGGCATTCTTTATTGACTTCTAATTTCTCATTTCTCATGTCTTCCATAAAAGGAATAACCTTCATTGCTGCTGACCAAGTCTGTCTATTTTTTGTTCTCTGTGGGCTTATGCTGAAGCTCTGTTCAAAACTGCCAATGTACACTGGGCCCTGATAAAACCATAGAAAGTGGAGAACCCACCCCAAAGATAAACAGTCACTTCCTTCTTGGAAGGGCCATTCGTAGTCCAACCAATACTTCTTTCACCAAAAGCTGCGAAAGGCAAACTCTTTCCATACCAAATGAGCTCCATGAAACTGGCCCCTCCCGTATTCAATCAACAAATATTTCTTGAGCCTCATAGGGTCAGGCTGTGTGAAAGGTGAGGACTCAAGACTCCAAGACTGGCTTGACTTCTGCCTTTGAGAAGTCACTGGAGTAAACAAATAATAAAAGACCCACCAATGCCATCCCTTCTACCATCACCCCGCCCTCTTCCCTGTGTTATTTTTCTCCATATCACTTATCGCCATGTGACATGCCCTATATTTTACCATTTTACCATCAGTTTACCCCTGACTAGAATGTAAGCTCCGTGAGGGAGGGATTTTGTGTCGGGATGCGTGGCTGAATCCCTAGTACCTGAACCTTGCCGAGCATGTGAAGGACTCGAACGTATAAGCTGAATGAATGAAACACAACGTTATGTGTGCAATATCAGAAATGTGGACGAAGAGCTGCGGAATTACGGGGATCCCCATGGAAATAAGGGTCAGTGTGTGTGTGTGTGTGTGTGTGTGTGTGTGTGTGCGCATAAAAGTCAGATTCAAAGAGGAATTTGATGCTTTTGGAATGATGTAGGTAAAATACCAAAGCATTCAGAAGAGGCTTGGTCATCTGGTGCTGGGTTGGAGAGCTACAAAGGAGGGGGAAATGTGACATATTCCACCCTTAAAACTTATTGAAGTGTTTGTTGCTTCGTCGAGTTGTATTGGAAATGCTTCTATTTCATTTGGAAGGAGAGGGAACGGGAAGCATTCTCAGTGCCTCCTTAGAACACAAAAAGGAAAGCTAGGTCACAGCGGTCAGGCAGGCAGCAGGGGCTTAAGAACTCAGGTGTGGGAAGTCCTCATTTCTTTCCTGTCTCTGCTGTGTGCCCTTGAGCATGTTACCTGACCTCTCTGAGCCCCACTTCCTCAAAATATGTAATAACACCTTGTACATGGTACCTTGTAGAGGTGTCCCAAGGATTAAGTGAGAAAATGGATATAGGGTGTTTAACATGGCACCTGCCTGTTAAGCCCACAATAAAAAGGTAGCTCTTCTTGTAGTAAGGTCACAGCAGAAAAAAACAGAGCTCTACCCTCGCGCATCCATACTGCTGAGGAGAAGGGACGCCACATCGCCAAGTGTCTATACGTAGTTTCAAGTAAGGCCTATTTTCCCCAGCTCTTTATTTTTACATAAAGTGGCACCAAACGCAATATAAATTAGGTGCCAATAAAAACTGACACCCCCTCCTATTCCCAACCTTTCCCAAACCTAGTAGAAAAGAGGTTTCTCTCCTGCTACTGAGGAGCAGTGGTGACGTTCTTCCACTCAGACTATGGTTTCCTGGGTGACTAAGTCATTATCCTTCTCCTGCCTCCTCCCCACACTCACCCCTTTCTCACCCCCATTACTTCTGCTGAAGAAAGCTTTTAGAAGACAATTTTACAAGCTGCTCTAGCCATCGATTTAAAACATTTTTTTCTTCCCTGAATGCAATATATTTTCTAAAATATTGAAGAAAACACCTTTTTTTCTAGGGCAGAGGAAGGCAATAAAAAGGTACACAATGAAAGAGAAAAAAGGAAAGCCTAGGAAACAGGAAACCCAGCGGGATCCACTGGGCCTGGCTGGACTTCCTGGGGGGTGAGTTTCTGGGAGTTGAGTGGCTTTGTCTGTGTGGGGATCAACTTCTGAAAGAAATGGGATCTGCTTGGCCAACTATGGCACTGGATAAAATTTTGGACCCATAAGGGAAACCTGAGGACTCTAGATTCTTTGTGACTGTTTCATCTGAGTCAATGTTATCACATATAAAACTGAACTCCTTACTGCTGTTTTTAATAAGAATTATGTATGTGCCTTGCTACTTGGGTTTGGGAATTTTTACACATGGTGGACACAGCCATAGTCAACCCAGATGGAGGTATAGAATGTTTCCAATTCTCCAGAAAGTCTCCTCTTGCCCCTCCCAAGTCAAAACACCCCACCCCACAGCAGGAAGCCCTTGTTCTGACCTCTGTCACCATCAATGAGTTTGCCTATCCTTGCACTTCATATAAATGGAATCATATAGTAGATACTCATCTGTCTGTCTGCTTTCACTCAACATCATGTCTGTGAGATTCATGCAAATTGGTGCATATAGCAGTAGTTTGTTCTTTTTCATTGCTGTGTAGGACTCCATTGTGTGACTACATCACAATTTATCTCTTCTCAGTTGTTGGCATTTGGGTTGTTTCCAGTTTGGGACTACTACGGATAAAGATGCCATCAACATTTGTCTACATGTCTTGGGCGGACTTAAGCACTCATTTCTCTTGGGTGTTAGGAGTGGGATTTCTGGCTGATAAACGAGTCAAACATTCAGCTTTCAGTAGATCCTGCTGAACAAGTTTTCAAAGTGTCTGTCCTATTTTATACTCACATCACGACTCTATACTACTTCCTGCCTTAATGGAATAAGGAGTAACTGTTATGAAACAAAATATTCTTTGGTTGATCTACATTCTCAGCCTCATGTGCAAATCAAGATTCCACCAATTACTATTAATAATAGTTTTTACCTGTTATTCCCTCTGCCTGGAACACTCTGCCACTGGGTATTCCCTGGCAGTTCCTCCTTATATTCAGGTCCTAGCCCAGAGGATGCCTCCCCAGCAAGGTCTTCCCTGACTGCCCCATCCAACTGAGTGCCTCTGCTTCCCTAGCTAGTCATCGCCGTTTCACCCCCTGCTTCATGTCCTTTCCGGCACTTATCCTGTTTGTTCATCAGTTTAATTATTGTCTATCTCCTCTCACTGGGAACGAAAGCTCTGTGAGGGCTGGGTGTTGTCTGTCACAGAGTTCAGTACAACCAACACAACCTGTACAACCAATAAAATATTGCAGAAGTGATCATGTGTGACACCCAAGATTAGGGAATAAATCATACGGCATCTGCCGTGCTTTCTCTTGGATCACCTGCTGTGAGGGAAGCCATATTGTGAGGACATTCAAGCAGCCTGGAAAGGCCTGTGTCTTCTGCCAACAGTCTGCATCATGTGAGAGAAGAACCTTGGAGTCAGTGCTTCCAGCCGCAGTCAGGCCTTCAGATGACTACATCTTGGTTGATCCCATCATGAGTGACCTTGAGCCAGAGCCACCCAGATAAACCACTTCCAAATTCCTGACCCACAGAAACTGTGAACATGGCATGGACTTATATATACTACCAAATGTAAAATAGATACACTTTACATTTGGGAAGCAGTAAATGGGAAGTGAAGCAGCCGCATAGCACTGGGAGATCAGCTTGGTGCTTTGTGACCACCTAGAGGGGTGAGATAGGGAGAGTGGGAGGGAGACGCAAGAAGGAGGGGATATGGGTATCTATGTGTACATACAGCTGATTCACTTCGTTATAAAGCAGAAACTAACACACCATGGTAAGGCAATTCTACTCCAATAAAGATGTTAAAAAAATAATAAAATAAAATAAAAAGTCACAGAACAGTTGTAAAAAAAAAAAAGAAACTGTGACCACATTCACATCATTGTGGTTTTAAGCTACTAAGTTTTGAAGTAATTTGAACACAGTAATATTTAACAAATACCAGCACTCAGCAAGTATTTGTTGAACAAATGGGTGAATTAGAGTAGAAGCAACAGAAAACATGGCCTCACACCATCTACTTTGACCTGGTCAGAATGCATGTGCCACGGGCCTCTCCGCTCTCCTTAAGTTTTAGCTTAAGCTTAGGATCCTAGAGCAGGGGTTCTCAACCTTGGCACTCTTGTTATTTGGAGCTAGAAAAGTTTTGTTTGAGCAATCCTGTTCATTGCTGTAGGATGTTTAGCAGAATCCCTAGTCTCTACCCACTAGATGCCAGTGGAAACTCCTCCCTCCAACGCAACTGTCACAACTAAAAATGCCTCCAGACATGGCCAAATGTGCCCTAGGGTGCAAAGTCATCCCTACCTAAGAACCGTTGCTCTGAAGTAGTCATTGAAGAGAGGTTAGAAGTACAATACTGGTTGGGTTCAGGGCAGGTACAAAATTTTACAATGTTTTTTTAAGATATGTGACTTACAAAAATCCAATCAACACATAACATATTTTTTCCAAAAAAATAATAAATAAATAAGAGCTTAGTTAAGCCAAGTACATCTATACATAAAACAATTCTTTCTTATAAGTAAATGGCCCAATTAGTACGTATTGTGGCTAGGTGTGAAAAAAAAGACAACACCATGACCAAGTCAAGTTCAACCTCTGGCTTTAAATAAAATATTGAAAAGATGATTTGTCCCATAAATCTCCCTTTGGAAGAGGAACAGAAGTTACTCTTTTCTTTCTTTCTTTCTTTCTTTTTTTTTAAGTATAGTTGATTTTCAATGTTGTATTTATTAGTTTCAGGTGTACAGTAAAGTGATTCAGTTATATATATACATTTTTTCAGATCCTTTTCCCTTATAGGTTATTACAAAATATTGAGTATAGTTCCTAAAAGTTACTCTTAAAGTAGAGCAGTACAGGAAACCAGCCTTCCTCAAGTCCACCTGTTTACTTCCTGTTCCCTCTAGCCTGGAAGCCTTCTCAAGAGAGCCATGCAGCTTGCCCCTTACTTCCTCCAGGTATCTGCTTAAATATCTCCTTATCAAAAAGGCCTTCCAAGACCAATCTTTACTGATAGCAATCTGCTATTCATCCCGTATAGCAATTATCACCATCAGATAGACTGTATATTCTGTTTGTCTTCAGCGTTGGTCTCTGCATTGCTAAAACGTCATTTCCAGAAGGGCAGGGACGTTGTTGATACTCTGCTGTATCCTTACACCTGCAAGTGGTGCCTCACACCAGGTAGGTGCCCAATAAATGTTTGTGGAATGAGTGAATGACTGATGTGGTGGCTCAAAGGCCAAGGAGGGCTCAAAGTGCTCCCCTGGGATGGGACGGGGTGGACGGGGGACTGCTCACGCATGTTGTACTTTTTGCATTTTGAGTCGTGTGAAAATAATAGCTACTTAAAACAATTAAAAAGTGAAAGAAAAACGTGGTCAGTTCCTCTCTTTCACCAAATGGGGCAAATCAAGTCTGCTCCACCACCTCAACATTACTTTACATGTGTGTCATATGCAAAAGGTTTGTTCACCATGTCTCATTCACCCTCAGCGCAAAACTGGCTGCGTTGTTGTTATTATTTTCACAACAGAAAATGATGGATTGTTTTGGATCCTCATTCCTCATTTGAGAGCCTCTTGGCCTCTTTTAAGTCAAGTTTCAGTGTTTCTTCAGTTCTTTCAAGTATTTTCAGCCATAGAAAAGAAAAGAAAAGAAAGAAAAAAGCCAATCTATCACTACGTGTCCCCTACAATATTGAAGAACAATTATTTCAAGCATATTATAGCTACTTAACTTGATAGCTACTTTCTGAGAAAAGAGAAGTGTAAATTCAAATTTTATAAATCAATGAGTTTAAATGCATCGTGGAGACATTCTAAGATGATCCTGTGGTGAATAATTTTATTGAAAACAATGAAAAAGAACCTGCAAAACATGAAGAACAGAAGAAAGAAAAAAATTCCAATATTGAGCCCAAGCCGGGTGATTTGTGCCCGTTTTTCATTTTGGTCCCATGTTGGTTATTCAAGTGTTGAGCACGTCTTTTGTGTTTTCCTTTACACGTCTCCTCTCTAGGTAAAAAGTCAACAGTCCTTTCCACCGTTCCCAGGGGGAAATATCGGCATCACTGGGATGGGTGCGGGATCTTGGGAGACTTTTGCAAACTCCACAGCACGTCTAGCAGTGGAATCTGACATACCTCAGGTTAGGGGAAGGGAGCCACCATTGCAGGTTAGGTTCTTCGGGAGGTAGATGCTGAGAAAGAGTGAGGGGCACAGAGGTCTACTGGGAGGTAAGACCTATAAAAGGAGATGGGGAGAAAGCAGAACTGGGCAGGCAGAGTGGTCCGAAGGCCATCAGACTGGACAAAGTCTGCCAGCCCCACGAGGAGCTCAGTCACAGGGACTGTCTGGCAGAGAAGTCTTGCGTTGAGGGGACATGGCTAGGCTAGCACCACCATCTTACTCAGCCCCTGGCTGGGGATCCCCCCAGAAGACTGTGACCTTGACTTGAAGAGCTGAAGCAGATCCTGAGGGAGCTGACGGCTGCAGGCTATTGGACAATCACACACCCTGTGGCTGGGCAGCCAGTCATTTCTTGAAGGGGGCTCTGAGCAACACGTGTCTGTCCACCCCAGGAGGGAAGGAATGGGAGAATCTGACAGACATTTTAGAGAAGTCTTGGCAACTCTCGGTGCTTGGTCAGATCTACAGGAAGAGGTTAAAGAGAACTCTGACAGGGCTTCCCTGGTGGCGCAGTGGTTGGGAGTCCGCCTGCCGATGCAGGGGACATGGGTTCGTGTCCCGGTCCGGGAAGATCCCACATGCAGTGGGAGAGGCCACAGCAGTGAGAGGCCCGCATATCGCAAAAAAAAAAAAAGAGAACCCTGACAATTAGGATAGCACTGCCATCGGTAGACATAGTTTGGACGAGATGAAACCTCTTCCCACGAGACCCACAGCTGCTTTTTACTGAAAGTAGCCCAATTATTTGCTGCCTAAGTTGCCATGACCTGTGCCCCCTGTGTTGAGTGACCAGCCAGGCTCCTTAGCTGCCACTTATAGGGCTCACCAGGGGATTGATCCAAGGCCCAAGAAGGCCACATGCAGGATGGGGGTGGCTTGATGTGAAACGGTCCCATTTTGAATGAGGACAAACTAACTCAACACTCTTGTTAGTTTCGAGGAGCAGTTGAAGCAGGTGCTCAGGCTGCATCCTAAGGGACACTGAGTGTTGTTCCCACTCTCACCTGCTGCACTGAGCTGACCAGAGAGCCGTGGACATCCACCCTGCTGTTGCCTGAAGAGGCAACATGTCTTTTGCTACCCAGTATCCTTGCAGGAAACTCCTGTCATCACAGGTGATCTGGAGATGCCATTTCCTTAGAGTCTGTCCTTTGAATTTCAAAATGACAATGCTGACGGGTATTTTTTCTTCGTAAACAGTGGGTGAAAAGATGAGATTTGACCCTGAGACTCTAAGAACTGTCCTTCAGTTTTTGGTTTCGGCAACCTTCATAAACATTGAGCACATCCAACTTACCTCCTCACCTCTCGTGGTGGTTTTTCCCAGAGCAGGAGCTGTCATGTCTCTAAATTTTGAATGTCAGGCTAATCTGCCTGCCGCATTCTTTACTTGCTACAGGTGATACAAAGAACTAACTCTCAACAGTTCACAATCTAATTAGCAGTACCCTATCTCAAGCAGACCTTATTTAAAGTTGTTCTGTATAAATAAAACGGTTTACAGTGCTATCTGTGGACTTCCCTGGTGGCTCAGTGGTTAAGAATCTGCCTGCCAATGCAGGGGACACGGGTTCGATCCCTGGTCTGGGAAGATCCCACACACCATGGAGCAACTAAGCCCATGCACCACAACTACTGAGCCTGTGCTCTTAGAGCCCGCGAGCCACAACTACTGAGCCCACGCCACACAACTACTGAAGCCCGTGCTCCTAGAGCCCGTGCTCCACAACAAGAGAAGCCACCGCAACGAGAAGCCCAGGCACCACAACGAAGAGTAGCGCCCGCTCACCGCAACTAGAGAAAGCCCGCACTCAGCAACGAAGACCCAATGCAGCCAAAAAAAAAATTTTTTTAATTAAAAATGAATACTACCTGTTAATACCAAATCTCTGTAACCTCCCAGTATGAAAAGCCTTAAAAGCTTTCAAACCAGAATTGAGCTACACACACACACACACACACACACACCTGCGCACACACACGCACACACCCGCGCGCACACACACGTACAACTTAGAAGCAGGGGAGGGTTCTGTTTCTATAATTCTCTGCCTCTACTACAGGTTTGGAATTCTTCGACCTTCAGGTCATAGAATAAGGATCATCTATTCCCAGGCAGAAGCCAGATTAAATGGAAAAGGGGAACTACTAGGAAGTATTGCAGGGAATTTTAATTTTTAAAACAGTGATCAAATTGTAGTTTGAAAATTAAAATTTTAAAGCGCTTAAAGGTGAAAGAGAAAAGAAGAAATAAGAAAAAGTTACAAGGGTACTACTCAAATTCATACAATTTCTTTTCAATATGTTAATTAAAAATCAGAGTTATACCAACAAATACAATATTCATTCTCTACACTAGTCCTTGGGAATTTTTGGATATTTTTAACTGAATGGAATAATGAGTTGGAAGAAGTCAGCTTCTAGATCTCAGAGCCTGTCAGGGAGAAAACTCAGAAATGCTAAACAGATAACATATTTTTCAAGTTTATATGTGCTACAATTCCAATAACTTAGATGAATAATATCTGCAGTGATATCTGCAAACATAGCTGAGGGGCTTAAGGTAAGGTGAGGTATAGATTAGGTAAAGCTTAGAATGCAAATAAAAATAAAGATGGGAGGCAAGAGATCGCAGTGGCTAAAATACCAGCGTCAGAATCTGGCTTTGGTTTGAATTCAAGCTCTGCCCCTCGACTAACTGAAGAATCCTGAGCAAATTACTTCCCCTTTGTGGGTCTCTATTTGCTGTAAAATAAGAATAAGGAGATGATCCAAGATGTCAGTCCCCAGGGCTGTTCACGTGGCTGAATGTTCTCCAGTATGCCTGAACCAGTGTCTATGTCCCTGGGGTGAGTCGCAAGCCCATCACCAACACCACCCCTCAGCAGAGATTTTGCAGTTGCACCTGTCAACTTTCACATCAGACAACAAGTGGATTACCTGACAGCAAATGGAAAACCAGGCTATTAAAATTTTCCTGGTATCAAAGCATCCTGCTCTGGTCATTTCTTCAGGTCACCATTCTCTTGTGAGGGCTCCCGTGTACATGTAAATATTCAATAAAATTTGTATGCTTTTCTCCTGTTACCAAAAAAAAAAAAGAATAAGGAAATCTACCTCATGTTAGTTTTGTGAGAATTCATGTATAAAGTACTGAGCACACAATTTGGCACGTAGTAGGTGTCCAATTAATGAAAACGATCTATAATAAAAAGTAACCTTAAGTGAAAACCTTATCACAATGATCACTTCTAATTTTTAAGTGATTAACTTGAGTTGTAGACTAGGAAGACTGAAATATGAGAATAAGAGCTATTATTTATTGAACCTCTACTATTCGCCCTGCATAGTGGCAGACACTATTTACATATCACTAATTTTCACATTATATGATATTATTTTCTCTATTTATAGATGAAGAAACTGAGGATCAGAAAGTCAGAGAGGTTGCAAGTGACTTTATAACCTAATCTCTATTCACTCTGCCATATTGCCTCTAAGAGTTGTGATGCCATCAAATTAATCTGTAAATAAAATTAATTTATTTTAAACAATGTAACCAATTGCTGACTTCCATATCTTCCTTGTCAGATGTGCTTAATGGACTCTGGCCTTGAATCTACTACTGGTCTTCAATCTACTGGATTGAAACGAAAAGCAAAAAGGAAGATTCTACTACCCTCCATTCATCTCTAGTGCCACTATCCTACTGGATCGTGGCACTTACTGCCACTCCTAGGAGAGGCATGCCACAAGACACATCTTCTACAACACAGAGAGGCTTCTCAAAGTCAGAGAAAGGAATGATTACCTTTGAGAAGGGTCAGAAAAATTGCTAAGAAGTTATTTGCTAACATGCTGGCTTGAAGAAGTTAAGTTCTTCACATTTGGTTAGCAATATGACCACCAAAGTATCATGTTCACTTTAATTCAATGAAGGATGAGCAGTAATCACTATGTTTTTTTAGTTATTCTGTTGTATATCTTTCTTTAAACAACTTAGTACTATACATGGAAATCCAAATACACACACTAAATAAATTAGGAAAGTTGTCCTCTCTCTCTCTCTCTCTCTTTTTTTTTTTTAATGAAGAGTGACTTTTGTTTTCCTCAAAACCTGATACCCTTTGAAGCTGGGAAGAAGCACTTCAGAATTCCTTTAAAGGTAAACTCCCTCAAATACTTATTTGATGTTTTTTAAACATGTACCTAATAAGTCAAAAAAATTAAAAAATATAGAAAAGATGCTATACAAATGGCAAGTAAGCACATGAAAAAATGCTCAGCCTCATTAGTCATTAGGGAAATGCATTTTAAAACCACAATGAGATAGCCCTACACACTCACTAGAGTGGCTGTAGTTAAAGAGACTGACAACACGAAGTGTTTCCAAGGATATAGAATAACTGAAACTTTCATACATTTCTTGTGAAAATAGTACAGCCACTTTAGAAAGCAGTTTGGCGGTGTCTTATAAAATTACACATACACCTACCATAGGACCCTTCAATTCCACTCCTAGATATTTACCCAAGAGGAATGAAAGCAGATGTCCACACAAAAATGGGTACGTCAGTGTTCACAGCAGCTTTCTTCATAACAGCCAAAACCAAAAAAACAACCAGATGTCCAGCAATGGGTGAACAGATGAGGAGACCATGGTCTATTCATACAATGGAATACTATTCAGTAAAAACAAGGAATGAACTAAATAGATCCACAAAAAAATTGCCCAGCTGATTTTTGGCAAAGGTGCAAAAGCAATTCAATGGAGGAAGGATACCTTTCTTAAAAAAAAAAAAAAATGATGCTAGAGCAATTGGACATCTATAGGCAAAAAAGAAAATTGAATCTCAAACTAGAGTCATAGAATCCGCAACAAGTATACGAAATAGGTAACAATTTTAGGACTATTTATGCCACTGTTAGCTAGGATTACTTTTTTAAAAAATATAAATTTATTTATTTCTTTAGGCTGTGTTAGTTTTGTGAGAATTCATATATAAAGCACTGAGCACACAATTTGGCACCTAATAGGTATCCAATTAATTTGTTGCTCTGCGTGGGCTTTCTCTAGTTGTGGCAAGCAGGGGCTACTCTTTGTTGTGGTGCACGGGCTTCTCATTGCGGTGGCTTCTCTTGTTGTGGAGCATGGGCTCTAGGCGTGCGGGCTTCAGTAGTTGTGTCACGCGGGCTCAGTAGTTGTGGCTCGTGGGCTCTAGAGCACAAGCTCAGTAGTTGTGACTCACAGGCTTAGTTGCTCCACGGCATGTGGGATCTTCCCAGACCAGAGCTCAAACCCGTGACCCCTGCATTGGCAGGCGGATTCTTAACCACTGCACCACCAGGGGAGTCCCTAGGATTACTTTTTTTTTGTTTTGAATTTTATTTTATTTATTTTTTTGTACAGCAGGTTCTTATTAGTTACCCATTTTATACATATTAGTGTATATATGTCAATCCCAATCTTTTGACTACAAATGATAGACACTCTGAACTAGCAGGGGCTTAATCTCATTAACAAAAACAACAAAAATGCAGGTTAGGGGTAGTACAGCAGTTCCGAGAAGTTCTGAAAGCCCCACGCTCCTTCTGCTTGTCTGCTCCACTTTTCTTGGTATTCTGCCTCAGTCCAGGTTGGCTTACCTAGCGCTCAGTATGTCCACACTCTGGCCAGCAGGAAGGGGAAGGGACAAAGCAGTGAGCATCCTTTCCCTTTCTGGATACTTCCCAGAAGTCTCACATCAAACATCTCCTTACATGTCTTGGCCATTACAAGGCCCACCTAGTTGGGTGGGTGGTAAGAAATATGGTCTTTTTTCCAGGGAACATTGTGCCCAGCAGAATATCAGAAATTCTATTACTGTTTCTAGAAGAAAGCAAGAAGATGTATTGGAGAAAACTTGCAGACTCTTCCACAGGCCACATTTACATTTGTTTCTTCAATGGTTCTCAAGCCTCTCTCTTCTTGAAAAGTATGAACAAAAAATATGACTTTTCTATAAAAATATAAAATACCCAACACTCTAGGAAGGGTGGGAGGGAGGGAGACGCAAGAGGGAAGAGATATGGGAACATATATATATGTATGACTGATTTACTTTTTTATAAAGCAGAAACTAACACACCATTGTAAAGCAATTATACTCCAATAAAGATGTTAAAAAAAAAATAACCAAACACTGGAAATGGCCCAGATGTCCTTCAACAGATGAACGGTCAAATAAACTCTGGTACACCCATACCATGGAATACTACTCAGCAATGAAAAGGAATGAACTATTGATACTTGTAACAGCTTGGATGCATCTCAAGGGGATTATCTCAAGATTATGCTAAGTGAAAAAAAAGCTAATTCCCAACAACTTCATACTATATGATTCCATTTATGTAACACTTTGAAATGACAAAATTTTAGTAATGGAGAACAGATTAGTGGTTGTCAGGGGTGAAAAAGGAGGTGGGGATACAGGAGAGAAATAGATGTAGTTATAAAAGGGCAACAGGATCCCTCCTGTGATGGAACTGTCCTGTAACTTAACTTTAGGGGTAGACAGAGGAAACCATGTATGTGATAAATGGTATAGAATTAACACACACACACACAAATGAGTACAAGTAAAGCTGGAAAACCTGAATAAGATCTGCAGGTTGTATCAGTGTCAATATGATAGTCAATATATTATACTACAGTTTTATAAGATGTTATCATTGGGGGAACTGGATAAAGGGTGCAAGGTATCTCTCTGTATTATTTCTTAAAACTGTATGTGAATCTAATATTATCTCAATAAAAATATCAATTAAAAAAACACCCAACACTCATTAATTGGCTCATCATCCATTCAATAAACATACTTTCTTTTTTCAAGAAACTGTGCTAGATGCTAAATCATTAAGATAAAAACACACTCAAGGGGAAAAATATCCCTCATTATTAGTAGCAAAAAACCAAACCAAAACAAAACAAAAAAACCAAAACCCTTACTATTGATCTGTAGTTTCTTTAAGAATACCTGGTTGTTGTTGTTGTTGTTTTTTTAATGTTTATTTATTTATTTTCTTATTAGTCATCCATTTTATACACATCAGTGTATACATGTCAAACCCAATCTCCCAATTCATCTCACCACCACCCCCACCCACCACCGCTTTCCCCCCGTAGTGTCCATACGTTTGTTCTCTACATCTGTGTCTCAATTTCTGTCCTGCAAACTGGTTCATCTGTACCATTTTTCTAGGTTCCACATATATGCGTTAATATACGATATTTGTTTTTCTCTTTCTGACTTACTTCACTCAGTCTCTAGATGCATCCACATCTCTACAAATGATCCAATTTTGTTCCTTTTTATGGCTGAGTAATATTCCATTGTATATATGTACCACATCTTCTTTATCCATTCATCTGTCGATGGGCATTTAGGTTGCTTCCATGACCTGGCTATTGTAAATAGTGCTGCAATGAACATTGAGGTGCATGACTCTTTTTGAATTATGGTTTTCTCTGGATATATGCCCAGTAGTGGGATTGCTGGGTCATATGGTAGTTCTATTTTTAGTTTTATAAGGAACCTCCATACTGTTCTCCATAGTGGCTGTATCAATCACATTCCCACCAACAGTGCAAGAGGGTTCCCTTTTCTCCACACCCTCTCCAGCATTTGTTGTTTGTAGATTTTCTGATGATGCCTATTCCAACTGGTGTGAGGTGATACCTCACTGTAGTTTTGATTTGTATTTCTCTAATAATTAGTGATGTTGAGCAGGTTTTCATGTGCTTCTTGGCCATCTGTATGTCTTCTATGGAGAAATGTCTATTTAGGTCTTCTGCCCATTTTTGGATTGGGTTGTTTGTTTTTTTAATATTGAGCTGCATGAGCTATTTATATATGTTGGAGATTAATCCTTTGTCTGATGATTCATTTGCAAATATTTTCTCCCATTCTGAGGGCTGTCTTTTCATCTTGTTTATGGTTTCCTTTGCTGTACAAAAGCTTTTAAGTTTCATTAGGTCCCATTTGTTTATTTTTGTTTTTATTTCCATTACTCTAGGAGGTGGATCAAAAAATATCTTGCTGTGATTTATGTCAAAGAGTGTTCTTCCTATGTTTTCCTCTAAGAGTTTTATAGTGCCCAGTCTTACATTTAGGTCTCTAATCCATTTGGAGTTTATTTTTGTGTATGGTGTTAGGGAGTGTTCTAATTTCCTTCTTTTACATGTAGCTGTCCAGTTTTCCCAGCACCACTTATTGAAGAGACTGTCTCCATTGCATATCCTTGCCTCCTTTGTCATAGATTAATTGACCATAGGTGTGTGGGTTTATATCTGGGCTTTCTATCCTGTTCCATTGATCTATGTTTCTGCTTTTGTGCCAGTACCATATTGTTTTGATTACTGTAGCTTTGTAGAATAGTCTGAAGTTAAAAAAAAAGTTCTATAAAATTGATCTAACCAACAAGGGATTAAATTTTGGCTTTTAAAGAATATTAGGTTTTTTTGTTATAATACAATTCTTTGTTTATTTGTATATTTTTCAAAAATAGACTTGAAGGTGATATTTTAATTCTAATAGCCATTTTTAAGTTTATGTTTTGAGTCTGTCCCCTGAATAAAGTAAATATTTTTAAAATGACAAGGTCCTTTTTATGTTCAATATTTATATGTAACTGGATTATCCAGGACTTGTTTCTCTTCTCCTTTGATTCCCCTACCTCATTTCATCACTAACCAAATCTCTCCTGGGGTCCTCTGCAGAGAAATGGACATAAAGTAAATTTACTCAGTTTTTTTTAATAAAGAAATACTTCCTAGTATTTCTGGGTTTAAATAAATACTGAGAATGTGTTTATCAGTGAATTTCATTTATTCATGTTATTATTCATATGTAGCAATATCAGTAGTCTCCAAAATGCTATTCTCTTTTAAAAATCCATTTATTTATTCATTATTCCTCCATTCAACCAGTCTTTATCAATTGCCTACAAAGAGGTGGCTAATATATTTGTCTTTCCCACAAAAATATGACTCTATTGTGGTCTAGAAGTTTCCATCTTTCCACTCTCAGCACCTGTTACATGTGGTATTTAAGTAGCTATTCAATAAACATCTGTTCAGAATGAAAGAATAAATGTGGTCTTTCCAGAACCCAGATCCGTTGATGTTGTTCTGTTTTCCTAAAGACAATGAAGACAATCCATGATGATGTTGAGTGTTTCACTGACATTCCAGAATCCCCTGGTTCTGATATTATTTACTTGCCCTTCCAAAAAGGCCCTTGAGATGTTTCAGCAAAGGAGAACATTAGGGTACCATACGGAAGGCCTGTCCTAGAATGCACTCTCCATTCTCCGTCTCTCTGCAGCAGATGTCGGTGCTTTTCCTGCATTTATATTTCCCTCTATTCTCAGTCAAGTACAACTCTCGCTTCTCCCTGATCTCTGACTCTCAACTTACTCTAATAAAACAATCAAGTCTTCTTTGTCGGCAGCTCAGGTTTGATTGTTCTTTCTAAAGCTTGACCTTTGTACTGTTTCTAATCCCTACCTTCTCATATATGTAGCCGCTGCCTAGCAGATACGCTTTGATTTATTTATGCCACTTGCATGCATAAGCTATTGCTAGCTGCAAAGCTGTGATAGGAAAGTCACAAAAGGAAGGTGCCCTCATCTTATAAATTGCTTAGATAGATCTTTTGGCCAATGGTGGTTTAGAGAAACCGTTCAACACATGTGCCCTTTCCTTCTACTGGTCCCTTACCAATTTAAATGTTCCTGCAGTTGTTACTTATTCAGTTTTTAATTGACCAAGCCTGAAGCCTGCTGACTATACTAACCTGACTGAAAAATCAATGTTTAACAAATAAGTGAGGCGTTAACTGTATGAAAGTTAGTCATGTCAAAAACACACATCTTGACTGCCCAAAATAACCATCTCATGTCCTATAGAGTGGGTTTGGTTTAAATTTCCTATCTAGTCGCTGAAATATTGAAATATTTCAGGGATTCCTGAGGATTTCATGGTTAAGAAAGTGTGTGAACTCCTCCTAAACATAATTTCAAGTTGAGAGTAATTGCCCCAGAGGAAAGAGCAGGGAAACTAGAATACAGAAATTCTGCTCTTAGGTCCAGAAAAATTTTATATCAGGTCCTGGGAAAACTGCCAGAAATTCACATTGCCCTTGATGCCTTTTCCAGATGCCTAAAGGGGGGAATTTTTATTTTAAGTCTTCTGATATATATGCATTCTTATTGTATTTTCAACCCTTAATGAATTCCACATGTTCCCTTTGCTTATTCTTGGGTACTCAGGACTGAAATACAGGCCAGAAGGGGACACATTTTTCTTCTGACCTTTCCACTCCATGATTGCTTTTGAATTGTAAATGATACACTTTTGAAACTGTGAGTTCCCAGCTGCTTTCATCTTGCTCAAACCGTTATCAAATGGTGGCAATCTCCAAAGGATGATCAGACATGGTGGTACCTGTACCTTTTGTCATTTTGCTTTGTACATATGAGTACCTCTCATATGAAATGATTCCTGAATTCAGAAGACATTTCTGGTAAATATCATAAGCCAGCACCTTCATTTCTGCACCACTAATCTCAATGGTAAGTTCCAAAAGTTATTTTAATGCTTAACACCCAATTAAAGTTTTTACCTTTGCTTACAAAATATAAAAATATAATATATTAAAAATATAATTGTTCAAGAGGATGAGAAGACAAGCCACAGACTGGGAGAAAATATTTGCAAATGACTGATAAAGGACTGTTATCCAAAATATACAAATAACTCTTAAAACTCAACAATGAGAAGACAACTGGATTAAAAAATTGACCAAAGACCTTAACAGGCACCTCATCAGAGAAGATATACAGGTGGCAAATAAGCATATGGAAAGATGCTCCACATCATATGTCATTGGGGAAATGCAAATTCAAAGAACGATGAGATAACACTACCCACCTACTAAAATGGCCAAAATCTAGAACACTGACAGCATCAAATGCTGATAAGGATGTAGAGCAACAGGAACTATCATTCATTGCTGGCAGGAATGCAAAATGGTATAGTCGCTTGGAAGACAGTTTAGTGGTTTCTTACAAAACTAAACATACTTTGACCATACAATCCAGCAATGGCACTCCTTGGTGTTTACTCAAAGGAGGTGAAAACTAATGTCTGCACAAAAACCTGCACATGAATGTTTATAGCAGCTTTATTCATAATTATCCAAACCTGGAAGCAACAAAGATGTCCTTTGGTAGGTGAATGGGTGTATCACAGTTTTGTGGTATATCCAGACAATTAAATATTATTCAGCCCTGAAAAAGAAAAGAAAAGAAAATCCAGGGAACTTCCCTGGTGGGCCAGTGGTTAAGACTCCATGCTTCCATTGCAGGGGGCGAGGGTTCAATCCCTGGTCAGGGAACTAAGATCCCACATGCCGTGGGGCATGGCCAAAAAAAAAAGAAAAGAAAACCCATGGAGGAAAGCCATGAAAAGCCATGGAGGAATCTTAAATGTATATCACTAAGTGAAAGAAGCCAATGTGAAAAGGTGCTACTGTATAATTCCAACTATATGACATTCTGGGAAAGGGAAAACTATGGAGACAGTAAAATGATCAGTGGTTACTGCGGGTTGCAGGGAGAGATGAATAGATGGAGCAGAGAATTTTTAGGTGAAACTACAGTTTTTAGTGAAACTACCCCATATGACACTTTAATGATGGATATATATCATCATACATTTGCCCAAACCCATCGAATGGACAACACCCAGAGTGAACCCAAAGGTACACCTGAAACTTTGGGTGATAATGATTTGTAAATGTATTTTAACAAAATACCACTCAATTTTAACAAATCAATTTTATCAGTTTTAACAAATATCCCACTCTGGTGGGAGATGTCAAAAATAGGGGAAGCTATGCATAAGGGGGTGCTGGGGCTATATGAAAATGTCTGTACCTTCCTCTCAATTTTGCTGTGAACCTAAAATAAATTCTACTGGATGTCTTCCCTGGCGGCGCAGTGGTTGAGAGTCCGCCTGCCGATGCAGGGGACACGGGTTCGTGCCCCGGTCTGGGAAGATCCCACATGCCACGGAGCGCCTGGGCCCGTGAGCCATGGCCGCTGAGCCTGTGCGTCCGGAGCCTGTGCTCCGCAACGGGAGAGGCCACAACAGTGAGAGGCCCGCGTACCGCAAAAAAAAAAAAAAAAAAAAAATTCGACTGGAGACTGCAACAGGAGACTTAAATGTTAAGATGTTAAAATGGTGCCAAGCTACAATCTTTGCTACAATGGTTCCCATTTTGCCATTAAAATATCATGAAAAAGTTCTTGAAAAATAAGAGTCAGCCATTTGCAAGGGGCATTTCCACTGACTACAGTGCAGAGGAAACTAAACCAAGAAATTTTGTCATGAATACTTTATCCTCTGAGAAAGAAGAGCAAAATGGGTACGAAGAAGTTAAGCCTTCACACTGTTATTCAGTCAGAATCTCCAAATCCCAGGAGAAGGCCCAGCAGAATTACAGAGGACCAGGGAGGCAGGGGTGGCTGGTTACAGAATGTGATGGATAGACCCCTGGCATAAGGGGCTGCAGATAAAGCATCGTGGGGAAGCATGCTGACAGCCTTCAGCATTTAAGATTGTAGTTTTTCCATTTATCACAGCTGATTAAAGAAGAACCCCAGATAGCCTCTGATTCTTGTCAACATAAATTCTCCTCCTTGCAGACAACTGAACAATGGGTCGGGGGAAGATCCTGTCGTGGCGGTTGCTCAACAGGTGATAAATGTAAATGTCTGCAGGATTCCAGCATTTGGGTAGGTGAGTGTGTTCCTGCACTCTCCCTACCACTTTAGATCTGTTTTCAAGACGATGGTCAAGAGAAGCAGAGGAAATTTCATCTGCCAGTTGGCCAACTCTGAGACTGGAAGGAACTTCCCTTATTGACATGTAATAGGAAAACAATCACCACCCCATCATAGGATCGAAAAAAACTCTATAGCACAAGGAAACAGAGTGCTATCTGAAGACTACAAAGAAGAGTATACAACTGAAGATGATTTACTATAGGAAAAGAAAACTTTAGAAAATGTCTCTTTGTGTACTTAATAGGATGTGGGGAGATATGGTATCTATCAGTCACTGGTAAGGTAAAAAATGTAAGGAAGCTAAAAATTTCACTGTGGAATTAAAAATGCCATTGGAGGCAAAAAAGCAAAATTGACTCTGCTGATGAGCAAATCAGTCAGTATAGGATGAATATGAGTTTTTCGGGGAAACTTCCTCACTTCTCCATGGACAGTGCTCACAGCTCTGATTTCTCAAAACACAATCTGCTTACCTTTACAAGCCCTTACTTCACTGTGCTTCACTGTAATTGCATTCGGTGTTTGGCTCTGTCCCTAGACTGTGTGCTCCTTCAGGGAGGGAGCACGATCCATGCATTTTTACCCTTCCAGTGCAGCATCATCTCTGACCAGTGGGCCCTAGTTAAGTGCCTGATGAAGGGATGAAATGAGAGTTCACAGTTGACTTGGCTTTCTTATTGGTTTACATTTTTGTTTTTTTAATCAGCATGCAAAAAACCCAGTCTATGACCAAAGTATCATAGAACACAGGGCTAGAGTCTGGGATGTGGGGATACAGTTAAAAGGTACGGACTGAAAGTGTTTTTTGGAAAAATAAGGCTAAAGTAGTAGACAACAGAATGAGGATGGCATCAAGTAAATAGTAAATTAAAAAGTAAAGTAGTGAGACTCAGATTAATTTACTTTTAATTTATTTATTATCTTTGGCTGTGTTGGGTCTTCGTTGCTGCGCGCGGGCTTTCTTCTAGTTGCGGCAAGTGGGAGCTACTCTTCGTTGTGGTGTGCATGTGGGATCTATATCTTATATATATTATAGATATATATTATACTTAATTATCCTTATTATAATATATACGATATTATGTATTTTATATACATAGTGTCTAGCAGCATTCCCTGCTAACTTAGCTGTTATTATTCATTTGTAGATGGATATATCTGATGTCTCTGCTCTTCAAAGGGTTGTGAATATAAAATGAAACCATATATTTAAAACGTCTTTGAAAAGTATGTGGGATCTTCCCAGACCAGGGCTCAAACCTATGTCCCCTGCATTGGCAGGTGGATTCTTAACCACTGTGCCACCAGGGAAGTCCCTTAGATTGATTTAGAATTGAGTAAATGTTACTTTCTTAAGGTCATGCTAAAAGTCAATAGATTAATCGCAAATATATAAAATACCTTTTATCACAAGATCAGGTTCCCTTTTCTTACTCTCTCACTTCTTTTCCCTCCCAACCCCCTTTTTTCTTTCCCATTTTCTCTTTTAAAAAAATCTTTACCATGCTTTGGATTTGCCAATGACATCTACAGACATTACAGTGCTAGCTCTTTTAACAGATAAATCCTAAATCTCAGTGGCTTAAAAAAGAGAAGATATCCCTCAATAAAGTCCAAAATGTTCAAGGCCGACTTTCATAGACTTTCAGGGACTCAGGCTCCTTTCATTTTACAGTCCCTCTCCTCTAAAGCCTTGAAATCCTCTCCATTTCAGGTGGCAAAGAGAGGTCCGTTAAGGGACCTAATAAAGGTTCAAACAGGGAGGTTTTTATGGACCAAGGCCACAAGTAAAGCACATCATTTTGGTCACATCCTAATAGTTACTGATCAGGCTCGTGGCCACACCCAATTGCAAGGGAGACTGGGCAATGGAGTCCAGCTGAGGCTCTAAGAGAGAAAAATAGGCTTGGTGAATGACTAGTCTGCCTCTACCACAAACTCTAGGCTGTTATTCCAACAATAGATAATTGTGATATAGAGCACTATGTGTAGCTCTCTCCTTACTCTATCTCTTACTTATTCTTGCAATAATCTGATGGAATTGGATATTAGTATGTCCAATTTAGTAGCCTAAGGTCATGTAGCTCTGAATGACAAACGAAAATTTGTATCCCATTCTGACTCCAAAGCCCACTGCACTATGTTGCATTTCTACAATTAAAGCATAATGTTGAAGTGAGATTATAACCTGACTGAATTGTGATTAAGCTTAAAAGATCATGTAACTGCCACATCATCAATAGAGTCCATCCTATGAGATGTTTTTCCAATTAAAACGATGGACTTACACTAATTCACCTGAACGTTTTCCCATTTTAATGTATAACATAGATCTGAGGAGATCTTTGCAGTCTCTTGTACAGGAATGGAGCAATAATCACTGTCCTACCACTTACGGCTTCTTTGCGCTAACAGACTAACAAAGTTGCATTTCCAGAGTGAACACCTTTATACCTCATACTTTTCAAAGACTTTTTAAATATATGGTTTCATTTTATATTCACAACCCTTTGAAGAGCAGATACATCAGATATATCCATCTACAAATGAATAATAATAGCTAAGTTAGCAGGGAATGCTGCTAGACACTATGTATATAAAATATATAATATTGTATATATTATAATAAGGATAATTAAGTATAATATATAATATAGATCACTTATACATTATTATATTATACATATGTATATCTTTCACATTTTAAGATACTCATATAATTGCTTATATAAGATACCTTTATTATACATTTATATATGTATATATAAATATATGTATGTGTATACATATATCTTCATTTATTTATTTTTAAAAATATTTATTTATGCATTGGGCTGCACCGGGTCTTAGTTGTGGCATGCGGTATCTTTAGTTGCAGCATGTGGGATCTAGTTCCCTGACCAGGGATCAAACCCCGGCCCCCAGCACTGGGAGCACAGTCTTAGCCAGTGGACCACCAGGCAAGTCCCCTATATATGTCTTCATTTAATCCTCAACACCATTTAATGAGTTAAGTGTTTTTATTACCAGTATTTTATTGATGGGGATATCAAGGCACAGAAGGTTAAGCAACTTGACGGAGGCAACAGAGTTGAGCAGTGAAGAAAATAAAAACAGGTTAGGCTACTACTCAAAGTCTCTAGTAATTGTCCTAGAGTTCAAGTTCATAGGTTCTATTTCTTCGTTTTCAATGATCCTTGCCATATATTATTCCTATTCCTCACAATACTTATCAATTGGGGCTTTCATGACATTCCCTATCCTTGCTCCCCTGCAACCTCATTACACTTTATTCAATGAGCATGTTGATCTGAGTATGTAAAACCTAATAGCTCCTGTCGTTTCACCAAAAAACCTTGCTGTTTAAAGCAGGAGGCAAAAACCTAACTTAGCTGTTTCCTAAGGTAAATCCACAACTTATTTATGTAGAGAAATCCCTAAACTTCCTCTAAAACAAACGGCATATATTCTATCTAGACATGTATTTGAGATATTAAAGAAACATCAGTTTTTTTGGGGGGTGGGGAGCACGTGGTTTACAGGATCTCAGCTCCCCGACCAGGGATTGAACCCAGGTCATGGCAGTGAAAGCCTGGAATCCTAACCACTAGGCCACCAGGAACTCCCATCAATTTCCTTTTAAGAAAGATGTTTTAAACTTAGTATCTTCTGTCAAATTTCTGGTGCCTAGCACAAAACTGGAGACAAAAAAAATTTTTTTTTAAGAAATCTTTTGAAATATTAGTCATTTTAAGTGAGTCACTCCCTAAAAGAATTTGCTTGGGAGTCAAAGAAAGGTGACTTTAATATCCCAGAAACAAAACCCTGATCAATTTGTTCATCCATTCAGCCTACTATGACTCTGTTCCGATGGGGAAAATAAAAAGCACTGAAATTGAACCGGTCACTGGAAAACTCTCTTCCTGGTTTATCTTTTACTATATAAATGCCAGTTGGAACTTCAGGCAAAACGTCATTTGTAGAACAGTCTTGTGGCACAGACACTGTATCCATCATACAGAACAAGACAAGGTGCTCGGAAGAACCAGGTGCTGGACGAAGGAGGAAACATTTTATGTGTCTGCTACCAGTAAGTTCAATCCTCTGCGGAACTTGAGGCTGAACTCCTGTGAGGCTCCACTCCTGTGAGGCTCCTTTGTCAGCTGTGCCTAAAGCAGGGCCCTAGTAAGTGCTCAGTAAAGAGATGTTGGAAAAGTCAATGAGGCCAAGATGGAGTTTACACATGAGTAGTAGGAAGAGCTCTGAGTTCTATAAACTCCAGACGACTTTTGCAACTGGTTTTGCAGGTCAACCAGGCACTAATCTCTTCTAAGCTCTAATACATTTAAAGGAACACGGATCAGGGACATTTCACACTGTGAATTCATCTCTTAGAACTTCCTTAAATTGACTGGGTGGAGGCCCTACCGTTTTAGGTTGGCACGTTAATGCGGCACCTGCAATTTCCGCCCTTCTCTTTCCTCTCTTCCTGGCTCCCGGTCCCAGCTCCTCGGCCTGCCTGCGGCCCACCGCCAGCTGGGTCAATCCGGGCCCCGGGAACCCCGGAGTCCCTAAAACCTTGCTTCAGGAGAAAATACGTAATCATCATTACGTTTTAAACCACTGCAGCATGAGGTCTTTAAGTGAAAGCTTTATTTGGACGCAAAAATGTAACCTACGAGAAACGAGGCAATACGGTCAAACCTCTTTCTTTGCCTCCCTTCTTGTTAAGGCCTCCCCGGCCACCTCAAAGCCTCCATCTAAGGAAGCTGTCTTTTCCCCTCGGAGGTTGTAGGCTTTCTGAGAGCCTCCTTCCAGGCCTCAGCTCCGCCCGCCCGCCCCACCTCAGCCCCACTTCGCGCCCACCCATTGTCCCCTCGCAGCTGTCACTGCGCGCTGATCCCCAAATTCCGATTGGAAAACCATCCCGTCGCTCAGCCCACCCTCTGGGACCGGACGCCTCACTCTCTGCCGAGCCTTAAAAGGCCTCCGGCCGCTTTCCCCGAGCCAGCAGGTAAAGCCGCGGCGACGGAAGGGAGGAAGGGAGGGGCCGCGCGCCCCGGTCGCCCCGCCCGGCGTGGGGGAGCGGCGGGCTAGCAGGCTAGCGCGCCACCACGCCCCTACCCGACCCTCTGACCGCGCCCTCCCACTACCCCAAGTCCAGATCAGGATGCTAGCGCCGCGGAGCCGCTCTCGTAATCCCGCCCCTCGGATGGCCCCGGGGGCAGCTACCACCGCGAAACACGGAGGGCGGGCCGGGCCAGGCGGCTGGGAGGTGGTGGTGGGGGAGGATGTGAAAGGTCCCGGATGTTGCTGAACGGGAGCCCCTTCTAGAGGGAGTAACTGGCGCAGGCGCAGAAGGATCGCACGAAAAGCTACGGTGGGGGTGGGGAGAAATTTCCTCCTGGCTGGTTTAGAAGAGTGAGCCGGCGGAGGTAGCGGAGGGATCCGAAGGGAAGGCGAGTAAGGGGTGGGGGTATTGGTGGCCAGGAGAAAAAAAAAAAAAAGAGCTTCCTGTTCAGGCGCACTCAGGACAGGAGTAGAAAAGCTGGAAACCGAGCGGGCTGGGGAGGAGTGTTGGGAACGGAGAGGACGCGCGCTCCTCCGCTCGCCCTCTAGTGCGGGCGGGCAGGACGGCCCCGCGCTGGGGAGCGGCGGTTGCTCTGGGCCCCCTGAGCTGTGGGCACCAATCAACGGTTGCCATAGCAGCGTTTGACGTCATCGTGCGTGTGGCGCCCCTGCTGCCGGGGCTGGTGATTGGAGGAAACCCCGTGTCTGCGGAGCGGCTGTAGCCTGTGAGCAGCGAGATCCAGGGACAGAGTCTCAGCCTCGCCGCTGCCGCCCAGAGACCGCTGAGCCCCGTCCGTCCGTCGCCACCCACTCCGGACACAGGTAAGGGATCCGGCCGCCGCCGCCTCGCCCGGCTCCTTCCTGTCCCAGGCCAGCCTTCCGAAAGCGCGGGGGCCGTCCCCGCTCCGCATCCCTTCAGCCCCACTCGCCCGGCGGGAGCGGCGCTGGGCTGAGGCGGAGTCTCCTCAGGCGGAGACGGGCGGCGGCTTCTCTTCCGCTGGATTCGGGCGGGCGGCTAGCGGCTGCTTCGGGCTACTTGCTTCCGCATCGGTCGCGATGAGCGCCCGGCCCCGGTCCCGGCCCCCTCGGTGGGAAGGGCGCCCACACGCCAGATCCCCGGGACCCGCCCGGTCGCCGGCTCCCGGCCGGCCGAGGCACCGCCGGCTGCGATCCGTTCCCACCCGCGCCCCCGAAGCTCCCTCTTCAGCGCCTCCCCGCTGCTCGCTTCCGCCCGAGATAATGACTCGGCGGCTGCGGGCATTGCAGTGGCGCAGGTGAGGCCGCCCCCTCCCCGCCGCCTCCCCCCTCCCCTGCCTCTCCCGCCCGCTCCTCGGCGCAGCCTCCGCGCCCCGCGCTGCGGTGGCGGCACCCAGCCCTCCCCCACCCGGGTGGCGGCGCGGCGGGAGGCCCGGGCACCGGGCTGCGAGCCGAGGCGGCCCGGAAGCGCCCGCCAGGTAGACCTGGGCGAGGCCGCACTTCGGGCGAGTCGGCTCCGGGGTGGGGCTCGCCCGCGACCCAGAGCCGAATTTCCTGGGTTCCGCGGCGGGGAGACTTGAATATTCCTGGCGGGGTGGGGGATGGGCTGGCTTTTTATGTCCGGGTGGAGGGGGGCTGGAAACCCAGGTAGGGATGAGGATGGGGAAGACGGTGGGCCGCGCGTCTCGCTCGTTCCCGCGGGGGCTGGAACTGAAGGGTCCTGGTCTGGGTGTGTAGACGGGGACCCCGCTCTGCGGGGCGGGTGAGCCAGAGCATAACAGCCGGCGGTGGCCCTGCTCGCCTGGGTGTGGCTCGCCCCTCCCCCACCTGCCGCAGCTGTCGGGTCCCCGTAGACTAAGTGAGCACCCGCGGTGGCCGGTGGCGGACGGACGCCGGTGGGAGAGTGGGGTGTGTCCGCGGCCGGCTCGTCTGGTTCCGCTTCTGCGGGCGGCGCTGGCGTCGGTGCCCTCGGCGCGGGCGGCTCCCCCTCCCCGGCTCGGGCGGGGGCGTGCGGCTCCTCCCTCCGGCCCCGGTGGGGGAATTAACACTCGGCAGTAGGTTGGGCTCCTTGACACAGATCCGCCATGACAAAGAGGGAGACTCGGGGACCGAGCGGAGGCACCAGCTTGGGCGGAGCCAAGGAGGGGGGTTGCGGATGGCGCGGACGGAAGGGTTTGCACTTTAAAGTCGCAGTCGGCCCGTTTTCGTTTCACCCACCTCGACGTCTTAGGCCGGCTAAGGGTTAAATGGGTGCGGCCAGTCCTTGGAGCGCTGGTTATTCTGAGAAACCTAATCCATTTCCCGCTTGCACCCGAGGAGTTGGGGAGAGAAACCTTTGTACTGGTCTTAGATAATTTTCATTAGAAGCAGCGTTAGTCCGAGAGCATTTTTGAGTTCCTAGGGGAGAAATTAGTAATTTCAAGAAGAGGGGAGAAATTAGTAATTTCAAGAAGAGGGGTGTGGGGAGGTTATGCGATCACAAATTTTAGTTTTCGCATTGAAACAGTCTAGTTCCCATTCAAGCTCGCTAATTGCTTGTTCAAACACAGAGGACCTGTGCCGATTTGGTTTTTTGAAACAAAAAGTATTGTGGGATTTCCCTGGGAAGGTAAAGAAAGGGAGTCATTTCCTGTAGTGAATGACAGTGACTCTTCTGTTCATCATAAATCCTGTACCCTGTGGGACCACTGTATGGGTTAGTATCTTTCTGTGCTGCTTTAGGACCTTTCAAAAGGATATATTAAGGAATAGTAAAACGGGGGAAATTGAAAAGTCGAAGGAGCTTTAAAATGAGAAAGAATTAGGAAGTTACGATATAAGGGCAGCTCGGGTGATAATGTATTCAATTAAATTTTGACTACTAGGAACAATGCAGTAATTCTGCATTTAAACTGAACAGTGACATCAGAAACACTGGTGACACCGGGAAGCACTTAATAGATACATTTTAGTGCTCGCAGATAGTAAGAATCGAAGTTCCAGGATTCATGGGTGTTATTTTTTAAGCCTGTGTGCATATAACAAGGTACAGATAAATGAAGCCTTAGGGTCAGTTATGTATTGATCCTTGGTGGTGGTTTTACATTCACAATATATTAAAACAAGCAGTTCGGTCATTTCTCCCAGAAAATTGGCATGCTACGATCAGCTGTTGCAAAGATCAGTGGACTTGGGGTGGGGGGGATACCAACTAAAATTTAAACCCTCCTGACAAGAGTAGCTATTACCAAAGTAAAAGGACACGAATTACATTCAACTGACAGGTATCGTGATTCTGGGAGTGTGATAGTGTAATGTTCTTCATAGGTGGTGTTTTCACTAAAAGCTGCTCAATTTTGGATTATTTAGTGATATTTGAAACTGGAGTTGAGATTTTGACCAAGTAAGATAACGGTTGGTTTTTAAGGCCGCCTCTTGGTGAATGTGCTTTAACCTTATGTGAAATAAGGATCCTGAACAAAGATGAGGTAATGTAATTTTAGTTTTGCTAAACCAGTGTTAATGGCTTTAAATGTACCCTCTGCATGCTGAGCATGCCAGTATTTTTTTTCTTAGCATTCTTTTGTGAGGCTGCATTAAATTTTTCGTGTAAAGAATCTTCCATAGGTAATTAGGTTTGAGATGTTAACATAGCTTGTTTACAAAAAGTATAATTTTCAGTCTGTTTGTTTTAATGGAAAAAAAAAATCTAAATGCTACTTTTTTTTTTTTTCCCGGCAGAACATCCAGTCATGGATAAAAATGAGCTGGTGCAGAAGGCCAAACTGGCCGAGCAGGCTGAGCGGTATGACGACATGGCGGCCTGCATGAAGTCTGTAACTGAGCAAGGAGCTGAATTATCCAATGAGGAGAGGAATCTTCTCTCAGTTGCTTATAAAAATGTTGTAGGAGCCCGTAGGTCATCTTGGAGGGTCGTCTCAAGTATTGAGCAAAAGACGGAAGGTGCTGAGAAAAAACAGCAGATGGCTCGAGAATACAGAGAGAAAATTGAGACCGAGCTAAGAGATATCTGCAATGATGTACTGGTGAGAATCAAACCATTCAGTTTAGCGTCGCTATGATATAGAGTTCCTGTAATGCATATCAGTTAGGTTACTCTCAACTTTTTCTTTCTTTGGTTTTTCCTTTCCTTTTGCAAATGGGGTATTCTAGATTTCCAAGTCTTTCAGGGTGTCATTACAAAAAGATGTTAAAACAGTTGTATAAGGTAAATGCAAAGATGATTATCAATCAGTTCAAATAGATTAGTAGTGTGTTTTGTTCTAATTGAAAAGGTAAAGTAATTGTATATCGTTTCAGTTATGGTTAGAATATTTGTAGTAGTTCTAGAGCTGATTTTCTTTAAAGTACGTATATGGATGCAGGAATTTTACATACCCTGCTTTAGGTGCGATGTAATAGGAGACTCACTGTAGACTTAGTAGCCTTCCCTGGATTAGCCACTGTAATGTTAATGTAATGAGTCAGCCATGCGGAAAACTGGCTTCACAGTTGCTTTTGCCTCTTCCTGCGTTTAAGTGTTGGAGGCCTCAACTTTGAACACTGACAACCACAATAAAAGATTATGAAAAACTCAAGCTTGATTTTTCCAGGTTCATTCAAGAAGTATTTTAAGTATTCAGTATCCACTTGTTGAAGCACTGCTTCTCTAAATAGCTTAAAAGAATTGAACATTACATTTTGGTTAATTTTAAAATTTTCTTACAAATGATGATTTTCTGTGGCAGAAAAGTTTAAATCTGAGGATAAATTGGTAGACGATCCAACCATTTAGCATATAACAACTTATATACACTAATACTTTCCCCTTTTAATGAACCATGGTTTTTGGAATAATATTTGAAGTGGGTTTTACTAAATGATTTCTCTTGTATTTCAGGACTTCAGGTTACACATTGGGTCTCAGTATGGCAGGGCTCTGGTATATAGAGGGATGCAGTATCCCAATTCCTCTGAAAATCCAGCTGCACTACTTAATTATTTGAACCTTGTTTACGGAAGAACTACTATAATGAGCGATATAGGATTATTTCTCATGTTGTGGGGTTTGGAGTTTTTGTTAAAGTTATAATGGTATTATGATTCCTTTATACTAGTCTGAGACTAATGGAATATCTTCAGTTCCTAAATTATGAGTATTTTTCTTAAATGATGATTTTCTTTAGGCTATCTTTTTAAAGAACAATAATATTTTTTATCTTAACATGGGCGCCAGTCTTCTTGTGTGGTATCTGTCTTGTGTGTGGTTTGTTTTTGATTGCTTACTTGAAATCTTTACATTGATAGCTATCATTCATTTCTAAGATGAGAAGGGAGTTCTGGCTTTTATTGATACTAAATGACAAATGCTCATCTTGTGGTTTGCTAAGGTAATAAGAATATTTAAAATTTGAAAATATGATGTTTTCCTATAATAAAAAACATGTCGGGCTTTTCCCACCTTGCTGTTTACTGATTAGCACCTGTGTACGTTACTGAGTTTTGTTCGCTCTGATGTTTTTCCTCCAATTATTACACCTAATAGATCAAATAATTTTTATTTTGGTTTCAAAGAGTTTGCTACAAGTTATAATTTCCCTTAAGACAAAAGTCAATTTTAGGAATAAGTGGGGGACGCAGTAACATTTACCCTCTACTTACAGCTTATTTGAGATTCCAGGTAGGTATCTGCATGTTTTCCACACAAGAAGTATAAAAGGTCCTGTCATTGTGAGGATTTTCCTAGGAAAAGACTATAGCAGTTTTAACCTTACTTCCCTTTGGTTTCCTTATCAAGGAAAAAAAATAGGATCCGTGGGTGAGAATAACTGGATTAATCTCTAAATAGCTTCTCCTTGTTATGATTATTAAGGGCGTTTCATACTGGTCACTACCCATGTTCTCCTTCAGAATAGCACTGGCTTCTTACCGAGTCTAAACGAAATTTCCACTTCGAAAGTATAGATTAATGAAAGTTTAATTACTTTATTATACAGAAGACTCAGAATCCTAAACAAGCTTTTGCTTCCAGCCTTAGTCTTTTCTAAAGTAAAGCTCCAGTAGTGATCTTTGCATGGCTCATGCCTCTTAACATATAGTAGATACTCAAGTATTTGTTAAGTAAATGAGCAAAAAGCCTTCTTTTGGAAAAGAGGATAATAGAACTAGGTCAGCAGCACTGCTAATTTTCCAAGGCCTTTTCTGTTTCAACTTGGGAAAATTCGATATTTACAGATACTGTGATTTGTTACAGGCAGGCTTCTTTCTTTCCCTGTCATCTTTTTTTCAAGCAGGTCATGTTGACTCTGGAAACATCTTGCATAAAATTCCTTTTCCCCTTTTTAGTAAAATGGAAGAGTAAAATATAGCAGAACTGTTATTTCTCCTAGAGAAAATAATTGTTTGAACTGATTTACTTGATGATTAATGAAAGTGTGCTTAATTATATCTCAATATCTTACTTATAAAAATATAACCAGTTATAATTTTTATTACTCTAGTTTTTTTCTGAACTTTGACTTTTAATTTGAGGAAAACAAGCAGGTAATTCCTTTTCAGAATTAACATTATTGGCTGGTGGCATCAGTGATGAACCAGACTTCATTGTTCTATTGAGTACCTGTATCATACTGGCTAAGAAAATATTCTCTTTCTTCCTACTAGGGGGAACTAACCTCTACGGTTCAAAGTTCTTCTGAAGAGCTCTTTAGTCCATTATTAGGTTACCGCCATTCTGGTTATGGGCACTTTATCAAGTGTTTGCTTAATTTATATCATTTACTTAAGCAGAGAAAGAGCAGTTTGCTTAATTTATATCATTTACTTAAGCAGAGAAAGAGCAGGGAACATGTTACTTTGGACAAAAGTTTTAGAGCATTACTGTGGAAAATGGTCACTGGCTTTATTCTTCACAGCATGGACTTCTCTTTATGCCAAAAAAATTGCAGTTTTCTTCCTTGTGTCATTAAATTGTGAACTAATGTAGTCTGCCTTTTCTACCAGATCTTAGACCAAAAGCTCTCGTGTTCGTGGGGGAGGGGATCAACACCTCTTCTGTCTAAACTCAAAAGAAGCCAAAAAATTGGGTACTTTATCTGAACATGATGAAATGGAAAATGAAATGAGGATATGCATACTAGATTGAACCTAATTCAAACTCAAAGAAGAATGTAGTGTTGTAAAAAGAGCTCCAGGTTTTGAGTCAAACCAACTTTTTACCATTGAATAGCCGAGTGGCCTAAAGAAATCTTCCATCCCTCAGAGAAAACTGAGCTCAATTAAATGGGAATAATATCTACCCCATAGGGTTGTTGTGGAGAAAGAAAATCAGGTACTCTTAGTGCCCCAATTTATCTCAGTTTTGGGCTTCTGTTTAAAGCAGTGACAATAGTACAAACCTGCCTCTAATAATATAGAGGTCTCGTAACTCAGGAGTCCAAGAATGGGAATTAAAACATCCAAGAAGCTTTAAAAATTGTGTATTTTTGTAGGGCAGAGGGCCCGTACTGGCCAGCAAAGTTTCAAAGGTTTCATTTAAAAATTGAAAGCCACTGGTATAAGGTAAAGAATGGCTTCCTTTCACAAATCAGTAAAATCATGAGTCTGCCATTTGTAACAGTTGGCAACAGTAGTTGTGTGATTCAGTTAACTTGACTGCGTTCCATTTTATTATGCTTCTCTACATTTTTAAGGTGTGGTTTTCAAGGTGTGGTTGCTGGGCACTGGGTTTTATCTCTAGCTCATGGAACTGCCATTAAGCAGGAGCAAGCTAGGAAACCAGGCAGCTTTGGGGTCCTTCCTAGTCTGAATATGTTAACACATTTTTGACCAGAGACAGATTTTGGCCACAGGCATTAGTTTCTGCAGAAATCCCCTGGTCAATAATGTGTTAATATGTGTCTTAGGCTTTAAAAACTGCTATATAGAGTTTTAAGTTGAAAATCACTAGGCAGTTCACTTATTGGAATAAGGGCTTCTCAGAAGACTTCTGCAGTGTTATATTCATTTTCACTACTGTATATATTTACATGTTTTTGTCACTAATTGTTTTTGGTATGTTTCAGAGTACAAAGACCTTATGTGACATAGCAGATAGCAACAGTCCCTTCCAGGAAGGAGTACATTTGATAGTCTTTTTGGGAATAAAATTCAGTAGTCTTTTTAAAAGAGTTTTCATGATAACCATTAAACATTGACCCTGGTGAGGTATTTTGTATATTTGGGAAGTCTGAGGTGTGTGAAGTGTAAATGAGAGAAAATAAAGGAACAAAGAAAGGAGAGGTAGATGGTAGCCGTTTGGTGGGAAGGGGAAGAATAACAGCTTGATCAAGAGCAACAGGTTACCTGTCCTTTTTTGGCATAGCAATACTTAGATAAGAATGAAGTCTTTCCTGCCTGTTCTAAGAGGAGATATAGATGACCTGGAGATGTTTAGTGATTAGATGAGCTGTGAAGATAGTTAAAAGTGAATTAAGAGGAAAAGATGAAAGGATTCAAAATTGGACTTAAAGCAAAAAACCTGAGTAATGGGCTTCCCTGGTGGCGCAGTGGTTGGGAGTCCGCCTGCCGATGCAGGGGACGCGGGTTCGTGCCCCGGTCCGGGAAGATCCCACATACCGTGGAGCGGCTGGGCCCGTGAGCCATGGCCGCTGAGCCTGCGCGTGAGAGGTCTGCGTACCGGGGGGAAAAAAAAAAAAACCTTAGTAAAATCTTAAAGTAGAGGAGGAACATGCACACTTATGCATCTAATCTGCCCAAGAAAGAGGAAGAAATTTTATTCAGCCCTAGCAGAGGCTTTTGAATTAGAAAGGAGGGAAAATAAAGCTACCTTAGAGTTGTAATAGCGTATGGAGAATAATTTTGATTTTCATTTTTTCTTCTAAAATCCCAACTTTATCAGTAAAGAAATCTTACTGGTAACTCCTCAATAGTGGTACAGTAGGAAGACCCAAGTTAGTTGTTTAATTGGAAAGTGGTTCAAGTATGTGTTCATACTTGGTCTAATCATTTATTTTCAATTAAAACAGATGTGTATGTTCATTTGCCCATTGCTAATGTGGAGCTAAGACCTTTTCTTTGAATATGCATAGATCCACAGTTTGGAAATAATTTACTAGACACCCCTAAAATAGATGCGTCCTTTACAAAATGCTGTTTGAGTTTGCATAGCAGAGTGAGAACTTGAAAGCTAGAAGAATAATCAGTTCATAATCCTAGAAATATGCAATTTTTCTAATCTTTTAGTTTGAATAACCCAAGTGGTGTGCGTGTGTGTGACTCTCCTTTAAAAACTAGTCGTTTCGCGCATTCAGCTTAGTTTTCATAGGAACACTTCTTTTCATACTTATATTTCATAACACTTAAGTAACATACCATTTTAAGTAATTATAGCCAAGTATAATGGCATAGTTCGGGAAACAAATATGGGACTCTTAATAAGGATATAACTGCTGATAGAAGCTGAAGGGAGTTCCAGAGAGTAGCCGAAAAACTTATCTGAAGTATTTAGCCCAAAGTCATGGGCATGATTGATGTTTACTTAGGAATGAAAGGCCTAATGTAAAGCCAGTCTATTAGGTAAGTAGGATTTGGTTAATCCAGCAAATTAAGTGATGGGTCATTCTATCAGAACAGTGGGTGGGAACATTGCTTTATTTAAAAGCCTTTTCCAATAATTTTGCAAGAGATTAGGAGAGAGAGGGGTACTGGTTAGATCATGAAGGGTCTACTATGTTATAAATTAAGGAATGTGGGACTTAATGGCCATATGAAACAGGCAAAGGAAGTGACACCAGATTTTGCCAACAAGGTGTGTTGATAGACATGCAAAAATAATTCTGCTCTTATAAAGAAAATCAGAGCTTTTGATTTGACCATTTTTTTGGATTTCTGATCATCCAGTTCTGTTCTTTGGACTAACTTTCTCCTTTTACTAATGTCAGAAATAGATTCTCAGTGCCCTCTATCATAGTTTATCACATTCATATATTAACCTTGGGGTTTTTTTTTTGGAATTGGGGCTTTAACCTGTGAAAGACAGGGTTTTTTTTTTTCCCCCATGAATATATTACCTATTTTCATATCTGATGACTGGTTCTACCACATAGAGGGAGCCCAGTATGTGAAATAGTTCTTCATTTATAATATTAAATGTTATTGGACCATTTAGATTAATTTGACCACAAGTTTTTTATTCCAAAATAGGTGATCTTTGACACATTTATATTGAAGAACATTTGTGTGTATGAGAAATCTTTTAAAAGTCAAAATTACGGGTGTTCTGATGTCAGCTAAGTTAAAAACTTAATGTAGTCCATTGCAATTCTAATAAGCATTAGAATTTTTTTTCTAGAATTCCTGAGATATTCCTCTTGTGATTTCATCCTGGTTTCCGTCGCTCTTTTCTTTATTATGGTTTTACATTGAGAATAAACACTGCTCTTTAGAGGATTTAGAATTGCTGTCAATTTCAGCGTGCTACAAGCAAGAGTTCATCTTCCTTTTGAAACTACCTGTCCTTTCTAGCCTCTTAATTTTTAGCACATTTTCTAGACTTAATCAAAATGACATCTTGGACTCAACTTTGACTTCATTTTCTGATTGCAAGTTATTGCTGTGTTGCCTACATCATAGGTTCTCAACCGTTTACATTGTTGATACTCATTTGTATGATGCACTCCCGTGGGTAGTACCCAGGATTATTTGCCATTGCCATTGTACTAGTTAGTAGTAGTTCTGCCCCTTACTCTCCCACTCAGAAGCATATTGGCAAGAAAGTGATGGTGTGAGGAAGGGTAAACTTGACCTAATTTTAATGGACAGAAGCTAAATTGTAAACCTTTTACAGCTAGTGGTGGTCATTCACTCGGACTTGCTATCTTTACTGTTCTTTTCCCGGTTCTATGCTATATACAGACAGCTCTTACTCTTCTTACCTTTTTATAAAACAGTGCTTTCCTTCTGTTCATTTGCTCCATCTTTGCCAGAATACCCTCTATAACGCCTTCAGCTCTAGTTTGGTCTTCTTACTTTCCCTGACACAAGCCATTGCTGATTCCCATCTTTATGGCCCGAGGGTTTCCTGAGGGTTTCATTACTCTGATTTGTAACTTATTTATTTATTTATTTTGTGGTACGCGAGCCTCTCACTGTTGTGGCCTCTCCCGTTGCGGAGCATAGGCTCAGCGGCCATGGCTCACGGGCCCAGCTGCTCCGCAGCATGTGGGATCTTCCCGGACCAGGGCACGAACCCGTGTCCCCTGCATCGGCAGGCGGACTCTCAACCACTGTGCCACCAGGGAAGCCCTGTAACTTATTTTAATTTTGATATCCATGTTGTTTTTGAACTTAAGAAGATTGGCTCTATTTCTTTATTCCCCTTAAAAACAGGACCATTGACATTTGTGGTATTTAATATGTAAAGTATGCTGAAGGAATGATACGCTTAATATGTAGGTGGCACAAATTTGAATTTGGCTTGGGAGAAATGGCATGCTTAGCCACCACATTCTTATCAGTTCCCATTGTACTAAGTACATTTCTTTGCAACAGGTCATTCTCCTTTATTCTCTAGTGAGCATTTCCCTATAATGATGAAAAACTTGTATCTGTAAAAATTGCTATGCAGTAGCAGTTGTCGTTTGTCACTGATATAATTTTGCATTTTCTGGTAAGGTATAATGTGACATAAGTAGTGATGTAGTATTAAATAGTCTTATATCTTGGCAGATTTCACTAATGTTTTTCTGGTGACGTTAGTTTGCTATAGTGTGGATCTTGGGGGCAACAAAGCATGGTTGAATATATCTGACTTCTACCAGTATGGTCCTGTTGTATGGCACATTCATGTTTGTTTGTATTGGAATAGATAACTAAAAGGTTTCAGCATATAAGCTTTTTCTTTCTTTCGACAGAATTTGTGAGTTTTCTTCCCTTCTCCCCCAAATAAAAATACGGTTACGATGGTATTAACTACAGGTAGGATGGCAAAGTAAGAATGTAATGACAGTCAGTCAAATGTTAATCTATAGAGTTAAGTAAGTCAAACTAAGATTTGTCCAATTGGTTGACTTGTATGCATGTTCATTCTTTTAAGACCTAGAAAAGGTGCAGTTTTTGTAGTATTGGAATTTCATTTATTTGAATTGCTTAATGAGTTGGACATCATTAGAGAAGTTAGAAATGTTTTAGTGGAGGTTAACTTCCATCTCGCAAACAAATTCCAGGATCTACGAGTTTTTTTAAATTAGCGGTATTACCAGGGAACCCAGTGGTGAGTTGAATGTTTCTCATCTAAGTGATTAAATACAAATGCTTTTCTGAGAAAGACCTACTTCTCTTGTTGATCCAAGACTCATGAATTGTCAACTCATAATTATTTTTGCCCCTTAAAACAACATACATTAAACACCATTGCCCAGAATTTCAAAGGAATACTTGGACCACATTCAACCAAGGGAAACGTGATGAAAATCCTACTCAAAACACGTTACCTTTAAAATGTGATTCTGGGAAATTGACAGTTGAGGACAGTGTATAGGTAGGCAGTAGTATTCTTAGAACAAGCAAATTCTCAAGTCAGTAATTTGATGAGTATTTTACTACGATGTTTAGAAGATGTTTGGAAATGACATCAAATGGATCATAACACTTTGTTAACAGTAATGACTTTTCCCTTCAGTTTCCCATTTGATAGTTTCCATCTGATAAGAGAGGATTATCATCAGACTTAAATTTAATTGGGTCATAGGGATAAGACTTGAAGAATAATCTTATGAATATTTCTAAAAAATAAACTATAATGTGTGCTGCTTTACTTTAAAGGGGTGATACAACCTAGCACAGACTATGCAGACTTTTGGTGTTAGAATTTTTAAAATTCATTTTATGACTCTGGGCAGGTATTACATCTCTGTGACTCTTATTTCCACATCTGCAAAATGGAAATAATAATAGCATCTACCTCTAGGATATTTTATATAGAGTTAATACATCCCCGTGGTAATAGTAGATAGCAAATATACTGCTTACCTTCTTTTGTGCTTCTTTGATATCACTTCATTGTGGCTTGATTTATTAATTTTGGATTAAATTTAAGAGAATTTTAATAAATGCTTAAACTTATTTAATATTTATTGATTACTTGCTACTTTATAAGCCCTGTGCATAAAGAAAAACATAATAAATATAAAAAGCCTCTGCTCATAAAAAGAATCTCAACAGCCTAGAGGGGAAAGTACTGTGTGTTGGTCAAATTCAGAAGAGCTGGTCTTCAACCTTCTTTTTTAAAAGTGGCTGATAATCTGGTCCCACTAAGGAATTATACACAACACACAATGTGCATGTGCAAGTTTTAAAAAACACTATAAAAAATGAGGTTTTTAAAACAAAAAGTGCTTTGTGATGGAAATATTGGGAAATGGGGCCTTGATTGGTGAGAAACTTCAACCCAAGTAGGTCAACATTAATGCTAGCTCTGAGAAAGGCTCTGGGGAAGGGGACCCTAGTGTCAGACAGTTTTAGCAGTTATCACTCAATGCTCAATAATTTCTTTTTGGTACTTTTCACCATCTTTTAATCTTTAGGAGGTACATTTCGAATATGACTAAAATACTAATTTTCAAAAAAAAAAACATTTTAGAACACTCCAGGCTTTCTATCAGCATTGAATTTTTATGTGGTTGTCTTTTGTTTCGTTTTTGGTAAGAATCAGGGAGCCAAACTACTCTGGCTTTTTAACAGGAATTAAAATGAAATTTTAGGCTGGTTTCAACATTCCTTAAACACCATAGAATAATATATCTTGGCTTTGTCAAATTCCTTGTTGCTATTTTAAAAGTTAGATGGTGCAGATTTGCCATCTATTTCTTATTAGTGGAAAATGCATTCAGTTAAGTGACTGGTCAGAGTCCTCTATGATTCCATCCTTGAAGTTAAGAAGCTCTGTCCCTTCATATCTATATGACTTTATCATTTATAGAATACCTAAAATTTTACTGTGTGCCAACATTACACAGAAAGTCTTCAAATACGTACCAAATTAGTTCTTGACACCATCTAATTCATTAGCAGTTTTGGTGGAGCAACTGGTGGAGTTGCAATTGAAAGAAAGGAAAGCAATGCAGCCACAAGAGGGAGTAAGAGAATAATTTCTAAATTGATGGGCCTTCGTTGCAATGAAAATAGCTGCTTGCCTTTTAGAATTTTGAGACTTTAGGAATGATAAAAGTCTCAGGGGCTCTACAGAATAAAGTGAAAGTTCTGGGAAAATTCTCTGTGCACAAGGGAATTGTGCAGGACCAGAATTGTGAACTTCTACATTGTGCTATAGAATTTGAATTAAACTTCATATTGGGGATATTATTTAAAATGACATTTGTGGGGCTTTTGAGTTTTTTAATTGAATAATCAATTGGGAGGTGAATTTTATAGAATCATTGGATTTGGGGCTTGAAGGAGCATCTACCCTAGCTTTTTCATTTTCACAGATCAAGAAGCTGAAGCAAAATAAGACTTTGTCCAGTTGCATGACCTGTATGCTTGTTTGTTAATCTAGGAGAGATCCTGTTGCATTTAATTTACGAGGAGTGCCCAATTTTTGTTGCATTGGAATTTCATGTATTTGAATTGTTTAATGAGTTGGACATTAGAGAAGTTAGAAGTGTTTTTTAGAGAAGGTTAAATCCCATCTTGTAACTGGAAAAATTACCACTTTGTTTAATTTCATTAAAAGTGATGGCTTTAGTTTTAGACTATATTTTAGGGTTCTGTACTTAAAATGAAAATAGCAAGAATCACACTTGAGGGCCTTGTGCCTCAAGTTCTTGGCACCTTTTCCCTTTCAGCCATCGGCATTTTTTGTGCCTGATTGGTATGAAAGCGTACTATCTATATCCTGGCCTCTTTTCCTTTGTGTTCAGGGAAGAGGGCCATGATAGTACAGTCTAAAACAGAGCAATGGGTTGTAGAGGCTTGGTCTTCCCCGTGCACACATCTGGTGAAATCAAGTCAAAGGAGACACTTGCCCAGCTATGTTTTCAAATTGCAGTCCGTAAATGTCTCATTAGAGGTTGATTCTTTTGCTTTATTATTCTGGGACTATTTACTGTTTGCTTAGTGACTTTTTAATGTATATTAATTAATGGAAATTGAATTAACAGTATAACCAATTGTTGGAATACTCTCCAAGACAAAGTGGGAACCTCCTCTCCACCCCTCATTTTAATTTGCAAACGCATCACTTATTTTTGTGACTTTTTTTCTCCTAAATACAAGCTGTACCAGCCCAATAAGGAAATTTGAAAAACAGATGAGCACATAAAGGGTATAAGAGTGGAGAGCAGAACTCACTGATAATGCTGTCTTCCAGAAATAGTCATTTTTTTAATCACTTTTAAAAAATTATTTATTTATTTTTGGCTGCACCGCATCTTCGTTGTTGACGGGCTTTGTCTAGTTACGGCGAGCGGGGGCTACTCTTCGTTGCGGTGCACAGGCTTCTTATTGCGGTGGCTTCTCTTGTTGTGGAGGACGGACTCTAGGCGTGCAGGCTCAGTAGTTGTGGCTCAGTAGGCTCTAGAGCGCAGGCTCAGTAGTTACGGCACAAGGCCTTAGTTGCTCTGCCACATGTGGGGATCTTCCCGGACCAGGGCTTGAACCCGTGTCCCCTGCACTGGCAGGCGGATTCTTAACCACTGCCCCACCAGGGAAGTCCCCTAGAAATAGTCACTATTAAGAAGGTTTTTCTTTAAAACTTACTTTTATATAAGTGTAATATTAAGTAACCAAAAGTGAAAATAGCCTTTTCTACATATGGTAATTAAACTGCCTTTCTAACCATTTATTTTTTAACTTTTTATTTTGAAATAAGTTCAAATTTTCCCATATATCCTTTACCTGATTCCCCAAATGTTAACATGTGTAACTACAGTATAATGATCAAAATCAATAAATTAATAAAATAATGGATAAAATAAACTATTATATAACCTATAGCAGTTACAAATTATACCACTATAATTGCCTAATTCTGGTCCAGAATTCAATCCAGGATCACAGTTTGCATTTCATTGTCATGTCTCCTTACTCTTCTTTAATCTGGATCAGTTTTTCAGTCCTTGCCTTTTGCCACTTTTTTCAAGAGTACTGGCCAGTTGTTTTGTAGAATATCCCTCAGTTTGGATTTGTCTGGTGATCCCTCATGAGTAAACTCAGATTGTGCATTTTGGGGAAGAATTCCTGGAAATGATATTGTGCCCTCCTTGGTGCATCATATTAGGAGACACATGTTGTTCTGTTACCAAACCATTATCTTTAGGTAGGACATTATATTTTCTAATTTAAACAGCAGGGAGGACTTCTAAAAACACCCTGTGGTGCAAAAGTATCAATTTTTTTTTAAGATAGATGCCCCATAAGTATGATTACTTTATCAAAGGTTAGAACTAAGTATAGTTTGCCAAAGTCCTTTTTAAATGGGTTATGCAATTTTATAATGAATGGATTACTCTTTTGAAAGGGGGAAAAATCCCAGCTCTATAACTGTGATTTTCCTTTGAAATACATTTTCATTAATTGGCTTCATGTATTCTAATTGACAAGCTAAATCACAGCCACTAGCCCAGTGATTTAATTTGCATAGTGGCAGGTGGTCATTCTTTAGGGCTGAAATAAATATATAAATGGTTTACAATGAGTTCTTGTTAATTTTTTAAAGTTTAGTCTAAGGACCCTTACTCTCTACATTGTCTGATTCCCATTTAAGAAAAAAAGGAAAGGACAAGTGAGGAATGGTGGGGGGCGGGACGTGTTCAGTGCGTTAGAGAAGCTTTCCTGGGGTGAAATTTAGAAGGAAGGTTTTGAAATGCATGCTACTGTGAAACACAAGAAAATTGAATAAGGAGGTGTCATGATTTTTGTTTGAAACTCCCATCACTCCTCTTGGTGGCAGAGTTGTAGTACCAAAATCTAGGTGTCCTGACTTGCAAAGAAATTTACTCTACCTTGCTGCTTCGAACTGTCCTCCCACCCTATCTCTGGTGAAGCTTTGTAGTTGTTTGTCTCCCTTAGTTGCCCCCTCCAGAGGCATTACATAGTACCTGGCGCTTATCCAAGGGTCCTGAAAGCATATTAGGGTATGCTTTGGATGCCCTTTGGCTGCTGTTTCTGAATATATGTGCTTAGTACAGCACCCAAACACCTGTCATTTTTGAGCAATTTCTAGGTCTTTAAAGAAGCAGAACATTGTTCCTTTTTGAGCAAAATATTCATTATCTAACCTACAATATCAACCTCAATTTTTACTACATTTTATCTTAACTATATATTTAGAAGTTTGGTAAGATGATGAACTTTTGATAGTCTTGATGTTAGGCTTTTCTCCTTTAAGATTGTTCTAGGTTTCCTCTGCTATATTTAAATGAAGCAGTTCAAATTAGTCTACAAATTCGGCCTGGGGATTTGATGTTTGAGTGCCTAATATGTGCAAAACGTTTGTCTTTAAGGAGCCTATAAGTAGATTAAGAATACGTATGTGAAAAGTCAAAGGTGCAAAATCATAATTATTTTAAATTACACTTGCTCTGGATAACATGTTGCAGAGCATAGGATATAAAGTTCAAAAAACAAAACTCTTCTGATGTCATCCCACTTCCTCAGAGGTAATGTCTAATCTTTTTTGTATCCTCCTGGGAACTTGCAGTGCCCACGCAAACAGTTCTGTCCTTGAAGAATATACACAGGTAGGATCATATACAAACTATTCTGTAAGTTGAACCCACACACTTTGTTGTATATCTTATGCTTCATTCCATACTGGCACTTAACCGCATTCTTTTTAACGGTGGTATAGTGTTTGATGAGTGTAACAATTTATTTAGCTAGTCCATTGTTGATATTGACAGAAATTGGGATATTTCCTTTTGTTTTTCCTTCAGTTGAAAGCTCTTCAGACCTGAGAGGTACAGAAAATGTAGACTAAACTGAATATTTTTGAGAATTGGCTTGAGGGAGAACATAGTGTTAGAGCTGGGTATATTGAAAGGTGAATGGTACAGATTACTTTAAGTCAGTCAACAGTTCTTAGAGTGATCTGTGGACCCCTGGGAGTCCTGCTGGGGGGAGATTCATGAGGTCACACCTATTTTCTGTCTCTTTTACAGATGAGAAACCTGAGGCCCAGAGAAATTTCAGAACTTCATCAAGTTGACATAGCTAGTAAGCAGTGAACTGGGATTTGAACATAGGTAGTAAGCAGTGTAAGCTTGTGCCTTTTACAAGTCTGCTGTAAGAAGAACAAGTACTAACAGAAAATGTTTCCTTTATCTTATGTACTTTGATATAATTTAATCCTGTAGGTTTGTTTTTGTTTTTGTTTTGCTGTAATTACTTCAGTGTATTCCTTCATCAGAACCTTCAGGACGCACCACAAAACCAGGTGGGAAAGCCCAGAGCTCAGCATGTCCCTGCCCTCTTTAATCTTGTGTTTTTAAATGAAAGTTTTTTGTGCATTATTTCACCGCTCTTATTAGATACACAAATTTCTGATTACGGAACCTGAACTGAAGTACTAAAGTTGAGAGTACAAGTGCACTAAAGCAGATTTTTTGGTTGTCAAGATCCCCATGTCTTATATTTACATCTAACTGAGTAGGAGCTGTGATTGGTGCTTTCCTGTGTATATAAACTATACTCTCATTTAGACCTCGTAGCGGCCTTTTGAAGTAGATTTTCATTTTAATCATTTGTAAATATATTTTTTATTTAAAAAATCATTTTATAAAATTAAATTTATTTCTTTAATAGATGAGAAAACTAAGACTCTGAGAGATTAACTTGCCTGAGATCTCAAAATTGATGAGAGTGGGATTTAAGGTCTTCCTGATTTTAGTTTATACTTTTTCTATTACACCAATCTGTTGCTCCAAGAAGTGCTTGGATGCCCAGAGGTTAGGGCCTTGCCACCAGCTCAAGCTGCAGTTTTGGTGTTTTAGATAGTTTGTAGTCTTGATTGTTCCTACAGACTTGATATTTTACTCTTCTTAATTTCCAGCTGTAATCATATTAAAGGACAGTGAGAGAGGTATATCACGAGAATAGAGGTGGATTTTCAGTTTACAAACTTTTTATTAGAAATATTTGACCACAGTTAGAATTGAATGTTTATTGAAATTCCTAGTGGGGGCAGGTTGAGCCTAGCTCAAGAAGGGCAGTCAGAACTAGATAACCTGTCAGTTTGTGTGGTTCCTTAATGTTAATGCACTCCAGAGTCAAAGCATTGATGTTATGTAGACCATCTTTGGATCGAGCACGTGCTAGAAACTATTGTTAATATATTCTGCCCTGGGTAAATTGACTGGCTTGGGGGAAAAAATCATTACTTGACCCCATATCTTAAGTGTTCTTACAACCTAAGAGGTTAATTGTACATGGTGCTATAGAGGAAAAAAAAATCTTTTAACTCTAAAATCTCAAGCTCCACATAATTTATCCATTGATTAGATTAAGGTTCAGCGCCCTCTCCAGAACTATAGCATGTATTTAGCTCTGGATTATAAACCATTTACAGAGACATTTCAGATGTGGGCTTCATGCTTTCAATCCCACATAATGTTAAATGGGGATGGCTACTGTATGAAGTCAGAATATGCATTAACTCTAATTCAGCAGATTAATTTTAGGTATTTTTAAATGGCCATGGTTATCTTTAAAAGACAGTAGCTGTCATCAAAAACATTTTTTTAAACTGCTTGAGGGGAACTACTGTGAATCTCTAAAACAAATTCTATTTCGGCAAGATCCGTATTGACACTATATATAGTACAACTGCTCTTCAGACAAGTAACTACTCCCTCCCTGTTGTGTGATAACATTTTAACGTTCATATTTAGCATATAATGCTGATGTGAAAATTTTTAAAAAATCATATAGGTAGTGATTATAAAAAGATTTAGCTTTTTAATTTTTTCTACAAAAAATTCATACCATTTTTCCATTTTCACTAGTTCTTTTCAATTTCATATTAATAATTCATAATCAATACCAGTAACTAAGAAAAAATGCTTCCATCAATTGTGTGACAGAAACTGCTATCTGTTTAATAAAACTGAGGCTCCCCTCTAATTCCTGTGCACACAGCTAGACCAAATTTCCCAGTGTCCCTCTTAAATGCAGGCAAGTGACTGTTCTTACCAATGGAGTGTACATGCGGGCCGTGGGTACTGACTCCAGGCTACATGCTCCTTCATGTTATTTTTTTCTCTGACTGGCTAAAATGGAGATCAGCTCAATATTAACATTGTAGTCTCAGTTAAGTGCTTGAGTGTAAGATGTTATTAAAGTTTGTGTTTGACCTGAAAATCCTTTTCTGTTATAAATTACATTTAGATTAGAAAGTCAGTGTTATATGGAGAATTTTACAAGTGGAAGGTTCATCAGTAGTCAGCCTAACCATTATTTTATAAGTAGAAATTGTGACACCTCATTTGCTTCTTTCCTTATATTAATGCTATGTCTCCTTTTAAATTTAGATTCTCACAATGTCCCACAGTTGTCATCACCTCCGCTTTACTACTACAACATGAATGAACTATAGGAAGTTGTATACTTAGCACAGGGTATTTTTTGAAGTTTTTGTATGTTGAAAATAGCTATTAGTTCTTTCCTCTCTTCATTTTCTCTTCTCCAGTTTTTCTTGTCACTGCTGCTTTCTGATAAGTGCTGCTTCCTTTTTTCCCCCTGTTTTTATTTCCATCATGGTCTTCTCCCTACATTTGCCTTTCTCCTCTGGCTTTTAAATCCGGAAAATTGAACTTTTATTTCTCTTTGGTTAGTTTGATAAATTAACATACTTAATCACCTCTGTAGTGTTACAATTAACGTAATTCAGTGAACTCTGTATCTTCCATATCTTAGAGTTGAATGAGACCACATCTTATTTGTGAATCTCCTCTAAAAAATAGTGATTTTTCTCATTTCTCCTGAAAATCTCTGTAAGAAGAGTAGAACTTGCTATCTGACGAGATGGCCTATTCCGAATTTGTTTCGTAAGCTTTCTCATACTGAGCAGAAATCTGCCTCTACCCAGATTTAACTAGTCTTGTCTTCTGGAGCCATTCATGTCATATTCTTTCAGTTTTCATGACTGTTTCCAGTTTTCATCAACACTCTTGCTTGCTTTCCTGGATACTCTTCAGTTTGTCAAATCCTGACTTGATACTTTTGGCGGGGGCTGGGGGGGTGGTGAGCCATGCAGCATGTGGGATCTTAGTTCCCTGGCCAAGGAATCGAACCCATGTCCCCCCTGTGGTAGAAGCCTGGAGTCTTAACCACTGGACTGCCAGGGAAGTCCCTATTTTTAAAGGAACAATATACTCTAGGTTTGGTTTCCTCAGCACAGCGTAGAACTGAATCATCATCCTTCATTTTGATTTCTAATTAATATCTTGGAATCATATTCTCCTTCTTAGTAGGCATATCATCCTGCTGAGGCAGAGAAAACGTAGAATAATGTTGTAGAACAGGTCAGATTGCCTAGTTGGAGTTGTACCGTCACAACTTAGCTGTGGTTTTTGAGCTTGGCGCCATTTGTTGTCTTCTATGAGATGGCAATAATTGTAGTTTGTACCTCATAGGTAAGGTTATGGAAGGATCAAATTAATCCATGTAAAGTGATTAAGTATCAAAAATGGCATGTTTATTATTGAAAATGATGTTTTTATTATTTTTCTCAGTTGTCTATTGCTGCATAACAAACCGATCAAAACTAAAACAGTGATTTATTCTGTTTTGTAACTCTGTGGCTTGTCTGGATTCTTTTGGACAGTTTTTCACATGGTGTTGGCTGTGGTCACTCATTGCTGTTTTCAGCTGGGGCTTAAATATCCAAATGGCTTCACTAAACATGTTTCATGACTGGGGCTGACTTGACCTTTCTCTCCAGCAAGATAGATTTTTTTTTTTTTTTTTTGGGGGGGGCTTCCGTGGTGGCGCAGTGGTTGAGAATCTGCCTGCTAATGCAGGGGACATGGGTTTGAGCCCTGATCTGGGAGGATCCCACATGCCGCGGAGCAACTAGGCCTGTGAGCCACAACTACTGAGCCTGCGCGTCTGGAGCCTGTGCTCCGCAACAAGAGAGGCCTGCGCACCACGATGAAGAGTGGCCCCCACTTGCCACAACTAGAGAAAGCCCTCGCACAGAAACGAAGACCCAACACAGCAAAAATAAAATAAATTAACTTAAGAAAAAAAGAAAGAAAAAAAACCTTAAAAAAATTTTTAAAAAGATAGGTTTTTTTTGTTTTTTTTTTAATGCTGGCTTAGGGTTCCAAGAGGGCAAAAGGGGAAGTTGCTAGTCCTCTTAAGGGTTAGGCCTAGAACTGGAACAGGAGTCATTTTCACCGCATTCTGTTGGTTAAAGCAAGACAACAAAGTTAACTCGGACTCAGGAGAAAGGAAATGAATTCCACCTCTTGACAGGAGTGGCATACATGAACAGGGATGGTAGGGGAATTGGTGGAGGACATTCTGTTCTTTCATAGTTAGCTTTTTGAACCAAATTTAATCTTTAATCCAGTCTATCTTGCTTTTTGTTTTTTAAATTTTAATGGTTCTTACCTTTATGTCATCAGAAGATTTTAAAAGTTTGTCATTTATCCCTTTCTCAACTCTTTTATTTAAAAAATTTCTCATCCCTTTCTCAACTTCTTTTATTTTTAACAGCTTTATTGAGGTGTAATTGACATACAAAGAACTGCACATATTCATTTAATGGGTACAATGTGATGAGTTTGCTCTTTCAACTTCTTGTAGTCAGCATTTTACCAGAAACATTCGCCACTGTTGATCCTTCGTCCTTTTAGTCTATCATTAGGCCAATAAACAGCCTGACTACTGGTGTCTTGCCTTCTTGTTACTTGTAGGTTCTGGTTAATAGCTTTAAAGTAGTTTTTGCCGTTGTTATTGTTTAAATCAGATGTTATGGCTAAATTCAGTGTTCAGCTTGAGGGAAGAGGTGCTTAATTGCTAATTTAAAAATTCTCAGTGTGGGTTACCCAAATGTAAAACAACAGTTTTTAGAGATATAGAAGTTATTACTCATAAAAGATGAGTTACAATTGCTTATGACATTTATTGACACCTTGCCTAAATAACTTCTGCAAGTTTTCGGACGTATACTTTAAAATTTTACATTTTAAGTGATTCACCCTTAACTAACTGCACACGTTTGTGGCCCTCATCTTTACATATATACAGTGGGTTAGATAAAAGTCATTGAAAAGTGAAGGACATGACGAGGCAGTGTTATTCTGTTTCTGTTGTCTTCCCTGCTAGACATTTTATCCTCAGACTTAGAGACTGTCTTGCTCACTCTTCTCAGTGCCTAGCCCGGTCCATTTAAGTATTGAAGAATAAATGAATGTAAAAAATATGTTGAAGCAGTAAAATACGAAATAGAAATGCCTAGGTAGAGAATTGATTTCATGGTTAGGCTTTTACTTGTTGTCACTTCTTTCGTTTGAAAATATTCTTTGTCAATCTTAAATATACATAAATGAGCCAGAGAGCAGTTCACAATCGAATTGTACATGGAACCTTCTTTAGATTTATATATATTTTTCCCGCTATTTAATTTGAAGTGATTTGTGAATTCTGGTTAATCTCAATACACTTTTTCCTTAGTTGGACTTCATAGTCTTAACTTTTAGCCTAGCCAGTCAAAAGTGGAATTTGTCCTTCCAAGTGTGGAGTGCCACAGGTTAAACCTAGACTTCTGAATCCAAAGCCATTATGCTATACCGTCTCCCATAGTGGAATGAATAATGCATTTTGTATTAAGATATAAAACTTGAAAAAGCCTGGTCATTTGTTTCTTAAGTTAAAAAAAAAAACACTTACTATACTAAATGGAACTATCTTTTGCTGTTTAGGCAGATCCGCAGATCCCCAAAGAGCAGCTATAGTGTTCACAGAGTGTTCATGCCTCAAAGAGGATGATGGTGTTTAAAGGACAAAATGACGGGAAGTTTGAATTTTGCCAAGTCTTAGGTTATAGGCGTTCCTTCTTCGGAGGAAGCAGTGGTCTTCCAAGCCCAGAGGGTTCCTTTATTTCTAGTTTGGTTGAGATTTCACACTAGAAGCTGCCTCACAGTTTAAATGAATCAATGAATGAATGAATTCCAAAACACTTTTGCAGCTGAGAGATCTTTGAATATGAAAGTCTGGGTGTGGTGTAGTAAGAATTTTGTTATCCTAACCAAAGTGGTCTTCTGATTTCAGGCCAATGGTTTCAAATATCAGTTAATAATCACAGGAAACATTATTTCAGGTTGAATTCTCTCATCTCCAACCCTTTCCTGTAATGCATTGCAACCTGCTCCTACTGCCAACTTGGAACTACCCACTTCATCTGAGTATCTGTTGCTTAAGTTGCAGAAAGGGGGAGAAGCCGGGTTAAAGCTTACTCTCCCATTCACCATTTGGAACATAATGAGGTAGACATACAAAGTTAGAGTTATTATTTAAAAGCATTTTTCAGCCTGTTTGGCATATAAGTAGGTGCTATATAAACTACTGGGTTACTACCAGAAGAATAGAAACCAAGAATTAGATACCATTTTTCCTTGTAAAAATTGAGAATTGTTTGGGGCTAAGCCCAGTTGAAAATTGACTTTCACCTTGATTCCTAGAGTGTATTTAGTAGGAAGAAGTGGAGTGTTTAAAAAAAATTTTTTTTTGCCTAATTCTACTACTGGAATTATCTTTCTCCCCCTTAAAAAAAAAATACTAGTTTATTGTGCCTTATCCCCCTAATACAGTGAAATCAAGTTTTTCTTTAAATCCATTGTAGAATATAATTATTAGCATGTTAGGATTTACTTAGCTTAGATTGTTATAGTTTTGAACAGAATTACGTAGAATGAAGTTTAACCCGTTTGGGGTGATCGGTAAATATGTATCTTATTAGCTGAAAATCACTTTAATGAAACTAAAGGTTTACTCTTCAGATCTTTAATTCTCATACTCCTACCAGTGTCTTAATTTAGTTAGGAAAAATAAAACTTTGAACAGCTTTTTACCTGTTGTGAGGTATTACTTTAATTGTAGTCTTATAAATGACGTTTTGTTCTTTTGTTCTGTTTCCTCTGTCATGGACTCTGGTAGTGTCTATTATACTATCGGTTTCTGCTTAAGTCATATATTCCTCCAGAGTACCAAAAAGTTAATCTCTTACGTTCTTTGCATTCTAGTGTCATGATTACCTTGAAAATGAAAAGTTTGCCATTTTGTTAAATAATATAATAATAAAGCGTAATAACAGATATAATATTATGAGCTATCATGCTTTCACATTCATTGAAACATGCAGTCTTTATCAGCATGTAAATTGATAGCACTGTGGGGGAGATGCCAATATTCAAATTATCATCCTTAAATAATAAGCTGAACACTAATTTCAAATTTTAAGTATTACTGTCCAAAGCATTCTGCTCTTAAACCACAAATTTACGAGTCTACAGCATTCAAAAATTGTATTATTGGCAATGACTGGGTATTAAAGTTTTATAACTTAGGCTATAGTATGCTCTTAAAAAATGCAGATTCTTTCAGTTTTGTAAATATTTTAGTCTTATTATGACTGTTTCTTTTCTTCCTAAGTCTCTTTTGGAAAAGTTCTTGATCCCCAATGCTTCACAAGCAGAGAGCAAAGTCTTCTACTTGAAAATGAAAGGAGACTACTACCGCTACTTGGCCGAGGTTGCTGCTGGTGACGACAAGAAAGGTATGCTGCCTCAGCCTGCGCTGGGCGCCTAGAAAATGACACACAGGAAGGAGTCCCTTCTGGAGTTAGAGAATTGTTCTGTTGTTTTTTAATTGTTCAGAGCACTAAATGAAGAGTAATAATGGACTTTGCGCTCTCTCTCTCTCTCTCTCTCTCTCTCTCTCTCTCTCTCTCTTTTCTTCCTTCCCTCCCCTCCTTCTTCCCTCCCCCCCTTCTCCCCCCCCCTCCCCGTCCTTCCTTCAACTAAACAGTTGACCCTTGAGGAACACAGATTTAAGCTGCACAGGTCCATTTACACAGAGATTTTTTCTGTAAATACTACAGTACTACATGATCCAAGGTTGGACGCCAAGGAAGGCGCCGCCTACAAAATTATACTCAGATTTTCGACTGCATGAAGAGTTGGCATCCCTAAACCCCTTGTTGTTCAAGGGTCAACTATATATCTACTGCTGAATAATTGGTATTCTGAAACGTATGCTTCTTAACAAGCCAATTTTATGTATAGGAATGTTTCCTCACAATTTTAATAGTGGTTATAGTATAACTGTAGAGCAGTACAAACTAATTATTAAAAATAATACTGAGATGGTTAGAGTTATTTTGTCTTGACATTGATCAATGGCTAGTGTAGTTTTCCAAACGAAGCTTTTCTTTTTTTTTTCTTTTAAATTGAGGAGCCTTAATCAGTTAAGGTTGCTACAGCTTAATATTTCAGAGTTTATAATTGGATAGTAAAGGTTTGGTTTGAGGGGTGAAGGTGAAGTGCAACTTTTATCAATACATTTTGGTGCATTTTATTATCCAGGGATTGTGGATCAATCACAGCAGGCATACCAAGAAGCTTTTGAAATCAGCAAAAAGGAAATGCAGCCAACACATCCTATCAGATTGGGTCTGGCCCTTAACTTCTCTGTGTTCTATTATGAGATTCTGAACTCCCCTGAGAAAGCCTGCTCTCTTGCAAAAACGGTATGTATTTTTTACCTGTTATGTGGAAATTTAGTAATCATTATTATTGGAGCATTGAAATGTATTTTTTTTTTATCACAGGCATTTGATGAAGCCATTGCTGAACTTGATACATTAAGTGAAGAGTCATACAAAGACAGCACACTAATAATGCAGTTACTGAGAGACAACTTGACAGTAAGTACAAACCAGCATCATGAGCGGTTAACATGGCGAAGAGATTATAGGCATACCTCTGTTTTATTGTGCTTCGCAGATACTACGAGTTTTACACATTGAAGGTTTGTTACAACCCTGTGTTGAGCAAGTCTATGGGTGCTGTTTTTCTCAAAAGCGTTTGCTCATTTTATGTCTCTTGAGTTCACATTTTGGTAATTTTCAGTGTTTCGAACCCTACACCAGCAAAAATTTCAACTGCTGAAGGCTCAGTTGATGATTAGCATTTTTTAGCAATAAAGTATTTTTTAACAAGGTATGTACATTGGTTTTTTTTAAAGACATAATGCTGTTGCATACTTAATAGACTACAGTATGGTGTAAACATAACATATGCACTGGAAACAAAAAATTCGTGTGACTCAGTTTATTTTTATATTCGCTTTTTTTATTCTTTTTTTTTTAATGTAAGATCCTATCTGCTTTTAAAACTCTGAAGAAAACCATCTTACAGAAACTGAAATATTAGACTAAGGACTAAAAATGTATCTTTTCATTAGTTACATATACCCATTGTTAAAATTCTGGTTTTTAAAATGACTTTGTAATTCATGGTTTTGAACTTTCAATTACATAAGCCGTTTTATTTTTCATTTCAATATAGTTGATTCTTTTCTTTCCATTTTAGTCACAAGAGTTTTGCTTTTAGTATCAAAAGCATACTTAAGTTCTCTTTTTTTAAAATAATTTTTATTTATTTATTTGGTTGTTCTGGTTCTTAGTTGCAGCAGGCGGGCTCCTTAGTTGTGGCTCTCAAACTCTTAGTTGTGGCATGCATGTGGGATCTAGTTCCTTGACTAGGGATCGAATCTGGGTGCCCTGCATTGGGAGCACGGAGTCTTAACCACTGCGTCACCAGGGAAGTCCCTTAAGTTCTCTTATTTATTTATTTATTTTTGGCTGCGTTGGGTCTTCGTTGCTGCGCGCGAGCTTTCTCTAGTTGCAGCAAGTCAGGCTACTCTTAGTTGCGGTGCGCAGGTTTCTCATTGCGGTGGCTTCTCTTGTTGCAGAGCATGGGCTCTAGGTACTCGGGTTTCAGTAGTTGCAGCACGTGGGCTCAGTAGTTCTGGCTCGCGGGCTCTAGAGCGCAGGCTCAGTAGTTGTGGTGCACGGGCTTAGTTGCTCCGAGGCATATGGGATGTTCCCGGACCAGGGATTGAACCCGTGTCCCCTCCATTGGCAGGAGGATTCTTAACCACTGCGCCACCAGGGAAGCCCTCTCTTCATATTTAAATTCCATTAAAAACAGTGACCATAAAGTTGCTTCTCTATTTTTGTAGCTATGGTAGGGCATTAATAACTTCAGTTACAAAATTTCAGATACTCTACAGAGTCCAAGTGGACATCTATTTTGCCTAGTCTCTTAGTAAAAAAAAAAAAAAAAAGACTTACTGTGGCAGGTTGTGATTGTCCTTGGTATACTGCAGACTAAAAAAAAAAACCACAATGCCAGTACCACACTGAAAAAATATATAGTTAATACCTTAATAATATTAAATTTCTAGCATTCAATTTCCAGTTGTCTTTTTGTGTTTCTTTGTATTGTCTTTTTTTTTTTTTCTTCCAACAGTTTTTTATTTGCATTGGGATCCAAATAGTCTATATATTGCAGTTGGTTGATATGTCTCTTTGGTCCCATAGGTTTTCACATTCTTCTCCTTCACATGAATATTAAATTTGAAGTTTTGAGGCTTGGGTGAAAAAAGTAGCAAGTATCTTCTGTGTGCCAGATAAAGAGCTAGGAATGAAGATTATAGTTTAGTGCTACTGGTTTTTATTAGCTTTGGGGCATTTGTTTTGGGGACTGTACATCATCATTGTATACATTTAACTTTTCTCAGCTTTATTTTATCTAGCCCATTGCCAATTTTCTGAACCAGTTATATTCTCAGCAGTTTTTTGAACGTCATTATGTACTTGTTTATTATTAAACACTGAAAATTATTTTAGAAAGTATAATTGGAGGCTCCCTACACACTCTGGAGATTATTTCAGTCAAGAGGATAAGGTATAGAGTTCCTTAAAGAATGAATCTTTTTATGTATATCAAATGAAAGAAGCACTTCAGTTTGTTAGCTAATTTTAATATTAAGAATTTTTCAAATTTTTCTGGTTTGAAATGATGAGATAGTTCTGAAAGGTAGAACTTGAGACCTAGTCACTACTGAGTTGTGTTATCACTTTTTGAGAAGGTCTGATCTGAAATATATACTTCCAGCTGAATCTTGGTATCAGTATAGCATGAAGAGCGTATTACAACAGCTGAGTAAGAAGAAAACCAAGGTTCTGATTCTGATTCTGTCACTATTTGCTATGTGCCTTCTCTGAGCTCTTGTCATATTGCCTGTTATCATTATAGGTTGATTGGATCACTTATCTGTCAAGTAAAGAAATTTTGTCAAAACTATCTAGTATCTGAGTCTGGATCTGGTTGACCAGTATTGTCAACACATAACCCTAGGAAGAGAAATATAAATATCCTTCATCAAAGTTTTAATGTTTATATGGAAAAAACAGGATCCATGAAAGAACTGGAAAGAGATGATAAAAAAAAAAATTCCATCTTGTCTTACAAGACCACCAGTTTAATAGAAGCTTACAGACTTCTAGAGGTCATTCAGATAACTGTATGATGTTCAAAGAAGTCTCCTTTCCAGGCCAGTAACATATTTGGTTAATAAATAAATAAAACTAATGGGTGATTTGGGGGATAGAAAAATATTGAGCTTTCCCCCCTTCATTCTGCAGTGTATAAGCAATATAAAATTTAAGGTATCTTGAAACAATCCTTTTATAATTTCCTCTAAAAATCATTACAGAGTGCTAAGACTTGTAAAAAAAATATTTGAAACAGCTGAGATAATTTTGAAATCATCTTTTTAAACTGCTGAAAAACTGTAACAATCTACAAATTAGTAGACACCATAGGCCTACTACTATGGGACAATTCAGTTTTTACCTCTTCGAAGATTTGGTTCTGACCATACTGTTTTGTGTTCATCTATTTATTTTGAATCAGACAAATTCACAAAGGTAGTTTTTGTGTTTTTTTTTTGTAAACTAAAAATGTTAGTTAAATTTGTATTTTAGTTCTGACTTGATCCTGACTCTTGAGTTTCATAGAGTGTGGTATTCTCTTTAGAGTGGCAGTCTAAAGTCTACCAGGGGAAAGTAGTCAGCCTGAGCTCCTTGAGCATGGGGACTGAATTTGATGATTCTGGTTTAGTTGCACTAAACTTACACATCCGTCTCTCACTGGGGCTATTTGGGACAATCTACTATTCTGATAGCTATTGATATTTAGAACTGTAGTGTTTCTATGATTTCTTCTACTTTTTCTTCACCTATGAATAACCAAGAATTTCCTGTATCTGACTTTGTTATTTGAAGACAACTCTGTTGTGTACTTAGTATGCTTACAGAATGATTAGGGAGGAAATAAATGTATTATGTTGATGTCTTTTGTATCTTTTTTTAAAATTTATTGTATTGAAGTATAGTTGATTTCCAGTGTTGTGTTAATTTCTGCTATAGAGCAAAGGGATTCAGTTATACACATATACATTCTTTTTCATATTATTTTCCATTGTGGTTTATCACAGGATATTGAATAAATTCCCTGGAGGCGTTTTACATCTTGAAGCTATCTTAAATGCTGCAATTTTTTAAAGAAAGCCTTCCAACAAAAACTGCTTAGATTCTGGTACTTTGGCATATATATTAAGGTTTTTTAAACTGAAATATACTAAAATTTCTCTCTCTCCCTCCCTCCCTCTCCCCCCTTCCTCTTTTAACTAGTTGTGGACATCGGATACCCAAGGAGACGAAGCTGAAGCAGGAGAAGGAGGGGAAAATTAAAAGGCCTTCCAACTTTTGTCTGCCTCATTCTAAAATTTACACAGTAGACCATTTGTCATCCATGCTGTCCCACAAATAGTTTTTTGTTTACGATTTATGACAGGTTTATGTTACTTCTATTTGAATTTCTATATTTCCCATGTGGTTTTTATGTTTAATATTAGGGGAGTAGAGCCAGTTAACATTTAGGGAGTTATCTGTTTTCATCTTGAGGTGGCCAATATGGGAATGTGGAATTTTTATACAAGTTATAAATGTTTGGCATAGTACTTTTGGTACATTGTGGCTTCACAAGGGCCAGTGTTAAAACTGCTTCCATGTCTAAGCAAAGAAAACTGCCTCGTATTGGTTTGTCCTGGTGGGGAATAAAAGGGATAATTGGTTCCAGTCACAGGTGTAGCTGTGGGTACTTTAAGGTTTGGAGCACTTATAAGGCTATAGTAGAAATAGATACCCCATGGATATTACATGTTAAACCATGTGTTATCTGTGGAATACTCAAGTCTCAATGTGCACACCATTGACTACAGCTACAGAAGCGTTCCTTTAGTTGTGACTCAATTTACTCTGGATAAGGGCAGAAACGGTTCACATTCCATTATTTGTAAAGTTAACTGCTGTTTGCTTTCATTATTTTTGCTACACTCATTTTATTTGTATTTAAATGTTTTAGGCAACCTAAGAACAAATGTACAAGTAAAGATGCAGTAAAAATGAATTGCTTGATATTCATTACTTCATGTATATCAAGCGCAGCAGTAAAACAAAAAACCCATGTATTTAACATTTTTTAGGTTTTTTTTTTGCTTTTGTGGGTTTTGTTTTGTTTTGTTTTTGTTTTGTTTTTTGGGTTTTTTTTTTTTTTGATACTTGCCTAACATGCATGTGCTGTAAAAATAGTTAACAGGGAAATAACTTGAGATGATGGCTAGCTTTGTTTAATGTCTTATGAGATTTTCATGAACAATCCAAGCATAATTGTTAAGAACATGTGTATTAAGTTCATGTAAGTGGAATAAAAGTTTTATGAATGGACTTTTCAACTACTTTCTCTACAGCTTTTCATGTAAATTAGTCTTTTGGTTCTGAAACTTCTCTAAAGAAAATTGTACATTTTTGGAAATTTATTCCTTATTCCCTCTTGGCAGCTAAATGGGCTTTTACTAAGTTTGAATACAAAGTTTATCATAACAGCAAAATACTACTAAGATAGCTACTACTGTTCCCAACCATGTCCCTACTTCCCCATCCCCCTGAAAAAAAATTTTTTTTTTTTTTTCAGAGACAGGGGGATTGAATGAAAAAAAAAGTAATGTGTTCCATTTAAAATTTTGGTATATGGCATTTTCTAACTTAGGAAGCCGCAATGTTCTTGGCCCATCATGACATTGGGTAGCATTAACTGTAAGTTTCGTGCTTCCAAATCACTTTTGTTTTTAAGAATTTCTTGATACTCTTATAGCCTGCCTTCAATTTTGATCTTTTATTCTTTCTATTTGTCAGGTGCACAGGATTACCTTTTTTAAGCCTTGTGTCTTGTCACCAACCGTTCCTACTTGGTGGCCATGTTCTTGGGGAAAAGGCCGCATGATCTTTCTGGCTCCACTCAATGCCTAAGGATACCCTGCTTCCTTTGCTTGCATCCCACAAACTATTTCCCTCATCCTATACACTGCAGCAAATCTCTCCCTAGTTGATGAGATTGTGTTTATCTCCCTATAAACCCTACCTATCCTGAATGGTCTGTCATTGTCTTTGCCTTTAAAATCCTTCCTCTTCCTCTCTGAATAATGATGGGGCTAAGTTATACCCAAAGCTCACCCTACAAGCTATTTCCTCAGTACCTTGCAGAAAACACCAAACAAAAATACCATTTTAAAAGAGGTGTATTTTTTTTTTCTTTTAGAATGTAAGCTCCTCGAGAGCAGGGACAATGTTTTCTGTATGTTCTATTGTGCCTAGTACACTGTAAATGCTCAATAAATACTGATGATGGGAGGCAGTGAGTCTTGATGATAAGGGTGAGAACTGAAATCCCGAATACTGTTTTGTTGCTTGTTTTATTATGACCTCAGATTAAATTGGGAAATATCAGCCCTTTGGGACAATTGTCCCAAATGTTACATTCAAATAAAAGTGCAATGGAGGCCTTGGGGTCTTTCTTTCAAGGAGGAAAAGATCTCTTATGCATTTGGGACAACATCATAATGCATCTTCACACACAGCTCTTTTCTTTTTCTATTGATTTTTCCTGACCCCCAGGCCAAGGACATGAAATAATCATTTTATAGCTATGGAGAATGAAGTAAGACTGAGGAGATGGGTTTTATTCAAGTAAATTATAAATAAAATCTAAAGCTTGTCTCATTTTGCCTATTCATGTGCCTCAGTCTTATCTACTACTTTGATTCTGAAATAAATTGTGATAATACTTCATTAATATTAGGTGTTAATAGGTTTCTACATAGTAGTGCCCAGTAGATAAAGGAAGATTTCATCCTGAGATTTTTTTGCCTTGAGATTTGAATAATAAATTTTTTATAACATTTCTTAAATTGCCCCAAATTCAGGCTTCATGTCTGTTTCTGTCAACAGTTTCAGGAATTTGGAGGCTCCAGCAATGTAATGTATTTGGTGTGTGTGTGTAGTATTGGAGTTGTTAAATGTATTATGTCCACTTCAGAGTTGTGCCTTGAGAGTGGGCAGGAGTGTGATCAGTTAAAAGGATGGATTTTGCTGCCACTTCGGCCTATGGTCTTGGCTTTTCCAGTTAATAGCTGTTAGTTTTTTGTGTGATGAAGATAGAAATTGGTGTGGAGGAGCAAAAGAATTAAAAGAATGTAATGTCAAGTGGCTTAGTAACTATAGGAGCTCAGTCCTTTTCCCGTCTTCCCTAAAAATAGTCACCAATCCTGCCATGGCCCAGTACATATTTTAAAGCTAGTTAAAGCCAATTTATAATCTGCAATCTTAGATTATTTGAGGTCAGGTCTCAACTTGATTGAATAATTTGGGAACTCTAACAATGGTGAGATGTTTAAATATCTTCAGGAGGCTCTGAATGTAGATCTAAGAATGTGACCCTTTTCAGCGGTGGTGGCATCATTTAAATGGTTTCTCTCTCCATTAGGAGAGAATGGCAGTGTGTTTGGATTCAAGTACATCATAGTCACTGCACGAGAGCCTGCAGTGTGTGAGGAACTTTAACTGGTGCTAAGAGATATACACCTTCCTGTGGGAAAAGGTGAAGGAATCATTAAATAAATTGCTTTATTATACTTTGTTATATACCATATAGGAAATTACAGTGGTGGAATTGAAATATCTACAGTCTTAAGGTGGTGGCTTAGATGGGGCCCTTGGAAAATGGCTGGACTTGGATACTTTTCTGAAAATTGCATCTGTAAAGTAGTTTTGTGTTATTTTTAGTGTGACCTATAGCAGTCACAATCTCGATTAATTCTAGTTCCTTTTAATAGACTGGAGACCTAAACATAAGATACTGCTGGGTCTTTGTAGGATTTTTGTTTTTGTTTTTTTTAGAAACTTTACAACAGGCCTCTAAGGAAACTGATACTCTTGGATAACAAAATGGTATTCAAGAACCCAACACAGTGGTAGATCTGCTTTAAAAGTCTGAAAACTAACCTTAAAAATGTTGCTTGTATACATCCAAGTCTGGTTATGCTACTCACCCGGGTCCTTTGATATGTATGACTGTCAACCCCCAAGTATTTCAAAACTTGATGGTAGACCAACTATTTGGAAGACATATGCTTCTGACCTGTGTACCATAATTACTCAGTTTGTAAGAATATCCAACCATCCTGCTGGTCAAGCAAGCATATGTGTCTTTTGGATGCAGAAACCAAGAATATATTGAATGCATATATTTAGGCACAGCTATTATCAATCCTAGGTGATGCCAGGGTGATGAGTACTTTTTTTCTTATAAGTCCGTTCTATAAAATTTCTGAAAGACCAAACTTAACTAATGTTAGTCGAAGACTTGTCCGTAGTAAATTTATTTCCAATTCAAGAACTTCTAAAACCTATCAGTATTTCAGTAGGGGCTTACATTTTTTTCTATTATCGGAGGTTGGTTAGGGCCAGTCACTGTTCTGAGTGATTAAGAAGGACTTTTCAGAGAAGATTTATGTTTGAGTCAGACTTGCAGAATGGATGGTATCCGATGGAGTATGAACAAAGGCATCAAGATAGGAGAATTTAAAGACGACTTCCGTGCACTCACAGGTGAGGAACTCCGTGACAGAGTGTAGGAAGAAGAAATAGGCTCTGCTTTCTAAGTAACAGGCAAGTGGCTTTCACTTTTAATGCTTTTGATCAAATCAGGGTTAAAGTGCTTATTCCCAGCACCCAGTCTCTGGGATTCTAATTTCTAAAGCCCAGGGATATGCATTTACTTCATGAGCTGTAATAACTTAGTGCCCACATTGCTGAAATCTATAGGAGGAGAGGGAATGTGTAACGTTTGGGAAAACAAGGGCGTGTAAAACCATGGCGGGCCCCACCCCCCAAAAATAAAAGCTGTTTCTAAACTTGAGAACTTCAGTCTGCAAAACAAAAGTGTGGATCTGCTCAGCAGATCATGTTTCCCAGACTTTAATGATAAAGTTTACCTGTCACAAAAGGTTTTTCACATTAATGATCCTGGTTTAGTTTGGAAACAGGTAGGCACTTTAGGACTTCTAGTGTGTCAAGAGAAGAAAGGTAACACATGATTTTATGGGGGTTTTTGTTTGTTTGTATTTTTAATGAATGCCATTTCTACTGTTTTCCTTAACTCCTGCCATGCATAAAAATCAAATCCAGGGAATTCCCTGTCAGTCAAGTGGTTAGGACTCACTGCCGAGGGCACGGATTCAATCCCTGGTTGGGGAACTAAGATCCCGCAAGCCACGAGGCGTGGCAAAAATCAAATTAAAAATGAAAGATTTAAAAGCAAACTTTGGAATGTTCATAAGATGTAAGTGAATAACTTGCTGACCTTGAAGTTTGTAAGGAAGGATCTCTTAAGATGGACATAGAAAACCTAACTAGAAAAATTATATGTAAATTCAGGATCTTTATATATGAACGTTAATATAAATTCAATTGCATAGGAATTTTTATATCTGGAAGTGGAAAGAAGCACCTGAGAAAAAACCTAGTGGACAAAAAATTGGTATAAATATATAAAGAATTACAAGAAAATAGAAAAATGGACAAAGATTTTAAAAGTGCTTTTTTATAGAAGAGATATCTGATCAATAAATACATGAAAAGAGGCTTAACCAGGAAGATGCAAACCAAGACCACAATCTTGATTAGCATAGTTTGAAAGTCTGGCCATACCAGACATAGAGAAGTTGTGGATGGAGATCTCATACATTGCTGATGGGAGTTTAAATTAGTACATCCCTTTGGAAAACAATTTGGTATTGTGAAGTTGAACATTCCACATCCCTACAACTGAGCAATTCTCTGTTGAGCATATCTTTTTTAAGTATTTAAAATACTTGCATGTGTGCTTTCAGGAAATTGAAAAAGATTATTCAGAGCTGCACAATTTGAATTCGAATAAATTGGAGACGATCCAAATGTTCATTGAAGGGAAATGGATATTTTCCTGATGACGTCGTCTTCATTTGTGAAAATAAGTCAACTATAGTCCAGTCGGGAACATGGTTGAATTTTAATAACAATATTGAGGGAAAAATAGCCCCAGTAAACTACATAAAACAGTACAATATCTTTATAAAGTTCAAACATGAGCAGATCTTATGCTTAGGCGTACATATATGTGACAAAACTCCTTTGCCAAGGGTATGAATGACAAGTACAAAATTTAGAGGTTAACTGGAGAAGAAGCAGGGGGACAGGCTAGGACAGGAAGACAAGGTAAGTGTAAGTTATCAGCTTGGGAGCAGGGCGGTGGGTTCACAAATACTCATTAGAAAGATCCATTCAAGAACGGGTGAAACAAGGATTATGATTAATCCAGTTCTGGGCATGAGAAGTCACAGAAAGGAAAGGAACTAAATGAAACAGTACAGTAGGCCAATAAATTCATTAGTCAAAGGCTTGCTTGAATGGTAAAAAGATTGGCACAGTTTTAAAACATGGAAAATAGCAAGTTTGATGAAACAGCATGTGAAACTGTCAATAGAGACTTAAAAATTGCTGCCCCATACATTACACCCTAAAACTGTCCTACGATCCTTTCCATTTAACTCCGCAGGAGCGAGAAGCAAGAACCAGAGATCTGGGCAGAAGAATGACTGAGCTGGGAAGGCTGTATTAGGAAACACGGAAGCAAGTGAAAAGTGAAGGGTTTCGAAAGAGGAAAGTCTTCAAGAACTTCTGGTAGCACGTTCTGAGTCTGTCCTTGTGAGGCCTGAGGAGTTTTGTCATACCAGCCAAACCACTTCAGCAGATTCAGCCTAAGGTTCCTCACTTCTTAACCTTTAGAGGAAACATACTGCATTCAGTCCTGAATCACTGAGGCATCTCCTATCGTACCCTATGTATAGCCAAGTCTTAAATTTTTCAATATTTTTTCCTCATCTTCTCTTGGATTCAAGAGTTCTTAATTGGCTTCTGTAGGGAAAGTCTACTAACTTGAGTTTAAAGTACAAAATCTACTTATATGATCCATAAACAGTACTAGGTCAAATAGACATATGGTTGTTGGTCCTTTATTTTATTTTCTTTCCCAGGATTTGCAAGAGAGGTGTCCAGAAAGTCATTTTTGGTGACTTTAGTCCATACTTGGAGGGTCTTATGAAGGATCAAGGTAGAAGAGCCAGAAAAATTGGAAATGAGACAGTTTCTTTGGAGAATGCTTTAGAGTGCTGGGCATGTCCCTCCAGCATCACCTGCCTGCTCAGTGGAGGAGAGGAGGGGGGCACTTCACAAACTATTCTGGAATCTAATATACGACACAGAGTGAAGCTAGGCTCATTGGAAATTCTCAAGTCGAGATAGTGTCTAGCTGGCAATGCTGATGGCAGAGCCGTGAGAAGTAACTGCATTAAGAAATCGTCCGCTCTCTCAGGGTTTGTGGAGGCGAAGAATGTAGACGTGTTTCCAGGAAGCCAGGATCAAGACAAGGAACTTGGCCTAAAAGGGCTGCCTGGATAGGATCCCTGTACCATAGTCTGAGGGGCAGAGCAGCAGCAGCCGATGGTGAGAGTGCTCAACATCTAACCTGTGACTTGTCTCCAAAGAATCAGCGAGTGACTAAGAAAGTTGGCTGTAACAACTGTCATGGTCAGAGGAGAGCAGTGCCTAGTTTCCTTCAGGTTCCATCCTGTGAGACCTTTTCCGCCCTCCACCCAAGGCAACCGCGGTGGAGCGAGTGCAGCCAGTGGCTGAGGGAGGAGTGGGCCAGGTGAGGACATGGAGAATGAAGCTGCCCACAAGTCGCTCCAGTAGTGGACCACGAAGGAAAGGAGCTTTAACAGGAAGTGCAATTAGATCTTCATCCCCACTTATAAAACAATCTCAGCTCAGTGAAAAATGACAAGGGTGAGTCTGCAAAAGACAAAGGATTAGCTCACCAAGAGCTTGAGTGAAAGAGCCATCTGAAAGAAGTTATAAAATGTGTTTGATATATTAAGAAGGTGAAAGAAAGAATAGAAACAAAAATGAAAAAAATTAAAAAGACACTGAAAAAAATGAATTGAACAGGTAGTTGAGTAATCTGGCCAGTAATCTAATTTAGAACTAAAACCCAGCTCAACAAACTAAGAAAACATGTTCCTATTTCCTACTTGATTTTTTTGTTTCATTTTTTTTTCTTTCTTTCAAGGAACTTTAAAGCAAAACACTAACAATGAGGAATTTTACTTTTCCCAGGAAATAAAATCTTTTCTGCCTAATGACAACAAAACAACAACTATATTTTCCTGAGAATAAAGTCTTGTCTTTTATTAAGAAAAAAACATTTATTATATATTGTATCTTATTTTTAAAATCTTGATTGTATCATTTAGCAAAACTTGAGAGTGGCCTCTCATCAAAGAAATAGACTCAACATTGTGGAACTTGGTAATTTGGAGTTAAAGGCCTTTTTTGGTTGCATATTCCTAACTAGAGTAGCAAACGTGAAATAGTCTTCTTAAAGTTTTAGACTTACAAAAAAGTTGCAAAAATAGTACAAAGAATTTTTATGTACCTTTCACCTAGATTTTCCAAATGTCAATATATTACCACATTTTTCTCCTTAAATATTTTTTTCTGAATCATTTGAGAGTAAATTTGAGAGATATGATGCCTCTTTACCTCTATATGCTTGAGTGTTTATTTCTTTAAAAAAAGATAGTCTCAGGAATTCCCCAGCAGCCCAGTGGTTAGGACTCAGCGCTTTCACTGCCGGGTCCCTGGTCCGGGAACTAAGATACCGCAAGGTGCACAGCGCAGCCAAAAAAAAAAGTTAGTCTCATATGAAACTATATAATTATCAAAACCAGAAAATTTACACTGATGTGATACTAGTATCTAATCTGCAGACCTTATTCAAATCTACCAGTTATCCTACAAATGACCTTTGTGGCAGAAGAAAGAAACTTTTTGTCTGGGTCTCAGATCCAATCCAGGATCTTCAGTTGTATGTATTTAGTTGTTATGTCTCTTTAGTTTCCTTTAATCTGGAACAATTTCTCGGTTTTTGTCTTCATGGCATTTTGAAGAGTACAGACCAATTAATTTATAGAATGTTTCTTTTTTTATTGTTTCCTTTCTTTTTCCCTGATGTTTTCTCATTAGTTTCAGGTTGTGCCCTTTTTCAGGAGCCCCACTGAAGTGATGTGAGCACTGGGACACACTTTCAGGTACAGCCCTGCTCCGCCCAGGCCTCTGGTTGTCTTTATAGAGACAACTGCCTTCCAGCTCACACATGGATCCCAGATGTCTCAAGCTGCCTTTATTTGTTGGTCATATTCTTTACTTCAAAGGATAAAGTCAAAATCCGCCCTGTCCAGTGCAGGAGCCACTTGCCACTGGTGACTGTGAAGAACTTGAAATGTGTCTGGTCCAGACTGAGCTGCGCCGGATTTCTGAGGCTTAGTATGAAAAAAGAATGTAAAATATCTCATTGATAACGTTTTTATCAATCAAGATGTTTTTATCTTGATTATAGGTAGAAATGATAATGTTTGGTGCATATAGAATTAAAAGGCATATATTTTAAAAATTAATTTTCCCTTTTTGTTTTTGCGGTACGCGGGCCTCTCACTGTTGTGGCCTCTCCCGTTGCGGAGCACAGGCTCCGGACGCGCAGGCTCAGTGGCCAAGGCTCACGGGCCCAGCCGCTCCGCGGCATGTGGCATCTTCCCGGACCGGGGCACGAACCCGTGTCTCCTGCCTCGGCAGGCGCACTCTCAACACTGCGCCACCAGGGAAGCCCTAATTTTACTTTTTAATGTGACTACTAGAAAATTTAAAATTACATATGTGGCTTGCATTCTGTTTCTATTAGACAGTGCTTGTCTCAAAAGTAAAAATCACAACTCTCAAATGTGTCATGAACGTGTCAAGGATTCTTTGAAACTCATTAATTAATGAGAGAACCAATACGTGAGAAGCCAAGATGTTAGGATTTAACAACGAAATTTAATAACAAAATGTTAGGACACAATGGCTGGGTTAGATATAAAACCAGTTAATCCTTAAGGGTTATTTGTTCCACTCAACAGAAATTATCTGCTTCTTTACTGGACAAAATTTATAATTCATTTATTTATTTATATTTGGCTGCGTTGGGTCTTCGTTGCTGCGCGCGGGCTTTCTCTAGTTGCGGCGAGCGGGGGCTACTCTTTGTTGCGGTGCACGGGCTTCTCATCGCGGTGGCTTCTCTTGCTGTGGAGCACGGGCTCTAGGCGCAGGCTTCAGTAGTAGTGGTACGCGGGCTCAGTAGTCGTGGCTCGCGGGCTCTAGAGCGGAGGCTCAGTAGTTGTGGCGCACGGGCTTAGTTGCTCCGCGGCATGTGGGATCTTCCCAGACCAGGGCTCGAACCCGTGTCCCCTGCGTTGGTAGGTGGGTTCTTAATCACTGCCCCACCAACCACTGTACCACCAGGGAAGTCCCTGGACAAAATTTATAAATTAACAAGTAACATCACTAAGTCTGGGACTTTTAATCAATAGGAAACAATGAGATGTACTAAGTACATTCCACTGGACCAGTGCTTACAATAGAAATAAAATACAAACCACATACGCAATTTTAAATTTTTGAGTCGCCGTATTAAAAAAGGTGAAATTAATTTTAGTAATAAATTTTATTTAACCCAATATATCTGAAATATTATCACTTCAACATGTAATCAACATGAAAATTATTAATAAGCTATGTTACAATTTTTTTCCATGCTGAGTCTATGAAATCCAGTGTAGATTTTCCACTTACAGCATGTCTCAATTCAGAGGCAACCACTCAGAAGCTCAGTAGCCGCAATGGCTAGTGGCTATTGCATTGGGCAGGGTAATTCCAGACACTCTTGGGTGGTCTTTTCCTGCTATGATATGGAAAGGTGTGCCGTCCACCTTATCTGCCTTATTTCCAAATGTTGGTTGTTTTTTCTGACAGTACCCAGAGCTTCATATGAAATAGGTGGGCTCTAAGGATGTTTGGGATGCAAAAGTTCATGCAGTGAATCTGAATGTGGGCTGTGGAGACAGTCTGGGATCGAATCCTTGCAAGGATTGAATGAGATGATACACATCACATCTAGCTCAATGTCTGGCACATAGGAGGTGCTCCATAAGTACCAGTGGCCCCTCTGGCAAGGGAGAGAGTCACTCAGATGAGTTATTCGTCTACACAGAATGGCAGTGACTCGCCCCAGCCAGGGCTAAAGTACTGCTGGCTGAGAAACCCTTTTCAGAAACTTCCCCTGTTTTTAGTACTCACTCTTCCAGAATTCTCTGCAGCCTCCAATGGGGCTCGAACACTTAGCTCCCTCCTTCTCTTTCTCCTCAGAAAGGCTGAGAAAGGGAAAATCAGCTCCTAAACTCCCTCAGGCAGATCAAGTCCCCTAAGACCCTAGCAGCAGGCAGAAGGAACAACCGTGCCATCCACTCCACAGGCGGCGTGGAAGTGAAGTCCAGCCCGGACCCAGCCCACAGAGCCGACTCTTCTCCCCGGTCTGAGAACTGTCCATTTGATAAAAGAGAAAGTGAGGTCAGGGGAGTCTGATAAGAGAGGGCCACACCCTTTAGTGAAAATGCAGGTGCATGAAAAGCTTTCATAATACATAAAGGCAGGCCTGATATTCAGCCATTAATGCCATTCCGGCTGTTGACAGCCGCTGCCTGTTCTGATGGGCTGGTGCCCAGGCCTCTCCGGTTAAGATGTTGTTATTCAAATAGTACCTCTGGATGGAGGTGTCCTTTACGGAGCCTCTCAAGATGCCTCATTATGCCAAGATGGACCTACGGTCCTTCACACGTGCTACTACCTTGCCCTTTCCATCTCTCTTCCTACCTCTTCTCCACGAGATTCAACATCAACAAACAAGCCAGCTACTCCTCCGTAGCTTGCCTGGCCCTTGGAAGAGAGAGTTCCCGATAGTACGCGCTCTGTTGATTGGACCAGAGATGGTCAGCTGAGCCCCAAACAGCTGACCATTGGCTGGCTAGTGAGTTGGGTGTCCTGGATTGGAGAATTGAGCTGGATCAATCAGCTTCTATACACTGTGGCCAGGTAGTGATAAATAAACAAAAACAAAGCAAATCAAAAATGGTACTAGGGCTTCCCTGGTGGCGCAGTGGTTGAGAGTCCGCCTGCCGATGCAGGGGACACGGGTTCGTGCCCCGGTCTGGGAAGATCCCACATGCCGCGGAGCGGCTGGGCCCGTGAGCCATGGCCGCTGAGCCTGCGCGTCAGGAGCCTGTGCTCCGCAACGGGAGAGGCCACAGCAGTGAGAGGCCCGTGTACCGCAAAAAAAAAAAAAAAAAAAAAAAATGGTAGTAGAAGTTTCTTTGGATTCTGGGCTTGGAGCCTATGACAGCCATTTGGGGATCACTTATAAAGTGATGAGCCAGCAGAGAAGCTGATCTACAGCGGAGAAGGAAGAGACACACAGAGGGAATCAGAAATGAGAGGGAGGCAGGGAGGGAGGGAGGGAAGGAGTGAGGGGGGGGGAATGAAAGAGAGAGAGAGAGAGAGGAAGGGAGGGGCAGAGGGCCTCTGTGTCTCCTCTACACTTTCCAGTGTCCTGCTCCAGATTAACGACCCTGGGCTACATAACTCATTTCCTGGCTTAGGTTCCAGGAGATCTCTCAATTCCTAATTTGAAGAGATTTCTATTCCTTGAAGACAAATGCACCTTGGCTACAATATTATACTTTGAGGCTAGGATTGAATGCCTCCTTGTGCAAGGACTCCCCCGTCCCAACAGTCACTGCCCTTGGCTGTCTCCTCTCTTGACTCTAGGCTCCTCCAGGTCAGGGGCTTGTTCTACATTTCTTTGTATTCTCAGCACCCAGCACAGAGCTCGCTAAGTATCTGTTGCCCTATGTATGATTGTTGATTGAGAGAATTAAATATACCTTAGTGTTTTCAGCCTCCAGAAGAAAATTCCTTACCTTCGCATGGCTTTTATAGTTTATAAAACATATTCATCCCCAGGCTTCTAGCTTAGAGATGAGCTGGTCAGTGTAACTATATGTTTGTGTTCTTCTAGAATGATACCGACTTAGAACCAACTGCTGGGGAGGGCTTCTGGGGCTGCCTCTCACTTGACAGAAGCGGGCAATAGAGAAGTTCAGTGACCTGCCTGACGTCATGCAGTTGGTGACATGACTGAGACCGTAAGTCGGGTCTCCTGACCCCGAATCGGGGTATTTCCTGTGCTCGTAATCTGAATCCTTGTATTTATCTCCACCTTAATGAAATAGGTTGTGATGACCCCCCCAAATGCTAAGTCGATCCTTGAAGAAGGCTTTTTAAGGGCCACCTCTGAAAACCCTCACCTTGCTGCAAGGACTGACTGCTCAGCGAATCTAGGGCAAGGTTTTAAAGAACATCGGCTCCCTAGGAACTAGGGCGGCACTGCCGCTCAAAGCAGCACTTGTCTCCCTGGTTGATCTCCCGGGCTGTAACCCCACACAAAACCATAATAGTCAGGCCTCTGAGCTCCACGCTGTCCCCATTCCCCAGAATTCCTCCTCAACTCATCCATCGTATTGCCAAAGCATTCCCAGTGATTCCCACCCGACTCACCATTTCTTGGTACCACCAGGAATGCTAAAGGAAACACTCAAGCCCCAGAAGCAAGCGTCGTATTTCCCTGCTTCTGTTAGCCACTCCTTCCCACCCCCCCAGCATTAACATGTGGGATGTCTAGTCCTCAAACTGTTACCCTTTAATCAATACGCTCCTGATAAGAGAACAATTCTCTACAGAATTTTAAGTGGAGTCTACAAATTCTAAGTGCTCACATTAGTGGATTTTTTCCTACATATAGGATATTACACTACTAGGAATATACATATTAAACCAGTAGTCTGGGTATATTCCAATTACTAATGTGATTAAAACCATTTTATCATTTTGGAAATGCTGCCAAGTTTGTCAAAGAAAATGGCTTATCCTCGGGGCTTCCCTGGTGGTCCAGTGGCTAAGACTCCACGCTCCCAATGCAGGGGGCGTGGGTTGATCCCTGGTCAGGGAACTAGATCCCACATGCCATAATGAAAGATCCCGCACGCTGCAACTAAGACCCGGCACAGCCAAATAAATAAATAAATAAATAGCCCCCCCATCCCCCGCAAGAAAAAGGCTAATTCTCTTATTCTGCACTCAGTCCTCCATGGCAGGCCAGTATGTGTGATTTTTGACAAATGCAAAATGTCCTTTGAAGCTCTCTACAACGGGGGAAAAAAGTTCCCAAATTATGAGAAATATTTTTTTATGCTCCACAAAGGCAACTACCTTTATTTTTGTATTTATGTGAAATTCATGTAACACAATGTTAATCATTTTATAGTGAACAATTCAGTGGCATTTAGTACATTCACAATGTTGTGCAAATACCACCTCTGTTTAGTTCTAAACAATTTTCATCACCCCCCAAAAGGTAATAGCATGTCCAGTAAGCAGCTGCTCCCCGTTTCCTTCTCCCTCTAGCCCCTGGCAACCCCCAATCTGCTTTTTTGTCTCTGTGGATTTACCTAACCTGGACATTTCATATTCATGTAATCATAGCATATGTGGCTTTTTCTGTCTAGCTTCTTTCACTTAGCATAATGTTTTCAAGGTTCATCCACATTGCAGCAGATATCAGTACTTCACTTTTTATAGCTGAATAAGTTTCCATTGTATGCATGTACGGAGCCTGTCTGAACTCGAGGGGACAAGACACAGACCTCAACTATCTATGGGAGGAGTGTCAAAGAATTTGTGGCCATCTTTAAAGCACCACAATAAGTAAAATGAAATCCTTTTTTTCTCTTGCACTTTTTTTGGGGGGGCTGGAGGGCGTTGCTGAGCGTAGCTAGTTGAATTTGCACAGTCTCAGTGTGACTAAGTGGGCCTCCACTGTACTTCGAATCATGGCTTCTCCGCACTGAGGGCCTCCTATAGGCCAGGCACCTGCTTTATTTCTCATAATCACAATGCCTTCAAGTGTAGATGTGCTATTTCACAGGAGAGACCCTGACAGGTTAAGGAGCTGTCCGACGCCCAGGTAGTATCAACCGCCAAGCCCCTGACCGCCACCTTGCCATGCTGCGTCTAGAGCTCATTCCCCTCTTGGCTTCTGCCTTTGCCCATTCAGGCTACTATAAGAAAATACCAGAGGCCGGGTAGTTATAAACAACAGGAATTTATTTCTCTCGGTTCTGGAGGCTGAAAGACTGACAGCAGGTGCAGACATGGCCTGGTGAGGGCCCTCTTCTGGGCGGTAGACTCCTCCCTGCATCCTCACGTGGCGGGAGGGTCCAGGGAGCCCTCTGGGGTCTTTTATGCAGTCCCTTTCACCAAGGTTCCACCCTTATACCCTAAGCACCTCTCAAAGGCCCACCTCCTGATACCATTATACTGAGGGTTAGGAATTTAGGGGCACACAAACATTCAGTCCATAGCAACTGCTCTTTCTGGTCGCCTGACCTTGAATCCTACCCTGTCTAGGTCACAAATTTCACCCTGTCCCTTTCCCGTATCCTCCTTCAGCACATCAAGCAACAGTCACACCTCTCAGCCTGACCTCACCTTCTTCTCCTTCTCACCTCGAGCTGTGCCATCCAGCCCTACTTAATTGCTTCTGGTTGACAGAATATTCCAGCTCCCATTACAGCTCTGTGCCTTTGCACATGCTGTTCCCTTGACTGGAACGCCCTCGTTGTTTTTCTCCTTGGCAAACACCTACTTATCCCCCAAGTCTCAGCTCCTCTGTGAAGGCTCCCTGGTGCCCCCACGTAGAATCAAGAACTCGTCCCCGTGGGTCCCCGTGGGTCCCCGCGGTGCCTGCGGGGCCTCTCCTGTAGCCTTTGCCTTCCCATCTAGGCAGCTCCAGGACTCAGCATCACGCCTGGCCCTGGGCCTGCAACACCTGCTCCTGAAGCGGCTGCCCCCTTGCCCAGCCCCTCGGGCCAGCCCCCTGGACGGTGCTCCAGATCTGCAGCAGGTCATGGGGCCCCGGCCCAGATGAGGCAATTCTGAAAGGCACACAGTGTCTGGGGCAGTTGTGCAAGGATTTGGTGGAGGAGGGGTTAGAGTTCTCCAGTTCTCTTTTGCTGAGATGCCAGATGTACATAGTCTTTTCCTTTTTCTGGTAAAAAAAAGGAAAAAAATCTCTCCAGAACTTTGGACATCCCTTGTTTGGTCCATTTCTTTTCCTTTACCTCTGTTTCTCCTGCAATTATTTTATCTTCTTCTCCTTTTCTGAGCCCTGAGTGGGGGAAGAGGCCCAGGTTGGAAAGAAGGACAGTGAAGGGAAGAAGCAGAGGGAGGAAAAAAATTGTACGTTTTTTTATCCCGAGAGAATTTTTTTGTCTTCTGGGATTCCCCTCTACAAACAAGTGCACGGAAGCCAACATTTTTGTTTTACTCAAGGGCTTTCCCTTTTCTTGGGAATTTTCCTGGGGCGGGACAATAGTTAAATGCCAGAGTTTCAGGTGGCCTGGCGATTGAGTCAACACCAAGTTAAGAGAGTGGGAGCTGAGAAAAGGGTGTCTGAGAAACTTGCAGATAAAATTTGTTTCAGAAAAGCCATTCAGCGCTGGTCTCCTTCCTGGGGTCCCTGCCCCCTTTTAGGGGCATACTCAGCCCCTCTAATGCCAGAGTTGCTCCGATCTAGTTAAGGAACACAGTGTGACTGTAAGGAATCTTATTCCTAGAGCTTGTCTCAGGCAGGGTGAGAGGGTCAGAATTTATGAAAATCATTGCATTTCTGTGACATTCCTTCATTCGTGGATTCTTGTATTTATTCAGCAAATATCAATTGAGCACCTTACATACCCCAGGTAGTGTGCTGGGCCCTAAATTTTCACCAGTGAACAACAGAGACTTTATTTGCCCTGTAGCTTCCAGGAAGAATAGATATCACCATATATCACACATACTTCCTGCCTGATTTCTGCCTGTTCTCCTTGAATTGTAGAGCCAAAGAACTTAGAAATGCCTAGTTCAAGGCATGTGTGTTCCAGGTGAGAGAAGAAAGTGCCAGAGAGTTCGATGATCTGCTCAAAGCCACTCCAATTGGTAAGTGGGAGCTGGGACTCCTACACAGATCCTTTGAGAACTAGTTCTGTGCTCTGGCGATGACCCCAGAGACTGAGAAAATGCAGGGTTTTTTTCCCTTAACCTTTGAGATACATGAACGTTGTAGCAAATCCACTTTCCTGATGTTGATTATCACCCTAACAGATGCTCTGCGGGCTTAGCATCTGTCAGGATGGTGCTTGCACACATCTTAGCAGGGCTGGTGCTTGAGCACACTAGGTGAACAGAAGTGGTCCGGACCCTGTAGAAGCTGATGAGACTAATGGCGGTGACACAGGGCACTATTGTCCAAAAGCCCTGGGCCTTCAGGGCCAGCGGTGCCTACCTGAGAGCGCTCTGGAGCCAGCTGGGCGCAGACAAGGCATGGAGCTCCAGGACTGAGCCGGGATGCCCCTGGGGCCGGGCCCGGGAGACAAGCAGAATGCAGAGTCTTCTATATGAAGAGGGCCAGGAGTCATTGCAAAGAAGAGAAAGCCAGGTCTGGTGTAAACCGCTCTGTTATAGGTTGAACTGTCTCCCTCAAAAACGTGTTGAAGGGCTTCCCTGGTGGCGCAGTGGTTGAGAGTCCGCCTGCCGATGCAGGGGACACGGGTTCGTGCCCTGGTATGGGAAGATCCCACGTGCCGTGGAGCGGCTGGGCCTGTGAGCCATGGCCACTGAGCCTGCGCATCCAGAGCCTGTGCTCTGCAATGGGAGAGAAAGGTGTTGAAGTCCTAAGCTCCCGTACCTGTGAATGTGGCCTTATTTGGTAATAGAGTTTGTTTGTTTTCTGCTTCTTTTTTTCCTAGCTTTATTGAGATATAATTAACATATAACATTGTGTACATTTATTTATTTGATTTGATACACTTATATATTGCAAACTGTGGTAATAGGACCCTTTGGACCCTTATTTCTTAATTATTTGGAAACAGAATCATCAAATAGATAATCAAGATGAGGTCAGTAGAGTGGGTCCTAACCCAATATGACTGGTGTCCTTATAAAAAGGGGAAATTTGGATGTGGAGACAGACCCACTCACAGGGAGAGTGCCGTGTGAAGATAAAGACAGATATTGGGATGATGTGTCTATAAGCCAAGCAACACCAAGGATTGCTAGCAAACCACCAGCAGCAAGGAAAGAGACCTGGAACAGAGCCTTCTTCAGAAACCTCAGAAGGAACCACCCTTCTGACACCTTGATCACGGACTACTAACCTCCAGAACTGAGACAATAGATAGATCTCTGTCATTTTTAAGCCACCCAGATTGTGGTATAGTTGACCCTTGAACAACACAGGTTTGAATGGTGTGGGTCCACTTACAGGTGGATTTTTTTCAGCAGTAAATACAGTATGACATGATCCCTAGTTGGGTGAGCCGTGGATACAGAATGGCAGGTACAGAAAGCTGACTATGGGATTTTGGTCTTGGAACCAGTCTCCGTGGATACTGAGGGTCGACTGTACTGTGTTACATCAGCCCTTAGCAAAGTAGTACAGGCTCCAACTGGAGTGAGCAGATTAGAGTGGGAGCTGGACACTGCTTGAGAAATGCCCAGAGTCCTGGAGGAGCCATCAGGGATTCACACTAAAATAAAGAACATCACGGGGGAAGGGGGGAGGGATAAACTGGGAGACTGGGATTGACATATACACACTACTGTATATAAAATAGATAACTAATAAGGGCCTACTGTATAGCACAGGGAACTCTACTCAATACTCTGTAATGGCCTATATGGGAAAAGAATCTAAAAAAGAATGGATATATGTATATGTATAACTGATTCACTTTGCTGTACACCTGAAACTAATACAACATTGTAAATCAACTCTACTCCAATAAAAATTAAAAAAAAAAAATAACAGGGCTTCCCTGGTGGCGCAGTGGTTGAGAGTCTGCCTGCTCATGCAGGGGACATGGATTCGTGCCCCGGTCTGGGAGGATCCCACATACCGCGGAGCGGCTCGGCCCGTGAGCCATGGCCACTGAGTCTGCGCGTCCAGAGCCTGTGCTCCGCAACGCAAGAGGCCACAACAGTGAGAGGCCCGCATACCACAAAAACAAAAAACAAAAAACAAAAAAAATAACATCACTGGGTAAGCCCATGATTCTGGCCAAGGTCCCCTGCTGCTTCCAGACCTGGTCGGGGAGAGTCACAGACCCTTTGAAAACCTGGATCTCCTCACCATCTCTGCCCACAGGGGCCTTGAGCATCTCTGAAGATCAGAAATGCCTCCACTTTATTGGGGGCAAAATCAATTTCAATTGCTGTCAGCTTGTCTTCCAGCTGTCAGTTTGGGCCAGAGCTTCATATATTTCCTATCAATAATTCAATTATATCAGCAGTAGAGGCTCCAGGGCTTCCCCGGGGAGCCAGCGAACACCATTCATTATTAAGCTCCAGCCTGGATGCCTACCCCGTTACTCCTCCCTTCCTTTCTCAGCCCTTCATTTTCATCTCCTTTCTCTACTCTTTCTCTGAGTCTGTTCCCCATCATATGGTGTGGACACCTTTCAGATTTTGTACAGTTTTCCACACCCATATGCTGTCATCCTACACATGCAGAGATGCAAGAGTCCAAGAGGAAAGATGTAGTTAAGAATTCTTCCAATTCTTCATCATACTTAAAAAGGCTTTGTGTGTAGGAACATTTATAGGTTTTTGATTGTTTGTTGCTCTTTTTTCCCCCAAGATCCTTGTGAATTGTTCAAACAGGGCATCTTGGCCGGGCAGCTGGGGAGAAGGACCACAGGCTTCCTTCTGTTGGCTCCTTTGTACACCCTGATTGCCCGGGAGCCCCTGGTTGTGTGAGTGGTAGAGAAGAGGAGTGAGTGGGTTGCATAGACTGTGTAGCGGCCACTGGAGAGGCGCAGGGGCAGGAGAAAGGGATCAACCGTGGGCTGGCTGTTTCCCACCTGGCTCCTTGAGCAGGACACAGCCTTTGTTAGGGGCCGAGGACCAGCACTGAAGGAACTGGCTTCACCAGAGACCTCGTGAGACTCCGGGCTCGTCTCACACCAGGGATCAGCGGCCAAGACTGCACCTGGGGCAGCATCCGTGACAAGGCCAGTCAGCAGTGGCAATGGTGAGACAGCTTTCAGTGGCATCTCAGGCAGTGAACAGTAATGAGTGGGATTTGGAGCATAAGAGGAGTAACATTGGACAGTCCATGGTGACTGCCAGCAACAGACAGTCTGGTTTGAGGGCACATAGGGGCTCCTACAAGTAACTGGGAGAATTGAACAGAGTGAGGGCGGGGACAAGGCCTATGGGCTTGCAGTCAAGCAGCTGGGGGCTCAGGACCACTGTATTTTGGAGACTGACGTTAATCTGATCTCTTTGGAACTCATGGTCTGTGGAAGTCTGCAACATACGACTTATATCCTAAATACAGGGTGATTAAAGAAACAATCGTTGGTCACTTTCACTTTCAAATATTTATTCTTCAGTGTTCTGGTGATCTATAGCTAGGAAACAAAACGATATATGAAATCTTCAGATTAATGACTGGCCACAGTATTACAAAAAAAATAAAGAATTTAATGTACAGTATCCCTTCCATACAAAGGTCTCGTCTGATTTACCTGCCTCCTTTGTGTACAAACATTTAACTATCTCCCATTGACAGTATTTATTGAAAGTGACTGTATTGCACTAAAGTCTATTGGTATTATCTATTGTAATAAATAAAGCCACTCATTTGAAAAACTCAGTTCCAAACACTACAGTTTATTACACAGAAAGTAATGACTCTCAATATGAAAATGAGGGCATTGAAGCAATCTACCGTGACAATATTTCATTTATGGACAAAAGTACCTTTAAAGGAGATCTCTGGAAAATTTCTAGCAGAAAGGTTTAAAATAGGACTGCATTTTGCAATACAGTTCTATGCAGCTAGAAATCATTACAAGGGGAAGCGATAAACAAATGAAATAAAATGTCCAAACTACTTATAGTTAACAACAATTTAACTTGTTCTAGTTGCTAAGGGGGCTTATTTAAAATGTAAATAAAATAAGTAAAAAGCAATGTACCTTCTAAGACTAAAGAAATTACAAAGGATGTTAATTTTTCAAGTTATCATGTTAAGAAAACATGACAGAATCAGACAGATAATTGAAAAATTACTTACTAATTGTCAAGATGTCTTCCTCCCCAAATGGTCTAAGAGGACATTAATCGGTAAGCATTTTGTTTTAGATAAATATTTTTACAAAATGTGCTTTCAAAGTCCCCACTGGAGTCCCATCAGCTGAATCATGTTCCTTTAGAGTTAGACTATCAGAGCTGAGTTCCAGGGTCTTAGGAAATGTTTATGGGTCACGAAGGAACAGCCGTTTACTTCCCAGGCATTAGTGTTCACATCCAGTCACTTGATCTCCATAGCTGGGCTACTCTGTACTCTCCTGTGTGGGACACGTCACCAAGGAGTCTGGTCTGGTCAACTTTAGCCTTCAGCCAGTTTTACTGCAAAATACACTCTCAAATTCCTTTTTAAGAGAATCTCCATGTCTTTCCTGAATATATTTCAGGAACGCTGTGGTCCACTGCAGAGTCGTTGCCTTATCGGTCTCGGCGTTGCAGAACGGGACTAAAAGATTCAACTCATCACAACAAATGCGGATTCTGCGCCTTCTATCTCTTTCCATGCGGTTGTGCCTCTCCCTGCGCTGGGACCTGCCCCGCTGGGGCCCGCTCTGGGTCTGCTCCCCGAGGGTGGCCTGGGACGACTCCACCGACTTGCCAAGCACCCTGCGCTGCTGTGGAGCCTTCACCCACATTCTGGAGCTCTCCAAGGGCTCTTCGTTCTATGTTTGTGTCCAACTGACGTACCCTACTCCGACTCCTCTTATTTATTGCTTGTTTACATAGCGCTTCTCCTACTTTAATCCAAACCTGCTCAGGCAAAGCTTGGATGCTTGGTAGCTTCAAGTACAGAACATAAGTTACTAGAACTCTGTGTTTGTGAAAGATTAGAATTTCCACTAGTAGAGCAATTATTTGCAGTAAACAGAGGGTATGTAAATTGCAGAGCAGTAGTTGCAGCAGCAGTTTTATTTTTCACTAATGTTGTACATTTGTTTTGTTGCTGATGAAGAGGAACATTCATTAATTCGGATGGATGGCGAATAAGAGTTACCAAATTGTTGAGCGCCATGCCGGGCTCGGGGGCATCCGCGCCGCGCGGGGCTGGCGGGGGCTCGGCTGGGATGCTGTTGAAGCGGTCCTCCAGGCGGACGCGCACGGCCGACTTGGCCCGCGCCTCGGGCGCGCCCTCCACGTTCTCCTTGCCGGCGCCGTCGGGCGCCTTGGGCCGGCGTGCGCCGGCGCCCGGGCCGTCGGCGCCCGGCGTCTTCTCGGCGGCGGGGGGCGCGCCCGCCTCGCTCAGCAGCATCATGCGCAGCTCCTGGAAGTCGATGTGGCCCAGGCACTGGTTGGCGCCCGCGAAGCCGCCATCGGCCAGCGCAGGCGGGCACAGCACCGGGTACACGGGCGGCGCGCCCCCCGCCGCCGCGCCCCCAGCCGCCGCGAAGACCCCCGCCTTCCGCGCCAAGAGGGCCGAGTTGAGGCGCGTCTCGAGCTCGCCGTCGGCCGCCGCCGCCTCCATGTGCGAGTAGAGGATGTGCTGCAGCTGCGTGTACTCGATCTCGGTCATCTCCACAAGGCTCAGGTCGGTGGTCGTGAAACTCAGCCCCGCCTCGCCCAGCGCCGCGTCCGCGCTCTCGGGGCCCGCCGGCCCGCCCGCCTGCGGCGGCTCCGGCTGTCCGGGGCCCGACATGCCGGCGCCAACGGCGTGGGGCGCGCGGGCGGGCCGGCGGGGCTAGGCCAGGCGGGCTCTACCATTTCTTTATCTCTAAATTAAGGTAATAATATTTACTGGTATCAGAAAGTATAGGCTATTTTATGCTGCAGTAACAAAGACCCCCAAATCTCAGCTGCTTAATACCACTACAGTTTATTTCTCACTCACGCAAAAAGTCCAGCAGTTCCATAGTAGAGCTGTGGGTCCAGTGATTCTCCAGGGCAGCTGTTCTTCATGAGTTGGTTCTTCTTTCCAGGGTGCGTTGGTCTTAAGGCACCTCTATACCAACATGTGCTTCCAAGATCACTGTAGCAGGGGAAGAGAGTTTAAATGCTTCCGTGCAAAAGTGACTCACATTTCATTGGCCAAAGCAAGTTAAATGGCTAAGCCTAGTTTAAAGGGGGAAAGGAAGCATAATCCTCCCTGCCAGAAAGACAGGAGGACCTGACAGAGTGGTGAGCAGCAGTGATGTCATTTCAACTACTCCAGAGGGTAGAGGCGATGATTAAATGAGATCAAGTCATCCCTGAGAACCACACAGCCACATTGAAAAGAGATTTGTAGAAGGCTAGTTAGCCCCATTCAACAATTATTCCTGCTCAGTAACCTCAGGGACACAAATTTAACTGGTGAGTTACATTTGCAGGTTTTGGAACTTCCATGGTGTCTTAGTCCATTCAGGCTGCTATAACAAATATCACAGACTGAGTGGCTTATAAAGAAAATTAATTTATTTCTTACAGTTCTGGATGCTGGGAAGTACGAGGTCAAGGCACTAGTGTCTGGTGAGAGCCTGTTTCCTCCTAGACAACCGGTTGTCTTCTCACTGTAAACTTAAATGTCAAAAGGGGCAAGTGAGCTCTCTGGGTTCTCTTTTTCTGAGGCCACTAATCTCATTTGTGAGAGCTCCATTCTCATGACCTAATCACCTCCCAAGGCTCCACCTCCTAATACCATCCTCTTGGAGGTTAGGATTTCAACATGTGAATTTTGGGAGGACACAAACATTCAGACCATAGCACATGTTCATTCTTAAAGAGTTGAGATGCTTAAGTATCAAATTTGAGAATACAAAAATTTTGTTAGTGTAAATGAGTAGACATAATGACTTCAGAAAACTCACAAAGTCTATTATATGTTTCTTTCCACTTCCTTATACTTTCACCCCTTCCAACTGCAACCCCCAAAGCGAAACAGTAACCCAAAACAAAGCACTTTCTCTAATAGGTAACACTGACAGTCACTCATAAAAAGCCCTTTCCTTGTGTTTAGGGACTTTGCACTGGCTGTCACCTAGCTTCAATTTTCCCCAGGAAGGATGTCAGTCGGGATGAAAGCACATTCCAACCAATTAAGATTTTAGGGCCCTACAGAGATTGTTTTTGATTAAATTGTGGGTTTTCTACTCATGCGCCCCTTGAAGAAATTTTAAGCCACTCACTATTTTCCAGGCCTGCATGACCTAATGGGGAGATAGCTGTGTACAGTTTTAAAATGCCTTCAGCGTTCTTGGGAAAGGCTACTTAATATTTAGCCAACTACTTTTTTCCCTTTAATCTCTGTAATTACCTTTTTGTAACAGAGGCAGGAGGAGGGCTAGTAGCCAAACAAGCCCAAGAAGAGAAGAAATACTAGGACAAGAAGGGAAAATTAGACAATCAGAGTGAGGTGGAGAGGCAGGACAGACACGGGAAGCTAAATGCTGCCCCAGACCTCAGAGGGAGGGGCCAGATGGAGGCACTCAGGGAGCAGAGATATTAAGAAGGAATTTGACCCTTTTAGCAAAAAATTATCCAGAAAATATATACTTTCCTGCTTTAGTATGTGGACGGTGCAGGGAATAATAGAATCACTAATGACTGCCTCATCCTACACCAGCCTGCAATTATACTCTCATTTGTGAGTGCATTGAAATGATGGCTTCCACCTCCACTGGTCTGGACACTCCACCAGATGAGGTCTGGGTCAGGCTTTGTTCACCGTGGTAACCCCAGAGGCTAGCACGATGCCCAGCACATGTAGCTCTTAAAATGGTGCCTGGTAAAAAAAAAAAAAAAAGAAGAAGAAGAACGGTGCCTGGTAAGTGTTAATACCAGTGAGTATAAAAATGTTGGGTATCATCATCATTATTGCTCATATAAGCTAGAAAATGGTTTTGGATAAATCTCTGACTTTGCATTGCTTTTTCTCTTTGTAAAAGAATGTAGCCTGGGCTTCCCTGGTGGCTCAGTGGTTAAGAATTTGCCTGCCAATGCAGGGGACACGGGTTCGATCCATGGTCCAGGAAGATCCCACATGCCGCAGAGCACCTAAGCCTGTGCTCCACGACTACTGAACCTGTGCTCTAGAGCCCAGGAGCCACAACTACTGAGCCCACGTGCCACAACTACTGAAACCCATGCACTCTAGGGCCCATGTGCTGCAACTCCTGAGCCCGTGTGCCACAACTACTGAAGCCCGCGCCCCTAGAGCCCGTGCTCCGCAACAAGAGAAGCCACCGCAATGAGAAGCCCACGCACCACAATGAAGAGTAGTCCCCGCTCACCACAACTAGAGCAAGCCGGCGCGCAGCAATAAAGACCCAACAGCAGACAAAAGTAAATTAATTAAAAAAAAAAAACTTTTAAAAAAAATTAAAGAAAAAAAAAGAATTTAGCCTAAGCTAACCAATAGTCTCTGAAAGTCATGCTGTTTTAAATGTAGTGAAATTACGATCCAGAGGGGCTGGCAGGTTCCAGCTTATCCTCATTCTTCCCACATCTGTGACCAGCTCTTTTTTCTGACCATTGGCCCTGCTGACCAATAGCAACTTCAGGCTCAACCCCAGGCACAGAGGTAACAACCTATCATGGGCTTATCCACCAGCCTTGTGTGGTCCCTCCAACTGCTGGGCATTCCTGGCTCCCCAGGGTCCCTGAAAGCACTGACTGGTCCGTCCATGCCAGTGCTTAGGCTGATCTTCCAGCCCTTTCTTTTAAACCCCTCTTTCTCAGTTCCCTCCACAATTGTGTAAGGTCTTATTCATATAACAAACCTCTTATTTTGTACCCTCAGTGGTTCTACTTCCCTAATCAAATTCCGTTATGGTTATGGTAGCTGGTCTCCAGACCTGCACCTGTGAGCCACCCAAAAGTTACAGCTCTGTGAAGTCTGGCTGGCCCTGTGGCTCTCTTGAATCAACACAGACCACAGTAGAAGTGACAAATATCTCTTCTGGCCCTAAGGCTCAAGAAGGCCTGGCGACTTCCTCTTTGGCACTTGTAGGATCCCCCAGGCACCATGGAAGAAGTCCAGCTACCCTGCTGGAGAGACCACATGGAAAAGCCTGGAGAGGGAGAAGCCCTTCTCTTATATAGAGAAGCCCTCCTCCTATATGAGAGATAGGCCCCCCCCACCCACCTCAGTGTCCCTCTGAGCCCAGCCTCCCGGTCACCCTCACCAAACACGGGGATGAGAAGTGGAGATGCAAGGCGCCATCTTGGATATTCCTGCCCCAGCTGAGATCTGACTGTAGAGGCAAAGAGGTCCTGAGTAAGACCAGAAGAAGAACTGACCAGCCCCACAACCCACAGAAGCAGGAGGAACAAGAAAATCATTGTTTTAAAACTCTTTCTATTTTGACATAATTACAGACTTACAGAAAAGATATAAAAATAGTACCCCCAAAAAATCCCATATACTTTTCACCCAAATTGCCCAAATGTTAACATTCCATCCACCTACCCTCCACCACACTAAACTACTTGAAAGTAAAACGTGATAACTCTTTATCCCTCTATAACTCAGTGTGTATCTCTCTAAAAACAAGAAAATTCTCTTTCATTAACACAGTAGAATTACAAAATCGGAAAATCACTTTTTTTTTTTTTTTCCTTTGCGGTATGTGGGCCTCTCACTGCTGTGGCCTCTCCTGTTGCAGAGCACAGGCTCCGGACGCGCAGGCTCAGTGGCCATGGCTCATGGGCCCAGCCGCTCTGCGGCATGTGGGATCTTCCTGGACCGGGGCATGAACCCGTGTCCCCTGCATCGGCAGGCGGACTCTCAACCACTGCACCACCAGGGAAGCCCAGAAAATCACATTTTTATAATGTATCATGTAATCTACACATGTGGCTCAAATTTTGCCAGTTGTCCCAAAAATGTCCTTATAGCAAAAGAAAATCCTGGATCACACATTACATTTGCTTGTCATGTCTCTAATCTCCTTTAAAGTGGACCAGTTCCTCTGGCTTTCTTTGCCTTCCGTGACATTGACACTTTTGAAGAGTTCTAGCCAGTTAGTTTGTAGACTGTCCCTCAGTTTGGGTTTCTGTTGTTTCCTCATGATTAGATTCAGGTTATACATTTTTGGCAGGAAATACTGCAGAAGAGATGTTTTATTTTTTTTAGCGCATCGTATCAGGAGATATGCAATAGTGATTTGTCCCATTACCAGTGATGTTGAATATGAACTTGGTTATGATGGCGTGTGACAGTTTTCTCCATGTTAAGTTACTATCTTTTTCTTTGTAATTAATAAGTGTCTTACAGAGAGATTCTTTGAGACCATGTAAATATGCTGTTTATCGCAATACTTTGATCCACTAGCTTTAGTATCCATTGATGAATTGATGCGTCAGTTATTACCATGATGATTGCCAAATGACAGTTTTCTATTTTCATCATTCCTTCTGTGTTTAATTTATTGCAGTGTAAGAAAGAGCTCTTCTCTCCCATTTGTTTATTTATATCAGTTTTCACTAATTGATTTACATGTGGTTCAGTGGGTTATAACTGGTTATCATCATGATTTATTCTGATGCTTAAATTGTCCAAGATTTGGCATTTAGGGGCCTCTTCGACTGGCTCTGTGTACTTTCATATATTCTATCAGTTTTTGAGCCCTTCTATACTTTTTTGGCACAGAATGTTCCAGGCTCATCTTGTACCATCCCTGCCCCAGCCTGGAAATCAGCCACTTTCCTAAGGAGCCCCATTGCTTTTTAGTGGGGAAAGGTATTTAGAAACTATGATCTGGGCACTAAGCTTGCTCATTGCTACTGAGTGTCATCACTTTTTGGCCTTCTTAGTGGGAAGAAGTCAGAAATATATGTACATATACACATGCACATATATTTCAATATATATATAGGTAGAGAGATAGATCTCCACATTTTATTTTATAACTATCTCTCTCTCTCTCTCTCTCTCTCTCTCTCTCTATCTCTCTATCTATCTATCTATGTTAAAACCATTAGTTCCAACCACACGTTCATACCGATACCTCCCATTCTAAGCCAATCCCATAGGGCTTTATTCTAACTCTCTCACTTTCTATATTGATAATTTCCTTTGCCAACAGTGAAAAACCTGGGTCCTATTATCCATGACATAATGTCGTATCTTCTTAACCCTAGAATATATAGAAAGTCGTTTCAAAAGCGTTAAACCATACCTCGGCAGAAAAAAAGCAAAACAAAACTGCTGACCTGACTTCAGTGTTTACAGGTAATCTTTGTCTCTACCCTCAGGGTATATGGCCCCAATACTTTGTTAAAAGTTACTTGAGATAGTTATGGTGGTTGTTTTAAGCCACTAAGTTTTGGAGTGGTTTGTTTTGCAAGGGATTGTAGAATGACTTTGCAAATTAGAATTTATAACAGGTCCAGTGTGAAGAAGGAATCAGGCAGAATCTAAATGACATCAAGCTGTGGGGAAAGAAGCTTCATCTGACCCATGGAGAAACAGGCATTCATTAGCTTAGGCACCTCTTGGGTGGGTCGGGGAAATGTAGTACTGGCCTTGGGTCTAATTAAAAATCAGGTGAAGTTTGTCTTAGACATCCTATCTCTCTCCTTTCTCCAACACACGCATCTGATGGAAATGTCACTCCCTAGATATTCATTGCTCTCTGGCTACCCACAACATCCTGCCATGTTTTCCCAGCTTTGCTTGGGAACTCCTACCCCAATCTTCCATTAATCTTCCCAGGCTCCAGCTGTGAATAATCTGTGAGTCCTTGAGAGAATAGCTGTATAGTTCAACAAATTCACAACGGAGCGTGAGACTATTATCTAACTAGTGCTACACTTGTTACACTCAGGCCCTGGGGAAGAGTGGGAGATACCTTAGGACCAAGCCTTTCCTGTCTTGACCCCTGACCTCTTTCTACTTAATCTATGGGCTAGAATTGTCCTGCTAGGAAGAGCTAGAGGAAATGTATATAATGTTTGCTGGCTTGAAATCTATTACAGATCATTTCTTTATCACTTGAATGGTTTAATGCATAAGTAAATACATTGAGTTTATACATGTACATATGTTACCGAGCTAGAGAGTTCATAAGCAACTGCGTTCCTGTAAATCCTGAGGCAATGAATGTCTTTACTATCCACCACGTCAGTAATGCATGAAGAAATGTGTTAGCTGGAAGAACTGGTCAGTGGAAACCTTAGCAAGACTGCTGCTGGCCTTGCTGCCATCACTGCAGGGTGGGACATTGGTGACTTCTCAAATTAAGGGGTTTGAAGAGAACTCATTGATCTGCTGACTTGTTCGGGTGGTTGGAGCACTTCATGTATTGAGCATCACAGCAACGACCCCAAAGGGTGGTGGGGGGGTCTTCAGAAGCAGCCAGAAGGATTGATCACAGACTATGTAACCATGTCTCAGGGTGTCAGAAATTCTTTAGGGGAGGAGAAGCTTATAATAAGAACAGAGTTTCTGTCATAATCAAGATGAGGGCTGAGTCATTGTATTTGAATTTGCAAAGAGATACGACCTTATTCTGTACTCCAGACTGGCAAGGCAGGGCATAACTCCTCATATAACGCCATGTCAGGTGAGAAATGGTGCCTGCCCATCTGAATTGTTCTCTGCAGCTAATTTCACAAGTGTCTCAAGGGCAGAGCAAGATAAGTGAGCATAATGAATTTCAGTATTACAGAGAGATTTCCAGGGCGTTACATTACAAATTAATAAGCCGAGATGAGTTTGGAGAGATGATTATTAATGTGCCTGGCTGGTCTGTTTTCTGTGGCAGAGCTTCTTAACTTGAGGTTCAGTGATGCATTTCAGGAGATCCATCCTCCCCCAGATTTTATTTAGAGTTGTGCTTGTGCATTTTTATGAGGAGAGAGGCTGCAGCTTTCTTTAGATTTTCAAGGGGGTGCTTGACCCCTCAAAGGTTAAGAATCTTGATCTATTTCCACATCTCTGAGACTCGGTCTTCTGAGCCCTGTAGGAGACTTCCAGCTGAAGGATGCCCTCCCGTAGTGTGTTCAGATTTTGACATCCCTCCCACTTCCACCCCCAAATTGTGGCAGGAAGCAGAGCACCACCTGGCTCACAAGTGCTAGAACTATCTCAGCTCCCTTAGTAGGAGTCCCTTTCCTCCTCAAAAGAGAATATTTGAATGCAAGCGAGGATGTGTGAGGAGCTAACTGCCCCAATTTATTTCAGAGAGGAAATTAGTCCCAAATGAAGTTATTTCCAACATTCCTCATGCTGGATTATGAGACTTGAGAATCAATGCTCAACTGAACAGCGAGATGTCTTCTGGAAGAACAGTGAAAAACCAGTGTGAATTATGCAGTATTTGTGATCTGATGATCCTGGGAGCTCTGGGGCAGACTTCCTGGGAGGCAGTCTTGGCTCTACTGCATCCCAGCAGTACAATCTTGGTAGATTACTTCACATCTCTGGGCCTCAGTTTCCTCATCTGTAAAATGGGGATGATAATAATAGCACTGACTCTGTAGGGTTGTTTGTGAGGATTTAATGAGGTTATCTTTTGTAAAGCCCCAGAACAGTGTTCAACATGCAATAAAGAGCCAATAGATGGCTATTGCTCTTGTCTTCACCATCAATTTGATCCACTACATAGTCAAATTTATCAGTTAGTTCGGAGTCAGTTGATCACTGGTGTAGACCCTAATTTTGCATCCACTTAGCTTTCGGCTGCTATGAGAGATTTTCATTAAACGTTAAGTAAATTTGATTAATCATTTCAGGCGGCATTTATGTCAGGGAGTGGATGGGCTTGTTTCTTAAGGAAACCTAGCTTCAGTCCCGAGACTGTCGATAGAGCATTTCTGCCTGCAAGCAAAGATCCAGACCATGTGATGTAGAAAAACAATAATGATCCTAATGACCACTAACTTAGGGCCTTCCACATTGTAAGGACCCTACATATATTATTACACTTATTTGTCATAATAATTCGATAAGATTAGCCTGACATACCATTTCGCAGATGGGAAAATTGAGACTCAGAGAGGTTGAGTACTTTCCTCAAGGTCACGCAGCTGACTTGTACACACATGGACTGACTCCAGAGCCCCACGCTCTGTCTTCTAGACTTAGCTTCCTCCTGTTTTCACAATTACCAACCAATGAGATGAGAATAATTTTATGATGCCTCCCAATGCTCTTTTATTAGCAGTGCAGCTTGTTTCAAGGGGCCTGGCTGGGCAAAGGAACAGGGAATGGGATCCATTGATTTCGTCATCTGGTCATCTCTCAAACTCAGTGTGTGCTAAGCTAGCCTTACTTCCCCACACTCCATGTTCTGTGTACCTCCGTCTCAATTCCTCCTCCTTCTGTAGCCTCTGTCCCACTTACCAGCTCATTCTCTTCCCTATCACACTGGCAGGAAACCAAGGAACCTCTCGCTCCTTCACCCTCAGCCTCCACTTTCAGTCAGTCACCAAGTCCTATTGTTTCAATCCTTAAAATGCTTCTCCATCCTCACTACCTTTTCTTAATTTGGGTCTCGTCATTTTGTGGTCTGGTTATTTCAACACTTTCCCAAGTGGTCTCCCAGTCTTTAGTCTATCCTCATTATGATCCATTTCCATGTTGTCTACAACATTTCTAAAGACAAATTTGATTTTGTCTTTCCCCTCGGTCCCTCCAATTGCCCACACTATAAAGTCCAAACCCCTTATCGTGCCTTACAAGGTCACGGGTGAGAATTTCTGGGGTATCCACCCAGTCCACGAGTCACAGATCCCCCTTTCTCTGGGAATTGTCCCCTCTCTCATCCAGGGTTGGGTTATCAGGCACCATATTTGCAAAGTGTGACCTCACCCCTTAGCAATAGTTGATTGAACCAGGGGTGGTCCCATGACTGGCGCTGTACCAGCCGGAGATCTTGCACCAAGAATTGGAATTAGGACCACAGAATTATTTTCTCTGTGTGTCTGAGTCTGAGTTTCTATGGAAACGCTAGAGCTATGAGCAGGACAGGTGTTCTGTCCCATAGACTGGATTGGCCAGAGTTCCCGTCTGGAAGGAGAGAGAAGGAAACATTCCTGTCTGCAGAGAGAAGTGTAAAAAATGAAGTGTGAACACTGCCTGGACTCACCATGACCTTCCACTTCCAAGTGTTAGTCCTTCTTGGCACCCTGGTGTGTTCCTGTCTTTGGGTTCTGAGAGATTTCCTGTTTCTTTATAGCAAGTCCCTCTGTTCAGCTTAAGTCAACTTCAGTGGTTTTTACATACAGTCAAAGCCCCTGCTAATTTGACCCCTACTTTTTTTCCTCACATTTCCTGCTAACTCTTCCACCTTTCCTCTGTGCTTCCTGTGCACTCATCTTTCACATCAGCCACGAAACCATTCATTGCTTCCTTACCATTTCCTCCACTCCCGTCACTCTAGGCCTTGGGTCATGCCGTTCCTTCTGCCTGGAATCCCCTTCCCTACCTCGTGGGTCTGGGAGACTGTAACCCTTTTAGGCACTGTTCATGTATAACTTCCCTTCTGAAGCTTTTCAGTAGTCCTTCCTTTGTGGCCTCAGGGCTTTCTTTATGTCCCTCTTGGCTCTGTGTTTATGTGTCTGACACCAGACTAGCCTGCAAACTCCTTGCGGGCAGGGCCCAGCCTTCCTCATTTCTTTAATCCCATTGTCCGTAGCCCAATTTGCAGAGCTTCTTGAAGTGTTGGCAAAATGAAGGTTTGTGACTCAAAATTCTGTCTAGTCATCTCAAGTATGCCTTCCCTGTGTACACATGGTACCTAGGGTTGGAGATGCCTTCAAAAATAGCCCCAGAAGAGGAAAGATAGAGGGGCTTGAGGAATCCAACCTGTATCCTGCTCATTCTTGACTTCCCCAAAGCACCTCAGAGGCTCTGGCTTGACCTTGGCTTCCTTTCTGGCTGGAAATTCAGTGTGTCCTCAGAACATTACAGTCCCATGGTGGGTCTCGGGCATCCCCCAGAACTTGGCAATGAATGGTGTCTGACGTTGCTGTTTCTCTTCCCCCTTTCGGTATCCTCTTGCAGATACCTGATGGGCTCACATAGCCTCCTGGCTGCCCCTTCCTCCCTTTTCCTTCCCCTGCTGCCTTCACCCCAGCCCTGAAGTTCCCTATCCCCCTGGACATGCCATTCCATCAGAATTCTCTTTCAGGCCCCATATCTTTGACCTTTCACATTCAGAATTAAAAATGAGCATTTATTACGTGCTGTGCCAGGCAACGAGCTAAATGGCAATGAGCCAACTAGAATGGACGACTGTGTGACAGGCTCTGGTGCCAGACTTCCTGAGCTTGAATCCTGACTAGGAATTGGAATAATAGTAGGAATAATAATGGTTCTTACTTCATAGGACTGTTATACAATTTAATGCATGTGAAGTACTTAGAACAGCAGCAGGCACACAGTAGTTGCTCAATAAGTTATTATTCATGGGTGAAGATAACATTGTTCCAACTTGAAGACACATGAGCATCCCAAGGACGCTAACAATTTGGTGACCCTTCAAAGCAATATTACTAAATACCTGTTCAAATTGTATTTCGAGCCATGGTGCTCAAACTAGGCTGTACATTGGAACTTTTTAAACACTCAACTCCCGAGTTGTACCCTGTGGAAATAAATGAAGATGACCCAAGGAGAATCAAAGGCTATTTATTCAGAGCTTGCTCTAGCAAGAAAAGCCACAATCACTTGTATTTGGTAGCGGCTCAAAGGCAGGCAGAAGAGTAGGAAAGCTTTATGGTGGCAAAAGGCAAGGCTCCAGGTGTGCCCTGACTGGGGTTGTTGACGCGGGGAAGCTGGAAGCAGGCTCACTAGAAGAAGAGCTTCCTCCTGTGTTAGGGGCACATATTTGACTTTCCCTGGCTCTTCCTGAGTTGGAAGCAGAGGCCAAAATTAGGCAGATATTAAGTACTGGGTGTTTGGGGTTGCTACAGAAGTTGTAGTTTGTTTTCCTGGGCTGGGTGCTGCAGACAGTGGGTCAGGGTTCTGTTGTCATATGTGGTCTTGCCGTTGTCCGTTTGTATATTCAGTCTCTCAACCCAGATCAATTAAATCAGAATTGGTGGATCCAGGGGTTCGAGCTTAAATCTTTTCTTATAAACTCTCCAAATGATTTCCTTGAGAGCCAGGGTTAAGAACCATGATTTTGAGAGAGAGCCTGAGTACTCTGCAGGGGAAGGGTGGAGAACAGAGGTACAAGGGAAGTGTGTTTCCTCTGCCCTGTTCCCCTCAGGAACAAGTCCCCTGGGTGAGGTGACCCACCCTCCAACAAGCTGGTTAGTGATCATCTTACACCTTGAGGTACCTTTAGAGGATGTGTCCCTAACCCCAGTGCAGAAACTTACCAAAAATATGACAGCTGGCAGGATTTTCCCTCTGTTTTAGCATCTCCTATAGATTGGCTTTCATTGAAATTAGAATCAAAATCCAAACTCACCAGGACCTACAAAGCCCCTGACAATTCTCTGGTCCATCGACTGTCCCTGTTTCCCTCAGTCTCCACACCCGCCCTTTACATCCCCAGTTCAGTCTGGTCCTGTTGCAGGGCCCGTGGTCTTCTCCATTGACCATGCTCTTCCCTCAGATCTTTCCATGGCCTGCACCTTATCATTCAGGATTCAGAGGAAATTCACATCTCAGAGAAGACTGTCCAACCCCCCTTGCTAGGGTACTTCTCTCCTCTTCCAGTCCTATTGGTTTATTTTATTTTCCTCATAACACTTACCTATCTGAAATTAATCGGTTTATATGTTTATTGCCTCTCTCCCCCAACAGCAGGATAAGCTCCCTGAAGGCAGAGGTTTTTGTCTGTTAACAAGACACAGCTGATTCTTTTTTATTTTTCCTAATGAGTTTAGAACTCAAACCTTTATTCATGCTGTAAAGGGGAAGAAAAATGATGAGCAGTCACATAGATGGTGTAACAAGACTGGTTCTTCCCATACAGAGCAACATAAAAGTACTTTGTTTTGTTTTGTTTTTTTTTTTTGCGGTACGCGGGCCTCTCACTGCTGTGGCCTCTCCCGTTGCGGAGCACAGGCTCCGGACGCGCAGGCTCAGCGGCCATGGCTCACGGGCCCAGCCGCTCCGCGGCATGTGGCATCTTCCCGGACCGGGGCACGAACCCGTGTCCCCTGCATCGGCAGGCGGACTCTCAACCACTGCGCCACCAGGGAAGCCCCATGTCAACATATTTTTAAACATTAAAAAGAGAACCTAGAACGATCCCAAGTGTATAAATATTGGGGATTTAAACTTTTCAAAGTGAAATTCAGTGGGAAGAGGGACATGATAAAAAAGCCACTGGTATTACTTTATCACAAAGGATTCAGATCTTGCCCTGAATTTTCACAGACACACCATAATCTAGTAATAAAGCACCTCCTCATCCCCAGTTTTGCTTATTTTCCAAACTGATTTTGGCTGATAGTTTCCCCTCTAATACGGTTATCACTTAAAACACACAAACATTCAAACTAAAGATACAGTGGATTACTAACTGTAACCTTAGCAAGCCTACACGGATTGTTCGCTACCAAATATTACAGTAATTTTACAGTGATCACAAAAAGTCATTCGGTTCTCCTTGTTACAATGATGACGAAAAGTAAAAACTCTTGCACAGCTGTATTCTTAGCGCTTGAAACGTAATAGGCGCTCAATACATGTTTGTTGAGTGAATGAAGGGGGTCAGGACTTTGCTCTTAATGCAGCCCTCTGTCATTTACTAACTCTTGTGACTTTGGATCAGTCACTTCAGCCTCTCCGAACCTCAGTTTTCTTATCTGTAAGTGGGAAGAAATACCTTCCTAGACTATCTTTCAGAGCTGCTGTCGTGGCCCAATCACATTTTGATGGATTTAAGCTGAGATGTGCTCTTCACTGTGGGGGACACGATCTGCATTTCAAAAGGGGCTTCACCCAGCATGATGGGTTGAATGTCCAAGAGCAAGTCTAGTGAAAGTGGGGATATTTCGAGGAGACCGGGCACTTACAGGGTCCTCAAATTCTGCCACCTAAGCAACTATCGTCTCCAGCTACACCCAGAGCCAGCCAATGGACTACCTTCCAACAGAGTCTGTATCGCCATGACAGGGGTGCTGCAATTTCTTGGGGTCCTTTGGGTGAAATCTACATCAGCTGGTTCAAGGGTGGAGGTGTGGTGGCCAAGGAGGTGCTCTCCTCCCATCTCCTTTCAAGAGGACCAGCAGGAAGCATGGGTAACTGACAACGTCCAGTGCTATACGTTTGTCTCCACCATGGCATTCAATGCCAAGACCATGCTTTCCCAGAGCTGCTCCCAGCTAATGGCTGAGCACAATAAAGACTCTGGAGCTGGGCATTCCTGTCCCCAATGTGGGACTCTGTATTGTCCAGCTAAGACTTTCTCAACCTGCACCACTGTTAGAGGTTATTCTTATCTGGGGCCCCTCCTTCCCACTCTCCTTGCACAGGTGTCAGACCTGCAATGTGGTCTGAAGCCTCTCCCTGCCTACTCCTGATTCCTCCCCTTTATCCTTCACAGGTATTTCCCTCAATATATCTCTGGCACGTCTAATCCCACTTTGGTATCTGTTTCTCAGAAGACTTGAACTGACATAGAAGATTTGGAGACAACTCTTTATTTCTCCCTGTAACCATAACCTCCTCGTTTTGACCTAGGCCCTGTAACAACTGGCAAGGTATAAAATTTTAATAAGCATCATCGATTAGGAAGCATCCTGTCTCCTCCTCCTTTAATGGAGTCTGGAGAAAGCTGAGCTAATGGAGTAGATATCGCTTTCCTAACTCAGGGCTGAGTGAGGCAGCCCAAGGGCCCTGGTAGAGTAGAGTTGTGGAAATCACAGAAATGCATACTTTGGGAAGTCCTCTCTTTTCTAGAATCCCCAGTGGACATACCATTCATTGTTCTTAAATCCAGCTCATCCTATAAGGAAAGAAGAGCTGGAAAAAGAGGGTCAGCAATTAAGACAAACATGCCAAGTAGAAGAAATCAATGATAGGATGCAAAGGAAGTCAGGGGGAGGAATTAGAAATGCACTTAGGAAAATGTGCCAGTGGACGAGATCCAGGAACAATCCCCACTCATCATCTGAAAGTATTCAGTAAGCCCCGAGTGCAGAAAGTACTGCTTGGAGGGCTTGTCCAGAGTAAGTGAGAGACAGGACCACAGGACTTTAGAGCAGGGGTCCTGAGAGAACAGCTTCCAGCCCCGTGCATTTCAAACAAGCCTCCTGGCATTACCTCTGACATTTTTTGGAAGGGGATGTGGAGGTCCCTAAGGATATGAGTCTCGTCTTCTCACTCTGCAATCAAAACACCTCCACCACGAGGGTTCTGCCTCTCAAAACAAAGTCTGGAAATCACTACGGTGGTCTCACCCTTTCCTGTTACCTACAGCATAATGGAAGCCCAGAGAGGCTGGGTGATTGCTCAAGGTCACACAGCCAGTTAACAGCAAAGGTGATTGGATTAGAACTTGGAACCCTTAGTCGACCTTAGTCGTTCCTGTTCTCTTTCTGCTTCATAATGCCACTCCCCTGAGGAATTTATAATTTCCATGTCAGCTTGGACATAATCCATCAAACTGAACTGACACATTAACCATACCAAGCAGATGTTCAGGCTGGGGTTGGGCAGATGTGTCAATTTTCTGTTCAAAAGATGAGTCCGAAGAGATTTCCCTGCTTTTCCCTCAAGTTGTCAATTATACATATATTACCTGGATTTACTCATGGATATTTAAATCCATCATTTGACAAATGTTCTACTACAGGGGCAACAAAGTGATTGGAACAGGCAGGTTTGACAGTCAGACAAGTCTAAGGTTGAGCCCTGACTCCTACACCAGGACCTCAGAGAAGTTTGCACAATCTTTTGGAGCCTCAGGTCTTCATCTGTAAAGCACGGGGAGCACCTACTCTTAATTTTTTTTTAAAATTTTAAAAAAAAGTTCTTTATTTATTTATTTTTGGCTGCGTTGGGTCTTTGTTTCTGCGCATTGGCTTTCTCTAGTTGCGGCGAGCGGGGGCTACTCTTCGTTGCAGCGCACGGGCTTCTCATTGTGGTGGCTTCTCTTGTTGCGGAGCACAGGCTCTAGGGAGCGCCGGCTTCAGTAGTTGTGGCATGTGGGCTCAGTAGTTGTGGCTCACAGGCTCTAGAGTGCAGGCTCAGTAGTTGTGGCTCACAGGCTCTAGAGTGCAGGCTCAGTAGTTGTGGTGCACAGGCTTAGTTGCTTCACGGCATGTGGAATCTTCCTGGACCAGGGATTGAACCTATGTGCCCTGCATTGGCAGGCAGATTCTTAACCACTGCGCCACCAGGGAAGTCCAAGGAGCACCTACTTTTTTACCGCTTGCTTTGAGGGTTAGAAATGATGTAAGTGAAGCACCTAGCTGCTCCTGGCACATAGTAAGTACTCTGTAATTGGTGGAGAGTGTAAAGAACGATTAATTTTTTTGTAATTTATTTTTATTGGAGTATAGTTGCTTTACAATGTTGTATTAGTTTCTACCATACAGCAAAGTGAATCAGCTATACGTATACATATATCCCCTCTTTTTTGGATTTCATTCCTCTTTTAGGTCACCATAGAGCACTGAGTAGTGTTCCCTGAGCTATACAGTAGGTTCTCACTAGTTATCTATTTTATACATAGCATCAATAGTGTATATATATATATATATATATAGCAATCCCAATCTCCCAGTTCATCCCTCTCTTTCCCCCCTTGGTGTCCATACGTTTGTTCTCTACATCTGTGTCACTATTTCTCTTTTGCAAATAAGATCATCTATACCATTTTTCTAGATTCCACATATATGTGTTAATATACGATATTTGTTTTTTTCTTTCTGACTTACTTCACTCTGTATGACAGTCTCTAGGTCCACCCACGTCTCTACAAATGACCCAGTTTCGTTCCTTTCTATGGCTGAGTAATATTCCACTGTATATATGTACCATATCATCTTTATCCATTCCTCTGTTGATGGACACTTAGGTTGCTTCCATGTCCTGGCTATTGTAAATAGTACTGCAATGAACATTGGGGTACATGGGTCTTTTTTTGAATTATGGTTTTCTCTGGGTATATGCCCAGTAGTGGGATTGCTAGATCATATGATAGTTCTAGTTTTAGTTTTTTTAAGGAACCTCCATGCTGTTCTCCATAGTGGCTGTATCAATTTACATTCCCACCAACAGCGTAGGAGGGTTCCTTTTTCTCCACACCCTCTCTAGCCTTTATTGTTTGTAGATGTTTTAATGATGGGTGTGAGGTGATACCTCATTGTAGTTTTGATTTGCATTTCGCTAATGATCAGTGATGTTGAGCATCCTTTCATGTGTTTGTTGGCCATCTGTATGTCTCCTTTGGAGAAATGTGTATTTAGGTCTTCGGCCCATTTTTGGATTGGGTTGTTTGTTTTTTTGATATTGAGCTGCATGAGTTGTTTGTATATTTTGGAGATTAATCCTTTGTCAGTTGCTTCTTTTGCAAATATTTTCTCTCATTCTGAGGGCTGTCTTTCCATCAAGCTTATGGTTTCCTTTGCTGTGCAAAAGTTTTTAAGTTTAATTAGGTCCCATTTGTCAATTTTTGTTTTTATTTTCGTTACTCTAGGAGGTGGGTCAAAAAAGATCCTGCTGAGATTTATGTCAAAGAGTGTTCTGCCTATGTTTTCCTCTAAGAGTTTTATAGTGTCTGGCCTTACATTCCGGTTGTTAATCCATTTTGAGTTTATTTCTGTGTATGGTGTTAGGGAGTGTTCTAATTTCCTTCTTTTACATGTAACTGTCCAGTTTTCCCAGCACCACTTATTGAAGATGCTGTCTTGTCTCCATTGTATATTCTTGCCTCCTTTGTCATAGATTAGGTGACCATAGATGTGTGGGTTTATCTCTGGGCTTTCCATCCTGTTCCATTTGTCTATACTTCTATTTTTGTGCCAGTACCATACTGTCTTAATCAAGCTACCATACTGTAGCTTTGTAGTATAGGCTAATGTCAGGGAGCCTGATTCCTCCAGCTCTGTTTTTCTTTCTCAGGATTGCTTTGGCTATTGAGTATAACAGAAAGATTAGAACACTGCCCTGAAAACCCTTGAGGAGTCCCCGTGCTGTGGGGAAAACAATGCAAGTGGCAATGAGGGAACAATGGGCTGCTCGGTTATCTCCGGATGGTAAGGGATTCAGAGATGCGAGAAGGAGAATTACTTCCCAAAGGTGATTTAGAGGAGAAGGGACTTGACTTGAAACTTAAGGGTTGAGGAGGTGGAAGGTATATGAGAAGGGCATAATAACATGAGCAAAGAGGCAGAGGAATAAGAATCAGGGGTTCCTGGGAGTGGCCTCTGCGAGCAGTGGCTAAATCGCTGGAATGTCAGGAGGAGCTTTGGAAACCCATGTCACCGGGTAGATTTTTACCACTCCAACAGGAAGGAAAATTCTGTGACGTTTCAGTGATTCCAGAAATGGTTACTTGTTGTTAATGTGAATGCTGCTTTGGTTTAAGAGCCAAGGAAGGCGTTAACCCTTGGTTTTCTCCTTTTCCTGTCTCTGAGCCCTTACCCCAGTTTTTCAGAGGTGAGGAAACTGAGAACCAAATAACCAAGTGCCGTTCCCAAAGTCACCCAGCTGGGAAGTGGCAGAGTTGGAATTGGAGCCCAGACCTTCTGACTCCCCACGTCTATTGCCCCCTCCGGTTTCTCATTTCTTTGGTTTCTCCGTGGTGTCCAACACAGGACTGGGCAGATAGATGAGAAATACTTGGGGGGAAAGCAATTAAACCTTGACTGCAGTTCAAATAAATCTCAAAGCCTACAACAGGGTTCTTCAACGCTAAGTGCACATTGAAATCATCCAGGGAGCTTAAAAAAAAAAGAGATGTTGATCTCCAGGCTCTGAAGCACCACGTACAGCAGAACCTCAGGGGCAGGGCCTGGGCATAAGCATGTTTTAGGGCCCCCAGGTGGTTCTAGTGTGCGGCCAGGACTGTGAATCATCGAGCTGGACTGTTTAACACGCCTGGTCCAACCTACGTCGGCGTTTCTCAGAAGAGCTCTTGAATGACACGCCATCTGTTTGATCTGCGGGCCCTTCTGTGCTCGCCTCATCCGCAGGCAAGGATCTCCCTCCCTCCCTCATTCTCTGCCATATTGTCTCTGGATTTGGTCTTCATACTCGCAGTGGTGACTAATTAATCCTCCTGGAACAATCAAAGAAGACCTAATTGTGGGTGAGCCATCTGGAGGTGCTTTCTGGTTGACTTGGACTTTGGGGAGGCTGAGGGGAAGAAAGTGGGAAATGACTCATACTCAAGATGAAACGCAAAAATTGCACTTATTCAAGGAAGGTTGTGGTACTTGGGGCTGTAACTTTTCCTCCTGCTTTTCAGTGCTTCCAGATGGTCCATTTTCCCTTTCCACACCCCCGTGTCCACACTCACCGCCATATATAGGGATGGTGTTTGAGCCCTGCCCAGATCCCCTTGCCTGGGTCAGGGTGCTCAGCCCTCAGTTGCAAAGCATGGTGGCCGCAGATGGCTTGCAGCTACCTCCCTCTCTGAAGAAGGGGCCTCGGCCATTAGGTGCCTCCCCACCCAGGAAGTGGCGCCCCTCAGGCCGGCCCATAGCCCGTGACTGATAGGGTGTACAAGATGCCAGCCCCTTGCTTCAAATCAGGGGTGGTTTGTGCCCCTCAAAATCATGGCTGGTGTTGACCTGAGCCACATCCTTGCTTGGCACTTTCCCTTCTCTGTTTCGGGCTTCCCCTAATCCCCTTACAAGTCTTTTCTCAGGCCACTGCCTCTAAAAGTCACAGGCTCTGAGATCCCTTCTCAGAATCCTTTCAAGGAAACTGACCAGAGACAGAATGTTCTCTAGGTGATATGAGAGCTGCAAAGATGTTTAAGACCCAATTCTTATTTGTAAAATGCTTCTTGAGGCAACACATTAACATGCAAAAAGGGAAAAGGAAAAGAAGTGAATAACAATGAGATACTTTGGGACCTGTCACAAGGTACTAGACAATATTTAGATGAGTTTTAAAGGTAGAATGGCTTGAAGGAGGGTGGCAGAAGCATGTGGGAGGAGGAAATGGGATGAACAAAAATAAGAAAAACAGGGTACAGGAGGCACAGCTGTAGTGCGGGCTTCCCAAACGTTAGCATGCATCAGAATTACCAGCAGGGATTGGAAAAGCATGGATACCAGCCCCACCCAGTTTCTCATCCCGTAGATGTGTGCTGGGATGCAAGAGTTTGTAATTCTAACAAGCTCCCAGGGGATGCTCGTGCTGCTGGCCTGGGACCGCACTTTGAGAACCACTGCTGTCATGAGATAAGTTTTGTGAATAAAGCTTTATTGGCGCACAGCAACACCCTTTCATATACATGTCGAATAGGTGCTTTCCTGCAGCAATGGCAGAGTTGAGTAGTCGCCACAGAGGTAGAATGTTCCACAGAAGCACCAATATTTAATAACTGAAAAAGTTTGCCAACCCTTGCCATCAACCACAGAGTAAGGAAAATAGGGCGTGGAAGAAGGGGTTTGATGATGGGAGAGCAGTTTTCCCATCTCTGAGAAAGAAGACCAATGTCTTACCAGCTGGAGGGAAAGTAGAAAATCATTCAGGTTATAATGAATTTCTCTCTGAGGCCCCTCATGAGCATACAAGCAAAGTTATGTTCATTTATAGGAAAAAAACTTCCATTTTTGCATTTCTGAATGATCTATAAAATTCATATCTGCACAGGGGTAATTTAGCAGGATCAGGACAGGAAGAGTGGAAGAAAGTGAGAGAAAGGTATGTGTGGGTCAAACTGTAGAGCGTCCCTGCACTTGGAGGGTGGGGACCGGGTGTCCAGCCCTGGTGCAGAGCAGGTCGCTGGCTGGGAAGAGCTGTGAAACCATCGTCATTCCAAAGCTGTCCCCCGGGACCTCATGCTTGGCGAGCTGCTTTCAGGCACCTCGTCTCATCAGAGGCTCACATCACCTCTGAGATGGGACTTCCCGTTCCCTCACCAACGCTCTGAAAATCCCAGGGGAGATCGTCTTGGGAGCAACACCCAGATATCTAACTCCCTCTTCGGGGGTCTCCCGCTTCTGCCCAAGGAAAGGAGAGGGTGGCACATACCCCAGGATGATGACGGCCGGAACTTCCTCCTGAACTGGGTAACTGGGTGTGAGAGAAGATAGAACATGCAAGGAGGCTGTGGAGGACGGTTCTGTTTGTAATCAAGGGAATACATTCGCTCATTCATTCACTCACTCATTCATTCACTCATTCATTCATTTTCTATTTCCAGAGGAGTTATTCCTCCTGACTTCTGAGGAGAAATGCATTTTGGTTCTTTTTTTTTTTTTTTAAGTCCTTAAAAGCTGTTGATCATCCTTCACAGTTACCCAATCACATTAGTTTAGTAAAGTAGCACAGCAGAAAAAAGAAAAGCATAACGTTCTATAGTCAGATAACTTTAGATTTAAATTCTAGTCTTACCCATTTGTCTGCCAAGTGACCTGGGGCAAGTCATTTAACCTCTCTGTACCTCAGTTCTCCCTTCTTTAAATTAGGGTTAATAAAACCTGCCTTCAAGCCCGGTAGGTAACAGGTGTGTGAAGTGAGACAGGTAGGATTTTCTGCTGAGTGACTAGGTGCAAACTCCAGGTTGCCCGGTGCTGAGCTGCCTGAGACACGGGCTCACCCTCCCCCAGGAGAGGGGCTGTGCTCACCCCCCTGCAGGGTTGTTGGCTGCTATCAGCTTGAGTGTACACCTCCGAGAAGCCTTTCTCTGCCAGCAAGACCACGCTAAGGATCGCAGAAGCCTGCATTGTTATATGCTCACCAGGTGCAATTCTGTCCCCACCTGGAGTCCCTACATAAAAGGACTTCCCTGGTGGCGCAGTGGTTGAGAGTCCGCCTGCCGATGCAGGGGACACGGGTTCGTGCCCCAGTCCAGGAAGATCCCACATGCCGTGGAGCGGCTGGGCCCGTGAGCCATGGCCGCTGAGCCTGCGCGTCCGGAGCCTGTGCTCCGCAACGGAAGGGGCCGCAGCAGTGAGAGGCCCGCGTACCGCAAAAAAAAAAAAAAAAAAAAAAAAAAAAAAAAAAAGGAAAGCAGAGTGGGTGGGTCCATCTCCTGGAGCACAGCCCAGGAATTGTTCAGCCACGCCTGGACAGGGCCAAGCAAGGTGGGCCCCGCGTAGTTCCCACCTGTGCTGCACCAGGGGTTAGGATGAATCCCACCATTCACGTGGCATGGGTTAAGGAACGTGCTTTATGGGAGAAAGGGGCAACTTGCAGAGGCCAGTGGAGAACCAGAGAAGAGGAATCTCCCTGGATTCTCCCTTTAGCCACAGAGAACTGTGCCTGGGCCCAGGCTCTGCTGTCCTGCAGTTTGGTCTGTGTCCCATGATGAGGCCCTGCCCCATGGGCCCCTCTTGGTCTAGGGTAATTGCAGGACAGTAGCCTTGACCCTGAGGAACAGCTAGGCAGCTGGGGCCAGTGGTCTGGCCTGGGGGGGACAGGCAGGGCGCAGAGAATGTGTTTCCTGGCCGGAGGAGCCAGAGCAGCTCCAGGCTAGTCTTCCCCTTCCTCTGGGCTGGGGAAGCCTAGGAAGAGAAGGGGCTCTGCATCTCGTCACTCTGCATGAAAACCACCCACGAGGACGTCTTTAACACTTGGGCCTGGACCCCAGGCTCTCTTCCCGAGGAGGGGAGACAACCAGGCTGACAACATCGAGTACAACCAAGCTCCAGGCCTTCTGGAAACATTCACACTTCACAAAGCAGAGTCGGCTTTTAACAGAATCATGGGTTTCGTTGGGGGATCAAATAGGATCTCCCTCCCTGAGAAGTGAGTTGAATCAGAAATGCTCTATTTCGGGCTTCCCTGGTGGCGCAGTGGTTGAGAATCTGCCTGCTAATGCAGGGGACACGGGTTTGAGCCCTGGTCTGGGAGGATCCCACGTGCCGCGGAGCAACTAGGCCTGTGAGCCACAACTACTGAGCCTGCGCGTCTGGAGCCTGTGCTCTGCAACAAGAGAGGCCGCAATAGTGAGAGGCCCGCACACCGCGATGAAGAGTGGCCCCCGCTCGCCACAACTAGAAAAAGCCCTCGCACAGAAACGAAGACCCAACACAGCCAAAAATAAATAAATTAATTAATAAACTCCTACCCCCAACATCTAAAAAAAAAAAGAAATGCTCTATTTTGACTCAGTGACAGAGTCGCAAGTCTGGGTGAGATTGGATGACTGAAGGATGGCTCACAGAAGGGTTCTTATTTAATCCTATTCTTCCTACAAGGTGGAGAGTCAGTGCACTCACCGGGCATTGATGCCACTGACAGCCCTGCAGAAGGAGGGACGAATAACGCCAGCTGATGGGTGAGGCCGGCTGCAGGCACTGTTGTGAGCACCCACAAGTCCTGGGGTGAGTTAAGGTAAACTATTGTATCCACTTTGGAATAAAATGACTAAACAGTAAGATCCAAGCCTTGTTCTGAAAGCAACGATTTATTTAAAAATAAACTTTCCCCAGGGAAGAAAAGAAAGGCAAGCAGCTCACATTTCCAGTGACGCCTTCTACATAAAAACCTGAGAGTTCCGAGTGGAGACTGTGAGACATAGAGTGGGCTGGACAGGAAGGCCGTGGGGTCTCCTGCCCTGGCAGCCATGAGCGTTAGGCCGTCCCTGGTGGTCCAGTGGTTGGGATCCACCCTCTCACTGCCGAGGGCCCGGGTTCAATCCCTGGTTGGGGAACTAAAATCCTGCAAGTCGCGTGGCACAGCCAAAAAAAACAGCCGGAATTCTCATTGGCCTGAGATGATTGAAGTGTAGTTCTGCCTAAAGGCAAGTAACTGAACAATAAAAGGGCAAGCCTATGGGGCAGACGATGGTGTCTTTAGCTGCGAATCTTGTTTGAGAAACCATTTACTCAGCACCAATATCCTCCTGTTTTATCCTAGTAATAACTCCATGAGGTAGATTTTAATATGATTGTCCCCATTTTACAGGTTAAAAAAACTGCGGCAACGTCCTTCAAAAGGTGAATGGATCAGCTGTGGAACAGCCAGGTGATGGAATATTATTCAGCACTAAAAAGAAATGGGCCACCAAGCCGCAAAAAGACTTGGAGGAACCTTAGATGCATATCTCTAAGTGAAAGAAGCCCATCTGAAAAGACTACATACTGTATGATTCCAAATATATGACATCCTGGAAAAGGCCAAACTCTGGAGACGGTAACAAGTCAGGGGCTGTGGAGGAGGGAAGGATGAATAGAGCACAGAGGATTTTTGGGACAATGAAAATACTCTGTGTAACACTGTAATGGTGAATACGTGTCATTATGCATTTGTCAAAACCCATAGAATGTACAACACAAAGAGTAAACTCCAGTGTGCACTATGGATTTTGGTTGATTAGAAAAACAAAACGAGGGAGGGGAGGAATAAATTGGGAGTTTGGGGTTAACAGATACATATTACTATACATAAAATAAACAACAAGGGCCTACTGTGCAGCACAGGAACTATATTTAATAACTTGCAATAACATATAATGGAAAAGAATCTGAAAAAGAATATATATATATATATATATATATATATACACCTGAATCACTTCAAGGTACACCTGAAACATTGTAAATCAACTACAATAAAAACAAAAACAAAAACAAAAACATATTGTACAACACAGAGAAAATATTTTAGAATAACTATAAATGGAGTATAACCTTTAAAAATTGTGAATCACTATATTGTCCACCTGAAACTTATATATCAGCTGTTCATCAATTAAAAAAAAATTAAAAACAAAAAACAAAACAAAACTGTGGCAGCTACTTAGCCACCATTCGTGTGCCCTGTGCCACACCTCCACCATCCTTCGTGCTATGCCCGGCATTCAGGGCTCAATAAGTATTTGTCAGGTGATCAGCCTAATGAGTACCTGGTCACAGGCCCAATTGTACTCGGTTAGCAGGTGGACATTTCTTTTATCCCCAGGGATGAATCATGATTAGTCCAAACCAGTTGTGGCAATTTGGTTTCCTTGCGCAGTGATTGGCCTAGGAGTGGGTGTGTGGCCTGGTCTGATCAATAAGACAGAGCAGTACTGACATTTAGCAGGAGCACATCAGAATGGTGGTACTAGTTACTAAAATAGTGAAATACTGTACCAGGTAGTAAATACTTCTGTACCAGGCAGTAAATACTGCTCCCCTGGTCTCATCTCCCCTTGCCCCAGCATCTACAAGGTTACTTCTGGCATAGAAGGGGCTTCCAAGACTTTGCTCTGGGGCTATAACCAGCATTTGATCTGTTCTGATTACCCAAGGGAAGTTTCTAAGGAAAATTTCTCCTTGAATAGAGAAGCAAAGGCTCATGCCTTTTGCTGATATCCTTTCTTCCTGCTTTACCACTGTTGTTGGCACCATGGCAGCCATCTTATAACCATGAGGCAACAAGACAATGAGAAGACAAACAGAGCCTGAGTCCTTAATGGTGCTGTAAGCCACACCACATCAAACCTGGAGCTGTCCTCCCTCTAGATGTGTTATTACTTGAGACAATTAAATACCTTTTATAGAAGGCTTAAGGGGTTCTGTTATTTGCAACTAATCAAACACATCCTAAACAATACAGACTCAGGCTCAAAGGGTTAAGTAATAAGCACGTTGACACTGAGCGCTAAGTATGTGTCAAGTGCTGTGCTAAACTATTTGTGCCCATCATCTCCTCTGCTCTTCTCAGTAACCTTAGAGAGAGGTACTATTGTTATGCCCACTTTTCAGATAAGGAAACTGAGGCTTGGGAGATTTAAAAAACTTACTCAAGCTCATGAAACCAGCAAGTAGTGAAGCTAGAACCTGCACCCAGCTCTGGGCTGGACTAGAACACAAATTGTTTCATTCTCAGCCTTGTCTTTATCTTAATTCTGACTGCACACGAAGAGGAGCTTGTGCGGAGGTTGTTGAGGGAGGGAAGAATTCACCCTGGGAAGGCCATTGTCCCTCATATGGGTCCCTGGCTTGTGGCAGCTCCTTGACCTGGTCCCACATACCACTCCTGGCCCCTGCTGTACAGGTTGAGAAATTCAGTTGTGAGTTACCCCAGGGCTGAATGGGTTCCAGTTACCTGCCTCACAAAAACCCGTAAGTGGGTGAAAAGAAGAGCTATCAAGCAGATCAAATGCAGGTGAGATTTTGCTGACACCTGATCTTCCTTGAGGCTTGACGATGCAAGTACATGGAAAACTAGATTACAACCAGGAAGCTGCCTGCTAGGCGTGGGATCTGAGAGGGTAGAGAGGTGGTGATCCCGCAGACGTTCCCAAGCTCTGCAGCGTCTGCAGACAGATGGGGGAACTCGCTGGGTGGGCCAAGGCACCCACCCTGCAGACACTTACATCACTGGGTCTCCTTGGATTTGCACATTTTTTTCTTGGATGTGTGAATGCCTTCAGGCAGCTCTCCTCCAGCTTCCCAGCTGAAACCAAGCCATTCTCTTTCAGGGTGATTTTGCCTAGCAGCCATTACGATCTTGCTTCATCATTAACCCCCATTCACAGGAATGGAATTGCCGAGTCAAAACTTTAATTTTTTTATTGTAATGGATGTTGTCAGATTGCTTTCCAAAATGCCTGGAACCATTTGCCGCTCCACGAACAATGCAAGAGAGTTCCCTTTTCTCTGTATCACTGCCAACAAAGGTGTTCTAGCTATTTTCATTTTTTCCAGTCCGGTAGATATAAGGTTACTTTAATTTGCATTTCCCTGGTGAGTTTGGGCATCTTTTCAGATGTTTGTTGCTATTGAGCTCTGCCTTTCTCTGAGTTGGGTTTTTTTTTCCTTTCTTTTCTTTCCTTTCTTTCTTTTTTCTTATTTTTTGGTACTTTCTTGTCAATTATATATTATATTATTTATATATTACAAATATGCTCGTATATTATAAATATTTCTTATTCTAAATATATTTGTATATTATAAATATTCTATATTTGTATATTATAAATTTGTATATATGCATATATTACATTATACATATCTAAATATTGTATATTATATATATAATAGATGCATATTTGTATATTATAAATATAAATATTAATGTTATAAATATTTTACTCTGAAGATTGATGTCCTTCAGCTTGAGAAAATTATTTTCTGTTATTTATTTGATGATTTTCACCCTTATTTTCCATGTTCACTATTTCTGGAACTCATTAATCAGCTTGAAGTCCTGAGGGCAGGCCGTTGGAAGATAGGGGTGAAGCGGGAAGAGCACGGATGAAGGGGAACCCCAGGTATGAGCTGTGCCCCACAGGGAGGACGGAGTGACACCAGTGCCTGTTCTTGCTGCCTCTGCCCTTGGTGGTGTGGAGTGGGTGTCCGTCTTTGGTCATGGGGCCAAACATACACCCAGCCCAGGAGTCAGAGCAGCTGAAGGAGGATCCAGGGGAAGACAGAGCAGGTGCTGCTCGTCAGGAGATGAGCCCACAGATAATTCGAGCTGCAAATTGGTTGCTGATTCACTTCCACCCTCAAAATTGCTCAAGAGTCTCTCTTGTGGCCAAACCCAACCAAAATATACAGGGAAGGGAATTCTGGGAAATGTAGTTCAGCCTAGTCACGTGGGCCTATCACAAAGCCAGCACAGCGCACTTGGAAATCATACTTAACACTCATATAGCACACATATAAATATATGCCAACTACTATTCTAAGCATTGTATGTATATTAACTCATTTTTTATAATACTCCTAAGAAATAGCTATTATTATTAATATCCCCATTTTACAGAGGGAGAAACTGAGAACAGAGAGGTTAAGTAAGCTGCCTAAGGTCACACAGCAGGTAAGTGGCAGAGCTGGGTTTTAAACCCAGAAAGTCTGACTCCAGGGTTTGTTTGCTCCACTACTCCACTGTGCAAAGGCAGTGTTGCTCCCTGGCCAAATGGATACTTAAAAGTGGAACCTGGTGAGTTGTAGAGCTTTATTTGGGGAGTTGTTTATGTGATTGGCTGTGTTTTTATTTTGGACTCTCCCAATGGAGGTGGTTTGTTGAATTTTGGGGGGCTAAGGAATGTGTGTTTCAATAAATAGAGGGTCAAGGTGAAAGCAAACTGCTCAGAGAATCTGCATTTTGTCCTCTCTTGGTCCCTCTGCTTTAATCTTATGAGTGCAGGCCCTGCCACCAGAGGGGTGAGGTGGTTTCTCAGGAGGAGGGGCGGGCGCCACCTCTAGGCTCCTCCTGTCTCTCTGCAGGTTCTGGACTGCTGGGGACTGAGTCCCCTGAGCTGGGTGTAACCCCGGCAGGCCTCTGCATCCCCCGCCTCTCTCTTCACCTTATAAACGTGATCTAAGAGTCTGCTTTGGCCCCGGTGCTGTTCTCCTGGTGCAGAGGACAAAGCACTGGTGTCTCCATGTTTACGCACAGCCGGGTCTTCAATAGCGAACGTTCATCCTGTCGCAGCCACCAGGGCGGCACAGAAACGGCAAGCCGCCTCCCCAGCCGTTTGGCCTTGGAGTAAGTAGGCCATCGGAAGGAGCGAGGGTAGCGACCTTCTCTTCTGGCATTTGATAACCCCGGCCTCCTGCTCTGAAGCCCCGTCACCTGTGTCTGCAGAAGCCTGGTGCACCCAAGGAGGAAGGGGAGGGTGGGGTCGACCAGCCCCCTAGCCCCGCCCAGGAGCCAGGGACCAACGCTCTTCTCGGGGAACAACCTTCCCATCTGCGCTCCTGGGTCCCACCTGGGGCTGCTGCGGACAGTGCAGGATTTAACAGAGCAGCCTCCGGCCTGGCTTCCCTGCACTGATCCCCAAGCCTGAGTTCAGGGGAAGGTGCTGGAATGGATGTTGGGACTGGCCGGTTAGACCCTTGTCTGCTCGGCAGCTGGCCCCTGGGAGTCCCCACGGTGTGAGAAGGCAGGCTAGCATGTGACTGCGGGGCCGTTCCCAGTGATTCGCAAACTCAAGTGCACGTCGGAATCCCCTGGAGGGCTTAGTCCAGCAGGCCCCGCACCCAGAGCACCCGAGGCCCGAGAATGTGCATTTCTTACAAGTTCCCAGCTGCTTGCAGCTACCTCTGCGAGGAGGACCCCACTTTGAGAACCACTGCTGTGCAGAACGCCGCCTTCTCCTCTGAGGCATGACACCGTTCCAAGACTGACTGCTGAACTGTTGCTGCCCGCCCAGCCTGGGAGCAGCCTGGAGGCCGTCCTTTCCCGCCCCCTCCCAGCACGGAGTTGGGCAGCATCAGCAAAAGCCGCCAGGGAGGCCCCAGCCCTCTGCTTAGCTGATGGTCTACACAAAGCGTCCTCTGTGGTGCAGACTTGCTGACAAGCACCACCCTGTGTTTTGGGGATGAACCAAATCTTCATAACATTAGACCCGTGGATTCCTGGCTCTGAAAACTGATGCGAAAACTCCCCCTGCTTTCCAGCCAACCCACCCTGGCCATCCTCTGCAAGCAGGCGGAACGGGAGGCCCAGAAATGGAGCCAGGCCGGCAGGAGGTCTGAGAGCTGCTTCCTGTGTCAGCTGATACCAAGACCCCGTGCAGCTAAATCACGAACAGTATACTCCACAGCTGCCTCAGCCTCTTCCCCTTTGGCCTTAAAGAGCCTGTGCCCCGCCCTAGCGCTCAGAACCGGAGACACGGGCCAGGGCTGGCGGTGGGGAGCGGCTCAGGCCAGCCCAGGTGTGTCAGCTTTACAGACAACCGTGGAGCCTACAGGGCAGCCCCACTTGACTTGACTCTCCTTCTCCGAGCTTCCATGGACGCCCCATGGTTTCTCCCTCCTTGGCTTTCAGGTAGAGTCACAAGTTTCCTGTTCTGTCTCCCTTTACCCATCACTGTGAACTTCAGGTGAAGCGAGAGGGATTTGTGCGTACACAGAGCTACTGCCGACCTCCTTGGTGTTTAAACCCGGACTGTCTGGTCCACGTGTCGTAACCTGGTCCCTGAGCCCAAATATGGACTACAGGGTGGGTAGGTCACAGGTGTCATCTGTAACGTGCCCCCAAATGGCACTGGAGGATTCAGAAAGATGGTGCCTCCTAATTAAAGTTTCCACAGGCAACACCTGCCCAAGTGGAAACACCTCAACTGCCCCTGTTCTCAGCCTCTAGCAAAGAAAGAGAACATTCCTCACTGGGGTTCTTTCTGTTGAGTGTTTTTGCACGGTGCCCAGCCAGCAGACAGCTATTTGACATTCGCAGTCAATGGAATAAATCATGGAGTTGTGCTGGTTACCAAAAGCTAGTAATTTATTTCACTAGCTTTCAAATGAATTCAAGAAGTTCGGAAAACTGCATGGATATGAGTAAATTCTAAACTCAAGCACAAAGGGGTGCAGGAGTTTTCTTTCTTTCTTTCTTTCTTTCTTTGGTTATGCTGGGTCTTAGTTGCGGCTCCCTAGCTCCTTCGTTGTGTCATGTGAACTCTTAGCTGCAGCATGCATGTAGGATCTAGTTCCCTGACCAGGGATTGACCCCAGGCCCCCTGCATTGGGAGTGTGGAGTCTTATCCACTGTGCCACCAGGGAAGTCCCAGGAGTTTTATTTATATAAAATTTGTTTCTCTCTGCTACTGCTAATAAATATTAAATAAATATTTGTTAAAAACTGATTTGAAGGGGATGCAAAATGATAGCTTGCCACAGATCTCAATCTGACCCTGTGTAAATGTTACCGAATTAAGTCATAGGGACCTAGCTCAGGCCCTAGGCTGGCTGAGGCTCTGCGTCGGAGGGGGAAGCTTCTTTTTCTGTTCAGGTTCAAGTAGACAAATAACCGAGATGGAGACAGCGCAAACTTTATTCAGTGACCAAAGAATGGAGAAGCGGGAACTAAGTTCACAGGTTAACTTCTCACCCACCTGGCGAGAGGGATTTAATTTTAGAGTAAAGACAAAGGGAGGACGAGTGAGGCTGATGCCGGGGAGCATATGCATTAGTCTACTGGGGAAGGGGCAGGGCTTCTTCTGAGGGAGTGGGTGCCACCCTCTTTTCATCCCTTTTGGTCCTTACTGTCGGGTCACGGTCGCGGATAGGTGTGTCATTTTATATGCTGATGTAGTAAAATCAGCAATAATGAGACTAAAGCATCTGTTGGCGGTCAGATTCGTCGCCATCTTGGTCCCAGCTTGTTCCATCTGGCTTCTGTTTGTTTGTAGCTTCCTTTCTAATCTCTGGACGCTTTAACTTAAAGAATTATGTTAACTCTGCTAAAGGTGCCGGTTGGAGGGTTGTGAGCAAAGACCTAGAGCAGCTCTGGCAACATCAGCTCTATGAAAACGTGTGCCTGTCCAGTTTTCTGGGTGAGTATTCATAGCTTTCATTGCATTACTAAAAGCACCACCAACTGGAAAAGGACAGGAACCAATGGCTTAGATAAAGCTCTCAAGCCACTCCCGACCTCTCCTCCCTCCCCTCCTTCCCTCTGCCCAGCTGTCTCCATTCCTGGCTTTCCTTGTGGATCTGATGAGGGACTAGAATGAAACCACGTGTTTCACGAGTCGCCACCCACCTGTGGATGATTAAAGTGAGCTGGAGGAGTTTTTTGAACCAAGTGAAATAATAAATATAAAAATACTTTACAAAATCATACAGAAGGAAGGAGTTGAAAAGGTAGGGGGTTGCCAGTATTGTAAGTGTTAGTGTAATGACTGATTCCCCATCTCCTGACCGACCTATCCACGGGCTGTTTACTTAATGTTGTAAGTGCTGAAGGGTACTGATAATCACAGCTAAGGTGTGCTGGTAGCTTCCTGTCCCACTGATTTCCCACACCAACCCTATGAGGCAAGCAGTGTTACCCCCACTTTACAGATGAAGAAACCGAGGCCTAAGAGAGTTTAGGTAACTTGTCCTAGTTACAGGAGAAGGGTTTGAACCGAGGCCTTCTCGCTTTGGCCCCTAGGTCTTAACCACTGTTGAGCAGCTGCTACGTACCAGGAGCTGGGCTAACGGTGCTATGAGTATTAACCTACTGAGTCTGTACAACAAATCTGTGAAATGTGTGGTATTATTATTCCCATTTTACAAAAGCCCAAACTGAGCTAAAGATTACCTAGCCCTGACCACAAGATCACAGAGCTAATAAATACTGGAGCTGAGATCTACCCCAATCTCACTCCAGAGTTCATACCCTTAACCCTTGTGCTGAAATGCTAGGCTTTCAAAAGCTGCTTAAATCAGCCTCCAAATAACTATGGGGGTGGTGGGGTGCCTTCGTTAAAGGCGATTTCTCTTAGAGGAGGATCTGAGCTATTTTCTTAAGATTCAAAAACTCAGCAGAGAATAATTTCATTCTCACACTTCAACGATCACACTTTGGTTTCAGCAGATGTTCACGGTACACCTACTGTGTGAAAGCACTGGGCGCAGGGCGTAAGGGCTGCAAAGTTGAAGAAGGGTCCTCGCCCGCTGGGAGTCCCCGTCTAGACTAACAGACCCATCCATGTAAATGTCACAGAAAGCAGACTGATGAGACGGTCTGACAGCTGCTAAGGAGGCTGGGGAGCATTCTGTGGCTTTTGCTGACTGTTGAGTTCCCTGTTCAGGAGGGGTGGGCAGGTGTCCCAGGCATCAGGGTTTTAAGAAGTACCTGCAGGCAGGGGAGACATGCAGGGCTGAGATACTACTCAGCCCACTAGCTCCTCTGCTGGTTCCAAGCGGTAAGAAAAAGGAGGATTTGGTCTCCACATCCGTCTGGTCACATGCCCCAGGCAGCTCCTTGTTTCTTCTGCCCGATTTCCTTGTCCATGCCTTCCCTGCCCAACGCAGGGACACATCTCAGGGTTGTGGGTTTCTGCGGGGTCACACAGGAACAGACCCATCTCTCAACACTTCCGGACTTGTGTTGGGGGCATGGAGGTCTTGAGGCGCCCGCCTGTCCATTTCCCAAATGATGATTAACTGTAACTGACAACCCTGCATTACATAAGAGGATTATGAAACTCTGTAACAGGGAGGTAGGTGATCTGTGTGTATAAATAGACGAAGACCTCATTATTGTGCTTCTTTAAGACTCAGAGACATCTAGTGGCAGAAAATTGTATCTGCAGCCCTAGCAGATCCTCTCCAAATAAGTGACTTGAAAAAGTTCTAATTTGTGAGACTTTTGTACATACTCAAATTGGGAGACTTTAGGTTAAATTATTTTGAAAGAGAAGGAATGTACAGGTTTTCCATTTGTAGAAGTACAGTATGTTTTTAAACTTGAAGTATAGCTGATTTACAATATTTCAGATGTACATCAAAGTGATTCAAATATATGAATATATATATATATATATTTCAGATTCTTTTCCATTATGGGTTATTACAAGATATGGAGTAGAGTTCCTTGTGCTATACAGTAGGTCCTTATTGTTTATCTACTTTATATATAGTAGTGTGTATCTGTTAATCCCAAATTCCTAATTTATCCCTCCCCACCCCTTTCCCCTTTGATAACCGTAAGTTTGTTTTCTATGTCTGTGAGTCTGTTTCTGTTTTGTAAATAAGTCCATTTGTATCATTTTTTAGATTCCACATGTAAGTTGTATCATATGATATTTGTCTTTCTCTGTCTGACTTACTTCACTCAGTATGATAAACTCTACGTCCATCTGTGTTGCTGCAAATGGCATTATTTCATTCTTTTTATGGCTGAGTAATATTCCATTGTATATATATATATATATGTACCACATCTTCTTTATCCACTCATCTGTTGATGGACATTTAGGTTGCTTCCATGTCTTGGCTATTGTAAATAGTGCTGCAGTGAACATTGGGGTTCACGTATCTTTTCGAATTAGAGTTTTCATCTTTTCTGTATATATGCCTGAGAGTGGGATTGCTGGGTCATTTGATAACTCTATTTTTAGATTTTTAAGGAACCTCCATACTGTTCTCCATACTGGCTGTACCAATTTACATTCCCACCAACAGTGTAGGAGGGTTTCCTTTTCTCCACAACCTCTCCAGCATTTATTATTTTTAGACTTTTTCATGACGGCCATTCTGATTGGTGTGAGATGATACCTCCGTGTAGCTTTGATTTGCATTTCTCTCATCATTAGCAGTGTTGAGCATCTTTAGTATGGTATTGTATTTAATAAAAAGTACCGTAAGTCTACTTTAAGCCTGTTCTCCCCAAAGTTTTAGATGCACCCGACTGTATAAAGTGTGTGAAAGAGAAAATTAGACAATAAAAAAAATGACTCTGTTAACAGCCTCTACATATTCACCTGTCATGATGCTGAACTTTTTTGATATAATTAGGTTTTCTACCAAATTCACAATTATCACTATCAAATTGGTCTTATAGGTGAGCATGCATAGATTAAATAACTACTAAACCAAATATTTAGGAGAATGTATAAGGAGAAAGCTTCCCCGCAATCAGACTAGGAAGTACCTTTCCTAGACTCGGGGGCAGTAGAGCTGCTGGGGGAACAATTTAAGGGTGGGTATTGTTGGGTCCCAAAGAGTGAGGCCCTGTAGCCTGGACCACAAGCTGGGACCCAGCAAGACTGTAAGATACATCATGGAAGGTCAGTGTGGGAGCAGCAGTGGGATGTGTGTCATGTTTCCCTGGCAAAGCCCTAAGGGAGTGGCCGAACCTAGAGAAGCAGTGGCTGTACATGTGATGTGACGATGGGGCTCAGGCAGCCTCCCAGTTTTCTACAGCCCAGAATACGACAGGAAGAGCAGAACAATACCTGCGTGCCTGTGGACAGCATAGAAGGAGGAGAAGGAAACACTGAAACTCTTGAATTGCTCTCTGAGAACAGAGGAGCAATGGGGTGTCCCAGGAGTGACATCCGATGACATCCCACCAGCCAGTGCCTTGACACCAGGAAAGCTCCCCATTTCTTAGGCATGAAACTGGGGAAAAGAAGGTGCTGGAGTAAGTCCCATATTGAGTCACCTTAAGTGTTACTACCCCAGTGGAATGGAGCCTCTTTTCCCCTTTTCCTTTCTGCTCGCCACGCACAGAGCAGAAAGGAAAAGGGAAAAAGAGGAGTTAGCACGGGAAGTGGAAGATATACAACACTGACGGCTTTGTTCAAACGTCCTCACCTTAAATATCTGCTTCTATCTCAGTCTACCACTTCCCTCTCTCTCCCTCTCTCAGCTCCCCCCAACCCACGCATATTCTAGCCATTCCTTCATTTGCCTGCTCCTTGTTATTCAAGGTACAGCCAGATTTTTTTCTTTTCTTTCTTTATTTATTTGGCTGAGTTAGGTCTTAGTTGTGGAATGCGAGATCTTCACTGCTGGCATGCAGGATCTTTCCTTGCGGCGCACAGGCTCTTCGTTGTGGTGCATGGGCTTCTCTCTAGTTGTGGCGTGTGGGCTCCAGAGCACGTGGGCTTAGTTGCCCTGTGGCATGGGGATCTTAGTTCCTCGACCAGCGATCAAACCCACGTCCCTTGAATTGGAAGGTGGATTCTTAACCACTGTACCAACAGGGAAGTCCCCAGCCAGATTTTTTTTCTGATTATAAAAGTAATATGTATGCATATTTTAAAATACATAAAGGTGTAAAAAAGAAAGTAAAACTCATCTTAATTCCACCACACGGAGATGAACACTGTTAATGCTTTGATCTATATCCCCTTAGACGTCTTTTCTATGCATATCTGTATGTATATATTTAAGAAATGAACCTTACCATGCAAAGATATTTTATAGCCTATTCCCACTCCATAAATGCATAACTCTTTCCATGTCAATATAGTTGCATGTCATCATTTTTAATAGGTACACAGTATTGTATAGTGCTTATAAATAAACCATAAGTCACTTTTTTGAGGGCCATGTAGGTGGTTTCTAATTTCTTGCAATTATGAACAATGTTGTGATAAACATCCTTGTGTTTTGGGGGGTCTTTGGTTTGCTTGTCCAGTTCTTCCCCCAGGACAGTGGTTCTCAGAGTGTGTTCCATGGAGCCCGTGGAAATGCGTGAGGGGCTCCTGCAGGGGTGAGGTGAAGGCTGCAGGGCTTCAGCCCTTAATCTTCCTTCAACAATCATAGGTTCACGTCTCTCTGCTCCATTTGGGGAGAAGAAAGAGTTCCATCACTAAATGTAGCTGGAAATCCAGTGCTTTAGGACATAGTCAAGGAAAATTAAAATTGTTATGTCGGAGAGTATGCATGTTTAAAGATCTGATACGTACTGCCAGATGACTCCTGAAAGGGTATACTAATTTACATTCCTACCAAAAGCATATGTGTGCCTGTGTTTCCCACACCAACACTTTGCCTTTACAGAGCTCTAAAGGCAAAATCATTTTTAAAATTTCTATTTCTTTGATTAGTCATTATATTGCTTTCTTATTGCTGCTGTAATAAATTACCACAAACTTGGTAGCTTAAAAGAACATAAATTTATTATGTTGAAACAGAAGAATCTATTTCTTTCTTCCAGAAGCCTCCTGCATTCCTTGGCTTGTGGCGCCTTCCTCCATCATTAGTCTAACTTCTGCTTCTCTCCTCACATCTCCTTCTCTGATTCTGACCCTCCTGCCTCCCTCTTTCACTTATAAGGACCCTTGTGATTACTTTGGGACCACCCAGATAACCCAGAATAATATCACATCTCAAAATCCCTAATCACTTCTGCAAAACCTCTTTTGCTGTCACAGGTTCTGGGGATTAGGACATGACATCTCTGGTGGGTCATTTTTCTACCTGTCACAGTAATGATATAGAGCATGTTTTATTTATTGACAATCTGTAGTTCTTTGATAAATTATCCTTCTGTGACCTTTGCTCATTTTGCTATTAAGATATTTGTATTTTTCTAGTGGATTTGTAACACAAAAATTATATATTTTGGAATTATAGACGTGTTGCTTATTACGCATGTTGCAAATCTTTTTCTTCACATTTCTGGTTTTTAAACTTTCTTTAGGCCGTGTGTTAGTCTGCTTGAGTTGCCATAACAAAATAGAATAGTCTGGGTACCTTAAACAACAGAAATCTATTTTCTCACAGTTCTGGAAGTTAGAGCTCCAAGATCAAGGTGTCAGCACGGTCAGTTTCTGGAGAGAGCTTTCTTCCAAGCTCACCGATGGCTACCTTCTTGCTGTGTCCTCACACGGCACGGAGAGAACAAGCTCTCTGGTGTCTCTTCTTATAAGGTCATGAGGGCCTCACCCTCTTGACCTCATCTAACCCTAACTACCTTCCAAAGGTCCCATCTCCAAATACCATCACATTGAGGGTTAGGACTTAAGGCTTTCATGGAGACACAAACATTCAGTCCGTAACAGGAAAAATTTGGATTTTCATGTGGTCTAATCTGTCAGTCATATTCTTGATGCCTTTTGTCTTCAGTGATATGTTAGCTTAGCAAGGCCTCTTTCACCAGAGATACATAAACATGTACATACACTTTCTTCTTAAACTTTTATATATTTGCCTTATTTTACATTCAAATTTTAATCATTCTGGAATATAATTTGGGGTAAATTCTGACTCTGTTTTCTTGCCAGTTAAAGTACTTTGTTTACCATTTTATTCTTCAAATAACAGCTTCAAAATAGTCTCTAAGGACATAAGCTTTTAACCAGACAGGAGTCCTGGATTTGCCATTATCTGAATACTGGCCTGTTGAAACCAGTTTTCCTCCTTCCCTTTCTCTGCTAGTTGTAGAAAATTACTTTTTGTCTTTCTGGAAAATCCATTCATTCAGTACAAGACCAACAACTAAAGCCAACTTTTTTTTTTAAAGGAAACAATGAGTTTCCTTAATATTTCAGGCTTGAACAGCATTCTGTGTATAGCAATTTACCATCAACCCATATGAATGTGTACTTAGAGCTTTCACATTCCTTTGAATCCTAAAGTTATTTGGTTTTCAAAACCAATGGAAAAACACTATCCATGGAAGAAAACTATTTAGATATTTGAACTTTAAAAACCTTGAAGGCTTTATCTGTTGGGGCCACTTAGTGTTCTGCACAAGCCAGCATGAAATGTTTGTGCCTGGGAATGAAGGGTAGGGGTAAAGCTTCAAACCGCAGAAAGGCGAGTTCTAAATCTTATGACACAGGCTCAGTAATTTATAACTACACACAATGCTGGTATACTATACATTAATAATCCTAATTCTAAAATAACATAACACAGTATATCATAGTACAATAACAGGTATAAAGTGATTTTAATGGTTAAATATTCAATCGGATTAAAATTCCCATTTAATCCAATGCCTTTCTTAAGCTCCTACTATGTGCCTTGGCCCTGTGTTTCCAGGCAGTAAAAAGTGCATGACAACAAAACAAACATTTGTGATGCAAATAATTTTGAGATGGAATACAAATTTGTTGAGTTAATACATAAATTTATGTGTTGTATATATGGTGTGATATTACAGGATACATTATAACTAATACCGTGAAAGTAATTTTTCTATTTCACAGCCAGACCTTGAAAATGAGTAGTTTCCAATCCACAAATGTGTTGAATTTCAAAGGTCTGTTTCTAAATCAGTGGTTCAAAACTCAGAAATTATGTCACTATAAAAATAAGGTTCTAAGTAGTGGTGAGAACCAGCCTAACTATAGATTTTTTGTTTGATTGAAATTACACACATTTTCTATGAGAGGTAGTTGAAATTCTATACATTTGTTACAAGGGATACTTTTCAGATATGATACTAGTGATTAAAAGAGGAAAGCAATAGAACTTAATAAGACACGGTCTGTTTATCTAGAATGATAGTCCTTAAGGAAGTTGAAAGTTTAGTACAAAGAGAATGACTTTTGTGGAAATTCCAGAAAGTTTCAGAGACCTTTTCAAGGGGTTAGAGGTTGATGGCGTGGGTCTGAATTATGTCACAATTGTTCTTCTCCTTGTTTTTAATACAATGTGTTGTTCCACTGTTCATGCTTATCAGCCACATTTACTGCTCTGTTTTAATTAATAAATGGGATGCTGAGAAGCCAGGAGCAGTGAGTTAAGGAGAGGGCACAGAATTTGTGAGATCACCCCTCGGGGGAAGAAAGGAGATGGTAGAGAAAAGAGTCAGTGGCCTCTGTGAATTGGCCCCAAGGCCATTGTGGGGAATCCTGCTGAAGATGCATAAGTCCCTCAAATAATAACGATGGTCTCTGCTGCCCAGCTTCCCTCCCCTAACTAGTGGTTCTGGTCCTGAAAGTTGCCACAATTAGGACTGAGACTATTGCTCCCTCAATGGAGGGGAGATTTACATAACTTGGGGGAGAATTGGGGGATTGGTGATAATTAAAGAAACAAAAACAACAAAGTCAATTATTAATTCAAGAAAAAACAAAGAAAACAAGGAGGGAAGGAGAAGTGATTATAGTACACTACACGGCTCAGCTGTCAGTAAGATTTTTACAATCATAAAAGATAAACACTTATACCAGTTAGCAATTTGTTGCCTTTGGCCCCAGATTCAAACTCCATTTCTTGACCTGTGAAAGTTGATCTGGATCCTCAGTTCCTCCTTTGCGCTGACGTGGTGTTAAAAGCTTCGTCAGTAGAGGGCACTGGAGGGAAACTGCAAGAGGAAGAGGCTTCTCTTCCCAGGTACCAGTGTTTTCTGTTTTCCTCCTTGCTCCTACTGTTTGGTTGCCAGCTATGGATGGGTTGGGGAAGACATTCAGTGGCATTCACCTATATTAACAAATTTTTGCAGCACTCCAATGAGTAGATTCCCACTGAATCATGCCAGCACCCCAGTGGTTGGCTTCTCAGCCCTGGCCTGACAGCCCTTCAGAGAAGCTTCTTCTGCTTGCTAGTCCTGGCCATGCTTTTCTACCCACCTGCACCCTGGAGCAGTGTCTCCTGCTTGTCCAGTAACTGTTGACCAGCTCTGGCCTGGAGCAACTCCGTATACTTCTCTGCCATCTCAGCCTCAGGAAGGGATGTTTCTTCCTTGAGTAGCTTTGTTCATCTCTAGGGTATATTCCAGAGTTCTCTTTCTTCCATAGATGATCCTATATTGCAGTTAATAATTCTTATGTTAAACTTTCCCTCTACAAATCACTGTGCAGTTTCTGACTCCTGATTGGGCCTTGATTAATTCAACACTAAATACTTAACTAACAAAAATTATTTACCTATTTTGGGAAGATGGGGAGTTAGAAAGAGTGTGTGTGTGTGTGTGTGTGTGTGTGTGTGTGTGTATGAGAGAGAGAGAGAGAGAGAGAGAAGAAAAGAGAGAGAGAGAGAGAGGGTAGCTAAATCCTTATCTTCCATAGTAGGAAGTTGATAACTAAAATATAAATTTGAAAAATATATAGTATATATATAATATATAGTATATATTAATATATAGTATATATTATAATATATATTATATAACATATATAATATATCATATTATATATTATATTATATATGATATAATATAATATATTATATATAGTATATATATAGTATATATATAATATATAGTATAAGATTGTTATTTGGAGATTTGAAAAGGGTTGTATTAGGAAATGGAGTGTGAGGTATCTGCCATTTTTGTAACAAACCTTGTATTTGACTCTTTATGATCATAGATAACTTTGATAAGAAATAAAATGATAAAAAGAAAATCACTGAGGTTGAAACAAATAAACAAAAAGAGAAGGAAGAAGAGAAAGTTACAAAGTTTGTGGAATATCAAAAGATGTGTCATTGGGATAGTTTGTTTTTCATTAATCGCATAATACATGAGCAAACTAACAGTAAAGGTAGTAGATCAATCACTTATAAACTTGGAGAAAGGTTAAAAGATAAAAGTAGTAAAATCATCAACATCCACAATAATTAGTTAAAGGAGACACATAACAAAAAGATGTAAAATATGATGCCAAAAACGTTAAATGTGGGGTGTGGGAGTGAAAATGCAGGGCTGTTAAAAGGCATTCAAACTTAAGAGAGCAGCAACTTAAAATAATTACATATCTATAAACTTCATGGTAACCACAAAACAAAAATCTATAAGAGACCCAAACATAAAACTAGAGATAGTTATCAACTCACAAAGGAAGAGAGCAAAAGAAAAAGAAAGAAACAAAAAAGAACTATAAAACAACCCAAGAACAATTCAGAAAATGGTAATAAGTACATATCCATCGATAATTACTTTAAATGTAAATGGACTAAATGCTCCAATCAAAAGATATATAGTGGAGAATTCTCTGGCAGTCCAGTGGTTAGGACTCCGTGCTTCCACTGCAGGGGGCACGGGTCTGATCCCCGGTTGAGGAACTAAGATCCCTCATGCTGCGTGGCACAGCCTAAAAAAATTTTTTTAATTAAAGAAAAAAGATATATAGTGGATGAATGGATACAAAAACAGGATATATACTGCCTACACGAGACTCAATTCAGCTCTAAAGACACACACAGACTGAGTGAGGGGATGGGAAAAGGTATTCCATTGCAAATGGAAATCAAAAGAAAGCCAGGGTATCAATATTTATATCAGACAAAATAGACTTTAAAATAAAGACTTACAAGAGACAAAGAAGGCTATTACATAATGATCAAGGGATCAATTCAAGAAAAAGATATAACAATTGTAAATATATTTGCACCCAACATAGGAACACCTAAATACATAAAGCAAATATTAATAGACATAAAGGGAGAAATTGACAGTAACACAATACTAGTAGGGGATGTTAACACCCCACTTACATCAATAGACAGATCATCCAGACAGAAAATCAGTTAGGAAACACTGGCCTTAAATGACACATTAGAACAAATGGCTTAATAGATACATATAGAACACTCCATCCAAAAGCAGCAGAATACACATTCTTCTCAAGTACACATGGAACATTCTCCAGGATGGATCACAGGCTAGGCAACAGAACAAGTCTCAGTAAATTTAAGATTGAAATCATATCAACCATCTTTTCTGACCACAACCCTATGGGACTAGAAATCAACTATAAGAAAAGAACTGCAGAAAACAAAACACATGAGGGCTAAACAATATGCTACTAAACAACTAATGGGTCACTGAAGAAATCAAAGAGGAAATCATAAAACACCTGGAAACAAATGATAATGAAAACATAATGATCCAAGATCTATGGGATGTGGCAAAAGCAGTTTGAAGAGGGAAATTTACAGTGGTACAAGCCTACCTCAGGAAACAAGAGAAATCTCAAACAAAAAACCTAACCTTACACCTAAAGCAAATAGAGAAGAAAGATCAAAACCCAAAGTTAGTAGAAGGAAAGAAATCATAAAGATCATAGCAAAAATAAATGAATAGAGGCTAAAAATCTATAGAAAAGATCAATGAAACTAAGAGCTTGTTCTTTGAAAAGATTAAAAAAATTGATAAACCTTTAGCCAGACTCATCAAGAAAAACAAAGAGAGGGTGCAAATAAGTAAAATCAGAAATGAAAAAGAAGTTACAACTAACACTAGAGAAATACAAGGGCTCATAAGAGACCTCTATGAACAATTATATGGCAATAACGTGGATAACCTAGAAGAAATGGACAATTTCTTAGAAGCGTACAATCTCCGAAGAAATAGAAAATATAAACAGACAAGTTACCAGTAATTAAATTGAATCAGAAACAAATAAACTCCCAACAAACAAAAGTCCAGGACCAGATGGCTTCACAGGTGAATTCTACCAAACATTTAAAGAAAAGTTAACACCTATCTTTAAACTATTCCAAAAAATTGCAGAGGAAGAAATGCTTTTGAACACATTCTATAAGGTCAGCATCACCTTGATACCAAAACTAGGCAAAATATGACAAAAAAAATACAGGCCAATATCACTGATGAACATAGATTCAAAAGTCCTCAACAAAATATTGGCAAACCAAATCCAACAATACATTAAAAAGATCATACACCATGATCAAGTGGGATTTATCCCAGGGATGCAAGGATGGTTCAATATTCACAAATCAATCAATGTGATACAACACATTAACAAACTGAAGAACAAAAATCATATGATCATCTCAATAAATGCAGAAAAAGCTTTTGACAAAATTCAACATTCATTCATGATAAAAACTCTCAACAAAGTGGGTATAGAGGGACCATACCTCAGCCTTATAAAGGTCACATACAACAGGCCCACAGCTAACATCATACTCAATGGTGAAAAGCTGAAAGCTTTCCTCTAAGATCAGGAAGAAGACAAGGATGCCCACTCTTGTCACTTTTATTCAACATAGTTTTGAAAGTCCTAGCCACAGCAGTCAGTACTAGGGATGTAATGTACAACATGATAAACATAGTTAACACTGTTGTATGTTTTATACTGAAGTCATTAAAGGGACTTCGCTGGTGGCACAGTGGTTAAGAATCTGCCTGCCCACGGAGGGGGCACGGGTTCAAGCCCTGGTCCGGGAAGATTCCACATGTCATGGAGCAACTAAGCCCGTGTGCCACAACTACTGAAGCCTGCGTACCTAGAGCCCATGCTCCACAACAAGAGAAGCCACCACAATGAGATACTCGTGCACCACAATGAAGAGTAGCCCCCGCTTGCCGCAACTAGAGAAAGCCCGCGTGCAGCAACGAAGACCCTACACAGCCAAAATAAATAAAAAAAGAAAAGAAAAGTCATTAAAAGAGTAAATCCTACGAGTTCTCATCATGAGGAAAATAAATGTTTTCTATTTCTTTAATTTTGTATCTATGTGAGATGATGGATGTTCACTAAAGTTATTTTGGTAACCATTTCATGATGTATGGAAGTCAAATCATTATGCTGTACAACTTAAAGTTATACAGTGCTGTATGCCAATTATATCTCAATAAAACTGGATTAAAAAAAAGGAGCACTCCATTTGCTGCCCTCTGAGCCTTCCTCTACTGGCTCCCTAAGGATTACCCCTCACAGCCAGAGAAACAACAGCTTAAATCGATTTTCATTGTTAATACATGGGCTCAAATGGAAATGCCTCTTTTTTCCCTGTTGGCACACATGTACTTGGTCATTTGAAATACAGCATAGCTGTTAATGAATTAGCAAAATAATGAGGAGCCATGAATATCTGTGGTTTAGAAAGAAGTCTTAGAAAATCCGTTATCTCCTGGGCAAGATGGGAAAAGTTAGAGGGGTGTTGCTCTGAATCTTGAATTGTAGCAGAGGTGAGACCAAGTAGGATGTGCAGTTTGGTGGTGATTTTGGTGCTACAGACAGAGTTAGATTGTTGCTTACATTGAAAGGGAATGTAGTACTAGTCATTTTTACCTGCATCTATAATGAAATGAGAATAAAGACAAATAAATACAACTTATGTAATAAATACCCAGGAACATCTACAGTGGCAATATTCTAAACAAGTATGAAAAGGAACATGTGAATATAAAACTCTCCCTTGTCCCATGGTTTCCTTCTCTCTAATATGGGAATATAAACACTGTTGTGTTCTTTTTTTAAATTTTTATTTATTTATTTATTTATTTATGGCTGCGTTGGGTCTTTGTTGTGGTGCGTGGGCTTCTCATTGCGGTGGCTTCTCTTGTTGCGGAGCACGGGCTCTAGGTGTGCGGGCTTCAGTAGCTGTGGCTCACAGGCTTTAGAGCGCAGGCTCAGTAGTTGTGGCACACAGGCTCAGTAGTTGTGGCTTGCATGCTCTAGAGCACAGGCTCAGTAGTTGTGGAGCGCGGGCTTAGTTGCTCCACGGCAGGCTGGATCTTCCTGGACCAGGGATCGAACCCTTGTCCCCTGAATTGGCAGGTGGATTCTTAACCACTGTGCCACCAGGGAAGTCCCAACACCATTGTTTTTGTGAGAATTAATGATAATCTTTGGATAACATCACTAGCACAATGTCTGGCTTGCAGTAACATTAAATAACTGGTTATTACTGATAGTTGCAGGATTTTTCTCATTGTTTTAATTATTGTTTAAAAGCTGAGTTGCAACCTCAAATGGTTTCAGACCCAGGCCAGGAACATAAATGAGGCATGTGGGCCAGGTGGAGACTGTGGTACGTGGAGCGAGCGCATTTCTCCCAGGGGAGCAGTCCCCAGTCAGTTCCAGCCAGTCCCTGTCAGAGAAAAATGCCGGACTCCTCATCATTCTCCTCATTCTTATTCTTTTTTCAGGAAAAGCTGGAAATCCAGATTTTTATGTGAAATCTCCTGATTTTATATATTGAGAATTAAGCAATTCATATCTTTGGAGAGGATTGGGCCCACAAGCCTTGCACGCTCTGCTTTAAAGAAACAAAAGTGTCCCCCAGCTAGAGAATGTCTGTGGGATCCTGAGGGAATCACTCTTTTTTAGCCTTTCCCCCAGTGTCCTCCAGTCACTCCACACATTGCTTTCTCTGGTGAGCCAGCCAACAGTTCTGTCAATGTTTCTGCAGCCTGGGGTGAAGCAGGTTACCCTGTGCAAGGCTCTTACCAGGGGTCCTCCCTGACCCTGTTGGCCCAGGATAATCAGAAAGACCTTATGTGAAGCCCTCTCCTCACCATTTTGGGCCCTCTTCTCACCCTTCTCCCAGGACCCTCTAAGGGCATGGCTAAGACAGTTTTTCACACTGAACTGCTAATGAATTAACAGCTCCCCCTTCACAATGGGTGTCTAGCTTTTCAAAGAGAACACTCGAAAGGAAATAGATCTGGTTACTAATGCAGGGGTTTTAGGGTCCTTTGCACTTCAGAGGTGGGTCTTCCTTGGCTTTTCAGATCACACCAGGGGAGCAAAACCAAACTCTGCCTTTGTATCAAGCTAGCTGAGCTCCAGCTTCTTCTGGGGCCTCGTTTAAAAGTCTTCAGGGATCCAGGAGAAGATGCTATTAGGTCTTCCCTGCTGTTGAATAGTCAGTTGACTTTTATTTAATGTCTGTTGTCAAGTCAATAGCAGTTCAGTATCTACCAGGTATTGTTCAAAAAACACATCAAAAAAGGTACACTAATGCACAGAAGAGAGTGATCAGTATAGGTTGATGTAGAACGATCAGTTATTATTTCTAGGTTAAAAAAATTAGCAGTTTTTTGCTATAAGTTAATTTCCATTCAGCCAAAGGATGTCCCCCGGCTTCTAAAAGCAGGCCTTGCAATTTAAGTGTGTGGTCACCAGGTGGTGGAAGTGGGCCATGTCCGTGGAATCTTACTGGTAGCTGGAGAAGCTGAGCTCACCTTGCCTCAAATCATCTTAAAACCACAGTGAGCTAGGACTTCCTTTCCTTTCAGCCATATTCAACCTGGAGTTCATCAAAAGATGTTTGCCTTTCTGGCAATTCCTGGCTATAAAGGTCTAGGTTTTAACCCAGAGTACTATTCCTGAAAAATTTCACCCTTCTGTTCACCTCAGAGAAAGTCAAGAGTTCAGAACCCTCCTTTTCCAATCAGCTCACCTTTGTCATCTAACACGTTCTATTTTCCTTTCCCCTCTTTGTACAGTAGAGGAGCCCCTCCCCTCTCCTTATATTCCTAGGAAGGACCACACGCTCTGCCTGGGGGCAAGCCTGGAGGCTTTATTGAGTTGTAGAGGCAGGCTGAAGGCTTGGAGAACCTGTCTAGGCAGGAGGGGGTGTTTCTTCTGCTTCCACTGCTGTTATCTGACAAGTTGATCAGTCCCTCCATTTGGATACTTTTCTCAGCTGGGAACAGATGCATCAGGCAACTCAGATTTTTTACTGATCTGCACCATATATTGCTTAGGGGGTTACAAAGTAATTTTAGCAAGTAGACAAATTTGCAAAGACAGAATTTACGCATAACAAGGATTAACTGTACAAATGCACCCAAAGATAGGATCTCGGCTCTCTGCACTTTTTTCTTTCCTCTTCCAATAAGAGCTCCTTTATTCTTACATTGTTAACTATCAGCTCCAGACAGAGTACTTCAAAACATTCATTATAAAGCCTTTCTGGGGAATTTCCTGGTGGTCCAGTGGTTAGGACTCAGCACTTTCACTGCCATGGTCCCAGGTTCAATCCTTGGTTGGGGAACTAAGATCCCACAAGCTGCACGGTGTGGCCCAAAAAGAAAAGAAAAGCCTTTCTGTAGATCAGCAGTCCTCAAAGTATTGTTCCAAGGTCCTGGCGGGGGAGGGGGGTAAATCCTAAAGATAATCCCTTTGGCAACTGCATATCTGCGTGAATCTAGATTTTCTTCGTATACTTCAACTGAAACAGTTTGTCCTAACAAATCGAATGTAAAAGCGGATCTGAGAAGACAGCTGTCTTCTCTTAACCAGACATTAAAGAGATCAGCAAAAGTGTAAAACAATCACTGAGATTTTTTTGTTTTGGAAAATACAGTAATATTATTTATGTTAATTTGTAACTGATTTGCGGTTACTTTTAAACAAATTACTAAAAATTTTATATGTCTTTGTTCTAATTTCTAATACAATAAACATTGGTAGATAAAACCCACTTAATCAAAAGTTCGTTGGCTCCGCAATAATTTTTAAGAGTATAAAACAGTCCTGAGACCAAAAGTTTGAGAACCAGCACGCTAGGCCTGTAATCACTTTTTCAATAGTGTTCCTGATATTTGTACTTGGACATCCCATGAGCACCTTAACGCAACTTGACTAACAGTATATTCACCAGCCCTGCTCACCCTTAAGCCATTCCTTCTCCTGACATCTCAATTTCTGGCATCGTCTTTCCCTCAGCCACCTCTAACGTTTCCCCTCTGGGCGTCCCCTACAATTTTTACTCAGGGGAAAAAAACTCAAGAACCTCTGCAGAATCCATGTCTTCCTTTCCATCCCCGCTCTATCCACCTCTCATCTCCCGTCTCCATCATCCTGTCTCTGCAGTCACCAAACTACTGTGTGCTCTGCTAGCAAGCCAGTCATCACCCCATACGGCCACGCCACCTCCCTGCTCAAACACCAGCAATAGAGCCCATTACCTTCCGGATCAAGTGCAGGGTTTTAGTCCTCCATGTTTGAATGCGAGTGAAGGTTTCTAGCAGTGTCCCACTGTTCCTTTAATCAGACTTTCTTTCTTCCCTTGAGGAGAGTAGGATTGGTGGCGAGGATGTAGGGTACAGGTGGGAGGTAGGTTGCTTCACTCCATATGCCAAATCGTCTGCATCCCTGCTGTAGTTCTTCCAGGACAGACCTTTACAGGTGTAACAAGTATGACTGTTTTCCACTCACAAACTTATATAAGCACATGATTCACCCTCCCCTCTTCCTCCTCCCTAGGATTAGTTCTAAATCTCAGGGCTTATGCAATAGCCTGATATTGGTGGGGAAGGGCTAACTCTTCTTGGTTTTGGTCTGGCCTATGCTGACCTCCGTTGTGATGTGAGGCAATAGGCTTCGGGGAGGGGGCATGGGGAGTTCCCACTATAGTTTCTAGTCCTGACTCACTGGAGAGGCCCTTCCACAGCCTTTGCTTCCAGAAAGGTCCCAGTGGTAGCCAAACGCACATAGATTGCTCCTCTCCCAGTAGCAAGTTACTGATAACTGATAATAACGAAAGTTTATTGCACTCTTATTATGGGACAGTCTCCATACTGGAGGCTTTTAGATTTTATCTCATTTAATTGCCACAAGAGAGAGGAGTTTGGAGATTCTTCAGCCCTCCTGGAGGCAAACCGTGTGGCTGGCAGGGTCTTGGTGCTTTGGCTGGGTGTAAAGCCTGTGACTCTGAGGTGAGAGAGCCGAGTTCAGGAAATTGGTCCACCAGAGACCTCCTGGCTCCACATAATATCAAACGGCGAAAGCTCTCCCAGCGATCTCCATCTCAACGCTAAGACCCAACTCCACTCAACGACCAGCAGGCTCTAGTGCTGGACACCCTATGTCAAACAACTAGCAAGACAGGAACACAACCCCACCCATTAGCAGACAGGCTGCCTAAAATCATAATAAGGTCACAGACACCCCCAAACACACTACTGGATGTGGTCCTGCCCACCAGAAAGACAAGATCCAGCCTCATCCACCAGAACACAGGCACTAGTCACCTCCACATGGAAGCCTACACAACCCACTGAACCAACCTTAACCACTGGGGACAGACACCAAAAACAATGGGAACTATGAACCTGCAGCCTGCGAAAAGGAGACCCCAAACACAGTAAGTAAAGCAAAATGAGAAGACAGAGAAACACACAGCAGATGAAGGAGCAAGGTAAAAACCCACGAGACCAAACAAATGAAGAGGAAATAGGCAGTCTACCTGAAAAAGAATTCAGAGTAATGATAGTAAAGATGATCCAAAATTTCGGAAACAGAATGGAGAAAATACAAGAAAATGCAAGAAACGTTTAACAAGGACCTAGAAAAACTAAAGAGCAAAGGAACAACACAATAAATGGAATTAAAATGTCTATAGAAGGAATCAAGAGCAGAATAACTCAGGCAGAAGAACGGGTAAGTGACTTGGAAGATAAAATAGTGGAAATAGGGCTTCCCTGGTGGCGTAGTGGTTGAGAGTCCGCCTGCCAATGCAGGGGACACGGGTTCGTGCCCCGGTCCGGGAAGATCCCACATGCAGCAGAGCGGCTGGGCCCGTGAGCCATGGCCACTGAGCCTGCGCGTCCAGAGCCTGTGCTCTGCAACGGGAGAGGCCACAACAGTGAGAGGCCCGCGTACCGCAAAAAAAAAAAAAAAAAAAAAAAAAAAATAGTGGAAATAACTACTGCAGAGTAGAATAAAGAAAACAGAATGAAAAGAATGGAGGACAGTCTCAGAGACCTCTGGGACAACATTAAATGCACCAACATTCAAATTGTAGGGGTCCCAGAAGGAGAAGAGAAAAAGAAAGGGACTCAGAAAATATTTGAACAGATTATAGTTGAAAACTTCCCTAATATGGGAAAGGAAATAGTTAATCAAGTCCAGGAAGCACAGAGAGTCCATACAGAATAAATCCAAGGAGAAACATGCCAAGACATATATTAATCAAACTACCAAAAATTAAATATAAAGAAAAAATATTAAAAGCAGCAAAGGAAAAACAACAACATACAAGGGAATCCCCATAAGGTTAACAGCTGATCCTTCAGCAGAAACTCTGCAAGTCAGAAGAGAGTGGCAGGACATATTTAGAGTGATGAAAGAGAAAAACCTACAACCAAGATTACCCTACCCAGCAAGAATCTCATTCAGATTTGATGGAGAAATTAAAACCTTTACAGACAAGCAAAAGCTAATAGAAGTCAGCACCACCAAACCAGCTTTAAAACAAATGCTAAAGGAACTTCTCTAGGTAGGAAACACAAAAGAAGGAAAAGACGTACAATAACAAACCCAAAACAATTAAGAACACGGTAATAGAACATACATATCGATAACTACCTTAAATGTAAATGGATTAAATGCTCCACCCAAAAGACATAGACTGGCTGAATGGATACAAAAGCAAGATCCGTATATATGCTGTCTACAAGAGACACACTTCAGACCTAGGGACACGTACAGACTGAAAATGAGGGGATGGAAAAAGATATTCCATGAAAATGGAAATCAAAAGAAAGCTGGAGTAGCAATTCTCATATCAGACAAAATTGACTTTAAAATAAAGACTATTACAAGAGTAAAAGAAGGACAGTACATAATGATAAAGGGATCAATCCAAGAAGAAGATATAACAATTGTAAATATTTATGCACCCAACATAGGAGCATCTCAATACATAAGGCACATGCTAACAGCCATAAAAGGAGAAATCGACAGTAACACAATCATAGCAGGGGACTTTAACACTCCCCTTTCACCAATGGACAGATCATCCAAATAAGGAAACACAAGCTTTAAATGATACATTAAACAAGATGGACTTAATTAATATTTATAGGACATTCCATCCAAAAAAAACAGAATACACTTTCTTCTCAAGTGCTCATGGAACATTCTCCAGGATAGATCATATCCTGGGTCACAAATCAAGCCTTGGAAAATTTAAGAAAATTGAAATTGTATCAAGTATCTTTTCCAGCCACAAAACTATGAGACTAGATATCAATTACAGGAAAAAAAATCTATAAAAAAAATACAAACACATGGAGGCTAAACAATACACTACTAAATAACCAAGAGATCATTGAAGAAATCAAAGAGGAAATCAAAAAATACCTAGAAACAAATGACAATGAAAATACGATGACCCAAAACCTATGGGATGCAGCAAAAGCAGTTCTAAAAGGGAAGTTGATAGGAGTACAATCCTATATCAAGAAACAAGAAACCTAACCTTACACCTAAAGCAATTAGAGAAAGAAGAACAAACAAACCCCAAAGTTAGCAGAAGGAAAGAAATCATAAAGATCAGATCAGAATAAATGAAAAAGAAATGAAGGAACAATAGCAAGATAAATAAAACTAAAAGCTGGGGGCTTCCCTGGTGGCTCAGTGGTTGGGAGTCCGCCTGCCAATGCAGGAGACACGGGTTCGTGCCCCGGTCTGGGAAGATCCCACATGCCGCGGACTGGCTGGGCCCATGAGCCATGGCCGCTGACCTGCGCATCCGGAGCCTGTGCTCTGCAATGGGAGAGGCCACAACAGTGAGAGGCCAGCGTATCGCAAAAAACAAAACAAAACAAAACAAAACAAAAAACTAAAAGCTGGTTCTTTGACAGGAAAAACAAAATTGATAAACCATTAGCCAGACTCATCAAGAAAAAAAGGGAAAAGACTCAAATCCATAGAATTAGAAATGAAAAAGGAGAAGTAACAACTGACACTGCAGAAATACAAAGGATCAAGAGAGACTACTACAAGCAACTATATGCCAATAAAATGGACACCCTGGAAGAAATGGACAAATTCTTAGAAAAGCACAACCTTCCGAGACTGAACCAGGAAGAAATAGAAAATATAAACCTACCAATCACAAGCACTGAAATTGAGACTGTGATTAAAAATCTTCCAACAAACAAAAGTCCAGGACCAGATGGCTTCACGGGCAAATTCTATCAAACATTTAGAGAAGAGTTAACACCTATCCTTCTCAAACTTTTCCAAAATATAGCACAGGAACACTCCCAAACTCATTCTACAAGGCCACCGTCACCTTGACACCAAAACCAGAAAAAGATGTCACAAAGAAAGCTACAGGCCAATATCACTGATGAACATACATGCAAAAATCCTCAACAAAATACTAGCAAACAGAATGCAACAGCACATGAAAAGGATCATACACCATGATCAAGTGGGGTTTATCCCAGGAATGCAAAGATTCTTCAATATACGCAAATCAATCAATGTGATAAACCATGTTAACAAATTGAAGGAGAAAAAACATATGATCATCTCAATAGATGCAGAAAAAGCTTTCGACAAAATTCAACACCCATTTATGATAAAAACTCTCCAGAAAGTAGGCATAGAGGGAACTTACCACAACATAATACAGACCATATATGACAAACCCACAGCCAACATCATTCTCAGTGGTGAAAAACTGAAACCATTTCCTCTGAGATCAGGAAAAAGATAAGGTTGTCCACTCTCACCACTATTATTCAACATAGTTTTGGAAGTTTTAGCCACAGCAATCACAGATGAAAAAGAAATTAAAGAAATCCAAACCAGAAAAGAAGAAGTAAAGCTGTCACTGTTTATAGATGACATGATACTATACATAGAGAATCCTAAAGATGCTACCAGAAAACTTCTAGAGCTAATCAATGAATTTGGTAAAGTAGCAGGATACAAAATTAATGCACGAAATCTCTTGCATTCCTATACACTAATGATGAAAAATCTGAAAGAGAAATTAAGGAAACACTCTCATTTACCACTGCAACAAAAAGAATAAAATACCTAGGAATAAACCTACCTAAGGAGACAAAAGACCTGTGTGCAGAAAACTATAAGACACTGATAAAAGAAATTAAAGATGATACAAACAGATGGAGAGATATACCATGTTCTTGGATTGGAAGAATCAACATTGTGAAAATGACTCTACTACCAAAAGCAATCTACACATTCAATGCAATCCCTGTCAAACTACCAATGGCATTTTGCAAAGAACTAGAACAAAAAAAATTCACAATTTGTATGGAAACACAAAAGACCCTGAATAGCCAAAGCAATCTTGAGAAAGAAAAATGGAGCTGGAGGAATCAGGCTCCCTGACTTCAGACTATACTACAAAGCTACAGTAATTAAGATAGTATGGTACTGGAACAAAAACAGAAATATAGATCAATGGAATAGGATAGAAAGCCCAGAGATAAACCCACACACCTTTGGTCACCTTAACTTTGATAAAGGAGGCAAGAATATACAATGGAGCAAACAAAGCCTCTTCAATAAATGGTGCTGGGCAAACTGAACAGCTACATGTAAAAGAATGAAATTAGAACACTCCCTAACACCATACACAAAAATAAACTCAAAATGGATTAAAGACCTAAATGTAAGGCCAGACACTATAAAACTCGTAGAGAAAAACAGGCAGAACACTCTATGACATAAATCACAGCAAGGTCCTTTTGACCCACCTCCTAGAGAAATGGAAATAAAAACAAAAATAAACAAATGGAACCTAATGAAACTTAAAAGCTTTTGCACAGCAAAGGAAAACATAAACAAGACCAAAAGACAACCTTCAGAATGGGAGAAAATATTTGCAAATGAAGCAACTGACAGAGGATTAATATCTAAAATTTACAATCAGCGCATGCAGCTCAATATCAAAACAACAAACAACCCAATCCACAAATGGGCAGAAGACCTAAATAGACATTTCTCCAAAGAAGATATACAGACTCCCAACAAACACATGAAAGGATGCTCAACAACACTAATCATTAGAGAAATGAAAATCAAAACTACAATGAGGTATCACCTCACACCGGTTAGAATGGCCATCATCAAAAAATCTATAAACAGTAAATACTGGAGAGGGTGTGGAGAAAAGGGAACCCTCTTGCACTGTTGGTGGGAATGTAGATTGATACAGCCACTATGGAGAACAGTATGGAGGTTCCTTAAAAAACTAAAACTAGAACTATCATACGACCCAGCAATCCCACTACTGGGCATATACCCTGAGAAAACCATAATTCAAAAAGAGTCATGTACCACAATGTTCATTGCAGCTCTATTTACAATACCCAGGACATGGAAGCAACCTAAGTGTCCATCGACAAATGAATGGATAAAGAAGATGTGGCACATATATACAATGGAATATTATTCAGCCATAAAAAGAAACAAAATTGAGTTATTTGTAGTGAGGTGGATGGACCTAGAGTCTGTCATACAGAGTGAAGTAAGTCAGAAAGAGAAAAACAAATACCGTATGCTAACATATATATATGGAATCTAAAAAAAAAAAAAGGTTCTGACGAACCAATAAAGACGTAGACTTAGAGAATGGACTTGAGGACATGGGGAGGGGGAAGGGTAAGCTGAGACGAAGTGAGAGAGTGGCATGGACATATATATACTACCAAATGTAAGGTAGATAGCTAGTGGGAAGCAGCCGCATGGCACAGGGAGATCAGCTCGGTGCTTTGTGACCAGCTAGAGGGGTGGGTTAGGGAGGGTGGGAGGGAGACACAAGAGGGAGGAGATATGGGGATATATGTATATGTATAGCTGATTCACTTTGTTATAAAGCAGAAAGTAACACACCATTGTAAAGCAGCTATACTCCAATAAAGATGTTAAAAAAAATTGTCACAAGAATCCTATACGTATTAATATTGTCTCCCCTTTATAGATAGGCTCTGAGGAAAAAAATAGTTTGCCTAAATTAATGGCTAAGTAGCAGAGCTGTTGGATCTTACCCACAGATCTGTTTGAGTACAGTGTTCATGCTCTTAGCCACTCATGGTAAAACACTTCCTCCTCTGGAAGGCTCCGGAAGCCTTCCTACTCTCCACTTTGCTTCAATGACTCTTGAGTCCTGGTGCTAGATGAGGATTAAAATTAAGTAGTTGTGTGTGCTCTGTTATACTGCAGTCAACTGTTTATTCTATAAGCCAGGGTAGAGAGGGGAACCAGACTGAGACCCTGCCCTCCAGAAGCTCACACCAAGCTGTGCCGAGTGCTTTGCTGTAAATGCTTCTTTTGCCTAAGACGAGTCCGTGTGTCCAATGTGTTCCCAAGTCCAAGCTCGCTCTGTTTGCCGAACGACAGGCCAATAAATTGGGAGACGAGGTATTGAGGCAAGGAATAGCGATTTTATTCAGAAAGCCAGCAGACCGAGAAGATGGCAGACTAGCATACCCAAATAACCGTCTTAATGGGGTCTGGATGCGAAGAGGGAGAGGAGGTGAGGAAGTAAAGTAAAAAGGCCATTTGTCTTGCAGCTGCATGGGGAGGGGGATGTGTTAATTTCTTCTTTTCTGCAGCCATTCACAGGTGGGCAGGGTCAGAATGTCTCTCTCTGAGCTGAACAAAGGCCTTTTAGTTTAATAGTCAGGCAGAGGGGCAGGGTTCCCTGTGGCAGGCCATTATGTACGCTTACAGCTATAGACAGTGATTATAATAGTAACAAAAGCAGCGAAAAGCAAAGGTTAAAATAAAAGATGCAGAAGAAACGTGGAGTCAGCATTAGGTCTTCCCTGTTACAAATGCACAGTGAGGCCAAACATACCAAAACATGTGGCGCAGAGAAAGGCTCATTGCAGGGCCAAGCAAGGAGACCTAGTAGCTTGTGCTCAAAAGACCTCAACTCCCCAGTGGCTTTTAAGGAAAGGTTTTGATAGGCAAAATTTGGGGCGAGGGCTGCAGAGTGTGTGACTTTCTTCTGACTGGTTGGTGGTGAGGTCACAGGGGTTGCCCCAGGAATCTTGTGCTCAGCTTAAAGTTTTCATGCTCCACCTGGGTGGGGGCCTTAGTTCCTGCAGAAGAACTCAAAGATACTGTTATTTATAGTCTTTGAGGAGGAAGCAGGACCCTGCCCCAAGGCTGCACGATTGCTTCTTGTTTCTGCATTCCCCCCCTTCCCTAATTAGTAACTGTTTGAATCTGCCCTTCGGAACTCAGGGAAGGTCTAGGAGGCTGAAGCCTTTTCCCTATAAACAAGAAACACGGAAAGGCTTTTATACCCTGGAGGGTTCCACAGGGTCCTTCTCAGTTTCATTTCAGGACTGCCGGGGTGGATGCTGTCCTACTGTTGAAAAAAAACCCACCACCATTGTTGCTTAAGGCCACCACACCTCTCAGTTCGGCCCACTAAGAAAAAGGAAAAGGGCTGTGTTGACTCTGACATGAGGTCTTTGAGGAGTCCCTGAGCCTTCTCCAGAGGCATTGTTCTGCAGAGGGAACCTCAGTTGGCCAAAGGTACAGAGAAGCAGAAACAGAGATTGGAAGAGGGAAGGTAGCAAGAGGTGGGGGGAGAGGGAGCAGAGTGCCCGTCACAGACAAGATGCCTGACGTTCCTGAGGAAGCTCTCCAAAATGCTGCTTCACAAAGCCTTGCTCTGTGCTGAAAATGTCATCCAACTGGGAGTCCTGTCTGTTGCCATTCTGTGCCGACTTCACCCAAAGGTCACCTATTGTCAGATGGAGCCCAGGTGGAAAGTGAAGTGAGAGGGAGTCCAGTAGGCTGATTTCATTCTGGCTTTTCTGGTTTCTGTTTTTATTTTTAATTTTTTAATTGAAGTGTAGTTGATGTACAGTGTTTCAGGTGTACAGCATAAGTGATTCAGTTATACATACATACATATACATATGTTAATGCAATTTCGTGTGCCCGATGCACGGTGAGGCCAAACAAACGGAAACGGCGGAGTTTGGAGCAGAGAAAGGTTTATTGGTTTTAAAGGTTTATTGCAAGGCCATGCAAGGAGAAGAGGTGCTCATGCCCTGAAAAGCCTCAAGCTCTCCAAAGGGTTTCGGCAAAGCATTTTTAAAGGCCAGGTGGGTGTGGGGGTGCCAGGGTACGTGATCAGCTTGCGCACAATTCTCTGATTGGCTGATGGTGAGGCAGCAGGGTGGTGTCACAGGGGTTAACCTTATCAGTCCTTAGGCTCCAGGAGGCCTGGAGCTGTTTGCTCATGGTCATCAAGTAGTTCTTCCATTTGGTAGGAGTGGGGGGGGGGCGTGACTCACATCTGCAAAACAACTCAGGAAGTTTGCATCAAATACTATTATCTAGGTACTTCAGAGAGGAGCTAAAGCAGAGGGGATGGGGGAAGGTCTGTCCCAGGAAGGCCCCATAGGGTCCTGCTCCATTACATATATATATATATATATATGTGTGTGTGTGTGTATACACACACACACACATATACACAGTGTATACATATATACACACGTGTATACATATACACACATGTACATACCCATATATACCCACACACACATACATACACACATATACACATATACGTACACATATATGTACACACACGCACACATATACACACATATACACACATGTACACACATATACACACAGACACACATATATATATACTTTTTCATATTCTTTTCCATTATAGGTTATTACAAGATATTGAGTAGAGTTCCCTGTGCTACACAGTAGGTCCTTGTTGTTTATCTATTTTATATATAGTAGTGTGTGTATGTTAATCCCAAATTCCTAATTTATCCCTCCCCACTCTTTCTCCTTTGGTAACCATAAGTTTGTTTTCTATGTCTGTGAGTCTTTTTCTGTCTTATACATAAGTTCATTTGTACCATTTCTTTAGATTACACATACAAGTGATATCGTATGTCTTTCTCTGTCTAACTTAACTTCCCTTAGTATGATACTCTCTAGGTAGCTGGTTTCTCTTTAAGTAAATGAGTAGGGGTAGAGCTCCATCTGGTTTCCAAATGGCAGTGAAATGTACCCTGTCATCCCAAAGTGACAGCTGATTTCATATAAACAGGATCGTTCCACATTTTCCAAAGGCAGTGGTGATCCAGGGAAGCAAAGGTGGATACGCAGGTACCTGGAGAGGGCTGGAGAAGGTGGCCTAAGAGACCAATAACCCGGTAGCCAAGGCGTAAGGATCCACACTGATCTGTGTGGCAGCAGAAAAGAGTCTTAGATAAATCACAAGGAAGAAAGAGAGGAAGTTCTCAAATAATTGCAAACACTTGTATCACTCAGGACTCTTGGGTTGCAAACAACAGAAAGGAACTCTGGGTAACTGAAGACACAAAGAAGAGTGTTGAAAGACTATGAGTAGCCCAGAGAATGAGGAAAAGGCCTCAGCGGAGGCAGAACTAGGGCAGCTCCAGAATCCAGGAAGCAGGAAGTAATGAGCAACCCTGTCCTTGGGGATGAAACTGTTTTGCCATTTTGGGTCCTTGTGTCATGAGGCCCAAGATCTAGTTTCCACAGGACAAGAGACCCCATTTGTTTAGTTTGGTTGGGAGTGGGGCACCTTGAGGGACAGCCCCACCAAACCTGCGTGCCGTGGATGGGGGCAGTGTCTGCATGGGAAATAGATGGAGACACGGAGGCTGCGCAAGTGATGCCCCCATGTGTACTTACTCACCTGGGCTTTCCCTAGGGATGTGCAGGTAGGCTCTCACTGGAGTGAGTTTTAATGCAGCACTGGTCATTAGAATTGAGACTGGAAATAGTAGAAACAGCAATAGAGAAAGTACTGCAGGAGGGAGTACAGGAGAAACGGGAGGCAATGTCAGAAAGAGCATCCTTCAGAGATGTGTGTGAGGAGAGGAGGGACAATCACTTCTCTTCCTGTTCACTGCTCTTCAGAACTACCACGTACAATTTGGGAAAAACGCCCCAATTAGCCGTACCCAAGGGAAGGTACTAGTGCCTTTACATAGGTAAAAGACAAATATGGAAGAAAGAAAAGGAAAACGTTTGCAAATTTTGAGCCAAAGCATAAGGGCTAGCCTATGTTTGTGTGTCTAAAGAAAAAAGAAATAAATGTCTTCAATCAACATAGTCCCTCTTTATTCTTGTGCATGTTTTTAAAAGTACACATTTCCATCTACGAAGAAAATAAAATTAAAGCTTCTAATAAATAGTTCTTCAGAGAAATAGATCATATTAGAGATCAAACGTTCAGAAAAATCACATAAACACACACACATACCTATAATGAATTAAAAGTCAGGAAGGGGACTTCCCTGGTGGAGCAATGGCTAAGACTCCACGCTCCCGGGCTTCCCTGGTGGCGCAGTGGTTAAGAATCTGCCTGCCAATGCAGGGGACATGGGTTCGAGCCCTGGTCCGGGAAGATCTCACATGCTGCAGAGCAACTAAGCCCGTGTGCCACAACTACCGAGCCTGCGCTCTAGAGTCTACGAACCACAACTACTGAGCCTGCATGCCACAACTACTGAAGCCCGCGTGCCTAGAGCCCGTGCTCTGCAACAAGAGAAGCTACCCAATGAGAAGCCCGCGCACCGCAACGAAGTGTAGCCCCTGCTTGCCACAAATAGAGAAAAGCCCGTGCGCAGCAACAAAGACCCAGCGCAGCCAAAAATACAAATTAAAAAAAAAAAAAAAAAAAGATTCTGCGCTCCCAACGCACGGGGCCTGGATTTGATCCCTGGTCAGGGAACTAGATCCCACATGCGTGTCGCAACTAAGAGTTTGCATGCCGCAACTAAGGAGCCCGCCTGCCACAACTAAGACCCGATGCAACCAAATAAATAAATAATTTAAAAAATAAAATAAGTCAGGAAGAAAATGAATTACATAGATATTCACAGGAAATGAGACAGATGGTTGCAGTGCTGAGAGAGAGAGAGAGAGAGAGAGAGAGAGAGAGAGAGAGAGAAACAGAGAGACAGAGAGAGACAAGCCTAGAAGACTAGAAGGGCTGAACTGAGAGGACACCTGAAATCAAGACCAAAGGTCTACAGAGCAACAGAGACAAATATGTCCCGGAATAGCAGAAGGCTGAGCAGCCTCTCTCTCGATTCATTCACTCAACAAATAGGTACTGAGCTCCAGCTGTGTTCAGGATGCTAAGCCATGTCTTGAGGAGATGTCACCACTGACTCAGGGAATCTACATTTACTACCACCTTACCCTCTCCTACTGAAATTCTTCCTTAAAGACCTAGTGACAAAAATAGGGCAATATAATGGTCACCAAGTTTGTTTCTGTTTAGCTACTTGAATCCATCATTTGAAAAAAGAAACACAAAAACTGGGAATACAGTATGGAACTTCAAATCAAATTTCATATTGATTTTCAAAATTTTTCTAATTAAAAAAAAACTTTTGAAGCTTACCCACTCATTTTAATATTCTCTCAAAAGCAAAGATAGACTCTGTATTTAGAAGGTCATGCCTCTATCATGATAATAAAATGGTTTTTTTAAAAAAATTATTTAACATATGACTCTACTCAGTTGGAAAAATATAGCAAAACATGAAGCAGGTTCAGAGCTGAGAAAGATCTAGGTTAGTCTTGTGGGTTGTTTTTGGAGAGAAGAAATAGGGTAAGAAATTTTTTGGATTTTGTCCAGGTCAGATCCAGTTCAAACTTCAAAGAGAGAATAATATTGTTATTTGAGTTCAGTTTCAATTCAAATTAAAATACCAGTTTCCTACTTTGGGTTTAGTTCAACTCTCTGCTGAGAGTTGAGAATGTCATTTAGTGGAAGAAAAGATGCCAGGGTAATTATTTTTTAACTCATTTTGTTACCCCCTACCCCACTGTAAACTGAGCGTAGCCGACGGCTTTCAGATCCACAGAGCACGGTGGAAATCCTCCAGGGCACAGAATTCCCTGGGCCCTAGGATCCATGTGGCCAGAAAGCCTTTTCGAGCTTGCACCCTATTCTGAGGAGAGGCAGGAGGGATGCCAGGGTCTGATAGGGCCCTTCTATGTGGGTTGACCATGGGTGAGAAGGCTAAGGAAGTGGGAGGTAGGCTCTGGGGAAGCTGACACTTGGCATCTAGGAGCAAGGCAGAGGTATGCAGTGGACTCCATCCTACACCAGGAGAAAGGTCAAGACAGGCGTGAAGATACCTGTTTTCTCCTCTTCATCCATTCCTAGAGACACTGACAAACTGTGTCCAGAGGGAAAAGCAAAGAATAGGGGAAGGTGATGATTCAAAAGTGTCCTTCCCTGGTCCCACGTGCTAATACGTCCATCAGAACCTTGCTGAGAGAGGACTGGCTTGGCGCCGCTGCCCCACTGTTTCTGCAATCAACACCTACACCCACCCCTGTCTCCACCCAGCCCTGGCCACCTTGCTTTCTTATGGAGGAAGCCCAAACACTGCTCAAAATGACAACAACCTGAGCCCCTTCTCCACCCCATCTCCACCTTTAAAAAAGCAGCTTCAGAGACTTCATGGAAAAGTCTTTAAGCAAAACTGGTAAAGGGATTTACAAAGCCCGCTTTTAAATCTATGTACTGCTACACCTGGGTGTCTGTCGCCCATGCCCTGTTTATAATACTTTGAGGGATAACAACAGCAACAACAAAAACAACAAGAGCAAAACCCAAACACTGTTGCTCAGGCGCTGAGAGGATTAAATGAGATGACATACTGAAAAGCGCCTTAAAAAACCAAACATCACTGTAGAACTGCAAGTCCACTTTAAATATTCTGGGCTCCTTACTGGCTTCTAACAGCCTAGACTTACAAATATAATTAATATATATCCCATGGTTAAGTTTTTAAACTATTCTATCATTTATTAACTGTTGTAATCACACTATTACTATTATTACCACTACTAGTCGCATTTATCAAACAGGCACTTTGCGTAACACTTACACACATCATTTCAATGAATCCTCCCGAGAATCCTAGGAAGTCACTGTCCCCAGTTACAGAGAAGGAACTGAGAGGCTCAATATTTATTTACTAGTCCATTCTTTTAGCCACTGATTTACAATGGCACCTTTAACATAAAGTGAATTGCGGTATACACATGACTCTGTTTTAACTCTCTATTCTGCTCCGCTGATGTGTTCAACTATTTCTGCCTCAATACCAAAGCCTTTCATGATGGCTTCATTTACTGTATATTTTCCTATTTGATATCATTACACTTTTTTTTTCAAAAAAAAATCTTCTTTTCAAAAAGTAGATTTTTGGGAATTCCCTGGCACTCCAGCGGTTAGGACTTGGCGCTTTCACTACTGTGGCCTGAGTTTAATCCCTAGTTGGGGAAATAAGACCTGCAAGCCTCATGGTGAAGCCAAAAAAAACCAAAAAAACAAAAGATTTTCCTCACACAAGGCCTGTATTTTCCTTTTGTATCATTTGCTGTTTAGGGAATATACACAGGAGGGTGTATATTACAAAAGACACAGGAGGGTAAACAGCGGGTAAGTGTCTCTCCACTACATCCCATCATTCAATTCTCTGTCAAGAAGGAACTGCTATTACCCGTTTCTTATTGCCCTTCTAGAAATAGCCCAGACACATGAACTTTAAAATAAGTCTATCAAGTTCTGCCAAAAAAATTCAATTAACATTTCCATTAGAATTGAATTGAGTTTATAGATTAATCTGAGGGAAACTTGACATCTATACAATAACAAATCTCGTTCAGCAGCTAGAATGCCTTTCCATTCTTTTGGTCTTTTTGTCCTTCAGTAAACGTTTACGATTTTATTCATATTTTACATATTTCTGATAATATTTTTGCCTAAGTCTTTTAGTATTTTTGTGTGTATGGCAATAATAAATAGAACCCTGGTGTGTTGCTTTTGTATCCTTCTTATTAGTCTCATAATATCTCATTTGACTATCTTGCATTTTCTATATAGACAGTGATATTGTTTACAAATAGTGACAGTTGAATCCTCCTTTTCAGGTTTTTTTTAAATTGAAGTATAGTTGACTTCTAATGTCACGTTAGTTTCACGTGTACAGCACAGCGATTCATTTATACGCACATACGTGAAAAAAATATATATATATATTCTTTTTCAGATTTCCCTTACAGGTTACTACAAAATATTGAGTATACTTTCCTGTACTATACAGGAGGTCCTTGTTGGTTAACTATTTTATATATAGTAGTGTGTATATGTTAATACCAACTCCTAATTTATCCCTCCCCTGCCCCCCCTTTCCCTTTGGTAACCATAAGTTTGTTATTTACTTTTTAATAACGTTATTTATTTATTTTTATTTTTGGCTGCGTTGGGTCTTCGTTGCTGCACGCGGGCTTTCTCTAGTTGCGGCCAGTGGGGGCTACTCTTTGTTGCGGTGCGCAGGCTTCTCATTGCGGTGGCCTCTCTTGCTGCGGAGCACGGGCTCTAGGCACGCGGGCTTCAGCAGGTGTGGCGGGTTGCAAAAGTAGTATTCCCACAAAGCCAGAAAAATGATGGTTCCCTGGTCTGGGAACATCCCACATGCCGCGGAGCTATTAAGCCTGTGTGGCACAGCTACTGAGCCTGTGCTCTAGGGCCAGCGAGCCACAACTGCCGAACCTGTATGCCACAACTACTGAAGCCCACATGCCTAGAGCTCATGCTCCATAACAAGAGAAGCCACCACGATAAGCCCACGCACCACAACGAAGAGTAGCCCCACTTGCTGCAACTAGAGAAAGCCCATGCACAGCAACGAAGACGCAACGCAGCCAAAAATAAATAAATAAATAAATTAATTAATTTAAAAAAATCTACAAACAATAAATGCTGGAGAGGGTGTGGAGAAAAGGGAACCCTCCTATACTGTTGGTGGGAATGTAAATTGGTACGGCCACTATGGACAACAGTATAGAGGTGCCTTAAGAAAGTAAAAATAGAGCTGCCATATGAGCCAGCAATGCCACTCCTGGACACATATCTGGAGAAAGAACCCATAATTTGAAAAGATACATGTACCCCAGTGTTCATCGCAGCACAATATCCAGGACATGGAAGCAACCTACATGCCCATTGACTGAGGAATGGATAAAGAAGAGGTGGTATATATATACAATGGAATATTACTCAGCCATAAAAAAGAACGAAATAATGCCATTTGCAGTGACATGGATGGACCTAGAGATTGTCATACTGAGTGAAGTAAGTCAGACAGAGAAAGGCAAATATCATATGATATCACTTATATGTGGAATCTAAAGAAATGGTACAAATGAACCTATTTACAAAACAGAAATAGAGTCACAGATACAGAACAAACAAACTTAAGGTGACCAAGGGGGAAAGGGGAGGGGAGATATAAACTGGGAGATTGGGATTGACATATACACACTACTATATATAAAATAGATAACGAATAAGGACCTGCTGTATAACACAGGGAACTCTCCTCAATACTCTGTAATGACCTATATGGAAAAACAATCTAAAAAAGAGTGGATGTATGTATATTTATAACTGATTCACTTTGCTGTACAGCAGAAACTAACACAACGTGGTAAATCAACTCTACTCCAATAAAAATTCATTAAAAAATAAAAACAAGCAAACAAACAAAAACCCAATTAGTTACACACTCCAGATGGTACATTTTCTACTTCTGCAGAGGTAGAAGCTAGAGATGGAAAAGGCCACAGATCACACATCTGTCCCTCACTCTCCTGTCATAAAGGTACTAAGTTATATATCTCTTTAGGGTTTGCTTAACTATAGGGGACAGTCAAGCTTTGGCAGCTGAGGGACTGGGGCCAAGCATTTTAACCTCTTCCTATTTTTAGGGATATGCCAGTTGTGTGCATCCTGGTGGGGGACAGGCCCCACTTCCCACTGAGGAAGCCCTAAAGGCCTGTTACTCGCACATGAGAGAGAGACCAAAGCTTAGCCCACAGATGCCCCTGCCAGCTCTGATGTAGGAGGTCTGGGGACACAGGGCAGTTTAATATCAGTTGGAGGGATGGATAATAACTGTACAGTAGTTAAACATGTATTAGTTCAAAACACAAAGAAAGACTGAGAAATTAAGTAGCATCGTATAGCAGATACAATCAGACATACTGAAATAAAGTTCAGGGGGGAAAATTTAAATTATAAACACAAGGGAAAATTCTAATATCAAGCTAAATAGATTATTACAAAACATTTTAAGAATTCCAGCAGGCCTCCTGCTTCTCTGCGAGGCAGATTAAACAACACATTTTTCACTTTAATTATAGCAAGAAAACCTAAATGTTGGTTAAAGCTCAGAGAGTAGACTCCCTGGGTTGGGCACAGTGGCAAAAACCTCCAAGGAGAAATTACATTCAGAGGCACAAGCTGAAAAATATAAATAAATGAAATAAATTTACAAATCAATGAAACAAATGAACTTTAAAAGAAATAAATGTTTTTTTCAACAAATGGTGCGGAACAATTGGACATCCACATGCAAAAAAGTGAATCTAGACACAGACCTTACACCCTTCACAAAAATTGGATCATAGACCTCATTGTAAAGGGTAAAACTGTAAAACTCCTAGAAGGTAACATAAGAGAAAACCTAGATGATTTGGGGTATGGTGATGTCTTTTTCAGATACAGCACCAAAGGCACAATTCATGAAATAAATAATTGATAAGCTGGATTTCATTAAAATTAAAAGCAGAGGATTTTTTCAGACAGTAAGATTATTCTATGTAGTGGTGGATACGTGTCTTGATACATTTGTCCGAGCTCACAGAATGCTCAACACCAAGAATGAACCCTCCATCTGCAGCAACATGGATGGCCCTAGAGATTGTCATACTGAGTGAAGTAAGTCAGACAGAGAAAGACAAATATATGATATCGCTTACATGTGGAATCTAAAAAAAGGGTACAAATGAACTTATTTACTAAACAGAAGTGGAGTCACAGATGTAGAAAACAAACTTATGGTTACCAGGGGGTAAGGGGAGGAGGGATAAATTGAGAGACTGGGATTGACATATACATATACTATATACAAAATAGATAAGTAATAAGGACCTACTGTATAGCACAGGGAACTCTACTCAGTACTCTGTAATGGTCTATATGGGAAAGCAATCTAAAAAAAAGTGGATATATGCATATGTATAACTGATTCACTTTGCTGTACATCTGAAACTAACACAGCATTGCAAATCAACTATACTCCAATAAAAATTTTAAAAAAAGAAAAAGAAAAAGAATGAACCCTAAGGTAAACTACGGACTTTGGGTGATTATGACGTGTCACTGTAGGTTCATCAGTTGTAACAAATGTGCCACTCTAGTGGGGGATGTCGGTAATGGGGGAGGCTGTGCATGGGGGCGGGGGAGGGAGTATATGGGAAATGTCTGTACCTTCCTTTCATTTTTGCTGTGAACCTAAAACTGCTTTAAAAAAAACAAAGAAAACCAAAACACTATTTTTAAAAAGGATTGTAAAGAGCTAAAATGACTAAGACCAGGCATTCTTATAAAGTTCACTTAGCAGAAAGGGCAGGAGACTAGGACCCAGTTAGTACCGTGCTCTCCAGGCCCGCGAACCCATCAGAGAGTCTTTGTAGCACTTAGCAATACCTGTCGTTTTCTTAGTTATTTGTTCCCATTGAGTCTCTGTCTCACACACTGTGGAGACAGACACTCCGGCTGCTTTTCACTGTAGGAACCCAGCACCTTAGAACAGTATCTTAGGCACACAGACCAGATGTTCAACAAACATACATTTGCCGTGGGCTGGTCTCTTTCCCCTTTCTCTGGGACACACCAGAACCTAAGCTCTCCTCACTTCCCCGCCAACCTTCTCACCTCCTTCCCTCCAAGCTGAGGAGTCCTCACCAGATCTGAGAAGGCTGGGAGGGGGGTTGGGGAGCCTTGCCCTGTGTCATTGCCAAAGATTCTCCAGGATCTGTCTTTGCGAGAGTGCTGCCTTTCCCCAATCGGCCCAGATTATTGAAGCTGGAAGGCTATAAAAGACCTCTTTCCCTCTGAGCCCCTGCCTTCCCAAGGATGGCCAGGCTGAGCAGCCCCAGCCAGTACAAAGTTCATCTGAGCCACAGAGGCAAGCCACATACATGGATAATTTTCAATTTTCTAGTAGCCTCATTAAAAAATATAAAAAGAACAGGTGAAATTACTATATTTTACTTAACGCAATATATACAAATCATTATCATGGCAATATGCCATCAGCATTAAAAAGAGTTATTAATGAGATAATTTCCCTTTTTTTGCACTCTTTGAACTTCCGTGTATATTTTACACTCACGGCACACCCGTTTGCACTAGCCACACTTCAAGTGCACAGTGGCCACATGTGGCAGGTGGCTTCACAGACTGGAGCCAGGAAACTGGGGAGAAAACCCTCCCTCGTATTTTAAAATGGCCCCTCCCACCCTCACGCGGGCATCTCCAGTGTCGCACACGAGGCCCCAGAAGATGCCGCGGCCTCGGAAGGAGAAGGAAGGGTGGGCGGGGGATGGGCGGCAGGGACGGGGCGCAGAGGAAATTGGCCGTCACCCGGCTCTTTCTCGGATCGCTTCACTGCCTCTAAGACACTTGCCCCTCAGGGTGTCTGGCAGGCTGCTTGGGCTGTGCTGGGGGGCTAGCGGGGGGTGGGAAGGTTGTCGACGGACAAAGAAGCTAGCAAGGGGTCAACCGGAGGCCGCCCCCTCCGTGGTCCTACCTGGCCCGGGACTGGTGCGGAGGGCTGGCCCGTCTCCAGACTTCACGTGGGCTTCCCCTGTGTCTCTAAGCGTTGTAGCGTTGCTGCCGAACACCAACACCCTCGTGCTATTTTGTTTGTGTTCCAAAAAGATGCTTTTACAGCGTCTCTGCACCAATTAGCCTAAAGCGTAATTGCCCTCTTGTGAAGCGGGCCTTGCTTTAGGGCCTGCCATCAAAGGTCTCCCGGGCTCCCTACCAAGTACTCGTGAGCTTCTTGCCCCTTTTTACTGGAGGGGAAGCGGCCTGAGAAGCCAGCGGCTGCCTGTAAAGAGCCAGTGAGTCAGGCAGGACGCCATCGTCTCGCCCTTCATCAGCAGGAGTCCGGAAGGATGTTAAGTAAGCCCGGGGAAGCCTTCCTTGTTGAATGAGGTCACGGTCCACCTAAGGGAATGTTTCACATGCTTGCAGCTCCCCCTTGTAACCATCTTTTGACAGAAAACCTGAAAGGGATTACGTACGGAGGATGCTGAACATGATCTAACTTTTTCTTAATGAATCACGCTGATGCTTATGGCTAGTAATTCTTTTTTTAACATCTTTATTGGAGTATAATTGCTTTACATTGTTATGTTAGTTGCTGCCGTATAACACAGTGAATCAGCTATACATATACATATATCCCCATATCCCCTCCCTCTTGCGTCTCCCTCCCACCCTCCCTATCCCACCCCTCTAGGTGGTCACAAAGCACCGAGCTGATCTCCCTGTGCCATGCAGCTGCTTCCCACTAGCTATCCATTTTACATTTGGTAGCGTATATATGTCCATGCCACTCTCTCACTTCGTCCCAGCGTACCCTTCCCCCTCCCCGTGTCCTCAAGTCCATCCTCTATGTCTGCATCTCTATTCCTGTCCTGCCCCTAGGTTCTTCAGAACCATTTCTTTTTAAAGATTCTATATATATGTGTTAGCATACGGTATTTGTTTTTCTCTTTCTGACTTACTTCACTCTGTATGGCAGACTCTAGGTCCATCCACCTCACTACAAATAACCCAGTTTCGTTTCTTTTTATGGGTGAGTAATATGGCTACTAATTCTTAAATTATGCTTTCACGTAATAGTTTTTTTTCTCTTCTCTCGCTGTCACTCCTCGCTGTCACTTCTGTTACGTGAGCCCTGCTTGCATCAATCGCCCTTTTTCAAATTGTCCATGAACATCAGACACCATGTCTTGTAGGAATGTGTGCAAACTAAGAGCCAATAAGCCCTGAAGAATGATGGGGGGGCTCCCTCTTAGCTAGGGATGCTTAAGTGCTTGGGGTTTGTCACAACTCTTTTAGCTACTCAGAGATTTTTTTTCTGAATGTGATTTTTTTCCCCCTGAAGTTCCGCTTATCTACAGAACATTGAGAAGTTCTTTGATTTGTTTGTAAACATTACTTGCCCAGGTTATACCAAGTTTCTCTACCTTTTATTTTAGGTAGTCTTTTAAGATATTGGAGCAAATGATTCTAGCTTAGGATCCAAACTTGGGGAACTTCCAGGAGAACACAAAGCTGGTATTATTTGCTGTATCAAATGTTCTTAGTTTTCACTAACCTCTGGGCACGTTTACAAATATTCTTAAAGAAAGCATTCATAGCTTATTACCAACCAAAGGAAAAAAATGGAAACCAAACCTGCTTTCACTCACACCTACCTTTTAAAAATATATTCATGCAGTTTCTTACTATGAAAATGGAAAGGAATGATTGCCAGTTGGCAACAGATGAGGTTGTTTTGGAATTTAGTGTAATGGTTGTTTCTGTGGAATCAGAGGTCCCTCTGTTTTCTTATCCTCGGGAGCATTTCTTCTTTTCCCCTAACTCTATAAATCCTAAGTTCTGTGAGATCTTGACAAGCATAAGTCTCATTCGTGATAGAGGGAGAAATGTCATTGCTCCAGATTCTCCCTTCAGACTAGGACAGAGTGAACAGCGTCCCTGGGAAAGAGACCTGACGAGGAGCTGGTGGCAGTGTGTAAAGTGTAGGGGCAAAAAATTCAGCAAAGCTTATCTTCATGGAAACGGGATAATATAACAGCGGGTGAAACAGACGACCCCGCCATCCCAGATAGTTTTGCTGTTACAAACTGGGATAGGATTTGGGTGGGGAAAGCGATGTGACACTGCAGGACTTCTAAGCAGTAATTTGCCAAGGAACTGCTGAAAGGTATTGCCACAGATCACAATAGGAGGAGGCTGGATTCTGAGGACTGCAAATAAACCTGCACAGGGACACCGGTGTTGACCAAGGGGGCCCTTTTCTTCTTACTTCCTTCTCAGAGACACAACCTCCTCCGACCTGGGGAAACTTTTGAAAGCTCATAGCAATGCTTACTCACCAGATAAGTCGTAAAGAATCTACCCCTTTCCAGGAAGTCTGTGACGGTAGGGGGTAAGCATATGTGAACAAGAAGGTGTAACCAGGTGTAGCCTGCTCCATGTCTGACTCACCTTTTGACCACGTGCTTCTGGCTTCACCATGCCTCAGCTTCTCTACCTGTCAAATGGGAGCAAGAGGAAGTGGTATTGTTTGATAAAATTCTCTGAAATCTTTTGCTGAAAGGTTCTTCGAAAGGGCAAGACAGTATAATGATCCCTTAGCTATTCAGTATGAGGTTGCTATAAATAGAGTCTGGAATAGGATCACAGTGTCATATACCCGTTTACAACAATAAATGGGCCATATCATGATCCAGGGAAAGCTTGGCAGAATTCTTGGTAGGACATGCATTTAGGAAAGCTGAGACTCGGTCCTCCCAAGGACCAGATAGCCGCTGTTCACGGGCTTTCAACAAAAGTTGTTTTTCATCCTGGAGCCCTGCTTCTCAACGTGACTGCCCAGTTGTAGGTTAGGGTGTTTCTGGCTGCTCTAGGAGACTTGTCCAAAATCTAATTTATACTGAAATGGTGTGCAGGCATGTGTACGTGTGTGTGTGTGCACATGCAGGCATCTTCTTGCCAAATCGGAATAGAACTATAAAAATACATAAATAAGTGTAAACATTTAGCCTAGGTGACCCCCACTAAGTGAGCTCTAGGATGACGCGTGTCTCTGTTATAAACATAGTGGTGGCCAGCAGAAGGGCAAACAAGGGGGTTCCTGAGCCTTTAGCTCTACTAGACTAAGATGGGAGGCATTGGGCACGGGGACTGTGGCATCTTCTGAAAGGATGGGTCAGGGAATCACACTAATTTGGGAAGGGGCAGGGGCAAAAGTGTTGGCAGGGCCAGGCTTTCGGTAATGTGAATATCCTACTAACAAATAAGAGGTGGCTGGGGCGTGGCAGAAGGGCAGGTTCAGGAATAAACACTGAAATGGGGTGTGTGACCTTTGTCAGTTATCACAGGACACTTTGGTAGACATATATGGGACACATGGGTGTATGGGGTAGCCAAACGTTCAGCTTTAGCCAAGTAAAATGGTGAGGTTTCTATTCCACTTTCACCTGCAATGCAGAACTAAGGAACGCACTTCTTAAGAAAAGATTTAATTATTGGCATGAGTGTAAGAAACGTATCGGAACTCGCTTTCTCCCTCTCCCTCCCTCAAACCTCTTATTTCCTCATTATTTTTGTTGACCTAGGTGATTAAATTTATTGGTTTAACTGCCTGGTACACAGTAGTGGTTCAACTGATATGCAATGATGGAATGAAAAAAAAGCATTTAAACTTTTCAGAAACATACTGTGAAGCAGCCTGGTAAAGGATGTTAAGTCCATGACCAGTCAGCAAAAGGAAGGCCATGGGGAGAGATTCCGCAGAGCATAGATTCATTTCCTGCCTGGCCTTCTGCCTCTCTTCTTTCATTTGGGCCTCACTGCACCTACTTTGCCTGCCAAGAGCCTCTAACGCCTTGGGAAGTGAATGTTGGTGCTACATGACCGGGAATTATCCTGGACTCCGATGCCCTTGAAGGCCCAAAGTTAGATTTCCCAAGTCATTCCATGCCTGCCCGGAATAACAGGGGACACTGCACTGAAGAGTCAACGTCATGTAGGAATGACAGCATGATGATGTAACCCCACATCCCTGGTAAATCCCAAGTGAACTTCCCAGACAGCATTGTGAGGTAGTTTGGAGCTTGGGTCTTAGAGTCAGGCTGCCTGGGTTTGCATCCCAGCTCTGCCACTAGCTGGATGTCCTTGAGCAAGGTCTTAACCATTCAGGGCCTTATTAAACCCATCTGTAAGTGAGTTTAATCATTGTATCGACCTGGCTGATCAGGCCACCCAAGATGGCTGCTCTCTTGCTCTCTGTACATCCCCAGCTCAACCAGTGCCTGCTTCACCTACAGCTACTCACATAACTGACTGGACTGACCTGCCCTCTTAATCATAGAGCCTCCAGCCCCAGCTATAGTGATTGTTCTAATCTTCATTTATTTATTTTTAAATATTTATTTATTTATTTGGCTGCGTTGGGTGTTAGTTGCGGCACGGCGGGATCTTCACTGCGGTGCGCGGGCTCCTCTCTAGTTGTGGCGCGCAGTCTCCAGAGCGTGCGGGCTTAGCTGCCCCGCGGCATGTGGGGTCTTAGTTCCCCAACCAGGGATTGAACCTGCGTCCCCTGTATTGGAAGGCGATTCTTAACCATTGGACCACCAGAACTTCTCTACTATGGTAGCTTCTCAAACGGGCTGTGAGGGGCTTGCCCCTCTGCTGGTTTCCCTGGTAACCCAGGACCCAGCTGACGTCAATTCCCCCTATAACTGGTAACCTCTGCCTCTCCCCGGGGAGCAAAGACTACTTCCGTGGTCTGCCTGCCTTCTGCTGCAGGCGGTGAGATGTCGCTCCAGGACCTTGCTTCAGACATGTAAGATCCCCTATCCATTAAACCACTGATGTCTCTGTCGCTGACTCCGGGCTCTTTCTTGGGTCTTGAGGCTGGGCACGTACAGGGCTTCAACCAGACCTTACCAAGTTGTCGTGAGAACTAAAGGAGAAAAATCCATGTAAACCATCTTAGTGCAATGCTTGGAACACAGTAAGTATTCAACAACTGTTGTATTATTATATTCCATGATTCCTGCTAAATGGTCTCCTACCCATGCTTCTCAGGTGACAAAATGGGCCTGCATCACAGCTACATTGGTTCATCCACACATTCTCTGAGCACCCGTTCCTGAGGATCTATGATTTTTTAAGTCAGATTTTCGGCGGAAACTGTAGGATACACATATGAATCAGACCTGGGTCCTGCTTTCAGACAACTTATACTAGGAGTGACGAATGTGTAAGAAACAGAAAGTGTCTGAAAAGAGATAGAAATAAAGTGTGATATGGGTGCTCAGAAGAGAGAACACAATGGCTTCCAGCTGGGGAAAAGAGTCATTTCAGCTGGGCAGCTTCTGGAAGTGGGTGGAGGTAGGGGTCGGAGCAAGAAATTTAGGGCCGAAGGCAAAGGAGGAGAATCCACAGAGTGAAGGAAGCGGGAAAAGCTGTGCTTGGCTAAGAGCATCAATGGGAAAAGCTTGGAAGGTGGGTTGGAGCCAGTTAAGGGGCACAGGCCACACGTGTTTATCCAGAGCCTCTTTTTTTCTTTTTTTTTTTTTTGCCGTACGCGGGCCTCTCACTGTTGTGGCCTCTCCCGCCGCGGAGCACAGGCTCCGGACGCGCAGGCTCAGCGGCCATGGCTCACGGGCCCAGCCGCTCCGCGGCATGTGGGATCCTCCCGGACCGGGGCACGAACCCGCGTCCCCTGCATCGGCAGGCGGACTCTCAACCGCTGCGCCACCAGGGAAGCCCCAGAGCCTCTTTTAAGCCCCCATGTCTGTTTCTCATGACCAGGGTCCCCAGCTACAGGTGAGGGCACCTAACCCCAATGCAGGCGACAGGCTGGCTGGTAACCTGAAGAACAAAATCAACCAGCCGAAGTCTTCTTTCTCGAGAACCTGAACAAAAAATCTTCTGGTCGCTATTGCTGCGTCACAAGTTATCCCAGAATATGGCTGCATTCGCTCTGCCACGGCAGAACTGAGCCGTCGTAACAGAGGCCCAGTGACCCTCAAAGCCTAAAATATTTATAATCATCTGGCTTTTTAGGGAAAGTTTACCAACTGTGCTCTAGGAAGACTAGTCCAGGAGCTGTGTGCACGATGGGCTGGCAACAGAGTGGAGGCTAGAAGATGCACTGGGAGGCCGCTGTCAGGATTTGGTGGTAGGAGATGAAGAGGGAGAGAAAAAAGTAAAGGATGTGTCACAGGTTAATCAACAGGTCTGGAAGCTACTTGTGTAAGGAGAACCCAGAGAACTTGAAGCCTGAATTTCCAAATGGTTGTCAATGTGTTCTTTACTCATATCTGGTAACAGGGATGGTACCGAGGAAAGGTAGAAACCTGTCTCAGTATTTCCCACCAGACCCAGGGGAAGGTAGATATAAGTGTATATGCAGCCATGACCCAGGATGCTCTGCTCTGAACTGATTCTGGGATCAGATAATAGCCAGAAACAAAAGTGAAAAAATAGACCATGAAAAAGTAGGTAAGTTCAAAATTCCTCAGATCCTTTTCTTTCTTTCTTTTTTAGTTGAAGTGTAGTAGATTTACAATGTTGTGTTAGTTTCAGGTGTACAGCGTGGTGATTCAGTTATATATATTCTTTTTCAGATTCTTTTCCATTATAGGGTATTACAAGATATTGAATATAGTTCCCTGTGCTATACAGTAGGTCCTTGTTTATCTATTTGGTATAGAGTAGTGTATATCTGCTAACACCAACCCCCTAATTTATCCCTCCCCCACCCCCTTTCCCATTTGGTAACAATAAGTTTGTTTTCTATGTCTGTGAGTCTGTTTCTGTTTTATAAATAAGTTCATTTGTACCCAGATTTCTCAGATGCCATGAAAGGGGACAGGTGGCCACTGTCCCCACCCTCACCGCTGCTCCTGAGTGGCCCGTAGTTCTCCTCCCAAAACACTCCAGCAGCTCTAACAGCCTTCTGGGCTCTCAACCTCTTATCACCCTTCTTTCCACTTCCTCTCTGAAATCTCCATCATAAAAGCCCCACTGCCTTTGGCAAGGCCTCAGGGAAGATGGGGAACTGGGCAGAACTGGCCGGAGCCCTCTTTAGTGGACTGAAGAACAGCCATGGGCTAACACATCTTAATCTCATCAAAATGTTTTATTGTTTATTCTTTTCCCATTTTTTTAAATATACCTTATTTTTTACAGCAGTTTTAGGGTACAGCAAAACAGAGCAGAAGGTATAGAAATTTCCCATACACATCCTGGTCCCGTAGACACGTAACCTCCCCCATTACCAGCATCCTCCACCAGAGTGGTACTGTGAGCAGATAGGGTAGGGGGTTCCCAGAGAAAGAGAACCAGGCATGGCTTTCTGGACTTAAGAGAAGCCATTTTGGCCTAAGCCATTTTGTGATCTAAGCCAGTCTCAGTGCATGTCCCTGAACAGGTCTCAGTAATCAATGGTCTTAAGGGAACAAAAGAATGCAGGAGCAAATGACCATCATCGTCAAGAGAAGTAACGATAGTAAAGATAATACATCAGTTGGAAGGATTCCCAGTTCTCTCTCTTTTTTTTTTTTCCGGTACACGGGCCTCTCACTGTTGTGGCCTCTCCCGTTGCGGAGCACAGGCTCCAGACGCGCAGGCTCAGTGGCCGTGGCTCACCGGCCCAGCCGCTCCGCGGCATGTGGGATCTTCCCGAACCGGGGCACGAACCCGTGTCCCCTGCATCGGCAGGCGAACTTTCAACCACTGCGCCACCAGGGAAGCCCCCCCAGTTCTCTTTCAATGGTAAAGATTAGCCTGAAGCCTCAGCCTCCAGATAGACTGGAACCTAAGGCCTGATGATGTTGATTTTTTCTGGCCCTTTGACTTCAACTAAAGCTTGGACTCTGTTGACCTTTGCCCCAATTCTATGCTGAATTCTCATTTGCTCAAGCCCTTTCATGAACATACATGTACGCTCAGCTTAAAACTTCCCCAATTTTGCTGTTCATGGAGACACTGCTTTGGGAAAGATCCCCGGTGTTCTCCCTACTTGCTGCAAGTGATAAATCCTTCTCCCAATCTTTGGCTCGACTGCATCTTTTGGACCAACACCCACCAATAGGCAAACCCAGTTTTTTGGGTAACAGTACATTTGTTACAATTGATGAACCTACATTGACACATCATAATCACCCAAAGTCCATAGCTTCCATTGGGGTTCATTCTTGGTGTTGTACAATCTGTGGCTTGGACGAATATATAATGACATGTATCGACCATTATAATATCATACAGAGTAGTTTCACTGTCCTAAAAGTCCTATGTGCTTTTTCCATTCATCCATCCCTCTACCCGAAGCCCTTGGCAACCACTGACCTTTTACTGTCGCCATAGTTCTGCTTTTTCCAGAGTGTCATATAATTGGAATCATACAGTATGTAACTTTTCACATTGGTTTCTTTCACTTAGTAATACACATCTATGAGTCCTCCATGTCTTTTCTTGTCTTGATAGCTCATTTCTTTTTAGCACTGAATAATATTCCATTCACCCACATTCAAATACATTGTGGCTAATATGATTATGAACAAACTATTATCTATTGTATCAATTAAGAATAAAAAAAGTTTTTGTTTGACCTTCACTTATTCCTTCTCCTATGCTCTTCCTTTATGTAGATCTAAGTTTCTAACCTACATCATTTTCCTTCTCTCTAAAGAACTTAACATTTCTTGCAAGGCAGATCCACTGGCAACAATTCCCTCAATCAATTTTTGTTTATCTGAGAAACTATTTCTCCTTCATTATTGAGGGTTAATTTCACAGGGTACAGAATTGTAGGTTGGTGGAGTCTTTTTTTTTTTCTCTCAACACTTTAAATATTTCACTCCATTCTCTTCTTGTTTGCATGGTCTCTGAGGAGAAGTCAGATATAATTCTTATATTTGCTCTACTATATAGGTTAAGAATTTTTCCCTTCCACTTTTTCCAGGATTTTTTTATCTTTGATTTTCTCTAGTTAGAAAATTATATGCTTGGGTGTAGCTTTTTTTTTTTTTTTGCTATTTATTCTGCTTGGTATTCTCTGAGCTTCTTGGATCTGTGGTTGGTGTCTAACATTAATTTGGGAGAAATTCTCAGTCACTATTGTTTCAAATATTTCTTCTGTCCCTTCCTCTCTTTCTTCCCCTTCTGGTATTCCCATTACACATATGTTATTTTTTTGTAGTTGTTTCATAGTTCTCAGATATTCTGTTCTGTTTTGTGTGTGTGTGTGTGTTTGTGTCTTTTTTTCTGTTTGCTTTTCAGTTTTGGAGATTTCTATTGCGGTATCCTCAAGCTGAAATATTCTTTCCTCAGCCATGTCTATTAATAAGCCCATCAAAGGCATTCTTCATTTCTCTTGTGCTTTTGTTTTGTTTCCTGTTACAGTGTTTTAGATTTCTAGCATTCCCTTCTTATTCTTCCTTAGAATTCCATCTCTCTTACATTGCCCATCTATTCTAGCATGCTGACCACTTTGTCCATTAGAGCCCATAACACATTAATCATAGTTGTTTTAAATTCCCAGTCTGATAATTCCAACATCTCTGCCATAACTGAGTCTGGTTCTGATGCTTGTTCTGACTTTTCAAACTGTGTTTTTGCCTTTTACTACGCCTTTTAATTTTTTCTTGAGAGCCAGACATGATGTGCTGGCTAAAAGGCGCTGCTGTAAATAGGCCTTTGGTGCAGTGGTGAGTTGCGGGGTTAGGGGAAGCATTCTATAGTCCTAGGATTAGGGCTGCATCTTTTAGTGAGCCTGTGCTTCTGAATTGTGAACTTCACAAGCGCTTCTCAGCAGTCCCCTCATTTTAGGTGGGACGGGGTGGCTGGAGGGGGTCGGAGTTTGGTATTTCCCTTCACCTATGTGGAAGGCTACAGACAGCTGAAATCAGTTAGGGTCTGATAAAACCCCAGCAGGTGAGGATCTGGCTAAATAGTTTCTCTTGAGAGCAGACCTTGTTAAGGACAGAATGCTCTTAAATATTTCAAAATGGCTTCTTTTCCACTTCCCCGGCCAGAAGCATGAGAGAATTTTTCTCCAGTATTCACGGTGAGGATCTGGTGGAGCTCCAGGAAGCAAAACTCACAAAAGCGTTGGGGTGCCCTGATGACTGGACCACCCTGGAGGTTTTTTTTTTTTTTTTTTTTTTTGCGGTACGCGGGCCTCTCCCGTTGCGGAGCACAGGCTCCGGACGCGCAGGCTCAGCGGCCATGGCTCACGGGCCCAGCCGCTCCGCGACATGTGGGATCCTCCCGGACCGGGGCACGAACCCGTGTCCCCTGCATCGGCAGGCGGACTCTCAACCACTGCGCCACCAGGGAAGCCCCGGCCTGGAATTTTTAATCTGTCCACACTGAGCCTCCAGCAATTCATCAATTACAGTTCAGGTTTCCCTGATTCCCTGGTTCCCATGGAGGCTTTTGCCTTGGTAAGTGGTGATTCTCTGGATTTGCCTGTCATGCTCTCCAATTTGGGGGCCAGTGATTTGTCCTGTGACCTCACTTCTATTAAGGATCTAAGAGGAGTTGCTAATTTTTCAGTGTGTTCAGCTTTTTACTTGTTGCTAGGATGGAGTGGTGACTTTCAAGCTTCTTACGTACCAGACCAGAAACCAGAAGTTCCATCTTTATGTTTTGAAAAGTAGAAAGACAACTAATACGTATTGAGCACCTGCCCTAAATCAGGTGCTTTACCTGATCCATTGTTTCATTTTCTCCTTTCGACAATCCTATGGGGAAGGTATGATTCTCTCCATTTTGCAGATGAGAAGGTGAGAGTTAGAGGAGGGAGGCGATTGCTCAGGTATCCGTGACTAGTACATGGTCTCCCTCACTCCAAATCCCATCTGCTTCCAGCTATGTTCTCATGTTGGAAATAAAGGAGGAATAAAGGGCAGAAATAACTTAAGCATCAAAAACCATTTTCCGTGTTTATAAAACCAGCTCATACTGTAATACTTATGAATAAAGGATCTTTTGTGTGATTAGATTCTAAAGAGACCAGTTTGGTAAAGCCCCAGGGACTGGGTTTTGGCGTACTGCTTGCTATACATAGAATGGGCATTTAATAAATTCTTGCCGAATGAATGAATGAGTGAGCATTCCATCGTGTGTGCTGTATGTCATTAAAGCATTCTTTCAGTGGGTCTGGCACTGTGCTAAGTGCTTTGCATTCTTTATCTCATGTAATCCTCTTAACAACACAAGGGAGGTGCAGTTATTTTCCCCATTTTTACTGTTGAGGAACCAGAGACAGAAAAAATAAATAACTTGCTCAAGGTCATATAACTCATAATTGTAGAGGTGGGGCTTGGCCCAGGCCTGTCAGGCTGTACAGTTCAGGCTCTTGACCTGGGCTTTCCTGCCTCCTGAGAGGAGCAGGGGAGGGGCTTCCTCCACACACCCACCTGGGCAGGAGGGCACCCCTGCTGATGCTCCCACTAAGTGCCTCACATCCACTACACCTGCTACTACATCCACCTCCGCCAGATGCCGTCTCTCACCGTGCACAGCTGAGGGTGTTTAAAGCTTCCCCTAGACTATAGTCCATGACCCCACAGAACCCTCTGAACTAGAGAATCAGGCAGAGGACAAGCCCAAATGCCGCTGCCTGAACGGACTTGTCATGTGGCCCAGGAAAGCGTGGTGTCAAGGAGGGTCTTGCAGTCCCTGCCTGGGAATGGACATGATTCCTACTCTGGCTTCTCTTACCCTAGAGCATCAGATGGACGGAGCACAGGATTAAAAGAAGGTCAAGCTACAGAGACCTGCGCTAGGAGTCATCTTTACCAGTTGCTGGCTGTGTCATCCTGGGAAAGCCCCTTAACTTCACGAGACTCTGTTTCCTCCTCTACTGCACAATAATCACGGTAAGAATAACAATTCTGTCTCAGGGGCTGTGGTGCTAACTCAGTGATACCGGGCAGAGGAAGGTTCTTTGCAACCTTAAAGCACTCTACAAGTGACTCAGTTCCCAGAGCCCAGGACAGGGGCTTTTCTACTCTACCCTGCACCTCTTCGTGAGGGAGAAGGGAGCACTTTTCATGAAGCAAGGATATCCGAGGACCTGGTGTTTTGTCTGAGTCTTGTTTCTGACCCCAGTGTTTGGAACAGTAGGCAATGAAGGAGCCAGTACAGCTTCCTGGGCTGTACTGGCTGTGGTCACCCCCATGAAGGAGTGGGGTTCACAGCCTATCTGAGGTCCATAAATCTTTAGGAACCTGGAACATTTATCCCCTCCTTTCCCTCCCTTGATGATCACTGACACCTCTCTCTCTATTCCCTGCCTGGGCCCACCAGTTCCTCTCCTCTCTTGAAGGTAAGGTTAAGCCATTTTAAGTGACATGGGGCTTTTTCCTCCCTCAGGACACTAATAATCATCCCCAAACCCTCTGTTGCCCCTGCTCTACCCTAGGGCAGCCAACAGTCTGCTGGGAGCAGGTGTGGGTGAGTAGGAGTTGTTTAACCCCTTAACCTACATTCCTACCCACCCAGAATCACAGAAACAAAACACATACACACACAAGTTAACTAGTCACTCTTCCTGGACCTCATTCTTCACAAACTGTTGCCCAAATAGTGTGGTTATCTGAGGCTTCATGGGGAACACAGTCTTCTGCTCTGAACTGAAAAGTTTAACATAGAGGGAGTGGCCAAGATGGTAGAGTAGGAAGACCCTCAGCTCACCTCCTCCCACAGACACACCAACATTACAACTATTTACAGAAAAATGATTGACAACAAAGACCTGAAAACTAGCAGAATAGATTTCCTACAACTAAAGGTACAAAGAAGGAGCCACAACAAGATGAGTAGTAGGGGTGGAGACAAGTAGGTAACCCACAAATGGGAGGATAATTATAATTGCACAGGTTCTCCTAAGGATCCAATGGTCCAAGCCCCACAGCAGGCTCCCCAGCCTGGTGGTCCTATACCAGGAAGACAATCACCCAGAATGTTTGGCTTTGAACACCAGTGGGGCTTACTTTCAGGAGAGCCAGAGGACTATGGACAATAGAAACTCCACTCTTAAAGGGTGCATGCAAAATCTCACACACTCTGAGACCCAGAGAAAAAGCCATAATTTGAAAGGAGCCTGGATCAGACCCACCTTCTGATCTTGGAGATCCTTCCAGAGAAACAGGAGGCCATTGGAGCTCACCCTAGGGACATAGAGACTGGCAGTAGCCATTTGGGGAACTTATTCTACCAGGAGGACTCTGGTACTAGCAAGCACCATTTTGGAATCCTCCATCTAGCTTATTAACTCTAGGACATGGCCCCATCCACCAGCTTGTCAGCACAGTACTTGAACATTTCAGGCCAAGCAGCTAGCCAGGTGCGGACAGAGCCCCACTCACCAGCAGGCCAGCTGCCTTAAGACCTGCTGAGTTCCCCAGCTGCCCTGGGACACAGTGCCAGCCACCAGAAAGCCCAGGACCTGGCCTCACCCACCAGCAGACCAACACCTGCTCTCAAACCCCAGGCCCTGGCCCCAGAGATCCCAGGACACAGCCTCATCTATCAGTGGGTGGGAACCAGCTCTGAGATCCCCTGGGCCCTGATCCATCCCACCCACCAGCAGGCCAACACCAGCTCCAAGACACTTTGGACCCCTCAGCCAGCTGCTGCACGATCCAGCCCACTCAGGAGTGGGATGACAGTAGCTTTGGGACACACTGGACACTTCAGCCAGCCATGTCAGGAACCGGCCCCACCTAACAGCAGGCCAACACTAGATCTGGGACCCCTGGCCCCGCAACCATCCACCTCAGAACATAGCTCCACCCACCAATATGCCAGCACTAGCCCCGGGACCCCCCAGCACTTTGTAGCCAGCCACTTCGTGACCCAGCCCCACCTACCTGTGGCTGGCAGCCTCCACACACAGCAGGGTCTGGCAACCAACCAGACTGGGGGCCAGCCATGTCTACCAGACCAGCCACAGTAGTCAACCCCCTACAACAGAAGGACCCATATAGTCCACATAGGGGGCACCCCTAGAACATATAACTCTGATGACCAGACAGGAATGCATTGCTGGGATGCATAGGACTTCTCCTACAAAAGGCCTCTTCTCCAAGGTCGAGAAATGTAACTAACCTTCCAAATACATAGAAATAAAAACAGCAAATCAGGCAAAATGAGGTTACAGAGGAATATGTTCCAAAACAAAGGAACAAGATAAGACCCCAGAAGAAGACCTAAGTGAAGTGGAGATAAGCAATCTACCTGATAAAGAGTTCAAGGTAATGATCATAAAGATGCTCAAAGGACTCGGGAGAAGAATAGATGAACAGATTGAGAGGTTAGTAGTTTTTACCAAAAAGAGTTAGAAAATATAAGGAACAAACAACAAACAAATCAAGAATACAATAACTGAACTAAAAATACACTAGAGGGCTTCCCTCGTGGTGCAGTGGTTGGGAGTCCGCCTGCCGATGCAGGGGACAGGAGTTTGTGCCCCGATCCGGGAGGATCCCACATGCCGCGGAGCGGCTGGGCCCGTGAGCCATGGCCGCTGAGCCTGCACGTCCAGAGCCTGTGCTCCGCAACGGGAGAGGCCACAGCAGTGAGAGGCCCACGTACTGCAAAAAAAGCAAAAACAAACAATAAAAATACACTAGAAAAACAACAACAATAGATGATACACAGTTTAAGAGACCTCAGGGACAACATCAAGTGTACATCAACATTCCCATTATAGAGGTCTCAGAAGGAGAAGAGAGAGACAAGGGGGCAGAGAACATATTAGAAGATATAATAGCTGAAAACTTTCTTAACCTGGGAAAGGAAACAGACATCCAGGTCCAGGAAACATAGAGAGTCCCAAAGAGAATCAACCCAAAGAGGGCCACACCAAGACACATTGTAATTAAAATGACAAAAATTAAAGATAAAGAGAGCATCTTAAAAGCAGCAAGAGAAAAAGCCACAAGTCATGTACAAGGGAATGCCCATAAGGCTATCAGATGTTTTTCAGCAGAAACTCTGCAGGCCACAAGGGAGTGGCACAATATGTTTAAAGTGATAAAAGGGAAAAGCCTACAACAAAAGAATACTCTACCCAGCAAGGTTTTCATTCACATTTGATGGAGAGAGAGAGTTTTACAGACAAGCAAAAGCTAAAAGAGTTCAGCACCACCAAACCAGCTTTACAAGAAATGTTAAAGGGACTTCTCCAAGCAGAAAAGAAATTAGAAATATAAAAATTATGAAAGGAAAAATCTCATTGGTAAAGGCAAATATACAGTAAAGGAAGTAAATCAACCATATATAAAGCTAGTAGGAAGGTTGAAAGACTAAAGTAGTAAAATCATCTATCTCCACAATAAGTAGACAGGAACGAAATAAAAACATGTAAAATATGATGTTAAAAACAGTAAAAGGGGAGGAGAAGAGTAAAACTTCAAGGTTGTTAAAATGCATTCAAAATTGAGATCAGCAATTTACAATTTTATATATATATATATATATTACATACACACACACACACATATAAATTGCTATATATAAACCTCATACTAACCACAAACCCAAAATCTGTAATAGATACACACAGAAAAAAGTTTGAAGAATCCAGACATAACAGTTAAGATTGTCATCAAATCACAAGGGAAGAGAACAAAAGAAGAAAGGAAAAAGGAAGAACTACAAAAACAACCCCAAAACAATTAACAAATTAGTAATAAGTACATTCCCATCAATAGTTACTTTAAAATTAAGTGGCCTAAATACTCCAATCAAAAGACCTAGAATGGCTGAATAGATACAAAAACAAGACCCATATATAAGCTACCTAAAAGAGACCCACTTTAGATCTAAAGACACATGGACTGAAAGTGAGGGGATGGACAAAGGTATTCCATGCAAATGGAAATGAAAGCCAGAATAGCTTTATAAATATAAAACATTCCAACCAAAAGCAGCAGAGTACACACTGTTCTCAAGTGCACATGGAACATTCTTTAGGATAGATCACATGCTAGACCACAGAATAATTCTCAGTAAATTTAAGAAACTGAAATCATATAAAGCAACTTTTCTGACCATAACACTATGAGACTAGGATTCAACCACAGGGGGAAAAAACTGCAGAAAACACAAACACGTGGAGGCTAAACAGTATGCTACTAAATAACCAATGGGTCACTGAAGAAATCGAAGAGGAAACAAAAAATACCTGGAGACAAATGAAAATGAAAACATAATGATCCTAAATCTAGGGGACACAGCAAAAGCATTTCTAAGAATGGAGTTTATAGTGATACAAGCCTACCTCAGGAAACAAGAAAAATCTCAAATAAAAAACCTAACCTTACACCTAAAGGAAACAGAAAGAGAAAAACAAATAAAATCCAAAATTAGTAGAAGGAAAGAAGTTGTAAAGATCAGAGCATAAATAAATGTGATAGAAAAAAAATAGAAAAGACCAATGAAACTAAGAGCTGGTTATTTGAATAGATAAACAAAATGGACAAATCTTTACCAGGCTCATCAAGAAAAAAAGAGAGAGGACCCAATAAAATAAAATCAGAAATGGAAAAGAAAACGTCACAACCAACACCACAGAAATTCAAAGGATGTTATGAGATCCCTGTGAACAATTGTCTGCCAATAAAATGGACAACCTAGAAGAAATGGACAAATTCCTAGAAATGTACAATCTCCCAAGACTGAACCAGGAAGAAATAGCAAATATGAACAGAGCAATTACTAGTAATGAAATTGAATCAGTTATAAAAAAGAACAACTCCCAACAAACAAAAGTCCAGTATCAGATGGCTTCGCAGGTAAATTCCACCAAACATTTAGAGAAGAATTGACACTTATCCTTCTCAAATTATTCCAAAAAATTGCAGAGGAAGGGATGCTTCCAAACTCATTCTACAAGGCCAGCATCACCCTGACACCAAAACCAGACAAATATAACACAAAAAAAGAAAATTACAGACCAATATCACTGATGAACATAGATGCAAAAATCCTCAACAAAATATTACAAAGAGAATTTAACAGTACATAAAGGATCATACACCATGATAAAGTGGGATTTATCCCAGGGATGCAAGGATGTTTCAATACCCACAAATCAATCAATGTGATACACTACATTAACAAACTGGAAAATAAAAATCATATGATCCTCTCAATAGATGCAGAAAAAACTTTTGACAAAATTCAACATCCATTTGTGATGAAAACTCTCCACATTATAAAGGCCATAAATGACGTGCCAAAGCTAACATCATACTCAATGGTGAAAAGCTGAAAGCATTTCCTCTAAGATCAGGAAAAAGACAAGGATGTTGCCACTTTTATTCAACATAAATTTGGAAGTCCTAACACAGTAATTGGAGAAGAAAACGAAAAAAAGGAATCCAAATTGGAAAGGAAGAAGTAAAACTGTCACTGGTTGCAGATGACATGATGCTATTCATAGAAAATCCTAAAGATGTCACCAACAAACTACTAAAACTCATCAATGAATTTGAGAGTTGCAGGAGACAAAATTCATATACAGAAATCTGTTGCATTTCTATACACTAACAACAAACTACCAGAAGAAGAAATTAAGAAAACAATCCCATTTACAATTGCACCAAAAAGAATAAACTATCTAGGAATAAATCTAATGAAGACGGTAAAAGACCTGTTTTCGAAAAACTGTAAGACACTGTTAAAAGAAATTGAAGATGACACAAACAGATGAAAAGATATATCATGTTCATGGATTGGAAGAATTAATATTATTAAAATAACCATGCTACCCAAAGTAATCTAAAGATTCAATGCAATCCCATCAAAATACCAATGATATTTTTCACAGAACTAGAACTAATAATTCTAATAACTTATGGAAACACAAAAGACTCCAAATAGCCAAAACAACCTTGAGAAAGAACTAAACTGGTGGTAACATGCCCTGATTTCAAACTATACTAAAAACTACAGTAATAAAAACAGTATGGTACTGGCACAAAAGCAGACACATAGATCAATGGAATGGAATAGAGAGACCAGAAATAAATGCACATTTATATGGGCAATTAATATACCACAAAGGAGGCAAGAATATACAATGGGAAAAAGACAGCCTTTTCAATAAATGGTATTGGGAAAACTGGACAGCTACATGCAAAAGAATCAAACTAGACTATTCTCTTGTACAAAAATAAATTCAAAATGAATTAAAGACTTAAATGTAAGATTTGAAACCATAAAACTTCTAGAAGAAAATGTAGGCAGTATACTCTTTGACATCAATCGTGGTAATATTTTTTGGATATTTCTCCTCAGGCAAGAGAAATAAAAGCAAAAGTCAACAAATAGGACTACAACAAACTGAAAACTTTCACACGGTGGAGGAAACTCTCAGCAAAACAAAAACATCACCTGCTAAATGGGGTAAGATACTTGCAAATTATATATCTGACAAGGGGTTAATTTTCAAAATACACAAATAACTCATACAACTCAACATCAAAAAAAAAAACCTGATTAAAAATGAGCAGAAGATCTGGATAGACATTTTTCCAAGGAAGACGTATGGATGGCCAACAGGCACATTAAAAGATGCTCAACATTACTCATTACTAATCATCAGGGAAACGCAAATCAAAACCACAATGAGGAACTACCCTGGTGGTGCAGTGGTTAAGACTCCGCACTCCCAATGCAGGGGGCCCGGGTTCGATCCCTGGCCAGGGAACTAGATTCACATGCATGCCACAACGAAGAGTTTGCCTACCACGACTAAGGAGCCCGTGTGCCACAACTAAGGAACCAGCAAGCCACTACTAAGGAGCCCACAAGCCACAGCTAAGGAATCCACCTGCTGCAACTAAGACCCAGCACAACCAAATAAACAAATAACCACGATGAGATATCACTTCAAATATGTCAAAGTAGATATTATCAAAAAGACAAAAAATAACATGTGTTGGCGAGGATGAGGAGAAAACAGAACCCTTGTATGCTATAGGTGGGAATAGAAATTGGTGCAGCCATTATGGAAAAGAGTATGGTGATTCCTCAAAAAATTGAAAATAGAAGTACCGTATAATCTAGAAGTTCCACTCCTGGGTATTTATCTGAAGAAAATTAAATCTCTATTTAGAAAAGATACATACACCCTTAGGTTCATAGCAGCATTATTTATGATGGCCAAGATGTGGCAGCAATCTAAGTGCCCATCCAGAGATGAATGAATAAAGAAGATATGATATATACATAAAATGGAATATTACTCAGCCATAAAAGAGAATTAAGTCTTGTCACTTGCAACAACATGGATAGACCTAGAGGGAATTATTCTAAGTAAAATAAATCAGACAGAGAAATCCTATATGATTTCACTTATATGTGGAATCTAAACAACAGAACAAATGAACAAACAAAACAAAACATAAACAGAGTTATAGATACAGAGAACAAACAGGTGGTTGCCAGAGGGGAGGAGAGAAGGGGGAGGGAAGAAATAGATGAGGGGAATTAAGAGCTACAAACGTCCAGTTGCAAAATAAATGAGTCACAGGTATGAAATGTACAGTGTGGGGAATATAGTCAATAATTATGTAATATCTTTTTTTGGTGACATATCGTAACTAGATTTATCATGGTGATAATTTTGAAATGCATAGAAATATCAAATCACTATGTTGTGTACCAGGAAGTAACATAGTGTTGTAAGTCAATTATACTTCAAAAACAAAGAAACAAACAGACTCATAGAAAAAGGATCATATTTGTGGTTATCAGAGGCAGGAGGTTTGGATAGGGGGAAGTGGATGAAGGCAGTCCAAAGGTACAAACTTCCCATTATAAGATAAATAAATACCAATGATATATTGTATAACATGATAAATATAATTAACACTACTGTACATTTTATCTAAAAATCATTAAGAGTAAATCCTGAGTCTTCATCACAAGGAAAACTTTTTCTTTTTTTATAAATTTCTTTATTTTTTGGCTGCGTTGGGTCTTAGCTGCTGCATGTGGGCTTTCTCTAGTTGTGGCGAGTGGGAGCTACTCTTCATTGTGGTGCGGAGGCTTCTCATTGCTGTGGCTTCTCTTGTTGCAGAGCATGGGCTCTAGGTGCACAGGCTTCAGTAATTGTGGTACGTGGGCTCAGTAGTTGTGGCTCATGGGCTCTAGAGTGCAGGCTCAGTAGTTGTGGTGCACGGGCTTAGTTGCTCCACGGCATGTGGGATCTTCCCAGACCAGGGATCGAACCCATGTCCCCTGCATTGGCAGGTGGATTCTTAACCACTGTGCCACCAGGGAAGTCCCCAAACTATACTTTTTTATTTCCTTAATTTTGTATCTATATGAGATGATGAATGTTCACTAAACTTATTGTAGTAATCATTTCATGATGTATGGAAGACAAATCATTATGCTATACACCTTAAAGTTATACAGTGCTGTTTGTCAATTATATCTCAATAAAACTGGAAGAAAAAAGTTTAACATAAGACTTATGGCTCAGGATAGAGCTAGCGCTGCGTATCGTATGGGATTCCTCATCTCCCTCCACCCAAGGCTTGCTCCTGCTAGAAACGTTTCTTCAATTTCCTTTTTTTAAAATGTATCTGTTGCCATTTTATTTTTATTTATTTATTTGTTTATTTTTTGGCTGCGTTGGGTCTTCGTTGCTGACTGCGGGCTTTCTCTAGTTGCAGCAAGTTGGGGATACTCTTCATTGTGGTGCACGGGCTTCTCATTGCAGTGGCTCCTCTTGTTGCAGAGCACGGCCCCTAGAGTGTGTGGGCTTCAGTAATTGTGGCATACAGGTTTAGTTGCTCTGAGGCATGTGGGATCTTCCTGAACCAAGGATTGAACCCATGTCACCTGCATTGGTGGTCGGATTCTTAATCCCTGCGCCACCAGGGAAGTCCCTCTCCTATTTCCTCTTGTTAAGAGGCAAGATTAGCCAGAGACATCTCTTGATGTTGAAACATAGCTCGGAGAATTAACATTCTATTAGATCCCTGGATAATAAGCAAGGATCCCTCTGGGATCTTAGTCTAAAGAGTTGCCAAATGTACCAATGACAAGTCAATATTTACGATCATACTTAAAATTAAATATGTTGTGTGAGTACAAACTATGGCAGCAACAGTTACAGCAGGATTCTCTTTTACCTCCATCAGTGACTGAGTCTTCCATATCATTTCAGAGCGATACATAAATAAAACAAAATCTCATCACCTGTTATATATAAGTACTCCCTTTATTTTTACTCTTAGGTCATAATATCCCTCCTATTACTAGGAATTTGAAGATGTTTGATTGAATAACTAAAGTAAGAATTCCAAATTTGTCTTTATCATTCGATCAAAAAATTTTTTGCATTAACAGCTGGCAAAACACTGCACTAATACTATGAACCCTCAACACAAACATCTGGATATTAATACTTGATTGTGGTAAGAGATAGTTACTGGCTCAGAAGAGTGGTCAGGAGAGAATATCTTATTAACAAACACCTCCTTTGGAGTACTCTCTAAGAATACTAATATTTTTGCAACGTTAAGATTTTGTTTCCAGGACCTTATCTAAGATTCATCAGCATCATAGAATTTGCCAAGCGTCAGGAATCTTGGGAGACCATTTTAGAATACTGCCTACCACACAGATGTCAGTGCCCGCGTATTCTTTAAATCACTCACTTCCTCTCCCCGATGTTACGGGCATTGGTTCTGAGCCCAGCCAGACAAACAAAAATGATATCATGTACATGCAATGAAAAATGATACACAAAGCAAAAGGAAGAATTGGTCTACTATGCAGGGGTGGTGTGGCTGCTGAGGGGATGTTTAAAGGAAGTTTCAAGAAGTGATATTTCAACTGGATGGTTAGAAAAAGAACCATGCCTTCTTTCTGTCTTCACTGCCTGGCACAGTCTTCAGGTACAGAGTAGACCCCCGCTGATGTTTGTTGAATGACCTTGTAGGTGTCTTCTAGGTGGAGGAGGGGAAAGAGAATTCTAGATAGAGGGAATTTCACGTACAGAGACCCAAAGTTTTAAAGCCACTTGCTATGTTCAAGGATCCATGAAAAGTATCCAATTATCTAAACATGCAAGGCAAGACATAGCAAGAGAAGAGGCAGACAATGAGGCCAGAACATGGGAGGCTTGGAATATGGTGCTAAGGAGGTAGGACTTTATTTTGAAAATGAAAAGGAACACTTGAAGAGCTTTAAGGAAGTGAAAACAAAATCAGATTTGTGTTTGAGAAAGTTAGCTCCAGTGGAGAGCACAGTGTGAAGGCTGGTTTGAGGTGAGGGTTAGGATGGATGGGAGTGAAGCTAACCCACGGCTGTAGGAATTAGTGTCTAGTGGTCTTGGAGTGCAGGTTAGGAAAGAGGAGGGTCTACACCAAGACAATGGCAGTGGGATGGAGAAGGGGAATGGCCCCCAAAGCTGGTTGGAAAGTAGAGTGACTGAAGAACGTGGTTGGGAAGAAGAGTTGATCGGATTTGAAGGATGACAGAGTCATGGAGGATGACCTGAGAATGACTCCAGCTCAGGAGATGGATAAATGATGAGACCATCCATTGAGCTTGAAGACTAAGAGAAAGAACATGTTTGAGGAGTGGGGGCGGGGGTGGTAATGGAGGGAAGAAGGGCAGCTGTGAATGACAAGTACACTTTGGGGCATGTTGAGTTTGAGGTGCTTGTAGAATATCCCAACAGAGAATCCAAGAGGATGACGTTGAGTTCTGAGCTCTAGAGCTTAACAGGGATGGACACACATCAGGGTCTCCAGCTTCTAGGTGAGCAAGCAAGTCATAGCATTGAATAGTCACAGAGGGACAGTGTATAGAATAAGAAAGTAAAGAAGCTGAATATAAAACCACGCGTCACCAAAAGTCTGCAAGGTCGAGGGCAGAAATCATGAGCTGGAATCAAAGGTGAGAGAAGAGAGGCTTTGATGGGAACTGTGAGTCTGGGAATATGTAGTGACCACAGAAGGTAAACAAAGCAATGAGGGGCTGCTTCATTGTCAGAAGAAACTGTGCCCGTGAAAATCTTTGCTGGTATTTAGTTCACTGGCTTGAGTTGTAAAAAAACACAGAGAGGGCAAGTCTCACCACACCGTGCATAATTTCAACACAGAAGTAAATTAGCTCGTAAAATAGATTGTCAAAGAGTCCTTTACTGGGTTAGGAAATACTTGTTTTCACTGAGGTCTATTCTTTTGAAGAAAAAAAGAACTTGAGTGAAAATGTATAATTCTCCTTTGATCTCTGTAATTAAGAGATTTGACCCAAGTGTTCATCAGCCCTTAATAAAAATCAGTAACGTTCCCGTTACTTTCCGTGGCTTGTTTTCTAAGTTGAAGAACGAAAGAGTATCTTTGATAAGATCATCAGGGGTAAACAGGATTTCACAAGAAGAGGGATCAGTGTGGAAAAATAAAATTTTAAAAGGGGCAGATCCGTTTTCTATTTAGTTTTCCTTTGCCCATGTCAGACTCCACCAAATAACCTGAATAAATACTAGCAATTGCTGTGCCCCACCAAAGTTTGGACATGCTTCAAACATCTCCAAAGGACAATATATTTACTCGAAAAAATATAAAGATGAAGTTAACCAACTGTGTGTAAATTCACCACAATCTCTCCTCATTATCCAGAGGGGATGGCCCATGACGATAACTTAATGAGGTCAAGTCCAGCTGAAATGCAGAGATTCAAGTGCCAAAAAGTCAGTGTCTCTCCGCTTTTCTCCTCTGCTCCCTGGAAGCTGGTGTCTTGCTAAGTAGCTGGCTGGGTACTCACATTCTTGGTGACTTGGAGGAGGCAGGAGCTTTGGCAAAGCAACAATAACACACACACGCACACACATGTACGCAGGCACATAGACACACACATACATCTCACTTCTGTCCTCTCCATCCCCTGAAACAGTAAGAATGTCAAACCCTTAAGTTCTAGAATGACTCTGAGGATGTTTATATGAAATCATCCTATTTCTCTGCTATTTAGTTAACGGTTGGTTATGCGACCGGGTTCACGTCAGCAGACAAGGGGATTGGGGAGAACCTTGACCGATGGGGCCAATGACGTGGTAAAGAGAGACCCGACTTAAGGAAAGAGGAAGAGGCTCCCCAGCAGCAGTGGGGAGGCAGCAATGGGAAATGCCAACAACTCCTGGAGCCCATGTGAACGGAAAGCCGAGGTCGGTAGTCCATTAATCAGAGCAGAAGGGGAACTAAAGAAGAAAGCACACGAAATTGGAAAAAACAGAAAGGACAAGGTATTTCCTTAGCGAGAATGGGAAAGTCACACACCCTTCTCCTCCCCTCCCCAGACATGCCTGGAGTTTTGTTTCACTAATCTCTTTGAGAAGGTGTTCCCGGATGCTCTCTAGCCTATCAGTTTATAAGAAAATCTACTTATCACTCCCAGTGAAAATGAATTTGAACGTCAGCCATAACTAGTTTCTCAAGTGGAAGCCAAGTAGGGCAGGTCTGAGTACTTTATTTCCTGCCACGTGAAGGTTTGGAGTCAAGCAGAGGTTAAAATGTGCAATGGGCTGAGCACAGACAGTTCAAATGCTGGCCCTGTCACTTATGGTATGACCTTGGATAGGCTCTTCATAGATCTAAACCTCAGTTTTCTCACCTGTATAATGGGAATAATAATATTCCAGATCCATATCCCTTTTGAGCAATTCTGAAATCCAAAGCGCTCTGAAAAACAGATTTTTTTAAGTTTGCAGGAAATTCATTTGATGGCAAAACCTGAACTGAACTAATGTGAGACTTTATATAGTTTTTATTTATCCCATTAAGCATGATTATCCATACGTTTGCTGCAGAAACATCAATGTGTATGGGGATGGATGGGTGTTACGGAGGTGTTATGAATAGTCCAGTATATGCACATTTGTGAGATTTGTCTCTCACAAATATGAAAGATTCTGAATTCTGAAGCATACCAGGGGATCTGTGTGGAATCTGAATAAGGGACTGGGGACCTGTTCCTTGGGGATATTGGAAATACTAAGGGAAATAATGTGTATGAGGTGCTTGTAACAATGTCTGGCACTTTGTAAATACTCAAGAAGTACAGACTAGAATTTTTTATTACAAAATATTCGAATGAAGAGTGATCTACTCCTGTCCCTGTCACTGTGGAATTCACCGAGGGGAAACATCAAACTCGGAGGCACCGACTCCCCTTCCACCAGCCCTATCACTGAAGGCCCTGCACTTTTTGGAAAAAGAACCTCTCCGGAAGGCTATGCACATGTTCCTGGCGCTGTGGAGATGAGCCCCAAAGCCTAAAGCCAAGAAAAATGTTCCGAACGCACAACAGTTGACGATCACAAGGGCAGGGTATGAAAGAAGGGCTGAAACTGGACATACTCCCTCCTAAAGGTGGTGTGGCCTGATGGAAGGAGGCTGGACCTTGAAGTTAGAGAGACCTCAGTCCTAGTCCCACCCTCCCTAATGATGGGAACCGCTGGGTCTCAGTTTCTTCACATGTAAAGTGGCCTAACAGTACTTCTGGAAGTTTCGTTATGACGGAAAAGCATTCTGCATGGGGCCTGTTACATAGAAGAGGCTCAGCAAGGGACAGGAAGACAGACATACGCACAAACCATTATACTGGGTGACAAGAAAACCAAGGTTACTACAGAGCACAGGTCTGCCTTGCCCTAAATTACACCCCTGGGGGAAAAGCCTTATATTTCCTGCAGAAGTGAGGCTAAGAGACCACGCAGAGGGGGCAGTCTGTCTATGAAGAGTTCTAATCCTGCAGCGGTGAGAGGTGAGCCTGGGTTCTTCTTCCTAACAAGACAATCTCCCCTGCTCCTTTGGGGACCTCTGACTCGGTAGGATAGCCATACACAAGGTCAGGTTGGAAACTGCAAGGTGATCTGTGAACACATGGATGGTCAATAAGGCTCATTCACCTCCTGAATCCAATTTTGGCTGTATTACCAAGTCCCAGTATGACCCCTTAAAAAAAGGAATAATTATCAAGTGTACTTGGAAGAAGAGGGGGGTGTTTTCTGCCATTCAAAGTGAACCCTTTCATGAAGGAGACCTTTAACCCAAATAATCACCTTGTCCTCGCATACCCAAATCAGAACTAACACAGAAAGTAAACAGATATTCATTACAGAGGTGGCCTTGAGATTATCCCCAGCCAATGCCTGGTTTTCTACGGTTAGAGACTTTGACCCACGTAATCACATTTTCTTCAGACCCGAGCCATACGGCTTGAGAAGTAGCAGGTATAAGACGTTATCGACACATTGGCTTTCCTAAGCACGCCTTTCCTCTTTCCTGCCCATCATGGCTGGAGGCGAGGATCCCCACCTTCCCCACCCTGGACCTCAGGGGCTCAGCTCCTCATTCCAGTGAGTCACAGCAGCATTGAGAACACACCTTCACAGTACCTGTCCCCAAGCCCAGAATGAAGAGGCTTCCCGGACCATCCTTTGAATGGCCGCTGTCCACGAACTCACTCTCACCTTTTCAGAGCAACATCTCAACAGCCAGGAGTTAGGGTACCAACAAGTCTGGGGCACAAGAGGAAGGGATGGAAAATGAACATGGGAGTGAGAAGAGGGAATTTTTAGAAATAATTTGACATTTGATTAATTTCTCAAAGCATCGAAGTATAAAATAAATATCCATGAGTCCATCCTGGTATAAATAAATAAATAAACAAATAAATAAATGTAGGAGAAAGGACAGCTCTTCCTTACAAAAGAATTCCACTTAATAAATGTAGAAAGAGTGAAGAAAATAGAAAATCACAATTAGAACACCACAGTAATAACTGCTACGTGCAAGGTCGACTGATGGATGCTAGAATTAGCAGGCAAAAGTTTGAGGAGAAACAGGATATTTGCATAGTCTCAAAGTGTGTCTCCCATCATACCTGTTATTTACAAAGAGAAAATAGTGGACCCTGGTGGTCCAGTGGTTAAGGCTTCGCGCTTCCAGTGCAGGGGGCGCAGGTTTGATCCCTGGTTGCGGAACTAAGATCCTGCATGTCGCGTGGTGTGGCCAAAAAAAAAAAAAAGAGAGAGAGAGAAAAATAGTAACCTTACAGTGGAGAAATGCAGCAGCAGACACCACCCTAACCAAGCAATTGAGGCTAAGATAGCCAATATTAAGACATATCTACATGTGTACCCTCTGAAGATCTTGCACTGAGAACTGTATTCTTACCAAAAATGCATTATTTCAACTTAATTATGAGAAAACACTGAACAATCACAAGTTAAAGACAGTTCTACAAAATAATTGACCAGTACTCTTCCAAAGTGTCAAAGTCACGATAGACAAGGAAAGACAGAAGAACTGCCATGGAAGAGCCAACTAGATGTGACAACTAAATATAGTGTGGGATCCTGGATTGGAGATGGGAACAGAAAAAGGACATGAGTAGAAAAACTGGTGGAATCTGAACAAAGGCAGTAGTTTAGTTAATAGGACTGCACTTGTGTTGACTTCTGAAATTTTTAAAAATATATTTATTTATTTCTTTGGTTACACCAGGGTCTTAATTGAGGCAGGCAGGCTCCTTAGTTGCGGCTTGCTGGCTCCTTAGTTGTGGCATGCAAACTTTTAGTTGTGGCATGCATGTGGGATCTGGTTCCCTGACCAGGGATTGAACCCAGACCCCCTGCATTGGGAGCTCAGAGTCCTATCCACTGTGCCACCAGAGAAGTCCTGACTTCTGAAGTTTGATCCTTGTACTGTGGTTCTGCTAAATGGTTTTTTTTTCTTTTGAATTTTATTTTATTTATTTTTTATAGAGCAGGTTCTTATTTATCTATTTTATACACATCAGTGTATACAAGTCAATCCCAATCTTCCAATTCATCCCACCATCACTACCCCACCACCAATTTCCTCCCTTGGTGTCCATACGTTTGTTCTCTACATCTGTGTCTCTATTTCTGCCCTGCAAACCAGTTCATCTGTACCATTTTTCTAGGTTCCACATATATACGTTAATATACGATATTAGTTTTTCTCTTTCTGATTTACTTCACTCTGTATGAGTGACTCTAGGTCCATCCATGCCTGTACAAATGACCCAATTTCATTCCTTCTTATGGCTGAGTAATATTCCATTCTATATATGTGCCACATCTTTATCCGTTCATCTGTCGATGGACACTTAGGTTGCTTCCATGTCCTGGCAATTGTAAATGGTGCTGCAATGAACATTGTGGTACATGACTCTTTTTGAATTATGGTTTTCTGAGGGTATATGCCCAGTAGAGGGATTGCTGGGTCATATGGTAGTTCTATTTTTAGTTGTTTAAGGAACCTCCATACTGTTCTCCATAGTGGCTGTATCGATTTATATTCCCACCAACAGTGCAAGAGGGTTCCCTTTTCTCCACACCCTCTCCAGCATTTATTGTTTGTAGATTTTTTCATGATGGCCATTCTGACTGATGGGAGGTGATACCTCATTGTAGTTTTGATTTTCATTACTCTAATGATTAGTGATGTTGAGCATTCTTTCATGTGTTTGTTGGCAATCTGTATATCTTCTTTGGAGAAATGTCTATTTAGGTCTTCTGCCCATTTTTGGATTGGGTTGTTTGTTTTTTTGATATTGAGCTGCATGAGCTGCTTGTATATTTTGGAGATTAATCCTTTGTCAGTTGCTTCATTTGCAAATATTTTCTCCCATTCTGAGGGCTGTCTTTTAGTCTTGCTTATGGTTTCCTTTGCTGTGAAAAAGCTTTTAAGTTTCATTAGGTCCCATTTGTTTATTTTTGTTTTTATTTCCATTTCTCTAGGAGGTGGGTCAAAAAGGATCTTGCTGTGATTTAAGTCATAGAGTGTTCTGCCTATGTTTTCCTCTAATTTTTTTTATAGTGTCTGGCCTTACATTTAGGTCTTCAATCCATTTTGAGTTTATTTTTGTGTATGGTGTTGGGAAGTGTTCTAATTTCATTGTTTTACATGTAGCTGTCCAATTTTCCCAGCACCATGTATTGAAGAGGCTCTCTTTAATCCACTGTATATTCTTGCCTCCTTTATCAAAGATAAGGTGACCAAAGGTGCATGGGTTTATCTCTGGGCTTTCTATGCTATTCCATTGATCTGTATTTCTGTTTTTGTGCCAGTACCATACTGTCTTGATTACTATTGCTTTGTAGTATAGTCTGAAGTCAGGGAGCCTGATTCCTCCACCTCCGTTTTTCTTTCTCAAGATTGCTTTGGCTATTCGGGGTCTTTTGTGTTTCCATACAAATTGTAAAATTTTTTTGTTCCAGTTCTTTGCAAAATGCCATTGGTAGTTTGACAGGGATTGCATTGAATGTGTAGATTGCTTTGGGTAGTAGAGTCATTTTCACAATGTTGATTCTTCCAAACGAAGAACATGGTATATCTCTCCATCTGTTTGTATTGTCTTTAATTTGTTTCATCATCATCTTATAGTTTTCTGCATACAGGTCTTTTGTCTCCTTAGGTAGGTTTATTCCTAGGTATTTTATTGTTTTTGTTGCAGTGGTACATGGGAGTGTTTCCTTAATTTTTCTTTCAGATTTTTCATCATTAGTGTATGGGAATGCAAGAGATTTCTGTGCATTAATTTTGTATCCTGCTACTCTACCAAATTCATTGATAAGCTCTAGTAGTTTTCTGGTAGTATCTTTAGGATTCTCGATGTATAGTATCATGTCATCTGCAAACAGTGACAGTTTTACTTCTTGCTTTCTCATTTGGATTCCTTTTATTTCTTTTTCTTCTCTGATTGCTGTGGCTGAAACTTCCAAAACTATGTTGAATAATAGTGGTGAGAGTGGGCAACCTCGTCTTTTTCCTGATCTTAGAGGAAATGGTTTCAGTTTTTCGCCATTGAGAACAATGTGGGCTGTGCGTTTGTCATATATGGCCTTTATTATATTGAGGTACGTTCCCCCTATGCCTACTTTCTGGAGAGTTTTTATCATAAATGGGTGTTGAATTTTGTCAAAAGCTTTTTCTGCATCTATTGAGATTATCATATGATTTTTCTCCTTCAATTTGTTAATATGGTTTATCACACTGATTGATTTACATATATTGAAGAATCCTTGCATTCTTGGGATAAACCCCACTTGATCATGATGTATGATCCTTTTAATATGTTGTTGGATTCTGTTTGCTAGTATTTTGTTGAGGATTTTTTGCATCTATGTGCATCAGAGATATTGGTCTGTAGTTTTCTTTTTCTGTGAAATCTTTGTCTGGTGCTGGTATCAGGGTGACAGTGGCCTCATAGAATGAGTTTGGGAGTGTTCCTCCCTCTGCTATATTTTGGAAGAGTTTGGGAAGGATTGGTGTTAGCTCTTCTCTAAATGTTTGATAGAATTGGCCTGTGAAGCCATCTGGTCCTGGGCTTTTGTTTGTTGGAAGATTTTAAATCACAGTTTCAATATCAGCACTTGTGGTTGGTCTGTTTATATTTTCTCTTTCTTACTGGTTCAGTCTTGGAAGGTTGTGCTTTTGTAAGAATTTGTCCATTTCTTCCAGGTTGTCCATTTTATTGGCATAGAGTTGCTTGTAGTAATCTCACATGATCCTTTGTATTTCTGCAATGTCAGTTGTTACTACTCCTTTTTCATTTCTAATTCTGTTGATTTGAATCTTCTCCCTTTTTTTCTGCATGAGTCTGGCTAATGGTTTATCAATTTTTTTTATCCTCTCAAAGAACCAGCTTTTATTTTTATTGATCTTTGCTACTGTTTTCTTCATTTCTTTTTCAATTATTTCTGATCTGATCTTTATGATTTCTTTCCTTCTGCTAACTTTGGGTTTGTTTTTCTTTTTTTGTTCTTCTTTCTCTAATTGCTTTAGGTGTAGGGTTAGGTTGTTTTTTTGAGATGTTTCTTGTTTCTTAAGGTAGGATTGTATTGCTATCAACTTCCCTCTTAGAACTGCTTTTGCTGCATCCCATAGGTTTTGGGTCGTTGTGTGTTCATTGTCATTTGTTTCTAGGTATTTTTTGATTTCCTCTGTGATCTCTTGGTTATTAAGTATTGTATTATTTAGCCTCCATGTGTTTATAATTTTTACAGATCTTTTCCTGTAATTGATATCTAGTCTCATAGCATTGTGGTCGGAAAAGATATTTGATACGATTTCAATTTTCTTAAATTTACCAAGGCTTGATTTGTGACCCAAGATATGTTCTATCCAGGAGAACGTTCCATGAACACTTGAGAAGAAAGTGTATTCTGTTGTTTTTGGATGGAATGTCCTATAAATATCAATTAAGTCCATCTTGTTTAATGTATCATTTAAAGCTTGTGTTTCCTTATTTATTTTCATTTTGGATGATCTGTCCATTGGTGAAAGTGGGCTGTTAAAGTCCCCTATTATGATTGTGTTACTGTCGATTTCCCCTTTTATGGCTGTTAGCATTTGCCTTATGTATTGAGGTGCTCCTATGCTGGGTGCATAAATATTTACAATTGTTATACCTTCTTCTTGGATTGATCCCTTTATCATTATGTAGTGTCCTTCTTTTTCTCTTGTAATAGTCTTTGTTTTAAAGTCTATTTTGTCTGATATGAGAATTGCTACTCCACCTTTCTTTTGATTTCCATTTGTATGGAATATCTTTTTCCATCCCCTCACTTTCAGTCTGTATGTATCCCTAGGTCTAAAGTGGGTCTCTTGTAGACAGCATATGTACAGGTTTTATTTTTGTATCCATTCAGCCAGCCTGTGTCTTTTGGTTGGAACATTTAATCCATTTACATTTAAGGTAATTATTGATATGTATGTTCCTATTACCATTTTCTTAATTGTTTTGTTTTTGTTTTTGTGGGTATTTTCCTTCTCTTGTGTTTCCTCCCTAGACAAATTCCTTTAGCATTTGTTGTAAAGCTGGTTTGGTGGTGCTGAATTCTCTTAACTTTTGCTTATCTGTAAAGGTTTTAATTTTTCCATCAAATCTGAATGAGATCCTTGCTGGGTAGAGTAATCTTGGTTGTAGGTTTTTCCCTTTCATCACTTTAAATATGTCCTGCCACTCCCTTCTGGCTTGAGGAGTTTCTGCTGAAAAACCAGCTGTTACCCTTATGGGGATTCCCTTGTATGTTATTTGTTGCTTTTCCCTTGCTGCTTTTAATATTTTTTCTTTGTATTTAATTTTTGATAGTTTGATTAATATGTGTCTTGGTGTGTTTCTCTTTTGGTTTATCCTGTATGGTACTCTCTGTGCTTTCTGGACTTGATTGACTATTTCCTTTCCCATGTGTAGGGATGTCTCTGACTATAATCTCTTCAAATATTTTCTCAGCCCCTTTCTTTTTCTCTTCTTCTTCTGGGACCCCTATAATTCGAATGTTGGTGCATTTAATATTGTCCCAGAGGTCTCTGTTACTGTCCTCAATGCTTTTCTTTGTTTTTTTTCTTTATTCTGCTCTTTGGCAGTTATTTCCACCATTCTGTCTTCCAGCTCACTTATCCGTTCTTCTGCCTCAGTTATTCTGCTATTGTTTCCTTCTGAAGTATTTTTAATATCAGTAATTGTGTTGTTCTTCACTGTTTGTTTGCTGTTTAGTTCCTCTAGATCCTTGTTAAATGTTTCTTGTATTTTCTCCGTTCTGTTTCTGAGATTTGGGGTCATCTTTACTATCATAACTCTGGATTATTTTACAGGTAGGTTGCCTATTTCATCTTCATTTATTTGGCCTTGTAGGTTTTTACCTTGCTCCTTCATCTGTAACATATTTTTTTGTTGTTTCATTTTTTTTTTTTTCTCTTTTTGATGGGTGATGTTGTATTCCTGCCTTACTGGTTGTTTGGCCTGAGTTGTCCAGCACTGGAGTTTGCAGGCCGTTGGATAGAGCCGGGTCTTGGTGCCAAGGTGAGGACCTCTGGGAGGCCTCACTCCGATTAATATTCCCTGGGGTCCTAGGTTCTCTGTTAGTCCAGCAGTTTGGACTCGGAGCCCCCATCACAGGAGCTTGGGCCCGACCTCTGGCCTGGGCACCAAGATCTCACAAGCCAGTTTGCCGGCAGTTCGTCCCGTCCCCCTAGGTGTCCGTGGTCCCCCACTGGTGCCTGATAGGTGCACTACTTTTGAGGAGACTCGAATTCCGCGTCCTCCTAGTAGGCCATCTTGACTCCGCCCTCTGCTAAATGTTAACATTAGGAAAAGCTGAGTGAAGCATAGAGGGGAACTCTGTACTGTTTGTGCAACTTTTCTGTAAGTATAAAATTATATCAAAATAAACATTTATTTTTTAAAGCATAAAGTAATGGGACTGTTGTTAAGACTTCCTCACATTGCTAAGTGGTTTAGTATTAGTTCTACTGTGAATTACACATTGGGAGGGAAGAGGAGGCACTAGAATCATTTTAGGGCTCAGGGCCTCTAAATGCTACTTTCAGCAAATTGGCTCTGTCCCTGGGAAATCACCAGGCAGCTCTATTCCTCACCCAAGCCCATTTCTTCCCTCCTTGGAGGTTGAAGGAACTTAGAGACACCTCCTACTTCACCACCACTCCCTCCTCCAGGACGGTTCTAAGGGCTTGGGCCCTTGACCCCCAGGGTGTGGGCATACTTTATGGTGTCAATAGGGCAATCCCAGCAGAATAGACCTTTCAACCTTAATTCCAGAGACAGAGTATGCATGCTTGGGGCAGGGTCATTTCGTTAGGGTAATAATAAATCCTACTTTCCAGGTTATAAGAATTAGATGAGATAATATATGCTACAACAAGGGTGGACCTTGAAAACAGTATGCTAAGTGAAATAAGCCAGATACAGAAGGACAAATATGATTCCACTTATATGAGGTGCCTGAAATAAGCAAACTCACAGCAACAGGAAGTAGATTAGTGGTTACCAGGAAGGGGGCAGTGGGCGAATGAGGAGCTGTTGTTTAATGGGTACAGAGTTTCTCTTGAGATGATGAAAAATTTCTGGAGCTGAATGGCAGTGATAGTTGCACAACAATATGAATGTACCTAATGCCACTGAACTGCACGCTGGGAAATGGTTAAGGTGGTAAATTTTATGTTTATGTATATCTTACCACGATCAAAAATACTAAGAAAATTCAAAGAATTAGATGAGATGATTAAAAGCTCTTATAAAGCCCCAGCCCATAGTGGACACAGATACCATTAGCTTCCTCCTTCACTAAAGTTTTAGAAAATAGAACTATTATGTAATTGTTCCGTGTGATTTTTGACCATGGCAGCCACATTTGTTTTTTATAATTAACCACATTCTTAACCCCACTATGACATGGTTTTCAACATTCATTTTTTATTTTAATACAATGTTAAGACTGAATGATGAATTTTTAAAAAACATTAGGCTCACATGTCCTGTAAGAGCATTTCTGTTTAGCATAACAGATCAAAACTGAAATCAACTACATGATTCCCAATGGCGCTGTGAGGAATTTTGGCCATGGCTCTAGGTACAGCTTTACAGATATGCTTGCATATACCCTAACACTGTTGATTAATTAAACTGTGTTCCTCCCCAGGTTTGGGCAATCACTCATAACCCTCTTCCCACTGGAGCTGCCATTGCTCCTACCACTTCCAACAGAGGACCCCTGAGCCACCTGTGGTGAAAATTTCATACCTAGGCCCTCAGCCTAGGTTTGGCATTTCTGTGACCACCGTAGCTGAGCTTGAAAGTCGCTCTTAGAGTTAGTGTTATCATGACATCTTGCTGCTTCTGAGCATGTGGCCAAACTCTGCCAAGATGCTGACGCATGATTGGCGTTTCATTGCCCGTTTCACTTAGCTCCGGTTTTGTGACAAGGCTCCCGCTTCCTGGTGAGACTTCATGCTCAGCCTTTTGTTAAATGAGGATTATGTGCAGGGTCCTGGCCTTGGACGTCAGGGTGAGACACTGTCTTGCAGAATACTTCTTTTTTATGGTTTTCTGTAATGGAAATTTCATCGTTCCACACTTTAGCTTTGGTTTTGTAATCACTGATTATATAATGAATTCTGGTTCTGTTCTGGCAAAATCAGTCTGCACTGTTAAAGACACAGAAGACACAGCTGCTTTAGAACATACAGAGATGGATCCTCCAGGTCCATAAGTCCCACCGCCTCCACCACCATCCTTGTCAATCTCCTGAAAGATCAGTTGCACGGTATGCTACAATTTGGAGAGGATGGTAGTGCCATAGCATGACAGCTCCTTCACTGTTGCGCAAAGAGTAGCAGGTCCTCGTTTCGGAGTTTGCAATTTTGTGAAACATCAGCTACCTCTAGTGGGGCTAACTGCCTCCCTCATGTCTAAGTGCTTGAAAGTCTTTGGCCTTGACTTCAAGATTTGGGTTTCCAGATAAAATACACAACTCCCAGTTCTATTTCAATTGTAGATAGACAATGAATACATTTTTTAGCATAAGTATGTCCCATGCAATACTTGGGACATACTTACACTAAAAAAAGTCCTCATTATTTGTCTGAAATTCAAATGTAACTGGGCAGCCTCTTATTTTTACTTGCTAAATCTGGCAGCCCTACTCAAGATCAGACTCTTGTCATTGTCCTATCCTCTGGGTCTGTCCTTGTGGGACTCTGATCATTCATTTTGCCAAGAAGCCTGAGACAGAATGAGGGAAAGGAAGAATCTTAATCACATTTGGCCTTTTGTTCTATCTAGCTCCGAGTGTCACAGATATGCATTAAATTCATAAATAAATGAAAACCTCTCATTTAGACAGCTGAAGTTTAGTTCATTTCTATCCTGAAACTTTAGCAAATTGGATTCCATTGAAAGGAAGGATGGTGTAAAGAGGAAAGAATGATCTAGGAACTGAGTCACTCATCCCAGGCCCAGTGACCATGGTGTGGAGTGACCACAGTGTAGCACTCTCTGTTTAGTCTCTATTTGAAAACGTAAAGCATTCAATTAAATGACCTCTAAGATCTCTTCCAGGGCTAATAATTCTGTGGTTCTGGCTTCAAAAGGTCTGAAACTTCTGAGGTATGTTACTGAAAATCACAATATTAGATTAAAAAGTTTTAAGGGCTTCCCTGGTGGCACAGTGGTTGAGAGTCGGCCTGCCGATGCAGGGGACACGGGTTCGTGCCCCGGTCCGGGAGGATCCCACATGCCGGGGAGCGGCTGGGCCCGTGAGCCATGGCCGCTGAGGCTGCGCGTCTGGAGCCTGTGCTCCGCAACGGGAGAGGCCACAACAGTGAGAGGCCCGCGTACTGCAAAATAAATAAATAAATAAAAAGTTTTTAAACTTAAGGAATTTTTTATTAATGCTTAATTTTTAAAATAAGTTGCTTACTGATTTTCTGAGAAGCATACGTATCTTGACACTTCCTCAGAGCTCTTCCTATTACATTAAATATTTTGTGCAAACTTTTTACATAATTAGTATTCAGGTACAAGATTTGCCCATCAGGATACTCTAATAGAATTTTCCACGTCTATCATTCTTTTTTTTTTTTTTTTTTTTTTTTTTTTTTGCAGTACACGGGCCTCTCTCCGCTGTGGCCTCTCCCGTTGCGGAGCACAGGCTCCAGACGCACAGGCTCAGCCGCCATGGCTCACGGGCCCAGCCGCTCCGCAGCATGTGGGATCTTCCCGGACCGGGGCACGAACCCGCGTCCCCTACATCGGCAGGCGGACTCTCAACCACTGCGCCACCAGGGAAGCCCCACGTCTATCATTCTTAAATGACTTTGGTAAACTCCAACATTCTAAATTAAAGCTGTAACATGAACTCAAGTCATAAGTAGTCACTCTAAGGAGAGATCAATATGATCTTGGGTAAAGAAAGATATTTTATGAAAACATTCTTAATTGAGACCCAAAATATATGCTAGGGAAAAAGCGTTTAGGTGAGCACACTACTCATTCTTTTCAAGTAGAGTCAACAAACATATTGATCACTGGACCATCCCACACACTCCTCTGGCTTCAACCTCCATTTTATAAATGTTTATGGCTTCCATATCTCCATGGCCACATTTCATTTCTCTCCTCCGTTTCAGAGCCAAATTTCTAACTCCCTTCTAGAAATCTCTACCTAAATGTCCCACAGGCTTCTCAAACTCAGTAAATCTAAAATAAAGTGGAAATTAACACAACATTGTAAATCAACTATACTTCAATTAAAAAAATATAAAATAAAGTACCTGTTATCTTCACCCCGCTACCTGCTCTATTGGTCTCCTCAAACTTGATTAATGGTATTATTATCCACCATCATAATTAGCACAAGCTAGAAATCTGATAACTAGCTCTGAATCAACACTCTGAATCAACAGGTTACCAAGTCCACTTAGTTCTGCCTCCTAAATGTCTCTTGAATCTCTGTCCATTCCAAGAACACTGCCTTAGTTCAAGCCCTCTCACCTGAACTAGGTAGGTAGTAGTCTTCAGAATCTTTCCCACCCACCTGCACAGACACAGAGTGATATTTCTAAAATGTGGCTCAGATCATCCTCACCCCTCCTCACCATAGCTATCCACTGCTTAGAGAAGAAGGGCTAAACCCTTTTACATGAGAAATGTGACCTTTCGATGTATGACCACAGCTGATTACTCCCAACTTCATCTCCCTCCTCAATACCCCACAACTTGCCATTTCGCCTGTCCATTATCTCCTTCCAGGCTTGCCTATACTCATCCCTTTACAGAAGTATCCCTCCTTTATCTCCAGCTGGTGAATTCCTACTCATCCTTCAAGACCTCATTTAAGGGTCACCTGTGGGCAGGCTTCTCTGCTTAGTCCCCTTCCTTACTCTACCACATGCCCACTTAGTGACCCCTCAGGCAACACCTCAGCACGTTGTTTATACCCTCACTGTACTGCTAACCCTTTGCATTACAATTACATATTTTTCACCTGTTTCCTCTACTAAACTAAGAACTCTTTGAAGATGGGGCCATGGATTATTTGGCTTTGCCTCCCGAGGACCTAGCAAGGGGCTTGGGACAAGGCAAGTGCTCCATAAACATTATTTGCGGGGTTGGGGGTGGATAAATGAAATAAAAAAGAGGTGGAATTTTTAGATAGGTATCGTGCTAAGTGCTTTATCTCATTTATTTCCTATGACAACTTTATAGAGGAAGACACTACTACTACTGCCATTTTTATAGATTAAGAAACAGAGAGTTTAAGTAACTTGCCTAAGTTCACATATTAATAAATGATAGAGTCCACAGATGGCTTTTGTTCCTCCAGATTCTTTCCTTGCTCAACTATGCGAGGGTATTGATGAGCAGAGGAGAGGTCAAATGTCAGCAGGCTGAAAGGGAACACTATAAGAGCTGGGAGATTCTACAGATTGGATAGTCTGTTTCTCAATTATTAGAAACTCATTACTCATTAATTAAATATTCTCTGAATCCCACTTAAATTCCAGGATTCCTGATCTTTATTTTTATATTTTATAGTTTCTATTATTATAAAATATTTGCTATTACAGAAAAGTAATTAAATATATGCATGGTTTAAGAGTAATTATTACATGTTTAATCTCCACACATGTCAAGAAATAGAATTGTCAGGGCCTCAGAACCCTGCCTGCCTTCTCTCTCTCCCTGAGCACTGGAGAAATCACCATCCTGACTTCTGTGATAATCATTTCCTTGCTTTTATTTGCTGCTTTGCCACATAGATAGATATAGATAGAGACATATAAATATATATTTCGAGTTTCCCATTGCTGCTATAACAAACTACCACAAACTTCGTGGCTTAAAATTATCTTACCGTTCTAGAGATCAGAAGTCTAAAATGGCTGTGCAGGGCTGTGTTCCTTCTAGAGGCTGGGATGGAATCTGTTATCTTGCCTTGTTCAGTTCTAGAGGCTGCCCCTTTCCTGCATCTTCAAAGCCAGCAGCATGGCATCTTCTGTCCTCTCTTCCCTTTGCTTTTGTTCTCTTGTCTCTATGACTCTGACTCTCCTACCTCCCTCTCAAAAGGTAGCCTTGTGTTTGCATTGGGCTCAACTGGATAATCCAGAATAATCTCCCTATCTCAAGATTCTTAATACCATTTGCAAAGTTCTTTTTACCTTATAAGGTAACATATTTACAGGTTCCAGGGATTAGGATGTGGACATCTTTGGGGGACATTTACCAGTTTATCACAACCTCTAAATAATTTCCTTTAGTAATGTCTATTCTTGAACTTCATTTATATGGAATCATATGGTATATATTCTTTTGCTCATATAATCCATTTACATTTAATGTAATTATTTATATATTAGAGTTTAAAACTACCATCTCATTTATATTTGTCTCATGTATTCTGTATTGCCTTTTCTTTCCTTTCTTGCCTTCTGGGGTTGTTCAAAGAAATATTTTAATGACCCCATTCTTTTTCTTCTACTGGTATGAAAATTATATACTCTCTATTTTTTAGGGATTATTCTAGAACTTAATATGCATCCTAAACTTAAAGTCTGAAATTAATCAATGCCTTTACTTTCTCCCACATAATTCAAAGACCTTAAAATATTTTAATTCCATTTACACTTCCTGACATGTTTTGTTCTCAAATATTTTAGCTCAATCTTGTTATTATTATTGTAAGTTTTGCCCTTAAAGACTTTATAACTGTTGTTTTATACAGTTAATATTCACTTAGATGTATCCATATATTTATCATTTTCTTTGCTTTCTTTTGTCTTCTATCTCAGGTCTTCCTTGTGAGATCACTTTTATTTTACCTAAAGGAAAGGTCTTAAATCAGAGTGTGATGGTGGCAAACTCTCTCAGCTTTGATCTGTCTAAAAATAACTTTATTATGACCTCATTCTTGAAAGACTTTTTCTGGGTGTAGAATTCTAGGTTGCCGATTAGTTAAGTTTATAAACCACAGGTTTATATAAGTACATAAGTATATAAACCATTGATGTTTTCATTCCACTGGCTTTTGGCTTCCTTTGTTACTTCCTTTGTTACTATTGAGAATTCAGCTATTGTTTAGTTGCCACTCTTTTGAAGATCATCCTTTCCTCTGGTTAATTTTAGCATCTTATTTGTCTTTGGTTTGTTAAAGTTTCACCATGATGAGTCTGGGTATAAATTTGTTTTTTTTTTTTTTCTACTTATTATTCTTGTATCTATGGATTGGTATCTTTGATCAGTTTAGAAAAATTCTTAGCCATTATCTCTTCAAATATTATCTTTATCCAAGCACTTCTCTCTTCTCCTTCTGAAAGTCTGATTAAATGAATGCTACACCTTTTACTCTGTTTTCTTGCCTCTTAACCTCTCTTTTACATTTGCCATATTATTGTTTTTCTACACTGTACTCTGAATAATTTCTCCTGATCTATATTTCACTTCTCTAATTTTATCTTCAGTTATATCTAAGCTGCTTAAACATGACTGTTGAGTTTTTAATTTGGGTTATTGTATTTTTTATTTTGAGACATTCTATCTGGTTCTTTTTAAATCTGCTAAATCACTTTTTATCATTTCCTTTTCTGTACATATGTTTTCTACTTTTTCTTTGAATTGAGTAAGCATAGTTGCTTTTATAGATTGTCTAGTGATTTCAAAATCTGAAGTCTTTGAAGGTCTCTTTCTTTTAGTTCTCGTTCCTGATGGCTTATGTCCTTGTAGGTTTAGTTATTTTTGACTGTACACTGTTTGTTGTCCTTGAAATTTTATTTGGAGGGATTCTTTGAAGACTAGGTTGACACTAATTTTCTCCAGAAAGAACTTTCATTTGCATCTGCTAGGCACACAGGGACACTTTAAATCACTTTAAAGTAAAGTCACAACGTAAGAGGGTTTTACGGTATTATGGTTTCTTTTTCTCTTTGTTTTTGTTCATTTATTTATTTTTTTCGTCATCAAATTGATATGGGTTTGGAAGCTGTGGAAGTACTAACTTGCAGTTATAACTTCTCAGAGCAGTTCCCTGCATTTACTACCTGTCTTGCTCTGCTCATCATAAGGACCTGAGGGAGGAGGATCCTTTACTTTTGTTTCACCCTTGCCCTGAGGGTTTTACCCTTATTAGTGAGGGGAGGAGCAGACGCTGGGCTTTGGCTTTGTCCTTGTCCTGAGAAGCCCACAGAACCAAAGTTCAAGTTTGCCCCAAATGGCAAATGTTCTTAGTTCAAAAACAGCTTCAGACTGCCACTTAACTTTCAGAGACCTTGTATCCCTTTGATTTGGGGCTTTAACTTCTTAATATCTTGCCAGAGCTTTGATGCTTTTAAGAAGTTATAAAAGAAATTTTTTTAGTCAGTGTTTTTTGTAGTTTCTAGTAGGAGGTTGGTCTGATCCCCATCTTGCCTTATTCCTGGAAATGGAAGCCCTTTGCTCACCTTCCTAGGCTTGGCTGAACTGCACACTTAGAAACTAGAAACCAACATGATCTACTGTAAGCAAGTTAACATATGAAAAAGTAAGCACATATTTTATTCTTTTTTTTTAAGCATCTTTATTGCAGTATAATTGCTTTACATTGTTGTGTTAGTTGCTCCTGTATAACAAAGTGAATCAGCTATACATATACATATATCCCCATATCCCCTCCCTCTTGCATCTCCCTTCCACCCTCCCTATCCCTCCCCTCTAGGTGGACAAAAGCACCGAGCTGATCTCCCTGTGCTATGCGGCTGCTTCCCACTAGCTATCTATTTTACATTTGGTAGTGTAAGTATGTCAGTGCCACTCTCTCCCTCCGTCTCAGCTTACCCTTCCCCCTCCCCGTGTACTCAAGTCCATTCTCTACGTCTGTGTCTCTATTGCTGTCCTGCCACTAGGTTCGTTGGAACCATTTTCTTTCTTTTTAGATTCCATATATGTATGTTAGCCTACGGTATTTGTTTTTCTCTTTCTGACTTACTTCACTCTGTATGACAGTCTGTAGGTCCATGCACACCTCTACAATTGACCCAATACCATTCCTTTTTATGGCTGAGTAATATTCCCTTGTAAATATGTGCCACATCTTCTTTATCCATTCATCTGTCGATGGACACTTAGGTTGCTTCCCTGTCCTGGCTATTGTAAATAGTGCTACAATGAACATTGTGGTACATGACTCTTTTTGAATTATGGTTTTCTCAGGGTATATGCCCAGTAGAGGGATTGCTGGGTCATATGGTAGTCCTATTTTTAGTTTTATAAGGAACCTCCACACTGTTCCCCATAGTGGCTGTATCAATTTCCATTCCCACCAGCAGTGCAAGAGGGTTCCCTTTTCTCCACACCCTCTCCAGCATTTATTGTTTGTAGATTTTTTGATGATGGCCATCCTGACCAGTGTGAAGTGATACCTCATTGTAGTTTTGATTTGCATTTCTCTAATGATTAGTGACGCTGAGCATTCTTTCATGTGTTTGTTGGCAATCTGTATGTCTTCTTTGGAGAAATGTCTGTTTAGGTGTTCTGCCCATTTTTGGATTGGGTTGTTTGTTTTTTTGATATTGAGCTGCATGAGCTCCTTGTATATTTTAGAGATTAATCCTTTGTCAGTTGCTTCATTTGCAAATATTTTCTCCCATCCTGAGGGCTGTCTTTTCATTTTGCTTATGGTTTCCTTTGCTGTACAAAAGCTTTTAAGTTTCATTAGGTCCCATTTGTTTATTTTTGTTTTTACATCCATTTCTCTAGGAGGTGGGTCAAAAGGATCTTGCTGTGATTTATGTCAGAGTGTTCTGCCTATGTTTTCCTCAATATCTTTTATAGTGTCTGGCCTTACATTTAGGTCTTTAATCCATTTTGAGTTTATTTTTGTGTATGGTTTTAGGGAGTGTTCTAATTTCATTCTTTTACATGTAGCTGTCCAGTTTTCCCAGCACCAATTATTGAAGAGACTGTCTTCTCCATTGTATATTCTTGCCTCCTTTATCAAAGTTAAGGTGACCAAAGGTGCATGGGTTTATCTCTGGGCTTTCCATGCTGTTCCACTGATCTATATTTCTGGTTTTGTGCCAGTACCATACTGTCTTGATTACTGTAGCTGTGTAGTATAGTCTGAAGTCAGGGAGCCTGATTCCTCCACCTCCATTTTTCTTTCTCAAGATTGCTTTGGCTATTCGGGGTCTTTTGTGTTTCCATACAAATTGTACAATTTTTTTTTCTAGTTCTGTGAAAAATGCCATTGGTAGTTTGATAGGGATTGCATTGAATGTGTAGATTGCTTTGGGTAGTAGAGTCTTTTTCACAATGTTTATTTTCCAATCCAAGAACATGGTATATCTCTCCATCTGTTTGTATCATCTTTAACTTCTTTCATCAGTGTCTTATCATTTTCTGCATACAGGTCTTTTGTCTCCTTAGGTAAGTTTATTCCTAAGTATTTTATTCTTTTTGTTGCAGTGGTACATGGGAGTGTTTCCTTAATTTCTCTTTCAGATTTTTCATCATTAGTGTATGGGAATGCAAGAGATTTTGTGCATTAATTTTGTGTCCTGCCACTCTACCACATTCATTGATTAGCTCTAGTAGTTTTCTGGTAGCATCTTTAGGATTCTCGATGTATAGTATCATGTCACCTGCAAACAGTGACAGTTTTACTTCTTGCTTTCTCATTTGGATTCCTTTTATTTCTTTTTCTTCTCTGATTGCTGTGGCTAAAACTTCCAAAACTATGTTGAATAATAGTGATGAGAGTGAGCAACCTTGTCTTGTTCCTGATCTTAGAGGAAATGGTTTCAGTTTTTCACCGTTGAGAACGATGTTGGCTGTGTATTCATCATATATGGCCTTTATTATGTTGAGGTACATTCCCTCTATGCCTACTTTCTGGAAAGTTTTTATCATAAATGGGTGTTGAATTTTGTCAAAAGCTTTTTCTGCATCTATTGAGATTATCATATGGTTTTTATCCTTCAATTTATTAATATGGTTTATCACACTGATTGATTTATGTATATTGAAGAATCCTTGCGTTCTTGGGATAAACCCCACTTGATCATGGTGTATGATCCTTTTAATGTGCTGTTGCATTCTGTTTGCTAGCATTTTGTTGAGGATTTTTGCATCTATGTTCATCAGTGATACTGGCCTGTGGTTTTCTTTTTTTGTAACATCTTTGTCTGGTTTTGGTATCAGGGTGATGGTGGTCTTGTAGAATGAGTTTTGGAGTGTTCCTCTCTCTGCTATATTTTTGAAGAGTTTGAGAAGGATTGGTGTTAGCTCTTCTCTAAATGTTTGATAGAATTTGCCTGTAAAGCCATCTGGTCCTGGGCTTTTGTTTGTTGGAAGATTTTTAATCACAGTTTCAATTTCAGTGCTTGTGATTGATCTGTTTATGTTTTCTATTTCTTCCTGGTTCAGTCTCGGAAGGTTGTGCTTTTGTAAGAATTTGTCCATTTCTTCCGGGTTGTCCATTTTATTGGCATAGAGTTGCTTGTAGTAATCTCTCATGATCCTTTGTATTTCTGCATTGTCAGTTATTACTCCTCCTTTTTCATTTCTAGTTCTGTTAATCTGTGTCTTCTCCCTTTTTTTTCTTGATGAGTCTGGCTAATGGTTTATCAATTTTGTTTATCTTCTCAAAGAACCAGCTTTTAGTTTTATTGATCTTTGCCATTGTTTCCTTCATTTCTTTTTCATTTATTTCTGATCTGGTCTTTATGATTTCTTTCCTTCTGCTAACTTTGGGTTCTTTTTGTTCTTCTTTCTCTAATTGCTTTAGGTGTAAGGTTAGGTTGTTTATTTGAGGCTTTTTTTTGTTTCTTTTTGATTTTTTAAATTTAATTAATTAATTAATCAATTTTTTTTTTTTTTTTTTTTGCCGCATTGGGTCTTCGTTGCCGTGTGCAGGGTTTCTCTAGCTGCGGTGAGCGGCGGCTACTCTTCATTGCGGTGCACGGGCTTCTCATTGCAGTGGCTTCTCTTGTTGCAGAGCCCAGGCTTTAAGCGTACAGGCTTCATTAGTTTGGCTCATGGGCTCTAGAGCACAGGTTTAGTAGTTGTGGCGCATGGGCTTAGTTGCTCCATGCCATGTGGGATCGTCCCGGAGCAGGGCTCAAACCTGTGTCTCCTGCATTGGCAGGTGGATTCCCAACCACTGTGCCACCAGGGAAGCCCTTTTCTTGTTTCTTGAGCTAGGATTGTATTACTAGCTTCCCTCTTAGAACTGGTTTTGCTGCATCCCATAGGTTTTGGGTCATCGTGTTTTCATTGTCATTTGTTTCTCAGTATTTTTTGATTTCCTCAGCAATCTCTTGATTATTTAGTAGCGTATTGTTTAGCCTCCATGTGTTTGTATTTTTTACAGTTTTTTTCCTGCAATTGATATCTAGTCTCAGCACATTTTTTTGTTATTTTGGTTTTTTTGTTTGTTTGTTTGTTTTTGAGGTATGCAGGCCTCTCACTGTTGCGGAGCACAGGCTCCGGACGCACAGGCTCAGCGGCCATGGCTCACGGCCCCAGCCGCTCCGCGGCATGTGGGATCTTCCCGGACTGGGGCACGAACCCGTGTCCCCTGCATCGGCAGGCGGACTCTCAACCACCGCGCCACCAGGGAAGCCCTCCGTTCTGTTATTATAAAAATAATCTCCCATATCATGTTCAACTATTTTTATTATTTCACTTTTTACATTTAAATTTTTTTTTTTTTTTGGCGGTACGTGGGCCTCTCACTGTTGTGGCCTCTCCCGTTGCGGAGCACAGGCTCCGGATGCGCAGGCTCAGCGGCCATGGCTCACGGGCCCAGCTGCTCTGCGGCATGTGGGATCTTCCCGGACTGGGGCACGAACCCGTGTCCCCTGCATCGGCAGGCGGACTCTCAACCACTGCGCCACCAGGGAAGCCCTACATTTAAATTTTTGATCCATCTGCACTTTGTTCTGGTGCACCATTTATTGTTCATTTACTGTGTGTGCCAGACATGGTATTCAGCATTTTACATACATTATCTTATTTAATAATCAGAATTATGGCAACCTCTATTTTACTAATAAGGACATTGAAGCTTAGAAACACAAACTCAGCCAAGATCTTACATCTAGTGAGTGTCATAATCGAACTCAAGTTAGCCTGAGTTCAATTTTTATGCTCTTCTGTATAATATTTATAAAATTAGCATTCTGTGTTGTTTGGAAATCCCCAACTTCATGACTGCTATTTTAGGAAAAATAGCTGATGAGTATGTGATGACAACTAACCATTCCATGAGACTTAAAGAACCAGGAAGATGCATTGAGGTGGGGCTACTAGATGTCAATTAGCCAAAGTCGTTCTCCAGCTGGGCAACTGACTCCTGCCCCAAACTGGAAGCTGAGGATTCAAATACTTCTCCCAGCAAAATTATGGATGATTCGATTACATTACACAGAGTAAACAGAACTGTGACTATTAAATCTTTGAATGTAAGAGTCTCTTGAACCTCCTTTGTCATAGAACAGCATAGATTCCAAAGTTTGGATTGGGTTCAGCCTGCAAGTAGAACATAATTATTGGATGTGATTGATTCTTAGATACACATCTTTTCACATTTAACATCTCTGAGATTAGGATGCCTCTTCTGATCAGTGGTGTCTTATAATTGTTGTTGGCCAGGCAACAGACAATATGTAGCAGTGGCCACCTGCATTTGTGCCAACCTGCTTTATATTTCTAATGGTACAAATGGACAACAGCAAACCGATCAACTTTTCATTCAACAAACCATTTAAGGACCATGTCAGGAAGGAATATAATCTTGGTTCTTTTCTGGACTCTTCTGTTGACACCTTCTGAAAAGAATCAAGAAAGCAGCTGTATTAAAACTTGGGGGTAGGTGCTGGAGTCATTGACTTGGAAAAAAAACATCCTCAAAAGACCTTTTTTTAAAAAAAATTTTTATTTATTTTGGGCTGCGTTGGCTCTTCGTTTATGTTCGCAGGCTTTCTCTAGTCGCGGAGAGCGGGGGTCTTTGTTGCAGTGCGCAGGCTTCTCATTGCTGTGGCTTCTCTTGTTGCGGAGCACAGGCTGTAGGCGCACAGGCTTCAGTAGTTGTGGCATGTGGGCTCAATAGTTGTGGCACATGGGCTTAGTTGCTCCACGGGATGTGGGATCTTCCTGGGTCAGAGATCGAACCCATGTCCCCTGCATTGGCAGGCGATTCTTAACCACTGTGCCACCAGGGAAGGCCCCAAAGAACTGTTTAAAGAAGTCCTGCATAACTGACACCCCTGCTGGCACAGAGGATGATTGTGTTTGGAAAAACAGGACATATACACCCAACTCTGAAGTGAAATGCATTTCGAAGACTGGACTCTGAATGAGAAGTCTGGGGAATACTTTAACCTATTTATTTCTCTTACGTGTTCCTTTCACATTGTGCACAATTGATGTGATAAAATCTATGTCAAAAAAAAAACCTATGTCTATTAAACTTCTTTTAGCAATTAATTAAAATAGCTAATTTAAACACCAGCAATGGTGACTTCAACCTATACTCCTGGCTCTGTATTGATTGAAGTAATCTGTTGAACCATCTCAGAAGAGCTGTGCAAATCAATGATCACTCTGGACTCTCATCTTTTGTTTGCTTGTTTTTGGCTGAGTGGCTTGTGGGATCTTAGTTCCCCTACTAGGGATTGAACCCGGGCCCTCAGCAGTGAAAGCATAGAGTCCTAACAACTGGACCGCCCGGGAATTCCCTGGACTCTCTTCTGAAAGCAATCCCAAGTCCTAGGACCTTCAGCACAAGGAATTTTTCTTGTAGTAATTCTCAGGGTCTTAGTGGGACACCAAGGCCTTTCACTTTGACGTTCTTTTCCTTTGTGCGTCTAATAAAGATGCTCACACCTTCCGCAGGGGTTTCCTTTCCATTGCAGCTGGTTAATGCGACTCTGATTCTATGACTCCCTCTCTTTGGCTCCGAGCGTGTCTTTCCAGTATCCTTAAAAACTTCCTCACTCACTGTTCCTGCACACGAGCTAACAGCTGAAGGTCAGGAGGTGCCACAGCCACTGCATCTTCCTCAAAGAGCTAGTAAAGTTTAAAAAGTTCCTTCAACCATTATAAAATAAAATGCTAAGTAATATGAAAGCATTGTGTCCTAGTTTAATTGATGGCATTCCCTCCTCCTTTCTCAGTGGTACGAAGCCACTGGTGCACCTTGCAATCAATGGCCTCTCAAATTAGATGAAATACGGTAGTTTCAGCTTGGGAGGGGTGTGGGTCAGGGAGCCAGTTAGACAAAGAAGTACATGAGGTCATTTTGTTGTTGTTGCATATTTATCCCTTTGAACGAATCTATAGGAGACTGACTGTATCAATAGATCTAATTAATTTCCTAGGTTTTGTCTTACGCACTTAAGCTGGGTGTTCCTGATCATACTTTCTTTTGTAATCAGAGTATAGGATTTTACCATGGTCCTTTAAAAATTTTGTCTTTTTGGCTCTGGTCTGTTGTTCTTATCTGCCAAGATCATTCTGGATCATTATTCTCTTATTTACAGTTTTAGCTATCCCTCCCTCTAGCTTTACGCCATGTGTAAATTTGATAAGCCGAAGCTCTATATTTTTATCCAAGTCACTAATAAAAATATTGAGCAGTCCTGGGACAATTTTGTAGAGCCATGGCAGCCGTTAGTGATTCCCTCAGGTTGGCATGAACCACAGATTGACTCTTTCTGGACATAGCATTTTACCCAGCTGCAACTCCATGCATCTGAGATATAGTGCAGTTGGTAGGCACCCAAGCTTTCATCTCAGAGTTGACCTCTCAAACCTAGCCCCACCATATCCTTGCTATATGACCCTGGGCAAGTTACCTGCTGAATCTCTGCTTAGTTTCCTCATCTGTAAAATGGGACAATTCTTTTTACTTTATAGGAATGGGTAGATGTTTAAGTTAATTAGTACTCACAAAACACTTCGTAGAGTTCCTGACATAAAGTAGGCTCTCAATAAATATTAAGGGTTAGTCCTATCAATTTTCTCAGATTTCTCCATCTTGTTCAATACATACCATGAGACACTTTGTCAAATGCCTAAGAAAAACTCAGCATAAACTAACTTCATCATTCTGCTGTTCTACCAGACTTATCAAAAAAATGAGACCAGTTTAGTATGCAGTTTTTATTTATAATTTATAATGACTATTTTCAACAAGGGTTTGTTGCAGCTTAAAATAAAAGACGTGTATGGATTTGTTTGTGATGACTCCAGGCTGACTGTTAATGATCAACACTCTACTTTTAAGTGTTTAGGAACGCTGGGAATCCATTATACAGCTGACAATTCTGTATTTTATTGAATTTCCCCTTTTACCATGTAATGGCAACCAATGTTTGCCTGTCTCCACCTTCTAGGGATCATGTCATTCCCAAGATTTCTTAAAGACTGATGTTGATGTTTGTATAATCGCATCTGCAGGTTATTTTTTTTTTATCCTGGATGTATTTCATAGGAGTTGCAGAATTAAACACATTTGAAGCAGCCGGGACTCTCACCGCCTTCTCATTTATCTTGGATTTCACTGCCTTATAGCCCTTGTCATTCTGTCCTTAAGGGTAGTGGTTTTAAACCTTTCGAGTACATGTGAATCACTTGGAGGAGGGAGAGCTGTTAGAAATGCACATCTCCAACCTGCTTCCAGAGATTTCGGCTTAGTAGGTCTGAAATGGGGCCTGGGAATATACATTTTTACCAACACTCTAGGTGAGTCTGATGCACCACCTGTGCGAAACACCTTATACAGAGGAAAATGATGGAAAATAATTTTGTAATTATGATTCTTTTCTTATCATGTTCTTGTATATGTTAGCATTATCCATCTCTCCTCCAAAATTAGTCTTACTTCGTGGCTTTGGTCCAAACAAACTTAGAAATAGCCCTTTTGTTTAGCATTTTTCATAAACCTCGAATTATTCTGGATTTTTGACCCTCCTGACACTACTCATAAAGCTTATGCATTTAAAAAAATATTGTCCTTGGGAAAAAAAAAATTGTCCTTGGTTCTGGGCCATTTCTGTCATTGTTAGCATGTATGCTTTGAAAGCCTGAGCCCATTAGAGTGCTCTCTATGCAGTCCTGCCTTGGCCCCTTCAGATGTCCACAGGGCGGTACGCTATATACTTGGGGCATCCAGCCAGGATTTCCTGAGAATGAGATGAGGCTGTGGATGACAGAGAGAAGAGCTATATGAGCTATTTATTAAAATGCCTACGGGAAATCTGCCCAGAAACTGGTCAGGTACTGGTGCTCTGCCATTTGTTAGTGGTTGAGGTGAGAAGGGATGAATTCAGACCAAAGCTGAAGCCCTCCGGCCTTCTGAAATTGCTGATGTCAGGCCTTCCTCTAGACCACTTCCCTGATACGTCATCCCACTTCTTCCTCTCTGACCCTTTGGACCTCGATATGCTTTCATCACTGCGTATTGCACACAGGAGTTTAGTTGTTTGGTCATGTGTGCACCATTTATTACATTAAATAAAGGAACAATGTCTTCCTTATTTAAAACAAAAACAATATAAAACAAACAAAATCCTGCACTTTGCACACTACTTGACGTTCAGTATTTGTTGAACTAAGCCACCGATAACGAATATTCGACAGGCATGCTATACTCCCGGTCCTGTGTCGGAGCAGACATTGCTAATGGATCTCTGAACTCTTCCCTCCTGAACTTGGAAGCAGTTTCAGTATTCTTCAGAACATGGCTTTTCCATCAAATCTACCAGAACTGACTTGCAAAATGACACCTACTTGCCAATTCTAAACAAAACAGAGGTCCTTTTCTCCTACTACAGTCCAGTTGTTAACTCCATTCATGGAATAAAAAAAGAAAATAGCTTACAAATACAAATTAAGTACTTGGAAAGTCAAGTTGGTATGATAAATACTAAGGGGAAAACACAGGGAATTTACATTGGTCATAGAGTAGCCAGCATCTTGCAATAAGCAGGTGTCTGGGTTTTCCAGCTTTTGAGACTCTAGAATGATATTAGTGATACAATAATGAGAATGATACTAAAACTCAGCATCTCATTTCATGGCATCAGCAAAGTCTGAAACCTTTCAAGTAATGATTCTCCTATACCACAGAAACTGGGCCCACATTTCGGTGAGATCCAAAATCAATGTGTAAGTTGAGAGCTGTGTCTCCTAACATACATCAGGAGGCAAAGGCAGCATCATTTGGGCTGAAAGGGAGGTAAACAAAAGCAGGACTGTCTGGGGAATATTTTCTTTCCTCCCTCTCCTTCATCTCCCCTTCCCCATGCAACTTTTGAACCCTGATTATTAGCTATCACTTAACAATCTTGACAGTTCCATTTTGCACTGATAAACTTCTTTTTTGTGTATCTATATAACTGGCCCAAACTGGGACTGCTCCGAAGTGAAGCCAGACCCTCGCCATCTCTGCCTCTTTCTCTCAAACGTGGCCACTATAGTTGTTTTCTCTTAAGTTCCTATTTTAGAGCTCAGTGATACTGAGAAAAATATCCCTTCTTTCAACTCCTAGATTGAAGGCTAAAGGACTGAAGGGTACATTTAGGGTATTTATAAGCTCTGAAGTTGCTGGAGTCACTCTCAGAGGGAACTTGGATTTCAAGAGGCTATTAATACAGAAATCCTTATTTTTCAGAACCTGCTAGTGAGTGAGATTCTCCAAATCAGAAAAATTTTACCATAAAAGTAATTTAAAATTTTGATTCCTGAAAAATATAGAAAATGTATTAAAGACATTGCATCCCTCTCTGCCTTTAGGAACAACTTCACTGGTTTGATGCTGCCACAGGATCAACACCAAGAGTGGAGACATTTGTTCACTAAGCTGTGAATGGTGCAATGAACCTCCCACAAACTTCTGTAGAATGTTGGGCAAACGCCTCCATGTTCCTCTTCTTGACCTTTTTGGACAGCTTTTTATAGTCTTGTCTACTCTTCACCTGTGGAGTTATCAGATGCCCTTCCTGGCTCTCACAATGAGCTTGCCTTTCAAAATGCATGTTTTCCTTCAAGTTATTCCTTATAAGTGTTTATGGGCTAGAACATCAGACAATGAGGTTTCTTTGAATTGTGTATAAAATAAGAGTTAACTCTGAATGAGGCTTCCCCTCTACTGGCCTCCTAGCTTCCAGGTTCTGACGAGTCTAGACTGGCTTCCCCCAGTGGAGACTGAGCTCTGATTAGCATAAAGCTTAAAAACATGTTTCATTTTGTTTTTGTATAGTACTGGGTCTATATCCAGGGAGCAGTAACCTAGAATGTTCTGCACTGATCAACTCACCATAGAGGGAAATGTTCTGTTCTTGAGAGAAAGGGCATTCAAAGGAGGGCAGCCACCAGGGTGATAGGTATTGAAACCATGTCATTCAGGAACCAGCTGAAAGAACTGAGGCCGTTAGGGTTATGGGGAACTACTGAAAGGAAACAGATGTCCTCCAACAGGTGGAGGGTGGTCTGCCCTGGGAGAGGGCGTTAGGCTTGCTGGGTACAGCTACTGAAGGCAGAACTCAGGATGAAGAACAGAAGTCACTGGGAGAAGATATGATAAACTGCAGAACAAGCAGAGCTTGCTTAAAGCAGAACGAGTGCCTTTTAGGGAATGACTTTTCTGTAGCTGACGTATTCAAGCAAATAGTGGCTGACGGACTCTGAGGGAGAAATCATCAGAGAGGTTACCACTGGCCAACCCAAGCTCACTCTTTCTCTTTCTTTCTCTCTGCCTCTCTGTCTGTCTGTCACACACACACACACACACACACACACACACACACACACACACACACACACTCACCTCATTCTTTACCTTCCCCTTCCACACTTTAATTTTTATTTTAAAATTTTTTCTCCGTACCATATAGCAACATCCTATAGATTCTACTTTTTAATCATGTTTCTTGGCAGTCTCCCCCAGCCGGAATGGAACTTCCTGGAGATGAGGGATTTGCCTGTCCTGTTTGTTGCCATATCCCCATCACTCAGGACGTGCTTGGCACGTAGTAGGCTGAATGAATTTATTGCTGAATGAATAAATGATCAGGGATCACTGTAGAAGGAGACCCTCCCTGGGGTGAGTAGTGGGTCTGATTATCTCTGGGTACTTTCCAGATCTGGAATCTTAGGATGTTATAAGCCCTACAAAGCAGGCCCCATGTCTCCCGACACTTGGGCCACTCTTGCCTGGGGAGGAGTATTGCTGAGAAAACCATTAAGGCCATGTGTGCAAATTTCTAAATAGGTACAGAATGCGTGTGGCCAGCGCGGAGCAGGGCCTGATGCGTGGCTGCTGGGTGATGGGGAGAGGAAGGCCTCAGAGAAAGAGGGATTTGAAACATGAGCTACATACAGAGGAGGACATAGGTTTTGGGTGGGAATCTCAGCCTTTGAGCACGTTACTTAATATCTCTGAAGCTTAATTTCCTCATGTATACAAACCTTGCAGGACTGTAGTGAAAATGAAATGTGAATCACTGGGCCCAGGGCCAATCACAGAAGTTTGTTGCTCAGAAAGTGCTGGCTCCCCTTTGGGTGATGGGTGTTGTGCTATTTCACTTGAGTTTTGACTGGGTGAGATTTTATAGAGATGTGTACAAAGGACTTGCAAAGTAGAGGGCGGGAGTAGACTCCAAAGTGGGGAGTCTAGACCCAAACCGCCTGGGTTCAGATCCTGGCTTTCACTTACTAACTGGGTGACCTTGGGCAAGTTACTTGACCTCTCTGTGCCTCAATAGCCTCATCTGTAAAATGGGGCTAATAATAGTACCTATGCTCTAGGTTCGTGTGAAGATTAAATGAGCTACGATACATAAGGCACTTAAAACAGTGACTAGCCCAATGCGAGCACACTGTATACGCCAGCTGTTAGGATGATTATGTATTCTGAAGTAAGTCTACCACAGATCCATTTGGTTAAGGTCAGGAGGGAGACAGGGGAAGGTGGGGTGAAACCAGACATGACTGTCATAACAGTGTGAGCTCTGCCAGAAAAGGCCTCTTCACAAGGCCCAGCCCATTTCCCCTCGCTTCCTTCAGATGACGTTTCCCAGCTGCCCTGCCCCTGGGTGCCTAGATCCCCCTGGATTAGTGCTTTACATATACTGCCTTGTGCTATCATTTATGTTTTTATATTCTGCCCCACCCCAACTCAATCGTGAATTCACTGAGGAAGGCAAGAAAACACCCGTCAACCCTGTCCCTTTCCTCTGTACTCCGCCATGAATGTGAGGTGCGTGTGGGTTGGTGAGAATAGCTTTGGAATCAGGTGGTCTGCATCTTAATCCCAACTCTCCTACTTCCTAGATACATGACCTGGGCAAGCTGCTTAACCATACAAGGCCTCAGTTTCATCATCTATGAAATGGGGACAATATTATCACCTAGGGCTGTTGTAAAGATGGAGATAATGCATGAAAAATATTTAGCACAGAGCCTGCGGCCATAATAAACAGTCAGTAAGCCGTAAGTTTGACTATGCTTAAGGCCAAAGAGAACACTGCTAAGAAGTGATCCTATCAGAAACACAGGCTGTGGTTTACAGTGGATAGGAGCAGAGAGCAAGGTGATGCGCCCACTGCGATGGGCCATCATTGACGTGATAAGGACCATGGGCCTACACTCCTCGGCCCCTGGCTCTCTACCCTCAAGGAGGAAGCACTGGTTGTTCAGTTCCATGAAGATGACGGTCTTAGTTTCAGTAACAGAATGAGAAGTACCTACTATGCATTTCCTGGTTGTGATATTGTGCTATAGTAATGTGAGAGGTTACTGCTGAGGGAAGCTGAGTGAAGGGTATATCCGATGTCTCTAAATTATTCCTTATACCTGCATGTAAATTTTTGCAATTATCTCAAAAATCATTTAAAAATAAGTACCTGAATTAACTCATCTTTTGTGATCCCCTTCTTTATGGCCTTCTTTCTCCCTAACTCCTTTTCCATCGCCCTTGATTATATCCCTGTGTCCTGCACACAACAGCACTTACATTGAGTATCGATGCCCCACCGAAAACACGGGGAGAAAAGGACAACAATAATGGATTGTAACTGAGTGTTTATCTGCCAGAATGGTTCAAAGCACCTTATACATATTAACTCTTTTAATCTTTACAATAACCCTTGAGGTTTTTATAACCCTCATTTCACAAGTGAGAAAAATCAGGCTTTGAGAAATGAAATAACTTGTTCAACGTCACATAGCAGAGCCAAGACTCCGTGTTTGCTGGGCTCCAAAGCCTCCTCGGCTACTCATTGTAGATCTTATAAAATCTGAGAGCACGATTATTAAAAACAACATTTTAAATGATTACCGCAATAAGTTCAATGAACATCCATCATTCCTATAGATACAAAATAGAAGAAAAAGAATATTTTTCCTTGTGATGAGAACTCTTAGGATTTATTCTGTTAACGAATTTCATATATAAGATACAGCGGTGTTCATTATATTAATCGTGTTGTACATTACATCCCTAGTAATTGTTTATCTTACACCTGGAATTTTGTACCATCATTTCATGAGGTATGTAAGTCAAATCATATGCTGTACACCTTACACTATATGGTGCCATTTGTCAATTATATCTCAAGAAAAATGGAAGGAAAAACATTTTTTTCTTTTTGTTTTTAAATGGAAGCATAGTTGCTTTACAATATTGTGTTAGTTTCTGGTGTACGGCAAAGTGATTCAGTTATATATATATATGATATACATGTGATATATATTCTTTTTCAGATTCTTTTCTATTATAGGTTATTACAAGATATTGAAGATAGTTCCCTATGCTATACAGTAGGTTCTCGTTGTTTATCTATTTTGTATATAGTGGTGTTTATATCTGTTAATCCAAAACTCCTAATTTATCCCTCCCCCCTCTCACCTCCTTTGGTAGCCACAAATTTTTGTAAATAAGTAATAAATTTTGTAATAAAATAAGTTCATTTGTATCATTTAAGAAAAAAAATTTTAATGTATTTTTTGACAACCGTTGGGGTGTTCTTTATCTCTGCTCAGTGGGATCTGTAGACAGACCCCCAGGAACCATACAACAGTAAGGAATGGCAGACTCGTCCCTCGCCTCCATCAAGCCTTCGCCCAAATGCCTCCTTGTCCATGACGTCTTCTCTAGCCTCCATATTAAATGTTAGCAAATCCCCTACACAAACCTACCCTGCTAGGTGACCAGCTGTCCTAGTTTGCCAGGAACTGAGGGGGTTCCCAGGGTACATGGCTTTTCAGGGTTTTCAAAAAAATTTTTTGTACACCTTACAAAAAAAAAAGCTATTTGTCTTCGCAAATAGCTTTGACCCTACCCTGCATTGGGTCTTCGTTGCGGCACGCGGGCTTTCTCTAGTTGCCGAGAGCGGGGCATACTCATCATTGGGGTGCGCGGGCTTCTCATTGCAGTGGCTTCTCTTGTTGCGGAGCACGGGCTCTAGGGACGCGGGCTTCAGTAATTGTGGCACACAGGCTTAGTTGCTCCGCGGCACGTGGGATCTAACCGGACCAGGGCTCGAACCAGTGTCCCCTGCATTGGCAGGCGGATTCTTAACCACTGAACCACCGGGGAAGCCCGGCTTTTCAGTTTTAAAATCAGGATAGTCCCTGGCAAACCTGGAGGAGTTGGTCACCCCACCCTGCTCATTCAACCTTACATCCCTTCCTGACAAGCCAGTCAGATACCCAGGGGCAAAACATTCCAAGTAGAGGCCATAGCGAGTACAAGCCCCTGAGGCAAAACACGCTTGGTAGGTCGAAGGAAGAGGAGGCAAGGGTGGCTGGAATGGGATAAATGGGAGAGAGCTGGTGGGCAGTTAAGACAGAGAGTTGGAGGAGGGAGCAGATCATGTAGTGCCTTGTAGTCTTGGTAATGGCTTTGGATTCTGCTTTGAGTGAGAAGGAAGCCATCAGGGTGTTTGAATAAAGAAGTAACGTAACCAGACTTACATGTGGAATTCTGGGGATAAAAGATTAGATTGGGAATAAAAAAGAATGGGCTACATGCAGTGTGGTGTCCTGGATTGGGGCAAACAGAAAAAGTACGTTAGTGGAAAAACTGATGAAACCCTAACAAAGTCTGGAGTGCAGCGAATAAGAATGTTCTAATGTTAGTTTATTTTGACAAACATACCATAGTAATATAAAATGTTAACATTGGGAGTAACTGGGTGAGAGATACATGGGAACTCTCTGTATTATCTTTGCAACTTTTCTGTAAACCTGAAATTATTCCAAAACAAAAACAAAAAGTTGAGAGAGAGAGAAATGAGAGAAGATAAAAAGGAACTAGTAAGTACAGACAACTCTCTCTTCTCTTAAGATGGAACAATTTGTGGATGAGTTTTGGGCTCTGCTGAAATTCTACCACTAAAACTTTCAGCTCTTGGGCAAAGACTCTTTTTTCCCTGCTCTAAAGCAAATACTCCTGCGAAAGATAATCCATTAACATTTATTAGTCATTTACACCTTAGTATAAATTAGTTTATCAGCTACTTTTCTGAGAGCAAATGGGGCAAGAAGGCAGGAAGTCAGGGTTTCTTTCCTTCATAATTCAGTCTAGGACTAGACTTCTTGAGTGAGGTACCTTATGCATGGTTAGCTTTTATTTTCATTCTTTGTCTTACACAAATGTAAACGCGTATCGTTCTTAGGTTTTTTTTCTCTCTCTCTCTTTTTTTTTTTATGGTTGCTTACAAAATTAGCAAAAACTGGGGCAGAAACTTGTTTTCCCCCTTGGTTGTGAATGCTTTTAGGAAGTTGCATTTTTACAACTGCTTTGCTCCTGGCAGTAACCCAAGGGTAATCCACTACAGAAAACCGTATCTGAAACCCCCAGATGGCATTGCCTAGCCAGAGGATGGTGGCAGGAATGGCAGTCTCTCTGAAAATTACATATTCTTGCCTTATCTCACCGTCACAGAGCCTTGAACTTTTTGCTTCTCCTGTTATTAGGCTGAGAGTATTAGATTCCCAGGAGTAGGAGAGAAACCATAACAAGATGAGAAGATCTTATAAAGAAACTGTTCTATGCATCCTTTTTTTCTGCGTCAAATACCATATGTGGAACTTTATAATCCATTATTTATAAATGTCTTATGAATGATAGCAATGTATATTTTGAACTAACCATATGTTATATAAGAAGTATCACAGTGCTACAAAACAACAAAACTTTGCCTTTTCGAGGATGAAATTGTACTTAAATAATTTTTATTTCATCAAAAGCAAAAACTTTAATTTCCAAAGGCAGGGGGAAATATATGCTAGCCAATTAGTAACTGTGCAATTTCTATTAAACCTTAAAATACCGTTGAGTTTATTACTACACATGAAATCATTAGCTCCATAAAATGTGCATTGTTGTTTCTATTAGAAAAAAAATCCACTCATAGTATCCTTTTCAAATTTTTAATGTTATAATGGGTCCTTTTTGATCTTTGTACGGCAAAGTTCTCCTTGGCCTATGAGGCCCTCAGCTCCTTCAGGGCCAATTTATAGAAAAATGAGAACCTGTCCAAGACTTCATTAAAGTGAAACACAAAACCTTTTAGGTTGACTGGATGTTCAACCTAAAAACACAGTGTGAGTGGAACTCGGGATTCTTGTTTCATCAGTAATTCAAAATGCTGTGATTGTACCTGGAAAGGAAAGGGCGTCCTTTGCTCGCCTTTGCACAGTATCAGAAGGCTTTGGCTTGGGTGGTTGGGAAGGGCCCCCTGGGAAAGTGACATTTAAACTGAGACCGAGGCCAGTGCCAACTTCATGGGGGCGAGACCTGTGTGGTCACAGAGGGCGCCATACTCAGAAGGGCCTCTGCTTGGTTTAATGCTCTACTGTTACCATCTTGAAATTCGGAATAATTTTGGAATAAGAGGCCCTGATTTTCATTTTGCACTGGGCCCTGCAAATTATGTAACCAGTTCTGCCTGGTAGAGAATAGTGCTTTGTGGAATATATGTTGAATGGATGGCAAGAAGGAGCCAGCTGTTCAAAGAACCTGATGGATGTACCGGGCAAAATGACCAGCAAATGCTGAAATCTTGGTGTGTGTGAGCTGGACCACCATGCTGTGCATTTCCGGGTCCATCATGCACCCTGCAGCCTACCGAATGCCCCTCCCAGAGTTATGCAGTGCACAACCTGCACGGCTGTACATGGTGGTCCTATGGGCAAGAAACAGGAAAGCCAGTGTGGATAGATCATTACGAGGTGGAGGAGAGACAATGTAGACAGATTATTACAAAGGGGAAGAGAGTGGTATGATATGAGATGGGAGAGTCAGGCAGCAGTCAGATCACATAGGGCCTCATAGACCGTGGTATTAATCTTGGACTTTATTCTGAGATGAGATGGAACGCAGATGAGTTTTAAGCAGACGAGTGACATGATACATTTTACATACAAGATGACTCCAGCTTCATTGTGGAAAATGGATGGAGGGGGTCAGAATGAAAGCAGGGAGACTGGTTAACAGCCCAGGTTAGTGATTGTGTCATGATAGCTTGGACTTTGGTGGTAAGAGAAAAAAGTGAAGTATGAACTGATAAGGTATATATTTTAGAACCAGTAGTAGTATTTACTAGCAGTATTTATGCCTGGTTTCTGCTGGCAGCTACTAACCTGGTTTGTTCTACGTCATAGGAAATCACTGAATTCTCAAGGTCATCCAACATGTCAGAGTTGATGGAGTCCTGTGTGACTCACCTGCTACGAGAATACACAGTGGCATCACAGATCTGGGCTTATTCAATTTCGAAGTCATGCTCATATATGAAACAAGGAACCTGAAATTTGTGGATATATTTATCTTTGGTTATCAAGAATCTCTTTCATATCAATAGGAAAGAAAACCATAAAAGAAAGCTATCTAAAGTACTCAAGACAGGAACTGCTGTATCATAATGACTGTGTTCCCATAGTGATCTCACAATATATGCAGAAACCTGGGACCACTTTGCAGTCAGCACACAACTATGGATTGATAACGAGCCCGTCGGTGGGTGGTGGGAATCTGCCTGTAGCTGCAAAGTCCTTCCAACAGGCAATAACATTCACCAGAAGCAGGATGCTGAAAGCTGCCGTAGAATTCAGCTGCCTTGAAAGTACCCTGATACACAATTATCAAACACTTACGAACATAGGATAAAAAAATTGAACACTTTGGAGATAAGCAACCTTGCATGGTGCCAAGTTCATGATCAACCTGCAGTGAATAAGGTCACATTGCTGGGGTTGGTCCTTGACAGAGGTGTCCAGCATCTTCAGCAAGTCAAGACATTTGCACTTGAAAACGCATGGATGGTAGGATCCGCTGTGCAGTGGATTTGAACTTGAGTCCTCCTTTTTAGCCATCAAGCTCCTCTTTCGCACTGGGCTGACAGAGCATGGTAGATAAGGGTGTGACAACTGTTTCACATTGCTCTGAAGCTGGGATGCAGGGTGAGGCATGACACAAGGACAACAGCAACATGACTGTGGAATGCTTAGGAGGAAAGGGAAGCCCATAAAGCCCGGCCTGGTGTCACAGTTAGACTCGGGGTGGGTCAGTGCAAGCCAACGGGAGGCAGAAAGAACCATGACAGTTTTGGAAACCAGTCCTACAGACGGCTAGAGAGCCACAAACCAGAAGTGAGCTTCTATACCCCAGCTCAGTGTCGGGAGAACGCTAAGGCCTCCTGCACAGTGTTAGGAGGAGGGTAGCAGTGGCTGCCTCAACACCTTGTAAGGGGAAGGCTAGAGCCAGAAGACATGCTGGCTGGCTCTGCAGCCTACTAGCTGTGGAACCTTCGGCATGTCTCCTAAGCTGTCTGAGTCACAGCTTTTCTGATCTGCCACCAAAGACCACTTCTGAGGCTTTGTCCCATATGTCACCACTGCAGCATTGGACACTGGTACCACCCTGACCTTAAGGTGCCTTTCTTCCTCCACTGAGTTCTCTAATCCCCTTGTCTTGGCCCCAGTTTCACAGTGACCGCTCTTCATGAGCCTGTCTTCCAGCACTCACCTTGAATATCAGTGTCCCCCCGCCTTAGTGCCCCTTCCTGTGTCACACGCTGGGCAATCCAGTTCACGCCCAAGCTCCCATCACCATGGCGTTTGCCAGTCTCTACCTCTAGCACCAACCTTTCTCAGGGTCCTTGAACAAGTGTTTCCAACTGCCTACAGATCTGCATATTTCTACCTGGACATTCCTCGGTCAGCCCAAATTCATTATGTCTAATGTCAAATTTCATATTCTCCTTTCTTTTCTCTTCCCCTAGAATCTCTACCCCAGGCAACACCATCACCATCTACCCACGTAGAAACGCAGGAGTTGTCACTTCCCCTTCCTCTCCCTCACCATAGGATCAAAACAGAACCTACTTCCCCAATACATCCCTTCCTCTCCAATACATAACCACTACTTTAATAGTAGTTCCCCTCACCTTTTTGCCTGTCCTGTTGCAGCAGTGATGGAGGCTACTAATTTTCTGCCAGTATTCATTCCCTGATGTTTCTTTTAGTACAGAACTGCAAGTTTTAGCTGGACACAGACTGCCCAGTTAGAGCCTACATTTCCCAAGGTCCCTCATAGTTAGGTGGCCACATGGACACATGACTAGGTATCAGCCAATAGGATGTCAGAGGAAGTTATGCATTCACCTTCCAGGCACTTTCTTTGAAAAGGAAATAGTTTGCCCTCTTTTTGCTTTTTTTCCACCTTTCCGCAGGCTCATCCCACCGTTTTGACCTGATAGATGAGGAAAACAATCTTAGGTGAGTGTTTCTCAAACTTGGGTGTGCCTCAGAATCACCCGGAGGGCTTTGCTAAAACACAGATTGCCGGGCCCCACCATATGCATTTCCTTTTTTTTTTTTTTGTAATTAATTAACTTATTTATTTATTTATTTATTTTTGGCTGTGTTGGGTCTTTGTCGCTGCCCGCGGGATTTCTCTAGTTGCCGTGAGCCGGGGCTACTCTTTGTTGTGGTGCGCGGCCTTCTCACTGCAGTGGCTTCTCTTGTTGCGGAGCACGGGCTCTAGGCGCGCGGGCTTCAGTAGTTGTGGCATGCGGGCTCAGTAGTTGTGGCTCGCAGGCTCTAGAGCACAGTCTCAGTAGTTGTGATGCACGGGCCTAGTTGCTCTGCGGCATGTGGGATATTACCGGACCAGGGCTCGAACCCGTGTCCCCTGCATTGTCAGGTGGATTCTTAACCCCTGCGCCACCAGGTAAGTCCACCATATGCATTTCTAATAAAGTTCCCAGGTGATTCTGACGCTGCTGGCCCAGGGACTACACTTTAAGAGCCACTGTCTTGGGGGATAGTAGAGAAACAAGATTAAAAGGAATCTCAGTCCCCAAGTGGCCTCATGGAATAGTGCCATGTTTGTGGCCCTTGACCACTCATTTTTAGACTGTTACATAAGAAAGAAGGAAACTCTTCTGTCTGGGTCTTATTTTGAGTCTCTATGGTGCAGAAGCTTAGCCTATACCCCCAAAATGCACCCTGTAGTCCATCCTTTATGATTCAACTTACATGATATTTTCAAACCACTGATCTGACTTGGCATTCCCGTTTTAAATTTCTCAAATCTTGCCTTTTGCCTAGCACAGGTTACCTCAACCAGGATATCCTGACAAACGATGAGACCTGGAACATTGTGAGAAAGGGGCAGAAATCCAGGCAAACTGGGAATTGGGCAGGATCCTCTTATTCCTCAGGCCACAGTGAGAGATTTTCAAACTCCAAGTGCTCCGAGGGAGAAAGTAGACAGTGAATATCTTGTCAAGGCAGATAATAATAATAACTAGCGTCCCTGGAATTATACGCCCCGTGGGGGATCGACGACTAATATTTCCGTTTTGCCAGTGAAGGGCCAGAGACACAGAAGTAAGGAAACTGTTTGTGGCAGACCCCGACGGTGCCCTGCTCAGAGCCCCTCCAGGGAGGAGGACATACTGCCTAGCTGTCAGCAGACAGCTTCCTCCTTCAGGGTCTGCCCCAGCCATTGAGATCCCCGTCACCTGAGGTCATGCTCTGCCTGGGCATCTGGTGCCTGGGCGAGGCGAGGGATAAAGCCCTGGCCGTTTCGGCCTGATACAGGACAACTTGGATTGGCCATCTTCCTTAGCTCCCTGTCAGGTTGGCCGAGACTTTTTTGGGCCACTCTTCGATTTCCTCCTCTGCCCAACCCTGTTTCTTCCCTCTTCCTCCCAGGCCTTGATTTCTAATTGCCATTTTTCACTCCCAAGTACATCTCAGAGAACCCCACCAGCGACCCTGCCTGAAGTTATAGAACTAGTGAGTGGCGAGGCTGGGCTTCTGACACAAGCAGTCTCTCCACAATCACAATTCCACGGCAGGTTGCAAAACCTACTCATGGGATAGATTCAAGTTCCTTAGGGTGGCATTCAAGGCCCCGGATGATTTGATTCCAATCTTCTTTGCTCACCTTAGTTCCCACACTCCCCACTACAGGCCCTATTCCACTGCCATACCAAACATTCACTCAAGGGGCATTTTGACTGGAAGGCCCTCCCTCCTCCCAGTGAGGTCCTTCCAGGTCCAGCACAAACATCATCTTGTCCGTGAGGCCTTTCTGAAACCCCTAGAGAGTAAGAAACATCACAGGGTAGGCCTAGTTCAAATTCCAGCTCCATGACATAGCTGTGAGACTTAGGCAGAATTCCGTAACTCCATCTCCTATCTTATGTAATACAGGGCTAATAAAAACTACCTCGCTGGGCTGTGAATTAAATAAAATCTGTAAATCACCTAGCCCAGTGCTCTTCAACCTTTAATGGGCATAGAGATGTCCTGAGCATCTTGTTAAAATGCAGATTCTGAATCAGTGGGTCTGGAGTAGGGCCTGAGATTCTGCATTTTGAACAAGCACCCAGGGGATGTAGCTGCTGGTGGTCCGTGGACCACACTTTGAGTAGCAAGGCCCTAGCCCAATACCTGGCACTTAATAGGCACTCAGGGATGTTTGCTTCTCCCCACTCCCTGCTTTACTCTTTCCTCTTTGCACCTATAACATTTTGTTCCTACAAAATGCATAATGCTCACCACACGTACTTTAGTTACTTGCTATATCTGTGTCTCCGGCCAGATTGTGAGCAATTTGAGGATAGAAACTGTATTATCTTCCTCTCAGTATCACCGGTACCCAGCATAGGGCCAGGTATATAAAAAGGAATCAATAAATGTTTGATGAACTAAGCCTATAAAGTGGAAATACAAATATCAACTCTGCCGGTCTCAACAAGTTGTCGTAACAAGCCAATGTGATAATTGGGGAGAGCGTGGAAACATGCATCGTGTGCTACAAATACAAAGCATTATTATCCTTCAGCTTTCCACTCTGCATTAGTTCAGATCTATGCAGTTGAAGTATGTTTACTTGTGGCAGTTGCTCAGACTCTGATGATTAGAAAACTCAGATTCATCTATGGTTTAAAAATAAACCAAATTCTCTTTGGGATAATAACTATGGCACTATCTGCCTATGGTAAGAAACTAACTATAGTGATGTAAATGAAAAGGGTGTATCTTTCAATCAATCAATCAATCAGTCAAGAAGCAGGCTCTGAGTACCTCTCTCCAGGTGGCGCTGGGCTTTCTTATCTACCTCCTCCAAATGAGCAAGTGATACCAGCCTCATCGTCTCCTGCCTGATTGAAGGTGGGGAGGTTCACACAGGGAGGGCAGGCTTAGAAGCAGGGTCGATGTGAGAGCAGTTCAGAGAGCAGCTCAGAGCCAGGTTTGAGACCAGGGAGAAAACACACATGTCCTCTTGGAGGGAGGGGTGACGATCCAAGTGGCTACACCTGGTGACTCTGCCTGTGTCATAGCAGATGGTCCCAGGAGTTTGGGGAGGGTGGGCCTCGAAACTAGCCACCTGGAATTCATTCCTGGAAAATAGGTTACCCCCGGGGAGAGGGGGGGCGGCGGGGGGCGGGGGGCATCAGGCAGTGATTCACCTGAAATACATTCAGGTATGTTTTCCTTTCATGTTGCAAAAGACGATGCCAGGCAGGCCACCAGCAAGGGCGCTGCTTCTTGGTGGCAGTGATGGTAGGTGGTGGCGCGAGGGGGCTGAGAAAAGTCATTGAGAAGACCCTGCCTCAGCTTAGGGACTTCTGGGCAACTATAAGATTCTAACTTGGGGGATGGGGGCAATGGGGGGCAGAGGTTAATGTGAAGGCAAAATTCCAAAATGTAGCAACCTGGGGCCTTTAGTAAGGCAGAGCTGTTGCGACAGTTTCATATAGATCAGGAATAAGTGCCTACAAACCAATAAAATAATATTTTAAAACAATTATGATGATAATGAGTTAAAGTTCATGGCAAATTTTTTTTTGAAGTCTTTATTGAACTTGTTACCATATTGCTTCTGTTTTATGTTTTGGGTTTTTTTGGCCGCAAGGCATGTGGGGTCTTAGCTCCCCAACCAGGGATTGAACCCGCACCCCCTGCATTGCAAGGTGAAGTCTTAACCACTGGACCGCCAGGGAAGTCCCCATGGCAAATTTTTTTAAAAAAAGCAAAATAGGGCTTCCCTGGTGGCGCAGTGGTCGAGAGTCCGCCTGCCGATGCAGGGGACGCGGGTTCGTGCCCCGGTCCCGGAGGATCCCGCATGCCGCGGAGCGGCTGGGCCCGTGAGCCATGGCTGCTGAGCCTGCGCGTCTGGAGCCTGTGCTCCGCGACGGGAGAGGCCACAACAGTGAGAGGCCCGCGTACCGCAGAAAAAAAAAAAAAAAAAAAGCAAAATACAAGCCATGTGTTGAGAATGTTCAAAATTAGTTGAATACATATGCATATATTATTCATAAAAATATTAATTCTGGTTATACTTGGGTGATTTTAATTTCTATGTTTACTTTTTTCTGTATTGTTTCTAATTAATATGTATAATTTTATTACCTGGAAAGTGTTTTCCTTATAAAAATGAGAAAAGATTAGAAGTAAATGAACCAAAAGATGAGTAGTAGTTACCTGTGATTTATAGGCTGATGAATTTTTCTATTTCTTAATTTTATTTCTTGTATATTCTACAGAAATGTATATTGCTTTTATAATTTAAAATGTTAAGTTTTTTCTTAAGGTATGTATTAGCAGTAGGAAATAAGGAAGAGTTCATAGTTGCCCTGTTCCAAACCTCAAAATGATCCCTGATTCCTTTCTCTTATCTCCTGCACCTAACTTATCAGGAAGCTGGGTTGACTCTGTCTCCCAAACATATTCAGAATCGCATCATTTCTCCTCTTCCACCTTTATCTCCACCTTGGTTCAAGCCTATCACCTGAATTATTCTGTAATTACCTCCTGATTTCTCTGATTCCATTCTCTGCCATGTATAATCTCTTCTCCACATCATAGCCAAAGACAGCTTTTGACTCATAAATAGGATCATGTATGTCCTCTGCCTAGAACCTTCAATAGCTCCCCATTACCCTTACTATAAAATCCAGGCTCCCCACCCCAGCTGGAGCCTATCTCTCCAACCTCCTCTTCTACACCTCTTCCCCACCTCTTCCCCTTGCTCACTTCACTCTGACCACATTGTTCTTTATGTTTCTCAGCTTAGGAGAGCTTGCCTTTGCCATTCCCTCTGCCCCCAAAGTCCACTTCTTCCTTCTCATTCAGGTCTCAGCTTAAACTTCAGAGAGGCCTTGTATGACTATCTTCATCTAAAGTAGCCTGCCTGGGCTTCCCTGGTGGCGCAGTGGTTGGGAGTCCGCCTGCCGATGCAGGGGACGTGGGTTCGTGCCCCGGTCCGGGGGGATCCCGCGTGCCGCGGAGCGGCTGGGCCCGTGTGCCATGGCCGCTGGGCCTGCGCATCTGGAGCCTGTGCTCCGCAACGGGAGCGGCCACAACAGTGAGAGGCCCGCATACCGCAAAAAAAAAAAAAAAAAAAAGTGGCCTGCCAGTCCCCTCTAGCTCATCACTCTGATGGCATGTTCATAACACCTGATATTTTCTAACTGCTTGCATTAGAAAGAGGAGCAGCCTTGTCCTTCTTATTCACCCTGGTATTCCTGAAAACCTAGAACAGAGCCCAGCACATAAGACATGTCCAATATTTTAGAGTTTATGGGGAAAGTAACTAATGTAATTCCAAGTCTAGACTCATCAAGGCACAGGAAAGCACAATTCTTTTCTCTGGCCAATTCTGAGAGGCTTCATGGAAAAGGTGGGAGATTCGGGGAGGTTCACAAGTCCCACAGACTGGTCCCAACCTACTTGTAACCATCTTTTTTGGTATTTCGAGACTCTCTTTAAAACCTTTCTTCATAGTATCCTTACTCTTTCTTCTCACTAAATTCCTGCATGCCCCCCTCATCAATTTGATCTCTAGCCCAACTCCAGGAGAAAGTTTATGTAACAACCATGTCAGCCTAGGGACCTGTTTCTCCTGCTGGTGTTAATTCTCAGAACACACAGGGTTCCAAAAGAGAGACTCCTTCCTTAGCCCACCTTTCCCTGCCACTCCTCATGGGATGCGCTGATGCAACGGGAGAGAGGTTTTTGGCAGAGGGTGCTTTGGGGGGTCTCTGAATGCAGGTCCAAAGGCCCTGCACGCTGTGAGCAGTGGAGCACAGGGACCCACGTGGCATCTGGCTCCTCTCGTGGAAACTGTGCTCAGGGAGAACTAGTGCAGCAAAAGGCCTGCCTTTGGGAAGTTACCTGACTATTTGGCATTTGATAAGTCAGCTTATGCCTTCCTATAGAGGGATGATTTTGAACGTATTTGGTACAGTAATGTATGTACATAGGCCCTGGGCGGTCTCCTAGGTCCCTTGTCCTAGATGCAACCACTTTGACCATCTGATAGACGGTTACTTAATTCACAGGATTTAGATAAGGTTACCGGTTAAGAAACTTAGGGACTGCAAATATTTTCTCCAGCCCTTCCTACATTTTTGATGATCACAAAGACACTATGTAATGAATATCAGACACAAAATCAGGATACTGTTTGCCGATTCTTTTTTTTTAATAACTATGTAATTTATTTATTTATTATTTTTAATTTTTTGGCTGTGGTGGGTCTTCATTGCCGCATGCGGGGGGTCTTCGTTGCCGCGTGCGGGCTTTCTCTAGTTGTGGCGAGCAGGGGCTACTCTTCTTTGTGGTGTGCGGGCTTCTCATTGTGGTGGCTTCTTTTGTTGCGGAGCACGGGCTCTAGGGGCGTGGGCTTCAGTAGTTGTGGCTCACAGGCTCAGTGGTTGTGGCTCACGGGCTCTAGAGAGCAGGCTCAGTAGTTGTGGCACACGGGCTTAGTTGCTCCGCGGCATGTGGGATCTTCCCGGACCAGGACTCGAACCCGTGTCCCCTGCATTGGCAGGCAGGTTCTTAACCACTGCGCCACCAGGGAAGTCCGCTGATTCTTTTTTTCTTTTTTAAATGTATTTTATTGAAGTATAGTTGATTTACAATGTTATGTTAGTTTCTGGTGTACAGCAAAGTTATTCAGTTTTATATATATATATATATATACACACACACACACATATATACTCTTTTTCATATTCTTTTCCATTATGGTTTATTACAAGATATTAAATATAGTTCCCTGTGCTGTACAGTAGGTCCTTGTTGTTTATCCATTCTGTATATAATGGTTTGCATCTGCTGTTTGCTGACTTTTAATTCAAATTCTTACCAGGCTATCACCTGACACTTCAAGGTCCCGGGTGGGCCTATGCTGTTTACTGTAGTTGAACAGATTTCCAGACAAACTAGGAAATCTGGAATCTAGGACAAGCTCCACACCTAGGCAGATAACACCCATGTGGTGGTTTCCGAGATGAAAAGATTCGCTGGCCTTCTGGGACAGCACAGTGCCCTCTCACCTGCCCTAAGCAGCGTGGTGCAATGTGGAGTTACACAAAGAACATGTGCTAGACAGGCCTGGATTCAGAGCCCGCGTCTGCTTCCCGTGAACTGTGTGACCTGGGCCATGTTGCTTAACCTCCCTGAGGTTCTTTCCTCTAGTGTAAAATCAGAACAGTATCTACCTCATAGGGCTGTTGTGAGGATGAAATGAAATGATATGTGCAAATGGGCTCTCACCAAGTAGACATTCCCTGGTTTGTTAAAAAACTTAGGATCCACTGAAAATTTAGTTGACCTCACCCAAGAGTGTCTTACGTGACTGGCCCCATCTGACTCTATGTAGCATCAGCATCTGCTGGTCTCCAAGGATGAGTCTCTATCTTCCTGTTTGGAGTCAGATCCTCTACAGGTGATCCCATTGCATCCCTCATCCTGTCTCCTCCAACATCTTCTTCCATCATTAACTTTTTCTCTCCTATATCTTGAGTGTCTCTTGCCCGTTGACTCTTTGTTCTCAAGCTTGCTCAAGTCTTTTATGCTAAGACAAAAGGTCCATCAGTGAATCTTGTGCCCTCCACTAACTCCTACTCTTTTGCCTCTCTTCTAACAAGCTTTTTTTTAATGAAAAGTTTTAATAAACTTAAAGAAGAGCCCAGATGCTGGTCAGATCACTCTGGCTGGAACAGAACTGCCAGGGTCTGCTCAAGGCTAAGTAGGCCTCCCTCCTCCTTACAGGGCTGGCTTCCATGTTGATGGTAAATGAGGAGGTCTCTGGATCCGACTGAGGTCTGGAGTAGGGCAAGAAGGACCCAACGGTGATGAAGAGAAGGGGCCCAATTCCTCCTCATTCTTCCCTGCTTTTAAGAGATTCCAGGCAAAAGACCAGCCTTCCTTCAGAAGAGTCATACACACCATTTTAACTGAGTTCAAGTTTGACCTGGGAGGGAAGGACATCCTAGGGCTCCCCGTTCCCCCGGAAGTTAGAGGAAGGCACGTTAAATAAGTCCCAAGTCACATCCTCAGTTTCTCCTCCAGAACGAGCCTGGGTCCCATGGGAATTGGGAATCTGATACTCCATAATATGGCGGCTCTCTAGACACTGGAAATTGAGGGGCTGGGTAAGGCATGAGGAAATCAGAGCAGGGGCACTAACTAAAGGGAAAGGGGCTCAGGAAAGCGTGCTGATTCTGAGGGTTGACAGATGGTCTTTCTCTCCTTCCTGCCATATTGGGTCCCTGAGAGCTGTAATCACTTCTGCGGAGCCCTGTGGGTTGCTGCTCCCCCATGAGAGGGGTCTCTGTTGGCATAGGAGACTGGAATCCATTATCCACCAGTGGAGGGAAGCAAAAGATGGAGAAGGTTAAGTGGAGTGATTTTGGGGAAAGAGAACACCCCGAATCCTCTACCAGTATTGGCCTCAGGGGTTCTTCCTTTACTTTCGGGTTCTTGTTCCCAATCACTTGACTCTTAGGCAAGAGGGAAAGCAGAAAGGAAAGGGGGCCCAACAAAATGACTGTGGTCTACACCAGCATCTCAGGATTAAGAAGCTCAGCCAGCCTTAGGAACAAACGATCCACGCTTACTGTCTTCCCCTCCTCCACTTCCATTCACTCCTGCCACACCCCTGGGGCTACTGAAGACTCCCTTTTGTTGGGTCTTTGTTGCTGCCCTCGGGCTTTCTCTAGTTGCAGCGAGCAGGGGCTACTCTTCGTTGCTGTGCACGGGCTTCTCATTGCGGTGGCTTCTCTTGTTGCGGAGCATGGGCTCTAGGCGCGTGGGCTTCAGTAGTTGTGGCTCACAGGCTCAGTGGTTGTGGCTCACGGGCTCTAGGGCTCAGGCTCAGTAGTTAGGGCACACGGGCTTAGTTGCTCCGCGGCATGTGGGATCTTCCCGGACCAGGACTCGAACCCGTGTCCCCTGCATTGGCAGGCAGGTTCTTAACCACTGCGCCACCAGGGAAGCCCCCCAGGAGACACTTTTAAGTCCTTAGTTCCTGGATCTCTCTTGGGAGTTGCTGCCCCTCCAAACGGTTCCCTTGGCTCCTGAAACTCTTCCATTCTGCTTCTCCTCTTTGGTATCAGGGCTTTTGTTCCTCTGCATGGGTTCTTCCTCTGCCTACCCACTAAAAGTTTCTCCCAAGGGTTTTCCCTTGGACCGTAGTCCTTCTTTGTCTTGCTTGGGCAACTTCATCCAGTTTCAGGCTTTAAATACCACCTCTGTGGATAACTTTCACGTCTTTACGTCTAGCACTGACCTCCTCTCTGAGCACCCAGAAACTATATATTACTAAATGCTGAGCATCTCTACTTGGAGATCCTGCGGATACCTCACTATTAACATTTTCAAAACTAACCTCATTATTTTCATCCCACTTAATCCCTTACCCCCTAGATTCTATGAAACAAACCCTGGGATGCTCCCACCTCTATTCCATATATGAGTTCATGGCACTGCCATCCACTCAGACACCCAAACCAGAACCTGGGTATTCTCTTAGGCTCCTGTCTCCCTGATTCTTCCTTTTGACATTGAATGTCCAAATACTAAATCCTGTTGGTGTTTGCTTCTGAAATGTTCCAATTCCACTGTAAGAATTCAGAACTATCTTTCTTCTGGGCTATGACCTCTTAATTGCCTCTGGTCTAGCTGCTTCTTAAAACCATATTCTACTGATAGAGTTCATATTCATATTCTCCTAGAGCAGGAGTGATAAATCCAAATTTGCCCTGTCATCCTCTTGCTTAAAAAACTCGAATGACTCCCTCCTGCCCATTAGACTTGAGGCTCTCCTTGATTCGACCCCTCTATTTCTCCAGCTACCCCACAACTTACACTTGCTCGTTCTCTTCTCTGTGCCCTGGATTATGCTGGGACCTCCCTGCCCACCTCTCCTTACCTGCAAACTCTCACTCAGCCTTTAAGATACAACAAGCTGTTGTCATGTCCAAGAACCCTCCTCTGAATCCTCAGGTGGCTTGCGGCTCCCTGTCATTTATCCTGTGACTCTGTGTCTTAGGGAGCAATTGGGAAGACCAGTACTCAGTCTCCTAAGTTCTTCCCTCGGTGAGTTTACCAGTCCAGGGTCTGGTACTCAACCTGGCAGATTCAGAATACTGATTCCAGCAGCATATTGAAAATGGATCCATCTCTTAGTGGCAGACTCCCTTCTTGAAAAATGTATAAAGTCAGAATATCAAAAATTAATTATACTAAGAATTATAACTTTCCTCAGGATGGTAATCCTGGAGCGTCAGAGACCAGTGCCTTCTTTCCCTGCAGAAAGACCCACCTGTAGAGGTGAATGAGAATCAGAACAATGGAAGGTAGATGAATCAAACAACTCTCGGAATCAGGCTGAAAAATCCGATGCCTCTATCTCCACATCAGGAAAGGGCTTGCCAATGGGACTGTAACATTAGAAGTCTGTTAACTAATGTTCCCTTTTCCCTGGCCGAAGCCAGGATAGTCACTGCCAATCCTAGTCTTCGTCATTCCTGTTGTATTTCCCCCGCCCCCTGGTCTGAGTGTTCCTCTCCGTCATTAATTCATTAGTGAAGTTACTGAAGAGGCTTGTTAGCTAAGGCCATCCTTTTGGCTTTTGCTTTGATCCTTTAAGTGTGGATTTCATAGTTTGAGAACTCAACCTTATTTCCAGGTTCTTGATGGCGACCTCTCTGTAGCAGCCAAATAGAAACCAGAAACTCTAACATTATCTGTCATTGTCAGAAACAGGGGGCCAAGGCCTTGGAGGGGAGGCAAGGTGAGGGGAATGGGGAGAAGTTTAAAGATTGATTCCCTCTTCTACCTCCATTCCAGTGCAGATTCCAAAAGCAGCAGGCTTTTTTAAAAACTTAATTTATTTATTTACTTATTTATTTTTGGCTGTGTTGGGTCTTCGTTGCCGCTCGCGGGCTTTCTCTAGTTGCAGCGAGCGGCGGGCTGCTCTTGGTTGTGGTGCACGGGCTTCTCATTGCGGTGGCTTCTCTCATTGCAGAGCACAGGCTCCAGGCGCGCGGGCTCAGTAGTTGTGGCTCATGAGCTCAGTAGTTGTGGCACGCGGGCTCAGTAGTTGTGGCGCACGGGCTTCATTGCTCCGCGGCATGTGGGATCTTCCCAGACCAGGGCTTGAACCCGTGTCCCCTGCATTGGCAGGCGGATTCTTAACCACTGTGCCACCAGGGAAGCCCTATATTTGTTTGATTTATTAATTTTATGAGAATGACTTAAGAACTTGGGAAGGTGTGTTAATCGGGAAATTGATGTGTTTGAAAAACATAATCAAATTATTAAATGAACAAATGCAGTTTAAAATGATTAACCAAGTGGATCAGACATCAGTTAGATTTATAAATAGAATAAATGGATATACTTAATGTAAAAACTGATGCACAAATTTTGATTTTGGAAGTAATATTAATTTTAAAAACCAAAGTAACTTCTTAATAAATGTTTCAGGGTGGAAACTCTTAATGCATTTTTAAAATCCTTTCTTCTATTTTTTTAATGCTACCATAGAGGAAGTTCACAAGGAAATATACAAATCTATAAATGTGAATTTTGCTCAATAGTGAATTGCCAAGAAAGGAGCATTTGAGGCTGTGTGAGTAGGTGGCGAGTGTGCAGTTTGGGAAAGAGAGACAGAGGTTAATAAAAATGACAAAATATAAACTCGCCTTCTTTCCAGACTTGTTTCTCTGTTGCCTTCAACTAAATATCCTGCACCACCTTCAACTTTGTATTTTAAAAACTTAGCTCATTCTTCTCTATCCCTAGCTCTCTACTCTTGGCCTCAGCCAACTGCTTCCCTGTAAAAATAACGTGTTTATGGCACCACAATAAGCCCAGATCAATGGGCTGGAAACCTCGTAGCCGATTTTCACTTTTTCGCTCCTCTCCCCCTCTAAATCCATCACCCAGTCTGATGGCCATTTCTCTGCAAGGTCCACTTTCCTTCCCATTTTCTCAGTCACCGCTGCAGTCTATGACCACGTGGCCTTACGCCAGGATTACTGGACCAGCCTTGGGTCAGTCTCCTCTGCTGCCGTTAGTTCTACGCAGAGCTGCCAGAAGAGTCATCAGACTTTGTTTTCATCTCTAATGTTTTATCTGCATGAGCTTCCACCAACTCCCCAATGTCTGTTGAATAAAATCCAAGCTCCCCTTGGCATCTAAGGTCTTCTGTCACCTAGAAGTGCTCCTCATCTTAGCATTCCCAGCTTTCATTATTTCTCGATGGAGCCCCTCTATTTTTGTCAGGCTAATTTGCTGGCTTTGCTCTCCACACGACACTGTGCCCACAAGCACATCTCTGCTTGGCCCATTGCCTCTGTGTGGAAGCCTGGGATCCCTCTCGTTTCTGATGCCTTGAACCTAGTTTCTTCCTCTCCTGAATCCTGTTAGGATTCACCTCTTTCTAGGCTTTATAATAGATCTCATTTAGCTGTATACAGTTCATAATCTCCTTGGTATCTGTATACATTTCAATAATTAATTTCCATGTGTTTACATAACTCTGTAACAATGTCGTGTTTTCCACATGTATTGTTTCCTTAAAAAAACTACATAAACTCTTGAGGGAAGGAGTTTTACCATCCTTGTCAATCACAAGGGTTGTAAAGAGATGAAATGAGATAGTTTATGTGGAAGTACTTTGTAAACGACCAAGTTTTATTCAAGTATAGTGTTGGAGTAGCACTGTGGGGTGGCTGAAAAAGACAAGGACTTGAACTTGGAAGTTGGAATTGGAAGAGTTGAGTTCATTTACTAGCTTCCTCTTTTACCAGTTATGTTGTTTTAAGCAACATTTAATCTTTCCTGAGTTTCTAGTAACCTCACCAGTGAAATGACCATAAGATGCCTTACAGGGTAGAAGGGGTTTTGAAGCTCAAGTAAATTGTTATCAGACTTTTTTACAGACTTTAAAGCACCATATAAATGTATGTTTTTCAGTAATGATGCGAGGTAAGCACGTGTACTAATAAATGTTGACATAATGACCAGTGCATGTTGACTTAGTGACTCAGAAAGATTACAAGATGAAGAGCACATACCATTATGGCATAAGCAGCATCACTTTATAGATGGCATATCATAGCAGATGCAAGTAGCTTTAATGATTCAAGCATACTGAACATCTCTGACTTACAAAAGAGGTAAATAGGACTCCAGATAAATATTGATGGAATCAAAGACCTCATACAAAAACAGTGTATTTTTTAGAGTAATTTACTGTGTTTATTAATTATGCAGGACTATTTGAAAGGCATAGCACTTGACCAAATTCTCGCAAGTTCTGGGCACTATATTTGAAATGCGTTCAATATTTGCTCATTCAACATTTTTTGTTTTAGCAAATATTAATTGTACCCCGTCTGTATACCAAGCACTGCTTTAGGTCCTGGAGTTATATTAGTGAAGACAGTTCAAGTTCCTGTTCTCAGGGATCTTACATTCCAATGGAAGGGAGAGAACATGTAAATAGACTAATTATAGATTATAATAAAGGCTACAGAGAAAGTAGTAGTGAGGGGGCAGGGTGAGGGAGCACTACAGATGGCACATTCAGGAAAGACATCAAAAAGGAGGTGACATTTAAGCCGAGATTGGAGGATGAAGTAGAGAGCCACAGAAAGAGCCCAGGAAAGAGCCTGCCAGACTGAGAGAAGAGTGAGTGCAAAGGCCCTGAGGCAGGAAAGGGCTGGCTGTGTTAAGAGGCCTATGTGGTTGGAGCCTAGTGATTAAGAAATCTGGAGCCAGATCATGCAAAGCCCAGTGGGTCTTGGTGAGGAATTTGGATCTTATCCTACATGCAACAGAAAGCCACTAATGGAGGTTACATATCATTGAAATTATAATTATACTATTTTTTTAAAATCATAGTCAGTTTTATAAATACCTCGGGCCATTTCACAAAGCTTAGCATGATCTGCTTCAAAATGTACATTTAAAAGAAAAAGTACTAGGCATTTTAAAATTTGGGCCTCCTCCATAGGGGTGGGTGCACTGGGTAGGAGCTGTCATAGGTTCTGCCTGCTGTTACCCTTACCTGTCTTGTGAAATTAGGATTCTTCACATTCCAGATGCAAGCTATCTCATCAGCAGAGAGGTCACCTTCAGGGATCCTTTATTAGATTCTTAAAGCTATGCAGTCATAACAAAGGAGAATGCTGATGCTCTAATATGAAATATCCCTAAACTATGTTAGGAAGAAAAAGCCTTGTGCAACACAAAGGTGTGCTGTCATTCTTTGTACATGCATAAAGTATCTCTGGGATACATAAGACACTGATAACATTGGTCACACCAGTGGTGAAGAGACCTGGGGAATACGGTGGGAGAGAATTCTTACTGTATACCTTGTTATATTTTTTTATCGTTTTAAATAATGTAAACATATTACCTTTTCCAAAAAAAAATTTTTATAGTATAGTTGAAGGATAGTTGATTCACAATGTTCTGTTAGTTTCTCAAAAAAAGATCCTTATCTTAAAAAAAAACGGACAACGTCTCAAAATTGATGAGAAGGAATTTGCATTGCTGAGTAAGCCTAAAGTTATTCTATATAATTAAAAGGAAGTTTAAAATCTAGACCTATGCTCTTCAATACCGTAGTTGTGAGCCATGTGTCTATTTAACTGTAAATTAATTTAAACAAAGTTAAATTTAAAATTCAGTCCTTTGGTCACACTAGCCACATTTCAAGGGCTTAATAGCCATTAGCTGCATGTGACTAATGGCTACCATGCTGTATAGCACAGATATATCGATGGAACATTTCCATATCATGGAAAGTTCTTTCAGATAGCCTGCTATATAGACTTATGCAAAATACCACCAGGGTTCTGATCTAGCTCTCAAGACTTAACTGATTAATACATAGAGACTCAGAAGTACAGTGATTTAAATATATTCCAATGCTAATTCCCCCAAGATGACTCACTGGACTGGTACTTTGAGGTATAATCAAAACTCCCACCACTAGATTTCTAAGGCAGGCAAGGATATAATTTTGTCACTACAAACAAATCAGTTTGCACTAGTATAAACACTGGCAGTTTTATTCTTCTCAATGTAAACTTAGATTAAGTAAAACTAACATACTTGATATTTACTGAATTTGATATTCTGCACTGATTCAATAAATGAGTCAACAGTACTAACATGATAAGGGTGAGTAATGAGACTCAATTATATTCAACTTCTATAGTACAATTTGTCAACTCTTCTCATTTTTGCTGTCATTTATGACCACAGCTTTTCACAAATTAACACATTTTATTTATTTTTTAAACACAATTTAACTGACCACAGTCATCATTTTCCTTCTGATACTCAAATTGACAGAAGTTAGCCAATGAGTGTCCCTTTAAACTGGCTTCTGTGTTCTTCCACCCAACACCATTATCTTTTAAAGCTTTCTTGCTTTCTGGACTAATAAAATGTTTTAAGACTCACCTGTACCTTCCCAGACCCAGACATGAATCAGTCATTCTTCTTAGGCATGTTTTTTTTTTTTTTTTTTTGGCATGTTGTTTTAAGTGAAAAGTAGCATCAGACCCCAACTTTTAGAAATTAGAATTGCATAGCGTCAGCCTCGTGATGATGGAGTAATATTGTTCCTTGGCCATTTCATTGAACAGAGCTAGAAAAGATGTATTTTATTAAATGGTGTTAGTTTATATTAATATTTCCAAATTAGTCCTCACATTACAGTATGCCTACCCCAATTTTTTATTCTTCATCCAAATTATATTTCGTTCTTTTTATAATTCAATGAAACATTCAATTATCACTCTCAATAAAAATGTTGGATTCCTAACAAAGTTACCACAATCACTCATTTCTTTGATGATAAAAGCATAATACAGTAATATTTAGAAATAGTGATACTAACAGTGAAACTACTACATAACATTCAAATTTTTCTTTGCTTTTGTCTTAGAATGCATCTCACTAAGGATGTCCAGACTAACTATTTTGCCACTCAGTAAGTCTTCATTTTGCATGCTTATATTATACTTACAGGTATAGGCTCTAGTCCTTTTGTCTCGGTCCATCTGAGGGCATCAGTAGGCAGACAACTGACACCTGAGTTCTTGGATGAAGTGGCTTTCAGCTCACTTTTTCCTCTCGAGAAACTAGGATTTTGTTTTTCAAATGCAAATTATCTCATCAATAGTTAATGGCAGATAGGCTAGTTTCACCTTACATATAGATTTTTATATGGAAAGAAATGGACAATGTTCCAAAATTATTAGTGAAAAGGAAATGATATCACTGGGTAAACCTGAAGTAATTCTAACCAATTAAAAGTAGGCTTAAAATCCAAACTATACAGCTATAGTTTTGCAAGTCAGAGACATACTGGACAGGTACCTACACACATAATTTTGTCACTACAATCATTCAACATACTCCTGTGAGGACAGAGGCAGTTATCCATCATTTAGCATAAACAGATTTTCTTGCTTAACCTTTGAATGAGCTCAAAGGAAGATTTCTAAAAGGAAGTTAATCATACCTGGTTGGTTTCCTAGAAGAAAAAACAAAATAAACCAGTGAACCACAGTTACGGAGCTGCCTAATCATTAGTGATACAGAACCGGAACTGATTTTCTACATTTAATCTGGCGGGTAGGTCACTACTGACTCACGAGAGCAGCTGCAGTGCTCTGTCAGGGCCTAACCCAGAGGAGGTGGTACTACCATCACTGAATGCATTACTAGTAGGCTAGAGGGTAGCTCTGTGCTGACCTTCCCTGGGCCTCTCTTTGCTCCTCCCTTGAGCTGTGTGTTGAGTAAAGGAGCTTGGTAAATGGTGGCTGTTATTAAATTAGAGAAACTCAGCCTGATTGCTTCTCTCATGCCCCCCGGGCCCAAATGCCCAAAGCTAAGTTCAATGCACCTGCTTGTGTACCCAGAATACTCTGTGCTCACCTACTACTATACCACTTACTGTGTAGCATTGTGATTGGTGGCAATCATGTCTGTCACCCCACTCAACTATATTTCCTTCATGTAATATTTTACCATTATAGAGGTCTCCAGAAAATTTACCTTTCCAGTTGGGAGTTGCTATATTCCCTCTTTATTCATATCAAATACGCTTCTTAATGTTAGACTTAAATACCTCATGAAACCCTGATTTATCTTACATAATAAAGTGTATTGTAAGTTTTTTTAGGTATATCCTAGAGAGCAATAGCTTGAAAATTATTTACAAATCTCTAAGGAAGTCCAATAGTCAAGTTTTCTAGAGAATTTTGCAATCCATTCACTAAGATTAAATAAACGTCCACACCAGAGGTGAATTAAATGGTGTTAATGTCATTATACATTCTTTAAGGTAGAGATTCTCTTGTCTAATTCTGTATCTGCAGTGTTTCAAGGTACTTAATATAACACTCAGTAAATATATATTGAATGAGTTAAGTATACATGTAAATATATATACCTCTTTTTAATCACCAATCCAGAATAGGTGTCCTTTAGTCACCTACCAGAGACCTCAGTTTGAAAGTGACTTCAATCTACCTTTTTTTAAAAAGCCCACTGATATCTGAAGTATGTTGCCTAAAGGCTACACGGCCATCATTTTCTATAGATTTGGTAAGCTTTATGTCAAATTCAGCTCTCAACAGAAGAACTTTTTCTGGATTATAACTAGCCATTACTAAAAGTTGACAATAGAAAAGCGCCCACATGAAAATTGTTCCTGCATTTTTTTTTTTTTGTAAAATCACTAAGACAGTTGCCCAATTTTCTAGAAAGTAAGCTCCACAAGGGTAGAGACTTCACTGGTTTTAATATTTTATATGTAGGCCCTTAAACAAGCATATACTGTAGGCCTAAATGAATATTTGATTTGTAGTGAACAAATGAATGAACTCTATACTTCAGTATCCTTCATATAAAGAGTTACATAATAATTCCTTTTTAAGATTTATTACAGGAAAAAAGTTTGTCTTCCTGAAAAAAAACTTGTGTGCTTCTTTTCATTAGACAGTAAGAACTTGTTTTCTTTGAATTCACTTCCGGAAGAGCAAAGTGGGACCATTCTAAGAATACCTTAATTGGTCTCTGTCTCTCCTCTTTCGAACGAATACTTTTACACTGCCACCAGAATTACCTTCTGATAAAACACAGGGTCACAAGATTAGATCCCATGCAATCTATTTTTTCCAGTATTAAAGCCCTAATCTATTTCTCTGTGCACTTGCCCCCCTCTTTCACACTCCCACTTACCTTTACCCCTGTTTGTCTGTCATGTTTCAGCCATACGATTTTCTCATACCCTCAACACATCTTGTTTATTCCCACCTCCATGACATTTCTGATGTTATTTCCTCCACCTTCCAATGCCCTTTCCTCTCATTATTCCAAGTATTAGCCCCCTTAATTCCCAGATCAAAGATCTCATCCTTTGATCTTGCACTGCCTGTGATTGGATCAAGGTTATTTGACTTCTTTAAGCCTCGGTTTCCTCACCGGCAGTACTGTAGTTTCCTATCTGATAGGGTTGTTTTAAGTACTCAATAAATATTAGCTCTTAGTATTAATAAAATTTCTTCTATTTACCTGAAATATATTTTTGTTATTCCTTATACCTTAACTTATATACTTAGATTATTTGTGCCTTAGGAACTATGGTCCTAGAGTAGAATACATTTCAAAGTTCTCATGTTGACCCCCTCCCCACATAATCCACACCCTAGATAGAAATTGATGTTAGTTTTGTTATTGCTGTTGTTATTCATCTAATATTTAACACTGTCTTAATGTAGCCATTGCAATTTTCTATCCTCCAAAGCTAATGCTTAGGACAGTGACAGTTATATCTTTTGTATGTCTGCTTGTGTATGACTCTATGTAATATTTCTGCCATGAATTTGAATTTAGTATCTGCCAAATTGACGTGTGGTTATATTCACAGGAATAGGAGCTGCTCAGTAAATGGTAGCACTGTGCATTACGTAACTTATGTTTACATATAGTATCTTATTCAGGTCTCACAATAATCCTGTTAGGTAGGTGGTAATATACCTATTGTAGCAGTATCCCTCTTATCATTATGACATACACACTGATTTAACACAGATGGCCCTGTCATTAGAAGAGCATCTTGTAAGAAACCTAAGTGTGCTGAGATTTCTTTGAGTTTCTTATTCTCTTCCACAGCAAAGCCATTAATTATCTTTTCTCCCAAGATTGTTTCTCTGTCAATGAGTCTATGTTTATGACTCTAAGTGGGTCTGTGTTTCAAGATCTATGTCTTCTTACTTGGCAGCCATTTTCTCAGACCTAAGGTTACATCATCTGACACACAATGTCAGAACCAATTTCAACTCTTTCATGAATCCCTTTCCTTGTTCTTTTGGTATGAGGAAAATATGTAATGTGTATGGAAGAAAACATAAAATTTGAATGGGACTCTTATAGGAAATCTTTCTGATCATGAGCACGACAATTTACAAATTTGAGTAGGTGCTGTTTTCCTCACCAACCATTAAACCAATGAAGCAGATAGCTAATATTCTTAAACATTGTATAATTTGGGTCTTATCATGGACATTAATATTTTTCTATTTCAAGGATCTACAGAAAGTATATCCCTTCAGTTGGGTGGAGGCTATAATATTCCCTTATTATTCAGCTCAAATATATCTCAGGATTACCTAAGATCTTATAAGACCAGTCAACTTTAGGTTGTCGTACATTACATGGAATGTTATAAATTATTCTGGATATATTTTGAATATACACTGGATATAGCCTGAAAATTATTTATAAACCTCTAGTGAGCTTCAAGTGAACAAGTTCTCTGGAGAACTTTACATTTTATTTGCTAAGATAAAAACAGGTTAATTGAATGATGTTGATGTCATTAGACATTCTTAGGCACCCACAGAGATGCTGCACATATCAAGACATTATTCTGTCCCACAGCTTGCAATCTAAAATTAGAAATACACAGGCAAGCCAGATAAACAGAGACAGCACATTCTTTTAAGACCAAAAAGAAATGATGGGAGGGAAAAATGAGAGTGGTGAATCAAGTCCAAGGGAATTGACACATATTCTATCTTCTGCCTTCTACTTGTAGCCTTAATTAGCTCTATCAGAAGTGATCACACTGTTAAAGTCAGACAGCTAGGCTGTCTGATAGCCTCTGAAGGGTGACAGAACACTAATGGGATTGCCATGGTATAGTGTCCTCAGCTTTGGAGGTCCAGAAACTCCTTTTATCCGGCAGCCCTGTTTGTCCCTGCTTGCCTGACTCTGGGTACTAAAGTCTACCTCCAAGCCCAGCACTGGAAATGAGTGCCAAGCCAATATGTTAGGAAATACCCCCTCCGGTAGCTGGTGGAGTTCGGAAGTAGTGCACTGCAGCAGTCCACGTGGTCTGGACTTGAACACAGCCCTAGCTGCCCTTGTGAACTTCAGGTTGAGATCTCCCTATTGACCCCTATTCTGTGTGGTCAGGCTACAAGCCTGGCTGGCCCTCTCCCTGAAGTTAGGTTAAAAAAGAAAAGGGCACCTGCAGTGTGCCAGGTTTCATGCTCCGTGATAGGAATACAGACAAATAGGACCTAGGCTCTGTTTTGGAGCTTACAGCTTATTTGGGGAGACAGCTCAAGTTCAGTATAATGTGGTAAATGTAGTGGCAGAGGGGTGGTGTGGGTAAAGGCCAGAGGAAGGGTACCCAGCCCAATCTGGTGGTCAGGGAAGGTGACAGGAGACAGGGGATAGTCTGAGAGCAGGACAGAACCAGGAGAGTTGCAGCCCAGAAGCCAAGAGAGTGTGTTAAAAATACAGAGACAGAGAGAGAGAGAAGGAAGAGGAAAACAGTCAGATTCTTCAGATATTGAACAAGATGGACTTGAAGAAAGTCCATTGGATTTGACAAATAGAAGAGGGATCATTGATGCCTGTTGACAGGACAGTTATTGGGGAGGTGGAGGTATGAGATGTCAGTGTCGTGTTCATGTTGAGGAATTAAGGGGAGGCGAGAAGTGGAAAATAAAATCTTGGCTGTGAAAAGAGTAAATTAGAGAGGAATATATCATTAAGGGAGTTTGTCTTGACTTCTGATCAGAAAAACAGGTTTCTAATCAGAGAGAAAGGAGCTGGTGGAAGAGAAAGAGAAAGAGGTGAATGATGGATCAAGGGAACAGGTTCCTGATTCCAGTTCCAGATCCCATTCCTGTTTCCTCCTGAGATGGGCTCTGACTCCCACTTCTGATTCTACTAGCTCCCTCCCCCCAGGGGTGGACTTTGCTTCTAGTCTCTCTTGTTCAGACTCAGCTGTACCTCCCTGAAATGTGAGAGTGACACCCACTGAATGTCAAGAACTACAGCTGCATAGAAATCCTGACCAACTTGCTTCCCACAGTATTTATTAATCTACAAAGAGCTGATATACCTTTTCAGTGACTAGAATACTTTCGTCTGCCATCTAGAGCATCCTTCCCTGTGTCAGGGTGCCGTGGTGGTTCAACTATTAACTGAACTTATCAGTTGGGAGGTTGCTTGTTCAAACTGGATTATCATAAAGAGAAATCTTTTGAGAGTGATTTAATCCAGCCTCTGGTGAAACCCGAGAGTAAGGTCTTTCTAGTGGCTGGAGTACCCAAATCCACCCTAGAGGGTGCTTGCCAAACTCCTGCTCTCTGACAAAATTTTCTAGACTCCAAGCAGACCATCTTTTCCCCAACTTTGTTATTTACAATGATGTTTTAGTGAGGTTCACCAGAAACCGCACCCTCATCTTTCTCTACCAGAGGTATACAGAATCTTAGTAATTATGTATGGTTGTTGGTAGTTTTAGCTCTTGGTGTAATTTCCAAGTTATTGGAGGTGATCCCCTTTCACATTTCTTTTAATGAGTGCACCTCTTCTTTTATTTATCCCTTTTTGTTTTTTCATAGTCTCTGTTCAGCAATTTAATGAAAACACTAAAATGAAGTCAGGTTTTCTTTTAAAGTCCAATAATGGAATTTCCATCCTCTTTTTCTTTTTAAGGAAACAAATTTAGAATCTAATAGAAAATCGTCACAGCCAGATTAAACACTGGGATTGGATGTTTATTGTACTCGCTGTAATGCTTATATGATTACCAGAGAGCTCATCAGCAGCCTCTTGAGGACAGCAATTTGTGTCTGTCATGTACTTTCCCTACATACAGATACACTTGGTAGGTACTCAATAAACATATGAATGGATTGATTTTAACCACAGAGTTCTAATAGATTGAATGGTGATTTGTCATCTAGTAATAGGTGTGTCTTCCTAATGCACAGCCCTCAGTCTTGCTTTTTTGCCTAATAAAGCACATAAGGCAACATGTTTTCCAAAATATTATCCCCTTCCTACCAAGACAGGGACCAAATAGCACTTATGTGGGATTCTGCAGGTTTAAGTTTGAATTAAATGAGAATAAAGTACCCAGTCCACACCTGGCAAGATATTTGACATGCATTAAAGTTTATTGAGCAAAAGAATGAATTGGGCAATCATTTAACTTGAGACCATTCCCTTAACAGTAAAATAAAATTATTACTACTTGCTCCACCTCCCACACAAGATTGCTGTAGGGAACAAATGATAGGATGTTTATGCAAGTGCTTTAAAAACTGTAACGTACATTACTACGTTAAAGTGGGATTTGTATGCTGACTTAATGTCATTCCTATTAACTGGTATTTTTACTACTGATTCATTACAGCTACCATTCCTATTAAAGACCCCAACTAACCACAACATTGTTTTAAACATTTTTAATACCGCGTTTAGACTATTTCTAATTTTGCCTGGTTGCAGGTCTGTGGTGCCACGTATGTCTGTGACAGACTCATACTTTAAAGAAAAACATTTATTTTTCTGGAGTCCTGTTTTCTACCTCAAAGAAATTTCTGGCAGAAAGAGCACGAATCAGATTCCAACCTATTACCTTAAGTGAACAGCGATCACGATACTTTAAAAAGGGAAGCGGACAAAGACCCCAAGATAGTTTCCCCCAATTAAAATCACTTTGACCAAACGACAGCACCCAGTGGGGAGACCGGGGAGAGTCTAGGGCTCGGAACCGAGAGGACCGGTAGTACGAGGGCCCCTCCTCCCCGCCTTCCTCTATTGGAAGCACCGCGGGGCGACGACCAGGGTCCAGCGCCAGGACGGTTGGGGGTCCCCGAGCGGGCGGCCAGGATCCGCGGCCAGTTGGGGTCAGCGAGCGCCGCGGCCGTTGGGAACTCCCGCTCCCAGCAGGCACCGCTTCTGCGGCCGAGGCGCGTGGCGGCGCTGCCCGCTGGGACTCGTAGTGCGGTCCGGTAAGGAGAACTGGGGAGTCAGTCCTGGCTCCTTTCACCCACGTTTCGGAAGCTGGGCCTGGAAGGGATCATGCCGGTCCACTCGTGCCCAGCGTCCCTCACGGGCGGGTGCGAATGGAGCAGGCCTGGCTGCCGCGCGGAGGCCCGGGTGGCCGTGCACGTGGGGGGTGGTTAGAGACGAGAAACCCGAAAGCCCCGCGCGCCGCCCACCGCCTAGGTGACGGTTTAACGCTTCTCCCGGGTGGAGGTGGGGCGGGATGTGTGGGAGGAGGGGCCGTCCCAACCCGACTCCTCGGAGACCAGCCTGCGAGCCGGCCCTCCCTTCCCCCACGGGCCCTACACCGCGTGGGCCCCGCCCCCCGGCCGCGGCGCGTGCGCATAAGCCCCGCCCCAGCCCCACCCCCACCCCCGCAGCGGCCGCCGCCGCCACCTCTCCCTTCCTCTTTGCTCTTTCCTCCTCCTGTTTTCTTTTCCCTCCTCCCCCTCGCCTCCTTTTCTCCTCCTCCTCCGGCGCTGACGCTCGCGTAGGGCCCTGGCGTCAGACGCGCGGGGGCAGGGTGAGTGCGGCGCGGGGTATAAGTAGAGGGTGCAGGAGGCGGTGCTTCCCCTTCTCCCCGGCGGTTAGTGCTGAGAGTGCGGAGTGTGTGCTCCGGCCTCGGAACACACATTTATTATTAAAAAAATCCAAAAAAATCTTAAAAAATCTTTTAAAAAACCAAAAAAAAATTTACAAAAAATCCGCGTCTCCCCCGCCGGAGACTTTTATTTTTTTTTCTTCCTGTTTTATAAAATAACCCGGTGAAGCAACCGAGACCGACCCGCCCGCCCGCGGCCCCGCAGCAGCTCCAAGGAGGAACCAAGAGACCGAGGCCTTCCCGCTGCCCGGACCCGACACCGCCACCCTCGCTCCCCAGCCGGCAGCCGGCAGCCAGTAGCCAGCAGCCAGCAGCCAGCGGCAGCGGATCGACTCCGTTCTGCGGCTGTTGAGTAGTTTTCGATTCCGGTTGATTTTTGTCCCTCTGCGCTTGCCCCCGCTCCCCTCCCCCCGGCTCCGGCCCGCGACCCCAGCACTCGCTCTTCTCTTACGGAAAGGTCGCGGCCTGTGGCCCTGCGGGCAGCCGTGCCGAGATGAACCCCAGCGCCCCCAGCTACCCCATGGCCTCGCTCTACGTGGGGGACCTACACCCCGACGTGACCGAGGCGATGCTCTATGAGAAGTTCAGCCCGGCCGGGCCCATCCTCTCCATCCGGGTCTGCAGGGACATGATCACCCGCCGCTCCTTGGGCTACGCGTATGTGAACTTCCAGCAGCCGGCAGACGGTGAGAGCCGGGCCCGACGGCGGGCGGGCGGCCATGAGGCTCAGGCGGCGGCGGCGGGCTGGTTAGGCCGGCGGCCCGGGGGGAGGGGGCAGGAGGGCATGTCACCAGCCCTCCCCGGGGCCAGCGGGGCGAGGCTTGGGCGCCAGTACCCCGGTTCCCCGTGCCCGCAGGGACCCGCGCTGCCGGCAGCCGCACGCCCCTCGTACGCCGGGCCACTTCCTCCTTTGCGACCATTTTCTCGGCCTCAGCCGCTCTCAAACTTTAGGGTGATGACGCGCCGGCAGGGTGGGTGAGAATGGGTTCTAACACGACGCTCCCGCCAGTAGCTGCGGGATTCTGGGGTGTTGAGCGCCGAGCCCCCTTTTCCGGTAATAGGTGAAGGCGCTCCCACCACCCGAGGCTCTTGCCGGCGCCCCAGGACGCCCCAGGAAGTGCATTTCGTTGCTCGAAAAATACCACGTGTTGAACCCTGTAACCTCACAGGCCCGAGGCCTGTTCCGGCTACTGGCCCAATCGCCTGGGGGAGCCACGGGGACTTAGAATAAAGTTAATATGGTGGTCTGGTGGTGGTATCAGGCTGCTGATTCCGTTCTTAATAACTTGTCGGTGACTGATGGCTCTGGAAGTATAAACTACCAGTGAGACGTGCATTGGGGTTTTTCCTCTAGTTCAGACATTTCGCACTCTTAAACAGCAGGTTAGGAGGGAGGGGATGTGGAGGAGAACCCTTTTGGAGGCCATCATTTTCTCAGGCTGTTTAGGTAGTTGTGATTTTTTTAGTCGAGTTAGTTTCGTAGTACTGGTAATTTATTCGGAATATTTTTTTCCCTCTGAAATAGTTTCTATGGTTTTGAGGGATTTTACTTAAAAATGCCGTCACCAATTTTGACTGGAAAATGTTACTTGTGAGTGTCGTGTGGACTGGACTGTTATACTTATGTGGCATTCTAATGGTGGTTTCCTTTTTTTTAAAGTAGTCCAGAATATCCATACATCATGGGGAATGATTGAGCACTAGAGTCAGCTTGAAATTTATGGGGAAAAAGATGCAGCTAACCTTGTATTTTTAAAGTAAAGTTAAACAGTTTGCAAAAAATCCAGAATTTGGCAAACAGATATGTGACCTGATGACTTGCCAGGATTTTTCTTTATATCCGGATCAATTGACTTGCAGAAGTCATTTTCACTTGATTTTATGGTCCACTTTTGCCCTTTTTTCCCCTGGCTACTTGAATATATGTCAAGTGTTAGAAAATATAAGGAATTTATTTTTATTTTTGTAGGAAAGGTCTTAAAGGTGGAATTGAAACTTTATTTCATTAACAGATCTGGAGTTATTTAGTGATCAGCTTTTCACTAGGTAAAGTTACTGCTGAGATTTTTGGGTAGGCAGGCTATTGAGTGACAGCAAGCCCGAAGTTGTAAAACTGCACTGCAGATTTTCTGCCCTTTTGCTCTGTAGGCAGTAGCTCCAAATGTCACTCCATAACGGTTCTTCCCAACTCTGGGCAAGATTTATCGCTGAATGAAAGATCAGGGAAGATAATTTTGGGGCAGGTAATCACAAACTGAAGAGTTGATAGAGAAAACTTGGACAAATTCTAGAGAGCATGAAATGTAAACTTCTAAATTTAACAATTTTAAATCCGTAAAAAACAATTTTTAAAATTTCTTGGGGCTAGAAGAGTTGAACTTCAGGTTACCGTGGTTACAGAACACTCACTGTGTATTACTCATCTATTGCAGTAGACCAGTATTGTAACTACTCAAAAGAAGGTAGCATTTTTCCATCTTCCATTTATTTCATTTCTATATATACAAATTATTGTTTTTCCAAATATTATTTTCAGTGCTTTCCGTTTATTTCTCCCCCTTATTTATTGCTACATTGATGTATTTGTAGAATAGCTTCTGAAAGTGACCAGTTTCCAATTTAACAGGAAGAGGTGACTCATTCAAAAGAAGCTCAAGCAAAGTCAGCTAAAAAACGAGGGGAGCTGAGTAGGCGTGGTCAATTGATAAATGAGCTGACAGTTGTTTGTCACTATCTTCTAGAAACTAAAACTTTCATTTATAGAAAGAAGTGGCTGGAAAATTTGTCCTCTCACTAATTTTACAGTTAACACTAGCATGGAATTTGTGAAAATTGGTGTTTCAGGACTTCAAATGGACTGTGTGTTCCCACTCTTTAGGGACTAGTCTTTTCTACTTAAGGATGTATTTTTCCATTTAGAGTCTAAACTTCTGTATAAGTGTTTCTTTAATGGTACGGGTGCACATAATTTGATCCTTCATAGATGTAATCATAGGGTAGATTTTGAAATTTTCTAGCACTATTCAGAAATAATTGGTTAATCATCAGTTATTAAGTAAATGAATGATCTAAGATAAAATTGGTTTTATATGTAAATAAAGCATTAAAAGTGAATTGTGACTATCATAGACCTGGTATTTCAAAAGTTTTGTGTTACATAGCTAAGTACGTCCAACTTCACTTTAGTTTTGAAAGCCTGATTCAAGTCTTTCTGAATGGATAAAGCCTTTTTTTTTTTTTTAAACATGGCCATAGGAATTGTGCCATGAATCACTGAAATCCCCCCAATAAGTCAGGAATTTTTTTAGAAAATGGACTAATTTTTGTACAGTACTGACAGTGATAAGCAAGAAACAATTTTGACAAGTAATAGAGAAGTTAAAATGCTTTAAAATCCATAAACTGTTCTGCTTGTGGATAATCTACAATTGCTTACTGTCCTTTATATTGCTTTTAAGCAGATTGTGAAGGGGAATCTCGGTTTTACAGTTGACTAGGAACAAAAAGGTGCTTTTAAATTTCATGGCAATTAAAGGAAGAGGTTGTTGCAGAAATAAGTTAGTTCTTAACGATACGTCATCCATTAACAAATTAACGTGGGAAATTTGGGGTTTTTTGATATTTGTCTTCTCTTTTTGCGTTGTACAGTTTAAATCTAGACTGGTATGAGGTAAGATCCAGCCATCTTGAAGTTTAAAGAGGTAGAGGGACCATGTGTTCTACTGTTCCCTCCACAATAGTTTATATAATTTTAAGTGGGCTATAAAAGTTTTGAAATAATATTTATTTTGAAAATGTCCTTCCTGCAGCGGAGCGTGCTTTGGACACCATGAATTTTGATGTTATAAAGGGCAAGCCAGTACGCATTATGTGGTCTCAGCGTGATCCATCACTTCGCAAAAGTGGAGTGGGCAACATATTCATCAAAAATTTGGACAAATCCATTGATAATAAAGCACTGTATGATACATTTTCTGCTTTTGGTAACATCCTTTCATGTAAGGTAAGCAAAAATATGACAGGTAAACATACTTACGGTGTTTTAGTTACTTGTAGTTTATTCCTTAAGATAGCAACCATGCTCTCTGTTAATGGATATCTTTATTTCCCAAATGCCCAGGTTAGGTAGCTGATAAGTTATCTCTGAGTACTGGAAAAATGCTAAATCAATAGCAAGTAATGAAAAATTATTACATATTTTTCCCTAGGTGGTTTGTGATGAAAATGGTTCCAAGGGTTATGGATTTGTGCATTTTGAGACACAAGAAGCAGCTGAAAGAGCTATTGAAAAAATGAATGGGATGCTTCTAAATGATCGCAAAGTGTAAGTACACATGTTTAGTTAATCATTCTTCAAATGCTTTTAATAGTTCAATTCATGCATTTTACAAGTAATATATTTGTGCTCTTAGAAGAGATGCAGCTAAAGTGAAGATTAATAAACCACATCTTGGTAGATTTTATAATTGTCTTTTCTCCACATTCAGCGTAACATACAAGTAACAGTGAATTAATACAGCTGGTCAGCATTCAAACAGAAAAGAAACAGCAGAAGATAGGTATGCTGGAATATAAAGCTTTTTCAAAAATAAGTGCATATTAGTTGAAAAACTAGAAATCCAGGCAGAAACTTAAGCATAATTCCCAAGGTAGTAATCAGCCCCTTTTACATTCAAAGCTGAAGCTAAAATAACTTGCCTGTATTTACATGCTGGTATGACATAAACTGTGATACAAACCCAGTGGTCTAAATTCAGAGCCCAGGGTGACTCTCTGCTTGGCTTTACTCCCAGTTTATTGATGGAGTTTAAAGATTGTCATAATTGTTGTTTCAACACCTCTTGGCTCCCTTCCCCATGTGAAGATAAATCGTAATTAAACCAGAAGTCTTCATGATTAATCTTTTCTGAAATAAACTTGTTCTTAAAAGTTGCAAACTTTTAAAATAATGACGCTGATAAAACCTCTATAAGGCTTTCTGCTACAAGTTGTAAAAATACAGAGTTTGTGAGCCTAAAGACATTACAAATCTCAATTTTATCTTCAATGCCAGTGGATTTTGCTTAATTAGGTAAATTCAGCTGTGAGGCCACGTTGTAAGTGAGCTGTGAGCTCATGTAAACTGCAGTGATGGCATGCAAATTGGGTTTGGTTCTTACAGGTCAACTGCATCACTCTTAAGGTGTGGTTCTCATAAATCTGCATCAAGTGGGATGGTCAGTCCGTACATGGAGGAGTCATGCACATGGTGTTACCTGTTTGAGTTCCATCAATTACATGATTAAGGAAAGACTTTGTAGTATGTAAAGAACCCCATACAAGTCTAAGGAAACCAGCAACTCCTCAATGGGAACAATGTTTACAAAGGCTAATTCTTAAAAATAATACATCTTTAAATAAGAAAAATGTTCAGCATCATTAGTATTCAGAGATGAAGCTATCTTTTGCCTGTCAGCAGTGCTTTAGGGGGAAAAAAAGAATGGCTACCCCTGGTGGAGGTCGATTAAACAAAGAACTTGATTTATTGCTGTTTTTTGAGTATAAAATGATATAACCCTTTATGGAAAGCAGTTTGTAGGTATAAACTTACGATCATTTATATACGTTTCGAGCTGCCATGATTTCTGCAACTCTATCCTAAGAACAAATAACAAAGTTTCATAACGTTGCGGCATTATTTACAAAAGAAAGTTTTGTTGTCCACAATGGAATATCATGTTCCCACTGAGAACATTTATGAAACTAATTGCATGGAGAAGCAGCACCATATGGGTGGGGGGAGGTGTGGGGTGCGGCTAAGGGAATAAAATGTAGGTGTCTCCTATGGAAAGGAATTGTGCTGGACTAACGTTCTTAAGCACAGAGAACAGAAAGGCCTACGAAAAGTCAGTCATGATTTGGGTGGGATTATGGGCGATGGTTTTTTTTTTTTTAAGAAGATGTTGGGGGTAGGAGTTTATTAATTAATTTATTTTTGCTGTGTTGGGTCTTTGTTTCTGTGGGAAGGCTTTCTCTAGGTGTGGCAAGCAGGGGCCACTCTTCATCGTGGTGCGCGGGCCTCTCAGTATCACGGCCTCTCTTGTTGCGGAGCATAACCTCCAGAAGCGCAGGCTCAGTAGTTGTGGCTCACGGACCTAGTTGCTCCGCGGGATGTGGGATCCTCCCAGACCAGGGCTCGAACCTGTGTCCCCTCATTGGCAGGCAGACTCTCAACCACTGCACCACCAGGGAAGCCCCTGGGTGATGGTTTTGTGATGTATATTATATTGTTTAATGACACATGTACTACTTTTAGGGAAAACCTCAATTTTTAAAACACATTTTGTTGACAATGCTGCAAAGAAATTTGTTCCAGGCTGTTGTATGTTAGAGTACAGAATTCGGTAGCTTAAATTTATATTTTAGGAGATTGCAAACGAAGTGCAAGAGCCATGTTGAAACAGCAACGATAAAAGCTTTTCTGTTTTTTCACTGGCGTGGTGCAGGCATACTCCACTAGTTTGTATTGCTGGACGTAATCTTCTTAATCCTAGGTTAGCTAGAAGGAAGGGAGAGGAGTGTGTATTAAGAAAAATGTTCTTTTTCGTGATTATAGTTAAGAGGTTTGTTCTCACATTTCACTTAAGGCCCTATTTCTGTTTTATAGTTTGCTTTTTATTAGAGATTCTGAAATTATCAGTAACTATTACAGAGTCAACCGTCAGGCTTAATTAACCTGAACTTCATAAAATACAACCTAATTTTATAGTTCTTATCTATTTTATTAGATTTGTTGGACGATTTAAGTCTCGTAAGGAACGAGAAGCAGAACTCGGAGCTAGGGCAAAAGAGTTCACCAATGTTTACATCAAGAATTTTGGAGAAGACATGGATGATGAGCGCCTTAAGGATCTCTTTGGCAAGTTTGGTAATGTGTCTGAATTAAATTTTTATACTCAGTTCTGAGTAGTTGTTCAATGTTAGTTTTGGCTAATATTTTATACTAAAAAAGTAAATGGGACTTCACATATTTTAAAATATTGTAGTTACTTGGGTTAAGCTACTGATAGTCCATTATACTAGCATATAAATAGAATTCTATCCAGTTTAAAGGTTAATAGCATTGTATTAGCACCGTAAGGTGTGACTGTGTAATTGGAACAGATCTTAAAAGCTTTTGCTATGTTAAGAAATTGTGCTGGATTTATGTACTAACAGATCCCATCTCATCAGAGGCATTGCATGAGACACAGCCAACTTAGGTTGGAGTGTAGTCTTTAATTATGGGACAGGAAAGCTGGCCAGCTTTGGGATATTTGGCCAGTCTCAGCATCATGTTTGAGCAATTTAAAATAATGACTTTTAAAGACAAAGATCCAGATTTTCCCATGAAGTGTGAAACCGGTCTCACTTTAGATAGTTGTGTAGCTGATCAGAAAATGAACTTTAAATTGTACCCTTGAAGGTGATTTACTTGCCCCTTACCTTTGCTTTCCTTTTTGTTTAACTTAAATAGGTGTCCCTTTTTAAAAGCATCTCAAATCATAAAGAATGAGGACATCTAATACTTTACTATTGCCAAGCTGGCATGCCACATTGAACCCTCTAAACAGTTGATGTGTGCCCATACATCTTGCAGATTGCCTGTAATCAGATGTGATTTGTAATCTTTTTTCCCCACCTACCTGAGATAATACTTAGCACTTCTGTTAAGTCTGTTTTATTTGAGGGAGTGGTGGGGGAATATGTGTCTTCAGAAACATGCCACCTCCTCCAGGTGCTTCTGCTATGTCAAAGGTCAAACCCCGTGTTTCCTCTACTCCTTGTTGAAAATCAAGTGGGCCAAGGCTTAAGAATTCTTAAAGAAAAACAAATTGTTTTAAAATAATGCATCTGTTTTGTACTAATGCTAAGAATAAAACTTAATCATCATTTACATTTGTCTAAAACGTATCTCCTTAAATGGAAGGAGGAGTGTTTCAGGGAATAGAGTATTAACTTAGCTTCTTAGTAGAAATAAAGAGAATATTTAGTGCCCATGGTGGGAGAGAAGAGGGTGGTTATAGGAGGAATAAATTTCTGGAGGCTTGGAGTTTTTTTTAATCCCCATTTTTATATTTTTTTTCATGGCTTTGTTTGTGTATTGAAACTTGAAATGTATAAACTAAATGTTGTATGGAATATCTTTGAATCATTAAAAAAATTTTTTTTAGGACCTGCCTTAAGTGTGAAAGTAATGACTGATGAGAGTGGAAAATCCAAAGGTTTTGGATTTGTAAGCTTTGAAAGGCATGAAGATGCACAGAAAGTAAGACTTAAAATATACTAACCAAAGGCAGTGTGGGTTTTTCTGTATTTTATAGTAAGATGTGGGGGTATAAAGTTGAGTTGTTCTTGCATTGAAATACACATGCGTACCAACGGCTAGTCTACATGTTCATCTCCACATATATTGTTTTGAATTACTTGCATTTTATATATTTTGAGGGTATAAATTGAAAACCTCTGTTGTCTTAAAACCTCACAGTTTAGTTTTTATGGTGGGTACATCTTTAGCTTCTATAATCTAACAAATTTTCTGTATTGTTAAAAAATGAATTATATATTGCAAGTTAGTAATTAAAATTTTGTGGTCTTTGTAAGGCTGTGGATGAGATGAACGGAAAGGAGCTCAATGGAAAACAAATTTACGTTGGTCGAGCCCAGAAAAAAGTGGAAAGACAGACGGAACTTAAGCGCAAATTTGAACAGATGAAGCAAGATAGGATCACCAGATACCAGGTTCATTATTTAACTGAACGAGCAAAAATAAGACAGGGATGAGGAAACCTATTTTATGTTCATTTCAGTTACTGACAGGTAACTGGAGGGTTTGAGAGGGGAAAAGGAGAGGAAACATGGGATAAGATAATACGAAGTATGCTTAAGTACCACTACGGTTTTCTTTTTCTAAATTTTTTTTCTTTATTTTATTTTTATTTTAGGGTGTAAACCTTTATGTGAAAAATCTCGATGACGGTATTGATGATGAACGTCTCCGGAAAGAGTTTTCTCCGTTCGGTACAATCACTAGTGCAAAGGTAAAGCATATGATGCATTTCTTTTTTTTTTTTTTTTTTTTTTTTGGTGGTGCGCGGGCCTCTCACTGTTGTGGCCTCTCCCGTTGTGGAGCACAGGCTCCGGACGCGCAGGCTCAGCGGCCATGGCTCACGGGCCCAGCTGCTCCGCGGCATGTGGGATCTTCCCGGACCAGGGCACGAACCCGTGTCCCCTGCATCGGCAGGTGGACTCTCAACCACTGCGCTACCAGGGAAGCCCGATGCACTTTTTTTTTTTAAGATTTGGGAAAAATCCATGCCCATGGATATATGTATATAAATTTTATATTTCATATGGAGTGTTTTTCTTTATAAATGAATGGTCAAATAGTTTTTGCTTTTCTCTAAAAAATCAGCCTTTCATTTTTCAGAAAATCATATCTTTGCTTCATTACTTCAAAAACTTATGTTCAGGGCTTCCCTGGTGGCGCAGTGGTTGAGATCCGCCTGCCGATGCAGGGGACACGGGTTCGTGCCCCGGTCCAGGAAGATCCCACATTCCACGGAGCGGCTGGGCCCGTGAGCCATGGCCGCTGAGCCTGCGCATCCGGAGCCTGTGCTCCGCAACAGGAGAGGCCACAACAGTGAGAGGCCCGCATACCGGGGGGGAAAAAAAAAAAAACATATTCAGATTTGAAGTGGCTGGAAAGGCTGCATTTGATGACCATAGTGATTGATCATCACATGATATGCACTGTTCTGTACTCTGTTAAAGTAGTTATTTTACTGGTTAAAGAAAGCAGTTTATTAGGGAACTGTAATTGTTACTATTTGAGCTAATCTATATTTGCTTACAGAATTCACTCTGGGGAGTCAAACTTAACGCCCCCTAACAGTAAAGGTAGAGATCATGTTTGCTTTTACTTGAAATCAGAAATTAAGAAATACAACAGTGAGATTCTAGTTTAAATTCTGGAATTTTGATATAAGAACCTCTGCTTCAGGTGTTTTTTTCTGGTGTCCATGGCCCCAAGAATCCTTCTGTATTTAAAGTTCTGTATGTATATACCTTGAGGGGTGGGAAGAGTATCTAAAACTTTAAACAGATTCTCAAAAGAGTACAGGAAAAATTAAAACTGAGTGCTCTGGAGTGACCTCCTGGCTGATCTTTCTGTTCTGCAACCCCATTGACTAAGGGAACTTCTACGATAGAACGTTAAGGAGCATAGTAGAGGAATACACATAAAAATGCAAGTGATGTAGTTGTCTTCTGTTTCATTCAGCCTGTGCTTTTGTAAAAGAACCTGGAGTATGATAGAATCTATTCCTGAGTTTGTTTATCCTCAGTATGTTCCCTGAAAATCATTTAAATTGAATATTGTGCATCAGTTTATTTTGAATGTATGAAGAAGCATGCATGTTTTACAAAGGAGGGTCTTTTTTAAGTCCTTTTCAAAAAGTCCTTTGTGGATCATATCGCTGTTGGCAAGGAGGTGAAAAGGTTTCGCAGGAATTCTGGGAGAGGAGGTCATTATGTTAATTTGATAATGCTTGCTGAAAAACAAATTGGTCAAGACAGAAGTGTAAAAAGGTGACCCCTCCATTTTTCATTTTCAGTCTTCAAAAGGAGTTTGGTTGGCCTTTCCAGATAATTTTCCATGCTTGTATACATTTTGTATACATATAAACAGTTTTTATAAAACAGGATCATAGTATACCTATTCTGCAACTTGTCTTTTTACTTAACAGATCTAGGTACATACTTATTTCAGGCATTTGCTCCTTTTTTGCTAAGGGCTGAATATTCATGGTACAGATGTACCATAACTTATTCTACTGTGCCTGTATTATGGTCATTTGGTTTGCTTTGCATGCTAACACTGTTAGACCCACCACTCTGATAAACATCTTTATACATATATTTTTGCACACACACCAGTATTTCTGGAGTTCAAGAATTGAAGTTTCTGGTTAGTGGGTGTGTGTATTTAAAATTCATACAACTGAATTGTCCCCAAAAGGCTGAACAAATTAAATTACTACTAGTCTTGTCAATTTAGTAGAAAGTGGTATGCATCTTTTTAAATGAGATGTACTTTTTATGTGTTTACTTGTTTAGCCTATTCTTTGCATATTTTTATACTGCGTTGGTTCTCTTTACTGATTTAGGGGAAATTTCATGTCAGCGCTTTGTTTTATGTTGCAAGTATTTTCTCTAAGTCTTCCACTTAGGACTTTGGGGGTCTTGTGTCATCCTAGTTTCCCTGTATTTTTGCATCTTATGTTCAGATACAGAATCTTATCTGGCAGTTTGATGTTTTTCAATGTGATGTGAATAAGAGCTGTAAGTTAATTCAGAATTATCCCTTTGTACCACGTACTAGATAGTCCAAAGTCCGTCTTTCCCCCACTGTTTTAAAATGTAAGCTTTAACATATGAAGTTCCCATAATTGCATGGGTATGTTTCTGGACTCTTTTTTGCGGTACGCGGGCCTCACACTGTTGTGGCCTCTCCCGTTGTGGAGCACAGGCTCCGGATGCGCAGGCCCAGCGGCCATGGCTCACGGGCCCAGCCGCTCCGCGGCATGTGGGATCTTCCCAGACCGGGGTACGAACCCGTGTCCCCTGCATCGGCAGGCGGACTCTCAACCACTGCGCCACCAGGGAAGCCCTGGACTCTTTTTTGAGATATAATTGACATAAACATATTTAAGTATATAACATAATTGTTTGATATTTGTATATACTGCAAAGTGATCACAATAGGTCTAGTTAACATTCATTACAAAACATTTTTTCTCTTGTAATGGTAACTGTAAAGATCTACTCTCAGCAACTTTCAGACGTATAATACGGTATTATCTGTAGTCCCCATGCTGTACAATACGACCCCATGACTTGCTTTATACGTGGGAGTTTGTACTTTTTAGCTACCTTCACCCCCGTACCTCTCTGGCAACCACCAGTCTGTTCTCTGTATCCTTGAGCCCAGTTGTTTTGTTGTTTTGATTCTGCATTTATGTAAGATCATTGGTCTCTGTTTGATTGCTGTTTTGTTTGTTCTGTGCCACCAGCATGCTGTTGAATGTAGCTGTATAGCACGCTTATGTATATTGCATGGCTACTGAGAAGTTCTTTGCATCTCCTCGTTGCTTGTTTAAAAGATTTTGAGTCATTGTGAGCTTCCTGAATATTGTTTATACTCCAATATTTATGGCCCTTATGGTCTTGAATGTGAAAGTTTAATTTTAAAATGTGGATACTGTGATATTCAAAAAAAACTGCTTTTTCCTCCCCTCTAATGAGTAATGAAAGCATCTTGTCAGCTCGAATTGCTACGATAGTCAAATTTTAATTGTGCATGTTTTTAGTGGTGCTAAAATTTAGTAGGCCTTGATTGTGTTTAGAAATTAAACCTTAATATTGAAAATCTAAAACCTTAACAAAGTTGCTATTGGACCTCCACCCCTTCACTTCTTTTGCTTGGCTGGGATAATGCATGCATGTAGTCTACCCTTAATATTTGGATATCAAGGGAAAAATTGTGGGAAAAAATGATGAAAGCATTGACAGGGTTCAGTTAAATGTGAGTCGGTGGCTATAGTTGATACTCTGCTTTTTGTGCCTCATCTACCATTGCATTAATCACGTGTTTTCTTCCATTTTCTTTCAATAGGTTATGATGGAGGGTGGTCGCAGCAAAGGGTTTGGATTTGTGTGTTTCTCCTCCCCAGAAGAAGCCACTAAAGCAGTTACGGAAATGAATGGTAGAATTGTGGCCACCAAGCCATTGTATGTAGCTTTAGCTCAGCGCAAAGAAGAGCGCCAGGCTCACCTCACTAACCAGTATATGCAGAGAATGGCAAGTGTAAGAGCTGTGCCCAACCCTGTAATCAACCCCTACCAGCCAGCACCTCCTTCAGGTTACTTCATGGCAGCTATCCCACAGGTAGGTTTTAGAAGAGAACAAAAACCTCATGAAGGTTTTCCTCTTCAGTCATCTTTAATGTTTTGTGCCCCACTAAAAAATAAATAAAGCCCTAAGATGAAGAGATGTTAATTATGATTGGATTTGAAAAATGCTTAGAGTGTGAGGACCTGCTAAATGTTTTGAGTGCATAACTAGTTGCATTATTTGCTTTTTTCTTTAGCTGATACATTTGCTTGCTTTCTACAGACTCAGAACCGTGCTGCATACTATCCTCCTAGCCAAATTGCTCAACTAAGACCAAGTCCTCGCTGGACTGCTCAGGGTGCCAGACCTCATCGTAAGCTTTTTTTTTTTTTTTTTTTTTTTTTTTTAAGGTTGCAAAGTATTTGAACTAAAAACGTAAATGAGGCGAATTAGCTGTTATATCCCAATGGTCTATTAGCTCTTGCCTTTTATAGTTTATTTTTATGGGTGTTCATTTTGGGGATCCTAGCATTTTGTTTTTAAAAAAACATTGTAAAATGTTTCACCGTTCCTTAAGACAGCAGTATCTATGCCGTTTTGATTTTCCTTTATGACAAGTTTGGGAATGCATCCAACTCAATTTCATATTTGGTTAGGCAGTAGTTTTAAAAGATCTTGTTCCATGTATGAGGACCAGGGTCCAGGCATTTTCAGCCTTATCCTGTGGAATAGTGCTGTATTGCAGGAACACTTAGAATCGGGTTCATGTATCATATTTAGATATTAATAAGTACTTGTCCTTGTATGAATGAAAACTTTTTATTTACTGATGCTCTGATATGATTAAGTCTGGAGAAATGGCATATAGGAGCCTAAGCTTTTAAAAATGGTTTGTTTATGTTTGGTCATCTATAGCCTTTTGTGCAAACCTCAGCTCTGAAAAAGCGGCATGAACACTTGGTGAGTTTCTCCCAGTTAATGTGTGTTCGTATCTTTAAACATAGCATTCCAAAATATGCCCGGTGCTATCCGCCCAGCCGCTCCTAGACCACCATTTAGTACTATGAGACCAGCTTCTTCACAGGTTCCACGAGTCATGTCGACACAGCGTGTTGGTGAGTCTTAACCCTTCCTGTAAAAGTTGGTCTCCAATTTTAAATAGCAAGATAAATACGAAAATCTTTTTATTTTTTTAGCTAACACATCAACACAGACAATGGGTCCACGTCCTGCAGCTGCTGCAGCTGCAGCTACTCCTGCTGTTCGCACCGTTCCACAGTATAAATACGCTGCGGGAGTTCGCAATCCTCAACAACATCTTAACGCACAGCCACAAGTTACCATGCAGCAGGTGTGGATTTAATGATTTCTTTATAAAGATGACAGTCCTTGATCTCAGTCAAAGACATTGAAGACAATGATATATGAGAGCTTAAGCTATGTAGAATATCTGTTGAGGTGCCACTAATTGATAGTATGTAATTGATAGTATGTAAAAATGTCTTCTGTGTGCTGTACTCTAGGAACTAGATAAGCATTCAGCAGTCCCTCATCCTGAATTACTTATGTGAGAGTTTTGTCTGGCATAGTTGTAAGAAAGGGTGAAGTAAAGTTTAGTTTGTGAGATTTGGCTTACCTTTTTCTTTTTGACCCTAGGACCAAAATCGTTGTTGATCATAGAAGTATGATTCCAAAGAATACTCCAGATAAAAAAGAAAATTCAACATCCCCTGGGCTTACATTACTTGAGCACTTAGGTGTTAGTATAGCTACCTTAGGCTGTGTTTCCGAATCACTCAGCTTCTATTTATGTTTAGATTACAGTCTTTATCCAGTTAATTTCCAGTGATGGCTGTATTTGTACTTGCCATTACTTCTGTACTTTTTAAACTTAGGAATTCTCCCGTTTTCTTTCTAGCCTGCTGTTCATGTACAAGGTCAGGAACCTTTGACTGCTTCCATGTTGGCATCTGCCCCTCCTCAAGAACAGAAGCAAATGTTGGGTAAGTACCTTTGTCCCACCTAGTCAGTTATAGAGACACTAGAGAATCGGAAGGCATTTAGACCTCCTCTGTACCTAAAAATGACAGCCAGGGTGGCAGGATGTGCATTGGCATGAATGGTTATGATGGCACAGTTTGTCTGCCTGGAAAAGCTATTAAAATGTTGCCTTTGGTGGACAGCGTAATAGGGCATTGCTTGCCATGTACCCCGCCACATTTTTGGAAGAAGGAATTTGAACCAAATGAGTAACCACTTTGATTTTGCCTGAGTACAGATTTAACATTTTAATAGTAAACATAGCTTCAGTTCCTCTTTTTTTTTTTGGCAAACTGACAGCTGCCAAGAAGTAATTGCCCCGTGGTAGATCTTAATCCGTTTTATAGCAATCTTCTCATGAAAGATACTGAAGGGGTGGGTTATGGGTTAGCATTTATTTGCTGTATACAAAAGATTCTTAAACCCCAGTTTTAATATGGTAGATGCCTTAAAAATGTTTTGGTTTTTTTTGATTGGAGTGTTGTTTGAATGTTTTTGTTCCTAGGTGAACGGCTCTTTCCTCTAATTCAAGCCATGCACCCTACTCTTGCTGGTAAAATCACTGGCATGTTGCTGGAGATTGATAATTCAGAGCTTCTTCATATGCTTGAGTCTCCAGAGTCTCTCCGTTCTAAAGTAATTTAAATTTTATCATTTATCTAGTAGCTTCTTATAGTACATATTCCAGGATGTTTTGTAGGAACTTAATTTTTCTAGGACATTTATAAGTGCTTTATACAAGTCATGCACAGTTCTAAGAGTTTTATAAATATTAATTGAAAATCCTAATAATAACCTATGGTGCTGTTATCACCATTTTATACACGGGGAAACTGAAGCATAGAGAGGTTAAGTAATTTGCCCAGTGCTCACAAAGCAGCTAGGGAATGGCAGAGCTTGGTTTCAAATCCAGTCTCTGTAACTCCAGCGTTCATGCTGTCTTAACTGTGCTGCATCTTAAAGGGATGTTTGCTGATATTTCTCAACTTTGGGGGATTTTTGGTGGGGAGAGAGTTAAGAAGTGCAAGAGGTTCATAATTCTAGAACAGTGGTGGAATGGAACCCAAAAGATACGGATATAGTTGGAATGTTTTTCGATAACAGTTGTTTCCACTTTCACCTGAGGAAAGGAATTTGCCTTTGTTGGACATTTGTGTGTTGTCCATTTGAAATTATCGTCTAATTATTATTTTTCAGAACCAGTTTCTCTTTTTTTCAGGTCGATGAAGCTGTAGCTGTACTACAAGCCCACCAAGCAAAAGAGGCTGCCCAGAAAGCAGTTAACAGTGCCACTGGGGTTCCAACTGTTTAAAGTGAGCCTGCCCCCCTATGTTTGTTTCTTATTTTATTTTAACAGTTTGAGCATATTTTGAAACATAGCAAAAACTCATTTTACCATTAATTCAAATGCATTGCAAATTTTTCAAAGAGAAGTAGAGATACAGAGGAATTAAAGGAAACTTTACCTGTTACCCTGGTATTGACTTGAATTTTTAAGATCAGAGCCCTTTCAAGCATTTTGTATAGTAATTTGTATTAAATGGCTGTAATAGGGGTTGGCCCTGTATAGCTGTTCTTGGAGGTCTTTTCATAGCTTCATACATTTTCTTGGGTGGCAGCGATGACGGTTGCCTTTTGGCCTCTGCTGTTGCCTTTCGTTAGCCCCAGGAAATGGGCTGATGTAGCTGTGTAGCCAGAGCCAGGGACGGGCAAAGCTTTTCTGTAAAATAGGAAATAATAGTTGGGGCTTTGGGGGCCATGGTACGTGTTGAAGCTACTCTGCTCCACCGTTAGTGTGAGAACAGCCACAGACAACATGTAAACCAGTGGGGATGGCTGTGGTCCAGTGGAGCTTTACAGAAGCAGCCTGTAAACAGGCTGAATTTGGCCAAGGGCTTTACATAAGTGTCAGTATTGGTCCTGTTATTTTTGTTTTGTTAAAATATTTGACATATAACAGTGTGTAAATTTAAGGTGTGTAACATGTTAATTGGATACATTTATATATTGTAATATGACTGCCATTATCGCTATAGTTAGCACCTCTGTCAGTCACTTAGGTAAAGATCCTTTCTTTTTAGTGGTTGGAATCATTAAATTCTGTCTGGTAGATTTGATGATTATAACCTTTTTTCCCCCCACATTTACAGATGATCAGGGACCACGAAAAGAAACTCGTGCTTCACCGAAGAAAAATACGTAAACATCGAAAAACTTAAATATTATGGAAAAAAAACATTGCAAAATATAAAACAAATAAAAAAAGGAAAGGAAACTTTGAACCTTATGTACCGAGCAAATGCCAGGTCTAGCAACATAATGCTAGTCCTAGATTACTTATTGATTTAAAAACAACAAAAAAAAAAACAAAAAAATAGTAAAATATAAAAACAAATTAATGTTTTATAGACCCTGGGAAAAAGAATTTTCAGCAAAGTACAAAAATTTAAAGCATTCCTTTCTTTAATTTTGTAATTCTTTACTGTGGCATATCTCAGAATGTCACTTCTGTTTTAAACAACAGAATTGATAACTGAGCAAGGAAACGTAATTTGGATTATAAAATTCTTGCTTTAATAAAAATTCCTTAAACAGTGCACAGTGATGTTACGCTATTTTATTTCTCTTTGTAATTAATTGGCTTGGGTAAATAGGTGATAAGCTGGCATTGGTGTGAGAACCTCTTTCATGAGAAAGTACTTCAGAGTTTTCTTAGTTTTATGTAAAAGAGGCATAAGACAATGTCTGTAATGCAGTTTATGAATTTAGATTTCCATGTGAGTTCTTGAATCGAGGCATGTATTTTATTTGTTAAATGACCTAAACGTCTTTTGAGATGATGCCAGTATATGACTGACTACGTTAAGGGTTCTAGGGTGGCAGATAACTAGCTTAAACTCTCATTTATGTGGTATAAAACAGTAACAACTACTGTATTCGTTGGATAGGGTATAGATAACAGAAAAATTACACTGAAGACTAGACGTATTAAGTGTACAAAATTTAGGATTCGTTTTTTTAAGCCTTCTTTTTAGAAATCCTTTAATTTGATGATTGTGACTTATCTCAGTGTAATACCTTATCATCCAAAGTACTTGCGAATAATGAAGATACAGGTCTTCTGCATCTAGAGAACAGATGTAGAAGATCAGGAATGGGGCCCAGGATATATGCATTAAACCAGATATTCCTGGCCATTTCAATGCACTTTAGAGAATGGCCTAGTTTTAACTCTATTCCATTCTCTACATATTGCTGCCAGAGTTAGCTTTCTAAGTTGCATATCTGATTATCTCATCACCATGCTAGAATGATCTCAACTCTAAGCTCTCTCACCTTTGGGAGCAAATAAATCCAAATAAAACCTTGGCTGTGACAATGGCAGCCCTCCCTGCATGTTGAAGCATTATGATGCTTCTGCACCTGGAATGCTTTTCACCTTGGCTTCATTTGGAACCGGATATACCCAAACCCCACCTCCTATCCCATGGCTTAAATCAGTGCACCTAGTAGGCATTACAGTGATGATTTTGTATTTTGCCTAGCCATTGTCCTATTCTGACAGTTTGCTGAGATGAAAACAATCTTGGAGTCATCATGAACGCGTTCCTCAGTGTTTTAGGAAGGCAGAGGAATATATACTACGTTTCTCAAAATTTGACTACAAAATGGTTCAAGCCTGTAGGTTTTAAAGGAGCAACTTCTAAGATGCCTCAAGCTAAAGTTCTCACAGTTGGAAACCATTCCAAATCTAGAGTTACAGATACAGGGTTTGCACAGACAGTAGTTTGCTTTATACATTGGATAGCTGGAATTCGGTATTTCTTGTGTGATAGGAAGATAACTCATTTCTATTTTTGAAATGTCTATTTTCTTAGAGGAGGCCGCAAAACTCAAGTAATTGTCTATGATCTACTTGCAGGAATTGACATCAGAAAAAGTCTTCATTATTTGATGATTTTGTATTTGCAAATTCACTAAAAGTTACTTGTAACCCCAAAAGTCTACTTGTGCAAACAACAGATTTCAGTCATTCGCAGACATGCACAGAGCATCAAATTTTGAGTCACCTGAAATGCACATGTTCCCAGCTGAGGTCAAAAAAGTCTGCCTTCTTGTTTCAGCTCTCATAAACAAGTATCCTTTTCAAGGTCATTCTTGTGTGTGTGTGTGTATGTGTGTGTGTGTGTGTGTGTGTGTGTGTGTGTGTGTGTGTTTTAAATGACACATAAAACAAAGCTATGTATCAGTTGATGAAAGTGTGACAGGCTCACAGGTATCTAACCCTGTTATTTCCCCTAGGAGCAGTGATTCAATATTAACTAATTTCAGTGTTAGCAAGACTTCACAAAACAGTCTCCACAATTAATGAGGACTAGTGTCTGATAAATGTATGGCTCATCATCGACAGAAGTTATTTTAAACCGCCTAACTTCATGCAGGATTTGAGGTGAAGCAGAAGGCGGCAGGTGACACTATACCGTACGTAAGGCATATGTACGGCTGCTTCTGTTGGAAGGTCTGAGATAAACTAAATTGATTACGTTTTTCTGTGGGTAGTAGATATATAATGGCTATTTGGAAACTGCTTTTTTAGCCTAGAATCTCCTTTTCTCCAATTCATGTACAGTAAGACTTGCATGGATAAAACAAGCTAACGTAATGTGACTTTACAGAATGCTACCTTTGATTATACTTACTTCTCTCCTGTCAGACTAATGGATCACAAGTGAATGAGTGACGTTTATGGAGAGTACTTTGAAATTTTCTTACTCTTGACGTAAAACCATGGTCCCTATTCATTTGCAGTGCGTAAATGACTGAAGAGGAGGACCTGGATAGTTGTGCTTAATAAGCGCATTCTCCCTGTAAGACCAGTTCTCATGGAAACAAAATCAGAAGTTTGGTTCAAGTTGGAAGCAAAGTGGGTAGAGCTGGCCGCCACTGACCAGCCGTGATGGTCTGATGCGTGCAGCTTTGCTGGAGACCAGTGCTACACTGATGAGTTCTGGCCTCCCTTTTTCTAGGCTTCACATTGACTCTCTTCTGTGAATATAACATATCTTCAATTAGACAATCTAGTTAAATTGAAGGGTTTTTTAGTTACTTTGATACATCTTGGATGTTGCTGTGTCTTCTCAGCCACCTGGTTGCAAGTACTATGTGTAAACGTGGCAGAATAAGAAGGTAACTATTTCAGATTTTACATGTTACCTTATTTACCTTTTTATCTGTCCACAATTGCAAGTTTGTGGGGGGGGGGGGAATTGTCTTATCTGCAAAGGCAGAAAAACATGCAGTTTATTTACTGACATTACTGACATATTCCCCAGAAAACGTGAAACAGGTTATTCATTAGCCTAAACTAACATTCCCTCTGTAGAGAAAAAGCTCTTTACATCGGAAATCAAGAATCTCTTTTAGAACCACAAAATAAGTTGATAAGGTAAACACGAGCAGATGGATTTGTGATTGGTGATGGGGTTCTGTTTCTGTGTACCCCCAGCCCCAAGTAAAATGTGGTACTTGGAATATTTTATTTTGATTTTCAAATTGCTAAGTAAACATGCCAGACTGACATCCAAAAAGTTAATATTTCCCAAACTACTGAAGACATTTTGACCATTTTCTTGTAATAGTATAAAAAGTTATAGTGATGTAAAAAAATGACTCAGATCCTAAATTGTATACTAAAAACATCCTTTCAATTTTTAAACTTGTTAAATCTCATTTTTTGTAAGTAATCATTTGCAAATGTTGATGATTATTTACAATACCAATTATGATACAATGATAATTTGGTGGTACCATAATTACGGGCAGCAACAAAAATCGTGAAATAAGTGTCTGAGGAATGGAGATCATGTGCACTAGGAGATGGTGGTTATGGGCACCTCTGTAGAGCAGGGATTCTTAAGATGGATTCTTAAGCAGGGATCTTAAGATTTCACTGTTTGAAAATCAGAATTTCTTTAAACATTGAAAAGCTTGCTTTTGAATATTGAGCATGTGCTACATGTTCACTTATCAAGTGAACTCTTTACATGCACTATATCTAATTCCTATTACCATCCTATAAGTTTGATTCAATCATATTCTCATTCTACAGATGAGGAAACTAAAGCTTCAAGAAGTTTTGTGACTTGCCCAGAGTCACATAGTAAGTTGTAGTGAAGCTAGGATTAGAATCCAGACCTACAGTTCATGCTCTCAGGTTCTCTGTAAACTGCCTATGAACTACGAAAAAGTAGAGTTCCGTAAAATCTCAGATGCTCGGGCTACCTTCAGCCTGGGCGTGGGAGATGGGATGATACAGGTATATCAGAGCACGTGAGAGTAAGCCAAAACATAAAGGTGCTTTTTTGTTTTCACATTTTAGGGCAGTCAAAAAACAGGGAAAGAGTCATTATTTAGAAAGTTAAAAAAGAGGTCTTTGACCAAGCTGAGCCTAAAATTCTAAATCAGAATATTTTCCTTCTGAGCATGTTGGACTGCCTGGGAATAGCAGACATTTCCTTTATCAACCCTATGATCATTTTTCTGAGCTTGTTCATACTCTCATTCTAGGTTTCCTTGGAATTGTAAATGGACTTAACCAAAACCTTTAAATTATCCTGAGTTTTTATAAAAGTTGTGGAATAAACTTCTGACTCTGTATTGTACTTCTGTGCCAGTTAGGAAGATGTCAGCCTTTTCTCAACAGTTATTAGCAAATAGATAAAATGCCACTGGCTGCTGCTAAAGAAGAAATTTCCAACAAATTAGGTATGTTTATTTAAGTAATGTACTGCCAGTGAGTGGCAAAGCCAAATCTAGAACTCCAGGCTTTCTGACTCGAGTCTGTGCTATTAACTTTCGTTTTGTTTTGGTTTAGTTTTTATTTCTCTTGCTAATCCTTTAAGGTGAAAAAACTGACAGGAATTCTTTGTATTTTCTTTACCGATTATTTTAATGGATAACAACTTGTAAAGACAGATTTTTTTTTTTTTGGTCATCATTTAAACTTAGTTTTCACCTGGTCTCAGAGATCACTGAAGTGATGTCAGAATCATGGCAGTCTTAGTCATTCTTCTTTTCTCTCTCTCCTTTTATAATAACAACTAACTAGACTTCCATGGTAGAACAGAAGTGCCTCTGCACATTACACCAAGGGACACACCAGGCCACCTGTGCAAAAATAACAGGCCTGTAGTAACGGCTGTGGATCCATGGGGTTTGGTGAACCTGCCCTACCCACCACCACTTGCCATGATGGGGGAAAAAAGCCTGGAGAGTGCAAAACTGGGCAGATATTCACAGGTGAGAGAGAATTGGTGGAAGTCCAGCCTGCCTTGGGAGACTACAGCACACCATCAGAACAGCATAGACACAGAGATGAGTTTGGATGCAGAGAAGAGGGAAGAACTCACACAGGCAGCTGCCTTGCCCAAGAGTGCACTGCAAGGGGCTGGGCTTTTGGTGGCAGCAGTGGCAACCTCTAAGGTAGAGGAAGTGGAAAGTGGGGACCTCGCCCATGGAGAAGGTAGGTGGAGAGCAAAAGTGGTGAATGAATGCCTGACTACCACAGTTGAGCAGAGTGCCTCGAGAAACCCATCTCTGTCCAGCAGCACCAAGTTTTCTGAGAACAGACATCCATGCCTGGAGAGGAGAGAGAAAGGTAAGGATATCAAAGGGCATTAAAGGAGCATTTCCTGGTGTCTGCTTCAGGACTTTAACAGAAAGTCCACCAACAAACCTCTGGGAGTATTCCACTCAAGGATCCTCCCACCAGGCTGTGGGCACCACCATTGCCTCAAGTGCCAGACTCATCTCCACCCCACTCTACTGCCAATTCCTTGTGCACACTCCTGAATGCATCCCAGGAGCTAGCTCCAGTAGACACAGAGGATGCCCAGATAGCAGGTCAAGCTCGGTGAGCAAGGGAGAAAGCCACAAACTTGAGCTTTAGAACCACAGTCTGAAATACAAAAGAAAGGATTCCAATAGCCAGCCTGTTGAACTGTAAGAACCAAAGAGGACATAAAACCTTTGTTAAGGTGACTGCTGCTTCAAATGTGAAAGCAGGAGTTCGTACCTACAAACATGAATAATCAAAGTATGGTGTCACAAAAAAAAAAATCTCCACCAACTGAACACAAGGCACGGTAGATTGCAATCTAACTGTTAAAGAATTCAAAATAGCTTTGATGAAGAAATTCACTGAGCTACAAGAATAAGATAATTCAATGAACTAGGGAATAAAATGAACAGAAGGAGGTTTTTGTAAAATTAATTTTTATTTTATATTGGGGTATAGTTGATCTACAATGTTGTGTTAGTTTCAGATGTACAGCAAAGTACAGTTATGGAAGGAATTCTTTAACAAAGAGATTTAAATTATGAAAAAGAACCAAATTCTGGAGCTGAATAATTAAATAAATAGATGAAGAATGCAATAGAGAGCATCAGTAACAGGACAGACCAGATGGAAAAGAGAAAAAGTGACTTGGAGAATAAGAATATAGAAATAATTCAGTTAGAAGAGGAAAGAGAACTAAGATCTAAAAAGAGTGAAAAATCTTATGAGAGTTAATTGAATTCAATATGAAAGACAAGATTAATTGGTGTACCAGAAAGAGAAGAGAGAGATAAGAAGACATTATTTAAAGAAAAGCTGAGAACTTCCCAGAACCTGGACATACATACCATAAAGCTAATAGAATAGCCTATTACTTCAATGCAAAAAGACCTTCTCCAACACACATAATGAAACTGTTAAAAATCAATGATAAAGAATCTTAAAGGCAGACAAGGAGGAGAAAAATAACCTACAAAGGAACCCCCATTAGTCAAGCAGTGGATTTCTCAGCAAAAACTCTACAGGCCAGGAGCGAGTGAAATGACATATTCAAAGTGTGGAAAGATTAAAAAAATACCAGCCAGGAATACATCAGGCAAAGTTATCCTTCAGATATGAAGGAAAAATACTCTCTCAGACAAAAGCTGAGGGAATTCACCACCACTAGACCTGCCTTGCAAGAAATGCTCAAAGGAGTTTTTTTAAGTTGAAATTAACATGCTAATCAGAGACATGAAAACATGAAAGTATACAATACTCTGGGAAAGGTGAAAAATAGAAAACTAAGAATGGTGTGTTAACCATTTAACTATAGTATAAAGGTTAAAGGAAAAGAGTATTAAAAAATAGCTACTATCATTTGTTAATGAATACACAGCATAAAAGAGGTAAATTATAACATCAGAAATATAAAAGGGGAGGAACAAAAGGGTAGAGCCTTATATATAAAGACATATATGAAGACATATGAAGATAAGTTGCTATCAGCATAAAAAGGACTGTTTTATCTATGAGATGTTTTAAGTAAGCCTTATGGTAAACACAAAGCAAAAAATCTAGAGTAGATTCAGGAAACAAAAGCAGGGGAGAGGAGGCAGAGCATACCACCATGGAAAACTGACAAAGGTAGGCAGAAAGGGAGGGAAAAATAAACAATGGAGATACAAAACAACCAGAACTCTAACAATAAGATGGCAGTAGTAGGTCTTTACATATCAATAATCACTCTAAATGTAAATGCATTGAATTCACCAATCAAAAGACCAAATGGCTGGATGGACTAAAAAAAAAAAAAAAAGAAGACCCAAATATATGTACTACCTGAAGGAGACTCATCTCAGCCCTAAAGACACATAGGCTCGAAGTTGAAGGGATGGAAAAAGATATTCCATGTAAGTGGAGACCAAAAGAAAGCAAGGGCAATCATACTTATATCAGACAAAATAGACTAAGCCAAAACCAGTAATGAGACAAAAATGGTCATTATATGATGATAAAGTCAATACATCAAGAAGATATAGTAATCATAAAACTATATGCACCCAACATTGGAGCACCATATATATATTAAGCAAATACTAACAGATCTGAAGGGAGAAATAGACAACAATACAATAATAGTAGGGGACTTCAATACCCCACCATCAGCAATTGATAGATCGTCCCCACAAATGTTAAGAAAACACTGGAACCATACTTTCAACCAAATTGATTAACAGACATATAGAACATTTCATCCAACAGCAGCAGAATACATTTTGTTATAAGTGCACACGGAACATTCTCCAGGATAGATCATATATTAGGCCACAAAACAAGTCTTTATAAACTTGAGAAGATCTAAATCATCTAACTTTTGTGATCACAACAGTAAACTAAAAACAAGAGGAAAGCTGGAAAATCAACATGTGAAAAGTAAACAACATATTTCTGAATAACCAATGAGTCAAAGAAGAAATCAAAAGGGAAATAAAAAATTATCTTAAATAAAATGAAAACACAGCATATCAAATCCTGTGCTGCAATAGTTCTGAGAGGAAGGTTTAAAGCAATAAATGCATACATTAATAAATTAGAAAGATCTCCAATAAACAACCTAACTTGACAACTTAAGGAACGACTTCAGAAGAAGAACAAATTAAGCCTGAAATAAGCAAAAGGAAGGAAATAATAATATCAGAGTGGTAATAAGTGAAATAGAGACCAGATAAAAATAGAAAGGATCAACACAACTAAGTGCTGTTTTTTCCGAAAGATAAACAAAATCAACAAATCTTCAGTGAGAATAAGAACATGAGAGCAGACTCAAATAAAATTAGAAATGAAAGAGGAGACATTACAACTGATTGCTACAGAAATACACAGGATCATAAGAGACTACTATGAAAAATTATATGCCAACAAGTTAGATAACCTAGAAGAAATGGATAAATTTCTATAAACACACAACCTACCAAGACTGAATCAGGAAGAAATAGAAAATCTGAACAGGCCAATAATGAGTGAAGAGATTGAATCAGTAATCAAAACCTCCCAACACAGAAAACCCCAGAACTAGACAGCTTCAATGGCAAATTCTACCAAACATTTAAAGAAGAATTAATGCCAATCTTTTTCAAACTCTTCCAAAACATTGAAGAGGAGGGAATACTTCCAAACTCATTCCACAAGGCCAACATTACCCTGACACCAAAGCCAGATAAGGACACTACAAGAAAACTCTAGGTCAATATCCCTGATAACTATAGATGCAAAAATTCTCAACAAAATACTTTGCAAACTGAATTCAAGAACATACTAAAAGGATTACACAAGATGAGCAAGTAGGATTTATCACTGAGAGGCAAGAATGGTTCAACATAGGTAAAACAATAAGTAATACATCATATTAAAAGAATGAAAGATAAAAATCACATGTTCATCCCAATAGATACAGAAAAAACACTTGACAAAATACAACATCCTTTGAAGACAAAAACCCTATGACCCAGCAATTCCACTTCTGAGTATATACCCAAAGGAAATGAAAACAGGATATTGAAAAGATATATGCACTCGCATGTTTATTACAGCCTTATTCACAATAGTCAAGATATGGAAACAACCTAAATGTCCATCAACAGATGGATGGATAAAGAAAATGTGGCATATATACAATGGAATATTATTCAGCCTTTTTTAGAAAAGGAAACCGTGCAATTTGTAACCACATATATGGGCCTTGAGGACATTATGCTAAGTGAGGTAAGTCAGACAGAGAAAGACAAATACTATATGATCTCACTTATATGTGGAATCTACAAAAGCCAAACTCATAGGGTTCCAGTTCAAGATGGCAATGTAGGAAGGTCCTGAATTCACCTTATCCCATGGATATACCAAACCTACAGCTACAAATGGAACAATTTCCTCTGGGAAATTACCCAAAACTAGGCTGAGCAATTCCTACACATCAGGCAAATGAGAAAAAAACCCATACTGAAGCATGTAGGCGGGGTTGAGACACAATGTTACCATAAACCCCACCCCTGGCACAGAGAACCCTGAATTGGGAGGAAACCCAAAATCTGGAGCTGCTGAAGAATGAAGGGTTTGAACCCTGTATCAGACACCTCAACTTTTAAGACCTGCACTTTATAGACGAGCCCCACAAACATCTAGCTTTGAAAAACCAATGCGGTTCATATCCATAATAAATACAAGAATACAGTGAACTGAGAAATGACTCCTAAAGGGCTTGGGTGCTCAGACTCACCCACCGCAGGGACCAGCACAGAGGGATCCAATTGAGAGGCACTGAGACGTCCTGTGATAAAGGTTTATTTGCTTACCTTAAAGCACTGACTTAAGGGGCAGGCACCTGATTTAACACACATCTAGGGACCTGCTGGGGTACCCTCTGGAGATGGCGCTCGTGGGTGCTATCTTTGCTCTCTCCCTCTCTGCCTCATGTCAGCTTGCTGGTATCTGGGAAAGGAGCTTGTACCTTCCTCGAACACTGATTTTTGTGGCTGCCACCAGGGATACCTTTGAGATTGACTGGCTTTGGTGACCAATCAGGCTTACACTGGCAGGTCCCATAGGCATGTAACCAATGGAGAAAGTGTTCTTAACTGGCTAACACCCCCAGAGCACAAGAAGCAACAGACTGAGGCACCCAGTCCTACTGTGAAAGAAGCCTATTGGCTTATCTTCTTAGCTGTGGCCTAAAGGGCAGGCTTCTAATTAAACACACATGTGAGGGTCCACTGTACTCCTGTCCAGAGACCCCAAGTGTGGGCACTATCTTCATGCTCTCCCTCTGCTATGCTCCAGAGTGCCCATGTCTCCTGGAGAGGAGCCTGTACACATATCTGGTGCCCTGGTTTTTGTGGCTGTTGCCTAGGGGATGCCACTTGATTGCCTAGCTCTGATGGCCAGCAGGGCTTGTGTTCCTGAGTCCCATGGGATTGAAACAAATGGAGACACAGATCATGGCTGGCTACCATACCCAGGGCACTGTTCAGACAAGTGGACTGAAACACCCCCCCAACACACACACTTTCTGTGAGACAGACCGGTTTGCTTATTCTGGAGCTTCAAGCTGATGGGCAGGCTTCTGGTGTGACACATCTAGGAGCCTGCTCAGTTCCAGGGATGGAAGCCAGTGGATAACATTTTCCATTCTCTTTACCTTGCTCCAGGTCACCAGTGTCTCCTGAAAGGAACTATTGGGTTGGTCAAAAAGTTCGTTTGGGTTTTTCCATCAGATGTTACAGAAAAACCCGAATGAACGTTTTGGCCAACCCAATAGTATACTCACATGTTGCCTCAATTTTTGTGACTCCCACCCAGGGGACATCTCAAGATCACCTGGATCTGGTGGCCAGCAGGACTTATGCTTGCAGTTCCACAGGTCTGTATATATCTGCATACTTTAAAAGCTGCTGCCTGGGTCTCTAGCTTTCAATCAGCCTGAATCTAGGTACTGAATGAGATCTTTCCCTTTGGAGTACTGACAGGTCTTGACATACCCTCAACTACTGGGAGCCACGAAAAATAAAATAGGCTCCTTGGACAATCACAAAAGTTTGAGAGACAAATAAAAGATAGGGCAAGGTTGAATGATAAGGCTCATCTCCTACACAAGACTGCTTCCTCAAGACAAGAAGAGGTGGCTGTTTTATCTAATACATAGAAACTAACACAGAGTGTCAAGGAAAATGAAGAAACAGGAATATGTTCCAAAAGAAAGAACAAGATAAAACCTCAGAAAAATCCATTAATGAAATAAGAATAAGTGATTTATCTCATAAAGAGTTCAAAATAATGGTCATAAAAGTGTTCACAAATTCTGGAGAAGAATAGATGAACACAGTGAGAATGTCAACAGGGATTAAAAATATAGCTCTTGGCCCTAGCGCCATCTTCTGAGACACCTCCACACCATTAGGGTGAAGTGGAGGAAGAAGCAAATGCAGAGGCTGAAGCGCAAAAGAAGAAAGATGAGACAGAGGGCCAAGTAAACTTGTACACCCATGGAAGCCACAGGAGCAGAAACAAGGGCAACCAGAGGCCAGGGATGCTGGTACAAATTGTTGGACTGCATGCCTACCGTCTAGAACTTGTCTCAGTTGATCTAGAACATCTATGGCCAGTCTGGTCACCTCTCCCACCTTTGAGAGACCCACCTTGCTCACATCAAAATTGTCCCTTTTGGTCCTTTGCCCTGGACCCGTGACATTCTGGACTAGTTCTGTTCTCAGTTGTGGCTGAATATAACACATATATAATAAATGAAATCTTTTGCTGTCTTAGCTGAAGAAAAAATCATTAAAATAAAACATATGATAGTATCAAATAGAAATCATGGGGCTGAAGAATATAATAACTGGACTGAAAAATACACTAGAGGTAGAGGGGTTCAACAGCAGACTAGATGAAGAAGAAAGAATCAATAAACTCAAAGACAGGAAAGTGGAACTTACCCAAGCAAAGCAGAAAAGAAAAAAAGTTAAGATAGCTTAAGGGACTTATGGGACAATATCAATCAGACCAGTATTTACATTATAGGGGTCCCAGAAGAAGGGGAGAGAAAAGGGGGAAGAAAACTTATTTGAAGAAATAATGGCTGAAAACTTCCCACTCCTGGAAAAGGAAACAGAAATCTAGATCTAGGAAGCCCAGAGAGTTCCAAAAAAGATGAACCCAAAGAGCAACACCAAGATGCAGTATAATTAAAGTATCAAAGTTAAACAAAGATAGAGTCTTAAAAGCGGCAAGAGAAAAACAACTTGTTATATTCAAGGGAACCCCCGTAAGACCATCAGTAGATTTTAATAGAAACTGCAGGCCAGAAAAGAGTAGCATAATATATTCAGGTGTGAAAGAAAAAAAACTGCCAACCAGTAATACTCTACTCAGCTCCACAAAAGCAAAAGCTAAAGGAATTTATCATTACTAGACTGGCCTTACGAGTAATGTTAAAGGGACTTCATTAAGGTGAAACAAAATGGTGCTAATGAGCAACAGGAAAATCTACGCAAGTGTAAATTTCACTGGTATAGGCAAATATGCAGCAATATTCAGAAAATCTAATGTCGTAAAGGTGGTGGATTAGTTCCTAATAAAGCTCCTATGAAGGTTAAAATACAAAAGTAGTGAAAATTACTATAACTACAATACTTTTTAAAGGGAAACACAAGATAAAAAATGTAAAATGTGACATCAAAATATAAAACGATGGGGGGGGAGGGGCATAGAATCAGAATGTAGACCTCCAGAATGTGTTCAAACGTAAGTTGTTATCAGCTTAAAATGGACTGTTGTAAGTTGTTATTTATAAGCATCACGGTAGCCACAAAGCAAAAACTTATAGTAAATACACAAAAGAGGAAAGAGAATCTAAGCATACCACCACAGAAAAATCATCAAATCACAAAAGAAATCAAGAGAAGAAAGGAACAGAAACACTACAAAACAGCCACACAACAATTAACAAAATCGAAATAAGTACATACCTATCAATAATTAAATGTAAATGGATTGAATTCTCCAATCATAAAACAGAGTGGCTGAATGGACAAAAAGACAAAAACAAAACAAACAGAAAACCCAAAACTCAATATATGCTGCCTACAAGAGACTCATTTCAGAAGTAAGAACACACACAGACTGAAAGTGATGGGATGAAAAACGATATTTCATGCAATGGGAACCAAAAGAACTGGGGTAGTTATATCAGACAAAATAAAGTTTAAGACAAAGATTGTAATAAAAGACAAAAAAGGAATTACATAATGATAAAGGGATCAATCCAACAAGAGGATATAACATTCGTAAATATTTATGCACTCAATATAGGAGCATATATTTTATATTTATTGACAGACATGAAGGGAGAAATAGATAGTAATGTAATAATAATAATAGTAGGAGATTTTAATAACTTGCTTTCATCAATGGATAGATCATCCAGACAGAAAAAAAAAACAAACAAACGGGGATTCCCTGGTGGCGCAGTGGTTGAGAGTCTGCCTCCTGATGCAGGGAACACGGGTTCGTGCCCCGGTCCTGGAAGATCCCACATGCCGCGGAGTGGCTGGGCCTGTAAGCCATGGCCGCTGAGCCTGCACGTCCGGAGACTGTACTCCGCAACAGGAGAGGCCGCAGCAGTGAGAGGCCCGCATACCGCAAACAACAACAACAACAACAACAACAACAAAAACCCACATTGCCTTAAACAACATATTAAAGCAGATGGCCTTAACAGATAAAACTGTTACAGAATTCATTCTATCCACAAGCAACAGAATACACATTCTTCTCAAGTGCACATGCAACATTCTCTGGGTTAGATATATGTTAGGCTAGAAAATAAGTCTTAATAAATTTAAGAAGACTGAAATCATACCAAGCATCTTTTCCGGCCACAGTGGCATGAAACTAGAAATCAATTACAAGAAAAAAACTGGAAAATTCACTAATATGTGAAGATTAAACAACATGCTACTGAGCAACTAATAGGTCAAAGAAGAAATCAAAAGAGATCAAAAAATACCTTGAGGGGCTTCCCTGGTGGCGCAGCGGTTGAGAGTCTGCCTGCCGATGCAGGGGACATGGGTTTGTGCCCCAGTCTGGGAAGATCCCACATGCCGCGGAGCGGCTGGGCCCGTGAGCCATGGCCGCTGAGCTTGTGCATCCGGAGCCTGTGCTCCGCAACAGGAGAGGGCACAACAGTGAGAGGCCCGCGTACCGCAAAAAAAAAAAAAAAAAAAAAAACCTTGAGATGAATGAAAATGGAAATACAACAAACTAAAACTTATGGGATGCAGCAAAAGCATTTCTAAGAGGGAAGTTCGCAGCAATAGATGCTTACACATCAAGAAACAAGAAAGATCTCAAATAAACAACCTAACTTTATATCTCAAGGAAGTAGAAAAAAATAAAATAGAGATGATAAAGGAAATAGAAAAGATTAATGAAACCAAGAGCTGATTTTTTTAAAAAGAAAAAATTCACAACCTTTAGCTAGACTCACTAAGTTAAAAAGAGTGAAGACTCAAAATCAGAAGTGAAAGAGGACATGTTACAGCTGATACCACAGAGATACAAAGGATCATGAAACTGCTATGAACAATTATATATATCAACAACTTACATAACCTAGAATAAATTGATAGATTCCTAGAGACATACGACTTAGCAAGACTAAATGAAGAAGTAGGAAATCTGAACAAACTGCTTACTAGTAAGGAGATTGAATCACTAATCAAAAACCTCTCAAAAAACAAAAGTCCAGGACCACATGAGTTAACTTATGAATTATACCAAACATTTAAAGAAAAATTAACAGCAATCCTTCTCAGGCTCTTCCAAAATGAGAAGAAGAAACACTTTGAAACTCATTTACAAAGCCAGCATTACCCTGATACCAAAACAAGGATGCAAGAAGAAAAAATAATTACAGGCCAATATCCCTGATGAACAAAGATGCAATAATCTTCAACAAAATATCAGTAAACCAACTTCAACAATACATTACAAGGATCATACACCATGATGAAATGGGTTTTATTCCAGGTATGCAAGGGTGGCTCAACATAATATAATCAATGTAATACATCACATTTACAATATGAAGGATAAAAATTATATGATCATTTCAATAGATACAGAAAAACATTTGACAAAATTCAACATCTATTTATGATAAAAACTCTCAACAAAGTGGGTATAGAGGAAACATACCTCAACATAATGAAGGCCATAAATGACAAGCCCACAACTAACATCATATTCAACAGAGAAAACCTGAAAGCTTTTCTTCTAAGGTCAGGGACAATATAAGAATGCCCACTATCCCCACTTTTGTTCAGCGTAGTATTGGAAGTTCTAGCCGCAGCAAATAGGGAAGAAAAAGAAATAAAAGACATCCAAATTGGAAAGGAAGAAGTTAAAGTGTCACTATTTGCAGATGACTTGATATTATATATAGAAAAACTTAAAGACACCACAGAATACCTGTTGGAACTAATACAAGATTCTATACACTAATAATGAACTATAAGAGCAATTAAGAAAATAGTCCCATTTATGACTGCCATCAAAAATAATAAAATAACTAGGAATAAATTTAACTATGGAGGTGAAAAACCTGTATACTGAAAACTATAAGACATTGAGGAAAGAAACTGAAGAAGACACAAATAAATGGAAAGATATTCCACGCTCATTGATTAAGATGTCTATACTACCCAAAACAACCTACATATTCAATGCAATCCCTATAAAAATTTTAAAGGCATTTTTCACAGAAATAGAAAAAAACAATTCAAAAATTTGTATGGAACTAAAACACACACACACACACACACACCCCCCAAATAGCCAAAGCGATATTGAGAAAGAAGAATAAAGCTAGAGGCATCATGTGCTCTGATTTCAAACTATATCACAAAGGTCTATAATCAAAACAGTATGTGTCTCTCTTTATGCCAAAACCAGAGATCAACAGAACAGAACTGAGAGCCCAGAAATAAACTCATGCATATATGACCAATTAATTTAGGACAATGGAGTCAAGAATATACAGTGGGGGAAAGGACAGTCTCTTCAATAAATAGTGTTGAGAAAACTGGACAGCTCCATGCAAAAGAATAAAACTGGACCACTATCTTACAGCATACCCCCCAAATTAACACAAAATGAGTTAAAGACTTAAATGTAAGACCGAAATCATAAAACTCCTAAAGGAAAACAGGTGGTAAGCTCCTTGACTTTAGTCTTCCTTCTGTACATCAAAGGAAATAACTAACAAAATGAAAAGGCAACCTATAAAATGAGAGAGAATATTTGCAAATCATATATCTGATAAGGGGTTAATACTCAAAATATATAAAGAACTCATACAACTCAATAGTAAAAATATAAACAATTCTATTAATTATTGGGCAGAGGATCTTACAGACCCAAAGCAGACATATAGATGGCCAACAGGTACATGAAAAGGTGCTCATCACCAATTATGATGGAAATGCTAGTCAAAACCACAATGAGATATCACCTCACTCCTGTTAGAATGGCTACTATCAAAAAAACAAGAAACGACAAGTGTTGGCAAGGATGTAGAGAAAAGGGAAAACTTGTGCACTGTTAATGGCTGCACCAATTTACATTCCCACCACAGAAAACAGTATGGAAGTTCCTTGAAAGATTAAAAATACAACTACCATATGATCCAGCAATTCCACTTCTGGTTACTTATCCAAAAGAAATGAAAATGCTAACTTGAATAGATACACGTACCCCCATGCTCGCTGCAGCATTATTTACAGTAGCTGAGATATGGATGAATGGATAAAGAAAATGTAGTACAGTCATCCCTCTTACCTGAGGGGGATTGGTTTTTGGACCCCCCCCCCCACAGATACCAAAAGCTCCAATGCTCAAGCCCCTTATATAAAATGGCCTAGTATTTGCTTATAACCCATGCACATCCTCCCATATTCTTTAAATCACCTCTAGATTACTTACAATACCTAACACAATGTAAGTGCTTTGTAAATAGCAACCAGCATGCAGCAAATTCAAGTTTTGCTTTTTTAAACCTTCTAGAATTAAAAAAAACCTTTTTTTCTGTCTCAGTTGAATTCACGCATGTGGAATCTGCAGATATGGAGGTCTGACTGTGTGTATGTGTATATATTCAATATATATATGCATATATATATATATAATTTCCCACATATATAAAACGGGAAATTATTCAGCCGTAAAAAAAGGAAATCCTGCCATTTGCAACAACGTGGATGGACCCTGAGGGCATTATGCCAAGTGAAATAAGTCAGACAGAGACAAATACCATAGGATCTCACCTTATATGTGGAATCTAAAAAAGAAAAGCAAATAAAAAACCTGAGCTCACAGATTCTGAGAACATGTGGCAGGTGCCAGAGTCAGGTGTGGAGTGGGTGAAATGGATGAAGGGGATCAAAAGGTACAAACTTCCAGTTATAAAATAAGTTCTGAGGATGTAATATACAGCATGGCGACTATTGTTAGTAATACTATATTGCATATTTGAACATTGCTGAGAGTAGATCTTAAAAGTTCTCATCACAAGAAAAAAATTTTTAACTATATATGGTGATGGGTATTATCTAGACTTATGATCACTTCAAAATAGATACAAATATCAAGTGATTATGTTCTCCATCTGGAACTAATATAATGTTACATGTCAATTATACATCAATATGAAATTAAATAATGTTCTTAAAAAGGCAATCTCATGTAGCCACCAATGGTGTGGTTACCAGGGGTTGGGGGTTGGGGGGATAGGACGGATATTGTTTAAGGGTAAAAACTTGCAACTAGAGGTAAGTAAGTCCTAGAGATCTAATGTACAGGGTAGCAAACGTAGTCAACAATAATGTATTATAATCATAAAACTTGCTAAGAGGCTAGAACTTAATGTTTCCAATCACTAAAAAGAAATGGTAATTATGTAATATGATAGGGGTGCTAATTATCACAATGGCAATCATAATATATAAATGTATTAAATTAACACATTGTACACCTTAAATTTATACAATGTTATATGCCAAATAAATTTCAATTTAAAAACTTATAGATGACCAATATATATGTTTTGTGACATTTGAGTGTAAAACATAGATCTCATCCCAGCTCTCCCTATGAAGAAACAAACCAGTGGATTTATGGAGAGATGGTGTATTTATCATGTGTGAGTGTAGCCAGGAGACTTTTAGCATACTGTAAACGAGGTATCCTTGGTGTATTTCCTTCTAATAACATCTCTGATACATGGCAATTTGGGAACATTACCCCATGCCCTGCCTTGAGGGTTTTTGTTGTTTGTTTTTACTACAACCAGATTTCATTTTTACATGAATTCTGTTTTTTTATACTGAGGTATTTATATTCATTTGGGTGCAAAAATCTAAAGAGTACAGCTTTATGATTTTTAGCCAATGTTTATAATCACCGTGTAATCACCACCCACACCAGGAAACAGAACACTTTCAATACCCTAGGAGGGTCCCCTGCAACCCCACTCGGTTAATATTCACCCCCCCACCCTTTCCAAAGGTAAACACTTTTCCTACCTCTCTCACCGTATATTTGTGTTAGCTGCTTTTGAACTTCATAGAAAGGAATTCACACAGAATGGACTCTTGTGCTTGGCTTCTTTTGTCCAACATTATGTCTGTGAGATGTATCCATATTGTGTGTAGCAGTAGTTTGCTTACTTTGCTGTATAGTATTCCACTGTATGAATATGTCATAATTTATTCATCCCATTGTTGATGGAAACTTGGGTTTTCAGTCTTTGGCTGTTACAGAAAACCCAACAAGTGGGATATCATATACTGTAGTGACAATTGCTCTGCTAAGGCCACCAGCAAACTACAACTTGATTTAGTGCTCTAGAACAAGCCCCAAACTCCAGAGACAATATAAATTCATTGTTCATTGCAATATAATCATTGCTCACATGGTGATCCCCCCAAAAAAGGGAAAAATGTCTTCAAGGTGCTGCAAAATCAAAGCAAATCTTAAAATATGTACTATTAGTGTCTTAATAAAATGAGATGTCTTGAAGTGTATATTTACTGTTATGACTTTCAAACAAACCTACATATAATTTCCTTTCTCTTTATTCCCCTTTTCTCAACTGTTGGGAAGGGCTTTTGCTCTTTGAAGAAGTCGACTGCAACAACGATGATAATAACAAAGGCAATGATGACGATTCAGGGATTTGCATTGAAATCCGACCCTACTGCTAAGATCCTGGATGAAGGTGACTTCAGCAAAATAGATACAAGTAGATAATAGAGCTGGATTTCCCTCTCTGCTAGGGCACTTAAGGGGAGGGTCCTTACCGAGTGTTCTCTCTAGCTTTAGTGCCTGACACATAGTGGGTATTCAGTAAATACTTGCTGAATCAATGGTTCAAACATCAAATACTCTTTCTTCTCAGGTTATTACTTTCTAAAATGAGAAACTAATTACTTGAAGGATGGCATACTTTTAGTTTTTACTTTTCATTGAAATAATCCCAAACTTACAGAGAAGTTGCAAGAAGAGTATTGAGAATTTTCACATACTCCTATTCACTGAAATTTAATATTTTACCTCATTTACTTTTTTTTTAAAGACTTTTTGTTTTAGAGCAGTTTTAGGTTTATAACAAAATTGCTGTGGCCTCACACATGCACAGCCTCCCTCATTACCAACATTGCTCATCAGAATGGTATACTTTTTAATCAAGGATAAACCTATATTGACACATTATAATCACCTGAAGTCCACAGTTTACCTTAGGATTCACATGGTATGTTCTTGGGTTTGGACAAATGTACAATGACGTATATCCATCATTATAATGTCATACAGAGAATTTTCACTGCCCTAAAAATCCACTGTGCTCTGCCTATTCATCTCTACCCCCCACACACACACACATCCCTGGCAACCATTAATCTTGTTACTGCCTCCATAGTTTTGCCTTTTCTAGAATGTCACACAGTTGGAATCATACAGTATGTAGCCTTCTCACATTGACTTCTTTCACTTAGTAACATGCGTGTAACTTTCCTCCATGTCTTTTCATAGCTTGATAGCTCATTTCTTTTTATCACTGAATCATATTCCATTGTCTGGATGTACCACAATTCACTCATCCATTCACCTACTGAGGGACACCTTGGTTACAAGTTTTGGCAATTGTGAATAAAGCTGCTATAAACATCCGTGTGCAGGTTTTTGTGTGGACATAAGTTTACAACTTATTTGGGTAAATACCAATGAGCATGATTGCTGAATCATATGTTAAGAATATGTTTAATTTTGTAAGAAATGACCAAACTCTTCCAAAATGACCAAACTATTTTACATCCCCAATAATGTATGAGAGCTCCTGTTGCTCCACATCTCCGTCAGCATTTGGTGGTGTCAGTGTTCTGGATTTTGGCCATTCTAATAGGTGTGTAGTGGTATCTCGTTGTTTGACTTTGCATTTCCCCGATTATATATGATGTAAGCATCTTTCCATATAATCACTTGTCATCTGTATATCTTCTTGGGTGAAGTGTCTGTTAAGATCTTTGCCCATTTTTAAATCAGACTATTTGTTTTCTTATTGTTGAGTTTAAAGAGTTATTTGTACATTTTGGTAACAGTCCTTTATCAGGTATGTCTTTTGTAAATATTTTCTCCCAGTGTGTGGTCTGTCTTCGCATTCTTTGGACAGTGTCTTTCACAGAGCAGATTTTTTAATTTTCATGAAGTCCAGCTTACCAGTTATTTTACATGGATTGTGTCTTTGGTGTTGTATCTCAAAAGGCACCACCAGGGAATTCCCTGGCAGTCCAGTGGTTAGGACTCAGTGCTTCCACTGCCAGGGGCCCATGTTCAGTCCCTGGTTGGGGAACAAAGATCCCACAAGCTGTGCAATGCAACCCAAAGAAGAAAAAAAAAGAACTAAAAAAAAATTAAAGGCACCACCGTATCCAAAGTCATCTATGTTTTCTCCTATGTTCTCTCTGTTATCTCCTAGAAGTTTTATAGCTTTGCATTTTACATTTAGGACTGTGATCCACTTTTAGTTAATTTTTGTGAAGGGTGTAAGTTGTGTGTCTAGGTTCTTTTTGCTTTGTTTTGTTTTGTCTTTTGCATGAAAATATTCAGCTGTTCCAGCACCATTTTTTGAAGAGACTATTTTGCTCCATTTTATTGCCTTTGCTTCTTTGTCAAAGAACAGCTGACCATATTTCTGGGAGTCTATTTCTGGGTACTCGATTCTGTTCCATTGATCTATTTGTCTTTTGACCAGTGCCACACTATCTCGATTACTGTAGTTTCATAGTCTTAAAGTCAGATAGCATCAGTCCTCTAACTTTGCTTTTCTCCTTCAATATTGGATTTACTATTTTGGGTCTTTGGTCTCTCCACATATCTTCACAATCATTTTGTTGTTATTCCCAAAATTACTCACTGGGAATTTGATTGGGATTGCATTGAGTCTATAAGCCAAGTTGAGAAGAACAGACACCTTTGACGATATAGACAATATCATCCTATCCATAAACATGAAATTTCCATTATTTAGTTCTCTGATTTAATTCAGAGTTTTATAGTTTTCCTCATATACATTTTGTACATATTTTGTTAGATTTGTACCTAAGCTTTTTGTTCTAATGTAAATGGTACTGTTTTTAATTTCAAACTCCACTTGTTAATTATTGGTGTATAGCAGAGTAATTGGTTTTTTTCTTTTTTGGCTGCACTGGGTCTTCGTTGCTGCGCACGGGCTTTCTCTAGTTGCGGCGAGCAGGGGCTACTCTGTCGCGGTGCAGGCTTCTCATTGCAGTGGCTTCTCTTGTTGCAGAGCATGGGCTCTAGGGTGCATGAGCTTCAGTAGTTGTGGTGTGTGGGCTCAGTAGCTGTGGCACATGGGCTTCGTTGCTCTGCAGCACATGGGATCTTCCCGCACCAGGGATCAAACGTGGGTATCCTGCATTGGCAGGTGGATTCTTAACCACCGTGCCACCAGGGAAGTCCCAGTAATTGGTTTTTTCTGTAACTTTGTATCTTTAACTTTGCTATAATTATTTATTAGTTACAGGAGTTTGTCAATTTTCTTTTCTACATAGGCAATCATGTCATCTACAACCAAAGACAGTTTTATGTCTTCCTTTTCAGTCTGTATACCTTTTATTTCCTTTTCTTGTCTTTCTTGTGTTAGCAAGGAATTCCAGTATAATGTTGAAAAGCAGTGGTGGGACATCCTTGCCTTGTACCTGGTGGGAAAGCTTTGAGAGTCTCACCAGTAAGTATATGTTAACCATAGGGTTTTTGTAAATAAGCTTTATCAAGTTGAAGTAGTTCCCCTTTATTCCTAGTTTGCTTTGTATCAAGAATACGTGTTGGATTTTGTCAAATGCTTTTTCCGCATCTAATGATGTGATCATGTGATTTTTCTTTGGCCTATTGATGTAATGGATTACCTTAATTGAATTTTTAAGGCTATCCTTTGATCCCTAAGTATTAACCACCTACAGTCAATTATCCTATTTTACTTTTTTTTCTCTTTCCCTTCTCTAAATTTTTATTTTTGTCATTTTGACCTTTTTAATTTTTACTTTGGAAATTTGTACATGTATACAAAAATAAAGAAAATATTATAATAAATCCAATGTTCCCATCGCTCACTTTCAACAATTACTAACACTTGGTCAATTTTGTTTCATCTACCTTTCCCTGAACCCACATGCCCCCAGATTATTTTGAAGCAAACTTCTAACAGCATATCACCTTATCTGTAATTATTTCAGAGGGTATCTATAAAAGAAAACTCTTAAAATAACCACAATGCCATCATTCTAGCTAAAAGAAATTAACAATATTTCTTTAATACATAAAATATCTAGTCAGTGTTCATATTTATCCAATTGTTTCAGTTTTGTTTTGTTTTTTTTTTGGCAACAGGTTGTCTGTTTGAATCAGGATTTAAATAAGTTCAATTTATTGGTCTTGGTTGACTTGTCTCTGACACATCTCTTAAGCCTCTCTTGATTTAAAGGTTCCTACCTACTGAGCACTAGTGATACTAGGCACTTTTTCCTTGCTTATTGGCCACTTGTATGTATATCTTGTTTTGTGAAATATCTGTTCAACTCTTTTGCCCAAGTTTTAAAAATTGGGCTTATTTTCCTCCTTATTACTGAGATGTAGAAGTTTCCTTATATGTTCTAAGTACAGGTCCTTTGTGTGTGTGTGTGTGTCTCTCTCAATTATTTTTTCCCATTCTGTGATTTGCCTATTCTTTCTTTTCGTGGTATCTTTTGATGATCAGAGGTTTTAATTTTTATAAAGTTCAGTATATCAATTTTTTCTTATGTGCTTCATCCTATTTAGGTCCTCTCTCAGTGATCAGTAAAGGTATTATACTTAATATTGTTAAATTCCTGTATGATTGTTGGAGCAGTGTGATGAGGGACACTAAGCGGCAAAACCTTAGAGGCTAAGACAATAAGTTACGGCATTTAAAAAATCGAGATGTAATTAACATATTAGTTTCAAGTGTACAATGATTCAACATTTGTATGTACTATGAATTGATCACAATAAGTCTAGCTGACATCCATCACCACAGGTAGTTATAATTTTTCTTGTGGAGAGAACTTTTAAGAGCTCCTCGCTTAGCACCTTTCAAATATACAATATACTGTTATTAACTGTAGTCACTATGCTGTACATTACATCCCCATGACTTATTTTATAACTGGAAATTTGTACCTTTTGATCCTATTCACTCACTTTGCCCATAGCATGTGTTTTAAAAAGTGTCTGTATTATTTTGTCCTTTTGCTTATTCTAAAAGTAATAGCTCCTCTTAAAAACTATTCAAAATAAAGCAGAAAGTAAAAGTCTTTCATAACTGGGTGGAGGAGGGGTGGAGGAGTGTTGGGGATGGGGAGTTATGAAGGAAAACTTCGAAAACGTCTCTTACACCCTAAAAGAATTGTTCTAACTTTTTTTTTTTTTTTCCTGTACGGGCCTCTCACTGTTGTGGCCTCTCCCGTCGCGGAGCACAGGCTCCGGACGCGCAGGCTCAGCGGCCATGGCTCACGAGCCCAGCCGCTCCGCGACACGTGGGATCTTCCCGGACCGGGACACGAACACGTGTTCCCTGCATCGGCAGGCGGACTCTCAACCACTGCGCCACCAGGGAAGCCCTGGTTCTGACATTTTTGAGCAAGAGATTGACATGGCCAAATCAAAACACTCATGTCCGTGTCAAACCTCCAAATCAAAATATGCCCTGCAATGGAGTAGCTAGAAGGAAATGTACGCTATACTGCTGAGCATATTGTTTTTTAAATCAAATTTAAATGTTTTATACTTTGAAACAATCACAAGTTATAGAAAAGTTGGAAATATAGTACAAAGAATTTTTTTTTCTTAACCATTTGAGAGTTAGTTGCCAACCGGATGCCCCTTACCCTAAATACTTCAGTGCCTGTTTTCTTAAAAATTTAGGACATTTTCCTGCAGAACCATGATACCACCATCCTCGAACCCCATGTAAGTTTCTCTAATTGTTTCACTGATGTCCTTTACAGCAAAAGGGTCTAGTTTAAAAGCACGTGTTACATTTAGTTGTCATGCCTTTTTGTCTTCTTCGATTTGGGGCAATCCTCAGTCTATTCTCAACTTCCTGACCTGGACACTGTGGGGCATGATGGACCAGTTCTTCCATAGCATATCCTTCAGTTTGGGTTTGTCTGACGTCTGACGTCTCCTCATTATGAGACTGAGAGTATACACATTTTTGGTGGGAATGTCACGGAATGGGTGCTTTCTTCTCATCACATCCTGTCAGGTGGCCCACAGTTTCCATTTGTCCCATGACTGATGATGTTTATTTTGAACACTTGATTAAGTTGGTATCTGACCCTGTAAAGTAGCTATTTTTCCCTTTGTAATGAATAACTATTTTGTAAGGAATATTTTGAAACTATGTACATACCCAGTTTCTCCTCAAACATTCCATTTATTCATTGATTCATTTATATCTGTACGGAGTCATGGTCCTTTATTTATAACCTTTATTCAATAGGTTATAATCTGTTACTCTCATTATTAATTACTGTGTGCCAACTGTCCATGAGGTGACTAGTAGCAGTCCGTCCAAGCTGGCTTATGTGTCCTTTTGACATGTTCCCATTATGGTTTGAGCGTTTTCTTGTTTTGGGCCACAAGATATTCCAGGCTTTGCTTACCTTTTTCCTGCTCAAGCCCTAAAATGAGCCATTTTCTCTAAGGAGCCCTGGTTTCTTTTAGTGGAAAATAGCATTTATAAACCAAGACCTGAGTGTATATATTATATATATGCCTGTATATATTAAGAGGGTCTCTGCTCCTAAGCTGTCTCAGTGAAAAGTGCTAGGGAATATACCCAAGACCTCCTGAATTAGAGTACACATCTTTAACAAAACCCCAGGGTGATTCACACACACATTAAAGTTTGAGACACACGGCCCACCTATAGAGTAAAGACTGCCATGTCCTAGCCAGCTGTTGGCGTGTCAGGTGTCACAGCTGCATCGAAGCCATTGGGAAGGAAGAAGAGGCAGAAGGACTCACCTCCCTGTTGGGTCACCTTCCTTTAATCCCAGAAAACCCTCACAACAGTCCTGCTCACAGCTCATTGCTTCAAACTTATTCACCTGGCTGCATGCAAGTGAGGCAGGAAAATCTAGATTTTCCAGCTGTGCCCATTGCCGCCCAGAGTAAAATTAGCAATCTGTTTCCAGGGGTGAAAGGGAAGGATGCATATTGGGAAGGTTACAGGAATCTGTCCCTCTGGCCTCATTTGGTAATCCCTCTGTGTCCTCTCAGCATGTAGGGAAGTTGTTGGTAGCACAAGCCGACACTGGGCAGAGCTGCCAATCACTCATATGTGGACAGCAGGGAGGTCACCAGGGCCAACCCAGAGCTGAAGCACAGAGGTAAAATCTGCCTTTCATTTGGGCTCTGGTACCATCGTGCCTGCCCACCCCACCTTCCGCCCAGCAAGGACGAGAAATCAAGGAGCAGCAGGGTAGAACTGAAAGAATGGGGGGCCTAGTTTATCACAGTGTCTTAGGCTGGAAGACTCTAGAAGCAGACCTCCAGGTTCACATCCCAGCACCATCACTTACCAGCTGTAGGGCTTTCAGTAAGTTATGTCTCCTCAGTAGGCTTCAATGGCCTCGTGTTAAAATGGGGATGAGTGTAGGCCTACCTCGCAGGTTCTTGTGAAGATGTAATGGAAATCACCCATGCAAAGCTCTTGGAGCACTTGGCCCATGTGAATTCTCCACAGACAGTAGCTACTATTGCTGAGCAGAGCTACCACAGGCGAAGACATGACCTCCCTGGAGAAGGCCGTCTACCCTGACAGTGGGCTTGGGCGCAGAGACCCGTCGCACAGGAAGTATGGAAACCACCAGCTTGGAAGTGCTATCGATTTACTCAATACTTTTACTCAATATTCCCACCATCTTAGAGAAGAAGGCAGCTTAGGTTCATTTACTATTTAACACCTTTGTGACAAATCCCCAGGGACTTTCCTGTTTGTTGTTACTTTACGGCACAGTATCTTTTCTTTCCTTGAGTTTTGTTTCCCTTCTTGACTACTTGAACTGCTCCCAAAGCATTTTTTTGGAACAACACTTAAACGAAAAACCAACATACTAGATAGAGCATTTGACCTTACACGCATCTTTTCCACGATAAAGCCTGCAGCCACTACTGTCCCTTCACAAGGACTTAGCGAACCCCGGCAAATCCACATTCGTCACTGGATACACGAAAAGGGACACTATCATTTTCTTAGACAAACATCCTGGGCAATCTGGTTCCTTTTACTTTCTCATTAATACATCTGGTTTTGCTGAGTATCTTAGGGGACCTTGAGAGACCAGTTCTTGTTATTTTAATCTCCTCACTGTCTTATCATTTGGGTTTGTAATTCTAACATATTTGCCAATGGCTTCCAGGTATCACTGAAAGAAATTCCTAGGATAAAAAAAGAGCATTTTTTCTTCCAAAGTCTGTGTCGCCGTGATGGGGAAAGAGCTGAAGAATGCCAACAAGTGTGTGAACATGTAAGCAAGTGTTTATGCAAAACCAGAACTAAATGTCCCTGGCAGCTCTGCTTGAGCTCTTTCTGCCACTGCCCAGTTTGGCTGAAATGGTTGGAAGTAATCTCTCTGCCCTCTTAACCTGTGATTTAAACTGGGATCTAAATGACACCTGGCTGGCCACCTCAGGAACCAGAGAAGTGAGTGAGAAGAGTAACACCACCCCCTACAGGTGTGTGTCTGTGACAATGAACTTGACCATCGGAAACCTCTCCCAGGGGCTCCCTGAAGCAGCCGGATTGTGTCCCTTGGTATCTGGCCTGATGGCAAGTGCAAACTAGTGATTAATGGAGAAAATAAGCATGACACTGATTGCCAGTGTCTCAAGGAGCCCAGAGACTGGACCCTCCATGTTGTCTCTGCCGTGGGCTGTAGTAGCTACAGCTGGGGTCTCTTCGGCCGGCTTTCTCATTCCTCTTTTCCTGGTAACAGTACCCCCTTTCCTTCAGGAAATGTCCCTCCAACTCCAGGTGACTCTAGTGGGTTTGACAAGCCACTGTGTTTGACCCTGTCTACAGGGGTAGGTTATGAGCCCGCCAGGCCAGTCTTGGGCCTGCCCACCTCTGGACATTTCTGAGCAAGCTGGAAAGCTGTACGTCATCCTGGACACCAACTGCCCCCTTGCCTGCCGTATCCAAGCTGTCAAGGCCTTCCAATTTCACCACCTGCATTTCTTTCCTGTCCATCTCTCCTGTCGCCCTAATCCCAGCTGTTACTCTCTCTCCCAAACAACTGTATAGCTTCCTAACAGATGTTCCCACGTCCACCATGGCCACCTCCATCCAGTCTACTGCAGCTGGAGTCCTTCTTTCAAAGGACAAACATGATTGTGTCACCCCATCCATTCCCCATTTCTATCCTGGCTCCCCATGGCCTTAGGATAAAGACAGATTTTTTTAATGTCACCCACATGGCACTCCGTGGACGGCTACCTCCCCGTTTCTCCTGTCTCACGTGAACTACTCTCCACAGGGTACTTTCGTTCCAGCTACTCAGGCCTTCTTGCAGCCCCAGGCCTTGGTATTAACATGCTGCTTTGTACATGCTGTTCCTTCCACCCTAAATACCTCTACCCTAACGCTGCACCTAGGTTACTCATCCTTTTGATCTTAGCTCAAACATCATTTACTTAGGGAAGCTTTCCCTGACCTCCAAGGTCCAGTCCTCATGTACACTCTCATAACACCACCTATCTCTTTCTTAACGCACCTGCCACAGTGCAATCTTGCACTTGTGGCCATTGATTTACATTTGTCTCCCCCTACTGATTATGAGGTTCACGACTATGGTGTCATTTTGCTCATTATATTTGTTGAATGACTGACAATGAATTGGTCCAAGTGGCGGGCACCCAGCACAGGCTGGGCTGACTGGAGCCTTTCCCCAGATTTCCCAAGTCAAAAGGTGAAGGAGAATTGCTCTCTTTTGTCTTGGGCTCGTGAGCTACCAAGAGGCAGGCTCTGGGTTGCAGATGACCATCTTCCCTGCCTTATGGGGCTTATCTGCCCACAAGATGAAACCTGGCAAGTGGAGGGGAGACAGGTCCTGCCAGAGTGGCATCCCTTGTTCCATCCAAGGCCCTGAGCTCAGAGCTCTCCCCCCGGTTCTCCAAGCCTCCCCAAGTCATTCCCAGCTGTGAGAGCCAGTAAAACCCCAGGTTACACAATCTGGTTGGGGTTTTGTGACTTGCAACAGAAAGATTCTTGGCTAAGGCCAAGTTAACCTGGTGGCATGAGCCAAGAGAGCTAGGACTGGAGGGACATCATGTTAGGCCTTTAACAAACAAAGCCTAAAGCCAAGTTAAAATTGTATTTGCTAAGCCAAATTTTGCCTGCTACAATTAGATGGCATGAATGCTGACGGCCATCGGCCATAGGGAAGTTGGCTGTAACCTGCCAGCAAGCATTTGGGGCACGGTTCAAGTATTTCACCCGAAGGCTGAGTCCGTTTCTGCAGCAAACAAGCAGCAGCCAATCTAACCAGCCATCCGTTCTTGCAACATACATGTATTGTGTACCTACTATGTGTACCAGAGTTCCCATAGGGAACACAGATGGATAGGATCCAGTCTCCTTGAGAGACTTACAGTATGGTTTGTTAGGGGGTGGGGCACAGTTGTGGACAGGATAGAAAGTGCTCAGAACTACTGTCAGGTATTGGGCTGGCCAAAAAGTTTGTTCAGGTCTTTCCATACCGTCTGAGGGAAACAGTTAGCTTCTGACAGGATGCATGATGGGTAGGGCAGCAGCATGCTGGTAAGAGTCAGACAGCCTTGGATGTGGACTTTGCCTCTTCTGCTCACTGACACTGAGCCTTACTTTGTTTCCTCTGCTCTTGATGGGGATAATAATACCTTTGCAGGTTATCAGGAGGATTATAACAGAGAGAATATATAAAGTGCCAAGCAGAAAGGCTTTCAGCAAATTGGAGTTAATGTTATGTGTCCAGATGGTACTTTGAGAGCCACCTGGAAAGAGCCTCTGTCCACAATTAGCCTTCCACATATCAGCCGGAGCACTTGAAATCCCAGCTTTAGGGATTCAGGTTTTGAGTTTATGGTTTGATCACTAGAAGGTCCCTGTAAAAATGCAAATGTGTTACTTGAAAGTGCTAACACAATGAGTCAGTAGAAGACATAAACACTTAACAAGGATGAATCAAACTAAATCGGCAAAGAACAGAATAGAACTTGGAGAATAAGGCAAAGGATAATGTGACCCAGCTGCACGCGGGCACTGTGGCCTGTGTTTTTCACACCCAATTTCCCTCAGATAATTGAACTAAGCTCTTGGTGGCTCAGTGTCCTTGTCTGAAGACCCTAATAATAACCGCATCTCTCTCATAGGATTGTTTTGATAGTTGATTAAGTTCATACAGGAAAAGCACCTGCCAACATGCTCAGGCACGCCAGAACTGGAGCCCGGGCCTGTCTGAATGGTTAGGAAACATGTGGAGCCATGGTCCATCTAGTAAGAAGGGAGACAGCAAAAGGAGAGGAGGTTCATCTGCCAATAGAGGAGTTAAGATGCTGTAGTAACATGACCACGTAGTACTGCTTCACCAACTAATATCATTTCCCCTGGATATAGGCCCAGGAGTGAGATTACTGGATCATATGGTAGTTCTAGTTTTTGGGGGAACCTTCACACAGTTTTTCTATGATGGCTTTACCAATTGGCATTCCCGTTAGTGAAGTTATAAGGGTTCCCTTTTCTCCACATTCTCACCAACGTTTGTTATCACCAACTGAAAATGGCCAATGAAGGGATGAGGAAAACCTGAAGGAGCTGGATCCTTTTGTGATGGCAACAGGAGAGAATAAGATGTGACCAGATCTCTCTGACCTTGAGGAAATCTGTTCTGGAAATTCCACCAGTTCTGTGAATGTCACCTTTTAAGGTGTGTTCTCTCTTCTTGTATTTCCAAGGACTAAGATGTGCGCTGTCTCTAATATTCTAAGACAGGTGAACTGACAAGAAGATGATACCAACAGGAAAGGTTGAGTTATATGGTTAAAATATCTGAAAGCAATGTGAACACTGAGACTTCTTGTTGCAATAGTCCACAGGGGGGCATTGCATGCCAATTCATAATTTATGGAACTTTCTGTTCCATCACTAGACACCTGAACATCACAAACAACTCCTACACACAAACAAATGACAACTCTGTTTTTATCGCTTGTCTTTATTAACTTATACTCCTCTTCTGATGGGAAGGGTTGATTTTTTTTCCAAAAAAGTTCAGACAAAGGCAACAAAAGCAAAAACAAGTGGGACTACATTAAACTAAAAAGCTTCTGCACAGCAAAGGAAACCATCAACAAAATGAAAAGGCAACCTGAAAAATGGGAGAAAATATTTGCACATCATGTTTCTGATAAGGGGTTAACATCTAAAATATGTAAAGAACTCATACAATTCGATAGCAAAAAACCGAAAAATCTAATTTTTTAAATAGGCAGAGGATCTGAATAAACATTTTTCCAAAGAAGACATACAGATGGCCAACAGGTATATGAAAAGGTGCTCAACATCAATAACCATCAGGGAAATGCAGATCAAAACCACAGTGAGGTTTCCAGTCACAATCAGATTCCCAGTGAATAATCACAACTTAGATTTTGTGGAATCTTAAAAACCAAACCAAACTAAACAAACAAAAAATTGAGCTCAGGGGTACAGAGAACAGATTGGTAGTCGCCAGAGGTAGGGGGATAGGGAGTGGGCAAGATGGGTGAAGGGGTTTAAAAAGTACAAACTACTAGTTGTAAGATAAATAAATCCTGGGGATGTAATGTACAGCATGGTGACTATAGTTAATAATACTGTATTGTATATCTGAAAGTTGCTAAGAGAGTAGGTCTTAAAAGTTATCTTCATAAGGAAAAAAATTTGTAGCTATGTGTGTTGACAAATGTTAACTAGACTTATGATGATCATTTCACAATATATACAAATACTGAATCATTATGTTGCATACCTGAAACTAATATAATGTGAAATGTCAATTATCTTTCTCTCTCTATATATATATATATGTGTGTGTGTGTATATATATATATTTATAAACAATAAAAAATAAAAAATATATATTTAAAAACAGAAAAGTTTAGGGAGACATCAAGATGGCAGAGTAGAAGAACATGGAGCTCACCTCCCCTCACAAACACATCAAAAATACATCTAACACGTGGAACAGTTCTCACAGAATACCAACTGAAACCTGGCAGAAGATCTGTTATACAACCAAAGCTGCAAGAAAGATCCCCACGTAGCTGAGTAGGATGAAAAGGGGAAAAAGAAAAAGAAAGGAAAGAAATCAGGACAGGACCTGAGCCCCTGGGAGGGAGCGGTGAAAGAGGAAAGTTTCCCTCGCCCTGGAAACCTCCTTTGCAGTGGCTAGGTGCTGAAACTCGGGCTTCAGCTAACAGACCTGGGGAGAGGACTCTGTTTGGCTGTGCTGGACAGCCTGAAGGGCCTGGAGTGTGGTCTGGGCCTCCACTGTGGGTATGAGCAGGACAGAGCATGGGTCCACCAAAGAAGCACCATTATCAGTGCACAAAGAGTGGGGTGCAGGTCCACCATAAGAGACTCATTGTCAGCATGCTCATGGCAGGGCTTGGTTTGGGCCACCTCAGGCTTTGTGAGTGGGCATGTGCTGGGGAGGGGGAGCAACCTGGGAGCCAATTATAGGCACTCCCACAGCAGGTGGGGCTTCAGTGGACTTCAGAGGTGGGACTGACATCTGAGCTGAGTACCAGCACTCCTGCCGGGGGGGGGGGGGGTGGGCAGGTCTGGGGGCAGCGCCAGCAGCAGCAAATTTTGTAGGCGTGCACACCTGGTGGTGGGTTTTGCCACAGAGTCACATCTCCTGGTGGACAGCCCCTGGGGGGGGGGGGGACACACAGTGGCTCCTTTCCCAGTGGGAGTGCTCCAGTCCTGCCTACCTCACACTGCAGCTTAGAACAGGATCTGGGGGCTTCTACTCCAACAATGGGGGAGCAGACCCTGCCCCTAACAGGGCTGTGTCAGCCACAGAGCAGAGGAGGCCCCACCCAATGTCCAGTGCAAGCTCTGGTCACTACAACACCAAACACACCCCCTATCAAGGGGACAATGGCCAGTATACCCTGAGGAAAGATGTGGCAGGGATTCATACCAAAAACAGCCCTTGCACCAAAAATATTAGACTCACAGAGGCTAACAGTAGATAACTGTTTCTCCTAAATTCATAGAGCCAGAGAAATTTAAGTTAAATGAGAAAACAGAGGAACTACTCCCAATTAAAAGAACAAGAGAAATCCCCTGAAAAAACAAACAATGAAATAGACCTCACCAGTCTACTAGACTCTGAGTTCGAAAAGCAGGTTATAAAAACGTTAAAGGAATTAAGAAAGACTATCAATAGAAAGGCAGATCACTGTAACAGTGAACTAGAAACTATAAAGAGGAACCAATCAAGTCACCCTATCAGAACAGCAGATAGAAAGACAAATGAAAAAAAAAATCAAAGCAACATGTGAGATCTCTGGGATAATATAAAGCCTGCCAACCTACACATAACAGGGATTCCAGAAGGAGAAGAAAGAGAAAAGGGGATCAAAAATGCATTTGAAGACATTATGGCTGTAGACTTTCCAAACTTAAAGAAGGAAACAGATATCCAGGTAGAGGAAACACAGAGGGCCCCAAACAAGATGAGCCCACACAGACCCACATCAAAACATAACGTAAGGGCTTCCCTGGTGGCACAGTGGTTGAGAGTCCACCTGCCAATGCAGGGGATACAGGTTCGTGCCCTGGTCCGGGAAGATCCCACATGCCACGGAGCGGCTGGACCTGTGAGCCATGGTCGCTGAGCCTGCGCGTCCAGAGCCTATGCTCCTCAACGGGGGAGGCCACAACAGTGAGAGGCCCATGTACCGCAAAAAACAAAACAAAACAAAAATCATAATGTAAGTAAAATGGCAAAAGTTGAAGAGATACTTCTAAGAGCAGCAAGAGAAAAACAAAGTCAGTTACAAGGGAACCCCCATAAGGCTATCAGCTGATTTCTCTACAGAAACTCTGTAGGCCAGAAGGAAGTAACAAGATATATTCAAAGTCCTGAAAGGAAAAAACCTGCAACCTAGGATACCCTACCCAGCAAGATTATCATTTAGAATACAAGGAATTTCTCAGATAAACAAAAACTAAAAGAATACAGCAATATTAAACTTAAACTAAAAGAAATATTAAAAGGGCTTCTAGAAGAGAAACAAGAATCTATAGGAAAGGGAAAAATCACAACAGGAAAGGCAAATATATAAAAGGATTGAAGATCACTTACATAAGCCAGTATATAGATTAAAAAACAATTTTTCTGAAAACGATTATAACTACAATGAACAGCAAAAGGATAAACATGAAGACGTAAAATATAACATCAAAATCACAAAATGTAGGGGAAGGGAATAAGAAAATGTAGATCATTTAGAATATGTTTGAACTTACATGACTATCAGTCTAAAAGCAAGTAGATATAGTTATGGCTTAACATACTTGAAAACCAAGGTAACCACAAATCAAAAACCTGTAATAGATTTGCAAAAACCAAAAAGAAAGGAACTCAAGCATAATACAAAAGAAAACCATCAAACCACAAAATGAAAAACAAAAAGAAGAAAGGAAAAAAGAACTACAAAATCAACTAGAAAACAAGGATCAAAATGGCAATAAATATATACTTATAATTATTTTAAATGTCAATAGACTAAGTTCACCAATTAAAAGACATAGAATGGCACACTGGATAACAGAACAAGAACCTACAGTAAATAATAAATGATGGAGAGGGTGTAGAGAAAAGGGAATCCTGATGGGAATGTAAAGTGGTGCAGCCACTGTGGAGAGCAGTATGGAGGTTCCTTAAAAGACTAAAAATAGAGTTACCATATGATCCTGTAATCTCGCTTTTGGACATATATCTGGAAAAGATGAAAACTCTAATTCAAAAAGATAAATGAACCCCAATGTTCATAACAGCACTATTTACAATAGCCAAGACATGGAAGCAACCTAAATGTCCATAAAGAAGATGTGGTGTATATATATATATACACACACGCAAAGGAATATTACTTAGCCAGATAGAAAAATGAAATATTGTCATTTGCAGGAACATGGATGGACCTAGAGATTATTATTAAGTGAAGTCAGGCAGAGAAAGACAAATATCATATGATATCACTTATATGTGGACTCTAAAAACATGATACAAATGAACTTATTTACAAAACAGAAATAGACTCAAAGACATAGAAAACAAATTTATGGGGGTGATAGCCAGGGGGAGATAAATTAGGAGTTTGGGATTAACATACATACTACTGTATTTAAAATAGATAAACAACAAGGATTTACTGTGTAGCATAGGGAACTATATTCAATATCTTGTAATAACCTATAATGGAAAAGAATCTGAAAAAGAATATATATATACATATATATATATGTATATATATACACACACACACACGGAATCATTTTGCCATACACTTGAAACTAACACAATGTTGTAAATTAAAAATACTTCAATTCAAAAAAAACAAACAAAAAAAGGGAGACCAGCCTTGAAAATTCCCTGATCAGACAAAACCAGTTTAGCCAAAGAAATAAAGCTTAATTTAACCAATTTTTGGAGGCTAATGTGACCTGGGTCATTTCTTACATGTATCTCTGGAAATTGTGGCAAAACTTGGACTGTTTCCCTAGGTTGATATGACCTAACCACTGAAAATTCTAATACTGTAACCAACCACTGTGAAGAATAAATGGTAATGTTTTTTCACTATATAAGCTGCTTTGCAACAGTATACCCCTGAGCCCCATTCCATCTTTTGGTTTGAGTGCTCCTGGTTTGCAAGCTATCTTTTTCATATGTGCACAATATACTTTTACTAATTAAACACAAACAAAAAAACCCAACCAAACAAAAAAATCCAAGAACCTACAATATGCTGCCTACAAGAGACCCACTTTAGGGTGAGAGACACACATAGGTTGAAAGTGAGGGGATGGAAAAAGATATTTTATGCAAATGGAAATAAGAAAGTGGAGGTAGCAATACTCATATCAGGCACAATAGACTTTTAAAAAAGTCCATAAAAAATAAAAAGAAGGATGCTATATAATGATAAAGGGATCAATACAAGAAAATATTATACTCATTAACATATATGCACCCAGTATAGGAGCACCTAAATATATAAAACAAATACTAACAGACATAAAAGGAGAAATTGATGGAAATACAATAATAGAAGGAGACTTTAACACCTCACTGACATCAATGGACAGATCTTCCAAACAGAAAAATCAGTAAGACAGAGATCCTAAATGACACAATAGAACAGTTGAACTTAATTGATATCTACAGGACACTACATCCAAAAAAACAAAACAAAAAAAAAACCCAGAATGGAAGTGCATATGGAACATTCTCTAGGATAGACCACATACTAAGACACAAAATAAACCTCAACAAATTTTAGAAGATAGAAATTATTTCAAGCATCCTTTCTGACCACAATGGTATGAAACTAGAAATCAACTACAGAAAGAAAAACAAGAAAGTTCAAATGAATTTATTTACAAAATAGAAATAGACTCACAGGCATAGAAGACAAACTTATGGTTACCAAAGGGAATGAGGGGAGGGGAGAGAGAAATTAGGAGTTTGGGGTTAACATATACACACTACTATATATAAAATAGATGAACAACAAGGACCTACTGTGTAGCACAGGGAACTATACTTAATATCTTGTAATAACCTATAATGGAAAAGAATATGAAAAAGAATATATGTATAACTGAATCACCTTGCTGTACACCTGAAACTAACACAACATTGTAAATTAACTATTCTTCAATTAAAACAAGAATTAAAGTATAGCCTAAAAAAAAACAGAGAGAAAAAAATGATTACATGGAGACTAAACAACATGCTACTAAAAAGTACCAATATGTCAATCATGAAATCAAAGAGGAAATCAGAAGATATCTCGAGACAAATGATGATGAAAACACAATACAAAAGCAGCTCTAAGAGAGAAGTTCATAGCAATACAGACTTCTCAAAAAAACAAGAAAAATCTCAAATAAACAATCTAAACCACCACCTAAAAGAATTAGAAAAGAAGAACAAACAAAACCTAAAGTAAGCAGCAGGAAGGAAATAAAAATCAGAGAGGAAATAAAGTAGAGATTTAAAAAATAGAAAAATAATTAATAAAACTAAGAGCTGGTTTTTTGAAAGGATAAACAAAATCAACAAACCTCTAGCCAGGCTCACCAAGAAGAAAAGAGAGAGGACCCAAATAAAGTAAGTAAGGAAAGAGGAGAAATAATTGATACCATGATACCACAGAAATGCAAAAAAAAAAATCATAAGAAAATACTATGAACAGTTATATGCCAACAAATTGGACATCCTAGAAGAAATGGACAAGTTTCTAGAAACATATAGGCTGCCAAGACTGAGTCAAGAAGAAACAGATAATTTGAACAGACTAGTCTCTAGAAGTGAAATAGAGTCTGTAATAAAATAAATAAATAAATAAATAACCCAAGAAAACCTCCTTGCAAACAAAAGTCCAGAACTTGATGGCTTCACTGGGCAATTCCACCAAACATACAAAGAAGAACATTCGCCTATCCTTCTCAAACTCTTCCAAAAAATTGAAGAGGAGGGAACACTCCCAAAGTCATTCTATGAAGCCACCATCACCCTTATACAAAAACCAGACAAAGACACTACAAAAAAAAGAAAATTATAGGCCAATATCTTTGATGAATACAGATGCAAAAATTCTCAACAAAATATTAGCAAACCTAATCCAACAACATATAAAAAGGATCATACACCATGATCAAGTTGGATTCATTCCAGGGTTGCAAGGATACACAAATCCAGGGTTCAACATACACAAATCAATCAATATGATACACCACGTCAACAAAAGAAAAGACAAAAACCACATGATCATCTTCATAGCTGCAGAAAAAGCATTTGATAGAATTTGACATCCATTCATGATAAAAACTCTCACCAAAGTGGGTATAGAGGGAACACACTCAACATAATAAAAAACAATTTATGACAAACCCATTGTCAATATAATACTTAACAGTGAAAAGCTGAAAGATGTCCCACTAAATTCTGGGACAAGATAAGGGTGCCCACTCATGACATGATACTCTATATAGAAAACTCTAAGGACTCCACAAAAAAGCTACTAGAACTAATAAATTCAGCAAGGTAGCAAGATACAAGATTAACATATAGAAATTTGTTGCATTTCTTTACTTTCTCTTATATTTTATTGTTAGTGTAAAGAAATAATCCCATTTAAAACTGTCAAAGAAAGAAAATACCTAGGAGGTGAAAGACCTATATGCTGAGAACTATAAAACGTTAAGAAAGGAAACTGAAGGTGATTCAAAGAAATGGAAAGAATTGGAATTGGAAAAAATTAATATTGCTTAAATGGTTGTACTACCCAAAACAATCTACAGATTTAATGTGATCCCAATCAAATTACCATTGACATTTTTCACAGAGCTAAAATAACCCTAAAATTAATATGGAACCACAAAAGACCCAGAATTGCCAAAGCAATCTTGAGGAAAAAGAACAAAACTGGAGGCATAACCATCCCAGACTTCAGACAATACTACAAATCTACAGTAATCAAAACAGCATGGTATTGGCACAAAAACAGATGTATAGATCAATGGAATGGACTAGAGAGCCTAGAGAAATAAACCCACACACCTACGGCCAATTAATCTTCCACGAAGGAGCCAAGAATCTACAATGGAGAAAAGACAGTCTCTTCAGCAAGTGGTATTGGGAAAGCTGGAGAGCCTCATGTAAATCAAAGAAGTTAGAATATTCTCTCAACACCATATACAAAAATAAACTAAAAATACTTTAACTTAAATGTAACATGACATGATAAAACTCCTAGAAGGAAACATAGGCAAAACATTCTCTGACATAAATTGTAGCGATATTTTCTTAGATCACTTTCTTAAGGCTAAATGAATAAATAAATAAAGGCAAGCAAAAATAAACTAGTGGGACTTAATCAAACTTAAAAGCTTTTGCACAGCAAAGGAAACCATCATCAAAATGCAAAGACAACCTACGGAATGGGAGAAAATATTTGCAGATGATGCAATGCAACTGACAAGGGGTTAATATCAAAAATACACAAACAGCTATACAACTCAATATCAAAAAAACCCCAACAACCCAATAAAAAAAAATAGGCAGAAGAGCTAAATAGATATTTCTCCAAAGAAGACATACAGATGGCCAAGAGGCACATAAGATGTTCATCATCACTATTAGAGAAATGCAAATCAAAACTACAGTGGGGTATCACCTCACACCAGTCAGAATGGCCATCATCAAAAAATCTACAAATAATAAATGCTGGAGAGGGTGTGGAGAAAAGGGAACCCTCTTGCACTGTTGGTGGGAATGTAAATTGATACAGCCACTATGGAGAACAGTATGGAGTTCCTTAAAAAACTAAACATAGAACTACCATATGACCCAGCAATCCCTCTCCTGGGCATATATCTGCAAAAAACCATAATTCAAAAAGATACATGCACCCCAGTGTTCATTCCAGCACTATTTACAATAGCCAGGGCATGGAAGCAACTTAAATATCCATTAACAGAAGAATGGATAAAGAAGATGTGGCACGTATTTACAAGGGAATATTACTCAGCCATAAAAAGAAATGAAATTGTGCAATTTGCACAGATGTGGATGGACCTAGAGACTGTTATACATAGTGAAGTAAGTCAGAAAGAGAAAAACAAATATTGTATAATATTGCTTATATGTGGAATCTAGAAAAATGATACAGATGATCTTATTTACAAGCAGAAAGAGAGACACAGACATAGAGAATGGACGTATGGATACCAGGGGAGGAAGGAGGGGTGGGATGAATTGGGAGATTAGGATTGACATATATACACTACTATGTATAAAATAGATAACTAATGAGAACCTAGTGTATAGCACAGGGAACTCTACTCAGTGCTCTACAGTGGCTTAAATGGGAAGGAAATCTAAAAAAGAGGGGATATATGTATTCGTATAGCTGATTTACTTTGCTGTACAGCAGACACTAACACAACATTGTAAAGCAACTATACTCCAATAAAAATTAATTTAAAAAATGCTTTCCTGAAACCCATTGAGGAGTTCCCAATGTTTCGAGCACTAGCTCTCTGGACTCCTCACTTTGTGCCCTGCAATAAACGCCGCACTTTCCTTCACCACAGAAAACAAAAACAAAAACTACAATGAGGCATCGCCTCACACTGGTCAGAATGGCCATCATCAAAAAGTCCACAAATGATAAATACTGGAGAGGGTTAGAGAAAAGGGAACCCTCCTACCCTGCTGGTGGGAATGTAAACTGGTGCAGCCACTATGGAGAACAGTATGGAGGTTCTTTAAAAATAGAGTTACCATATGATCCTGCAATCCCACTCCCAGGCATAGATCTGGAAAAAGTGAAAATTCTCATTCAAAAAGATACATGGACCCCAATATTCAAAGCAGCACTAGTTACAATAGCCAAGACATGGAAACAACCTAAGTGTCCATCAACAGATGAATGGATAAACAAGATGTGGTATATACAGACACTATGGAATATTATTACTCAGCCATAAAAAAGAATGAAATATTGCCATCTGCAGGAACATGGATGGACCCAGAAATATCATACTGAGTGAAGTCAGACAGAGAAAGACAAATATTGTATGATATCACTTACATATGGAATCTAAAAAGTGATACAAATGAACATAGTTACAAAACAGAAACAGACTCACAGACATAGAAAACAAATTTATGGTTACCAAAGGGGAAAGGACTGGGGGAGGAGTATGGGATTAACAGATATACACTACTATATATAAAATAAACAACAAGGATTTACTGTAGAACATAGGGAACTATGTTATATATTCAATGTCTTGTAATAACCTATAATGGAAAATAATTGGAAAGGTATATATATATTATGCATAACTGAATCACTTTGCTGTACACCTGAAACTAACACAGTATTGTAAATCAACTATACTTCAATAAAAAAAAAAAAAGGTCTGTGGCTCAGCCTGAGTTTTGGAGAGAACCATGGGGCTGGTGGAGATTCCCAAACACTGGACAGCTGGCCAGTTGCATCAGGATGACATCGGAAGTTTTCAACACATGCCTGATTCTCAGGGTCTGCTCCTTATAGAACCTCACTCAATAGTTCTGGGATAGGAAGTGAGTGAGCACATGTGGCAGAGACTTCTTTTTTCTTTTGGTTAACAGCTTTATTGAGATATAATTCACATATTTTACAATTCACCCATTTAAAATGTACAATCCAGTGGTTTTTTGTATATTCACTGAGTGATGCAACCACTTCCATGACCAATTTTGGAACATTTTCATCAGCCCCTAAAGAAAACCCTGTGCCCATTCATCATCAGTCTTCAATCCTGCTATCACCCCAGCCCTAGGCATACACTAATCTACCTTCTGTCTCTATAGGTTTACCTATTCTGGACATTTTATATAAATGGAATCATATAATATGTTGTATTTTGTGACTGGCTTCTTTCACTTAATATAATGTTTTCAAGGATTCATCTATACTGTAGTATATATCAATATTCAATTCCTTTTTATGGACAAATAATATTCCATTGTATGGATAGGCCACCATTTATTTATCAAGTCATCATTTGATGGATGTTTGGGTTGTTTCCAGTGTTAGGCTATTGAATAATCTGCTATGAACCTTCATGTACAAGTGTTTGTGTGGACAAGAATTTTTTTTTTTTTTGCGGTACGCGGTCCTCTCGCTGTTGTGGCCTCTCCCGTTGTGGAGCACAGGCTCCGGATGTGCAGGCTCAGTGGCCATGGCTCACGGGCCTAGCCACTCCGTGGCATGTGGGATCTTCCCGGACCGGGGCACGAAGCCGTGTCCCCTGCATCGGCAGGCGGACTCTCAACCACTGCGCCACCAGGGAAGCCCAAGAATTATTTTTAAAGTGCTCCCCTAGATCAGTGGGAGCATCTTCTCAATCAGGGGTAATTTTGCACACCAGGGCACCAGGCAACGTGGAGAGAAATTTTTGGTTGTCACGCCTGGAGGAGGAGTGCTTCTGGCATAGAGTGGATACAATTCCCTAGAGTGCCATTATTATGTGCAATTGCTTATATGCAGCCAAGGGTTACCAAGATTAGTGCTTTGCTAGTGTTTCCTAAGGACTGATTTAACATTCAATGGGGGAGCCTGGATGGCAAACCCTGTTCTCAGGTGTTGCCATCTCCCGCTGTGCGTGTGCATAGCATAGCTGGAATTCCTACCAATTTTAGGTGGAAGCTCTGCTGTTATTGCATCATCAGTGTTGTTTAGAGAGGATCATGGTTTTCTCTTGCAGTTTTTCCTGCATTTTAATGATAACTTTTTGTTTCTTTTCATCCTTGGCAATCTGATTCATTGTAGGTTTGTGTTGTCAGCCCTGGAGGTTGTGGTAGGGAATGTTTCATTAACACTATTCCGTCACTTAGGTTCTAAGTTGTGTGTATTTATTTTTGCGCCTAATTGTCACTTTAGCCTATCCAGCTTCTGCTTTCATGCAGAAACAGCACTCCAGTTTTACTTTGGGGACCCCTTCCCCAACCCTCGTGTGCCTAGTGGGGCTGTGTAACTTGGAGTCTTGCCTCCCCTGCCTCCCTCCTTGCCCCTGCCCCAGGGGTGTTCAGCTACCCAGGCTAGCCAAGAAGAGCACATCCTTCTTCTAGCCATAGTGAGCCTGGGTTCGGGGATGGGGTCTGACCCATTCTAGACGATCAGGGCCTCACTCTGAGTTGGCAAATGGATGCTCATTAGGAGGGAGCAGGCTGGCCTCTTCCTCTAGGACAGTGGTTCTTAAAGCCAACACTTCCTTTTTATAAATAGTTTGTTATTATCCCTTTAACACACCAAAAGGGAATTCATAGATAATACATATGCCGTTAAAAAAATGTTGCCCTAACTCTAAGGCAAAAGAGAAAAATCGCTCATAAAAAATAACATAATAAAAATAGTTTATAGAAACAGTTTATAATGGAATAATAATGCATCAATATATACATGCATGGGCATGCCTACACTAGAAGATATAAGATAATTATATGCTTGCCCCAAACATATAGAATCACTGTGAGCAGAACAGAGGACGGACTGTGACAGACGGAGACATGTACAGGTGAGCTGTATGGTACCTCTAATACCATTAGTGACATTACCATTGGTGATGTGATACCTGAAATAGTGAACAGCCCTTGTTAAAATTCCAAACAAAAGAAAGTACAATTTTTCCCTCACTTTACACATGGTAGTATTCATGGACAATTCAGTGTATATTAAAACTGTACAGCAATGGGAATATATGTATACATACAGGTGATTCACTTTGTTATACAACAGAAGCTAACACAACATTGTAAAGCAATTATACTCCAATAAAGCTGTTAAAAAAAAAACTGCACAGCATATCTAGGGGCCTACCAATGTGCTCTCTCAGGACGGGGGCCAGGGTACTCTATCTTTGCTCTCTGTTCTTCTGCCTCTTTCCAGGTCACCAGTATCTCCCAGAAAGGAGCTTATATACTCTTCTGGCCTGTGATTTTGGTGGTTGCCATCCAGGGGACTTCTCTAGATCACCTGGCTCTGGTGGCCAGTGGGGTTTATGCTTGTGGGCCCCATAGAACTGTAAAAATGAAGAGTTCTTAACTGGCTACCACCGCCAGGGAGAGTAGAGCAGCAGAGAGGCAACAGACTGAGGAGCCCAGTCTTTCTGTGAAAGAGGCCTATTAGCTTATCTTCATAGCTATGACCTGAGGCTCAGGCTTCTAATTAGACACACACCTAAGGCCATCCGTAATCCTCTTCAAAGGCCTCAGAGTGTGGGTGCTATCTTTGCGTTAAGTTCTCTGCCATGCCTCAGAGTGCAGGCACTCTTGGCAGTGCCCCAGTTTTTACATCTGTTACCCTGGTTTTTGTGGCTGCCACCCAGGGGACATGCCTATATCACCTGTCTGTGGTGGCCAGCAGGGCTTTTGTTCACAAGTTAAATAAGATTGTAGCAAATAAAAAAGCTATTCTTAACTGGTTATAACCCCAGGGCTCAGTGCAAAGGGAGCAGACAGAAACAGCCATCTTAGTCTTCCCCCAGAAAAAAAAATTTACATACTTTAAAAGCTGCAGCCTGAGGATCTACTCTTCAATCAGCCTGAATCTAGGTGCTGACTGAGGTCATCTCCTCTGAGACACTGACAGGTCTTTGCACACTCTCAACTACTAGGAGCCACTTTAAAAAAAAAAAGGCTGCACAAAGGTTTGAGGACAAAAAAGAGCTAGGCAGGGTTGAACAAAAAGGCTCACCTCCAATATGAGGTTGTTCCTTTAAGACTGGAAGTGGTGGTTGCTTTAGCTAATGCATAGAAACCAACATAAAGAGTCAAAGCAAATGAAACAGAGGAATATGTTCCAAATGAAAGAACAAGATAAAACTTCAGAAAAAGGCCTTAATCAAATGGAGATAAGTGATTTATCTGATAAAGCGTTCAAAATAATGGTCACAAAGATGTTCACCTAGCTGAGGGGAAGAACGGATGAACAAAGTGAGAATTTCAAAAAATACATAGAAAATATAAGATATTACCAAATATAAGTCACAGTGCTGAAGATACAATAACTGGACTGAAAAATACACCAGAGGGGTTCAACAGCAAACTAGATGTAGAAGAAGAAAGGATCAGTGAGCTCAAAGAAAGGGAACTTACCCTATCAGAGTAGCAAAAAGAAATAAACAATGAAAAAGAATAAAGCAAGCTTATGAGACTTATGGGAAAACATCATGTGGACAAACATTCACATTATATGCGTCCCAGAAATAAAAAAGAGGGGCAGAAAACTTACTTGAAGAAATAATGGAGAAAAACTTCCCACACTGGGGAAGAAAACATATCCAGATTCAGGAATCCTAGAAAATTCTAAATAACGGGAACTCAAAGAGACCTACATGAAGATACATTACAATTAACATGTCAAAAGTTAAAGACAAGGAGAGAATCTTAAAAGCAAGAGAAAACAACTTGTTAAGTATAATACAAGGAAACCCTCATAAGACCATCAGCAGATTTTCTTTTAGCAGCAACTTCACATACCAGAAGGGAGTAGAACAATATATTCATTCAAGTGCTGAAAAAAACAAAAAGCCAACCAAGAATACTCTACCAGGCAAAGTTGTCATTCAGAATTGAAGAGATAGAGTTCTCCAGAAAAGCAAAAGCTAAAGGAGTTTATCACCAGTAGACTGGCCTTAGAAGTTAAAGGGACTCCTTTAAGCTAAAACAAAAGTGTGCTAATTAGTAACAAGATATGTGAAATTAAAAATCTCACTGGTGAAGGTAAATATTAGTAAAATTCAACATAATCTAATGTTGTAAAGGTGGTGGGTTAATCACTTATAAAGCAAGTGTGAAGGTAAAAAGACAAAAGTAGTGAAACTAATTATAATAATTTAAGGGATACACAAGAAAAAAAGATGTAAAATGTGAAATTAAAAGCAAAATGTAGGGGTGCGGAGTAAAAATGTAGAGCTTTAGAATGTGTTCAAACTTAAGTTATCAACTTAAAATAGATTGTTATAAATATAAGTTGTTTTATATAAGCATCATGGTAAACACAAAGCAAAAACTTATAGTAAATACACAAAAGAGAGAGGGGAATCTAGCATACCACTATAGAAAATCATCAAATCACAAAAGAAGAAAGCAAGAGAAGAAGAAAGGGACAGAGGAACAACAAAACAGCCATAAAACAATTAACAAAAAGGCAATAAGTACATGCCTATCAATAATAAAATATAAATGACTTAGATTCTCCAATCAAACAACAGAGTGGCTGGAGCAGAAGCAAGAAGAACTACAGAAGCAAGAAGACAGCAGAAGCAAGAAGGATTACAATCCTGCAGCCTGTGGAACAAAAAACACATTCACAGAAAGGTAGACAAAATGAAAAGTCAGAGGGCTATGTACCAGATGAAGGAACAAGATAAAACCCCAGAAAAACAACTAAATGAAGTAGAGATAGGCAACCTTCCAGAAAAAGAATTCAGAATAATGGTAGTGAAGATGATCCAGGACCTCGGAAAAAGAATGGAGGCAAAGACTGAGAAGATGCAAGAAATGTTTAACAAAGACCTAAAAGAATTAAAGAACAAACAAACAGAGATGAACAATACAATAACTGAAATGAAAAATACACTAGAAGGAATCAATAGCAGAATAACTGAGGCAGAAGAACGGATAAGTGACCTGGAAGACAGAATGGTGGAATTCACTGCTGCGGAACAGAATAAAGAAAAAAGAATGAAAAGAAATGAAGACAGCCTAAGAGACATCTGGGACAACATTAAATGCAACAACGTTTGCATTATAGGGGTCCCAGAAGGAGAAGAGAGAGAGAAAGGACCCGAGAAAATATTTGAGGAGATGATAGTCAAAAACTTCCATAACATGGGAAAGAAAATAGCCACCCAACTCCAGGAAGCACAGAGAGTCCTATACAGGACAAACCCAAGGAGAAACATGCTTAGACAAATAGTAATCAAATTGGCAAAATTAGAGACAAAGAAAAATTATTGAAAGCAGCAAGGGAAATCAACAAATAACATACAAGGGAACTCCCATAAGGTTAACAGTTGATTTCTCAGCAGAAAATCTACAAGCCAGAAGGGAGTGGCATGACATACTTAAAAGTGATGAAAGGGAAGCACCTAAAACCAAGATTACTCTACCCAGCAAGGATCTCATTCAGGTTCAATGGACAAATCAAAAGCTTTACAGACAAGCAAAAGCTAAGAGAATTCAGCACCACCTAACCAGCTCTACAACAAATGCTAAAGGAACTTCTCTAAGTGGGAAACACAAGAGAAGAAAAGGACCTACAAAAACAAACCCAAAACAATTAAGAAAATGGTAATAAGAACATACATATCAATAATTACCTTAAACGTGAATGGACTAAATGCTCCAACCAGGCTTGCTCCACAGGCTCGCTGAGTGGATACAAAAAGAAGACCCATATATGTGCTGTCTACAAGAGACTCACTTCAGACATAGGGACACATACAGACTGAAAGTGAGGGGATGGAAAAAGATATTCCATGCAAATGGAAGTCAAAAGAAATCTGGAGTACCAATACTCATATCAGATAAAATAGACTTTAAAATAAAGAATGTTACAAGAGACAAGGAAGGACACTATATAATGATCAATCCAAGAAGAAAATATAACAATTATAAATATATATGCACCCAACATAGGAGCACCTCAATACATAAGGCAACTGCTAACAGCTATAAAAGAGGAAATTGACAGTAACACATTAATAGTGGGGGATTTCAACACCTTACTTACACCAATGGACAGATCATCCAAACAGAAAATTAATAAGGAAACACAATTAAATGACACAATAGATCAGAAAGATTTAATTGATATTTATAGGACATTCCATCCAAAACCACAGATTACACTTCCTTCTCAAGCATGCACAGAACATTCTCCAGGATAGATCACATCTTGGGTCACAAATCAAGCCTCAGTAAATTTAAGAAAATTGAAATCATATCAAGCATCTTTTCTGACCACAATGCTATGAGATTAGAAATCAATTACAGGGGAAAAAATGTAAAAAACACAAACACATGGAGGCTAAACAATACGTTACTAAATAACCAGGAGATCACTGAAAAAATCAAAGAGGAAATCAAAAAATACCTAGAGACAAATGCAATGAAAACACGATGATCCAAAATCTGTGGCATGCAGCAAAAGCAGTTCTAAGAGGGAAGTTTATAGCTATACAAGCCTACCACAAGAAACAAGAAAAATCTCAAATAAACAATCTAATGTTATGCCTAAAGGAAGTAGAGAAAGAAGAACAAACAAAACCCAAAGTTAGCAGAAGGAAAGAAATCATAAAGATCAGAGCAGAAATAAATGACATAGAAACAAAGAAAACAATAGCAATGATCAATAAAACTAAAAGCTGGTTCTTTGAGAAGATAAACAAAATTGATAAACCATTAGCCAGACTCATCAAGAAAAAGAGGGAGAGGACTCAAATCAATAAAATTAGAAATGAAAAAGGAGAAGTTACAACAGACACTGCAGAAATCTAAAGGAGACTACTACAAGAATCTCTATGCCAATAAAATGGACAAACTGGAAGAAATGGACAGATTCTTAGAAAGTTATAACCTTCCAAGACTGAACCAGGAAGAAATAGAAAATATGAACAGACCAATCACAAGTAATGAAATTGAAACTGTGATTAAAAATCTTCCAACAGACAAAAGCCCAGGACCAGATGGCTTCACAGGTGAATTCTTTCAAACATTTAGAGAAGAGCTAACACACACCCTTCTCAAACTCTTCCAAAAAATTGCAGAGGAAGGAACACTCCCAAACTCATTCTATGAGGCTACCATCACCCTGATACCAAAACCGGACAAAGATACTCCAAAAATAAAAATTACAGACCAGTATCACTGATGAATATAGATGCAACAATCCTCAACAAAATACTAGCAAACAGAATCCAACAACACATTCAAAGGATCATACACCATGATCAAGTGGGATTTATCCCAGGGATGCAAGGAATCTTCAGTATATGCAAATCAATCAATGTGAAACGCCATATTAACAAATTGAAGAATAAAAACCATATGATCATCTCAATAGATGCAGAAAAAGCTTTAGACAAAATTCACCCATTTATGATAAAAACCCTTCAGAAAGTGGGCATAGAGGGAACCTACCTCAACATAAAAAAGACCATATATGACAAACTCACAGCAAACATCATTCTCAATGGTGAAAAATAAAGCATTTCCTCTAAGATCAGGAACAAGACAAGGATGTCCACTCTTACCACTATTATTCAACATAATTTTGGAAGTCCTAACCACGCAATCAGAAAAGAAAAAGAAATAAATGGAATACAAATTGGAAAAGAAGAAGTAGAACTGTCACTGTTTGCAGATACCATGATACTATACATAGAAAATCCTAAAGATCCCACCAGAAAACTACTAGATCTAATCAATGAATTTGGTAAAGTTGCAGGATACAAAATTAATGCACAGAAATCTCTGGCATTCCTATACGCTAATGATGAAAAATCTGAAAGAGAAATTAAGGAAACTCTCCCATTTACCATTGCAACAAAAAGAATAAAATACCTAGGAATAAACCTACCTAGGGAGACAAAAGACCTATATGCAGGAAACTATAAGACACTGATGAAAGAAATTAAAGATGATACCAACAGATGGAGAGATATACAATGTTCTTGGATTGGAAGAATCAATATTGTGAAAATGACTATACTACCCAAAGCAATCTACAAATTCAATGCAATCCCTATCAAATTACCAATGGCATTTTTTTTTTTACAAAACTAGCACAAAAAAATCCTTAAAATTTGTATGGAGACACAAAAGACTCCAAATAGTCAAAGCAGTCTTGAGGGAAAAAAATTGAGCTGGAGGAATCAGACTGCCTGACTTCAGACTGCACTACAAAATTACAGTAATCAAGACAATATGGTACTGGCACAAAAACAGAACCATAGATCAATGGAACAAGATAGAAAGCCCAGAGATAAACCCACGCACCTATGGTCAACTAATCTATGACAAAGGAGGCAAGGATATACAATGGAGAAAAGACAGTCTCTTCAATAAGTGGTGCTGGGAGAACTGGGCAGCTACATGTAAAAGAGTGAAATTAGAACACTCCCTAACACCACACACAAAAATAAACTCAAAATGAATTAGAGACCTAAATGTAAGACCGGACACTATAAAACTCTTAAAGGAAAACATAGGAAGGACACTCTTTGACATAAATCACAGCAAGTTATTTTTTGATCCACCTCAGTGGATCAAAGAGTAATGGAAATAAAAACAAAAATAAACAAATGGGACCTAATGAAACTTAAAAGCTTTTGCACAGCAAAGGAAACCATAAACAAGACGAAAAGACAACCCTCAGAATGGGAGAAAATACTTGCAAATGGATCAATGGACAAAGGATTAATCTCCAAAATATATAAACAGCTCATGCAGCTCAATATAAAAAAAACAAACAACCCAATCCCAAAATGGGCAGAAGACCTAGAGACATTTCTCCAAAGAAGATATACAGATGGCCCAGAAGCACATGAACAGCTGCTCAATGTCACTAATTATTAGAGAAATGCAAATCAAAACTACAAAGAGGTATCACCTCACACCAGTTAGAATGGGCATCATCAGAAAATCTACAAACAACAAATGCTGGAGAGGGTGTGGACAAAAGGGAAGCCTCTTGCACTGTTGGTGGGAATGTAAATTGATACAGCCACTATGGAGAACAGTATGGAGGTTCCTTAATAAACTAAAAATAGAATTACCATATGACCCAGCAATCCCACTACTGGGCATATACCCTGAGAAAACCATAATTCAAAAAGACACATACATCCCAATGTTCATTGCAGCACTATTTACAATAGCCAGGTCATGGAAGCAACCTAAATGCCCATCGACAGATGAATGGATAAAGATGTGGTACATATATGCAATGGAATATTACTCAGCCATAAAAAGGAAAGAAATTGTGTCATTTGTTGAGACGTGGATGGATCTAGCGACTGTCATACAGAGTGAAGTAAGTCAGAAAGAGAAAAACAAATATCGTATATTAACACATATATGTGGAACCTAGAAAAATGGTACAGATGAACCGGTTTGCAGGGCAGAAGTTGAGACACAGATGTAGAGAACAAACGTATGGACACCAAGGGAGGAATGCAGTGAGGGGTGGTGGTGGTGGTGTGGTGAATTGGGAGATTGGGATTGACATGTATACACTGATGTGTATAATAAAATGGATGACTAATAAGAACCTGCTGTATAAAAAAAATAAATAAATTCAAAAATTAAAAGTTTGCCCCCCCCAAAAAAGAGTGGCTGAATAGATACAAAAAAAAAAGACTCATTACATGCTTCCTACTAGAGCTTCACTTCAGATATAAGGATACACACATGCTAAAAGTGAAGGGATGAAAAAAGATATTCCATGCAAATGGAAACCAAAATAAAGCTGGAGTAGCTATACTTAGACAAAATAAACTTTAAGATAAAGGCTGTAATAAGAGACAAAGGGCATTACATAATGCTAAAGGTATCAATAAATAAGATTATAATAAAAAGATATAACGTTTTTAAATGTTATATAAATAACAATAAAAATACCAATAAAAAGATATAACATTTTTAAATGTTTATGCACTCAACATAAGAGAACCTAAATATAGAATATTAACAGACCTGATGAAAGAGATAGCAATACAATAATAGTAGAGAAATTTAATACTTCACTTTCTTCAATGGATAGATCATCCATACAGAAATTCAATAAGGGAACATTGGTCATAAACAACACGGTAGACTAGATAAACTTAAACACTTAGAGAACATTCCATCCAAGTAACAGAATACACATTCTTCTCAAGTGGATGTGGAACATTCTCCAGGATAGATCATATGTTAGGCCACAAACAAGTCAATAATTTGAGAAGATTGAAATCATGTCAGCATCTTTTCCAACCACAATGGTATGAAACTAGAAATCAATTACAAGAAAAAACTGGAAAATTCAATAGTACGTGGAGATTAGACAACATGCTACTGAACAACCAACGGTCAAAGAATAAAAAAATACCTTGAGATAAATGAAAATGGAAATACAACATACCAAAACCTATGGGATGCAGCAAAAGCAGTTCTAAGTGGGAAGTTCACAACAATAAATGCCTACATAGAGAAACAAGAAAAATCTCAAATAAAACATCCCAATGTTGTATCTTAAGGAACTAGAAAAAGAACAAATGAAACCCGTAGTAGAACTAAGGAAAAAACAAGGATCAGAGTGGAAATAAATGAAATAAAGCCTAAAAAGACAATAGTAAATATTAAAAAAACCTAAGGTTTATGAAAAGATAAAACTGACAAAACATTAGCTACGTTCATCAAGAAAAAAAGGACTCAAAATCAGAAATGAAAGAGGAGATGTTTCTACTGATACCACAAAAATATAAAGGATCATAATTACTATGAACAATCATACACCAACAAATTGGACATCCCAGAAAAAATTCCTAGAAACTTACCAAGATTGAATGATGAAGAAATAGAAAATCTGAACAGACCAGATAGTAATAAGGAGATTGAGTCAGTAATCAAAAACTTCCCAACAAAAGTCCAGGACCAGGTGGCTTAACTAGTAAGTTCAACTAAACATTTAAAGAATGCCAATCCTGGGCTTCCCTGGTGGCGCAGTGGTTGAGGGTCCGCCTGCCGATGCGGGGGACATGGGTTCGTGCCCTGGTCCGGGAAGATCCCACATGCCGTGGAGCGGCTGGGCCCGTGAGCCATGGCCGCTGAGCCTGTGCGTCCGGAGCCTGTGCTCCGGAGCGGGAGAGGTCACGACAGGGAGAGGCCCGTGTACCGCAAAAAAAAAAAAAAAAAAAAGAATGCCAATCCTTCTCAACTATTCTAAAAAATAGAATGTACGCTTCCAAACTCATTTCATGAGGCCAGCATTACTGATACCAGAATGAGACAAGAACACCACAAGAAAAGGTCAATATCCCTGATGAACATAGATGCAAAAATCCTCCACAAAATATTAGCAAACTGAATTCAACAATACATTAAAAGTATCATACATGATAAAGTAGAATTTATTCCAGGGATGTAAGAATCGTTCAGTACCCACAAATCAATGTGATACCACATTGATAAAATAAAGGATAAAAACCATATAATTATCTCAGTAGATGCAGAAAAAGATTTGACAGAATTCAACATCCATTTATGATAAAAACTCTTAACAAAGAGGCTATAGAGGAAATGTACCACACATATATGGTGCATTTAATAAAGGCCATATATGACAAGCCCATAGCTAACATCATTCTCAACAGCAAAAAACAAAAACCAAAAACCAATAAACCAAAAAAAAAAAAAAAGTGAAAAAATTTCCCCTAGAATAAGAAACAAAACTTTTCCCCTAAAATCAGGAACAAAGCAAGAATCCCCACTGTTGCCACCTCTATTCAACATAATATTGGAAGTCCTAGCTACAGCAATTAGTCAAGAAGAAGTAAAAGTTATCCAAACTGGAAAGGAAGAAATAAATTGTCATTATTTGCTGATGATACGATATTATGTACATAAAACCTTAAAGATACCATCCAAAAACTTGTTGGAACTAATAAACGAATTCAGTAAAGTTGCAACATCTATACACTAATAATGCACAGTCAGAAAGAGAAATTAAGAAAAATCCCATTTAAAATAACATCAAAAAGAATACCTAGGAATGCATTTAACTAATGAAGTAAAAGACCTCTATACTGAAAACTATCAGATATTGATGAAAGAAACTGAAGACACAACTAGTTGCAAAGATATTCCATAAGAATGGATTAGAAAAATAAATATTGTTAAAATGTCCATACTACCCAAAGCAATCTACAGTTTCAACATAATCCCTATCAAAATTCCAAAGGCATTTTTCACAGAAATAGAAAAAATTCTAAAATTTGCATGGAACCACAAAAGGTCCTGAATAGCCAAAGCAATCCTGAGAAAGAAGAACAAAGCAGGAGGCATCATGTGCTCTGATTTCAAATTATATTACAACGCTCCAGTAATCAAAACAGTTTGGCATTGACATAAAAACAGACACACAGATCAATGGAACAGAATAGAGAGCTCCAAAATAAACCCATACATATGTGGTCAATTAGTTTATGGCAAAGAAGTCAAGAATATACAATGGGGAAAGGACAGTCTCTTCAATACATGGTGCTGGGAAAACTGGACAGCCACATGCAAAAGAATGAAACTGGACCACTAATTTACACTATACCCACAATTAACTCAAAATGGATTAAAAACTTAAACATAAGACCTGAAACCATAAAACTCCTAGAAGAAAACATAGGCTGTAAGCTCCTTGACATTAGTCTTTGCAATGAATTTTTGGTTGTGACACCAAAAGCAAAGACAACAAAAGCAAAGACAAATAAGTGGGACTAAGTCAAACTAAAAAGCTTCTGCACAGCAAAGGAAACCATCAATAAAATGAAAAGGCAACTTACCGAATGGGAGAAAATAATTGCAAATCATATAATCTGATAAGAGGTTCACATCCCAAAATATATAAAGAACTCATACAACTCTAGAGCAAAAAGAAAAAAATCTGATTAAAAAATGGGCAGAGGACATTCTTTTCCAAAGAAGACATACAGATGGCCAACAGGCACATGAAGACATGTTCAACATCACTAATCATCAGGGAAATGCAAATCAAAGCCACAATGAGAGATCGCCTCACTTCTGTTATTATCAAAAAGACAAGAAATAGGGCTTCCCTGGTGGTGCAGTGGTTGAAAGTCTGCCTGCCGATGCAGGGGACGTGGGTTCGTGCCCTGGTGTGGGGGGATCCCACATGCCGCGGAGTGGCTGGGCCTGTGAGCCATGGCTGCTGGGCCTGCGCGTCCGGAGCCTGTGCTCCGCAACGGGAGAGGCCACAACAGTGAGAGGCCCACGTACCGCAAAAAAAAAAAAAAAAAAAAAGACAAGAAATAAATGTTAGTGATGGATGTGGAGAAAAGGGAAGCCTTGTGAACTTTTGGTGGGAATGTAAACTGGTTCAGACACTATGGAAAATAGTATGGTGTTTCCTCAAAAATTAAAAATAGAACTACCATATGAATCTGGCAGTTCCACTTCTGGGTATTTATCCAAAGGAAACAAAAACATTAACTTGAAAAGATATGCACTCCCATGTTCAATGCAGCATTATTTACCATAGCCAAGACATGGACGTGTCCATCAATGGATGAATGGATAAAAAGATGTGGTGTACACACACACACACACACACACACACACAGAGGAATAATATTCAGCCTTAAAAAAAAGAAGGAAATCTTGCCATGTGGCAACATGGATGGGCCTCGAGGGCATTATGCCAATGAAATAAGTCAGAGAAAGACAAATACCATATGCTTTTACTTATTTATGAAATCTAAAAAAGAATAAAAACCTGAGCTCACATATACAGAGAACAGATGGTGGTTGCCAGAGGCAAGGGTGGAGGGTGGACAAAATGGGTGAAAGAGGTCAAAAGGTACAATCTTCCAGTGATAAAAAAGTCATGGGAATATAATGCGATGGTGACTATGGTTAATACTATATTGTATGTTTGAAAGTTGCTCAGAGCATAGATCTTAAAAGTTCTCATCACAAGGAAAAAATGTGTAACTATGTGTGGTGATAGAAATTAACTAGACTTATTGTAGTGATCATTTCACAATATATATAGGTATTGAATCATGTTGTAATGTTATGTCCCTATGTTATATACATCTCAATTAAAGATAACCCCATTTTATATATAAAGTCGTTTGCAGAGTCTAGACTCAGTTCGTTATAAATAGGCTTTCCACCGACATGAATGTCCAGTGGGATGTTAGAAATTTGTGTAGAACGTGAGAATTCTTCTTTGTATAGGAGTGCCCCGTACTCTGCAGGATGTGTAGCATGAAACTCAAGCACTAGCTCCCCACCATCATTGTGACAACTCCAGCCATCCCCACAGATTTCCAAGATGACTTCTAGGGGGGTGCTGCTGCCCCCCACCCCCACTCCTCTCATTGAGTAGCACTGTTCCAAGATGGTGAACTTTACGCTAGGGCTGCCTGCGGTCCTCTCTCCCAGCTTCATGGAAGCAGCCATTTGTGGAAGCTACGTATGAAGCCAACGTGGAGAGGATGGCAGAACAGAGAGGGGGCAAGAGAGAAAGGCAGAGTCCTCAAGATATTATTTGAGCTCCTGGATCCAGCTATGCCTGAAGGCAGTCTAACATCTATACTTCCCCCTTCACATGAACATTAAATGTCCTTTTTGTTGCATTTGGTTTCTGACATGTGCAAACAAAAATTTACTCTAACACATGCTTCAAAAGGCAGTTGTAGACGCAACTTTTTATTTTGCTTGTTCAGTTTTATTTTATCATTATTACTGACTTATTTTTTCTCCTGCAAAGGAGGAATAGAAAGGGAAGGTAAACTCTAGGGTGTTACGTTCCACTAGGTCAGACTTAGTGAAGCGTGTGAGCAAGTGACTCTACCTTCACTTTTTCTCATGGAATTGATCTACACCCTGCCCCGCACCCCCCCCCACACACACATGAACTCTAGCAGGCATATTCATACACTATGGTCACGTTCTCTGGGTATAACTGATTGGACCAGGGATGCACCACTCAAATTCTCTTTCCCTGGAATTTCAACCCAGGGCCTGGTGGACTGAAGCACTGTCTCCACGGCTGGAACTGTTACCAGGTAACAATGAGCACTAGGGTCGGGGAGGGGGAGAGCTATAAAGCAGCTTTATTCTGCCAGGTGACTTCGGGAAATAGGGGAAACTGATTAGCAGATACATAGAAAGAAGAAAAGAGACAGAGTTTCAGGAACGTTCTAGTTCCAAGATCCACTGCTTCCCAAGATCCAACTATAGTCTGCTCTTGGGCTCTTTAAGAAGCCCTTTATCTTAAGTGAATTCACTTAAGTGAATTTCCAGTCTTTGTTTACATCTCCAGTGGGTTTCTATTACTTGTCTCTAAAGAATTCTAATCTAACACTTTATTCTTACAGGTATTCTAAGTTCTCTCCTCACATCGAATCAGATCACCGGGAAGCCACACTGCATGGTGAGGGTAAGGGGGTGGGTCGTCCCTGCAGAACCAGGGGGTTGGGAGAGGTGGTGGGGAGCTAAATGTTGCCCTTGGCTTTATTTTTAATTCTATTTCAGAGTTTCTTTCATTTTTTTTAAAAACATCTTTATTGGAGTATAATTGCTTTACAAGGGTGTGTTAGTTTCTGCTGTATAACAAAGTGAATCAGCTATATGTATACATATATCCCCAAATCTCCTCCCTCTTGCATCTCCCTCCCTCCCACCCTCCCTATCCCACCCCTCTAGGTGGTCACAAAGCACCGAGCTGATCTCCCTGTGCTTTGCGGCTGCTTCCCACTAGCTATCTATTTTACATTTGGTAGTGTATATATGTCCATGCCACTCTCTCTCTTCGTCCCAGCTTACCCTTGGCTTTAATCAAAGGTCAACACAAGAAACAACCACAGGCTTTCACAATCAAATCTAGAAATCCAGGCTCTGAGCCTCATCAGCTGTCTCTTTGGGTAAGTTACTTAACTCCCCTGATCTTTAAACTTGGGCAATAATGACAACCTACCTCCCAGGGTTGCAATGGCAGCTCAGTGAGATGAAGACAGAAATGTGCTCAGCACAGTCATCTGTGCTCAGTAAATATTTCTCCTACGTCCTCCCCTTTCCTCTTTGCCACCTTGCTCTTAGCTGTTAACCAGTTCCTCAGTGTCGGCACAACAGGTAATACCTCTCTTGCACTTGAATTTTAATTTGAAATTCTGACAAAGCACAGAATGATAGAGGAGGATTGGGTCTTAAAGGTTATCTAGTCCAATCCCCACCCTATTTAATTTAAATTTTTAGAAGGTTAGAGTTGCATATAGGTTAGAGAGTCAACTAATTCTATAAGGCTTATGAAGGCGAACAGCCGTCTCTAGACCTCACCACCATCTTACCCTCCCTAGAGGCAATCTTTCCTTGTATCTGGCTGATAACCTCCATGCCACCAAATACCACGCTTGTAATGCCACATATTTTTCGGGATCAGGCATCCTCTATTGACCTCTCACTATAGAAAATGAGGATCTGCTCCCTTATGTTGCAGATCAGGAAGCTGAAGTGGTTCAAGACCAGTGACTTGCCTAAGGTCTCACTTAGATAATTTGAGGTTGAGGTCAGAATTGGTTTTTTTTTTTTTTAAAGCTTCTAAGCATTGTCTCACACTCGATGCAAGTTTGAGAGTCGCTGCCAAGGCAGTGAGAGCTTCAGAGGTGGAACTTCAGCATTCAAGTCTTGGCTCGGATGCCTCTGGCTGTGTCCTCTTGAGAAAACATGTTCTGAGCCTCAGTTTCTTTATCTCTAAAATGGGCACATTTTTAAGGACTTACAGGAATAAAGGGGGACGACATGGTCAAATGCTGTGTGAAGATGAGGGATGATTGCGAGTTCCAGCTACAAAAGCATAGGCACAGTAGGGGCTTCCCAGAGCCTCATTTTCCTCATCAGCACAATGGGCCTCACCTGGCCCCATCTTACCTCCTGCTCCTTCACTCCAATTCAATGGCCTTATTTCTGTTTCTCCAACTGAACTAAGGGCTTCCTCACACTTGCCCATTTTTCTACCTTAAACACTTCTCTTTCTCACTCTCTTCACAGGCTCTTCATCTGACTAATCCTGACTCACACCTCAGGTCTCAGCTAACTGTCCATGGTTCAGGGAAGCCTTAGCCTTTGCCCCTGACTCAGGGATGAACCCCCCACCCTTCCCCAACCCCATGCATGCTCTGTGCTCTATGCTTGTCCTGCATAGAACAGATCGTGCTTAGAATCTATTGTGTTTTTTTCTGGCTGAATGTCTGAGACTGTATGAGCACTGAAACAACATCTGCACGATCGCCAGGTACCCACAGCCCGGGCACAGGGCAGACACATGGTAGGTCTCCACTAAACATTCTCTCTCGGCTGAATACCAGTCCATCTTGCTGGGCCAGCTCACTGCTGGAACCACCCGCTCAACCTTGCTCTTTCAACTCCCCGACTAGAGATGCAGAAAAGCTGGTTGTCCTCAAGTTCATGTTTATTTCAACAAAATCTGAACAGGAAGACAGGCTCAGCAGGCAGGGCATACCCAGGCAGGTTATTGTTTACAGGGTGTCCTGGTCTGGCTGGTAACGCACTGCCTTCATCGCCAGCCATGGACCTGTGGCTCTCATTTCCCTTGAAGGAACCAAATCTTCTTTATATGACTCCTTAAACAATAGAGGGTCAAGTGGCAGGGAGAGCCCAGCTCTGCCGCAGAGCTGCGGGGCATCACTGCAATTTACATAGTATCCTTGCAACTGAGGGACGCGAGCCAAAAAGAATCAAAAGCAGCAACACAACTTTTCCGAAAAGGCATTCCAAGAAAGCCCTGTACCCTCAGAAAAGGGTGACTTGGGTCATTTCCAGTTGTACTGTTGGGAAGAGAGTTATTTGTCTTTTTAAACTTTCAAATACAAAGATACTATTCAGTGGCAATCATGTGTTCCTGATTTTTGTTGATTTTCAGAAGTCAAAAATATTCTTTTAAAAAGATAAGGCCAACTGTGTTATGATGTTCTATCATTGGAACAGAAATTTCTAGTGCTAAACAAATTCATACCTAGAAATATTTTCCATTCAATGAACGCCTGAAATAGATGTTGTAAGGGGACTTAAGCAGGTGGTAGGACCATCTAGATGACAAATGATGGCAGTTATTAAAAGCCTGGGCACTGGGCCTCCCTGGTGGCGCAGTGGTTGAGAGTCCGCCTGCCGATGCAGGGGACACGGGTTCGTGCCCCGGTCCGGGGAGATCCCACATGCCGCGGAGCGGCTGGGCCCGTGAGCCATGGCCGCTGAGCCTGCGCATCTGGAGCCTGTGCTCCGCAATGGGAGAGGCCACAACAGTGAGAGGCCCGCGTACAGCAAAAAAAAAAAAAAAAAAAAAAGCCTGGGCACTGCAAATACAAGGTACAAGTGCCGCATCCCCACCCCAACATATGACAGGGGTGGCTAAGTTTTGGTAACAGTTAAGCAGGACAGATGAGAATGTTGGCTCTAGAATCACGCTGTCTGGGTTTGAATCCTGGCTCTGCCCTTTAACACCTGCAAGACCTTGGGCAGTTTACTCAACCACATAGTGCTTCAGTTAGCTCATCAACAAAGGAGGAGCAGAAGAGCACCTGCCTCATATTGTGTGATTGGCTGAATGACTAAGTGATTTGAGATATATATATATATATAAAGCACTTAGAAGGGTGTTTGGCCCAAAGTACTCAAAAAATAGTAAGGTCTTAAGTCAAAAACTAGACACAACCCATGTGCCCATCAGCAAGCCAATGGATACATTGTGGTATATACACACAATGGAATACTACTCAGCAATGAAAATACAAACTATTAACACACACAAGAAGCTGGATGAACCTCCAAATAACCGTGCCGAAGGAAAGAACCTAGACCAAAAAAACTACATGATTCCATTCACACAGAACTCGTGAAAAAAGAACACATCTATAGTGACAGCACATCAGAGGTTTCTTGGGACTGGAGAGGTGGGAGGGAAGAAAAAGGGGCACAAGGGAGCTTTTGATGGTGATGGTTATGTTTACTGTCTTGACTGTGGTGATGGTTTCAGGAGTGTATGCATATGTCAAAACTTATCAAATTATACTTTAAATGTACGGCTTGTATGTCAATTATGTCTCAATAAAACTTCTTAAAAAGAAGTCAGCCATTACAATTTCCCACTGATCCCACCCTTGTTCACACAGTGCCCCAGGTGGTCATTAATGGATCAGAGCCACTCAATTCTAGTCCTATTTGTTATCCCTGGTTTAGAGGAGCTTTTCTGATTCTCTCCTACTTTTGAGAATTTACGATTTTGTAACTTACTAGTGCTCTGACCTTAGACAAGTCCCAAACTCTGAGCCTCCGTGTTTTCCATCAGGAACATGGAAATTATATCTACCTGCCTGTCTGGATAGTTGTGAAGGTGGAGTGTGGAAATGTTCATCAAAGTGCTCCGAAACACAGTACAGTGTTAGGCAAACACGAGGGACTGACACGTGCTGTATCCCTTTGAATATCTGATGTATTTGCCAGGACTTGCTCTGCCAGCAGAGCTGGATACTAAGCACCTCTTAAAGCAGCCCTTTTTACAAATGCTACTTGGATTTATGGGTTTTGTATGAATATCATTTTAGCTCATTTTTATGTTACTCATCAGGCTGTGAAGAGGAGGGATTCAGGGGTGTCAGAGAGTCTTGAGGGACCCCGGCCAGGCCAGCTGGAGAGGTGTGGCCAGTGTTAGCTGGATCATCTTATACAGGAATTTTCCAGGTGGAGACTCTGCTACCTATCAAAGCTTCTTCCTTCTGGCCAGGGGCCCTTGCCCTTTGATGAGTTAAAGTTGGCTGCTGAGTGGTGTAGCAGGGCCTGGTTTGATCCCCTTGTGTTAGAAAAAGACAATTGTTTAGTATCACTCCAGAGAGCCTGCGGGGGTGTTTGCAAGAAACAGCACTTGTTAGAAGACCTCATTTTAGGGGTGAGAGGGAGTTTATAAACCGGGAGTGAAAAACACTGGAAAGATGCAAACTAAAATTGTACCAAGTATGTGCCAAGAGGTATAAACAAAAACACTAACGGTGGTTACACTTTGACTTAGGGTTAAGCTTTTTACTTTCTTCTTTCAGCTTAACTGAGTATTTCTGGTATGGAATTGCTACCTTTGTTCAGAAAAGCAAGAAACATTCTTGTTACCTCTAACCAATAAAGATAACATCAGCTGTAAACAGAAAAAGAATTAAAATGCCTAAGTATGATCTGTCAGCTCAGGCATCTGCCTCTGAAAGCTGTACCACCTGGTAGTTTCAGGAAGGTCCTACTATGCCCCTTGACACCCAAATGAAAAAGATAATGCTGTCCCCAAGCCTCCTTATGTCCCTTAATGCTAGACCTTGCTCTGTAATCCATACGTAAATCTCAATTCATCTTGAACCCACATGTTTTCTACCTGTATGACTCAGCTTGAGACTAATCCTATTGTATCCTGAATTCCCCCAAGACTATTAGTCACTGGGTCCCACCAAGAGTGATGAAACACTGTCACCGGTTCATGGCCATCCCTGCTCAAACCGAGACCAGAAGCCACCGCAAAGAACTTTCTAAAAAGTACGGTCATCCCAGGAGCATTTCATGTGTCCATTTTGGCTATGCCCCACCATTGTCCTTTTGGTCTTACATTTCACTGCAGAGCCCAAACAGTCGAATTACAAATCCTGGGATTTACCAGCTGTGTAACCTTGGGTGAGATACTTAATTTCTCTGTATCTCAGTTTCTTTATCAGTAAAATGGGCACAATAATATCTCTTTCTTAGGACTGGTATGAGAATTAAGTGATTTGATGTTGAAAGTGCCCTGAGTAGCGCCTGGCACACGGTAAGTACTCATACATGTGAACAATTTTTGTTCCTGCCCAGAGCCTCTGCTCAGCTTTTGAGCATCCACTCACCTCCCTCAGTAGGTCCCCAGCAGCATGGGAAGCGAATCTTCATTCTGCAGATGGACGAAAAAAGACTTTGAATAAAATCCCAGGCGATGCTTCACAGACTTCAGTTTTATCTCAGCAAGCAGCTTGGGTGAAGCTCTTAATGCAGCCTCCTAGGTAGCCACCTCTTCAAGACTAGACATCATCTCGCATAGAGCAAGTTGGAGCCAACCTCAACCTTCAGAATCCTAAAAGCCTCTGAGAGGCTCCGACTGTAATGGCTTTTATTCACCCTCCCGTAACTTTCACACCTGGGAAGTTTTAAAAACCGGATGCCCAGGATGTATCCTCCAATCAGGATCCCTGAAGGTGGGACTTAGGCTTCAGGATTACAAGCTCCCCAGGTGATTCTTCTAATGGGCAGTCAAGGCTGAGAAGCTCTGCCTGGGTCTAAACCAAATGTCATGGGTTTATGAATGTTTTCACAGTAGTAATGGGTCACAGGTGGTGACTAATGTGTGTTGATATTTAAAGATATGCGATGCTAATAAACTGGCAAGATTGGGGGCAGAAAAGGTTCAGGAATGGAGCCCTTTAATGAGACAGGCTGGGACTTGGGACCCTTTGCTGCAGTGCTTGCACCTGGACAGACAACTCTTTGAGCAACAAACTGCATAAGACGTTACGGATAAAACCCGAACGAACGTTTTGGCCAACCCAATACAAAGACACTGTAAGGGACTAAAAATAGCTGCCTGAATGCCCAGCTGGGGCAAATTATGAACAACAGATACAAAAAGACAAAAACCCAGCTTCCACTTCTGAGGAGCAAAAGCAGGGGCTGCGCAGGATCCCTGCACACGGCACCACCCGGGGGCGGGCAGACCACCGAAGCCGCCCCTCTGGCCTGACCCGCCAGTCCTCCCCCACCCCCCCCAATTAAGGGACCAGCCCACCCCGCCTCGGGGGCAAGCAAGGCCACCTGTTACTGGTTTTCCCTCCCCCGTGCTGCAGCAGGAGTCCCAATAAAGCCTCGCCTGAAATCCTCATCCGGCCCCTTAGCAATTTCTATTGATTAAAGGGTCCAAGAACCTAGATCAGTAACGTTAAGATGTCAGAGCTCCATAGTATTTGATCTCCTTTTCAAAAGATGCTTGGTTCGGGGGATCCTCAGGTAGTACTGCTTGTATTCTTGTAATTTACAGCGCTTTAGGGGAACAGTTCCCTCTTGTTTGCTAACACCTGTCCTGCTCTCAGAACCTCCTATGTGAACCCAAAGGTAGGGCTGGGCAAAGGCAAAGCTGAGCCTCGCACTTCTGAAATGGCCCTCACGGAGGAGAACTGATGTATAAAGGGGAAATGACCAACCCTCCCGCACATGCTGAAGGTGCAATGGGAGCCGCGCCTGGAACATAGAGAGAGGGGGTATGGAGAGCCTCTGAAGAGGTGAGAGGAGGCTGGAGGAGGCCATGAGGGAGGGACGAGGGGTGTGTGTCCCTAAGAAAGTTTCTCAACCACACTGTGCCTGTTTCTTCAAAGGTCAAATGGGGATAATAGCATGTATCTCAGGGTCACTGTGAAGACTGAGTTAATACAGTATGTGGAAGGTAGATGGTGCTTGGCACTGAGAAAACCCTTACAGGTTTAGCTGTGCTTATTATTGTCATCAATATTAAGTAGCGGCGGTTATTCAGCCTCTTCTACAACCTGGATTAAGTGTTCCTTTGACAAACTTTTGAGAGGCAGCAAACTCCTTTCCATTGTACCTTTTGGGTCATGCTTTGGATGGTCTTTGAACTCTGATGTCCAAGGTCTGTGTTTTTGTCATAATCATGGTTGCCATCTACACCACCTGTAATAATTTAACAGTATGCTTTCACTTGATATCCCATTTCTCTCCAAAAGGTCATTTGTTCTTTATCCCCTTCATCAAAACATCTATCTTTACCCCAAAAGCTGCGCTGCCCTTAGGGACAGTTGCCAAAGTGCGTGCTTGTGGCCTGCCCCCTCGGGACCTCACACAGTGTCATGGCAAGCGTCTTCCGTGGTCATCACGGGTGTGCCTGGTACCTAGAATTGGTCAGGCTCACAAAGGACATATGAACCAGGCTTGCAGGAGGCCGATGTACCAGCCAGGCTCTGATTTATGGAACTACCAGTGGGAGGCCACTTCTCGGTGATAGGATACTGCAGGCTGGGCTCTCCAGGGCACCGCCCCCTTGCTGGCATCCCCAGAAACCCAAATTACTAATCAGAAGTTTGTGTGGTGACGTCAAGTCAAAGCAGAGGAAACTGGATGGTCTTGAGTGACACCTGGTCCTGTCGGTACAAAAGCCTGATGATTGTCCCGTCTCACAGCTCCAGCAATTAGGCTCCCCATAGGTACAGGATGTAAAAATCACTTCCTGCCCTGGACAGAACTTGAAGGAGGGACAGGAGCAGGAGGCTGGGCTTGTTGGCTGCTCTTCCACGAACCAGAGGCCTTAGGAGTCCACATCCTTTTGCAGACACTCACTTCAGTACAATTGGCTAGGTTATAGCTCTAATTTCATTCATTCCAGAGCAAGTCTTCTAGGTGCCTTGACCATCCCTACCAGGCTTTTATGAAGTTTCCACGAGCCCACTTCTCACCCTCTGTGCCTTTACCAGGTGACCGCATCCTCTCCTGTGGCGCTGGCCTCCACCTGTATTCCCATTTGTGGTCTCATCCCCCCTCTCCAGCCTGGATATCTGAGCCCTCTAACTGGCTCTCTCTCTCCAGCACATCCAACTCAGCACATCCAAACTCGACTTGGGCTGCCCCATCCCCTATCTGCTCTTTCTCCAGATGGCGGCCCCACTGTCCATCAAGCCTCGACCGCCCAAACCCCAAGGCAGTCTTGGGTCTCCTTTACCTTCTTTTCTTCACCTCCCATGCCCCATCAGTCTGAGTCCTGCAACTTTCCCTCTTCCCCCGCTGCCCACAAATTTTTTTTTTTTTTGCGGTACGCGGGTCTCTCACTGTTGTGGCCTCTCCTGTTGCGGAGCACAGGCTCCGGACACGCAGGCTCAGCGGCCATGGCTCACGGGCCCAGCCGCTCCGCGGCATGTGGGATCTTCCCGGACTGGGACACGAACCCATGTCCCCTGCATAGGCAGGTGGACTCTCAACCACTGAGCCACCAGGGAAGCCCCTGCCCACAATTTGACAGAGTATTGATTTATTGCAAGGTATGAGGTACACTGACATGCCATCCTTTTGTCTGGTGAGCGTCACTAGTGAATAAGGCAAGTGTTGGATGTTTGCTCTTGTGCCTTCATTTCTTCAAAATTCAGTCCCTAGCTCATTTTTTCCATAGGCTTAGCTACCAGACTGGGACAGAGCAGGGTCACATCAGTGGATGGTTTTTAGAAGCAACCCTTATCCATGAAGAGAGGATCCAAGAGAAAGGAAATAAAAGCCTACAAATTCCTCTAAAATTTGGATCAAGTATAAGTAGCCAAACTTTGCAACATACTGTGAAAGGATTACAAAGCAGTTGAGGGTCAAATAAAAAGTTACCAGTGCCTTGAATGTATATCCCTTGGCTGCTTGAGAACAAGAGCCATTGCTAGCTAATTATATAGTTTGTGCTGTACTCCTTCATATCTTAAATCTATCCCTGTGGACACTGCCCTGTCTTCTCTGGCATAATGACAGCATTTCCTGGGACATCAGCTCCTCAGCGTGTGAACAGGGAAGACCTAAAACAACTCCACGTTCCTCTGCTGTAGACTTCTCAGAGTCCTCTATACCCTAAAGCACCATGTCAACAGCCCAGGAGGGGATTGTCACAGCCGTGTCACCCCAAACTCTTAAAGCAGGGCACCCAGGTTTTGAAGAGCACCTTACAGGACCTGAGATCTAGAATCTCTTCTCGCCAAAGACTTCCTTGCTGGTCTGCCTGTAGTGGCGCAGGCACCAGAGGGATCCATCTGAAACACACCCACTGTACCCTCTCCCTGTTAACAAACCTTCAGTAGCTCTTCAGCTACAGGACAAACTCCAAGTTTCTTGGCCCGATGGCTACGCCTTTCAAATCTCGCCTGCCTCCATCTCCAATTCAACACATACCCCTTCGAGGCTCCCCATCACCATAAATTCCTTGTTTTGTTTTGGTTTAGTTGCTTGACTTGGCTGGTTTGTTTTTCCGGATCATCCTAGGTGTTTGCTGCTCCGCCTTCCTGGGATATTCTTACCAGTTAACTTCTCCTCATCCTGAAAGGACCCCGGCAAACCTCCTCTCCTCCAGGAAGCCTCTCCTAGCGTCCCCGCTCTCTTCGTGCTGTTGCTGTGCATGGGGCGTCCCTCTGTCCTTGAACTCACCGCAGTGCTGGTATTTCAGAGTTTGTGTGTCTGTCCCCTCTGACCAGGCAGCGAGGCCTCGCAGTCAGTCCCATCCCTCCGTCCATCCCAGCCCCCGACGCAGTGCCTGCACGGAGGTGCCGGAGCAGAACGGAGCCTCTCACCAGCGCGTTCACAGGCCCCCTTGAGGCGCTTACCTCTGCAACACCTGATTCCCAGCAGTTTCACATCCATAGGTAATCTCTTCCTGATGTCAGTGCACGAAATCTGAAGGCCCTTGACTTTCTAGAGTTCCTTCCATTAGCAGGTCCCGACTGAAAAGTTATTTTGGTTTGGAGAAATGCTGGGGAGCAAGGGCTCTGGAGCCAGATCACCTGAGTTTCATCCTGACTCCACTCTTACAAGCAGTGTGACTTCAGACGAAGGTTAAACTCCTTGTACCTCAGTTTGGTCTCCTGTAAACAGCAATGACAGTTGCACCAAGCTCATACAGTTGTTACAGGGGTTAAGTGAGTTTGTACGTGGAAACACGTAGAGTCACACCTGGCCCAGAGTGAGCATCACTTAAGGGTTAGCCTTGTTGTTATAATTTTCACAGGGAAATAGTTCCTCGCTTCTTCCAGTTTCTGGTGACCTCAGACATCCTTTGACTTGTGGCAGCAAAACTCCATTCTTTGCTTCTCTCCTCACATGGCCTTCTATGTGCATGTCTATGTGACCTTTTCCGTGCCTTGGAAGGACACTTTAATGGGATAAGGCACCCTAATCCAGAAGGATCTCATCTCAACTCTTACCCGAAATGCATCTGCACAGATCCTGTTTCCAAATAAGGTCACATTCAGAGGTTCCAGGTATACGTGAATTTTGGGAGAACACTATATCCAACGGATTACAGTCAGTCTCTGGGTTTAGGTGTTCCACATCAGAAAATCACCCAGGAACCATGGATATTTCATAACTATCCATCAGTAAAATTTTGCAGCTCTTATGTTTTCTCAAGTTCCAAAGGACCCAAAACACTCAACGTAACCCAATACAGGCAGAGTCAAGACAAAGACAGACACACAGCCCAAGCTCTCCAGTTTACCTTTCTGACTCCCCTGTCTGAACCTCAAAGGACTAAAGAGAATGCTGACCAATGAAGAAAAGTAGGGTGGGAAGATTTCATTCCACACCCCTTGTCTTATGCCTCTTATACCTTGGTATATTTGCTCAAAAAAGCTGCCCACCAAACCAGAAACCCTTGCATGTTTGCTCAAGTGCCTTTGTTCATATGTCTCACGGCTTTGACTGCTGGAGCCCAAAGACTGGGCTATAAGAAAGGAGGGAGCAAAGAGCACTTATGCCCACACTGGATGGGTCCCTGCAGTGTACATGAGAGCACCAGCCATTAGGAACCACCCAGCTGGCTCTCTAGGGGACCCCACGACACTGCGCATCCCAGAGGCCCAAGGGCGTGAAAGACTCAGGAGAGGCAGAAAGCTCAACCTCATTATCCACACCCTCAAAAGGGTGTGGGTACCACACAGCAAAGGACCAAAAACTTACACAACGTAGATAAGGGGCTATATGCAAATAACATTTAAAAGGCTTAAAAAGCAGTAGATGGATTGCAACAAGCATGATGCCAAAACGAAAGAAGCAGAATCAGCAGCAGTCGACGCCGTAGCAGCAGTCCCCCCACCCCTCCCCACTGCCAGAGCGGGAAGAGCCGGGAGATGAGGATGAGTCCCATTGGACCCCCCCAGCCTTTTGGGCCCTCCTCCAGGGCCAGTGGAAAGACTGGTGACCCCAAGTCAGACAAATTCGACCACCCTGTCTGCCGACACTTTGCCAAAAAGGGCCACTGTCGATACGAGGACCTCTGTGCCTTCTGTGACCCAGGCGTCAATGGGCCTCCTCTGTGAGACTGTGCCTTCCCATCCACACTGGAAGGAGCTCTCTGACCTAGCGGCCATATACTTTCCTGTGGCCGTGATGGCTACCGTGAGGCTGTTCCACCCACCGCCCTCAGTCAGTCCAACCCCACCATCATGTCCCTTACTTGGGATCCAGAATCGTGTTCCATCACTGGTGCACGGTGTGCACCCTTTCTTCCGATCCGGCCTCTAGAGACTCGCCTCCCGGACCCTATCTTTGCTCCATTCAACTGCCTCCTGGATCCTCTTCCCCTCACCAGCTGACTGTGGAACAGGAAACCTCTTTGGTGCCATGTGTTGTGCATCTATCCACCCAGCCCTCGGTATTGCCCTGGATTCCTAGAGCCCTGGAGCAGCTTCCTACCATTCCCTTCTTCAAGCTGCTTGTTCTAAGTCCTTTTTATGTGACACCCCCTCCCCCCGCAATGTTGTCAGCTGCTCTGTGCCACTCACCAGGTTCTCTGACCTGGGGTCAAGTTGGGATGACTGGTGCAGAGTTACTCCTGAGAGGCCACGCTCCCTGCTTTTGGATTTTGTGGTTTCTGTGTCAGCAGCGTGATCCCCACCACTGTGGTCTGTGATCACTGTACCTTGTGAAACTGTGCATCCCCTCAAGGCCTTTCTCTTTGTCCGCGGCATTTCTGTGACTTCCCAACACTAGAGTAAGTTTGCCAAAATGCGTGGGGCTGTTAGTGCCCTCTAAACCTTCCCCACCTCCTGACATGGGAGAACTGTGAAACTTCCACAAGACTGCCTCTCTGGTCCTCCCCCTTCTCCCGGTGTCGGTTTCTCTGGGTTTGACACAGGCCCAAGAGATGTCCTCTAAAGGCTTGGATGGGCCTACCCTATCTCCTCTCCAACCCATTTTAGTTAGACTACATTATTGTTAGGCCACCAGCCCTTTCGTTTGAATTCAGTGAATCTCCACTTGGTCTTCCTGTGGGGGAACTTGGCGACAGTACTTTTGCCCTCTTCCAACCGTCTTCCCCTACATCCCTGGCACTGGTTATTTCCTGTGAAAATGGCAGTGAACAGGTTCAGTTTTGAGCTGGCCCTGACGAAATGTGTTGTGTAGGCAAGAGGGAGGGATGAGAGCTGTTGGAGAAATGAGAATTAATTTTTTTTCTTTTTAACATTTTTTATATTAGTAATAAAGGCAGTGGGAACAAAAAAAGAAGTAAATGGTGTATATGTTTGGTAATACTATGGATCACACTACAGAAATAACCTTTAAAAAAAAAAATCTATAAACTAGGCTGTAGGTTCTGTGAGGTTGGGATACTGAATCTGTCATGGTAGTGCCCAGCCTATAGGAGGCATTCAGTAAATAGTCCTTGACTGAAGGAATGTTAAGCTTTTGTTGAATGCCTACCATGTGCCAGGCACAGAGTAAATTAAAATACCCCTTAAAAATAATATAGAGTTGGGGCTTCCCTGGTGGCACAGTGGTTGAGAGTCCGCCTGCCAATGCAGGGCACACGGGTTCGAGCCCTGGTCTGGGAAGATCCCACATGCTGCAGAGCAACTAAGCCTGTGCACCACAACTACTGATCCTGCGCTCTAGAGCCTGAAAGCCACAACTACTGAAGCCCATGCACCTAGACCCCATGCTCCACAACAAGAGAAGCCACAGCAATGAGAAGCCCAAGCACTGCAACAAAGAGTAGCCCACGCTCACTGCAACTAGAGAAAGGCCTCACGCAGTAACGAAGACCCAACGCAGCCAAAAATAAAAAGTAAATAAGTTAATTAATTTAAAAAAAATGTCCATACAACTCAAAGCAATCTACATATTTAACACAATGCCTATCAAAATTCCCATGGCATTTTTCACAAAAATAGAACAAACAATCCTAAAATTTGTATGGACACACAAAAGACCCCAAAGAGCCAAAGGAATCTTGAGAAAGAACAAAGCTAGAAGCATCATGCTTCCTGATTTTAAACTATATTACAAAGCTGTAGTAATCAATACAGTATGATACTGGCACAAAACCAGACACACAGATCAATGGAACAAAATAGAGAGCCCAGAAATAAACCCACACATACAGGTGAATTGACTTACTACAAAAGAGTCATATAATGGGGAAAAAACAGTCTCTTCAATAAATAGTGCTGGGATAACTTGACCACTATCTTACACAGTACCTCCCAAATTAACTAAATATGGATTAAAGACTTGAATGTAAGACCTGAAACCTTAAAACTTCCAGAAGAAAACATAGGTGGTAAGATCCTTGACATTGGTATTGGCAATGAATTTTGGATGTGAAACCAAAAGCAAAGGCAGCAAAAGCAAAAATAAACAAGGGGGCTACAACAAGCTAAAAAGCTTCTGCACAGTGAAGGAAACCATCAATAAAATGAAAAGGCAACCTACCAAATGGGAGAGAATATTTGCAAGTCATATATCCGATAAGGGCTTAACACCCCAAATATATAAAGAATTTATACAACTCAATAGCAAAATTTAAAAATCTGACTTAAAAATGGGCAGAAGATCTTCTTTTCCAAAGAAGGTGTACAGATGGCCAACAGGTGTAAGAAAAGGAACTCAACATCACTAATCATCAGGGAAATGCAAATTAAACCACAATGAGATATCAACTCACTCTTGTTAGAATGGCTATTATTAAAAAGAGAAGAAATAACAAGTATTATTGAGGGTGTGGAGAAAAAAGAACACTTGTGCAATGTTGGTGAGAGTGTAAATTGGTGTAGCCACTGTTGAAAACAGAGAGTTTCTTCAAAAAATTAAAAATAGAACCGCCGTATAATTCAGCAATTCCACTTCTGGGTATTTATCCAAAGGAAACAAAAAACACTGACTTGAAAAGACAAATATGCCCTCATGTTCACTGCAGCATTATTTACAATAGCCAAGACATGGAATCAACCTAAGTGTCCATCAATGGATGAATGGATAAAAGAATGTGAAATGTGAAATTTGTAGTGAGTATTGGTGTTGATAGTGGTAGTTATATCATGGAATATTATTCAGCCATGAAAAAGAAGGAAATCTTGCAGGGGGTGGAGTGTTGGTGGGCACAATGGGTGAAGGTGGTCAAATGGTACAAATTACCAGTTCTAAAATAAATAAGTCATGGGGATGTAATGTACAACATGATGACTAGAGTTAATAACACCATACTGCATATATGAATGTCGCTAAGAGAATAGATCTTAAAAGTTCTCATTACAAGAAAAAATATTTTGTAACTATGTATGGTGATGAATGTTAAGTAGACTTACTGTGGTAATCATTTCACAATACATATATGCAAATATCAAATCATTATGTTGTACAACTTAAACTAATGTAATGTTATATTTCAGTTATGTCTCAATAAATAGAATGGGCCTAAATAGATATTCTTCATAAAAAGATATACAAATGGCCATCAGGTACATGAAAAGGTGCTCAACATCACTAATCATTATGGAAATATAAAACAAAACCCCAATGAGATATCATCTCACACCGTTAGAATGGCTGTTATCAAAAACAAAAGAGATAACAAGTGTTGGCAATGGTGTAGAAAAAGGGAACTCTTGTGCAATGTTTGCCTGAAGGTAAAGATATAGCTGCTATTGAAAACATGGAGATTCCTCAAAAAACTACAAATAGAACTATCATATGGTCCAGCAATCTCACTTCTGGGTATAAATCCAACGAAAATTAAGTCATATCTCAAAGAGATATCTGTACCTCCATGTTCATTGTAGCATTATTTACAATAGTCAAGACTCGGATACAACCTAACTGTCCATGAATACACACACACACACACACACACACACACACACACTCCATGGAATATTATTCAGCCATAAAAAAGGAAATCCTGCTTGGTGCAAAAAACATGGATGAAATTGAGGGCATTATGCTAAGTGAAATGAGTCAGACAGAGAAAGACAAACACTATATGATCTCACATATGTGGAATCTAAAACAAAACAAATTCATAGAAACAGAAAGTAGACTGATGGTTGCCATGGGCTGGGGCTGGAGGAATGGGTGGTGGTGCTCAAAGGTATAAATTTCCAGTTATAAGATGAAAGAGTTCTGGTGATCTAATGTACAGTATGGTGGCTGTAGTTAATAATCTGTACTATGTACTTGAAGGTTGCTAGGAGAGTAAACCTTAAATGTTCTCATAAAAAAACAATGTAGTCCTATGAGGTGATGGATGTATTAATTAACTGTATTATGGTGATGTATATATGTGTATCAAATTACTACGTTGCACACCTTAAACTTGCACAATGTTATATGTCATTTATATCTCAAAGTTGGGAAAAAAATACTCTAGCCAAAAAATGCTCACTGGCAATGAGTGATTAAGAGCTGCCTGTCAGGGGCAGAGATTGGGGATGGAGGAGGGCAGGGACTTACACAGAGGCCAGTACTGTTTTAGTTCAGATTCAGGTGTGGCATTAGTTAAAGGAAGGAAATGGCCTTGTTTGGACATAGCCATGGGGTTGAGCCAGGGCCCAGCCCCTTCACAGGTAGAAGTAAGTTCCCAGGAGGAGTAGCCTGACCAGGATGCTCCGCTTTGCTGCCTGAAGACTGGACCAGATCCCAGAGCATACCTGATTAGCCTCTAGTCAAGGGGACACTCAGGGACACCCCTGCCTTGCTATAGAGCGGCCCTCCAGATCAAAGATGGCCCATAGGCAAAGGATGGAATGAAAACCCTCTTGAAGTGGGTAGAGTGATTAACATGATTTCATAGGAGGACAGTGCCGTTTAAGAATCCACTAACATGCCTGAGGTCCCTGAGCCAGAGGCCACTGAGCTGGGATATGAATTCCTGCTGCCATTCTCTTAGCCGCTGCCTTATACAGTCTCCCTAACTCTAAGGCCCTAAGTCTCGATTCCCTTTTCTGAAAAACCAGAAGAGTCGAAGGTTCCTAGCTCAGAGTTACTGGGGAAATTAAATGGCATCATGTACATCAGAGCCTGGCACCCAGCAAGCCTGTGAGAATGAATGGGGGGCTCAGCGGTGCTGTTCTCCTTCCCTCGTCTCAGATTCCCATGTCAGGCCCTCAGCTTTCACCCAGTGGTGACCTGCATCTTTAAGGACTTTCCATGATTCTGATGAAATCCTAGAATAAATTATTCAGACCTATGAAAAAGTGATCTGTGACCTTGGAAAAGTTACTCCACTCTCTGGGCCTGTCATTGGTAGGATGTTGCTTTTACTGTTTACCTGAAAGGGTTACAGGAGGATTAAAGGGCAGGAAGCACAGAGAGAGCCCAGTGCCTGCCTATGACGGACACACATGTGACTGCTGCTTCCCTCCAGCCTCCTTCCACCCTGATGACCACCGTAAGGCGGGGGGAACGCCATCTTGGTTTAACTACAATAACAGAAATAGGATTACTTTCCACAGCAACTAAAAATGAGAGACTGTTGAAAGAACTTGGGACGGTTAGTCCAGAGAACAAAGGGTTTATATGAGCGCAGCTAACTGGGTGCTGACACCTATTTGAAACCAGGGCTTCTTGAGGATCAAGAGTTGCCCAAACCACTTCCAGTTGATGAGGTTTCTGGTATATTAAGGGGAACACAATTGTTGAAGTTTCTCGTATATTAAGGAAAAAAACGATTTTTTAAAAGGAAAAATATTTAGTATTTAAAAAATACTAAAGCAGGGTTATAAATGCTGCGGCATACCTTAAGTGTTACATTTAACAAATGTTAACACATAAAACTGAACCTAATAGAAATGTTCTAGTCATAGGGTAATTACTAGACGTATGCATATTTTGAAAACCTTCATTCACAGTGTACTGCAGGCAGTGTTGGCAGGTAATGGGACAGAAAATTTTTTCAACCCTGTCAGGGCACTGACTTGCAGAAGATGTTAACATTTTGAGTTTGAGGGTCGGTCTGAATGTGATCTGTCTCTGTCTCTCATGCCAGACCCAATGGAAGGCAGACTGGACATTCTGCAGGGCACAGAGATCAGAACGCGGCCGTGGGGCGGGCGCTTGGAGAAGAGAGGCTTCTCCTCAGCTGTGCCTCCCTCACCCCTAACCCCCAGCAAGGAGCCTGAGCCGAGATGCTGGGGCAGTGTAGGGAGTAGTTAGTGAATTACTCATCAGGCAGGGGTACGGGACATCTATGCAGCTGGAGCAACGATTTTTAACTTTTGTGGGTTCGAGGAACCTTCTGAATATCCGACGAAACCCTGGACCTTCTCCCCAGAAGAATTCCATCACCTCACCCATCCACGCACAACTTTCCCCAAAGAGCCCCCAGGAGTCCATAGACCCCAGGGTGAAACCCCTGGCCCGAGGGAGGCACTGGCACTTTCTAGAGTCTCTCTACCCTGAATTGCGTCTCAGGCCCCGCCTCGCACCTGGGAGCACTGCCCGGGGCGCAGGACTGCCTGGGGTCTGTGCACGGGGCCCCGGCCCTTGGCCGTGGCCGCGCTCATCTCCCTCCCTTCCCGGGACCCGAGTGGCGCAGCCGGAGCGGGGCGGCAACCAAGAGGCCGGCCCCACCTGCGGACACTAGAGGCGAGGGGGCAGCGGGAGCCCGGCCCCGCCCCGGACCGCGGGGCCAGCCTACTGCACCCAGCGCCGCGGGGCTCAGAGCAGAGCACTGCGCCGCCACCGCCACAGGTCCGGCTACCCCGCCGACTGCGGAGTCCGGATTCTCTAACCGCGCCGCCGCCGCTGCCACGGGTCGGGTTCCCAGCGCCGTTCCGGGGCCTCCGCCCAAGCCATGAAGATGCATTTCTGCATCCCAGTGTCCCAGCAGCGGCCCGACGCGCTGGGGGGCCGCTACGTGGTGCGCCGGGGGTCGTGGTCCGACTGGGCAGGGAGGAGGAGGCCGGTGACAAGGCGGGGGCGGGAGCTCACCTCGCCCGGCTAATCCGGACGTGATGACTCTGTTTGCAGTTGTACTCGGTGTACCTGGACGGGTTCCTGTTCTGCAAGGTGCGCTACAGCCAGCTGCATCGCTGGAACGAACAGGTGAGCGTATCCGAGGCGGGTACCAGCCCGCCCACCTGAGGCAGGTGACGAAACGTGCGCCCAGGGGGCTCTGGGTGCTTGACTCTGGCAGGACACTGCACCTCTTGAGGGCTTCAGGCTCTTAATCCTGGTCGTAGTAACAGTTAATTGTGAATTGCTTGGCATACAGCTCAATGAATACATGATATCGCTCCTAATCACCTATAGCTGTGAAATGAGGGAATAGGGCGCAGGCAATTATCCCAACCCGTTCCAGCCCGGTGATCCCCACCAGCCCCACCTGGGCTCCATCTCAGTGCCAGCTGCTCCCCCAGGACAATATCCCTGTTCAAAATGAGCAAACCAAGTCTAGATCAAGGCGTAGTCTTAGGAATCTTGTACATGGATGTTTAATCTCCTTTCTCCCAGAGTTTAATTTCCCCCTCTTTAAAAAGGTGTGTCTTTATTTTTGTTTTCAAACGAGGGTATTTATAGGTTTCAAACAGGGGCGGTCTGGAAACCCGGGAAACAGACGACTTATCAGGTCAGAAGGCCATTTCTCACTCTAGTTTCTCACAAGTTCCGATGGCATTTTCTTCCTGGAGGTAGACTGATTTATTAGCCTGCCCTAATGGGTTTTATTTTCCTAATAAGGAAGTGTTGCAAGTCTTTAAAGTGGGTTAGAGGAGTACGTGGGAGTTTGAAATGAACTCCACCCTTCCCCCACACTCATGCACAGTGTTTTTTTGGTTTTTTTTTTTAAGATTTTGTGTACTGATTATAAAGAGCACATACCTAAAGTTGAAAGAAAGAAAGAGAGAGAGAGAGAAAAAGAAAGGAAGAAAGAGAGAGAGATGGAGGGAGGGAGGAAGGAAGAGAGGAAGGAAAAGAAGATGCTTGCCTAGGCAACAGCTATTAACATTTTTGGGAGAGTGCTTTCAGACAATCCTGGTTTCTAGTGAGTAGATACATCACGTTTCCTTTAAGACCATTTTCTGTTGATAGACAGCTCAGTTCCATTGTTCTATTAAAAACATCATTGCAGTGAGCCTCCTTGCTCATACATCATAGTGCATTGGAAAAGTCCATTTTCAAGGTATGACTAAGTTTCTTTGGAGTCAACAAAAACAGGTGTAATGTGGTTGTTAGTTAATTTTTGTGCTTGTCTTTGAATCGGTAGCACCTAACACAGTGCCTGTGACCTGGTAGGTCCTCAGGAATGATCGTCAATGGCTGAATAAAAAGGGCATGGATTCAGACTTCTGAAGGATGACAAGCTACTTGTAACCGAAACATGTCTGGGGAGTTGGGAGGACTGCACAGGAAGGCATATGCGGATCTCGAAGGAAGAGAAAGTATAGGTCGTTTAGGCATTTGGAGGAGGAATTTGAGGGTCATATCCCACCCTCATCTGTCTTCCTGTGTGTGAGGTGTGATCAGGGAGGTCACTATCACAGGGGAAAAGCAGGAGACTGCTGGGAGGAGCAGGGTGGGCGTGGGATTGACTGACCACTCTCTGGCTGGACACTTCACCTCTTCTCTGATCTTCAATTTCCCTTTCAGAAACAATCAGGTAATTGGTTATGGATGCCAACTTCACAGGGCACTTATGAAGATTAGGGTCCAGTTTCTCCCAGAGCGTGGCACGTAGTTTATGTGCTCAGTAAACATTTACTGACTCAGATGCTTGGAGAATTCCTGAATCTGGTCCTTATTAACCAACAGACACAGGAAATGCTTGTTTTCAGGAAAATTCGGACCTATCCAATCTTAGAAGGTCCAGAAGTGGAGATATAAAGCCAGTTCTTTTGACCTTCTATTTTGGAAACCATGAACAAAAAACTGTCTGTTATTCACTGCAGTGGATTTTTCTTGGTTTTTCTTTATTTTTTTGGCTGTGTCAGGTCTTAGTTGCGGCACGTGGGATCTTCGTTGTGGCGTGCAGGCTTCTCTCTAGTTGTGGTGTGTGGGTTTTCTCTCTCTAGTTGTGGCACGCAGGCTCCAGAGTGCTTGGACTCTGTAGTTTGCAGCACGCAGGCTCTCTAGTTGAGGCATGCGAGCTCAGTAGTTGTGGCATGTGGGCTTAGTTGCCCTGCGGCACGTGGCATCTTAGTTCCCCAACCAGGGATCGAACGCTCGTGCCCCGCATTGGAAGGCAGATTCTTTACCACTGGACCACCAGGGGAGTCCCTGCAGTGGACTTTTACATATGGAGTTGCCACAGCCCAGTGCCCTCTGTGAAGTATACAAGAGATATTGATGAATACTTCATATCTGTCCCAGGTTTTTCAAAATTCTAAAGTGGGGATTTCTTTATCCAGTTTCTAACTACCTTACACGTGTCATTGCTTCTCTTTTCTGTAGGAACAACTTCATTTTAAAGAAACTATTTAGATCTTAGGAGGTGGCTATTGGTATTATTATTAATTTAAAACAATAACATCAGTTACCCTGTGCTAAGCTTGGTGCCAAGAGCTTTCCATGTCATATCGTGTTTAAGTTTTACAACAGTCTTATGAGTTAGGATTATAATTAGCCCCTTTCAACAGATGAGGAAACTGAGGTACAACTTGCCCAAGGTCATACTGCTAGTCAGTGTTGGAGCCAGGATTTGATCTCTAGAACCTGCTCTAACCCATTACATTTTGTGGTTCCTTATCAAAGTTGACAAAATAAATTGCATCAGAAAAACAATTGCATCCTAAACTACCATCCTGTTAGGCATAACATAATAAAATTCCCCAATTTTATGTATTGTGTGATGAATTTTGGTAAATGTTTACAATTACCACCACCATAATCAAGACAGAGAACAGTTTCCACACGCATAATGTTCCCTTGTCCCCTTGCCCTTGGTCCCCTTCCTCCACCTCTAGCCCCAGACATCTGATTTCCGTCATTAGAGTTCCAGGCACAGGATTTTATTCCACCTGTCCAGGAAGCCCCTGTAAGTTTGGTATTGCAAGATGAAGAGTCCAAGTAAGGTTGCTAGATTTAGCAAATAAAAATACAGGATCCCCAGTTAAATGTGAATTTCAAGTAAACAACGAACACTTTTTTAGTATAAGAATGTCCCATGCAGTATTTGGGGTACTCTTAACTGGTCATCCTCTATTTTATCTGGCAACCCTAAGTCTGAGACTGAAGGGTTGGGTGACTTCTCCCAGCCACTTCTCAGCTAGTTTTTATTCTTCCTATTCCATGGAAGATGTGAAATGGCTCAGAATTCTTAATCTGATTTAATACTAAGCACTATAAAAAAGGGAAACAGTATAAAGGCCCCATCTGTGTTTATGTGTGTGTGTGTGTGTGTGTGTGTGTGTGTGTGTTATGTGTATGTTTGGTGAGTATAAGTTCATTTCCAATTGATTTTTTGGGAAGTTCTGCATCACAGTAGAACAGAAATTTCATCTTAATAGAATTAACTGATTTACTCATTTACTTAAGAATATTTACTAAGTACCTGTTAAATACCAAGCACTATGTTAAATTAAGTGAAGACTCTGACTTTAGCACGTGTGATTTTTGGATTTACAAGTTGGATTTCTCTTTTGTATATTGGAGAACTCTGCGATCAAGGAGGAAGAACCTGGCCCAGGTGAAGTGGTCCCTGCTCCTCTCAGCCAAGCTGTGTGGAGGCTAATGCCCATAAGACTGACCTGAGGAGAGATGGGTGTGTTTCCCAGAGGTCAGCTGCGCCCTCTGAAGCCCTGTCCCCACTGAGGTTCCCTTAAGGTCTGGCGGCTCCCCTCGCTGCTGAGTGCTGCCCATCTCTCTGCTGTGTGAACTGCCTGACCTGACTGCTTTCTGTGCCTTTAGATGAATAACACCAGTTTGATCTATGCCCTTGTCTGTACCGCCTCCCTCAAGGGGACTTAAAGAGATCTGTAAAAGAAACCCTTAACTAGCTCATTTTGGCCATCCTGTGTGAGTGACGCTAGACCCTATGGAAAGGATGCTTGCTTCTTTGAAAACACCCTGCCAGTGCCAGACGTAGCAATGCAGACAAGCCATGGGAGCTTCCAAAGGATCCTTCAGTGGGAGAGGAGGGCTACGCACCGCCTCAGTCTTCCTCCCTGCCGAGTGCTGACTCAGCCTCGCTTCTTCCCTTCTTTCACCTAATCTCCCCTCTTTCCCCCACTCAGACCCTCTGTTCTCATCAAGCAGCCCATTGCCTCTGCCTGGCTCACTTCCCTCTTCTGGGAAGACCCCTGCTTTCTGGCCCATGGGTTAGGGACCAGCCCTTTCTCAAGGTTCACCTTAAGCCTCACCTCCTCTGGGAAGTCCCCCTTGATTGCACAAGATGCCTTTCTCTGATTCCCGTGCCACTTTATGTTTAGACCTTGTCGCGTTCCTTTTGTGTGTGTGTGAAGATCTTGTTTCCCCTGTTTATTTAGTTGAAAAACCCAAGTACTTAAATGAAGGAATGAATGAAGGCTGTAGGCATAGTGTATCCAGCACAGAATCCTGCTTTAGGAGATGCCCAAGAGATTTGATGGAGGAGGAAGATGGGAGGAAAAGAGGGCAAGGAGAAGGACAAAAGAGTAAAAAGACTGTGTCCAAGTTCTGCGCTGTAGGATCTTGGTTTAAGTCACTTCAGCTGCCTGAGCTTCAGGTTACTCATATTGTCAAGTAACCTTGTTGCCAAGGTGGAAGGATGTGAGATTGCCCTCGTTGTCAAGATGGGAGGATGACAATGTTAATGGCAGCGATGATCATCTACCTCACAGGACTGTTTTGAGGAAGAAATGGAATAATATACAAGACTAGTGTTCTTTGGTACAGGATATCACGGTCCAGATTGCTTTGAGCTTGTGGCCCTTTATCTGGAGAATCTGAGATTTTTACTACCAGGGGCCTTGGAGAGGTGGGATGAATGAGTCAACAGTAGAAAAAGAGGCTGTAAAAAGGACAGCATTTGTGACTGTAATTCTACCTGTCCCAGGTCACCACTGTGGGATAGGAATAGGGGGCTGTGAGTGCATGGGATGGGGAAGGAGGTGACATTTTCAATTGGCCAGTAAAGTTCTCTTCATGTTAAGAGGCACAACTGTATGATGGAGAAATTAGAACAGGAGATTGTGCTGGGATTTAAAAAATACGCTATCTGAACATGGTCTTTCAAAGCAAACAAACAAGCAAAAACACCTCATAATAAATGAACAGAAGAGGTGTGTTTTCCTTTTGATCTCTTGAAACAGTTTTTGAAAGTGATGGAGCTAAACTCTAATGCCAGATAATTCTTAGTATGTGAATGCTTTTAATAGCTCAACTGTGTGCTATTTGAGACCAGTGGAAAAGACTGTATTTTGATAGAGTTGAAGAACTTGTGGAGTCGGTGATTGACTTTTGGTGGACTTAACTGCTCAGTTTATTGTGTGTTTATCTCCCCACTTAGACCAGTGCTCAAGAAAGGAGGGGAAAGATTCCTTGAGAAGTCAGCTCAGGTTGTAAAACCTGCTGGGAGAGTTTTTGCTCTGGGTTGGGTATTAGGACCTTAATCCTTGTTGACTTTTTCCCCAGCTCTTGGCCTTAGGACTCCCCACTCCGGATGCTCCCCTGTAGGTGGGTAACCCAGGCAGCCCTACTGGCTCAAGGCTGCTGTGATTCCAACCAATTTGGGAGCATCTGCTACATTTATGAATACATGCCAAGGAAGACAATTGCCTTTTACAGATCACTCACTCAGTTCATCAAGAAATAATTGCATACAAAGAAGACAAATTTCTGCTTCTACTTCATGGAATTAGCAGAGATGGGGTGCATAAATTCCAGGTCGTTTGAGCAGCCCTGCCTGGGATGGTGCTGTAACTGGGGGGCTTTTGGACCATCTCTGTCACAGCAGGAAAACTTCCTTGAATTTAAAAGAAACGTATCATTGCTCTAATATTTTATACTACTAGATTTAGAGGAAAGATGGCAAACTAAATGGCTACTGGGGTCAGGCAGGTAATTTAAATGAGAGGCACGGATCAGGTGAGAGGCAGTGGTGGGTGGTGGGAACAGCCTGAGAGGATAGAAACTTGGTGATTCCAGACCTTCTGATTCTTCAAGAGAAGCCAGAACATCAGTTTTTCTCTTTTTAATAAACATTATTTTTGTGGCCCAATCTTAGATTTATTTAAAAAAATGGTGAAGATAGTACAGAGAGTTCCCATCTACCCTGCACCCAGTTTCCCCTGTTGTTTTCCATGATTATTATACTTTGGTTACAGTTAATGAAGTATTGATACCATGTTATTTATTCAGACTTCTTTAATGTTTACCCAATGTCCTATTTCTGTTCCAAGATCCCACCCAGGTCCCACATTACATTTAATTGTCATGTCTCTTTAGGCTCCTCTTGACGGTGAAGGAAAGTTTCTCCAACTTTCCTTGTTTTGAATGATTTTGACGGTTTTGAGGAGCGCTGGTCAGGTAGTTTGTGGAATGTCCCTCTATTGGAGTTTGTCCAATGTTTTTCACATGACCAGACTGGGGTTATGGTTTTGAGAGGAAAACCACAGGGGCCAAGTTTACCTTGGTCACCGGGCTGAGGTAGTGTTTGTCAGGTTTCTCCATATAAAGTTACTTTTTTCCCTCCTTTTCCACAGTGTGCTCTTAGGAAGGAAGTCACCATGCACAGCCCACACTTAAAGAGTAAGGATTTATGTTCCATACTTGTAGGATAAGTATCTACGTACTTGTGGGATAAATATCTATGTACATTATTTGGAAATTTGTCTATTCTCTCCAACTTGTTTATTCAATAATTTATTTATTTTTAAAAATACATTTATTTATTTATAGCTGTGTTGGGTCTTTGTTGCTGCGCATGGGCTTTCTCTAGTTGCAGCGAGCAGGGGCTACTCTTCGTTGCGATACATAGGCTTCTCATTGCAGTGGCCTCTCTTTGTTGCGGAGCACGGGCTCTAGGCGCGGGGGCTTCAGGAGTTGTGGCTCGCGGACTCTAGAGTGCAGGCTCAGTAGTTGTGGCACACGGGCTTAGTTGCTCCGCGGCATGTGGGATCTTCCCAAGCCGGGCATCGAACCCGTGTCCCCTGCATTGGCAGGTGGATTCTTAACCACTGTGCCACCAGGGAAGCCCCTAAAATCGTAATTTTTTATACACGGGTTTTTAAGTCTTCATGGGAGGGATCAGCCTGCATTCAGTCTTAGCTTTTAAGGTAAGTTGATCAAGTGTGGGTCCCAAGAGGGGGAGGGCAAGTTCTTGCTAATTAACAATCATCATTTTGGTGAGTTAACATTTTTCTGGAGCAGTAGGAGGAGCAGTGAGGCAATGGATCAAGGGGCTTAGGAAGAGGAGCCTTAGGGACCAGGCCACGTAGGGCCACAGTAGACATTCTTAGTCCTTACATGTCCCTCACACTGGCCAGAACAGTGAGCGGGTCAACCACATAACAGGGCAACAGGGACATCCTGAGGTGGGTATATAAAAAAGATGGACAGGACATTGGAAACAAATCACTGCATATGGCAGTGGAGCCAGTGTCAAATTTGGGGTGACACCAATGACCCAGTCCAGAGTGCCTGGCTTAGTGCTGCTGTCCCTGTGGAGAACTTCCCAAGCAGGAGGGTGTTTCCGGGAGATGTGTACTGGTAAAAATGAAGCTGAAGACCCTGGTGGAGATGCAGATGTCAGGTGTGGGTAGTTCATGGTCAGGACACAGCAAATGGAGGCCCTGCTCGGAGGGGCAGGAGAGAAGCCAGTGGATGGGTGCAGTGTGTAGATGAACCACTCTCATCAAAGCCCTGGCAATAGTGACGCCTTGTGGAAGTCCCTCAACCTCTCTGAGCTGGACACCCCTCCTTTCATAAATGGCAATAATAATAACTGAATCACAGCACTGGTTTGGTTGGGTAGATAAATGGAGTCAGTCACAGGAAAGTCATCAATATTGGTTCCCAGAGAAAAGATAATCCTGTCCATCAGCACGGGGCTGGGGTATGAGCAGGGCTCCTGGTGTGGGGATCGGCTGGCAGAAGTGTCAGGATGGACAAGGTGTTCTTTCAGTCCCCAAACCTGGGTGGGGGGCAGGGAAGGAGTGAAGTGACCAGACTCCTGATATCCTGAACCAGGCAACCTGGCATTGAAGCCCAGATCCCTGTCCATTTCTGGGAGATCACAAACAGATGACACATCGTCTCTGTGCCTCAGTTTCCTCTCTAGAAAGGGTCCATTAGCTGCACAGGTTCTTCTTATTCTCTTACCACCTGAAACTCCTCCAACATCACTGCCAGCCATATGTGTGATATTCATAAGGCCCTTTCTCCAGTGTGAACTCTCTGATGTTTAATCAAGTGGTACCTGTGGGTGAAAGATTTACCACATTCCTTGCACTCAAAAGGCTTTTCTCCAGTGTGGATTTTCCTATGGATGCAGAGGAGCTGTCTTTGCTTAAAGGCTGTCCCGCATTCAGTGCACTCATAAGGCGTTTCTCCAGTGTGAACTCTGTGATGATCATAGAGAGAGGATCGAGTAGTAAAAGACTGCCCACATTTACTGCACTCATGAGGCCTTTCTCCACTGTGAACTCTCTGATGATATTGGAGGCCACTCCTAGCAACAAAACATTTCCCACATTCACTGCACTCATAAGGCCTTTCTCCACTGTGAACTCTCTGATGATACCAGAGGCTACTCCTGGCAACAAAAGATTTCCCACATTCACTGCACTCATAAGGCTTTTCTCCAGTGTGAACTCTCTGATGTGCAAGGAAATTGGATTTGCGGGCAAAAAATTTTCCACACTGGGTGCATCAATAAGGTTTTTCTCCAGTATGAACTCTCTGATGTGCAATTAAGATTCACTTTTGGATGAAAGATTTAGCACATTCCTTGCATTCATAAGGCTTTTCTCCACTGTGGATTTTCCTATGTGCTCTGAGGTGCTTCCATAGGCTAAAGGATTTCCCACAGTCACTGCAGTCATAGAGCCTTCCTCCACAGTTAACTCTCTGATGTCCAAGGAGACCAGATTTGCGGCTAAAATATTTTCCACAATGGCTGCATTCATAAGGCCTTTCTCCAGTGTGAACTGGCTCATGCTGAATAAAGTTACATGTTTGGATGCAGGCTTTCCCACGTTTGCTGCACTCACAAAACCCTTTACTAGTAAGGACTCTCTCATCCTGAACAAGTATTTATGTGTGACTGGAGGCTTTCTTGCCTTCTCCCCAGCTGTGATGACCTGTTCCACTGTGAAAAACAGCTTCACACTCCTTACTGTTCAGTTTCTTCCTGGTATTAGTGGCCTGTGGCTGAAGTCCCATGTTGGCCACGAAGTCGTTCCCAATCTCCATGTAGGTAGGTAGATTCCCTATTGTGTGGATTGTTCAGCTCTTCCAAAATGAGGGTCTCCCCATGTCATATCACATGGGATTCTCTCTAATCTGCGGCTTCTGGTGCTCTTGAAGGTTTGCAGTGAAATAGAATTGTTTCCCGCATGCCCCACATATGTATGCTTTCTGCCCCCTATTTGTTCCTTGCTCCTCAGCCAAGTGCAAAATGTCTCTCAAGACTGGGGTGCACATCTTACAGGGCTGGGTCTTCTCAGGAGACAAACCTGCCCTGGGGGGTCCTCATCTGTGACACTCCTTCTGCAGATACGCTCTGTTCAGAAGGTGTCTCTTCATCCTCAACTCCAGGAAAAGAACCTGCAGGAATTCCCTGGCAGTCCAGTGGTGAGGACTCAGAGCTTTCACTGCTTTAGCCTGGGTTCAATCCCTGGTCAGGGAACCAGGACACTGCAAGCCTGAATCCTTAGCTGCAACTTTGGGGCTACTGGTGTTAGGGCACTAAGGAGTAGGGATGCACTCTGGCTAGCCATAGTAACCACAGCACATGACCAAGCAGTTGAAGAAGAAAGCAGTATCCATGGTCCAGATGTGAGAATGACACAGCAGCCCCTAGGGAAAAGGAGAAAGGCAGAACCTAGCTCAGAGGATAGGGGTGGGTGTGAGGGCCTTACCCAGCATGCATACAAGTGCAAAGTTCTCCACCATGACATCAAGGTACAGGTGTATCTGAACCTCATCAAGAAGACACCATTCCTCCCAGGAGAAGTACATGGCCACATCCTCAAAGGTCACAGTGCCCTGAGGTGGGTTGGTCAGCGCAGGCGCCGCCATCAGATCCTTTGCGCGGAGCAGCAACAGTCCAGCAACCGGGTCAGACTCGGCATGGTTACTCCCCACCTATTCAATAATTTATATCTATGTAGACTCCTAGATATTTAATTTATACTTTAGGTTGTACTTCAGTAAGACTTTATTTTATTGTTCAAATTGTTCCAGCTTGTCCTATGGGAGCTCTTTCAGTTTGCTCCTGTGTTTCTTTGACATACCCCTATTGTTGACTTTTGTTTGTTTTGTCCACTTTCTTATTTTCTGGTGTACAAGATGCCCCAGGCTCACCTTGTATATTTCCTGCCTTGGTCCTAGAGTCAACCATTTCTCCCTGGAGCGCTTGTTGCTTTTTGGAGAATGATATTAGAAACCAAGATCTGGGCACCAGATGTGTTCCCTGCTACTGCAGTGTCATTGCTTCTAGGCCCTCTCAGCTGACACAGCAAGAAAATATATGTGTATATATGCATGTCTGTAAATACTTCTATGTGTAACCATCTGTATGTATATTAAGTTAAACATGAGTTCATACCAATATCTCTGACAATAATCCATTACCACATGGCTTACTCTAGCCTATTCCCTTTACTTACCTGAAAACTCTCATTCCAACAGTGAGAAACCTGACTCCCACTATCTGCCATCCATTTACTTAATTATTCCATTCTGTACACACATATAATGGTATTAGAATTGTTAGCCTGTACCTGTGTAGGAAACAACTTTATCAGCTAAAGCGCAGTACTTCTGTACAGCTTCTTTTGCCTTTACTGTTACAGACTCCACTCATTTGCCAAGTGACTTAGGTCAGCACCTTTTCTCTCACCCCCTTCATTGCAGTTGTTTCATATATTTGTAATATAGTTAAATTGTTTACTCACATTCTGCATTCCATCCTGGGTTTTTCCCCACTTCCTAAATGATTTTTTAATATATTTGGACACATTAAAGTTGTATTGTAAAGTTCAGTAGATTTGACAAATGCAGAGCCTCATGTATCCACAATGACAGTATCATACAGACTAGTTTCACTGCCCTAAACAATTCCATGTGCTTCACCAATTCAGTACCCCCATCCCAAGCTCCTGGTGATCATTGATGTTCTCACTCTCTCTATAATTTTGCTTTTTTCCAGAATATCATATAATTGAAGTCATATAGTATGTAGCTTTTTCAGACTGGCTTTTTATTTATCAATATGTATTTAAGATTCCTCCATGTATTTTTATGGCTTGACAACTCATTTCTTTTTATTGCTGGGTAATATTCCATTGTAGGGATACACCAAAGTCTGTTTATCCATTCACATACTGAAGGACATCTTGGTTGCTTTCAGCTTTTGGTGGTGATGAATAAAGCACCATTTGTATGCCGGTTTTTATGGACATAGTTTTCAAATCTGTTGGGTAAATAACTAGGAGTGTGATTGCTGCACTATGTGGTAAAACTATGTTTACTTTGTAAGAAACTGCCAAACTATCTTCCAAAGTGGCTGGACCATTTTGTATTCTCTCCAGGACATAACTTAAAAAATTTTTTAATTGCAAAACTAAATGTTGGCATCAAATGAAAATTCTTTAGTAGTCAAACAAACAACCTAGCAGACCAAACAAAACAAATCAGGGAGCTGTATCTTCCCTACAGGTAGGCAGTTAATAACATTTCTAGGTGTTACATCAACACTGTCCAATAGAACTTTATGTGCTGGTGGAAATGCTCTATATCCTTTGTGTCCAATTCAGTAGCAACTTGCCACATTTCCAGTGGCTATTGAGTATTTAAAATGTGGCTTGTATGACTGAGGAACTGAATTTTAAATTTTATTTTATTTTAATTTAAGTAGTCACAGGCAATTAACGGACATCTTATCGGATGGTACAGTTCTGGGCCACTCTAAGGATTTTGACTTGTACTTGAGTGAAATGGGATGCCATGAAGGATTTTGCACAGGGAAGAGGAATGATCTGACTTACATTTTTAAGTTATAACCTCAGATTCTGTATTAGGAATAGACAGAAGGGGAGCAAGGGCAGAGGCAGAGAGATCTGGTGGAAGGCTACTGCAATAAACTGGAAGAGATGACAGTGGTTTGGGCCAGGGTGATGGCAGTGGGGGTGGAGAGATGTGGTCAGATTCTGGATGTATTTTGAAGTTAAGGCCTATGCAAGGTAAATATTTGCCAAACACACACTGTATTTTTGACAAAGGTCATGGAATGAAAGTTCTTATCTGTTTGCAGTCTCATTTCTATTAGATCTGCTTTCATTTTCTTTAAGCCACTGAGCCTTCCTGCCCCAGAGGTACCATGTTAAAATCTCAGTGGGTTTCTTACTGGTTTCCTTTCTCCTATTTTAAAGAGAATGATGAGGTATCTTATCTTCGAGCTATCACTGTAAGCGTAAGGCTAGAATGAAGGAAGATGCACTTTTGGTTATCTTAATTTAAAAATTATTTTTGACGCATCCGCTATGAGCTTGCATAAAAATAATTTCCGCCATGGTCTTGGGTCATATGTGGGTGGGGAGGAGGAAGGGGCCTGGTTGGGTTTCTATCGGGATCATATGTCAGCATTATAGGAATTCTAGAACCCAGCGCTGTCCACTAGAAATATAACGTGAGCCACGTATGTAATAGAAAATTTTCTGTTAAAATTTTCACATGTTAAAAAGCATAAAAAGAAACAGGTGGAATTAATTTTAAGAATATATTTTATTTAATCCAACAGATCCAAAATATGATTTCAACAGGTAATCTATATAAAAAATTATTAACGCGATGTTTTGCATCCTCTTCTCTCTGTACTAAGTCTTCACAGTCTGGAGTGTATTTTACAATTACAGCACATCTCAGTTCGGACTAGCTGCATTGTCAGTGGCTACCAAATTAGATAGCACAGCTGTAAACATCTGCTGTTATGTTCAGATTGGGTGGGGGGCATGGTGGGGGAATTAAATTCCTAACTCTCATCATTGACATCACAGATACTATTGGGGAATTAATTAAATATTAATATTGTATGATGTAATATTAAGATTGTATTGTATGAATATTGTATGATGTGACTGGTGGGCAGTTTTGTAAAAACAAATGAAAAATTAAAATGTACACCATATCTATCAAACTCAGACTGGAGTTGTCAGTCCATGATATTTCTAATAGTGTTCTAGAAACCTTTACAGAAATAAATGGCTCCTTAAGAAAATCGAGGTATCTCCTTTTGGCCACCAGGAAGGGTTCATTTTGAATAAAGTGCTGGAGAGAGACTTGCCCTAAGAGGAGGCTTTGGTATCTCACCAGCCCTGAATTTCAGGCGCTTTGCCTTAACCGTGTGTTTTCTGGATCTTTCAGCTGAGGCGGGTGTTTGGAAATTGCCTGCCACCCTTTCCACCAAAGTACTATCTCGCAATGACCACATCTATGGCTGATGAGAGAAGGGACCAGTTGGAACAGTATTTGCAAAATGGTATGTATTTGGATTTTTTAAAACAGATTTATCGAGATGTGAAAGTCACCCATTTTATATTTTTACTCAGTGGTTTTTAGTATATTTACACGATTGTGCAACTATCACCATAATCTAATCTGAGGACATTTTTACCGCCCCAAAAAGAAATCTTATACCTATTATCAGTCAATCCCTGTTTCTCTCCTCCACCAGCCCCTGTCTTTATACACTAATTTATGCCTTTATAAATTTGCCTGCTCTGGATATTTCATGTAAATGGAGTCATAAAATATGTGGTCTTTGTATTTGGTTTAAAAATGCTTTGTTTAGATTCACCACCCCGCAGCCCCTGCCCCCGGGGGCTCTGTGTTGGCTTTGATTGTAGAAGTCAAAGAAATATCTCTGGATTAAGACTGAACAAACGGATAAAATGAACTGCTTATGTGAAAGCTCTCAGGAGATAGCGGAGATGTTTACTGGCAGTGCCAGAGTTGGTTATTCCATCTCTGTCTTCCCCAGGAGCCATGCTAAGGCACAGGGATACTCGGAGGTCTGCTCTGGCCCTGTGAGGCTGGCAATACAGAGGTCCTGGCCCACTGCTGGGTTCCTGAAAAGTGTTGTGCACAACAGGACTGAGCTCTCACAAACAGAAGGGGGTGGGGAGAAATAGAAACATTGGCATTCAAATATTTAAAGGTTTAAAAAGCAGGAAATGGTATAGACATAAAATGTTTTAAAAATATAACCCGTCCAAAGAGTATAAAATGAAAGGTACATTCCCTTCCACCTCAGATCCCCAAGCCTCTAGAAAAAAACACTATTACAAGTGGCTTGTGTATTTCTCAGAAACCATCATGTGTATTCTAGTGTGTGGGTACATCCTTGCTGCTTAAACACAAATTGAAACTTACCTTAGGCACGTTTCTGTATCTGAGTATTTGAAACTTATTATTCTGAAAGAATTTCTGATTTACAGAAAAGTTGCAAAATTGATGCAAAATTTTCTGTATTCTCTTTACCCCGATTTCCCAAATGTTAACATTTTATATTTGCTTTATCATTCTCTCTCACTTTCCCATGTCTCTGTATTATGAATGTGTGCATACATATATATTATATATAATTTTTTGAGATGCTTGTTTTGCATGTACAAGCCAGTTTACCCTTAAATACATCTATGTGGATTTCCTAAGATCAAGGACAACTCTTCTGTAACTACTGTATAGTTATCAAAATCAGGCAATTAGCATTGATATAATAATGCTATCTAATATAGAGACCTTATTCAAACTTCACGAGCTACCCCACTAATGTCCTTCATAACAAAAGAAAAAAAGCTTTTTCTTCTATATGCTATTTTATTCCTTTTAAAATATTACTCTTACAGGTCATTCTAGGTGAGGGATTATAGATTTACCTCATTATTTCTCAGGGCTGCACATATTTTTTTTAAACATAGTAAATAGAAATTCTAGAAGTCATTTATTTTCCATTCATCTTTTGTAGTGGAGACTATACCTCTTTTAGACCTGTTAAATAAACGCTTTCAAGCTCAAAATGTAATATCTTTTGAATTTTCATTCCTTCTTGGTTTGTGTTCTCATATCTTCATGAAATACTCCTTTTAACAGCTGGCCTTTTCACAAATGATCACACTGCTTAAAGGGTCACTTCTCCAGGCCTGGCCTTTATCTGTAGTCAGGATGCTTTGTGAATCCTCTTGGAAGGTAAAGGAAGGAGACAGTGCAGCATGGTGCTGTGACTGTGAACACAGGCTCTATTCAGACCTAGAGTCAAGTCCCAGGTTTGCACCTCACTGGCTGTGTGACCTGGGGCAAGACACTTACCTTCTCTGAGCTTCAGTGTCTTTATCTGTGAAATGGAGATACTATTTACTTCAGGCAATCTTCTTTTGTTGTGCAGGTTAAGTGAGCTAAAATATACCAAGTGCTTTGCGTAGTACCTGGTACTTAACAGTTGTACAGTAAATACTAGTTGGATGAACACTTTTTCAATAGCTTTCCCCATCCCCAAGGATCCACACTAATGATTATAATGATTAGTTTGCATACATGGCACACATATTCCAGAAAATAAGACAAGAGCTTCTTCCCCCTTTAGAGAAGAGGGAGTACCTTTTACAAAAAACAGTTTCTTCTGTTACAGAGACACTCTCTCTCTTAGTTACTTTATTTTGAAAAACATGGCATCGTTTGGGAAGCACTACCTCAAATGACCTCAGTCAGTGCTAGTTTTGAATGCTGGTAGAAGTTATTTGACAAAATCAGTAAAACAGCACCAAAAAGAAAGACATTTAATACAGATTTAGAAATTGGATAAGTTTAGCTCAAGTGCAGGGTCCAGGAGAGGACTTGCGGGGAGGAAGATAAGAAGTGAGGAAGCCGCTGAGAAGCACTTCACGTGTGAGTGTGAGGTCCTCAGGGGAGAGCCTTGGCCCATCTGCTCGGGCCACAGCGCTGGGTATTGGTATCTGGAGCTTTAAAACTAGGGGGCAAATTGCTCTTATAAGTATAGAAGAATGAAATTTTAAATATCTGACAGCCTTATAATTGCTTTTTTTTTGGTAACCTCTTGAGAGCTCCCATCGTGAAAAGAGGTCCTCTTAATCAGTGTTTCTTGGTTGATTTAAAATTTTCAAATTACCAAGCATCCTGCTAAAGTGGGAGTCTAGGTCCAAGTTTTTAGATCTTATTGGTATCTCGTATTAACCCCATCATCCTTCTAGCAGGGGCAACTAGATAGATATTGGGCCAGGGGTGTGCATGAATAAAGTAGGATTCCTGGAAACAGTCAGCCGGATTGGTGTGATGGGTTCATGCTGCCTGCGAGGCTGCCTGGAGGAGGCGGGCTTTGTAGATTTTCTTGAATTTGAGAAGTCACAGGCTCCATCGCCTTCAAGGAGGCAGCGGTGCACTGGCAAGGCCTGGAGGGCTTCCTGGAGGACAGAGCAGTTTAACAGAGCAGTCAACCCAGCCCAGTGGTAACCTGGCTCGCTGTCCCTGTTTTTCAGTAACCATGGACCCAAACATGTTGAGAAGTGATGTCTTCGTTGATTTTTTGAAACTGGTGCAGCTGGTAAGCTTGCTTTTCTTGACTAAGGTCATTATTTCACTGCAGAATATGTCTCCATGTGTGCTTTTCTGGTCATCAGCCCTACAGAGCCTGGATTCAGATAAAATACATTCGTTTGGAGTAACAGGAAAATGGTTCCTATTTTGTTGCTTTGGAAGTTGAGATTCTAGATGGAAAATTAAGTGTGTCACTTGACCTTTTGCCCACTTTATTTAAGCAGATACCTTTTTTCCTGTAGCTTAAGCATTGTGCATCTCTAAACTGGCCATGGAGGAGAGAACCTTTTACCATTAAGGGCCCCCATGACAATTGTGGGACCCTACTTTTGTAGCTGGGACTTCCAAGTGTGCCACAGTGAAGACCTCAGGACAGCAGTAATAGCCATGCCAGCTATCACTTGTATATTCTCTGCTCCTGACTTTATCGTAAACGGATCATGGAGAAAATTCAGTCTCAACAGAATGACAGACAGCACCTCCCTTTCCTTTGTTGGTCTAAAGAACAACTGTCCTCTTTTCCCCCAGAGGCTGGAACTTGGCCAAGTACATTTGTTTAGCACGGCACCCATTCAGGTGGTACACATAGGAACATTTTTATGCCTGCATGTACATTCTTTTTTTTTAATATGTAGATTTAATTAATTAATTAATTTTTGGCTGCGTTGGGTCTTCGTTGCTGCGCGTGGGCTTTCTCTAGTTGCGGCGAGCGGGGGCTACTCTTCGCTGTGGTGCACAGGCTTCCCATTACGGTGGCTTCTCTTGTTGCGGAGCATGGGCTCTAGGCGTGCGGGCTCAGTGGTTGTGGCACGCGGGCTTCAGTAGCTGTGGCTCGTGGGCTCTAGAGCGCAGGCTCAGTAGTTGTGGTGCACGGGCTTAATTGCTCTGCAGCATGTGGGATCTTCCCGAACCAGGGCTCGAACCCATGTCCCCTGCATTGGCAGGTGGATTCTTAACCACTGCGCCACCAGGGAAGCCCTGCGTGTACATTCTTGACTGAATGGAAGAGCTTCAAAAGGATTGAAATTGCACAATGACGTGATATTACTGAACTGGCTCCTTAGGTCAGGGAGGAATGATACCTTGATCAGACGTGTAAAAACTGGGAGCAAATTTGCATTTACTCAGTTGTTCAAGTGTGTTGACGAACTTACTGGTCCAGCCAACTGAGAAATGCCCCTAGAGTCTCCCCTCCCATTGTATAATTGCTCGTACTTTCACATACACTTAATGGTATGTGTGTATATATATATGTATATGTATATACTTTTCTTTTCTTTGAAAAGGTTGTTTTTGAGGCAGTGCTAGTGGTAACATTCCAACAGCACAAAAGGGTCTATGATGAAAGTAACCTCGCTTCCACCATGGGTCTCCAGGGCCCCCCCCCAGAGACAACTGTTGCTTACAGTTTAATGTATGTCCCTTCTACGCATTTCCATGCACATGCAAGCATTCCTATGTATGCATATCCTTTTTTGCTTTGCAGATAAGCACACACTCTACCCACTTTCTGAACCTTGTTTTTCAAAGTTTACATCTTGCAAATCATTCTATGCGAATGCATGGAGGTACAGTCAGCCGTGGTTCTGTCATCTTTGTGTGCATTATGGTTTTTACTTTCAATGCTTTCTAAAAATCATTCAGAGGGTGGCAGTGTTTCGGAGCTTTGTTTTGAGTGTCTTTTTTTCCTGATGATTTAAAGGAGTTTTTTGTTTTTTTAATGTGTTTTTCTTTCCTCCTTTCTTTCTTTCTTTCTTTTTAATTGGGATATAGTTGTTTTACAATGTTGTGTTAGTTTCTACCGTACAGCGAATTGAAGTAGAGTTCCCTGTGCTATACAGCAAGTTCTCATTAGTTATCTATTTTATACATATTAGCGTATATATGTCAATCCCCATCTCCCAATCCATCCCACCCCACCTTTCCCCACTTGGTGTCCATACATTTGTTCTCTACATCTGTTTTATTTGATTTTAGTGCTCTCAGTATTTTTGTATCTGTATAACTGCACAGAAACCTTTTGCCCCCGCTGCATTTTGCAGCGTCTCTTCCTGCTTCTTCTGATGAGATTTTCACTTTTGCAATGGCTTTATTTTTCGCTCCTGTTGCTTCCGTGAACTTGGCCAGCTTCCTTTCACGTCTATTCGCTTACCTCTTTTTGGAGACCTTGATCTGTTCTTTGAGGTCTGAGTTCAGAGAAGCCTTATTTTGATTAACACAGCCATTGTTTTCATCTCCTTGGTGGCATCACTTTTGGGGGGGATATATTTTTCACCCTTAGTTGGTCATGTTTCTTTCCTCCTTTCTTGCGGGATTTTTGCCTCTCGTTCTCCCAGGTGATCCATCAACTTTGAAAGGGGTGCATTCAGTAAGCCAGCTGGCCCACGGTGTTGGAAGTTGCTGGAGCTGAGCTGGTAGAACCTGTCTGCCGTACTTCTGGATCTTGCCTCTCCATCTCTGAGGACTTTCTCACTAACACTTTGCCCCAGGCCAGAGCGGCATGTCTGCAGTGAAACCCAAACCACAGTTTCTCTTATCAAGATCACATCTTCAAGCATCCTGCTGACTAATCAGCCCCAGAACTGGCTTAGTGGTTAGGAGGGCAGGCTCAACGTGAGATGGCCAAGGTTTAAATTTTGGCTGCCCTACTTTGGGTTCGTGTTTACTTAGTCTCTTTGTATGTCAGTCTCCCCTTCTCTAAAATGGGGAGAACGGCTCCTCTCTTAGTGCTGTTGGGAGGATTAAGTGAGCCAGTGCTCTTAAGGCACTTAAATGTAATCTGGCCAATGTTATAACACTTACGTGGTCCTCCTGCTATTACCAATGCCAGTCCTTTTTCCTCTTCCCAGCCTGCTGAGAGATTGCTTCCGGCAAAGATGGCGGGCCAGCACATCTCTCCCCAGACACTAGGTGGTGTCAGCTGGGCCCAGAGTTGTGCTCCCAGACCTGCCTAGTGCTTCCTGATGAACTGCTTTAACGCAGCTTCTATGTGGCTTGAGTCCTGCCTGCTGCATCTTTGTACCTCTGCTTCCCTTCTCCCTGACCAGACCCAATTTTCACCAGAGACAGCCCCTCTGAAAACCCAGTTGTCCAGGCTTGGGACCATTTTCAACTTCTTCAAAGATGGCGAGGTGTGGGTCTGCCAGACCATTAAAGTAGCCCAAGGAGCAGGGATTGGGAAGTTTCCCCACCTCAATATTATACAGACCCCACCTAAATATTTTCACTGCCTTTGATAAGTGCCTGGCCTGCAGTTTCCCAGTGGTTATTGCCAAATAATCACTCGCTCACGGGCGTGGCCCTCCAGGGCTCAGCAAGTACAAGCACATCTTCCTGTCTCTGGGCAAGGACACACTGTGTGAGAAACGTGAATACAAGTGACCGCGTAGGAGCCTTCCGAGGAGCCTCTATCAAGGATGGCCAAAGGCAAGCTGCAGTCATCAGAGGGGGTTGCCTCTACAGGGAATTCAGTCTGGGCCAGACCCAGTGCTTTCTGTGTGGTACCTCATTTATCCCTCACAACTTGTTGAGGACGGTGCTGTTAGTGTCTCTTTTTCAGGTTAAGTAATTTGTCCAAGGACCCACATCTTCATAAGTGGAAGTCCCGCGAGCCTGGATCCACTGACGTCATGAGATATTTCTAGAGTGGTGGCAGCTCCCCAGCCCCGCCCCCTGCCAGGTACCCCTTGTTGTGTGTGTCTAGCCTCCACCCCCGCCCCCGCCCCCGACTTACCATGCTCTGTGCTTTTGCCCTGCAATTGCCTCTGAGATGAAGGGACTTTTGAAAAGGCAAAACCAAAGTCTTTAGACTAAAGACTTCTTATGTTCCTGGTTCTTAATCTAAAGTGTGGACAGCATGTTTGAGAAAAAGGAGACTAAGAAGGTATTTGGAATGGCTTTTGTATACTTGGGAAGTTAGGGGCAATTTATGTATCTGGGAAGTGTTGCCCACCATAGCTCTGGGGGCTCTAGGAAATGACTGTCTCCCCATTTCCTCTTAAGAATGTTTTCCGTGTCCCTTGGAGTGAAATGATTAGGACCGATTATTAAGTATGATAGAAATTTAGAGGTTGGCGAGTCCAAATATGGATTTTCTTGGATAATAAAGCTCAGGATAAGCACCGTGGCTACCAGACATTCTTCTGCCTCAGAGCGGAATCTCAATAACGCACACTGATGGAGCTTCTTCGATAAATTAAACAATTTCTCAGGGTGTTACATTCGATTTGAAAAGCATTAGCACGTTTCAAAATGTGTTAAGGCAGCCCATGGTATTGGAGGATTTCGAGGTTTCTTAAAAATAAATGCATTCCGTTTACTACTGTGAATTGTGTGTTTTAATTCCTGACCTGCCCTAGATCAAGATGAGTTAAGTTTTGTTTTCCTACAATCCAAACCCACCACTTTGGTTTTCTTCCTCTAATTGCGTTTTTGTATGGCTTTTACATTTTATAAATTATATATGTACAAGTAAAATTCAAGTATCACAAATAGAGCCACATTCCTCCTTGATCACCACTCCAAATGTTTTATCTGTTGTTCACTTGCTTTTATTTCATAGTACAAAGGTTTTTCAATGGTTTATTTCTCCTGTTTACCATATTGTTCTAAAAATGTTTATTTTTATTTTATTTTTTTGCGGTACGCGGGCCTCTCACTGTCGTGGCCTCTCCCATTGCGGAGCACAGGCTCCGGACGTGCAGGCTCAGCGGCCATGGCTCACGGGCCCAGCCGCTCCGCGGCATGTGGGATCCTCCCGGACCGGGGCACGAACCCGTGTCCCCTGCATCGGCAGGCGGACTCTCAACCACTGTGCCACCAGGGAAGCCCTCTTTCCTTTTCTTTTTAAAAAATTTATTTATTTATTTATTTGGCTGCACAGGTCTTAGTTGAAGCATGCAGGATCTTTAGTTGCGGCACACAGGATCTTTAGTTGCGGCACATGGGATCTTTAGTTGTGGCATGTAGGATCTAGTTCCCTGACCAGGGATCTAACCCGGGCCCCCTGCACTGGGAGCACAGAGTCTTAACCACTGGACCACCAGGGAAGTCCCACCCCTGAATCTTTTCTTGACTCTTTTATTTCTTATCTGTTGCCACTAAGTCAAATCAAAGTTACATAACGACCTCATCATTCCTACTGCTAACAATAATGAAACAATAAAGCTGTCATTTGAGTGTTTGCAATGAATGGCATCCCACTCTTGCCATCCTTACCTTTCGAGCTGAAGGAATGGAGTATACAGAAGGGAAGTCACCTGTCAAGGTTTACACAGGGTCACATGCAGTGAGTGTGGAGTTAGGCTTGAACCAAGCAGTCTGCTCTGTGGCTCATGCGTTTCTTAAGCACACGGTCTAGCCCTGTTCCTCGGTACCTCGCACACGGATGACTGTCTCCAACTTCTCTCAAGTCTCCCACATCCTCCAGTCCCTCCTCTAGTTCATTTTCACCACAGTGCCAGACACATCTTTCCATAACTCCATTTACATCCTTCCATGTGCCTCATCCAGAACCACCATGGCCCCCTTTTGTTTTTTTTTTTTTTTTTGCGGTACACGGGCCTCTCACTGTTGTGGCCTCTCCTGTTGCGGAGCACAGGCTCCGGACGCGCAGGCTCAGCGGCCATGGCTCTCGGGCCCAGCCGCTCTGCGGCATGTGGGATCTTCCCGGACCGGGGCACGAACCCGCGTCCCCTGCATCGGCAGGCGGACTCTCAACCACTGCGCCACCAGGGAAGCCCCCTTTTGCCTTTTTAAATAAAATCCTCAAGTGTCTGATTTCAGGGCCATCTATAATCTGACCCACTCTACCAATGCAATCTGCTTCCTCACTTTTCTTTTGCAGAAGAATTTAATATGGATATGCGTTTCTATTATTTTAACTGTTTATATAATTTAGATATCTATTGGTCTGCAATATAGTTTGAGTTGGGAGTTGCACTGAAGTAACAAATTAATGGTAACTTTTCCTTAAATCATATCCAAAGGCAATGACATCTTTCCGTTCATTTCAAGAGTGTTTTTCCTCAGAGGTAAGAAGTGTTTGTGAGGCCAGATACCTTTAAGAACCTAAGACCTAGGCAAAGGTATACCTAGAAAGGGACTATTTGCAACAGTTGCTCTGGGGAAACCCCTGACCCTTGACTACTCTGCTAGATATGGGGTCTTGGGAGCCCTACTGTTAGCAGTTATCATAACTGCAGGGGAAGTGGGGAAATCTGCCAGAATTCCCCCAGGAAGGTAAAAGTGAAGAAAGTATGGGAGAGCTGTGTAGGGAGCTCAGGGCCTGTGCTATGGAGGCGGGAAACCAGTGCCCCTGACATGCTCTGGGAGGGCTTGGAGTGATTTTCACAGGATCCCAGGAGGTGGGTTGTCCCAGCACTGGATGCTTGAAGGGAAAACCTGGCAGGTGGTTGGTTTAGCATCTGCTGATTTGGAGGCTAGTACCGACAGGGAGAAGCCACAGGACTGTTTGAAAAGTGACCAACACAGTGATCAATAAGTGGCAGGTTGACTCAGGCAGACACTTACTGTACATGGAGGGGGCAGCATAACATGGTCCCTTATGCTGGTACTATGGTAGTAACATGGCAGCCATATAACTTATCCAAACTCGGACACTTTAGAGAGTGGAGGCGGCACTCTGAGTGTTATGATACGTTAGTCTGCTCGGGCTGCCATAACGGGGAATCTTAAAGAACAGAAATTTCTAAAACTGTGAGAAATAAATTTCTTCTTTGTGCGTGTGTGCAGAGAGAGCAAGCTCTGTGGTGTCTCTTCCTACAAGGAAACTAATCCCGCCATGAGGGACACTTAACCCTAATCATTTCCCAAAGGCTCCATCTGCAAACACCATCACATTGGAGGTTAGGGCATGAACCTGAATGGGGGAGGAGGGATACAAACATTCACTCCAAGGCAATGCTGGACCAGCCAGGAGATGAGTCCAACCTAGTTGAGCCCAGGCTGTGGAGTCACGAGGAGCTGGCCTTGAATCCTGCCTCTGCCACCAACTAGCAGTGTGTCCTGGAGGAGTAATTTAACCTTCGTAGACTTGTACTTCATCTGAAAAAGGGGGCTTAATGAGTGTATATCCCTCATGGAGTTGTTACGAGAATTACATGCGCTACTCTCAATATATGTGAAGCAGTTAGCACAGAGCCCAATTATCAGTATCGTGATCTAACAATATATTTGTATGTAATAAATACATAGATAGTATATTTACTCATAAATGAGATGCTATCTCTACAAGTTGCCTGTATATGTGGATATAACACATTCACAAACTGCTGCTTTTGTGGACGAACCCTTTGAATTTGGGAAGCAGCAGCATTTCTCTTCTAAAGCACTTAGGTTCAGAATCATAGACGTTTCGTGATTGTAAGTAAGTGGGTTCAGGGCAGGCGTGGTTAAGATGTAAAGTCTAAGCTTGCCCTTGGATAACAAAATTAGGAAAAAATAAGCCTGTTACTAACATGATGGACCTTTTGAGGTACTTGGGCAGTGCGATTGGGTTGTTGGATTTCCCGGTTCCCTACAAAGCCTGGTGCCTAATCCTCTGTGTCTGTGAATGGCAGGGGGTGGTCAGGAGGACTAAGGAGGGCGAGGTGCTGCCTGTTGAGGGGAAAGGGGTCTCACCTGGTCAGCTGACCTGAGCCCCAACCCCGTGATCTCCCAATAATCTTCTGATCAGTCATCAGGATCTTCCCTCCCCCAAACCGATACCAGGAAGGAGGTGACCTGGATGTAAATTTTCTGGTCACTAAAAAGAGATACTGCCTCTCCCCCATCCCCCCCGCCCCCATCCCCACACACTGTGCTGCTAATTACTAATATTCTGGCTTATATAGCAGGCTCAGAACACAGAAAATATCTGAATGGCTCTTTTCTCATTTCTCCCAAGCATGACACATCACTAGCGCCGTTCTAAATGCCTAGGAGAGAAGGGAACGCATTGCATGCAGTGGCTGCGTCAGGGTTTAGTCCATCGTGGAACCTGAGATGAGAACGCTGTGACCGGGATCAGCCTCCCAGAGACAAGCAGCTCTGTAGACTGACAGGGTCCCATTCAGAGGCACTGAGAACAGCCACCCCCAGATGCAGCTGCCCTGGAGGCCCGTGTGGGCAGCCACTGGCCCTGCCTCCCCGTCAGGGTCACTCCCTCTAAGGAAACTGAGTGCCGACCTCAGCCTCGTGCTTTCCTGAACTCGGACGGGCTCCCCCTGTCTGTAGCATGTCTCTGACATCCTAGAATGCTCTATCCGAGAGGTTCACAGGTCCCCGGATTCGCAGTCCCCTCTGGCACACACGCATCCCCTCACAGAAGACCAGAATGCGAAAGTGCAGGCAGGGCTGTGCTGAGCTGGGGTGTTGGCCCCTTAGCTGGGTGCCCATTCACCAGATAGAGACCTGATCCCCACACAGGCCTCAAAGTTTGCAGCTTCAGAGTTTTGCTGCAGCAGAACCATAAATTAGCACATATTACAAACTCTTAGGGATGCCTGGCAATGTTGAATATGAGAGTTAAAATCTGGGATGGCCAAGAGTCACGTGGACGGTTTTCTCAAAAGCTTTTTCCCTAAGGCAGATGCCTTGTTTATTGGGAAATTATTCAAGCTGCATGTCATTGCTTTGCCTGAGCTCCTCTCCACCCTCTCCTCACCCCCACCACACCCCCAAAACCAGGCCCCCAAATCTCTGCACTTGGCTTTCATTTACTTTGGATACTGTATGCCCCAAGGGCCCACCGAGAGGAAGATGACTGTCTCCTGCGTCAATGTGCCCCGTGGAAGGGCGCCAAAGCTCATTGTGCTTCCTTTTGCTTTTATAGGACACATTTAGCATCACTACCGAGAAAGCGTCTCTGGATATATTCCTGCCCGATGGAAGGAGCATTAAAGTCGAAATTCTAACATCAGATACTGCCGAAAGAGTCCTAGAGGTAAATTGTATCCAAATTCCAGCCCCAGAACTGAATTTAGGAATCATTCTGTTTGAAGCCAGGGACTAGGATACGGTTACCTTCCAGAAGCTTCCTGCCCATCATTTTACTCTGGATGACTTATCTGTAGAGATGCTGGCTTCTGCTGACAGACTGATGGAGGAATCTGAGCTACAGCCGATTCCCAGGGTCTCTTTGGGTTTTTTTCCCCCTCTGTGGGCATCAACTTTCCAGGTCCTTGCTAAGGCTGTTGTTGGTTCTCTGGAACTCAGCCAGGGATGTGTCCTGCACATATGCCAAGCGCTTTATTATGGGCTATCCCTACTCGGGAGCAGGAAGGAGGGTGGAGCCCAGATGAGACTACCCAGGTGGGCTGGTGACAACTTCTGGCAGACAGTGACAGTGGGGTTGTCGAAGCCAGAAAGAGCGGTCCCTCCTCCCTCACAGGGGAAAACCCCTGAAACCAATGCCCAGCACTTCTAATCCTGGGTCCACAGGGCCAGAACCGAGTTCTGGTCGGTTCTCTGAGGACTCAGAGGACGAGACCCAGAAAGCATCCTTCCTTCTCCAGATGCAGCCATTACCAGCTCTGTCCCTGAGGCCGTTCCTTCCTCGAGCTGGGCTTCAGAGAGGACTCCGTCTTCTCTCGCCCACACACTGCTGTAGGGCCAGCTCCCAGGTCCCTTGCCTTTGGAGGGTTTTAGTTTGTCAACTTAAATAAAAAGGTAAAATGAGGCAGCTCAAAATTGTCAAGAAGATGAGCGTGTTCAGGAATAGCAGAGGAATTGCAGCTGGGGACGCGAAAGCTGGAAAGGCTGCCGGCGTGTCCGCTGAGGGTTTGGGGGAGGCTTTATTTATGGGCTGGGAATGTAAAGAAGGGAGCGTTCAGTTAGAGTCTACTAAAATCAAAACAAATGGAGACCAGATTTGAAAATTCCCCCAGCAGACAAAACCGGTCCGGTCACACAAACAAAGCTGAATTCCACTTATTTTGTGAGACCAACCTGACCTGGCTCATATCTTGTTTGGGTCTCTGGAAACCAGGAGCAAAATTTCCCAAGGCTGATATGAGGCAACCCCGGACTAACTCTCTATCATTTAAGAAAATTGCAATATTATCTGTTTTCTGTGAATTAGGCATTTACGGGAAATCAGCCTCTCAGTCCTTAAGTCTTGTCTTCCTGAGGCACACTTGTGGGGCTTTCCATCTTATATCCTCCAGTTCCTTTTAGATTGAATTTCTTTCACAAATTCTAATCCTCCAGAGAAACATTCAAGGGAGAATAAGAAGTTATAAACAGGAGGAAGTCGGAAAGTTTCTAGGACCTTTCCAAGGACGGAAATCTCTTGTGCTAGGGTCCTGGTGTCTGCCGCCTTCTGAGCCGATGACCGGTAGTACTCCCTGCTGGGCTCCCAGCTCTTGATCCCGCCTCTACCTGACACTGTGGGACCTTCCTCCTGCATTATGGCTCCCCTTCCCAGCCTGGAGATCTGAGCCCACCTACGCCCTCCTGGTTGAGTCCCCAGATTAGGAAATACTCCTTCTCTAGATCTTGCTCTGCTCGAGAGTGATTATTTTGCACCTTTCTTCCTACTAAAGTCGCTACATACACCCTTTTCTTGGCTCCAGGATTGTGACCTGGTTGCCCGGTATCAGCAGCCACCTGGTTGCTGAGGCCATCCGTTGAGAAGTTACCCTGGGTCCTCCTCCTTCACCTCCCAAATCCGACTGACACTACATCCCAAGTCTCTCTCCTCTTCGTCCCCACGCCCCTAGCCGCTCCCAAACTAATCTCCCTGCTTCCTGTCTTGCTAAGCTGTACTGATTTCTAGAATGATCTTTCTAGAAATTATCAAGGGCCCTTGATGCTTAACACTTGAGTGGATTTATACCAAGAGACCCCAAAACACAGTTCCCTAAATTGCCCTCCCAGGACTTACAAAGTGGGAGATAGACACATAATAGAAAGAGGAGGAGACAGTAATAGTGAGAGTAGGGACCACAAACTCAGGTACTCTGTGGCCAGGCAGGTAAGTCAGAGGTGCAGCTGTAGGATATAAGCTCACTTGGAAATGGTTGGGCCTACAGAGAACCGGAGCTGCCCTGCCCAAGGACACCATTATTGACATGTTTTACACACACTGGGCTCGCCGGCCAAACTAGGCATAACTGTAGCTGAAGTTGGCTGCTGGTGGGGGTATGGGGTCTCCTATCTGCTGGGGTTAGGACAAGTCCCAGATTCAAATTGCAGAGCTGCTCCATGTGAGTTTGGGTAAGTTATTTAATTTTTTGAAATGATGTCTAAGTAATTATAGCAAGAGCTCACAATCCATCAGCAGTGGCGAGTATGGTTCTTATCATTATTAGTATGATGTTAGAGGGAGTGCTGAATAAGTATTGAGTAGAGCAGTAAGTCTACGGTTCCACAGTGCCACTTGTTCTGTCCAGTTCCCCTTGTAACTGATAGCAGAAGTTGAATGAGGTACATTAACCTCAGAAAAATGTACTTCCCCTCTTCCATCACATTGGCTCGTGAGAAATTCAAATCCGTAGCATGGACATCATTAGCACTGGAGGTAAAATGAAGTAAAGGAGTTTCTGGATAAGGTAAAGCGAGCACTTGGCCAGGCACAGATGTGAATTCTCTTCCAGGGGCTGGGAAATTCTCTAGCTGACATAAAAATGTAACGTACATTTTGTAATTAAAAATTATTGTCCGTATCTTCTCAAGCATACTTGTCACCACGCTCACTTTGCTTCTCCAGCCATCCTGATGGGCTCTTTAAGGACCAGCAACAAACTAAAATCTCTTTTTTGCTTTGTGTGCATTTGTGCTAATGTAGTTGTATCGGTGGTGCTCGTGTTTTGAAGCATCGTTAACATTTGCTAAGAAGGAAATACTATTGTGTCTCTTTTTGTACTGCTTTCTTGTCCTCGAAAGGTGTCCGTATTTATGTCTTTATAAATTACAGAAAGTGTCTCCGTTCCCACTCCTCTCTCTTCCTTGGCATGTAAGCTTGCTGTTCTCACTGAATGAGTCAGAGAAGAGAGAAATCTAATCTGAGTGGGCATGGGTTCATATTTACTCTAGGAGAAGATGACTTTGCAATCTGTTACCCCTGGTGCACACTCAGCCCCACACACAGAGGCGCCCTGTGTTTTGGTTCAGGGTTTTGCTTTGTTTTGTTTTTGTTTTTGTTTCGCAAGGGCATGGGGAAGAGAGTAAGGTAGAAAGGAGAATGGGGATAAACATTGAGGAAAAGTTGTGAAAAGTTCCCAGGCTCTTCTTTATTTTCAGAGCTATACTGAGAACACCTACTCATACCATCCACCTAATCAGACTGTCTCCCAAGGTAATTTACAGACCTCGGACAAGAAAGTGCCCCTTTCAGCCTCGTACAACTGCCACCTTGAGAACTTGGAGCCATGGTCAAAGGGTCAGCTCACGCACAGAGCCATACAGGTGGACCCCCGCGCAGAGGGTTGCAGAGGTGATCTAGTGAATTCAGACTAGGCATGCAAAGAAATCACCCAGAAACCCAGCCTTAAAGAGGGGGTGGGCTGGCCGAGCGGAGAGGGAAAGAGCCTGTGGAAGCATGAATGTTCCTACTAAGGGAGGGTGAATGGATGTGAAATGTTCCGAGATTACAGCCTCATGACCAGTTGGTAAAAACGAAAACACTGGTGTTGAAATGAAAGCTGTTTGAGGTAAAGGTCAACGAGGAATATGAAATGAGGGCAGCCTGTGCCCGGGATCTGAGGTTTCACTGAGCAAAAGCCACACGAATTAGACTTGAGCATCACAGCAGACATCAGAGAGAAGCAGGCCTGGAGTGTCATAGGCGGACATTAGCCTGTACACTTCTATATGCCAGCCAATGGTGGGGAACATCCCTTTTCCCAATATCTGGTAATCCAGCCCCCAGGGAAGGTAAATTGGAGTGTGGGCCCCAGGGGCAGGTATTACAGAAGGGCTGATGATCCTGGAGAATGGCTACTGCCCTCCAGTGGACAATAGAGACCAACCCAGTCTGGGAGACGAGTCCTTATCCCAGATGGGACAAACCAGTCTCAGCTGGGGCCAGTTCATGCCTATTGTTGGGGGGACTGATTATTATTTTTTTCACTGTAATTTTTTAAAACTTCTAGATTTTCTAAAATGAGTATATACGTTTTTTAGATTCGGGAAAGACTTCTCTTACTATCCACTGGCCCCTTAAAGCTCTTTTTATTGATATTTACAGGCGGACACTCCTAACTTTTCCTCCTTTTTCTCATCTTCGGTTAAAGGTGGCATCACACAAAATTGGGCTGTGTCAGGAGCTGCTGGGATACTTTGGACTATTTCTCATTCGGTCTTACAAAGAGGGCAAGCTGTCTGGTAAGGAGAGCAGGAAATGCAGGCAGCCTGAGATGGGGTGGGCAGGTGTGGGCAGGCACTCAGCCAGGAGGTGCGGGGTTGTAGCTGAGGGGCCAGTCACCCCCCAGGGGAACGCCCCAGTGTGTGGTCTCTACTACGACTCTCGGCCCCCGAACCGGACATTTGGGGATGGGGGCTGTGCCTTTGTTCAAGGTGAGCTGGGGCTGAGCAGCTCCAGAGGGGCAGCATGGTCAGGAACAAGACATCAGTTCTCTCCAGTAACCACACTTCCTCTTGTACCTCCTGAGCCCCAGCACTGCTGTCCAGTGCACCTTTATCCCTGCACCCTGGGGGCTGCTCTCCAGCCACGCCACAACCCCCTTGTGGATGGAGTGCTGGATTCCGGGCATCAGCAGATCCCATCAGACCTTGTTAAGGAATATCTCCTTGTCAAGGAATATTTGCTATGAAATGTGGATGATATAAATAAGTTCTTAGGTTCTTTAAAAATACATACATGCAGCGAGATAGTGACCAATGACATTGTTTCATATAGCTTTTGCTTTTCTCTACAGTGCATTTCTAGATATTACAACTTTTTTTTGTTGTGAGATGGTATCAGTTGTCTTCGAGTAGTTTATATATGTCCTCAGAAGCTGTGGGGAGGTGATCTGGACGTGGAAGTTAGCTTGGCCACCAGGAGCTGTGCTGTGCTGGTGATGGCACTGGACCTCTCTGAATCCCAGTTTCTTCATCTGTATCACAGTGAAAATGTCCCCTACTCAAGCCATTGGTCTTTTATGAGGATCAAATGCTACTTATTTTTTAAATGAACTTCAGAAAGTTAAAAATCACATATAAATGCAAGACAGTATTAATTATTCTTCCAATAGTAATGCTCTATTTTATCATTTTAAAGCACTGCACTGTATGAAAACTATCTGTGCTGTTTCAACCAATAAGACTCTTTTCCCTTTCTCTAGTCATTAAAAAATTGGTGGACTTTGAACTCCCTTATGTTAGCCTTCGCAGTTCTGAAGTGGAAAACGTCAAGGTTGGACTCAGGAAGTGGTGAGTAAGCTTTTACTGTGACAGAAGGTTTCTCAGGATATCTTAGCTTTGCAGATCAGAGCTTGTCAGAATCTCCCACAACCAGCTCACAGCCTGACAGCTCCAGGGAGCTCAGGAGCTTGGGGAAGGTCCAGGAAAGCAATGAAGAGGAGAAAGGAGCGAATGAACCAGAACATTTGTCCTAAAGAACAGGATGTTGAGGATGACTTTCACTGGTCTCAAGTTAAAAGCTTGAGGGATACTATCATGAGGGTGGCAGCCATGAAGGTAAGGCTGTGGGTAGGGGGATTGGGGATTGAAGCAGGTAATGGTGAGGAATTATAGGTCGTGTGTTTGCTTTGGAATAGATGACTGACTGTATTTAATTGAAGGACTTTGTTGATGATTACAAGCAAGTCTGATTTATCTGTTGAACTGTGGTATTCCCTGAAGGCAAAGAGTGAGTGGACTCAGATGATTTGCAGTGAATTTTTTTTTTTTTTTTTTTTTGCCATGCCGCACAGCTTGTGGGGTCCTAGTTCCCCGACCAAGGATTGAACCTACCCCCCCTCGCTGGTGAAAATGCAGAGTCTAAACACTGGACCCCCAGGGAATTCCCCCACAGTGAATTTGAACTCTACGTATTTGGTTTATATTCCTAAAGGATTCCAGCAATACATGCTTATTTACTAGAGCCAGACATATTTTCCTCGGTTGATAGGACACAATCTAGGAAAAAAATCTGCAGTATTTTTGCAGAAAATACTTTTATTTCTCTCAGAAACAAGGGGTCCTCTGAAGAACAAACAAAATAACAATGGGGGAAGGGGGAATGAATCTGTAATTCCCAATGTTTATTACTGTGGCTGTATTGGATGGCTTCTTTGGCTCACTCTTTGCCCAGCCCAGTTAATCTGTAATCTGAACACAGAGGTTTTTAAAGAAAGGCATTTTGACATCGAGGAATAGTAGATATCTTGACCTTGTGATGCCTCGCTAGCGCTCCAGGCTGTGGCTTTGAATTTTGGAAGAAGATTCCCAGCAAGGCTAGAAGTTCATATACTGCTATTCAAAAGTGTTCTGAGAAACAGTCAAAACCTGTGGCATGGAGCCCTGAGAAGGGGAAAAGGTTGCAGTTCTGTCTGAGAGTTTAGAGAGTAGTTATTCTTCTGGAAGCTGCCCATAATAACAGGTGACTAAGCATAGTTGTTCCTGGGATCTGAGTATGTGAACTGCAGGGTTTAGCTGAACTTTAGTCAAGTTATTCAAGCTCTCTAAGCCTCAGTTTCTTTATCTGTAAAATGGGAAATAATAATAATAGGGTCTATCTCATAGGATTATAGTGAGAGTTAAATGAAGTAATCCTATATGCTCAATAACTTTTGGTCATGTTTATTATTGTTTTATTGATGATAATAATGATGATAATAGTAACCACCACCACCCCCCCCAAATCCCTGGGGCTTAGACTGTTTTGCCCATGGGCTCTCCAGAGAACTTGAGATCAAAGAAGGGATGAGGATTCTGTCCCTCACCTCGAAGCTTGAATTGGAAATTGGGCTTTGCCTATGTCTTCATTAGATAGATAACTTCTGGATCATAAGTGGAAGACAAAATGTCTACCCCATCACCAGCCTGTATCTCAGATCCGGGCAGGTTGCCTTTGCTCCTGGGGACTGGGAGGAAAGGAGGTCCCACTTCAGCTGTTAGAGCTGAGGATGAGGTCACTGGAAGGGGAGAGCCTGGAGAAAGGATCGCGCAGGTGCCTGGCCCTCTGTCCAGAGTGAGGTCTTATTGGGTTGGAGCAGGGAGGCTCGCTCCACTAGCTGTGGGATTCCCAGCTGGAGAGGCCTCGCAGTGAGACCTGGTCAAGTTTTAGGGATTTTTCTCTGTCTGTGAATTCCCTGGTGCATCTCTCCAAAGATGCTATAGTTCCTTCCAGACCAGAGGGTACCTGCCCTCGCCTCGCAGGGCTGCAGTCTGGGGTGGGTCTGGGAGTTCTCCAACTCTGGTGCAACAGTTGCTATTCTCTGCCACACAGGGCACCTGGGGAGAAGGGGTGAAATAGCTAAGTGGAATACAGGGAGAAATACTTCAGCTTCTCCTCCCCAGCCCCTAGAATGAAGCTGATCTTCAAGCGACATTTTCATCCTTTTCCTGGTCTGTGCCAATCCCACTGTCTCTGCCCCCTCCACTGCTGAGTGCCCTGATTCTGCTCACCTGTGCCTTCGTACTGGTGATAGACCAGCCCCAGCACACCCTCTCTTGGTGGTTTCTGTCGGTTCTTAGCATGCCACTGGGCTCACACAGTACGTGTAACTTCACTTCATGCTGACGACTCTAGAGCTGTTAGACAGACATGAGGCCCTGCTATTTGCAAGTCCCTTTGCCAAGGTCCAGAGGGGCAAGTCTGAATAGGACCCAGCACTGATATAAGGGGTCTTCACACCTGGTGTCAAGATCAGCTTGATCAGAGCAGCAATCAGGATAAACTCAGCGTGCTGAGGAAGCACGGGGCGGGGGGGCGGGGTTTGCTAACACAGACTTGAGGAGGAGGGACCAGAGGAGGGCACATGAGGATGAAGCTTGTGGGAGAGGCAGGTAAGTCTGGGAAGGAGGCTGCTGAGGCGGGTGGTCTTCGGGGTGGAAGGAGAGAAGAGAAAACAGGGTTGGAATGTAGAGTCTGGGGGAGGGGAGAGAGGCCAGAGATGTAACTGGAAATGACATTGGGGTCTTGGGAGCAACCAGGATAAATGCTCTAACTCCTGGGACTATGAGAGTCTGAAAAGTTACTTGGGAAAGACCACTCCAGTTAGCATGTGGAGTGTGGGACTGAGGGAACACAACCAAGGCAGAAAGTCTGGTGAGGAGGTCACCGGAGCAGCTCAGGCAAGAGATGACGTGGCCTGGGTACCGAGCAGTGATATAGATGTGGGTACAGGGCAGATCGTTATGCCAGGAATTGCGGGTGGGGAGAGGGCGTGAAGACTTGGTGGCCAAGAGGGGAGCTGGGTGTGAACAGTGATGTGCACCATTCCCTTCAAGATTTTTTTTTTTTTTTTTTGCATTTCTATTCTCAGAGCCCACCAGGTAAGCTTACAATATGAGGACAATAGGAAACAGAAGAGATGGGAGGACAGTTGAAGACTAGGCAAGCAGAGGGTTGTGGCTCTGCTAGAAGAGGGGGCCTTGGTTCAAGGCGTCGAGGACCACCACTTCAGAGAGCATGTACTCCCAGGTGTGCCCATTAGCCGTGTCATGAATTAACCGAACGCTCCTGAATCATGCAGGTACCTGGACCCATCCCTCGACTCCAGGCTGATGGACTGCAGAGCAGCTGTAGATTTGATCTACATGCAGGTGAGGCGAACCAAGAGCTATCAGAACACCAGATACTATAGGCCTTTTGAGTTTGAAACCATTACAGAACACGTGTGGCAGTTCAGAATTCTACCTCCATACCTAGAAGAGGCAAATTCATATAGACAGAAAGTAGAATAGAGGTTACACGGGGCTGGGAGGAGGGGAGGTGTTATTGTTTAATGGGTATAGAATTTTTGCTAGGGATGATGAAAAAGTGTTAGGTATAGAGAGTGGTGATGGTTACACAGCATTGTCAGTGTTTTTAGTGCCACTGAACTGTATACCTATAGATGGTTAGAATGATAAATGTTATGTATATTTTAACCACAGTAACTGAATAAATGGAATATAAATAGATAAATATTCTTAAAGAAGTAGAGTTTAGAGGGAAAAGAATTCTACCCCATTCTAACAATCGCTCCGAAGCGGCAGCTGATACTCCATCACCTAGGCTAATTTACATGAGAAGGGAAAGGATATCCCTGCTCATTTAAAGTCACGCATGGTCCCTAAATCTCACTTCAGCATAATCTCCTTTTTCCCTAAACCAACAAGTAGCGTACCCGCCCCCGGGGCCAGCCTCATGGGCAAGTGGCCTGTGGGGCTGCACTGCCCCTGCCCTCCGTGCTCAGACGGCCCCAGGCTTGTTGAATGCTCTGCTGTCACATCTTGAGATTCTTAATTTTTTAACAAGGGACCCTGCATTTTCATTTCGTACTAGGCCCTGCAAATTATGTAGTCGGTCCTGCCTTACCCCTGCCCCTCAGTCTCCAGAAAAGTAAATTTAGAGTTTGGCCTCCTTTCCTTGCCTGACTTAATGTGGTGAAGGCTCTGCTCAGCCGTGGTCAGCGAGGCTGCCTCTGTGACGCACCCCTGGTTACCCCCATCTCAGCTCCTGCCTGCTTCCCCAGCTCCCCGCCACTCTTCGCCCTCATGAGGCAGCATCTTCGGAGGCCTGATTCTTTCCCAGGCCTGGCTTGCCAGTTGTGGGAGGGAGGTTCAGAAACTTCTTTTAAGGTGTTCCATGAGGTTATCCCTCAGTTTGTTCTCAAGCAGCAGAATGGTGGGTCAGACTCCTGGCCTGTTTAAACCCTCCCACGGTTTTCTATTCCCTCAGACTAAACCCCACATCCTGATGTACTTGCTCTATCTTCTCCTTAGCATTTCCACCATTTCACTATATATAACATTTTTGTTTACTGTCTCTGTCCCTACTAGAATGATTTCTCCATGAAATTGGGAATTTATTTTGCTCACTGCCGTATCTCCAGAAACTAGAACCATTCCCAGCATGACCTTAGCATTAAGCCTCCTGGGGGGCCCCTCATAGTACTAACTGTTCTAAATGCATTGTTTCATTTAAGCTTCATAATAATTCTGTCAGGCGGTTGGTACTATCTGCATTTTTTTTTTTTGGAAGTGCAAGGAATTTTATAAGCAGATTCTGCAAAACCAGAAACTTAAGGAGAACCAAAATATCAAGGACACAAAATTCAAGAGGTACCCTTGAATCATTGATTTCAGATAATCAGTGAATGATTTTTTTTGTCTGAGAAAATACACAAATTGAGTTTCCAGGAAGCAGGCTCAGAGAGAGGCCAGTATGCAATGTGTTGGGAGGAGGAAGTGCCCCAGGGGTGGGTCCCTGTGGAGGGGAGGGGGCAGGTGGGGCGGAGGGATGCGATGCAGCCCAACGACAGCCTCAGCAGAGAGTCTTTGGGGAGCTCTGGTCCTATCTGCATTTTTACGAAAAAGAAAAAATAACGTTTGCTGACAAAGGATTGAGTAGGCTTAGACGTGGAGGATTTAGAAAAGGGATTTAACACATTTGCAGGTGGCTTTTATGTAGTGCAGTTCTAAGCTGCTGTACTCTGTGGCTTTTCATAAACTAAGGAGGTAAAATTGAAGAGAGGGGAGAAGTGTCGGGTCAGACATTACTTTTAATGAGCTTTGCAAGGGGACAAGGAAACATTGATAGAACCTCCTGCAGTACTTTGGTTGTAGCAAAAAGTGAAAGGGTGGATTTTGATGCTTCGGTTTACGAAAGAGCATAGAAGAGGAAAAGCACTTACTTCCTTAGGTGACTTCTGGTTTTGTTTTAAGCAATTACATTGCTTTAATTGGATTATTTTAAGCAAGTCTTCATTTTGGAGTTGTTTGTTAGGCAGCAATAGCTAACTGATACATAGCTGTTCATACTGTTTTCCCTTTAGTTGGATTAGGTGTGTTGTTGACATATGTGTTGAGTCTAATTGTCATTTAAACTTACTTCATAGAGTATGATTCTGCATGGAATGGGAGTTATTGCTTACACAGAGAGGAAAAGAGTGGGTGGCAGAGTTCCCTTTTATACTGGAAAAGCAAGTGTTCATCTTTGAAGAAATGACCGCAGTTCCATGCTTCACATTTTCTTGCAAAGCAACAACCAGGTGCTTTTTGTTCCCAGAGAGAGGAAACTGATCCGTTTTATACCAAGATTAAGCAAAAGGACTGCCTAGCACAGGCTGAGTAGTGCTGCTGAAGGTGAGAGAATTTGCCACATGCCTCAGAAGAAATGAAAGCAATTACCAGCTGGGAGAGACTGGCATGAGCAGTTCATGCACTGCACAAGACTGCCACATGACACTGTGTTATAATTCAATTGGCAGCGTTTTTTCTTAGTGTCACACAAGACCATCGTATTGTAAAATCAACGGAATCATCCGTTTGACAAAATAGAGCATGATTTGTGTATATATCTCCCCCACTAGACCACCAACTCCACACAGGGACCCTGGCTTTTTCAGCACAGGGCAGAGAACCTGGGTGTATGACTGAACAGACACAGCAGACCCCAGCAGCCAGAATGTCACAGGACTCACAACCTTAACACACATTTCTCCTTAGGTGAGTTTTTAAGAGACCAAGACCATCTAGTAAATGATCTCCACAAAACTCTTCTAAATTCTAAGAAGGCAAATCAAAATATCACTTATGAAATAGTTAATGTTCACTATGGTCTTTTTTATGGCTAGGATATAGTTTTGAGCTCGTTTCATATCCCACTTTGATCCACGTATACCCATGTTCAGTGTACTTACACCCCTGTTACATGAGCTGGAACATAATTTACCATTTTAAATGTTTACTGAGGCTCTGCACCACTGTATTCTTGCTGTTATTATGATACATTATTAGTGTCTGGTTTATTTGCCAGCACATCCTTCATTGAGAATGCATCACCTAATTCTAATATTGTTTCTGTGGCATGGTTTCCAGGGATACAGAGTAGTGAGAATTAGAACTGCTAGCTTCATAATACGATATTTACCTGTCTTCATTAAGGAGTTGTAAACCAGAGAGATATCGATGGTGTCTCCTCCTCTTATAGCTGGGGGAAAGATGGCTTCATGGAAAGCACACTGAATTGTAGTTTCAAAAACGCATTCTATCCCTTGCTCTGTCACTGGCTCTCTCTCTCTCTGGGTGACCTTGGTACAGTCACTTCATCCTTCTAGAACTGGAACTACAATTTCTCCCTGTGAAGCGATGAGGCTGAACTAATAGTCTCTAAGTAAGTTTTCTTCCAGCTTTAACAGACTGACATTCAAACCTTAGCTCTTTGCCTGGCAAAATCTTCAAAAAACTGTAGTTGATGTCATAATAACCTGTGCCATTATCATTCCTTGAATTCGAGTGGAGCCACTGAGAAATGGAAAGGGGGCCCCAGGCCAGCAGGAGGGAGGGAAGCACAGTGCTGCCTCCTTTGGGAAGCCTTACTTGCCTTCCCCCTCCCCACCCCCGTGGTATTTTGTTCTGCCCTCCATTATGGTGCCTGCACCTGGTATTGTGAATACTGGTTCACATAGTTATCTCCCTAGCTAGACTCTGAATGGCTAAGGGCACAGACTGTGTCCTGGGTGCTTAGGATATGTGAGTGAGAAGCAATCATCCTTTTAAAAAGTTAATGGAGGGCTTCCCTGGTGGTGCAGTGGTTGAGAGTCCGCCTGCCGATTCAGGGGATGCGGGTTCGTGCCCGGGTCCGGGAGGATCCCACATGCCGTGGAGCGGCTGGGCCCGTGAGCCAGGGCCGCTGGGCCTGCGCGTCCGGAGCCTGTGCTCTGCAGCGGAAGAGGCCACAGCAGTGAGAAGACCGCGTACCGCAAAAAAAAAAAAAAAAAAAAAAAAAAAAAAAAAAAAAAAAAAAAATTAACGGAAAATGTTCTGAGGAGTTCTGATAAATAACAGTGCCATCATAATTAACCATTAAGGAATACTCTCAATTTTTTTTTTAAGCAAGCGTGTCCAGTGATGTCCCACAAGCCAAGTGGGCTCCCGCAAGGTGTTTCCTTCCTCCTTCTTTATAAAAAAAATTTTTTTAATTAATTAATCAATTTATTTTTGGCTGTGTTGGGTCTTCGTTTCTGTGCGAGGGCTTTCTCTAGTAGCAGCGAGCGGGGACCACTCTTCATCGCGGTGCGCGGGCCTCTCACTGTCGTGGCCTCTCTTGTTGAGGAGCACGGGCTCCAGACACGCAGGCTCAGTAGTTGTAGCTCACGGGCCCAGTTGCTCCACGACATGTGGGATCCTCCGAGACCAGGGCTCGAACCCGTGTCCCCTACATTGGCAGGCAGATTCTCAACCACTGTGCCACCAGGAAAGCCCCTCTTTTTTAAAATTTGAGTGACATTAAACAAAATGGAAGATTGCATATAAAAGTAGACGTTTCTGGATTTTCTAAAGAATACTGAAGGCTCTGTCAATTCTGGGCCTACATTCAGCAGGGCCACCACTGGCCCATTTACAATTTGTGCACATTAGGAAAAGGTGCCCCTTCCCCCAGGCAGGCCCAGCCCTGCATCAGGGCCCATGGTACGATACGGGGAGTGTGGGCTGACCACTAGCCTCCCAATACCCCCATGGCTCAGTGCCCTTGTATGGGCCCAATCTGCTCCCACATCCCTGGCCTTGCTCTGCTCAGCCTCAAACACCCAGAGCCAAGTGGCTGATGCCTTGTTTAAAAAGGCCTGCCCTCTCCATTTCTCACTACAAAAGCCTCTGCAGAGGGCCCTAGCGTATGTGTGATTGAAGCTCATGAAAACCTTGACTTACGTGATTTCATGCAATTTTAAAAATTAGGTTCCACGTGAGTCTCCATCAGTCAGTCTTCGGGGAACCATCTAACTGAATAGAGACATTTATCTAAACTTGACTCTCTCACTGCCTGGAGTGAGGTACTGTATATAATACATTTGAGTGATGACTTCTACAGTCATAATCAGGGGCAAAGGTTTTCAAAGGTATAAAACAAAAACAGTTATGTTACCTCTCCTGTAGGACATGTAAATCTCTGTGTTGAGACTCCCAGATCTTCTAATGATGAATGATGTATCTTTGGTTAGTACTTACATACTAACCGCCATGGTTGCTGTTTGCCTTGTATTTTTAGCCATGTTTCTCTTTGACATCGTTGCCCTGTTCTAACCGTCCTTACAGGGCTCTAAGATCAAGTAGAATTCTGGAAAGAAAAAGGTGTTTTCTTCTTCATACCCATGCTGATTCCATTCTGGTGTGGTATCTAGGTTCAGTTTTGAGAATAGTTGGCAATGAGGAGAAAGCCTTGGGGTGTGTAGCTGCCTACGTGGTCAGAATTCAGTGTCTTGGGCAATAGGAGGAGGGATTGGTGGAGTGGTCAGATCTGGGTTTTAATCCAACCCTTGCCACTTACTTACTGGGTTGTCTTGAAAGTCATAACCTCTCTGGACCTTGATTTTACCCATTTGTAAAATGGGGGTAAATGTTCCTAACCCACAGAACAGTTTGGAAAAAGTCAATGAGAAAACTTATGTAAAACAGGTTCTCAACAAATAGTAGTTATTCTTCTCCTCCCTAAATCCATCTCCTTTCCTCCAACCTAAAGAACAACGTCAAAAATTTATTCAGCTTTTCTTTCTCCTCTTGGAGATACGGCATAACCTGTCCTTCATTGATACGAGGGACATAACACATAGACTTCCATTCAGACTAAGATATAAATAAGTGCTGATAATTGGCAAAGAATTGTTTGCAGTTTTGCTGTATGTAAGACACTGGACAAGATACACTGAGGTAAAGGACTCAGGCTCTTTCCTTGAGGTGTTAACAGCCTGAGGACCACTGGAAAACTCTTTTAAAGCATGATGGCAGCATAGCACAGGCTAAGTGTATGCAGCTGATGAGATGGAAAGCTGATCTCAGAGCCTGCCCTGGGGCCAGGCGGGATAAAGGGGTAAGGGAGGCTGGATGCCAGGAAAAGAAGGGAAGAGTACAGAAGAAATTGCTGAGGGCTTAAGTTGTCTTCAGGTGATTTCTCTCTTTAAGACCAGTGTTGTTCTGCTTAAATCATCAGTGCAGATTAGGAAACAGAACTGAACAGCCCATCAGGGAGGTGGAGTTTGGGAACACTAGCTGGTGGCAGTTACCCAAAGCTGAGCAAAAAGGGCCTAACAGTATATTCATTTTTAATTGTTTTTCAATTGTAAGATTGTCTTCATCTTATAAAAATATGCAAATATGGAAGAGCTCAAAAACAAAAGTAAACATCATCCCAAATCTTAAATCGATCATACGTATAAACTCAACTTTTTTGATGTGTTTATTTCATATACTACATTTTGCTCATATGTACATCCATTTTCTTGACTCCTAAGTGTGGATGAAAGGTCTTTTGGCTTTTGTTTTATATATATATTTTGTTTTATAAAAATCAGGATCTGGGCTTCCCTGGTGGCGCAGTGGTTGAGAGTCCGCCTGCTGATGCAGGGGACACGGGTTCATGCCCCGGTCCGGGAAGATCCCACATGCCGCGGAGAGGCTGGGGCCGTGAGCCATGGCCGCTGAGCCTGTGCATCTGGAACCTGTGCTCCGCAACGGGAGAGGCCACAACAGTGAGAGGCCTCTGTACCGAAAAAAAAAAAAAAAAAAAAAAAAAAAAAAAATCACGATCTACTACTATGCCCTTATTTTGTAACTTGACATTTTTTCATGTATCAATGCATCACAAACTTTCCTCATGTTTTTAATATTCTATATAGTTTTAAATGATAGCATAAGCTATTATTTGGTTGTACCTAAATTCAATCACCTATTTTTGGGCATTTCATAATAGTACCTATTTCATAGGGTGGCTGTAAGGGTTGACATTTTTCTTTATGCGGGAGGGGGGCGGGGAGGAGCACTAAAATAATAGAAATTTATTCTATCACATTTCCATAGGCCAGAAGTCTGAGATCAAGGTGCTGGCAGGACCATGCTCCCCCTCAGGGTGCTGAAGAAGTTTCTGTTCCTTGCCTCTTCCATCTTCTGGTGGCTCTGAGCATTCCTTGGCTGGAATACTACTCAGCCATGAAAAAGATGAAATCCTGCCATTTGTGACAACATGGATGGACATGTTGTATTTCACTCAGTATTTTGCTGAGTGAAATAAGTCAGATGGAGAAAGACAAATGCCATATGATTTCACTGAAATATAAATGAAATAATCAATAAATAATATGATAAAATAAATGAACAAACAAACCAAACAAAAACACATGCATAGATACGGAGAACAAATTAGTAGTTACCAGAGGGGGAGGAGGTGGGATTGACTTTTGTTTTAGAGCAATTAGAACATTGCCTGACACATAGTAAGCACTATACATGTGTTTGCCACTATTAATAGCTGGAAAATTTTCAGTATTACAAACAATAGTAGTAATAGCCTTATCAGTACATTTTCCCCACGTCTATGTTTGTCATGCCTATAGGTGGTTTTAGATTTATATGCCAAGTCACCTCCATAAAATTTTACCAGTTTAAATCACATCAGATCTATATGAAACTTCCTGTTTCTCCAAACCCTTGCCAGCTCTGAATATTATATATATTTTTTGTCTTTGCCAATTTGAGAGGCAAACAGATTCTTTGACTACTAGTGAGGTTCAATCTATATTTGTCATTTGGAATTCCTTTTTATTAATTGCTGATACGTATCCTTTGTCCATTTTCCTATTAGGGATGTTTACATTTTTACTGTTGGTTTACATAAATAAGAGCAACTCTTTGCCACATATGATGTAGTCATTTCCCTTGGTTTGCCATTTGCTTCTTAGTTTTGCTCTTGGTGGTTTTAGATACAGAAGTTTTTATATTTTTATGTAATTATGCATTCATTTATATGACATTTTATCTTTGTATCTTAGAAAGGTATTTCCTAGCACAAGATCAGATAAAAATACCTTTTATTTTCTTCTGGTTCTTTTATGGTTTTTACATTCGAATCTTTAACCTATCTGTGTTTATTGGATTGGGTGGTGTGGGGAAAGAGCAAATTTTATTTTCTTTCCTAAGTGCTACCACTTGTCCCCAAACCATTGAGAAATTGCTTCCCACATCCAACTAATTTAAAAAGTAACCTTTATAACAGGCTAAATCCTTATATGCGTCCACTTGGGTCTGTTTTTATAGCCTTTCATACACGAGTATGTTTTTGTCAGATTAATTCATTTCTGTTAATTTTGCTAATTTTACAACTTATATTGTTTTAAGGCAATACAGGACATTGAAAAAGAATGGGCCAAACCCACAGAGGTGCAGAGGCAGAAATTAGAGGCTCTCCAGAAAGAAGACAACCAAGCTAAGGTGAATGAAATATTGCACCAAGAGAAATCTCTTGGAAGGTAGTTAAAGAAACAGACTGGAATTGAGCTGTTTCTGTAATTTATAAACCCGTGAAGCACTAAAAATGGGGCCTTTTTAAAAATGAGAATACCTTCATTGATTTTTCTTTTCATAAAATTAATAAAGGCTTATTGTTTAAAGATTCTAAAAAATACAATATATTGTGAGTCCTTTGCCAGGTTCATTAATATAGACCTTTAATATCATTTTTAATGACACAGAGTATTCCATTTTATAGTTATGTTATCATTTAGCCAACCAATTTCCTATTATCGGAAGTCAGGTTGTTTCCAGGATTTGCTGCTATAAATCACGTTGGCAGCGAACACCATGAGGCCCAGGGCTGAGTCTAATTTATACATACTCTGTGTGTTCCCAACACCTGGTACGGTTCCTGGCTGAAAGTCCCTGAACACAGCAGCCAACAACCTCTGTCTTTGAATACATGTTCTATTATTCTTTAGGATATATTTCTAAATGTCCGTTTTAAAAACTTCCATAAATATGGTACCAACTCACATTCCCCCAAGCAGTGTATACAAGTCTGACAAGTCATATTTTAACAAAAGAAATGGCCTTTGCTTCATTGTGTTGTCTTTTTTTTCTTATCCTTTATACTTAACCAGTGTTCACCACCAAAGCACTGATTTTGAAGAAAATGCCAACAAATTTAGAGGACTCATTTATACTTAGGTTGATATAGAAAGTAATTCTTCAAAATCTACCATGAGAATTTTAATGATGAGCTGCAAAAAAGAAAAAGCATCTACTGCCATGATTTAGTATTTCCCCCCTTAGTATTCCACCCCAGCTTTGTCTGAGAAATTTTGAAGTTCAGTTTCTCTGTGGATTTGTAAATTTTTATAATTACAGCTTCTATTTTGATGGACAGCACATTGCTACTACTTTGGATACAGTTACCAATTCTAAGGACATTTCTGCTCTATAAACTTCTTAATTTAGTAAGAATGCCGTTTTTAACCATGCTGCTTTGCTCTACCAAAATTTGTATTTTTACCACAAAACAAATTTTCTTTTCTTTAAAAATGTTTTACTTATTTATTTATTTGGCTGCGTTGGGTCTTCCTTGCTGTGCATGGGCTTTCTTCTAGTTGCGGTGAGTGGGGCCTGCTCTTCCTTGCGGTGCGCAGGCTTCTCATTACGGTGGCTTCTCTTGCTGCGGAGCATGGGCTCTGCTGCGGGCTTCAGTAGTTGTGGCTCGTGGGCTCTAGAGCGCAGGCTCAGTAGTTGCGGCACACGGGCTTAGTTGCTCCGTGGCATGTGGGATCTTCCCGGACCAGGGCTCGAACCCGTGTCCCCTACATTGGCAGGCGGATTCTTAACCATGGTGCCACCAGGGAAGCCCTAAATTTTATTTTCTATGTTGAATGTTTTACCTGATTTTATCATAATATTTTGATAGTGGTCTTTTAAAAACCTCACTTTGAGTGTATGAATTTAGTCCTCTAAATTTTCTTTGCATTTTGTTCAAAATCAATGCTTTAGTGGTTGGCCAAATATAAAGAATAAAAAAAGATAACATAATGAAGCAGAGGCCATTTCTTTTGTTAAAATATGTCTTGTTTGTCAGACTCGTCTATACTGCTCTGGGACAGGGTATGTGTGGGGTTTTTTTGCATTTGAAAAAATATTGAACCATTATTCAAGTTAACAAATGATTTTCTCTTGAAGCATCTGAGAATACTGCTATAAAACCAGCATTATTTAAGTGTTTGTGAAGTTCTGCTAATGGAGTGAACACATTAACAACTATTGCTTAATTTTATGCACATGTACAAGAAAACTTGGAATTGAAAATGAGTGAAATTAATCTAAAGGAGCAGTCATTTGCTCTAAACCAGAGAGAGGCTAACTAGGGCCCATGGGCCACTGTTTGTGTAAATGAAGTGCACGGGCACACAGCCACGCTCATTCATGCATGTATCGTCAAAGGCTGCCTTTGTGCCAGGGTGGAGGAGGTTAGTAGCTGCGATAGAGATCATATGCCCCCACAACTGAAAATATTTACTACGTGGCTCTGCAGAAAAGTTTACCAGGGCTTCCCTGGTGGCACAGTGGTTAAGAATCCACCTGCCAATTCTGGGGACATGGGTTCAAACCCTGGTCCGAGAAGATCCTGCATGCCGCCGAGCAACTAAACCCTGTGCCACAACTACTGAGCCTGAGCTCTAGAGCCCGTGAGCCACAACTACTGAGCCCACATGCCACAGCTACTGAAGCCCGGGCGCCTAGAGCCTGTGCTCCACAACAAGAGAAGCCACTGCAATGAGAAGCCGGCACCACAATGAAGAGCAGCCCCCCGCTCGCCACAACTAGAGAAAGCCTGTGTGCAGCAATGAACACCCCATGCAGCCAAAAATAAATAAATAAATAAACTTATTTAAAAAAATAGTTTGCCAAACCCTGATCTAAATGAAAATACATAACCATACCTTCAGCAGTTACACATGTTAAATTATCTTTTTAAGGCATTTTTTTTTTTTTTTAGGCCACGCCATGCAACATGCGGGATCTTAGTTCCCAGACCAGGGATCAAACCCATGCCCCCTGCACTGGGAGCACAGAGTCTTAACCACTGGACCGCCAGGGAAGTCCCTTTAAAGTACTTCTTAAAACAACTAATTTTCAGGAATTCCCTGGCGGTCCAGTGGGTAGGACTCTATGCTTTCACTGCCGTGGCCCATGTTCAACCCCTGGTTGGGGAACTAAGATCCTGCAAGCTGTGTGCCACAGTCAAAGACAAAAACAGAACTAATTTTCAAATAGCTAATCCTTTTAGATTTCTGTCCTCTGGTTTTCACACAGTCAGTAATATCGGTGCACCTCCTTTGAGTGGCAAATGCCAGCCAGCATTTTGAGCATAGTACTTATTCATCAACAACTTTCTTGAGAAATGAAGCTTAACTTTTAATTAAACAAATACTTTCATCTCTTTTAGAGCATTGCAGCCAAGAGTTTATTACAAATTTTTTAAGTGTTACCAAAGAATAAACTAAATTAAATTTATTTTAATTTAAATTAATTAAATTAAAGATTTATACCATATAATAAAAAAGAACTTTTGTAGTAAAAGCCATGAAACGATTCTAAATGCTCTGCGGCAAGATGCTCAGCCCCGGTCCCCACCCACACAGGTAGGTAGCATCTACTTACAACCTGTCATTTCTATTGTTGCCCACTGATCCAAAGGGAGGCCCGGCAGCTTAACGCATCTCCTAAGCTGAATGCATGGGCTTCAGCACAATGAGCTGGTCCAACATGTGGCCGGGAGGGACAGTAGCCTGGAATCCTCTGCCACCTAGTAGCAAGAGTCAGCTGTCCCTCACCGCATATGTCTCAGCAGGTTTCCCTTTATCAGAGAGCGCTCATGTAGTCCTTGAAAGGGAGGTGTAAGTTACCTTGCTTCAGGGAAGGATTGGGAGAAAGCCAGGTTGTCACTGGGTGGTCCTTCTGACTTAACCATGTGGTAAAGTGAGAACTACCTATTCATTCGATTTCCTTCTACTCTTTTCTTCCTTCTTCATTCACACATCGAATATTTTTATTGCCACTATGTCTGAGCACTGTAACAGGAGCAGGGAGACAGTGGTCAACGAGGCAGGACACACCATGAACATGCGCAGCGTTTATTGTCAGCACAAGGGGCATTGTCTTCATTTGTATCGTCCAGAAGAAAAAGGTGCTTTCACTGTGACTCCATTCCATGTGTTGCATTAGAATGGTAGTAGCTTCTGACATGAGATTTTCATCTGCTTCAAGCAGTCTTTTGCTTCCTCCATCCCCCACCCCCCCTTTGGAGCAGTTTTTGGAGCTATCCCAAGAGGTGTGGCACTATGGATACGTGCAGCTGGATCCCTGTACCTGTGACTACCCAGAACCCGGCTGTGGGACCGTTCTTTCTGTTGGCAATAATGAGATCAGCTGCTGCATAACCCTGCCTGATAACCAGACCCAGGATGTCATTTTCCAGATGAACAGAGTGAAGTGCTGGCAGGTCACTTTCCTCGTGAGTATCTTGGCAGCTTGCCTTACCCATGATTTAAAGCCTCCACCCATGATTTTAAAATCCTAGTGTTCTCGATGACAACAGTGGTATTGGGGACACAGATTTGCCATTCGAATCAGTACCCTGAGTGGACTGGCATCTAAGCCACAGTAAACATCACCTAGTGGTAAAAACCTGTCTATTATCTGGTACAAGTTCCCCACCCTTGCTGTAGAGACAACCATCTTCCCACCTTCCACCTTCAGGCTTCTTTACTGCTTGAAGGGTGTTTAAAGTAATAACAAGTAGCAATAACAGGTACCATTTATTGAGCACTCAGTACGTTCTCAGTACCGACAAGATCTCTATGCTTGGAAACTGAGCGCTGCCCATCAGAGCTATTTTTAAGGATCCCTGGCATCATACCTACCTTGCCATCTCCTCCCAAGAGAAACCCTTCTGATCAGACTTATTGAGTGCCTACTTTGTACCAGGTGCTGTGCTGGGCAATGCCACATCTGCTATTTAATTAAGTTCTTAAAAATAACCCAGTGAGCTAAGAGGGATTATCCCCTTTACACAGGAAATGGAGGTTAACTAGTAGAGGATGAATGCTACTAGAGCAACCGTGATACCCAGTTGCTAAATCCATGAAACCCACAGGGATTTTTTAGCTGGCTTGGTACTAGGCCTGTCTGTGGCATTTGATACAGTTAACCACGTCTTCCTTTTCAAAACTTCCCCTGCTTCCTCCCCTAATTTTGTGGGCTGCCTCTCCCTCTGACTACTCCTGAAATGCTGGTGATTCCTGGGGTTCCATTTCTAGCATCTTTCCTCTACATATTCCCTGAAATCAATTACAGATGACTGGTTAAAAGTCCAGTATTTCCTACTGCATTCTTGACATCTTCACCAAGTGTTTCATAGACACCTCAAACTCAACCTTTCCCCAAACCAGACTCATCTTTTCCCTCTCATGCCCATCCTAAGGTTCTTCCTCCTGTGTTCCCTATCTTGATAAAGGGAACCTCTACCACCACTCCTTAACTGCCAAACCAGCAATCTTGAAATAATCTCTGGCTTTTCTCTTACCTTACATGTTTTATTTTAAAAAAAATTTTATTGAAGTATAGTTGATTTACAATGTTTCAGGTGTACAGCAAAGTGATACAGTTTCACATATATATATATGTATATATTCTTTTTCAGATTCTATTCCATTATAGGTTATTATAAGATATTGAATATAGTTCCCTGTGCTATACAGTAGGTCCTTGTTGTTTATTTTACATATAGTAGTGTGTATCTGTTAATCCCAAATTCCTAATTTATCCTCCCCCCACTGTATATCAGCTGATATAGAGACCTATCTATTCTATGACCCTGCTTTCCCTCAAAACTCTCCCTTTCTCTCTGCCCTCACAGCTTGGTCTCAACATTTCCTGCCTGGATGAAATCCACAGCCTCCTAACCCTTCTTTCTGTGCCACTCTTTCCCTCTGGGGGTCAGAAAAAAATATATCATATGATTTCAGTCTTTTTAAACTATGGGAACTTGTTTTGCGGCCCAAAGTTTGGTCTGTCTTGAAATGTCCAATGTGCACTTGAAAAGAATGTAAATATATGCTGCCACTATTGGGTAGAATAGTCTATAAATGTCAATTATGTCAAGCAGTTGATGGTGTTCAAATAACCTCTGTCCTTACACATTTCTCTCTACTTGTTCTGTCAGTTATTGTGAGGAGTGTTAAAATCTTCAACTATAATTGTAGATTTGTCCATTTCTTTGAGTTTTATCAGTTTTTTCCTTCTTTTCCTGCCTTCTTTTGACCGAGTGACTATTTTATGATTCTACTCATTTGCACCATTGGTTTTTTTTTTAGCTATACCTTTTAAATTTATGGTGATTTAAGAGGTTTTTTTTTTTTTTTTTGCGTTACACGGGCCTCTCACCGTTGTGGCCTCTCCCGCTGTGGAGCACAGGCTCCGGACGCGCAGGCTCAGTGGCCGTGGCTCATGGGCCTAGCCGCTCCGTGGCATGTGGGATCCTCCTGGACTGGGGCACGAACCCATGTCCCCTGCATCGGCAGGCAGACTCCCAACCACTGTCCCACCAGGGAAGCCCCTAGAGATTTTAATATATATCTTTAATTTATTACAGTCTACTTTCAAATATTACACTATTTCACAAAAAGGGTAAAAACCTTACAACAGTGTACCTCTATTTGTCCCTTCTGTCCTTTGTGGTATTTGTTGCTATACTTTATTTCTACATATAAGCCTCATGCTATGTTATAATTATTTTTGCTTTAAACAGTTAATTATTTTTAGGTAAACTTTTAATTTTGATGTAATTGTAGATTCACATGCAGTTGAAAGAAATGGTACAGAGATCCTGCATACGCTTGACCCACTTTTTTCTCCAATTATTACATCTTACAAAACTATAGTACGACATCCCCACCCAGGGTATTGACACTGATACAATGAAGAGTCAAGACATTTCCATCATCACAGGGATCTCTCATGTTGGCTTTTTATAGCTGCATCCACTTTCTCCCACCCCCATCCCTCCTTAAACCCTTGCAACCACTAATCTATTTGACATTTTCATATTGTATCATTTCAAGAAAATTATATAAAACTTTTGGAGGTAATGGATATATTTATTACTTGATTGTGGTGATGATTTCATGTATATATGCATATGTCCAAACTCTTCAAATTGTGTACATTAAATATGTGCAGTTTTTTGTATATCAATTATACCTCAACTGAAAAAACAAACACACATAAAACAAGGTTATGTATTGATCGGTTGATGAAAATGTTGTGACCAGAGGTTCACAGGAACCTAAACCTATATTTCCCCTTAGGCTGTTTTTCAGTACCCACTAATTTAGTGCTTATGGTATCATTATAGAACACGACTACTGTGAATAATAAGAATTGACTGTGTTTAGGAGGTAAAAATATAAATAAAAGCAAGGAACTGATTACCTTAAAAAATAAAATAATATTACATGAATATAATCAAACATTATGTAGCTTTTTGGGATTTCCTTTACTTAGCATAATTCTTTGGAAATTCATTCAGCTTGTTGTGTATTTCAGTAGTTTGTTTCTTTTTGTTGCTGAGCAGTATTCCATGGTAGTGAGTGGCTAAAATTTGTTTAACCACTATCTGGTCGTTTCCAGTTTTTAGCTATTATGAATAATGCTTCTATAAATATTCATGTATAAGCTTTTGTCTGAGCACAGGTCTTCATTTTTCTAGGATAAATGCCCAGGAGTACAATTGCTGGGTCATGTGGAAGTTGCATATTTAATTTTTTAGGAAACTGCTAAACTGATTTCAAGGGAGCTGTGCCAGTTTACATTCCCACCGGTGATGTACGAGCAATCCAGTCTCTCTGTATCCTCCTCAGCAATTGGGTGTTTTCACCATTTTTTATTTTATCCACCCTGATAATTGTTTAATGGTATTTAATGATTTGATTTGATTTGCTTTTCTCTCATGGCTAATGATGTTGAACATCTTTTCATGTGCTTATTTGCCGTCTGTATATCTTCTTAGGTGAAATGTCTTCATATCTTTCACCCATTTTCCAATTGGATTGTTTGTTTACTGTTGAGTTTTGAGAGTACTTAAATTTATTCTAGATACTAGTCCTTTGTTGGATATGCGGTTTGCAAATATTTTCTTTCACTTTGCAGTTTTTCATTTTCTTAATAGGGCCTTTCGCAGAGCAAAAGATTTTAATTTTGATGAAGTCTAATTCATCTGTTTTTTTATTGTGTTTCTGGTGTCAAGTCAGAATTCTCTGCCAAACCCTAAATCCTGAAGAATTTTTCCCCGGGTTTTTTTGTTGGGCTTTTTTTCCTAAAAGTTGTATAGTTATAGGTTATACATTTAAGTCCATGACCCATTTTGAGTTAATTTGCATATACGGTGTGAAATTTAGAACATGGTTCCCTTTTTTTGCCTATGGAAATCCAATTGCCCCAGCACCACTTGTTGAAAAGGCTATCTTTTCTCAATTGAACTGCTTCTGCACCTTTGTCAAAAATCAGTTATGCACATTTGTGTGGGTATATTTCTGGATTCTCTGCTCTGTTCCACTGATCTCTGTGTCTATCCTTCCACCAGCACCACACCATCATTCTCTTCCTTTGTAACAGTTTTAGTGAGATATAATTCATAAAGCATGCAATACATGTGCCACCCTCCAGGAGGGCAGCATTTCCTGACAGTCCTACCTAGAGAGCCACAGCGAAGACGGAAAGTTTTCGCAAGGGAATTTGAAACTTCAGTACTAGAAGAGAAAGGGATAGACGCTGTATAGCAAAAACCACAGGGGCTTTCTCCAGGCTTTCAGGATCTGGCCCTACCCTGCTTCTCTAAGCCCCTTTTCTCACCACCCCCCATGCCTCACAGGCTGTGCTTCAGCCACACTCCAGTGTGCCAGGTTCCCTCAGGCCTCAGTGCATTTGCAGTTGTTTTTTCTTCTACCAGGAACCACTTGTCACCATCACCCCCCTTCCCCCCAAAAAAACATACAACAAACTTGGATAATTTCTACTTCTGCTCAAATAACACTGCCCCCTCCCCCCACCCCCCACCCCACCCCCTACCCCCACCCCACCCCCCCGCAGCCTCTGCCAGCCTTCCTTTACATCCTAGTCTGGATTAGGTGTCCATCCTATTTACTTCCATAGACCTGTATTCATTTCCCTTATAATATTGATACTTATTATATCACACTATGATGATTTGCTTTAATGGCTCCCAAATAGATTGAATTTATAGTTTCTTGAGAATAGGAATAGTCTCACTTGTTTTGATATTTTGCCCAGCACGTAATAGCCACTTACATTCCTACTGAATATCAAATAATATCTTTTCCTTTATAGGGGACTCTGCTGGATACAGATGGGCCCCAGCAAACTCTCAACCAGAACTTAGAGCTCAGGTTTCAGTATAGTGAGGAGAGTCACTGGCAGTGGTTCGTTATTTACACCAAACAGGTAAGTTCTTAGGGCAGAGCAGGAGAACCTTCTGTGCTAAAATGCTCTCTTGCACTCTGGGGTGGACAAAGCCCTAACCCAACTGGAGCAGAGTACTAGAGTGCGCTACACATGCTCCTTTGAGCCTGTAATGTCATTTATTTTGTTTTATTTTACTAGTCACCAAAGCTTTCATATCAGTTAGAAATGAATTTAGTTACCAAGTAACAGAAGACTTGACTAACAGTGACTTAGACCATGGGTCATTAAACTTTTTCTCAAAGAACCAGTTGGTGAATATTTTAGGTGTTGAGGTTCATATGGCCTCTGTTGCAACTACTCAACTCTATTGTAGCACAAAAGCAGCCACAGACAATACATGAATGAATGGGCGTTTCAATAAAACTTTATTTATAAATAGAGGTGGGGTGGCTAGATTTGTTTGCCAACCCATGGCTTAGACAATACAGATATTTGTCATCTCATTTAATAAGAATACTGGAGGCAAATGATTGGCATCTCTATAATTCTTTTGGCATTTTCCAAGTAGATAAAATCTATCCCTTTTATCTGGAAGGCAAAAGCCTTACCCCAGAAGCCCCCCAGTAGACTTTCCATTTTGTCTCATTGGCTGGAACTGGGTCACATGAGCACTCCTAGCTGCAAGGGAGTCTGGGAATCAAGCATTTAGCTTGGATTCATGATCAGTTTAGAATAAGGAACTGGATTCATGATCAGTTTAGAATAAGCATCACTGTCTAGAGCTGGGAACTGGATTCATGATAGAGGAACTGGATTCATGATCAGTTTAGAATAAGCATCACTGTCTAGAGCTGGGCACTTCCAAAATCAGTGTTCTGTTATGAGGGAAGAAGGAACAATGGCTGTTGGGTAGCAGTAATTAAATTTGAAGTAAATTTGAAATAATTGAAATAAAAAATCCATTAAAAAATCTAATTTTCTAAATGCCAAATCCAATTGAAAATTCTTTTTACCGAGATAAACTATTTCAATTTGGAGTCAAAATTACAAAAGTTCTAAAATGAAACCAAAATATCAAAGTAATCTTTGCATCAACATTATATTCAACTTGAGTCCCTGGCGATCATACTCACTTCTGTGTTCCATGGAGCATTCTGGTCTCAGGCACAAAGCTCCCTTTCAACTCCCTACTGGTACAGTGCTGATCAGGAGATAATAGATATCAATGTCCTCTGAAAAACACAAAGTACTAAACCAACATCCTAGGTTAAAGAAATGTCTACCCAGGTTCACCTTAAATAGAAAACATTCTTAGGGAAATGATAGGATGGTTTGCCAAGGCGAGATCTGCAGTCACTTGGAGAGACACAGAGAGATTTTGGCAGTGAAACCACGCCCTTCCGCTAGAATGTTATGTGCAGTAGTTAAATTTTATTATGGTCTTTTAATCTAGTTTGAGGCAAATGAGTTTAAGCCACTATAGAGAGGTGCAATGAACATTCTTTTAAAGGATTCCTGGTAAGGTCTTATTTCCTTTGGAGTGTGGGTTTTTTGATATGCACCCAAGGGCTACTTCTGCAAAAGACAGAAATGTGGCTTGTGTGCCTTGAAAATACAAAAGAGGGATGGGGCCCAAATCGTTCCCGATCCCTTTAAACGGAAGCTCAGTCCCTTCATATTTAACAAACCTTACCTGGCTTATAGCAGAATCCTAACCTACATATTTCTGTAACTTTGTATAGGAGTTCAGTGACCATCCTTGAGCACAAATTTATACTAAAGTTCTATAGCCTCAAGCTTTGAGCTTCAGTTGTCTCAAACCTCAGCCGGGCTGAATAAGAAAAGAACAAGCCAAGAGTTGAGAGCAGAAAAAAGAGGGGAAAAAAAGGATTTGTGGGAAAGGAGCAAATGGGAAAATCACAGGGAACCTTAAATTTGGCACATGGGGTGAAGTTCCTGGAAAAAGGAAGCCCCGGTTTTTGTGCAGCAAGATGGATGACACGTGTGTCTTAGCACTAACAGTGATGAGTCAGCAGTAAGCTACAGGTGATGTTGGCGGCAACTGACAGTCTTGACAGTGAATGATTAAAAATACCAGAAAATTTAAAAATGAAGAGAAACAACTAATTTTGTCTTTAGTTCAGTAAAAGCCATAAGGTACTAATACATTCTTTCAAACAGGTTAGTATGTATGCCTAATAATAGGTCTCTCAGTTATTATGCATACAGTTAAATATAAGGTTGACCATCGTCAGTTGATTTATTGCAATTATAAGCAGTTTTTATTATTTGTTGCTCATAAGACATGAGCTGTTTACAAAGTAATAGAAAAAAAATGGGATGTAAGGGGGGAGTTTTGAAAGGTAAAAAGGTTAATAATGAGATCCTGGTCATTTTTAATCTACCTTTTAAAAAATTACTGCAAATATATCCATGTAATTGAGAAAATTTATGGTTATTTGCTAATTATATCTTATGCAAATTAACGAAAGTTAAAGAAGAACTCTAAATTCTTAAAAGCATACTGTTGTAGGTCAGAGCACAAAATCTGCTTTGCTGTATGAAGAGGGAAGGAAGAGAATAAGGATCTCTTCAATTGAGAGAGTTCTTTATTTCTTAGGCTTTTTTGCTGAGTAGCTGCTTGAAAAAGATGATCTCAGAAAAGATGGTAAAGCAAGCTGCAGAGAATCCAGAAATGGTAAGTGCTCTTATCTGTGTATATGTTTCACTTTATTTCCACCATCAGCTGACACTAAACTATACTGATGAATTCCCTGGGCCAGCAAGTCTGGTCCTCAAGGGAAGAACCCAACTGCCCAGAAGTGAGCTTCCCTGCCTTCTGGGAGCTCAGTCTTCAGAATGCAAGCCATGTTTTCCAAGGAGAAGTCGTCCTTGGATTGCTGAGAACTCTCTAATCCTATACTCTGTATCCTTGTATTTCTGCCTTCCCCCAAACGGAAGACTCCAGATTTACCACAAAAGCAGCATCATAAAGACAGGATCTTAAGAGGTCTTTAACACAGCAGCGATGAGCTTACATAAGCTCTGCAGTTTTATCTCTAGAAAGAACTCACAGCCTCTTAAAACTTCCACTGTGCCAAATTAAAATGCCTTTAGCAGTTTGGAGAAGCCATTGAGTAAAAGAAGCTCTCAAGGCTATAATTTTTCCTCAATGTAAAATTTACTTTGTTTTTCTAGTCTTCATCCCTTCAATAAAGGCCTAATTACTCACTGAAAGTGTTGGTGCTGTAAAGAGAGTTCTTGAGATTTTAAACTTTCTACTTGCCTTGTCACCATCATTAAAAAGCTTGTCCCAAATAAGATAGTACAGTTTGGTTTTAAATAAAAAAATGATTACAAATACTAATGCTTGGTTGATATTTATAAACATAATTCTCTTGCAGAATAGTACACTGGTCTTTAAAAATACAACAGAGGGGCTTCCCTGGTGGCTCAGTGGTTGAGAGTCCGCCTGCCGATGCAGGGGACACGGGTTCATGGCCCAGTCCGGGAAGATCCCACATGCCGCGGAGCGGCTGGGCCGGTGAGTCATGGCCGCTGAGCCTGCGCGTCCGGAGCCTGTGCTCTGCAACGGGAGAAGAAAATATTTGAAAACTTTCCCTAATGTTTTCATTTAATTTTAGTGTTTTATAAAAGGGTGGATAATACCATTAGTTTAACATTGATCTTTACTTGACTTAGCAGCTTTTTTCTAAGAAAAAACGTGCATTTTATACTTAACTTCTCTTTCTTCTAGAACTGAAAATATTTTCCCAGGGAAGATAAAATTCACTGCCCCTTGGTGTTCGAACGCTTCAAAATGTACTAGAAAGTAGCAAATCAAAGCAATGAAAGAATCAAGGATGCTTTTTTATTTTTTAATTAAGCACGTGTCTTTTTTTTTTCTTTTTTTTTGGCTGTGTTGGGTCTTCGTTGCTGCGCATGGGCTTTCTCCAGTTGCGGCTAACGGGGGCTACTCTTCATTGTGGTGCACGGGCTTCTCATTGTGGTGGCTTTTCTTGTTGCAGAGCACAGGCTGTAGACACGCGAGCTTCAGTAGTTGCAGCACACTGGCTCAGTAGTTGTGGCACGCAGGCCCTAGAGCACACAGGCTTCAGTAGTTGTGGTGCGTGGGCTCAGTAGTTGTGGCTTGTGGGCTCTAGAGCACAGGCTCAGTAGTTGTGGCACATGGGCTTAGTTGCTCCATGGTGTGTGCGATCTTCCTGGACAAGGGATTGAACCTGAGTCCCCTGCATTGGCAGCGGATTCTTAACCACTGCGCCACGAGGGAAGTCCCAAGGATGCTCTTTTTAAAAGAGTAATAAAATCTAACCTCCTAGGCAGGATGGACCCTCTTAGGCTCCAATTTACATATCTACATATATATATGATAAATATGTATAAACATAAATATATCATGTCATTATACATATGTGTGTGTATATATATATGTAGGGAGAGAGAGAGACAGATACAGAGAGACAGCGAGAGAAAAGTAATTAAAGTAGTCCCATTAAAAGGGAGAACTACTCTCAAACGTGGTTCAGTAAAGTGTAAGCTATTTGATGCAGGAAATACTTGTACAGTGAATAGCAAAAGAGTTTGCTCTATAATAGGAGAAGGTAGTAGTCTATTTAAAGTTTTAAAGAAAAACAAGCACACTACCACATTCCTTGGATTTACACGCAAATTAAAATCTATAGTTATCCCAGTGGCTGACAGCAAAATCAGCATGGTAGTCAATAAAACTTGTACTGCTTTATCCAAATATTCAAGTTTTATTTCCACGAAGTCTTTATTTCTTCCCTTATTTTGGTTCTTAGAAAGAAAAGTTAAGACCCTTCCTCTTGAAAATTGGATGTTGTAGGAATAGTCCACATTTTAGTCTGGAATTCCATGTACAAACCCCTGGGTAGAATGAGACCCTGGAAGGGAAATAGAACAGACAGATCAGCTGTTTGAACTTCGACTAAGTTCTAGACCTCCTCACAAAGCACAATTGATGAGAACAAGTCATTTTATGGAGCTTAAAGTAGCCATATAAATGTTTGACTGTGACATTCACTCATTTTCTAGGTAAACACATAACATCTGAACTGGCACCTATCGCTTATAGAAGGCTTGTATGGACTAAGAAACAGAGGTCTCTAATTTGCAAGGCAGAATAAATTCTATAATTTGCAAGGCAGAATAAATTCTAAGATTTTGATAATTGTGAAGAATCGGGGGAAGGAAAGAGAAATTAAGAAAACTGTAACCAAATGAGCTCCATAAATAAAGCAGATGGTCCCTAGGGAGATTAAATAGTACTGTTTTATCCTGGTAAGAAGGAAGGAGTGAAAGAAGAAATTCAGTGCTAACAAAGTTAATTAGCTTAGTTAGCTTTAAGCAATGCTTTCAAAGGTAAGACTTGAACCATTTATGAAGAGATCATTAAAATTTGAAGTCAAAAAATGCACTAAAGAAAAATGTAAACACCCAGCAAAAAACATGTTAAATTCTTCAGACAGTATTAATTGAAAACCAGAAAGGGAAAAAGAAGTGTAACATTCTTCTTAGAGCTATGCTCCTACACAAAAACCTAAATTTTTTTTTTTTTAATATTTGCTACTTGTAACTAGAACAGAATTAAAGGATTATTTTATCTGAAAATAAAGTCTATTAGTTAGGAGTAGATTTGGCTTCCTGTAACAAAAAACAAGACAAAATAAGTGTCTTGGAGAAAATAAAAGTTTGTTTCTCTCTCATCTAAAAGAAGCCAAGAAGTAGGCAGTCTGGGGCTGGGATGGTGACTCCATGATGTCACCAGAGACCTTTCTGCTCTACCATCTTCAGTGGGTCTGAATCTCTAAATTGGTTTTCCGAAAAATGGCAAAGAACAGGTAGCATTCTGATTCCAGCTTGCCTCATACCTCCCATCCCCTCCCCAACTACCATTGCCATAAATATTTCTCTCTCCACTCCTCTTTCATTTGGGGCAAGATCAGACTATGTAAAAGGCCATTGAATTCAGAGATGGGTGCTTTGAAGTGTGCTTCTGCTATGTGATGAGAAGGGGAAACACCAAGGTCAGTGCTATCTGATGTCCCAAGAATGGTAGCCTTTGCATAGCTGGTCCAGTTCAGAAAACGGAAAATGTACTGACATTACAGTCATCACAAGAATGGTCTGAGCACAGCAGGAGGACAAAGTTTTAGAGAGCCAGGGGGAAGTTACTGTGCAGGAATGAAGGGTTATATTATTAACAGAAATTCTGTTGATGAGAGAGAGAGTGCAGGAATACTGCATTATGAAAAAAGGATTACCTTTTTCCCCCAACTTTATTACCCCAGTATATAAAATATATAAAGCCTATTGAAATAAGTCAAGGAAACTGATTATATCAGAAATTGCTTAACATTTGTAGTGGGTTCTATTTTATTTCATTTCTACATGGGGAGGGGGAGGGGAAGGAGACTAGGAGAGAGAAAAATTCTGGGAGGTTTCTCCCAACTTCTGTATTTCGTCACACAAGTCTACTTACAAACTATAATGTAATATCGTAAAATAATAATAATGAAGCACATAAGATATCAGAACATTAATTTCTCATTTACCAAGACCTAATAATGATTTTTTGAAACTATTGAAATAGGCTTCAACTATATAACTATCTCTGTTGAGAATATTAACCTAAAGGAAGTCCTACGTATCCTTCAAAGCAATGTATTTTATGGCAAAATTAAGTTAAAAGATAATGCTCTTTTGCAGTGTCATGTTATTTATCCCACTTATTTTGTAATGTCCCACTCTATAGTCTCATGAATAATAAGCAAGAATAAAAAACTTAGTTAATTCAGCCCCTCATTCTGTCATTTACCAATGCCTATGTTTACCATACAGTGGCTAGAAACTGAGAATCCAGTGTTAAGAAGTTTATTTGTGGAAGGAGAAAGGCAATTAGTACAGAAACATTCAGGATTACAGAGTGATAAGTTGAGATACGCACATAATGCATAGTTGTTTAATAGCTGTTCTTTTCTTTTTCTATAAGGAGAGTCTAAGAGCACTTTCCCCTAAACCCTGGCTAGGAGACTGACCTTTGTGTGCTGTGGCCTTGCCCTCTGACCTCCAGCCTCCGACTGACCGGTGTCACCCAGGGGGAAACCCAGTGAGGTTGGAGAGTGGGAGAAAATGGAGACTGGGGTATTTATTTCTCCAACTCTGTCCCAGCTGGGTCTCTGGGGTTGGCCCGGCCCTCTATTGAGGGCCACAGCTCCTGTAGGTGACCTCTCCTCCCTGCTGCAGCGGCCACTCTGGTTCCAGTACCAGCTGCTGCCCTCGCCCCTTCAGGCCTAGAAGCGGTAAGAATTACTCCCACCCTCCTTAGCCCCTCACTGCTAGCCTCTGAGGGCTCCCACACCCCGTCACTGATTCACTTGAATCTTCCCCACACCTCCATTAGGCAGTTCCTTTTAGAAACTCCCCTCAGCTGCCCCAGGAGTGGGCCATCTGTTTTCTGCTGGGCCCCTGACCGTTATATTAAGTTTACCTTATGTGCATGAGATATATTCAAGTATTTTAAACTTCGGTTTGATTAATGATGCTCTTTGATTAATCAAAGCCCCATCTGGCTTTGGTTCAGCGTATGGATTGGAGCTCTGTGGCTTATTTGTGGATTTAGGAGTTCATTTCGTGTGAAGTCCTTTTAAAAGCTGTGTTAAATCACAAAATCCACAGGCAGCCACCAATGTTAAACATTAAGCTTCACTTCACTTTTGGGGACTCAATTTCCGCAACGCTGAGATACTGGCAAACGAAGGGGGCCTGTGCAGACGATGAGCAGGTGTCCTGCTGACTGGCAGCCTTCGGGACCATTAAGAGGATTATTGTGGAAGGAGAAATGTGCTGGTTAAATAGATTATTTGTGTGCTCGCTTCTCCGGCTGTGCTGACTGACATTTCACTAATCTGTTTAGCAGATTGAAGTTCCAGAACAAGGCAAAAGTAAAAAACACCACAGTCAACAAAGCCAGGTCTGTGAGTAAAATTATGTAATGGATATATTATAATTCTGATAAATCTGCCCGTTTTTCCCCTTTAAGTAACCAGTCATTCTACTTTTAAAGTTAAGCCAGAATTGTCTTTCACAGAAGCTCCTCCATATACGCTGGTCCAGTTGGACAACCATCATAGAAACAGTATTTTTTACCGTGGCACCCAGTTGGGCGAGGAGAAATACTTTCCTGAATTTATATATAGAAAACTTCCAAGAAGCATACAAAATTCTTCAGTAATTTTCTTCCACACTCCATACATTTTTTAAAAATCCTCTTTCTAGTTTGTATATTTTAGTTTCATCGACTTTCTGTGGTGAACTCTGTATAAAAGAACTTTTAAGTTTATAAACTACTTTTTCAAGCATTTGGGTCTGCTGTGCAGATAGCAATAACAATAAATATCATAATAGAAAGCATTAATAGACACTCATTGCCAGGCACTGTTCGAAGCACTTTTCTGTGGATTAATGCATTTATCCTTACCATGATCCTGTAAATCAGCTGAGGAAATTGGGGCACAGAGAGTTAGGTGACTTGCTCCAGGCTGTACAGTTATCAATGGTAGGAGGAAGCAGGCAGTCTGATTCCAGAGCCGTGCCCTTAACTAACTCTTCCTTTCAAGGTTCAAATCCTAGTGTGGGTGAACAAAATAAAGGTAGCCTCTAAGTAGCATTTGAATGGGATTTATTATTGGTCCAGCTCCTGTCACAGAGTCTGCTGTGTATATAAAGATAGTATATAAGTACAGTATTTATAAATATATAAGGTCCTTCCTTGAGTGAATGAGCTCAGAGAAAAATTTAAAAAACAGATTAAATGCAGAGCTGTCTCTCCTACATAATAACAGCATTTCTGGCTGCTTACATCAGAGACAGGAGGTGAGAACTCCACCAATTCCTGGCTGTGTGTCTTCAGGCAGATCAAAAAACTAAATGTGTATAAGGGACTCTTGGGGTACTTACTGAAATGCAAATTCCTGGGCCTCACCCCAAAAGATGGATTCAGTAAATCAGCATTTATAGCAAGAACTCCAATGGGAAACACTGCACCAAGCTTCAGCTTCTTTATCTGTAAAATCACTCCGTCACTTAAATTCATCCATTTCGGCAGCATAGTGACGGCATAGAGCTGTGGTTCTCAACCCTGGCTGCATATTGTCTCCTGGAGAGCTCGAAACACTAATGATGGCTGGGCTGCACCCTCAAAGATTCTGATTTAACTGATCTGAGGGACGTGGCAGCAGAATTTTTTAAAGCTCCCCACGTGGTCTAAAGTACAGCCAGGATTGGAACTATTATCCTAAAACAGTGGTTCTCAGAGTGGAGTCCCTAGACCGGACGGGTCACCATCCCTCGGGAACTTACTAGAAATTCAAATTCTCAGGCCCCCAACTTACTGGATCAGAAACTCTGGGGTTGGGGGCCAGCAATCAGTATTTAGCAAGCCCTCCAGTTGAGTCTGATGCATGTTTGAGTTTGAGAGCCACTGTCCTAGAACAACAGACAACACAATAGTCAGCATGGGTGAGCAGCAATGCTAAAGGAGGCAAACCTCCCTCATGCTCTGAGCAGGGCCAGCATATCGGAAGGGGGCCTGGTAGCCAATTATATTGAATTCCAACTTATTTTAGCCAACCTTTATAGAGAGCTTATCCTGAGCTAGGCACTGTTATAGTTGCTTTCCGCATATAACTCATTTAATCTTCACAGCAACCCAAGTATTATTATTATCCTTGGTTTGTAGCCAAGGGAACTGAAAACACAGAAAGGTTAAGTAACTTGCCCAAGGTCACACAGCTGGTAAATGATGGAGTTAGTTTCCGTACCCAAGCAGTCTTTATTTGTTATTTAACAAATAAAGTTTATTTGTTCCTTTAACCACTCTGCCATGGGGCCTCTCTATCAAGACAAATATCTCAGAGAAAAAAAAAATTTAGCTGCTCTGCCTGGTGAGCTGCCACACATTTATCTCACCAGGGCCAAAGTCCACTCTCCATGGCCCTGTCTTAGAGATTTTATAAACACTGAAAGCCAACTGTTCACTTACTGAAGGTTTGCAGCAACCGTAACTTCTTAAAATATTTTAAAATAACTATAATACTTTTTAAAACTTTGTGTGGGATGTGCACTAAAGGTTTTGGGTGAAGTTAACAATTGAAAGTCACATGTCTTTAAGAGAGGGGAAAAAGACAAGAGAGGCAGAGTTCAAGTGTTACCTGGAGAGATCCCAGTGCCTGGAAAGGTGCTCTGGACACGCATACCCCTCCATACCTGTAGAAAGCACTCAGCACTAACAGATGTATAGCTACCTCGGAAACAAAGCTTCTACACGATAAAGCCATTTAAAACAACCAGTGCTTAACAGATACAACCTTTTAGTTGCCTTTTTTATATTATTTTAAACTTTGGCTTTTTAACTATTATTGTTGTGATGGAAATTATTTCCTCTCATATATATTTCTAACCTCTCTGTTTACTTCGTAACAGAAAGACTATTCTAGTTTTCTGCCAAGAAAAAGCAAGATTAAGAAAGCTGAAGTTGACTGTGGTTTGGGGACCATAAAGGAAGAAGGTCTTTGAAGAGAAAGTCTAACTTTTTAAAATGTTCTCAAAGGCTGTCTTGACCATGAGAGAGCTTGGGGGTTGAAAGTAGGCTTCCTACCACCAGTGGAAGAAATGTGACTCCTTCCCATTTTTTTCACATTAAGATGGACCATATTCATCAAGACTACTTCAGAACTCTGCTCATCTCAAGATTAAAGGGAAATGCAAAATGAAGTTATATAGTTTGTTTTTAGTGACTTATATGTGACAAATGGCAAATCTGAACCAATTAGTACAAAGCTCGTTGGGGTTTTTTTTCCCCTAAGATAGATATGTACCTGGCTTCATGAAACCTTTTATATGTTCTGATATTGCATGAATGAAAGGCTTAATATAAAACACTAAAAATGCATTTTGGGTTAAGATCTGAGGGCATGACTCATCAGCTGTGGCTCTAAGAAAAGGAATCATTGAAAAAGAAATCTGGACTTCACTAATCCATCACCAGAGCAAGGAGTTGATGAAATACCAATTTGTTTCCTTATATAATTCTGAGCCTACCAATATGGATGTGCTCCAAGTAATAGGCTGCCCAGTTCTCTGTTTCTCCACTGTTGTAGTTGTATTCTGTTCTTAGAATACTGAATTCAGCTCAATAGTCATGACACTAGTTTGAATATTTTTATTTTGGAAGCCAATGGGGCCCTGCACTTGATATCAGATACCTTAGCTTTAAAACTATGTATACCTTTTCTCTAGACTTTTTCTTATCCAGTTTCAGTTCATCATTAATTAATAGAATTATATATAGAACTAAGATTGCAGTCAGGGAGAGGGACAGAGGAATCAATATAATTAGGTAAAGTGTGATATTATAATGTTCTTTTCTAACTGGGTTGTGTAACTATATAATAAATATGAAATAGATTCTAGTGAACATAGAATTTATTGATGAAAATTCTGTGAATCATTTTTTGAAGTGTAGAATCTTTTAAAGCCCTATAATATTTATAAAGCAATGTCTCTAGCCATAACTTCTAGCGCCGTAAAGTTTTATATTTTAGGCTGTAGTGGGACATTTTTGCAAGGGGGAATCATAAACATCCCAGATCACCCGTGGTGAGTGTATTAATGGGCTAGGATACATTTTCAGATTAAAATAGAAGCTTATCCTCTATTTCGCCAGTTTAGCAATAGTCAAAGTCTATTTAATAGCAAATGCCTACACTGTATAAGAATCTATTGAAGACCCTAGGAATGCAAAGAGAATTTGTATTTGGGGTGAGAAGATGCATATATTAGATTGAACCATATGTAACTGCTGTTTTGTAGGTCAAAAATAGTTGAATGTTACCCATTTCATATGTTGCAACTTGACACATAATTGCGAGTAATCCAAGACAGCATGGAGTAGGTGTCCAATGTGTAGTGTGGACCTGTGTGTCATAGGAAGTCGGTGGGTGGGGTGAGTCAGGAAGGCCTGAGGGGAAGAGGGACTTTGAAGAAAGAGTAGAGACAAGTAGAGGCAGAGATGGGGGCACACATGTAAAAGGAAAGGATAGACACTGATGGGACAGTGAGTACAGTGTTTAGGGAAGGATAAGCAACTGTGCTAGCAAAGTTTGAGATTAAGGGAGTGATTAGGAGATAAGAGGAAAGAGGGATCAGTATATATGCGTACACGACTGCAGCATCCCTATAATATAATAGAGCAATTTATCCCCATTTGAAGATGGCAAAAATTGAAACGTTGAATTTAATAGTTTTTTTTCCAAGACATTGAGATTATCATCAATATCAGAATAATACAAGTGAAGAAAAATACAAGTGATGAAGTACATTCCACAGTATATAACATGAAGAATAAAGGAACTGAGAGAGCAGAAAATAAAATTCCTCACAGCTATGCAAGAGAAGAAGGAGCTGTTAGCCCCTTTGGGGGTTACTGGGCCTTTCTCTAGATGGCGTTGGGAGTTTCAATCACTTGTGGATTGAAGCACTTCCATCGTTGAGTAAAAAGCCTAAGTTCCACCTGTCAGAGCGTCCTGCCCTGCTGCAGCCTCCGAGAGAAGATGGAGAGTGAGACCCCGTCTCTGCTGGGGGTGATGCCTTCACTCTTCAAGTGCTGTTACTGGGTCGGGACCTTCCCAACAGCACAGCCATCCAGCAGGGGAGAAGACATCATGCAGGGCGTGAGTTATAAAGGTAGGCAACGGTTGAATTCCTTCAAGTAACTCCTAAGGGGTGCAACATGGCTTTGCAAATTAGCATATGGTTTAATCTATAGATTCACCCCTCATGGTCCCCACTCAGCCAGATCTTCTCCTGCTACATCTACATTCACCAACATCACTTCTCTCCACGTGTAGACACATGTATTCGTTTCTGCTGAGGTTTAAACTCCTAAAATAACTGTCATAAGCACTCTGCCCGGGGGCAAACACACTTGGGTTTCAAAATTTCACAAAAATAATTATGAGAAAAAAAGGACAGAGATGATTAAATTGTAGTTAGGCCCAGAGGTCCGAGCCCCTTTGCGTCCCATGGAGGGAAGCACGCGCGGGCTTTGTTTGATGAGCTGACGTGCTTGCCAAAGCCACCAGTATGTGGTGAGCTTATGGCTTGCACAGGTCCCCATGTGGACAATCGGGAAGCAAATTTTATGTGAAATATGTAAACTAGAAATTATCTTACGTTCCCCCTCAGAGTGATTTTAAGAAGAGCTAAGGGATCTTAATTTGCAGAAAACCAAATAGGTTACCCGGACAACTGCTCTACAGACCCCATCAAATATGTGCTCATGTGGACAGATGGAAAACCCATTAGGAAGTACAGCCAACTCTGTGTTCGCACATTTCCAGGAGAGAAACCACATTTGGTGCAAGAGCAGTGCAAAACCACTAGGGTCAGTGCCTTTAAATCAACTGAATGTCTAACCTCTTCTAAAATATTACACAAGGAAAGCCCATATGGTTAGCTAGAGACGACCCTACAAAACGTACATGTGCTGGGCTTCCCTGCTGGTGCAGTGGTTGAGAGTCCGCCTGCCGATGCAGGGAACACGGCTTCGTGCCCCGGTCCGGGAAGATCCCTCATGCCGCGGAGCGGCTGGGCCCGTGAGCCATGGCCGCTGAGCCTGCGCGTCCGGAGCCTGTTCTCTGCAACGGGAGAGGCCACAACAGTGAGAGGCCCACATATGGCAAAAAAAAAAATTTTGTGAAGATGAAAATGAAACCACAGGATCAGTGTTTTGAGAGAAAGAGAGTGGAATTGAGGCCAGTTCTGATAAAATTCACTTCCTGGAGTATATTTCAAGACTAAAAAGATGTGCTTTGCTTCTGTTTGAATGATCACCAGGAGTTTGTTGTGAGACTAAGATGAGAGTTAAGATCCCTCAGCCTAAAATTTCCGTTTGGTTTGAGCCCCTGGGGTGAGCTAAGTGTCATTCTAGGGCTGAAGCGGACCCTTGAACAACACAGGTTGCTGGAATCTTCTAAACTGCCTGTTATCTGGACCAAGAAGACATCTCAGAGCCTTCTGGGATCAGTACGAGCCCTTCCTTGGCTTTTCTTTGGCCAGATGTAACAATCCCTGAACTAGCGTGGTTTCTAAGGAGTGAGAATATTAAAGGGTTAGAAAGAAACCCGGCGCCAGAAAGGAATAGAAAAAGGCAAAGCTAGCCTGGACTTTCCCATGTTATCTCCTTTTACCCTTCCTTGTCCGTTTCTGAAAAAATTTACAAACCTTTGACTTGATGAGTTTCTGGTGCTTGTTTTGAAGTATAAAGGAAATGATCAAATATATGGACATCATAATTTCTTAGGCACTTTGCAGAGTCTTTATTGATGTTTTCTATGATACGCAACAGTGCTGTCTGGGCAATCAATTCTTAGGTGGTTTGGAATCCAAGTTCTCACATAATCCTACACCCCAAGTAAGATGATCCACCACATGCCTAATAGCTCATATCTCATTACTCAATGATTTTGAGATCTGGTGGACACAAGCATAACTTCTCATCAAAGAGCCCCTGTAACCCAGATGCCCAGACATAGTCTTGGCAAGATAGTCTGATTTATGCCTAGTGATGCTACACTGGCTACTCAAAGACTCTTAGCCTATTGAGGGAACTCAGAAGTGATGCATGAAATTTTTCTACCTTTTTTCTTGAAATACTTAAGTACCACCAAGGATGAGAGGCATGATAGTGGAGTGGAAGATTACCCCTCTGACTTGAATTCTGAGTTTGCTTCTGCTTTGAGATAGTAATGTGAGTTTAGGCAATTTACCTATGTGGCCCTTAGTTTTCTCATCTGCGAAATTAGTTGTTAAGAGCCTACATGTGTGCTGCTTTCTTGTTTTGTTTTGTTGGTCAACTTGGTTAATGTGGGAACTATGTTTCCCAGTGCCCCCTCTCCGGTATCATTCCAGTTTAAAATTAGCACAAGGAGGACTTTCCAGGAGAATTGGGAGACAGAGCAAGGCAGAGGCTGTTATCTTCTGACAGTCTTTTCACAATCAGATACAGTGACATGGAAAGGCAAGTTCCTGGCAGTTTCTGGCATGTCCTTGTCCCCCTCCACTTCATGTCCAGTCCTTCTTGCCTTCTAGCCCCGCTGAGCAACACAGCATAGGCCCACCACCAGATGCTTGGTGGGGGACTCACACAGCAGTAGCTGGCTGCACAGAGGCAGCAGGTCCTAAAGATCCCCTTTGTGGTCCCACTTCAGCGGGCCCCCTCAGGCAGACTAGTTTGTAACTTTTTATATAAGTCTCCAGCATCTCCTTCCAAACCTTCACTTCCTGGACTCCTCCCCCAGTTGTGTGAGACGGAATGCCTGCAATAAATCCACTATCCTGTCACACAGATGTTCTCCCTCCCTGACTGAACCCACCTCTCACCAGTCACATTTAAAGGCTTTGCAAAGCAATGCATTTGCTTAAATCTTTGCAAAAGCTTTTCCCTTGCTAACGATCAGTTACTTTACTTTTGGAAGGGAAGGTTAACTAGAGCTAGGCACTATATACATTCCCATCACATACATTATTTCATCTAACGCATGTGTGAAATCCTGTGTGGTTCTGCCATGTGTGGGTAAATGCAAAGAAAAATAACAAATTGGGTTTTCAGCAAGTAGCCAAGCTCGTTCCTTATTCCCGAGGGGTCTAGCTGTTATTATTATTATTTTTTTTGCGGTACGCGGGCCTCTCACTGTTGTGGCCTCTCCCGTTGCAGAGCACAGGCTCCGGACGCGCAGGCTCAGCGGCCATGGCTCACGGGCCCAGCCGCTCCGTGGCATGTGGGATCCTCCTGGACCGGGGCACGAACCCGCGTCCCCTGCATCGGCAGGCGGACTCCCAACCACTGCGCCACCAGGGAAGCCCCTAGCTGTTATTTTAACTCCAGAAATTCAAGGAGACCTATGATGTTTTCTTTGCAATTAACAAAAGACAAGAGATGTCTTTCCGAAAGATTTGCTTGATACTTCATTTCCAATTGTACTGTCTGCTGAAGGAAAATTTTCCTTAGTTTTGCAAATACAATACCTGACACACATACATGATTCATTTTTTTTTTGGTGGTTTAAATGCTTAAACTGTTGGAGAACTGAAATGAACCTAACTCTGGCATAGATAAATATATGCTACCTATCTCTAATCCTGTGACATGCTCACTCCATGGTTATGCCTTGAGAGCTCTCGGTGACGTTAAAAACACCTGATACTTGTTAGCCTGGTGTAGACTAGAGACTGGGGGAAGCCAAGCTTTCTTGGAGCATGTCTCCCTCTGATGGTCATTCGTTAGTACTACCAAAAACTGGAATGCCTTCTGGGAAACAGAGCTCAAAACCAAGAAATGCCCTTTCCTTTGTAGATAATGGTGTGTTTTTTAAACACCTCTCCATTCCAACACATCTCTTTCTGCTGAGACAACTGGTTACACTGGGGTGGTTGCTAGATCACTCTGAGTCTCTTCTGATAAGCGTTCTATTACAAAGTGTTTTTTTTCTGTTTAAAAAAATTGAGGTATAGTAGATATATAAGTTACAGATGTACAACACAGTGATTCACAAATTTTAAAGGTTATACTCCATTTATATTACAAATGTTATTTATCAAATATTGGCTATATTCCCATGTTGTACGATATATCCTTGTAGCTTATTTATTTTAACAATGTTTTTGAAAGACTCTTCTGCATTTTCTAAGACTGAAAAGGAATGTATAATCAAGATGGCCAAAACCCTTCTTTTCTTTAAACAGAAGAAAACCTCCTTAGAGAAAATCCTATGCCAAGCAAATATTTTCTGTCATTCTTTCATTCTTTACTCCTGTGGTTGTATCTGACACAGTGGCTCTTAACCCTGACTGCACATTAGAATTCTCTGAGCACCTTTAAAAACTATGGATGTTGGGCCACACTTCCAAACAATTCTGACTTGGTCTCGGCTAGGGTGTTGGTATTTTTAAAGTCCTGTAGCAACTGTAATGTGCTGCCAGGGCTAAGAACTGCTAAGCTAATAATCTTGAGTACCAGCTATGTGCCACTCATTGTGGTGGTGCTGAGGATTTGATGGCAGGGACACAATTCAGCCACACTGACCTTCTGACATCACTATTCCCAGGCCACACATGCTGTCCCCTCTGTCTGAAACACTCCCCCTGTTTGTTGTATAATTAATTCCTCATCCTGTGTATCTCAGTTAAATATCACTTATTCAAAGGCATTGCTGCCCTTCCATCTAAATTAGGTCCTGGACAGTTTGCCCTCATATAACATCTCTCTTCTTTTACTTCATAACACTTATCCCAGTTATAATTACAGGTATTCCTCCCTGTTGGAACTCTCACAATCAGAACTCAGGACCAAACAGATTTTGGTAATGAGGAAGAAAAGGTAGATTTACCTGAAGGAAATGGAGTTTAAGCTTCAGGGCTCTTGCAGTGGGCTGAATAACATTCCCTTAAAGGTGTCCATGGCCTAATCCCCAGAATCTGTGACTATGTTAAAAGGACTTTGGACATGGTAAAAAGGACTTTGCAGATGTGATTAAAATTAAAGACCTTGAGATGGAGGGACTGTTCTGGATTATCCAGATGTGCCCAACATAATCCAAGGGTCCTTATAAAGAGGCAGGAGGATTAAAGTTAGAGAAGATGCAAGGTTGGAAGCAGAGGTCAGAGAGCTGAAAAGATGCTAAGCTGCTGATTTTGAACATGGAGGAAGGGGCCATGAGCCAAGGATTGTAGGTGGCCTCTAGAAGCTAGAGAAGGCAAGGAAACGGATTCTCAGAGCCTCCAGAAGGAAAGCAGCACTGCTTACACTTAACGGTCTCTATATTTTTTCAGATCAAACAAAAGCAGTAGTTCATGAAGGTGGAGAGATTCATTTGAACAGAAGTAATGAACAGGCTCTTGGATAGTTTGATAAACCAATTAATGAAAAGGAGGTAACTGTATGAACACACTAGGAGAAGGCTGAAATTCTTTGCTGATTTGACACAATTTACAGGCATCAATGAAGATATAATAAACTTAACACACAACCTCAAGGAGGACATCAATGACAAATTGGTTAATAAATGTCATCAATTCAAAGAGTATTTAATATTTATGATTAGTCACTGCACAAGAAAATGTGAAATGCCTGAAATCTTTTTTTTTAATTAATTAATTAATTTTTGGCTGCGTTGGGTCTTCATTGCTGTGCATGGGCTTTCTCTATTTGCGGCGAGCAGGGGCTACTCTTTGTTGTGGTGCGCAGGCTTCAGTAGTTGTGGCTCACAGGCTCTAGAGCACAGGCTCAGTAGTTGTGGCACATGGGCTTAGTTGCTCTGCGGCATGCGGGATCTTCCCGGACCAGGGCTCGAACCCGTGTCCCCTGAATTGGCAGGCAGATTCTTAACCACTGTGCCACCAGGGAAGTCCCTGAAAGCTTATTCTTATGTGAAAGAGATGTGATAGAGGTTTTCTCAAATTTGACAATAATCCTAAACATTTACATGACATTTCCAGGAGCAAACTGTTTGAGTAGTAGCCATTGAATGGAAGGACTTGAGACCCCCAGAGGGTGGCTTGGCTGAGCGAGTATGCTAGAATTCAGGGGAGGGAGGACCACTGTGCAGGTCAAGTCTTCTTGGCTGTAGGACTGGAGTTGTTGGTTAAGCCGAAAAAAAAAAAAAGTTTCCAGTAAATGAACTTCCCACGACCTGCCACCTTTTTAGTTCGGGCTGGACGCATGTTGCATTTCGTCTGGGAATTCTAAAAAGTGGGATGTAAGTATTCAAACCCTTTTAGAAAAAAGCTCAGGGTCATATTTTAGAATTAGAGCAGCCAGTTGGTAGTTGCTATTACTAATACATCAATTTGGATTATAGAGAAGACTTACCTAAATTAGGCCAGCAACTATTAATTGATGCCTACAGCTCTTGGTAAAACTGTCCTTGCCTTTGAAGCCTGCATTTAGCTTAGGGGTGGGATGTTTCTTTAGAAAAAGACGTGAAAAATGCAAAATGATCCTGGACTCAAATCGATGAAACCTCTTTCAGTTGTCTTTCTCTTCTCCCCCGTCGCAGTTTTGGTACTTTGCCTAGTTCACCGCGGTATCACTGAGTTTCTGATTCAGAGCCGGCAGAGCCGCCGTGCGGGCTGCCCGCCTCCAGGGGGAGCACCAGCCGCGGCGCAGTGAGGCCGCTCTGGCCAGCTGGGGCCCCAACTCGTCTCAGTGGTCAGCCTTTTCCCTCCGCCCGCCGCCGCAGGCGCCGCCGACGCCGGGAAGGTGCTGCCGCTGTTACCGCTGCTCGGCCGACTCGAAGGTACCTGGGCCTCGGCCCGCGAGCGGCCTCCGGACGGAAGCCACTGACACCTCTCCCGCCAGCCCCGAAGCACTGGAAAGCATCTGCCCGGGGCCTGGCTGCAGGGAACCAGACCCGTGGTGGTGCGACGGGTGGCTTCCTGGCGGGTCTGTGCCGCTCGCGAGACCTGGGAGGGCCTGCGAGGGTTCTGGGGGTTTTGTGGGTAAAGGCTGCGCGGTCGGCCGCGGCGGGCGGAGCTGGGGCGGGCGTGCTCCCGGGGCTTCGCAAGGTCGGAGGTCCGAGCCGAAGCCCGCGGCCGGCTTCTAGGCGTCGGGCCCGAGAAGGTGCGCTGTGTCTTGCGTTGGCATAGATAGTACGTGGCCGTTTACTAGGCGCCCGTAGTCTAGGCGTAAACAGAAGCTGCTGAGAGGTGAGTGGACTGTCCCGATGGCACACGACCCCGGGTGTCCGGGTTAAAAGACAGCATTGCCTCTTATTCACATGCAATGCTGGAAGCAGATTGTCTTCCAGTACAGTGCTCTGCCTCGAGAAAAACACGTTTATTCTTCAGAACGGTCCACAGTGTTCAGAATTGGCTACAGAACATAACGAGGTAAAAAAATATACCATTGAATAGTAACCCTTCTCACTCTTTAAACAATGACGGTGGTACCAAGGAGCTCCTGGCTTAAAGAGCTGTATTATCAGTGATGTAGAAATTATAGTAATAGCTCTCTTCAGTGCTTACTATGTGTCATTGTGCTGGGTGCTTTAAAACCTAGTACCTTTATTTAATCCTTGTAGCAACCGTAGGAAGTACCATTTCCATTTTACAGGTAAGGAAACTGAGGAACAGAGTCTGAATTTACTTGTCCGAGGTCAGACAGCTAGTAAAGGGTGAGATGGGATTTGAACCTCATTCATCTCCCTTACTCCAGTGCTTCTACTTGTTACCTATCCAAACACGTTCCCTAAGACTTTTATTTGCTTATTAATTTGACTTGAACCAGCTTGAACTGATTTCTCTCAGGTTTAATTTTCATGGCTAAATGCAAGAGTCCTGTACCAACTTATTTTTAGTTTAAAAGGAGTTTAGGGCTTCCCTGGTGGCGCAGTGGTTGAGAGTCCGCCTGCCGATGCAGGGGACACGGGTTCGTACCCCAGTCCAGGAAGATGCCACATGCCACGGAGCGGCTGGGCCCGTGAGCCGTGGCCGCTGAGCCTGTGCGTCCGGAGCCTGTGCTCCGCAACGGGAGAGGCCACAACAGTGAGAGGCCCATGTACCGCAAAAAAAAAAAAAAAAAAAAAGGAGTTTAATGAGAAAAATGTTTACTCATTAAGGAGAATAGTGATAATAAAGTTAAGCATGAACTAGGGCCCTCACTGCTCTGATGCACTTTGATTTGAAGTAGAGTTGGATTTATTTGGTTGTTAATGAGCTTCATTACTTTTCTTCATTATTTGCATTTTGATACCATTTGTAGTGAGTTCACTTTGCCTTTGCAATATTAGGTACAGTAGTGTTGAAGGGAAATGAAAGATTTTTCGATGACAGAAAGTTAATATTTTAGAGGATGTAGGAAAGACTGAAGTAAAAAGGAATTAAGAGGTTTGGGGCATGTTATTTAGAGCAGATTGTGTTACTATATGGAAGAGAAAGATTTCCAGTTTCTGTCAATGTCAGAAGGGAAATGGTATTTCCGTTTGTGGAAAGAAGTTAGATACTGTAGTGTCCTAAACACTTAGCCTTATCAGGATTTAAGAGTTTGCATATTAAGCATTCCCGTAGCAAATGTACACTGAGTGCCTCCCAGGGCCAAGCACTGTTCTAAGCATTGGGGATGCAAGAGGAACAAAAGAAAACAGCATTCTTGTCCTCCGGGAGGTAACATTCCACTGGAGGAAGGTGGGGATGGAGAAGTAAATAAAATACTTTATAAAAATTAAAATATATCCAGTCAGATGGTAACAGTTGCTTAGAAAAAAAATAAAGCAGTGAAGAGGGATAGGGAGCACCAGAGAAGGAGCAGAAGCAGTTTTTTTTGTTTTTTTGTTTTTGTTTTTAACATCTTTATTGGAGTATAGTTGCTTTACAATAGTGCGTTACTTTCTGCTTTATAACAAAGTGAATCAGTTATAAATATACATATGTCCCCATATCTCTTCCCTCTTGCATCTCCCTCCCTCCCACCCTCCCTATCCCACCTCCTAGGTGGTCACAAAGCACGGAGCTGATCTCCCTGTACTATGCAGCTGCCTCCCACTAGCTATCTATTTTACGTTTGGTTTGGTAGTGTATATATGTCCATGCCACTCTCTCACTTTGTCACAGCTTACCCTTCCCCCTCCCCATATCCTCAAGTCCATTCTCTAGTACGTCTGTGTCTTTATTCCCATCTTACCACTAGGTTCTTCATGACATTTTTTTTTTCTTAGATTCCGTATATATGTGTTAGCATGCGGTATTTGTCTTTCTCTTTCTGACTTCCTTCACACTGTGTGACAGACTCTAGGTCCATCCACCACACTACAAATAACTCAATTTCATTTCTTTTTATGGCTGAGTAATATTCCATTGTATACATGTGCCACAACTTCTTTATCCATTCATCCGATGATGGACACTTAGGTTGCTTCCATCTCCTGGCTTTTGTAAATAGAGCTGCAGTGAACATTTTGGTACATGACTCTTTTTGAATTATGGTTTTCTCAGTGTATATGCCCAGTAGTAGGATTGCTGGGTCATATGGTAATTCTATTTGTAGTTTTTTAAGGAACCTCCATACTGTTCTCCATAATGGCTGTACCAATTCACATTCCCACCAACAGTGCAAGAGTGTTCCCTTTTCTCCACACCCTCTCCAGCATTTATTGTTTCTAGATTTTTTGATGATGGCCATTCTGACCAGTGTGAGATGATATCTCATTGTAGTTTTGATTTGCATTTCTCTAATGATTAATGATGTTGAGCATTCTTTCATGTGTTTGTTGGCAATCTGTATATCTTCTTGGGAGAAATGTCTATTTAGGTCTTCTGCCCATTTTTGGATTGGGTTGTTTGTTTTTTTGATATTGAGCTGCTTGTAAATTTTGGAGATAAATCCTTTGTCAGTTGCTTCATTTGCAAATATTTTCTCCCATTCTGAGGGTTGTCTTTTGGTCTTGTTTATGGTTTCCTTGCTGTGCAAAAGCTTTGAAGTTTCATTGGGTCCCATTTGTTTATTTTTGTTTTTCTTTCCATTTCTCTAGGAGGTGGGTCAAAAAGGATCTTGCTGTGATTTATGTCATAGAGTGTTCTGCCTATGTTTTCCTCTTAAGAGTTTGATAGTGTCTGGCCTTACATTTAGGTCTTTAATCCATTTTGAGTTTATTTTTGTGTATGGTGTTAGGGAGTGTTCTAATCTCATACTTGCACCTGGCCAGTTTTCCCGGCACCACTTATTGAAGAGGCTGTCCTTTCTCCACTGTACATTTCTGCCTCCTTTATCAAAGATAAGGTGACCATATGTGCATGGGTTTATCTCTGGGCTTTCTATTCTGTTCCATTGATCTATGGTTCTGTTTTTGTGCCAGTACCATACTGTCTTGATTACTGTAGCTTTGTAATATAGTCTGAAGTCAGGGAGCCTGATTCTTCTAGCTCCGTGTTTTGTTCTCAAGATTGCTTTGGCTATTCGGGGTCTTTTGTGTTTCCATACAAATTGTGAAATTTTTTGTTCTAGCTCTGTGAAAAATGCCAGTAGTAGTTTGATAGGGATTGCATTGAATCTGTAGATTGCTTTGGGTAGTAGAGTCATTTTCACAATGTGTTAAACCAAATAAAGAAAAAGAAAAAGTCTTTTCTTATGCAACAATTAAACTAAAGCGGATGTCTCCTAGCAATAATGGATTCCAGGAAGCAGTGGAGTGATAGCCTCAAAGTGCTGAGGGAAAGTAAGCGTCAGCTACAATCTTGTAATCACATGAACTATCATTCAAAAATAAACTCAAAGTCACTTTAAAATTTCCAAAGACTGAAAGAGTTTACTACTCACGGATCCTCATTAAAGGACTGAAGGATGAACTTCAGTCAGAAGAGTGAATCTACAGGCATGGGATTTTTTTAAAAAGAGTGGTCTGATTGATAAAATGTTGATAATTTAGTTAACCATTCTTTTAAAAATTGGGTTTTTTTTTTTAAAGGTAAAATTAAACGCTAGACAACAATCATGAAATGGAATGTTCTGTAGTGGTTATAGTGGACTCAGAATAAAATTTCTGGATAATTTTAGAATTTGAGAATAAGAAAAATTATTAGCATGTATGTCAAAATAACATGTGTTAGTAATCCTACATTCAGGTGGAATAGGGAATGGCAAATAATTGTTACTATGAAGACTAAATTTCGGAGACTTGCCATACAAGATACCAAAAACTATTATAAAGCCAGAGTAATTAAGACAGTGTGGTATTGACACATATATGTCCCATAGACTGTGGGAACAGAATAGAGATACACATAAACAGAAATTTGTTATATGTTAGAGCCACATTGTCCAGTAGCTACAACTACATAAGGCTTATTTAAAATTTAAATGTATGGTACCTAGCATTAATAACTGCAACACTGACTCTCAGCAGTCTGGTGTTCTCATATTTAGTGCTATTTTAAAGTATTTTTGAAGATATATCTTTGTGGGGTTTGGGGATATTTTTTAAAACCTTATGTATATATGCCTTGGGACATAGCCAGGGAATTATATTTTCTAATTTCAAACTGAATGCTGCTACATGTGTTTTAAAAAAACTTCTCTTCTGTATTTCCCTTATCTCGAGAGGAGAAAGAAAATTGTCACATCAAATCTGTTGTAAAAATAATCCTAACTAATTCAGAAACTTTCCAAATAAGCAAAATTTAAAAATGAGAGTACTGAAATTGATTGAGATATCCCTGATGAAATTAAGAGATGGCAAATTGGAAATGTTTTCTCTGACACAGCTAAAAGCTCATTAGCAATAATAAGATTGCAGTTTCTGCAAAAATAAAGAAGTAATTAAAAGAAGAGAGGGACCTCAAAGAAGAGATCAAACGATTTGAAGATGGAGTCAGAAGATGTGGAATTATATTACCATTATGTTGCCTCAAGTTAATATAGAGAGATTTTTCAGCAGCTGGAAAAATTCGCACAAAAATATGCTCACAACTCATTTGCAGTGCTAGTAATGCATTTGTAAAATTATGCTGTCAGAAAAAATCAAATTCATTTTTCGTTTTCAATTTTTTGGGATTCTTGCCATTTTTATTACTTCATGTGGTTTATTTTTAGATAATATTTCACTTTATTTTTCTGCTGCATTGTATTAGGATGATAGTGTATGCCCACTTATATTTTTACCAGTTTATATTTTTATTTGATGCTCTGAAATGTTATTAATGTTTTTGAGGTGTATTGAACATTTAATTTTACTTGTTAAAACATGAATTCTGAATTAAAAAAAATAAAATAACCAGTATTTATGCTAATGTTTCCATATTATATAAAATAAGTATTGAAATATCCATACTTTCATTTTGCTTTAATATTTCATTTCTAGCTAACATGTGCCTGCTATGGAAGGAGGTAACAAATATTGGTTTATTATTTCTAAGTAATTCCTACTTCTTAGACATCAAAAGACTTTCAAGAAGTAGTCATATGAACATGGTTTCCCTTTTTTTGTGTGTGTGAGGGTTTTTTTTGAAAGTTTTTCAGCTTTATTTGAAATCAGTAGTAGACAAAGTAAAACAACATTTTATTATTTTCACCTAGAAGAGTAACAAAGGTCAGTCTCACCATGTTGATGAAGAGTCACTATCTCTCTCTTTTTTTTTTTTTTGGTGTTTCATGTAACTTTTTAAGAAATTTTATTTTATTGAAGTATAGTTGATTACAATGTGTTAGTTTCTGGTGTACAGCAGAGTGATTCAGAGTGATTATACACATATATATACATTCTTTTTCATATTCTTTTCCATTATGATTTATCATAGTATACTGAATATAGTTACCTGTGCTATACAGTAGGACCTTGTTATTTATCTTTTTAGTGTAGTTATGGTCTGTGGCCACCTTCAGTGGGTGTCTTCATTCCTAAATGGTTGTCACCATTTAGACCTTACGTATGCTAATTTCCAGACTCCACTGAACGTATGTTTGAATGCATACTTTACATTACATTTGTACCATACATTCATTTAACCATAAAAGTATGAAATGAGCACTTAGTTTGCAGTAGGCACTGCTAGACACTGTGGATCATGTTATCAAGACAGGCAAGCTCCTGCCCTCAAAGAACTTATTTTCAAATGGAGATATACAGGAAATGATTAACCAAATAAGCAAATAGTAAAATTATAGATTGTGGTAAGAACAGGAATGAAGTAAACAGGGTGATGGGAGAAGTAAGTTGTGGGGATAAGTACCTTTGAGCTGAGACCTGAGTGCTGAGAATGAGCCAGTTAAGTGAAGATCTATCTTCACTTAAGAGGAAGTACATTCCCGTAGAGGGGAGAGTAAGTGCAAAGGCCCTAAGGTAGAAAAGAGCTTCAGGGAGCATGAAGGAGGCAGGCGGGGCTAGAGTATAGAGAGCAAGAAGCGGGGATGGGGAAAGCTAAAATTGGGGAGGTAGGCAGGAGCGAAATCATTCAGGGCTTTTGTAGGCCATGGTAAGGGTTTTAAATGTTATCTTAAATGTGTTGGGTTGCCATCGACTTATTTAAAGCAGAGGAATGACATGAAGTGATTTGTGTTTTTGAAAGATTTTGTTTACATGTGGAAAATGAATTGTAGAGGGGTGAAGGTATAAGTGGAGAATGGTTAGGAGTTTATTGGAGTAGGCTAGATAAAAGGTCATACTTGGACCATGGGAATCACTAAAAAGTTTTTTTTAGCTTGGAAGTGATGTTCACAAAGAATGAAATGAGAAAATGAACATGGCAACCTAGTGTAGATTGACTGGGATGGGGGTGATAGGGGAGAGAACGAGACTGAGAGACCAATTGGGAAAGCATTGGAAAACTTCTCATATAAGGTTGTTTGTCAGAATGCAAAGTAAGAGTTGAAATAGTATAAATGGAAAGGAAAAAATTTGAGAGACAACGAAAGAAGAGTTGACAGGACTTTGTGTCTGATTCAGTGTCAGGAGAAAAGAAGGCATCAAGGATGGTGATTAGAAACGTGGTTTACTAGAGTCCCATCTGTATATCTTGCCTTCACCTCAACATCATATCTGCGTACACACACACACACACCAACAAAAACTCTGTACCACTGACAGAAATTTGGAAGTGTTTCTGTTGGGGGGGGGAGCAGTGTGGAGTGTTGGGTGTTAGATGTGATGCAGAAGTGGAAGCAAGATATCCAGATGGGTCTGTGTATAGAACTGCCCTGTGTACTCACATTCCAGTGTACAGTACTGTTACTATCTCTTTCGATTTCTCTGCTCACTCTGCCCTTTCAGAGCACCAGATTCTTAAGAGTTGCCTCTGAGCTCCTGCAGGGCAGAAATCTTTTTACCTGTTGTTACCAAGATGGGGAAATACTTTTGCCCTTAATTCAGGCCGAATTTCTTTAAGGGGAACTATCACTAGGAAACTAAGCAAAAAATCTAGCATTTTATATTTATATATTGCATTATAGTTTTCAAAGTCCTTTTGTAGATAGGGCAGATATTATTATCCCAATTTTACAAATGAGGAAACCAAGGCTCTTAGAGACTGACTGCTTAAGATCGTACCGTAGAAAATGGCAGTTAGGACCTAAGATGCAAATCTTTTGATTAATATGTAGCCCTCAGTGCCTATCATAAAGAATAGTTCTTGATAAATTCACAAGCAAAAATCTCTTGATTCAAGTCTTTAGGTCTGCCTTTACTGTTTATAGCTTATGATCACCTAACTGGTTAGGTTTCTAGCTTCAATCTTACCTAGATTGAGAGGGAAGTGGTACCTTTAGGTTAGCAGAACCCTGACACTGAAATTTGATAGAATTCTTCATTTTTTCTGGAAGTTATTTTTTAGTCTTTTATCCAGTTGTCAGTCCCCTTAGGCCTTCCCCTCTGACCTTACACTTACACACATTGTCTTTGCTTCTATATGTCATGGTCCTCTGGATGGGGAAGGCACCTTCTTCCCTGGTGGAAATGGGAGTGATCCTTAGAAGTGAGTGAGCCTTAGAAGGAACCAGAAGCTGGCTGAAGAGATGGACAGTTGTACAGACAGATTTCTTCCTGCTCGAGGTAGCCAAAAGGGGGCTAAAGAAGAGGTTGAGAGATGTAAATGGGAGACATTTTATAAGGTGTGATAGAGTAGAAAGGGTAAAAGATAATCCAGAAATAGTTGTGCTAAGAGAGAGTTCAGGGTTAGGATCCGGGTGGTGGAACCAAGTTCCAGAGGACAAAGTCCAAGGAAGGGAGCCTGAAGTGAAGTGGAGATAAAGGTATTTGACATTGAGAAATTTGAGGAACTCTTGGGTTAATCTTTTTTAAGTGATAAGTTACACACAGGAAACCATCCAATAAAATATAATTAAAAACTAAAATTTGGGCCAGAGAAGATAGAAGGCAAGTGGTATGAAAAGGCAGTATATACTGTAAAAAATTTTAGGTTCATTTGTATTTGTATTACTGGGGGGGATGGGGGGGATGTGCTAGAATATCAATAAATTTAACAGTTACTTTGAACTCAAAAGTTTGCCTTTAGTTTGTTTTTGTATCTGTTCTTATGCTTTTCTGTAGTTTAAAATGCTAAACATTTCATTTCCTAGATCATTTTCCCAAATCCAAAGCTTGTGAATTCTGAGAATGTAATTTGTTTCATTTATCTAACTATAAGAAGTTTATCCTCCCATCTATTGTTTGAAGACCATGAAGTAATTATCTTTTCATAGTATTTTAAAGAATAATTTTCCTATCATAATTATCTTTGCTTGACAATGCAGTTCTCTTGAGTACAAGGACAAATGTTCAAAGTAGCAATTGTTCAAACTTAAAAAAAAAGACTCTTCCTAACAGTTTTATAGTACATCATGACACTATCTACAGTTCATACAGAAAAAAAAATTTTGAAATGAAGACATTTACCATATTATTCCCAGTCTCTTTAGTATTTGTCACAGACCAAATGACAAAATACTAAATCGTTTTAAGAGACTGAAAATAAGGACCAGAAGGAAAATGAGGTTTGTATTTGCTAAACCTAACAAACAATTTTAATTGACAATGTTAAGAAAATAACTCTGCTGAGAAGACATTTCAGTGCATCTGGAAGAGCCATGTATCTATTAAAACTTGAGACCTTAATCACTGACCACTCTTTCCCATATTGGTCACAATGGCCTGGTAGGTCTTTGGGCAGTCTATAAAAATAGTTCCATGGGAAACTGATACAGGGATTTGCCAGCCCCTATTCCTGTTTCTGAAAGATACCCTAGAACCTGATTACACCAGACCTAAGTAAACTGAGCCAACTCACAGATCCAATGTGTGGGAGCCAGGTCTCAGTCAGGAAGAGGATTGCTGTGACGCATTGTCCCTCTATTCAGAATTGCTGTTCTACTGAAGAAGCTACCAGGACTGCTGATTCAGTTCCACTTTACAATACTGGCATTTCCCACTTCTTGCCCCACATCTTAGGTTCCTAAGTGGCAGCATGAGGAAAACTCCAGCCAAAAAATACAGCTTCTGCTTGTAATCCTATACTTATTTTTATCCTCATAAGCTGGGCTAAAAAACCAGAAAAAACCTAGTGGGAAAAAAAAATCCCTATTTCTCTTTCTTGAACCTAGAGCCATTTCTAAGCATATAACTCACTACTTTCTTTTCTCAGGGTATCAAAAGATGCCTCCCGAAATAGGTTACCCATAGTCCAAAGGAGAGACAGCAGGAAAAGAACCAAAGGCTCCCTTTAAAGCCTCAGACACTCCTCAACTTTCTTATTAGAACTCTGTACTCACTTCCTACCAAAGGTCTCATCCTTAATTCTTATTTCCAGTGGGGAGAAAGAGGAAATTACTACCCCATATGGTATCTATACAAATAAACATGCCATTTTTGAAGGTTTGGCTACGTGAGCCCCTTAGGCCTGTCTTTAGTCACTTTTTCATTGCGCATTCTTATTATTTACCAGGGTCCCTAGAGGTTGGAATGAGTGGAGTAGGATGTGGGTCTAATGATGATGTGTAAGGAGTTCCTGATTTTTAAGGGTCTGCCTAGGCCATAAGTGTAATAAGCATCATGGAGCTCTAGACTAGAGTGATTTGCATAGCCTTACCAGCAGTCAGACCACACCTCAAAGTCCACTAGGTCCTCTCTTGGGTTGTATAGCTTAGGGAGGGTCCTGTGTCACTAGAACGGGTGTTTTATATTAAGGATGCAATACATGCTAGCTTCCATTTAGCACATAATTCAGAGCATGAATGGGAACAGATTATAGGAGAACTGTGAAAGCCTATTATGTTGAAGATGATGTACCTTATATTTCTACCATAGATGATGAATAGGGCTAGAACCTTAGAGGTGAGGGTTGGCATGTAAAGTTACAGCCTCTCTGGTTCTCAGTATCCTTATTTGTAAAACAGGGAGATTGGGTTCGATGATCTAGGTTAGATGATCCTGGATGGCCCTTCAGCTGTAAAAATTTCATAGAAATACTTAAGTTTCTCCTAAGAACACAGTCTTGTGCTTTCAGATTATTTGAGGTGAAGTCTGGTTAAATTTTGTGAACTATTTAGGAAATAAGGAATAATTTACAAAAGTTGTAATTCCTATATTTTAAAATAACACCAAAGAAATGAATAAGAAAGTCATTTTTGTAGCACTTTAACAATTCTGTATAAATGAAGTCTGATAAGGTGGGTTTAATGAGGTTTAGATTTTTTTAAAGGCCTGGAATCATATTTATGCTATTTATTTGCTTGGTAAACTGGTCTTTTTTTTTTTTTTTGACCGTGTTGCACGGCTTGCGGGATCTTAGTTCCCCAGCCAGGGATTGAACCTGGGCCAAGGCACTGAAAGCGCTGAGTCCTAACCAGCGGACTGCCAGGGAATATTCTCTTCCCTTTTCTTTTCTTTCTTCATTGAGATATGATTGGCATACAACATTATATTAGGTGAACTTTTCTTTTTTAAGGAAAATTGAACTTCATCCCAATTCTGAACAGTTTCAAAATTAGTGAGAATTATAATAAGTGACTGTGAAATGGGACAAAGGGAAACTTCAAAGGCCCTCCCTCCTCTTGCTTGTTCTAGATGCTCACATTGCTCTTGCAGTCCAGGTAGGCCACAGGGTGGCACCATTAGTCCATGCAAATAAAATACAGCTGTGTCTAGGAAAAAACTGATTTTTAAAAAAATCAGATAACTTTATTACAGAAGTACTACATGTGCATGAAAGACTTCACATTGCAGTGGGCCCACAACTGGAACAAGCCACCAACCAGGATGGGTCACCAACCAGGATGGGCCACCAACCAGGATGGGTCACCAACTGGGATGGGCCCACCGTACCCCAGCGGCTGCCTCCTTGAGAATGGATGGTGGTCCACTGTCTCCATGGAGCTGGAAACAAGACATGGCCACAGCCTGAAGTAGGGCTGTGGGCAGCTTCCAGTCCATGCCTAAGATGGCCTTCGTCTCATTTCCCCCTCAGTGGAGATATGATCTGCTGCCACAACTGCTTTTCCCTCTTCCCCTGAGACGTAACGTCAGTGAGGTCAGAGGCCCAGGAATTGTGTCACCTTCACCGCAGGACTAAGGGGTCACTTTAGGCTGGTAACATCAACCTGCTGCTTCCTTTCCAGAACCTCTGACTGCCTCGGGCGGGACACCTGACTTTCTGATTCGCCAGGTTGTAATCCTTCCATTAAGGTGCCTCTTAATTAATGACACCCGTTTGCTGGTTTGAAAATAAATTAAATATTGACAGATTCAAAAAAAAAAAACTTCACATTGACTGCTCAGTGCTTATTTAATGTCTTTATTATATAATTACAGATTATAAATTGGAAACTTCTATGGGAGGAGGTTCCTTGCTAAGAATTTTAAACACGGTAAACAGTAAAAATTTTGGAAAATACTGAAAGGCATTAGAGTAAAATAAAATATCCAGGGCTTCCCTAGTGGCGCAGTGGTTGAGAGTACGCCTGCCGATGCAGGGGACACGGGTTCGTGGCCCTGTCCGGGAAGATCCCACATGCCGCGGAGCGGCTGGGCCCGTAAGCCATGGCCGCTGAGCCTGCCCGTCCGGAGCCTGTGCTCCGCAACGGGAGAGGCCACAACAGTGAGAGGCCCGCGTACCGCAAAAAGATAAAAAAATAAAATATCCAAGATAAACAATGTTCTCTTTGTGAAAAGTTAATTTTTATTTATTTTAAACCAGTATCTTTCTGAAATTTGAATTGTAACTAAATTTAAATAATGCAAGAAATAATAAGTAATATAAATATTGCAGGAAATATATATCAGAAACTCTTGTTTGGTGTGTTTTGATTTCCTGATAGAGAAATAAAAACTTAGGCAAGTGTTTTCTCACTATCCCAACAAGTAAGAAATAGTTGAGAATAACAAGTCCAGGAATGTAGTCACTCCCTGTAAAGTGGAAAATATTTCCAAATATTTTTATTTTTCTCACACTTAAAAAAGTTTACTTTGTGTGAAATGATTGCAAAGAATTAATCAGAATATATGTGTTAGACTGATGCTTCCTGTAAAGTAAAAAACATTTCCAGATATGTTTTTATCTGTTTTTCCGCAGTTTAAAAAGTTTACTTTTAATGAAATAATTCTGAGTTAATTCGGAGTGTGTGGGCTAGTCTGATGTTTCCCTTTATATAACCTTTGATGAAAAGATTTGCTAAACTACTTCATTATGTAAAAAGACTCTTACGAAAACAAACTTAGGGACTTAGTTTTTTCACCCATAAAATGAGGATAACGATAGTACTTACCATATAGGTTTTTTTCACGAGGACTAAATTAGTTATTACAGGAAAAACCCTTAAACAGTACCTGGAGTAATAATAACTTAATAAATGTTAAACATGTTGCTAAGCAGTTGTTTGCAGAGTAATAGCAAACATACAAATAAATCATTTTTCCTTTTTAATTATAAATAATAAACATAACAATAAATATTTATAAACATAAATAAATCCTTTGTTCCCTAAGAGCACCACCTAAGTAATACCCGATTAGCCTACTTTTAATTATTATATGAACTTAAACACAACTGGCCTTTCTTAAGGTAGCATCTGTAATTCACACATTTGAAATTAACCTCCCCTTTAGTGCATTAAAACATTTTTAATTATGAAGTAATTGATAGCTTGGCATTGAAGAAATCACAAGATTAAAAATTTTACCAGATTCGACTTGGAAATACCATAAAACATGTGTTCTCCACAGATTTAAATATAAAGTAAAAATGTTTCTGTGGTGGGTCCAGATTTATCTAAAAATTACTCTTTTTGAACTTCTGTTAATTATTTTTGAGCCTTGGAAGTAAAATTCAGAAGGTTCTACTTATAAACTTCCTGATTTAAATGTTCTTCATGGTACTGTGATAGCCTGAAAGGATAGTATTCTCAATTCTTTTTTTTGTTTACTTACTACCATGCTTTCAAAAGGGGGGCTACCCTTTTCCTTTTTTTAAGAACTCAAATATTTACATATTTTTTGCCTTTGTTTTGGTAGATACCTCAAAGGTTGAAATATGGAATCCTACCCGTAAGATTTATGTGAATCTCAGACCCAAGACAATCTTCAAAAAAACAGATAAATAAGGATCCTAAATCCAACTTAGTTTAAGATGAACTGTAAACCAGGATGTTGGAAGTTTTATAGTGAGCAAAACGAGCATTGCATCAAGATTGCTATCACAGTAAAACCATTTGCCAATAAAAAAATGAAATAGGTTCCCCAGCCTTACATTATAGTCAGATCCATCTGTGTCACATCTTTTAAATACATTGCCTGAAAACCCATTGTGATAGTCAAATTTTGACCAAAAATATTATTTTAAAATTCTCTTAGACATCTACATTTTGATTGGCTTAAAATGTCAGTGAATTTGAATTTGTGTAATAATTAGAAAAGTATAGGGAAAATTCTTTTTTAGTGTGCTAAGAAATTCAGTAAGAAAATTATGGTACATGCGTACAATATAACATGACCATTAAAAATTGTAATAGAAGACTGGTAACATGGAAGCATGTTCACAGTATAATTTTAAAAGTTTAACATAAGTATGTATATTATGAATTTAAAAAATAGAGAGAGAAAAAAGCTGTGAGACCATAGCACCAAAATGTTAATGATAGTTATTTCTAGTTGGTAGGATTATGAGTAACTTATTTTCTTCTCTTCATATTTATTTTAAGAATTTCACAATGAACTGTAGAACTAGTCATAAGAAAAAAAATGTTACTTTAAAATCCTGTTACAATGAACTTAATTGAGTGTACATTCAGCAAAGAATTATTGGATTCTCTCACGTCTAGATTTCAAGAAATAACACGTCAGGCACTGTGTAATCTGCCAGGGTGCACAGACAGGTCAGACCCATTTTTTATCTTCTAGAGGAAGACTGTCAGGAATTTTAGAAAACGGTTCTGAACAAGTAACAAAGCTTTGTATGAACTGTTTTCTCCTGGTTATCTTCATAACTGTATAGAAGCTGCATGACATACTGCAAATATTATAGACTAAATTTGAAGTCCACTCTGCCACGTACAGTAATATGGCCTTAAACATATTAAGGCCATATTAAGGCCACTTTTCTGAGCCTTGCAAATTATTAAGACCACTCTATTAGAGAAGTATAGCTGCTGAAGATAAACAGACTGAAGAAATATATTATCGATATTTTGGGAAGGGGTTTAAATTATTGTTAAAATGTTTACTTGCTCACAGCTAAATTTCTTTTAGGTTGAGCTTTTTTTTTTACCCTTTCCTAATATCTGTGGAATCTGTGCAGTGCTTAGGTTTTAAGAACAGTAATTCTAAAGTGCAAGCAGTTAGGATTTAATGAATTCATTGGATGTTCTTGTTTTATGGTTCTTTGAGGTTATTTTATATTTTAAAAACAACTGTATCCTTTTAAAAGGGTAAGAATAACTAAGTGAGGTATAGTGAATCCAGATTTGGGGGTTCCATTTACTGTATGTCATTCTCAGATTTAGTACTTTGACATTAGAATATGCAGGCATTGAGATCTGATAGCGCATCTCTTCAGGTGTGCCATTTTTCCCTTGAATTTTGTTGAAGTGTCTGGTGCTTTGATCTCTGACCAAAGTTGCTATATAGGCATAAGGCTGTCAGTCCATTTGAACCATTTGTAGCACTTAGTCTTGCCTTTCCCAGTGACCTTTCAAAATGAAAAATAAATCAATACATTCTGTATGGTTGGTGATATTTGGTATGGAAGACCAATTTAAAGTTATGTTATAATAAGTATATGTTAAAATAGAACACGTTTTCTCCATTTGTTCTTTTTTTTCCCATTTTTTTAAACATCTTTATTGGAGTATAATTGCTTTACAATGATGTGTTAGTTTCTGCTTTATAACAAAGTGAATCAGTTATACATATACATATGTTCCCATATCTCTTCCCTCTTGCGTCTCCCTCCTTCCCACCCTCCCTATCCCACCCCTCTAGGTGGTCACAAAGCACCTAGCTGATCTCCCTGTGCTATGCGGCTGCTTCCCACTAGCTCTCCATTTTACTTTTGGTAGTGTATATATGTCCATGCCACTCTCTCGCTTTGTCACAGCTTACACTTCCCCCTCCCCATATCCTCAAGTCCATTCTCTAGTAGATCTGTGTCTTTATTCCCGTCTTGCCCCTAGGTTCTTCATGACCTTTTTTTTTTCTCTTAAATTCCATATATATGTGTTAGCATATGGTATTTCTTTTTCTCTTTCTGACTTACGTCACTCTGTATGACAGATTCTAGGTCCATCCACCAAACTACAAATAACTCAATTTCGTTTCTTTTTATGGCTGAGTAATATTCCATTGTATATATGTGCCACATCTTCTTTATCCATTCATCTGTTGATGGACACTTAGGTTGCTTCCATGTCCTGGCTATTGTAAATAGAGCTGCAATGAACATTTTGGTACATGACTCTTTTTGAATTATGGTTTTCTCAGTGTATATGCCCAGTAGGGGGATTGCTGGGTCGTATGGTAGTTCTATATGTAGTTTTTTAAGGAACCTCCGTACTGTTCTCCATAGTGGCTGTATCAATTTACATTTCCACCAACAGTGCAAGAGTGTTCCCTTTTCTCCACACCCTCTCCAGCATTTATTGTTTCTAGATTTTTTGATGATGGCCATTCTGACCAGTGTGAGATGATATCTCATTGTAGTTTTGATTTGCATTTCTCTAATGATTAATGATGTTGAGCATTCTTTCATGTGTTTGTTGGCAATCTGTATATCTTCTTGGGAGAAATGTCTATATAGGTCTTCTGCCCATTTTTGGATTGGGTTGTTTGTTTTTTTGATATTGAGCTGCATGAGCTGCTTGTAAGTTTTGGAGATTAATCCTTTGTCAGTTGCTTCATTTGCAAATATGTTCTCCCATTCTGAGGGTTGTCTTTTGATCTTGTTTATGGTTTCCTTTGCTGTGCAAAAGCTTTGAAGTTTCATTGGGTCCCATTTGTTTATTTTTGTTTTTCTTTCCATTTCTCTAGGAGGTGGGTCAAAAAGGATCTTGCTGTGATTTATGTCATAGAGTGTTCTGCCTATGTTTTCCTCTTAAGAGTTTGATAGGGTCTGGCCTTACATTTAGGTCTTTAATCCATTTTGAGTTTATTTTTGTGTATGGTGTTAGGGAGTGTTCTAATTTCATACTTTCACATGTACCTGTCCTGTTTTCCCAGCACCACTTATTGAAGAGGCTGTCTTTTCTCCACTGTGTATTCTTGCCTCCTTTATCAAAGATAAGGTGACCATATGTGCGTGGGTTCATCTCTGGGCTTTCTATCCTGTTCCATTGATCTATATTTCTGTTTTTGTGCCAGTACCATACTGTCTTGATTACTGTAGCTTTGTAGTATAGTCTGAAGTCAGGGAGCCTGATTCCTCCAGCTCCATTTTTCGTTCTCAAGATTGCTTTGGCTATTCGGGGTCTTTTGTGTTTCCATACAAATTGTGAAAATTTTTGTTCTAGTTCTGTGAAAAATGCCAGTGGTAGTTTGATAGGGATTGCATTAAATCTGTAGATTGCTTTGGGTAGTAGAGTCATTTTCACAGTGTTGATTCTTCCAATCCAAGAACATGGTATATCTCTCCATCTATTTGTATCATCTTTAATTTCTTTCATCAGTGTCTTATAATTTTCTGCATACAGGTCTTTTGTCTCCTTAGGTAGATTTACTCTTAGATATTTTATTCTTTTTGTTGCATTGGTAAATGGGAGGGTTTTCTTAATTTCACTTTCAGATTTTTCATCATTAGTGTATAGGAATGCCAGAGATTTCTGTGCATTAATTTTGTATCCTGCTACTTTACCAAATTCATTGATTAGCTCTAGTAGTTTTCCAGTAGCATCTTTAGGATTCTCTATGTATAGTATCATGTCATCTGCAAACAGTGACAGCTTTACTTCTTCTTTTCCAGTTTGGATTCCTTTTATTTCTTTTTCTTCTCTGATTGTTCTGGCTAAAACTTCCCAAACTATGTTGAATAATAGTGGTGAGAGTGGGCAACCTTGCCTTGTTCCTGATCTTAGTGGAAATGGTTTCAGTTTTTCACCATTGAGGATGATGTTGGCTGTGCGTTTGTCATATATGGCCTTTATTATGTTGAGGCAAGTTCCCTCTATGCCTACTTTCTGCAGGGTTTTTATCATAAATGGGTGTTGAATTTTGTCGAAAGCTTTCTCTGCATCGATTGAGATGATCGTATGGTTTTTGTCTTTTTTTTTTTTTTGCGGTACGCGGGCCCCTCACTGCTGTGGCCTCTCCCGTTGCGGAGCACAGGTTCAGCGGCCACGGCTCACGGGCCCAGCCGCTCCGCGGCATGTGGGATCTTCGCAGATCGGGGCACGAACCCGTGTCCCCTGCATCGGCAGGCGGACTCTCAACCACTGCGCCACCAGGGAAGCCCAAGATGATTGTATGGTTTTTCTCCTTCAATTTGTTAATATGGTGTATCACATTGATTGATTTGCGTATATAGAAGAATCCTTGCATTCCTGGAATAAACCCCACTTGATCGTGGTGTATGATCCTTTTAATGTACTGTTGGATTCTGTTTGCTAGTGTTTTGTTGAGGATTTTTGCATCTATGTTCATCAATGATATTGGCCTGTAGTTTTCTTTCTTTGTGACATCTTTGTCTGGTTTTGGTATCAGGGTGATGGTGGCCTCGTACAATGAGTTTGGGAGAGTTCCTCCCTCTGCTATATTTTGGAAGAGTTTGAGAAGGATAGGTGTTAGCTCTTCTCTAAATGTTTGATAAAATTCGCTTGTGAAGCCATGTGGTCCTGGGCTTTTGTTTGTTGGAAGATTTTTAATCACAGTTTCAATTTCAGTGCTTGTGATTGGTCTGTTCATATTTTCTATTTCTTCCTGGTTCAGTCTCAGCATTTCTAAGAATGCCGAGTGCATTTCTAAGAATTTGTCCATTTCTTCCAGGTTGTCCATTTTATTGGCATAGAGTTGCTTGTAGTAATCTCTCGTGATCCGTTGTATTTCTGCAGTGTCAGTTGTTACTTCTCCTTTTTCATTTCTAATTCTATTGATTTTAGTCTTCTCCCTTTTTTTCTTGATGAGTCTGGCTAATGGTTTATCAATTTTGTTTATTTTCTCAAAGAACCAGCTTTTAGTTTTATTGATCTTTGCTATCGTTTCCTTCATTTCTTTTTCATTTATTTCTGATCTGATCTTTTTGATTTCTTTCCTTCTGCTAACTTTGGGGTTTTTTTCTTCTTTCTCTGATTGCTTTAGGTTCAAGTTTAGGTTGTTTATTTGAGATGTTTCCTGTTTCTTAAGGTAGGATTGTATTGCTATAAACTTCCCTCTTAGAACTGCTTTTGCTGCATACCATAGGTGTTGAGTCGTTGTGTCTCCATTGTCATTTGTTTTTAGGTATTTTTTGATTTCCTCTTTGATTTCTTCAGTGATCTCTTGGTTATTAAGTAGTGTATTGTTTAGCCTCCATGTGTTTGTATTTTTTACAGATCTTTTCCTGTAATTGATATCTAGTCTCATAACGTTGTGGTCGGAAAAGATACTTGATGCGATTTCAATTTCCTTAAATTTACCAAGGCTTGATTTGTGACCCAAGATGTGATCTATCCTGGAGAATGTTCCATGAGCACTTGAGAAGAATGTGTGTTCTGTTGTTTTTGGATGGAATGTCCTATAAATATCAATTAAGTCCATCTTGTTTAATGTATCATTTAAAGCTTGTGTTTCCTTATTTATTTTCATTTTGGATGATCTGTCCATGGGTGAAAATGGGGTGTTAAAGTCCCCTACTATGATTGTGTTACTGTCGTTTTCCCCTTATATGGCTGTTAGTATTTGCCTTATGTATTGAGGTGCTCCTATGTTGGGTGCATAAATATTTACAATTGTTATATCTTCTTCTTGGATCGATCCCTTGATCATTATGTAGTGTCCTTTTTTGTCTCTTGTAATAGTCTTTATTTTAAAGTCTATTTTGTCTGATATGAGAATTGCTACTCCAGCTTTCTTTTGATTTCCATTTTCATGGAATATCTTTTTCCCTCCCCTCACTTTCAGTCTGTACGTGTCCCTAGGTCTGAAGTGGGTCTCTTGTAGACAGCATATATACAGGTCTTGTTTTTGTATCCATTCAGCGAGTCTGTGTCTTTTGGTGGGAGCATTTAATCCATTTACATTTAAGGTAATTATCAATATGTATGTTCCTATTCCCATTTCCTTAATTGTTTCAGGTTTGTTAATGTAGGTCTTTTCCTTCTCTTGTGTTTCCTGCCTAGAGAAGTTCCTTTAGCATTTGTTGTAAAGCTGGTTTGGTGGTGCTGAACTCTCTCAGCTTTTGCTTGTCTGTAAAGGTTTTAATTTCTCCATCAAATCTGAATGAGATCCTAGCTGGGTAGATTAATCTTGGTTGTAGGTTTTTCTCCTTCATCACTTTAACTATGTCCTGCCACTCCTGTCCTGCAGAGTTTCTGCTGAAAGATCAGCTGTTAACCTTATGGGGATTCCCTTGTGTGTTATTTGTTGTTTTTCCCTTGCTGCTTTTAATATGTTTTCTTTGTATTTAATTTTTGATAGTTTGATTAATATGTGTCTTGGAGTGTTTCTCCTGGGATTTATCCTGTATGGGACTCTCTGTGCTTCCTGAACTTGATTAACTATTTCCTTTCCCATGTTAGGGAAGTTTTCAACTTCCCTAATCTCTTCAAATATTTTCTCATTCCCTTTCTTTTTCTCTTCTTCTTCTGGAACCCCTATAATTCGAATGTTGGTGTGTTTATTGTTGTCCCACAGGTCTCTGAGACTCTCCTCAGTTCTTTTCATTCTTTTTTCTTTATTCTGCTCTGCAGAATATTTTATCTTCCAGGTCACTTATCCGTTCTTCTCCCTCAGTTATTCTGCTCTTGATCCCTTCTAGAGAATTTTTAATTTCATTTATTGTGTTGTTCATCACTGTTTGCTCTTTAGTTCTTCTAGGTCCTTGTTAAACGTTTCTTGTATTTTGTCTATTCTATTTCCAAGATTTTGGATCATCTTTACTATCATTATTCTGAATTCTTTTTCAGGTAGACTGCCTATTTCCTCTTCATTTATTAGGTCTGGTGGGTTTTTACCTTGCTCCTTTATCTGCTGTGTGTTTTTCTGTCTTTTCATTTTGCTTAACTTACTGTATGTTTCTCTGTCTTCTCATTTTGCTTAACTTACTGTGTTTGGGGTCTCCTTTTCGCAGGCTGCAGGTTCGCAGTTCCCTTTGTTTTTGGTGTCTGTCCCCAGTGGCTAAGGTTGGTTCAGTGGGTTGTGTAGGCTTCCTGGTGGAGGGGACTGGTGCCTGTGTTCTGGTGGATGAGTCTGGATCTTGTCTTTCTGGTGGGCACGTCCACGTCTGGTGGTGTGTTTTGGGGTGTCTGTGGCCTTATTATGATTTTAGGCAGCCTCTCTGCTAATGGATGGGGCTGTGTTCCTGTCTTGCTAGTTGTTTGGCATAGGGTGTCCAGCACTGTAGCTTGCTGGTCGTTGAGTAAAGCTGGGTTTTGGCGTTGAGATGGAGATCTCTGGGAGATTTTCGCTGTTTGATATTACGTGGAGCTGGGAGGCCTCTTGTGGACCAGTGTCCTGAAGTTGGCTCTCCCAGCTCAGAGGCACAGCACCGACTCCTGGCTGGAGCACCAAGAGCCTTTCATCCACACGGCTGGCACAAGGTGGCCATCCATGGTTTCATGTCAGCATCATCTCAGGCACAAACCTCCTTGTTTTTCCATTTTGTCTTTAAGTTACTTGTTGAAACAACTGGCCCGCGGTCCCAGGACTGTTGCGGCTTCGGCCGCCGGGGCCCCTCCGGAGCCGGCATCCTCAGTGAGGCCTCCCTCCCCTTGGGCTCCGGGGCAGTTCCGTGACGGCGGAGGGAAGAGACCCTGAGCCGGGAGTTCCAGCTCTGCAGAAACGCGGGCTCCGTTCTCTCCATTAGTTCTTAATACTTATCTTCAAGTTCTGTAGATTGACCTAAGATTAACATAAAATAAAATATAAAAAATATATATATATATAAAGGAAAGAGAGTATTAACTAGAACTTTCTTATCAAGTTGGGGACTCACAAGCTTTCACTAAAACCTCCTTATTGTTATGTGGGTTGAGACAAGTGCTGTTTGGCGTTCGGAGCTCTTGTTACTGAGATCTGGGTGACTGCCTTGTCCCAAAGGATGAGTGCCTGCATCCTCATGACGTTTCCTGGGCAGTGCCACAGAGCGTGGAGTTGGAGTTTTAAATACTAAGCTGTGCCAGCCCTCTAAGATCTGACCCCCAAAGTCCTGCTTTTAACAATCCCAGGGAATTAGCCTCTGAGCCAGTCATTGGACACTGTCCCTTATGGACACTGTCCCTTAGGAATCAGAACCAGGCCATGGTGAACAACCAGAGGACTTTCTGGGGCTTGACTATTCCCATTATTGGCTGTTCTTGTGGTTTTTCTTCTGCCAGGAGGAACCAGTTCTCTTTTTCTTTCCTGGAGGTCTTTACTCCCCACTAGAGGTTACCCAGTTGTTAGAAACTGCTGTGTTACCAGAGGATCAGTGCTCTATGCAAGCTAGAGCACAGTTGAGGACTGTACCCAGCCCCAGGAGAGTAATAACTGTTATTCTTTGGGTGCTTACGTCATACAGCTAGTAAGTAGCTGAATTGGGATTCTGACCCAGGCATTCCAGCTCCAGATACATTCTGGGTGGAGTAGCCAAGCTCTTTGAACATCTGACAGTAGAGAAACTGCCTCTAGAGTGCTGTTCACTCCTGCAAGTAGCGCCTCTCAGGACAGGCAGACTGTATCGCGCCTCTCTCCCTTCTGCTTTCCCCTCCTCTAAAGCAGCCTCCAGTATGCCCATATCCGTTCACAAGGCGACAGGCTCAGCCTTCTGTGCATCTTGAAAGATATCACGCATTAGTGCCTCTAACTCTGCTTGTGGAATGGTTCTTATGACACATTCCCTTTGGTAAATACCAGGGCTTCTACCTGAGCCCTTCCAAATGGTAGGTCCTACAAACTCTTCCATAAATAATCTCTTACTCTCCTAGCACCCAGAGAAATGACTTCAAAGAAGACCTTTCTTTCTTCTTTCCTTCCTTCCTTCTTTCCTTCCTTCCTTCTTTCCTTCCTTCCTTCCTTCCTTCCTTCCTTCCTTCCTTCCTTCCTTCCTTCCTTCCTTCCTTTCTTCATGGAGAAGATGAGCACATTTAGACTCAACAATCTTTTCATCAAAATCTTTAGGCCTCTCTATGACCCAGACATTGCACTCCTGGCCATTTATCCCAGAGAAATGAAGACTTAATATAAAAATATGTACCTGAATGTTTTTAGAAGCCTTAACATAATGCCCCAAAACTGGAGATAATCAGATGTCCTTCAGTAGGTAGACAGTTAAACTGTGGTACATCCATACCTTGGAATACTACTCAGCAGTAGAAAAGAAACAAACTGTTGATACAGGTAACAACCCAGATAAATCTCCAGAGAATTATGTTGAGTGAAAAAAAAAGATCCTCAAAGGTTACATACTGTATGGCTCTATTTATGTAACACTCTAGAAATGACAGAATTATAGTAATGGAAGACAGTAGTGGTTTCCAGGGGATAAGGAGAGGTAGGGGCAGGAGGGGAGTAGGTGTGGCTGTAAGAGGGCAAAGATCCTGGTGGGACTGGAAATATTCTGTATCCTGACAGTATCAATGTCAATATCCTGGTTGTGATATGGTACTACTATTGTTTTACTCTGTGTTACCATCAGGGGAAACTGGGTGAAAGGTACACAGGATCTCTCTGTATTGTTTCTTACAACTGAATTTGAATGTACAATTATCTCAAAATAAAAGGTTTAATTTAAAAAATCTTTAGTCCTCTTCACCCTTTGGACAATAGTTAACGTGTCCCGATTTTTATTCATTTCTATTATTTCTTGGGGAATCTATCAATAGCTTTCTAGTGGTTTATTTAGGGTCTTCAGCATTTTCTTGGCAGGTTTCTAGTAATTAGGTCTAATGCATTTATATAGCATTAAGTTTGAAATCACATAAATTTGTGATTTGATCGTTTATTTTCTTATGTGACCTTGTCAAAAAGAAACTGGCAGAAAATGGTCTTTCTTATGGATTTAAGGAAACATTAGGATTACTTTGGGGGCACATAACTATATAATCGATAATTCTATCTCCAAATAAACAGCTACACTTGTCTTTTTCATAATATAAATCCTACTATCTTCAGAATAACCCCTGTACCATTTTAACATTGAAAAAGCCACATCTTAAATTAACATATTAGACTTTAGTCGTGAAGACTCAGCTCTAGTGGGCAGGACATAAAAGGAAAATAGTAGGCTTTGGGTGAGTGCAGACTGTTTGTTCAGGGAAATCAATTAAGTGGCTCAGTGATAATGAAATCTGTCTAAACTGGTATTACAGACTTGCAGAAATATAGGGAACAGTTGAAGAGGGTTGGATGTTTTGCGTATTATCATGTCATCATGATTTTGCTGAACTGTTGTGGGACTGGTCCTCACATGTAGTTTGTCTTCGCTTCCAACCTCACACTGATAGCCCTTATGATACAACCTGACTTACGTATGGTAAATGGAGCTTTATAAAATGCCATTGATTATTCCTTATAAGTTTATTTAAAGGGACTTGATGACAGCGTAAATGACTAGTAAAAGTCATGAATTTCAGCTGGAACTATAAATTTGGGATTTAGACTTTATATCCCAAATTTACCACTTAGCATATTATCTGGAACATTTTGGGCACACAGTAAATGTTTGCCTAACAAATTACTATTGATTTTTTGTGGTCCATGCTGCCTGTCCGTGACCCCCTTGCTTCCACGTTTCCTCAAGAAAAGAGTGCAGTGGGACTGATGGGGGACTCTTCAAATGTCTGTCAGTGCCCTAAGGGGAAACCTGAGGGGGGTCCCAGTGAAAGCGTGAGTGTGGGGCTGCACCAAGATGCAGGAGGGGTGGGGTCAGGCATGTGGAAAAGACTGCAGATAGATTTGAGCCAGTTTTCTTTCACACTGAAAAGAAAAGGTAGTTGGACAATCTCAGGAGGAGATTTAAGTACCAGTATTCAAGACAGATTAGACATTTTTTTTTTCTTAAATGTACCTGTTTGGTTTAAACACAAGTATTGGTTGTTTTTAATTTTTTCCCCCACTGCAAATAGCATTTTATTTCTAAAATTGCTTTAGTGGGCTAACCTGAGATGTACCCACCATTTATAATGGGAAAAATATGCATTCCAAATTCTGGTAAGTTAGAGTGAATTTTCAGAGCGCAGTTTCTCCTCTATTGATGGTAACATAATCTGACTCTCTTTCTTTCATCTTTCTGACCGTGCTTTCTTGTTAGTGAGCAACAGAGCTTCTCCTTATTAAGCCCTTCTTTCCTCCTTTTCACCACTTTATTACTCGTCATTGACTTTAGTAGCCTCATAAGTTGATGCCTTACCCATAGATTTTCTGGAAAATATCTACAGGTCCCTGTACCTTGTCTGTGTTTAGTAGAATAGCAAGTCCTTTTTCACACCACATCTTTGTTATAACTGAATTTTCTATTTATTATAGATCCTTGCTTGCACATTTCTGGATAGTCTGTTGAACCTTCTTAAGAATTCAGAGAAACTGCCTTGGGACCACGGAGAGAAAGATCTAATCTTAAGGCTTACGTGAGTATTTTCTACTGTGGACTCCCTCACAACATGTGAAAGCTTCAGTGAACTGTGGCCTTGCTTTGGGGCAGATTCAGTTCTATAGTCAAGATGAAAAATGTTATCTATCTTTGGGCTTATTAAATTTGGAGGTTAGTAGCTTCTCAAGGGCACGGAGAAATCACAAAATAAACCATGCTTATTCTCACTTAAAAAATAGACAAGAAAGACTTGTCCTTTTTACTGAGCTGATATTCGAAAGAATCCCAGTCTGCAAACCACAAGAATTCTTAACTGTTTGAACCAAGAATACCAAGTAGATTGTTTTTCATTATCTATTCTTAGAGAATTTAACCGAAACACGGTACCTCTTGAAAAGCACTTGATATGTGGTATTTTAATTTTTTAAAAGCTTGTGATACCTCTGTCTTTTTTATGGTCCAATCCAATGACTACTGTAGGGGAAAATAGGGAGATTACCCTTGAAAGAGAATTCTTGACTGTTTTTTTGAGAAACATCTTCCCATTGGGTTAATTTATTTAAAAAGCATTATATAGTGTCATAATCTGAGGTTTATCTTATCTTGATTCCTGTAACTCTTAATCATAAACATATTTTCCCATTATTTAGAATTATCCTTAACAGCTCCTTCTCACCCTTTATATCCAACAGGTCATTGAGTTGTGTTCATTCTATCTAGTGTATCCCTCTCCAGTATGCCCCCTTCTCTCTGCCACTGCCTTAGATCAGGCTATCATCATTTCTTGCCTGGATCTCTACAATGACACCAATTGATCTCCCTGTCTCCAATCTTGACCCCCTCCAAACTAACCTCTCTGTATTGCCAGAAAGTCATCTTTCTGAAAGACTAATATACTAAGACCATGCCATTTCTTTGACTTAAAATCCTTTAATGACTCCTTACTAAAATTCAGGTGTAATAAATCTTACTATGGACTTGTTAGGAAGATTAAATAAAATTCATTAAGACCCCTTAATGCAGTGCCTGGCTCAGAACAGGCTCTCAGTCTCTGTTAATGTTTCCCCCTTGCACGCATGGCAGTAGCAGAGCTTAAGGTGGCCCAGGAATAGAGGGACAGTGGCTCTGCTGGAAACCAGGCTAAAAGGAGTGGGGGCCAAGAATCTCACCGAACTCTAGAGCCAGGCTTTCCTAAATCCCTGGGAGGTTAGGCACAATAGATTGATCTAGCATCCAGTTCCATCTGTGTTCCAGGAAGACTTTGCCTGATAAATTATAAGCCAAGCTCATCTGTGACTAAGCTTTTTTAACCTTAGAGTAAGGGAGCCATCTTAACAAACACATCGGTCTCTGCCTTTGTGTTTTCTTGTTTTGGTTTGTTTTCTCTTTAACTTCTTAGTAAAGTTTCTTTTGTCAGGCTTTAACTTTTTCTTAAATGAACCAAGGAAGGGACAATTGCAGGTGGGGTGGAGACACACACACACACACACACACACACGCACGCACGCACGCACGCACGCACGCACGCACGCACGCACGCATGCACTGAGAGACCAAGAAATTGCTGAAGGCAGGGAAGTATCAATGAAGGATGTGTGGAAACACCTACTGGTGAACCGAGGCTACTCAGATGGGTGAAGTATTAGCATGGACACAGCTGGGATAGCTGCCTTTGTCCTGCCTCTGCATCCCCACAGAGACCTATTTTTCCTCATCTCTCCATCTTCAGACAGGGGGAGTTTGGCAAAATCAGATATTTAGATAACCACAGAACAAAGCAGAATAGGATCAATACTGTAAAAAGGACAGAATTCTTAATTTCATGATACTTCCAGTTTTTAAATTTAGTTTGTTGCCTTCCTTAGCTTTTCTCTTTCTATGAAAAATTTGAAGTTTGTGCTCTAAACACATTTAGCAGGTCCTTATTTAGTGTGAATTAAGTTATTGTTTTTTTCATGCTGATTTAGTTAACTTTTGAGCTGATAATTCTGTTTTACCATATAGAATATCTCAAATACAATAAAAAGCAAATATATGAAAGAGAATTACTTTGTTTTAAATAAGAATCTCTACCAGTAGTAGCGTTTGTGTGTGTGTATGTGCGTGTATAGGTAGTTTTATGAAGTTTAAGGAACATGCTGTCTTTGTCTTCTGATGATGTAATAAACTTAAATCTAAGCACTTATATCTTTTTTTTTTTTTTTTTTTTTTGCTGTACGCGGGCCTCTCACTGTTGTGGCCTCTCCCGTTGCGGAGCACAGGCTCTGGACGCGCAGGCTCAGCGGCCATGGCTCACGGGCCCAGCCGCTCCGCGGCATGTGGGATCTTCCCGGACCGGGCCATGAACCCATGTCCCCTGCATCTGCAGGCAGACTCTCAACCACTGCGCCACCAGGGAAGCCCTAAGCACTTATATTTTGCTTCACTTTAAAAATACCTCAATCCAGGGACTTCCCTGGCCAGCCAGTGGTTAAGACTCCATGCTTCCAATGCAGGGGATGCAGGTTTGATCCCTGGTTGGGGAACTAAGACCCACGTGGCACGGCCAAAAAAAAAAATCTCAGTCTTTTTATATGATGAAAAGTGAAATATGGCTTTATGGTAATTTAATTGCAATTTTGATTCAACAGATATGAAAAAAATGAGACATTTTAATGGAAAATAAAATATAATAATTGATAACCCTGTTGTTGTTTCTGTTTGGTGAGGTAATTTATTAGAGGCAGGAGGCCAAGAAGAAAAAGAAATAGCGCTTTTCTAAATGACTTCATTGTCTTGATTTAGTTGGCTTCTCTGAATCTTGTTCACCTCATATTTCATTACAGGCACATTCCGTCACCACATCTGAACAATGTCCTACGTTTTTGTGAATGATTCTTCTCAGACTAATGTGCCCCTGCTACAAGCCTGTATTGATGGAGACTTTAACTACTCCAAGAGGCTTTTGGAAAGTGGCTTTGACCCAAATATTCGTGACACCAGGGGCAGAACAGGCCTTCACCTCGCAGCAGCCCGAGGGAATGTAGACATCTGCCAGTTATTACATAAATTTGGTGCTGATCTCCTGGCCACAGATTATCAGGGAAACACAGCTCTTCATCTCTGTGGCCACGTGGATACTATTCAATTCTTAGTTTCCAATGGACTCAAAATTGATATTTGGTAAGTTCTGTGGTTTTTGAAGTCTTGTCACTTCTTCCCATTAGTCTGTCAACCAATGATCTAATCTTGGAGTCCATTGATTTTGTTTCCTCACTGATTGAGCACAGCAAGTTCAGAAGGGTATTGAGGACAATGAGTAAGGGAACAAGAGGCTGACTTCTAGATTTATGCTGAAGCAGTGTATGTTTTTCTATGAAGATAGTGGCTAGGTTCTGCTACTAATTAATTGTGTATTGTAAGACAAGGGCACGTGTCAACAATCTATTGCAGCCTGGGCACTGCACATACTGTGTTTAGCTCATTTAATCCTCAGAATGAATAACTCTTAAGGTAGGTATTCATTTTATAGATGAAATAATTGAGACAAGCATTCTGAGTTAAATGACTTAACAAAGGTCACACAGCTGGAACCTGAACCTAGTTCCACCTGATTCCAAAGCTTGTTTGCCTTCTGTCATATAATATACCATGCTAGCTTCATAATCTCTCTGGGGCGCTCACAGTCCTTTTGATACTGAACAATTTGAAGAAGTAGTGGTTTTTTTGGTTTGTTTTAGTGATTCCATCTCTTGAGTGGGAAAGATCAGGCCACTTTAAAAAGTGACCTTGACCTTTAAGCCACAGTTTCATGTTGCCCTAATTTATTGGTGCTCTAGTGTCCCTAAATTTGAATAAGACAGTAAATGGTTCTGCTGCTACAGAACAAGATGTGGTGGGAATTAACTATAGGATTCAGTGTTACTTGGGCTCTCTCCTGTTGTTAAATAGCTAGGTGAACCAAAGCAGCTTATTTGATTGCTTTTGAGCGTGGGTGGGTTTTTTTGTTGTTTGTTTAATTCTTAGACATTTAAAAAATATATATACCCTTCTCATGAAATATATAAATGTCAGATAAGGGTGAATCTAGAATTTTCCAATTAATTTCTAGGAAGATGCCCTCCTTTTCTTTTATTTATTCTCATTTATCTACTCTTGCCTGTATATATTTTTTTTCCTTTTTCTCTAAAACGAAAAAAAAAAAGGTTAACTCAAAATTCAGGTTCCACCTCAACCGCTGGTTCTGCTCTGGGTTTTAATTTCGAGTTAATGGGACCCATGCCTTCCTCACTGAGATCTACACAAATGGCTACTAACAGTATAATATAACCTCTTTATTTTTATGAACTTTTTAGCAATCATCAAGGTGCTACACCCCTGGTTCTGGCAAAGCGCAGGGGAGTGAATAAAGATGTCATCCGATTGCTGGAATCTTTGGAAGAGCAGGAGGTAAAAGGATTTAACAGAGGAACTCACTCAAAACTGGAGACTATGCAGACAGCTGAGAGTGAAAGGTACTTTGATACTTTCAAGTAAAGTGCTTTGATACTTTCTTTGAACTTATATTAGTCCTTATGGCTCCAGATTACAATTGAAAAGCTATTAACGGAAAGTACTGTGTGCCCACATGCACAGAATGTTCTGTTAGCCACTGGGCAAGGGCAGCCTGCTGTATTGGTAGTACAAGTGAAAAGAGCTGAATAAGAGGGAGGGAAACAGGAGTCTGAGAATTTAAGTACAGATCACAAAAAGAATGGAATTTCGAAAAAGGAGGAGAAAGATAAGTCAGGACAAGAACTTGGACAGTATTAGAAAAGACCAAAAAGCTACCTTTCAAAGGTAGGGAATTAAAGTGCTGAGGAAAAGTAAAACAGGAGGAGAGTAAGACAAGACTTAACACATACACAGTTCAGTGATGTGAAAGTGACTTTTACATGAGACGGAACAAATGAAATTTGGGCTCCTGTAAGTAATTGAAGCTAAGATGTAGTGACTGACAGGGTCTCAAATATCTCATCATTTCTCATCTAGAAGCAGTTTAGAACATAGTTCAGGGAGCTCTGGAAAGGTGACCAGGCATCTTTTCTCTGGCATCACGGGCTCAACAGGTAAAGTCTCTAGGCCAGACTTAGTTGTACTAGCATGTAGTTTGGTTGACCGCCATGGAGTTTAAGCTTTCCAGGTATTACAGGGGAGGAAGGATGATGAGCTTTATAGTCTCCTCCCACAATTTTCAGTGGACTAGGGCCCTCAGTAGCTATTGACCCAGTAGCAGATTGACCAAGACTTGGAATTAGGAGCATATGGTCCACTTAGACTGTTGGGATCATTGTTTCTGTGAGTTCCAGATGAAATCCTCTGTTTTTCATAGTTCACCCTTAATTTGATTCTTCTGTGCCCGTGACTCCTTTCCTCCCTCTTCGTGGACTGCCTGGTGTACTCCTTGGGGACCATTAATTCTACTCTCAAGTTTAGGATTATTTTGTTTGTTACAAATACTTATTATTGTCCAAAGAAATTAAACAGTTTTACTTCTAGAACAGTGCATGCTCCTTGTGAGTTATCACTGAAGGCTGGCAGGTACATAAAATAAGAACCCAGAGGTGCATTGCAAGCCCTTCTTTCACCTGTGTGCTCTGGATTGGCAGTCAAGATGCTATAAGCAATTCAATAACATTGAGTTATCTGTTTTTTATTAAAGATCATGTTCTTGCAAAATAACTTAAAATTTATTTTCAAAACTACTTTAAGCTTCTTTACTGTGAAAAATGTCCGAGAATGTGCATTTTCTTGGTATATATTCAGGACGTTGCTTGGTATATTTTGTTAATAGCCAATTTCTTGGCATCTCTTTAGTAGAAATATACTTTATTTTGCCTCAGTTGTGATTATTTATTAACTAAGAAGTGATTAGTCATTTGAGCAATGCAATATGAAGTATTTATTCCTACTTCTTTCACGTACCTGCCATTGCACTTCAGCATGAGAATTTGCATTATTTACGGCATTATGTAAAGCCTGTTCTTTGAAAATTGAATTAGTAATACTTGTACTACCTCGTTGTCCTATCTTACTCCTGCCCTTCAGTGTCATGGTAGGAAGGTGTGGTTGAAGCTTAAATTAAAAAGCTTAAAGCAGCATCATTGGTTATTAGGGAAAATGCAGATCAAAACCACAGTGAAATACCACTTTATACCCAATAGGATGGCTACAATCAAAAAGATGGACAACAACAAGTACTGGCAATGATGTGAAAAAATTCGAGCCGTCATACATTGCTGGTGGGAATGTAAAATAGCATAGCTGCTGTGGAAGACAGTCTGGCAGCTCCTCAAAAAGTTACACAGAATTACCATACGACCCAACAACTCTACTTTTAGGTATACACCCAAGAAAATTGAAAACACATGTCACACAAAAACTTGTACATGAATTTCATAGAAGCATTATTTATAATAACCAAAAGGTGGAAACCACTCAAAAGTCCATCGATGATGAGTGGATAAACAAACTGTCATCTATCCATCTAGTGAAACGTTATTCCACCATAAAAAGGAATGTAATACTGATATGTGCTACAACGTGGATGAGCTTTGAAAACATGCTACATGAGAGAAGCCAGGCACAAAAGGCCAAATATCATATGATTCCATTTATATGAAGTGTCCATAATCAGCAAATAGAAAGTAGTGGTTGCCAGGAGCAGGGGAAGGGGCAGTGGGAAGTGGCTGCTGAAGGTACAGAGTTTATTATAGAGGCGACCAAATGTTCTAAAATTAGATAGTGGAGATGGTTCTACAACTTTGCGAATTTACTAAAAACCACTGAATCACGTACTTTAATTTTTAAAATTTTACTTGTTGCTGTGTGCAGGCTTTCTCTAGTTGCAGCGAGCAGGGGCTACTCTTCATTGTGGCGCGTGGGCTTCTCATCATGGTGGCTTCTCTTGTTGCGGAGCATGGGCTTGAGGCACACGGGCTTCAGTAGTTGCAGCATGCGGGCTCAGTAGTTGTGGCACGTGGGCCCTAGAGCAAGTGGGCTTCAGTAGTTGCAGCACACGGGCTCAGTAATTGTGGCGCGTGGGCTCTAGGGCACGTGGGCTCTAGGGCGCACTGGCTTTAGTAGTTGTGACGTGTGGGCTCAGAAGTTGTGGCTTGCGGGCTCTAGAGCACAGGCTCAGTAGTTGTGGCGCATGGGCTTAGTTGCTCCGCAGCATATGGGATCTTCCCGGACCAGGGATGGAAACTGTGTCCCCTGCATTAGCAGGTAGATTCTTAACCACTGCACCATCAGGGAAGCCCCTGAATCACATACTTTAAAAAGATGAATTTTATAGTACATGAATTACATCAATTTTAAAAAAGTGAGGGAGGGACTTCCCTGGTGGCACAGTGGATATGACTCCATGCTTCCAGTGCAGGGGGCCTGGGTTTGATCCCTGGTTAAAGAACCAGATCCCACATGCATGCTGCAACTAAGAGTTTGCATGCCACAACTAAGGAGCCCATGTGCTGCAACTGTGGAGCTGGTGAGCTGCAACTAAGGAGCCTGTGAGCCACAACTAAGGAGCCCGCCTGCCACAACTAAGACCCTGTGCAACCAAATAAATAAATATTTTTTAAAAAATAAAGTGGGGAAAAGTTTAAAGGGATTGGGTAGTACATGGCATTGTGGCATAGCTGTGTAATGATTAGCCTTTTCTAGAACAGGAGATAAAGCAAGATTTTGAATGTGTTTAGTATTTTCCAGTCCCCTTATGATTCCCTGAAACATAGCATAACTTCTTAAGGGCCTATCAGTCAAGTTGATGAAAAACATTTCCCCACACCCCCTTATATCCTAAGTTTAACTTAGTTCCTTTTTACTCTGTAGGTATGGGATGACAGAGACAGTGTAGGTGACACATGTACAAAAACGATTACACACGCACACACAGACCATCATGCTAGAATCAGGTATTTCCTAGACAGTAGAAAACATTTCATTGGATCAGGTTGCTATAGACAGTTCTGATTGGCAAAACTTCATGGGCTCCTAGAGAACGTGCAACTGAATTCTCATTTTACAGGTCCCTACCCCACCCGCCACTATCCAGAAGTAGAATGTTCCTAGGAAACCTTTCCTTAAGCCGAGATGGCATAAAGCAATTGCCTTAGGACTCATCTTACTAATGGATGCACAAAATAAATCGAGATAAAGCACAGATGCTCACAGACACAGTTCAAAGATATTGCAGCTGGATGCTGAGATGCTGAGTGTAGTTCCTGGGGAAGGAGCTTGGTGGTGCCACTCTTCCTGCAAAATAAACATTAAACACTTTTTGCTTTTCGCCTTTTTTCGTATAAAAGCAAAAATCCTCTTGGGATTACTTTCAGTTAGCAAATACTGGTAGTATTGTAGATGTTTCTTAAAAGTGAGGAGGCATAAAGCAAACTTGCAAAAAATGGGGGATACCTGTATATCTAACACTTTTAAGTATGAGAGCATGTTGACTCAGACGTAGTCAATAAATTTCATGTAAGTCAAAATTAACCTCTCCTGAACTTCTTAAAGTTCTAATCTTATTTTTGAACTTGCTTGAGTTTTCTTTAAATTTTTGTGTTGTTGTAGATTCCCATTGAAAATGTCTTCTCCTATTCAGAAGATAAATATAAAAAAAAGTTTGGATGTCAAACAGATTGGCCCATTAAGAAATCACCTGCCCATGATTAGAGAAGACTCTAAATGCCAGTAAACGCTGAAGTGCCTTTGTTTAACAGTGTCAAGAAGTAAAATAAAGTTGTAGTTACCAAAAAAAAAACTGTCAATTTTGCATGATGAACCAGGCTCTTAAGACATTGTTTTGTGCTGTTTCCATTGTTCTGCCCCAAGATGGTTGGAAGAATATGAAGAGAAGGAGTTTAGGAAGGATAATAACAGCGGTAGATAGTTGATACCTGTGATTATGGTCATTGTGGCTTTAATCTAAATGATACCCTGTTGTTGGTCCTGCATGTTGTGACGTAATTGTGGGTGCTAATCCCTTAGAGCTTCAAATTCATCACTGTGCAGCCTTCCAAATACCAATGTCAGATATACTCTATTTGTAGTGGTCATATTTCTTGCTTATATAGTTACAAAAACCTGAATCAGTGTTTTTATGGTATTTGTGCTACCTTATTTTCAACTAGACTCAGCCTTTATATAGAAGAGAAATAAACCTATATTATGTTATTGTACAAGATGGAACTAAAACCAGTAGGAGGAACCTATTAAGAGGAATTCCTAATGGTTAGCCCTGTCCAAGTGTACAATAGACTGAAGAGTAAGCATCCATTACTAGAGTATTACAGTTTAAAGAAGGAATTCCTTCATTGGTCAGATTATTGAACTAAATTAATAAAAATTCCCTTTTCACTTTAAGATTCACATACTTTATAGAACAGTTTTTTAGACTTGCCCGTCTTTGCTTATTTCCATTAACATGAGTTCTTAAATTTTGAATCATCGTGTTGAATTCTAAATTTCAAATAACCAAAATGTGTTTTGCTTTAGTACCTGGTGGAAACAGCTCATTTGACCTACTTCAAGACTTCTGCTTGGGACGTTTTTATTAGAAAAGGATTTTTAACTGACTCTTCTAGATACTAAACCAAGAAACATAATCATTACTGTTTAGCAGTTTATAGTTAAAGTTAGATTGTCCAGATACCTGCACGTATATAAATCAGTACACAAATGGGTGAGAATATATATATATGTCAGTTTTCTTCTTGTAAATATTGTATTTTAAGGTTGGTCTTTTCTAAACGATGCAGTTCCTATGGTTTTATGTTTTTGAAATGTGTTGTTTCATGCCCTTTCTTTTCCCTTTGCTTCTCTCACAGTGCCATGGAAAGCCATTCCCTCCTCAATCCCAACCTGCAGCAAGGTGAGGGGGTCCTGTCCAGCTTCCGAACCACGTGGCAGGAGTTTGTAGAGGATCTGGGCTTCTGGAGGGTGTTGCTCTTGATCTTTGTCATTGCTCTGCTGTCTCTTGGCATCGCCTACTATGTGAGTGGGGTGCTACCCTTTGTGGAAAACCAGCCTGAACTGGTGCATTAGAAGAGCCCATGGGAGAGGAGGCAGATGCCAGTGTCCTGGCTTCCGTTGTTTGTTCTCAGTTTCTCAAAGTTTTCTCTTGGTGCAAGGCAGTGAGGGCTGTACATTTTTTCTTTTTGCAGTTTTACACATCGTAATCCTTGTAGAAGAACTAACTACATACTGTAGTCAAGTATACTGTCCTAAAGCTACCTCCAACTCAGCCTGACTTCTTAGGAAAGGCCTTGTTTAATAAAAACATGGAAGTGACTAAAGAATGAGAGATAGAGGATGAGACTAGGAAATCCTTGCTACAGAAATCTTACCCTAACATAAGACCAACTAAAGTGAAGTGTTTGAAGGTTGTCTTATATGATTAGTTTTCGTTGGTAGTTTTGTTTTGTTTTTATTTTTACAAGAGTTGCTTTTCTCTTTTTATTTACTCTCTCTGGGGAATATCGGGGGCGGGGGCTAGGGGAGAATGAAGCATTCAGCTTAAAACTTGAAGTGCTTTTTTCAAATCCTGTGTAGAGCAAATCAGTATTTTTGGAATGCTTGGTTTGTTTTAATATTTTCAAGTCTAGTCACATACCAAACAGAACTTTTGAAAATGAGCTGTAGTTTCCTCAAAAATGACTGATTTGATCTTATATTTATTTGTTTTTAGGATAATTTTGATTTTTTTCTAAGCTGCTTTGCTTGTTGATATCTGTGACGAATGAACTTGAGAAGTTCATTTTGTTCATTTGTCAGTTTCCCCTAGTGTTTATTTCAGAGATATTCTATTCATCAAAAATGCAGTCAGAAAACTTTCTCTACTCAGTAGTTAGCAGGGGAAAATAATTCTGATGTTTAAACGTCACTGTAATTCTGTAGTACTATTATTATGGTGAAAAATTCAGTTCTATAAGCTAGCTGTGTTGTCACAATTGTATCATAGTTCATAATTTTTTCATTTTATGTGCAATCCTGTTTAGAGGCCCTGTTAGAATTGTGGTGACAATCCCATACATGTCAGTTGTTCTCTGATGGCAAGAATGGATGGTGTATTTCTGAATTAACAGTGTTGAACTCTATTGTACTAGGTGTCATAAACTCTTTCTGAATGCTAATATTATGTAAATTGAAATATGGCCCCCAAACTGTATTGCAGCTTTTAGCAGTTGTTTGAAGGCCTCTTTTGTTAATGATTCTGCTATTTTTAAGTCATATTCTTGGGTTATTAAAAAAGGATGTGAAGACTTGAGAATTAATTCATTGGGTGTAGTCAGAAAATTATAGTGAAAGAACTAACGGTTTTATTTTTTAGAACATAAGTCATCTAAGCTACCGCTAATTGAATTGTTGCTAGAATTGGAAATTATAATTTAAAGCAGAATTGGTATTTCTGTGATTCTTTTTGCTTCTTAATATTTTCTCTTTTGCATTTTTATATCTAGGATTGAGGCATTTTTCTTTCATGTGACTTTGTCCTGTCTTAAAGAGCTGTTCTAAAATTCCTGATTTACCTGGCTGCCTCAGGATCAGCTCATAGCATCTTGCTTTTAGGTTAGATACAAACAAAATTAATCATACTTGGTGTAAATACAGCAAACCGTGGATGTTAGAATGGAGAACACTAGAACTCAAAATCAAAGTATATTCAGATTAAAAGCTTTGGAATTAGCTTTGCTTTTGTTTGTAACTCTAAACAGATGTGCAAAATTGGTTAACATGTATGTAAATATATTGCATTTTTTAAAGATTTATGTTTCCTTTTAAGTGCTGATTTCTTTGTATTCTATTCTCTGCATTCAGTATTCAGTAATACTACCAATAAACGTATTTATAATCTCTTAATCACAATCTGTTTGCTTAGGTATCATTGTTTTTCTTTTAATTTAGGATTTTTTTAAATGGGTTCCAATTGGCTGTTCATAAAAACAAAGTTTTTTTTTCAAACCTGATGTAATAGGTATATCACGTTTCACATATGTTAGCCTTATAAATGTTCTGACACTAATTTGGGTGAATTGCTTTTGGATTTAAGCGTGATAATAACTACCATGATTAAGCACCTCCCAATTTTATAGGTCAGTTCACGTGCCTCATCTCATTTCATCCTTATGTTCACCCCACCCCTGCTGTATTTTCCCCATTTTATAAGATGAGGAAACTGATACTAGGAGGTTTAAGTAACTTGTCCAATATCAGACAGCTAGGACATAGTGGAATAGGGATTCCACATTCAGGCTCTATCCCCAATTATAAGTTTGCTTTTTCCTCCTGCCCTGCTGTCTGTCATGAGTCTGGCAGTGGAACCATCTAGAATCTTGCCTACTGCCGTCTCAGCAACACCTGTTACTAAAATTTTCACTCCTGTTTCCAAATACTTACCTTTTCCTCATCCTATAATGCACCATTTTTCCACATCCTCCCAGGATTACTAACCCTTCCTATTGAAGCTCAATCCCTGGCATGTTCAGAAAATCTAACATAGTTAAACATTTCTGACTGCCCACTTCTCTCCCTCTCATTCCTCATCACTTACTATACTCAGTAAACAGGTACAGTTGACCCTTGAACACTGCAGGGGTTACTAGGAAGTAGGGGCACTGACCACCGCACAGCTGAAATCAGCGAGTAACTTGACAGGGGGCCCTTGGTATCTATGGTTCTGCATCTGCAGATTCAGCCAACAGTTGATGATCTTGCAGTACTGCACTACATATCTTTTTTTAAGATTTATTTATTATTTATTTATTTATTTCTGGCTGTGGCTGGGTCTTAGTTGCGGCACCCGGGATCTTTGTTGAGGCGTGCAGGATCTTTCGTTGTGGCGCGCAGGCCCTTTGTTGTGCTGCACGGGTTCCTCTTCTCTAGCTGTGGCGCACAGGCTCCCGGGTGCGTGGGCTCTGTAGTTTGCAGCACGTGTGCTCTAGTTGAGGCGTGGGCTCAGTAGTTGTGACGCATGGGCTTAGTTGCCCTGCGGCATGTGGGATCTTAGTTCCCCGACCAGGGATCAAACCCACATCCCCTGCATTGTAAGGCAGATTCTTTACCACTGGACCACCAGGGAAATCCCTGTACTACGTATTTAAGAAAAAAAGTCCAGATATAAGTGGACCCATGCATTTAAAACCCTCGTTCAAGGGTCAACTGAATTTTTTTTTAAAAGCCTGGTGGGATTTTTTTTTTTTTTTTTTTTTTTTTTTTTGGCTGCGTTGGGTCTTCGTTGCTGCACGCAGGCTTTCTCTAGTTGTGGTGAGCAGGGGCTGCTCTTCGTTGCGGTGCATGGGCTTCTCATTGTGGTGGCTTCTCGTTGCAGAGCACGGGCAATAGACACGCGGACTTCCGTAGTTGTGGCTCACGGGCTCTATAGCGCAGGCTCTGTAGTTGTGGCGTACGGGCTTAGTTGTTCTGCGGCATGTGGGATCTTCCTGGACCAGGGCTCGAACCCATGGCCCCTGCATTGGCAGGCGGACTCTTAACCACTGCGCCACCAGGGAAGTCCTCAACTGAATTTTTTTTTTTTTTGGTCTTTTTGATGATAAGTTTCATGAGAGCAGGGACTTCGTCTGTGTTTCCTTTCCTGTTTGTTCACAGTGCACCCTGTAGAACTCTTTGAACACAAAGACTTTTTTTTTACAATAACTGTATTTTTTCTTTTCAGATTTAAACGTGCTTTTCACACGTTTCCTCCAACAGGCTGCATGTGTGAATGTGCTGACCATTCTTCTTCCGCAGTATGCCTGCCACTGGATGGAAGGGCTAGAGTCTTGTACCCCTGGCTTCTTTATGTAAGAGCATGCAGGCTTTCCACTAGGATAGCCTGCCTCACATTTACCACAGGTTTTTTAAAAAAAGCATAGTTGCTCTCTATTTTACCACATGGTATTAGAAGTCCAGAAACAATAGTCACCTTTTGTTGTTGTTGTTGTTTTATTTTAACCAGACCTCAGTCTTTGACTTGTGAAATTGTTTATGAATGTATCAAAGTGCTTTCAGCTGCAAGAAGCCAAAATCCAAATTCAAAGTGGCTTAAACCATAGGAAATGTATTGACTTATGTAACTGGAAGCCCAGAGGTAGAGTAGACCCCAAGGGTGACATAATCCAAATCTAGCTCAGTTACCTTCTGCTTTTCGCGCTGTCCTCCCGTTTGTTGGTTTCATCCTCCAGCTGGATCTGAGATGAGTCCAGAATTTTCAGGCCTGACATGCATTTGTGACCATGCAGAGAAGAAGAAAGAAACCATCTTTCCTCTGGTGTTCTCCTAGGAAGCTGTCCTGCCGAGTCCCCAGCCGACTTCCTCTTGGTTTCATTGGCCGACATTACATCGTGTACCCTATTCTCAAACCAGCCAATGCCGTGCACTGATTTACTAGGCCTAGCTTGATGGATCAGTCATCGGGGAGGGTGGGTTGGTAGGATTAATGTGATTGGCTTGGACCAATTGTTTTAGAAATGATGGGAGGTGCTGCTGGCAGTAAGTGGGCAGGGCCCGTAGATGTTTTATGTCTTACAGAACATGGGGCAGTTTAGCACAACAAAGAATCATTCCACATCCCACATGATTCTTGAATGTTCTACTGGTCATCGATATGGGTGGTTGTTTTTTTTTTTAAGTTTGTTATCCGAGCCTAAACCCTAACTCCATTTTACATTTTAAAGTATTTTTTCATACGGTTTTAATATACCCTGAATTTTCTAAGAATACAACCACAAGATAATTGCGGGGAGATTCTACTCTATTTTGTTCAAAGCTTGACCAGGAATTATACCTCTTCCAAGAAATCTTGTTATTGAAGGCAGTGTTACTGATGATAATTGAGTCCTCCATATAATTCTCTGTGTGGCTACTGATGATGTCACTGTTTCTTCTAGTGTAGCTGTGCCTGGGTCTTCACATATTGAAATGCACACTTTGTTATCAATTACTTTCCCTTTAATTTTCCTTTATATTACATGATTTATATTAAATCATTTTATTTCAGCAGTTGTTACTCACTTTTATCTGGGATGTATACTAGAGCTTCTTTTAGTCATCTTGGTATACCTTTTCCTAGTAGTTTATCTTGGAGGGTACACCAGGAAGTAGCATTTCTCAAAGTTAATAGAACACTGGGGAGAAGAAAAGAAGCCAGCATCTGGTTAAACCTTTTAAAATTGTTCAAGCTGAAATAATCCCAGCTGTGCTAGATGAAGTAGGACTTTGGGATCAGGCCCATTCCTTTGAGCTCTGAAGTCGATTCAAAACAGTTTTCTAGGGAGGATCTTGGCCTTGCTATGGGTACCTCCTTGGCTTCCCTCAAAGTACAGATAGGCTGGCACTCTGCTCAGTCGCTCATGTGTTCGTTCTGTTCATTTTACGTCACAAACGGACAGCTCCACGTAAGGCATAGGGGTCTGTGCTCATTAGGCAACAGAGGTTTGGTCACGCTCCAGTTAGATGTCAAGGAATAATACAATCTGGAGTTCTTGTTGCCTAATACTCCTCAAAAACTTAGCTGATAACAGTATTAAGAGAGTATTCCTTGGAAGCTCTTTTAGGTCAGCACTGTCCAAATTTTCTGCAGTGATAGAGATTTTCTGTTTCTGTGCTGTCTGGTGTGGTAGCCACTCATCACTGTGGCTACTCAAATTAACTTAAATTAAATTAGAAATTCAGTTCTTCTTTAGCACAGTTATCTGAGCCTGAAACCCAACTCCATTTTACATTTAACAAAACTAGCCACATTTCTAGTGTTCAGTAGCCACAAGAGGCTGTTGTATTGGACAGCATTTCTGCAGAAACTTCTTTTGGACAGCACTGTTCTCAAATCTACCTTGGGCTCGTCGGGTCAGGGTAGTGCTAGCTGCGGGACTGTATTAAGGCAGTTTCCACCGCATTTGCTTTTACTGAGCTCTTTGTTATCAAGTGGTAACATTGTAACAGTGCTTATTAACTCACTTAATCCTCAGCAAATTGCTGTTGTATCCCCACCTCACAGGGCAAATGAGGTCACCCTGAGGCAGGTTGGAAAAACGCCCCAGGTCACACAGCTATTAAGTGGCAGAGCTGGGGTTTGAAGTCTGACAGGATAGGACTGGAGTCTCTTCTAACCGTTGCGCTGTGATGCCTCCGTCTGCTTAGTTGTGGTGCCATCTTGAAGTATGAATTGTCTCGAGGACTAGCCCAGTGTGTGAACCACTGCATCTATTCTAAGGAAAGTTACTGAGCATGCTGTTGGCACAGCTCTTCAGTATGAAGACCCCGATTGCTTTTTACAACCACAGATAACTGCATTTCTGCTGAGCTTTACTTCCATCTTATGTTCTCTATGAATTATGTAGTTGATCAGGTAGAATCTCTTTCACATCAGATGCTGAAAAGCTTAATGCCAAATTTGGGTTCCACCAGAAGCAATTGTAATCCTGGTCATTATGGTGATTTATTAGAACCTCATTCCTGGTTTATTTTATATCTTCATCTTTAGTTTTATTTTCCTATTCTAAATGTTCACTCTGAATGTATGCTATTCTGTATTATTTAAGCCCCCTTAAATCATTTTTGGATCATGATGGGGGGATGGATAGTTAATTAGACAGTTATGAGTTTGGACTGAAAGAACTACCACAAAACTACCTGTCAGTTTCTGGAAACTAATGGCAGAAAAGGCATTGACCTTTTGCAGTTGGAAAAAATAGTTTGTGGCCTCCTATTCAAAATGCAGTTATGGTTTTTGGCATGGCTGCAATTGTTAGTTTACCTCATTTATATGTCTCTCCTTGTTCCAAAAAGGATTTGAGTTCAGCTGAATAAGCAGGTATTAGTCTAAACTTTGGAAATCAAATGTCCTAGTTCTATTCTAGCATTTTGGTGAATCATTTGAGTGAAGCCTGAAAAATCAACATTAACAAGTACTATAATCATAGAATTTTAGAGATAGGGGGCCATTAGAAATCACCTGGAGAGGGTAGAGGACCAAGAAGAACTCAATGACTGTGGTCCCTCAAGTAAGAAAGGGGCAGAAACGTTAGGTGAATCCACTCTATTACTCTTACCTCAACTACACTGCGCCTTACTCGCATGGTCTCCATCCCTCCAACCCCCACATGCTATTCTAAATGTTATTTTAAAATGTGAGTATCTGGCGTTAGATACATAAAGATAAACCTTGCATTGTGTTCTGTGTATTTTAATAATTAACCAAATACTGACCTGTTTAGTAAGCTGTTGCTGTCATAAGCCAAGGATGTATTTTCCTGTCACCCAAGTCTCCTTTTTTTTTATGAACAGGAGAATCACCATAAACTATCATCTTCTCTTGATAAACATTTTAAGTGAGAAATCTTTTCAGTTCTCAAAAAAAAAAAAAAAAAAACCTGCAGCAAATAATGGACTTCTCTATAAAGTACCTTACACCGTGGAAATGCTGTGAGGAAGCTAAGTAGAAAGTTCCAGAGTACCACTGTGTCCCTGGTAAGTCACAGTACTTCTTCTTTTGTTGTTGTTTTTTTGTTTTGGCCACACCACATCGCTTGCGAGATCCTAGTTCCCAGACCAGGGATTGAACCTGGGCCTTTGGCAGTGAAAGCGCAGCGTCTCAACCTCTGGACCACCAGGGAATTCCCCACAGTACTTCTTAGTAGAACAACTATTTCTTCAATACTACTGTCTGCTCCATGCTTTTCATTCAAGTTAGGAGATTGATGGTTACAGGACCATTTGTAAACTCAAGCCCTAGAGTTATAACATGCCCTGCCTGATGGTGTTTAACAAGGCCATTCACTGCCTGGTTCCCTAGTGTGTCAGGGATGTCTTGTGGGTGTTAATTGAGCTGTTCAATAAGTGTTCCTGTGTGTCCTTTCCCACATCTTTGGAAGCATCTCTAAAGAGAGAAATGTGTGAAGATAGGAAAATAACCCACACCAGGATAATGCTATCACTGTATCTGCTTAGGAATCACTCATTTTAGGGGTATTCACTAGACTCTTCTCCCCGCTTTCTTTTCCCAAAGGTTTTGTTTTGTTTTACTTCCGGGTTACTTTTTTCATGTCCAGTTAGTCTGAGGATCAACTTAATAATAAGCTCTGACCAAGGATAATTCCAACTTGAAATGTGCAATAGTAAATCTATTCCTGAGATTTAAAAAAATAATAATAAATGGATAATTTTTTTATTTGCTGGAATCATTACAAATTAATATATACGTATATTATTTTATGAATAATATATTTCAGCAAATTTTAGTTGTTTTCTTTTTCTCTTTTTTTACAGTACCCCTTGATGGGCTTTTAAAATTATATGGTATGCAGTGTTAGCACTACAGAATGCTTACGTTTTGTGTGTGTCCATAAGCCAAATTCCTTTTTTTGGAGGTTCAAGGATAATTGCTAGCCTAATTCTCTTGCATCTTCATGCTATAAATTACAAGTATTTAGAAGTGCGGCATTGCAGAGATAGTTGTTTCTTCCTGTAATTGGGCTATGAGAAGGTTATTCTTTGTGACAATAAAAATTAATATTCCCTTTCTTTGGGGATTAATTTCTAAATTTGAAGACTCTGGGTCGGAGTTGGCCGGACTGTTGCACTGAAATTTCAGCCCCTAAGAAACAAAAATAGGTTTTGAAATAGTTTCTAGGTTACTGGCACAGAAAGCTGGCTAAAAGCTGTAACTTACTTTGGGTAAGTCCTAGTTAGTACAATTCCATCAGCACAGGCTGTGCTTTCAGACTCTGACTCAAATTTAGGAGAAAATAAAATGTAAGGTTCCTTAAATTCTTACTCTGTAAGTTTAGGCTTGGGTGATTCTCCTTTATTTTAGTAGAGCCCCTGATTTGGGGAGGGGAGACATTTAATCAGTTCTGTATTTCACCTTACTGAACTATCCACATTCATTTGTTATTTTAGTTTAAGTTATAGTTTGGATCAGATGGTGCAGGCTGTAGTTATACTGGAAAACATAACTGCTTTAATAATTGCTTTATTAATTACAACCCTCATCCATTATTTTTCATACCAGTGGCCTTATAGAACCTTCCATGCGTCATCTCATTAGCTCTGTGAGCTCCCTCCTCAGTAAAGGAGCCTCTCAGCCATCAGTAGAGCCCAGAGACCTCTCCAATGATAGGGAGAAGGGAATGCCCCGGCTCATAACCTCTGAACTGTCCCATCTCAGGTATACATTGGGAAGGGAAGTACCTTTATAAACACCTGTGACATTTAAAAATTCCAAATGCGCACCTTGTAAGACTCAAGAGGGTGATTTCCACTGAGTTCCATGAGAAAAGATCCAGATGTTAGTGGCCACTTTTGCTAAATTCTTTTCGAAGGGATTCCTCTAATAGAAGTGCTCTTGTTGCTAACTTGGAAATGAGAATTATGGGAGCTTCTATTTTCTCTCTAACTGAGCTTGTTTTCTGTTTAGGAAGCATGAAGCTTTTCTCTCCTGGTTTTTGTATCTGTGATTATGTTGGTGCTGTCATGACATCCTCTTGCCTAACTACCAAAATGTTTTCTTGGCTGAGCTTAGAAACCCACTATACTTCTACGATCTTCAAAATATATGTGCTGGTCCATGGTATGGGAACACACTAGGTCCTCAGTCAGCAAACCTTCAGTCATTCTGGAATTCCCATTCTGGAAAGTGGCAGCCCCGGCCTCCAACACAGAGAAGCAATGCCCCTTCTTATTTCTCCTTTGACAAACCCTGTACCTTTCCAAGGCCTGCCCTGCCCTAGTCTCGAGCTGTAGTTAGAGGAAAGAGAGATTGAGACTTGGAAGGCAAGCAATTATCTTGTTCTCTGGTCCTGACTCAGATAATGCTATGAGTAGAAGGGGCCCGGAGCTTCCACTCCCCTAAATTACGATTCTCTTTCTACAAACTAAACGTCTGCCCCTGCTTAGAATACAACTTCTATTAAATCAAGCGGCTTATTCTTTTTTTTTAATAGTGTTTTATTTGTTTTTACTTGTTGACAGTTTGCTTCATTTATTTATTTATGGCTGTGTTGGGTCTTCGTTTCTATGCGAAGGCTTTCTCTAGTTATGGCAAGCGGGGGCCACTCTTCATCGCGGTACGCGGGCCTCTCACTATCGTGGCCTCTCTTGTTGCGGAGCACAGGCTCCATGTGGGATCTTCCCAGACCAGGGCTCGAACCCGTGTCCCCTGCATTGGCAGGCAGATTCTCAACCACTGCGCCACCAGGGAAGCCCGAGGCTTATTCTTATTAGAAAGAAATTATTCCAATTCCAAAGTTACGTGGCTGTACCCTTTTTCTCCTGCTGGTTGAAATTCTTTATTGTCTTTAATGGAGTCCTAATGACCCAGACAGTGGTCCAGTTTTGGTTCCCTGGCTTACAGCTGCTCAAGTAACGTTCTCAGCTGTGGAATAAATGTGGACTGTCAACTTATTTTAAATGTCAGCCTTTTAAAATATGTATGGATATATGATATTTCTTGATCATTTAATTCAGATAAAATAAGTTGTAACAGAGAGTCGACATGGTGCTTCCAAGTGGCAAAAATGGATATGAAAGGAGGAGATGAGGTGCCCCACCTTCAGCACCCAAGGGAGACACACACACACACACACACACACACACACACACACACACACACACACACACACACACACACACACACACACACACACACACACACACACACGTCTCCCTGCCCTACCATTTATCAGATTCATATGAAAACAAAATAAACAAGGCACACCTTTGCACAATCAGCTTCTTTTTGTGACCAGTAGGCAAAATGGTGTGATGGTGAAACACCTGGGCCTTGGAGTCAGGCAGACCTGGTTTGGATCCCAAGCCCACCGTTAGAACTGGGTGGCCTTGGGCGGGTTACGCACCCCCTCTCCCCAGCCTCAGGGTCATTGACTGTTAGCTGACAATAGTAACAGTAACTGGAGGATGAAGGAGACAACAGCATGTCAGAGGCTCAGAGTGGGGCCTGGTGAGCAGTGACTCTCAATTGTAAGCATAATTATGCGACTGCTTCCCCTTTAGGCCAACTGCTACCTAGAACTACCTCCACTTTAAAAAGCTTTTATTTGCAGAAGGAGAGGACAGCTTCTGTTCTCTTGTGATTGGTCAGGCCCTCAGGTGCTGGCTGATTGGGTTCTCAGATGACCGGATGGCTTCCCCTCTTCTTTGAGCTTTCATTAAATAATACCTTTCTTATTAGCTCAAGAGGATGTGCATCACAGTCGCTGCCAATCCCCCCAGAACCCTCCTGTAGGTTTCTGTAAGGAAGCCGAGGGTCTTGTAGCTGAGAAGCTGCAGAATACTTGCCTCTGAGTGTTGAGAGATCTGAGGGCAAGAACAAAATAGGCCTTGTGCTTTCCAGGTCCACACACTTATTCTCTTGTTTGGTCCAAGAGCATCTCTGTAAGGTAGCAGAACTGGGTTTTTTTTTTTCCCTCCCCACCTTTACAGAGGGGGAAACTGAGGCTTAGAAGTTCTGCAAGGCAAAACAGAAGCTGAATCTAGGCCACCTAACCCTCCAGGTCAGCTCTCTCTGCACCTGGCTGCCCTCACCAGAGCATTGGAGGCTGAGAGAGGAGGGACACAGGGGCTAGTATCCCTGGCAGGTGGGGCTGTCCCCGGCACGACTTACGGAGCAGCATCTCTGCAGTTAGAGAGACCTCCCCACCGGGCTCTCCCTGTCCAGGCCCGCCCTGCAGGCTGCTCAGCACACCTGCCACCCTCCTCCCTCCCAGTTCCTCAAGGCGAGGTCAGGGGACCATCCCCTCCTCTGCCAGGGCAGGATGTGAAGACCTCCACCAGGCAAATCACATCCATTTGATATTGAATAAAAGCCTGCTACGGTGTCTGAAGTGACAGCTCCCTGGTGGGTGATGTCATGCTGTTTTGTTTGTCTCCATGAACTGTGGGGATCCGATTTCAGTTGTGAAGAAAATAGTCTGGGGAAAAAAGTTACTTCATTTGGAAAATTCCAAGAAGCCATAAATATAGTTTGCAGCTGATGAAAGTGTAGTCACAGGTGGACAATGGCTTTGGGATAGAAGAAGAGCTCCCAAGAGGCTGGGTCCTTCACCCCACCACTGCCATCAGCAGCCCTGCTTCCCTGGTGCTTCTGGCAAAATCCCCAGCAATCCCCTCTCTGCTGAGCAGACCCCATAACCCAGCGGCGAGCTGCCTGGGGACGTGTTTTCCCTGGTCTCCATCCTAAATTGCCTCCTGCCCAGTCCATCCCTGGAGTATCTGGCACAATGGGGCCTGCTTCCCTCTCGTAAATGGTTGACCTGCATTTCTGAGTTGCTGTTAAAGAAAATGAAAAATAATATCTTATTTTGTTGTTTTCCTTTCTTATACACTTTCTGGCCTTGCAATCTCTTGCGAATCCTTTTTGCTTTTCATATTCTTCTTTTTTTCCCCTACAGTTGGCACAGTGAGTGAGAGAGAGAAAACAGAGGATGAAATTCTATTTTGCTTTTCATGAGAAACTAAAGAGTGTAATTTCCAGTCCAGATCCCCAGCCCTGAGTCAGGAAGGAATAACCACTTAATAGCCAGGCAAGACCAGAGGCAGATTGCTTACATCCAGGGGCAAGTTTTCAAGAAATGCATCTCTCTCTCTCTCTTCAATTATATAAAAACAATATGGCAAGATTACAGAATTATGGAAGACAGGAGAGTCTCCCCAACTCAACCCCTCCTTCCATCCTTGTGTCTACCTGGCGCCAGGTCCCTAGGTCACTGAGCCCCTCATACTGTCTTCCCTGTCACCCCAGCCTCCAGTTTTGCGCATTCTCCGCCTGGGACCTGGCCTCCACGGTATCCCCAGGCTCTGGGAGCTAGTCTTTCCTGACCCTTGCTCACAGCCTCACATCTCCATCCCTGAATCAGTTAGCAGCACCTGGCCCCTTGTGCTCGTGCTGATTACAGGAGCCCTTCCCTTTGGCCTAAGGTCCCAGCAGCACAGGTCTGCCAGCCTGGGTGCCCACAGTGGCGGCCTACCACTGCCATCCTGTAGGTGTGAGCTGGGGGCCGCCCCAGCTTTGACACTGCCCCAGGCACAGCAGGCGCCTGCCAGGCCACAGGGTCAGGGCAGGGGCTCTGGGACAGGGCATGGAGCCAGCCCTCCTCTACCTCCCAATCCCCTCCTGTTCCGCCCGGTTCCTGGACACGTGGGACTTCAGTAGACATCTGAGGAACCACGGGGGAGACCATGTGTCTCTGGGAGGGCTTACAGCCCCTCAGGCAAAGCATAGCCAGATGATAGAAAAATAAAAACAAAGCGAAGCTTCTTTAAAAGTCCCCATTAACCCAATTAGTCAAATCCTGAAGGGGCCTTTGTCTTAATGGAATTCTACTATATCTCAATATGACTTGAAATAAAGGAGCCGTCAGTTTGCATTTAGGAAGTGTGGATTTTCAAGCTCATGGGATTTGACCTCTAGACACGAGTAGTTTCTCCTCATAGATCAGGCTGTCCCGTAGAAATACAATGCAAGCCACTGAAGGAATTTTAAATCTTCTAGTAGCCACATTTCTAAAAGGTAATAAGAAATGGGTGAACTTAATTTTTAAAGTATATTTAACCCAATACATCTAAAATAGTAAGATGGAATCAATATTAAAAAGCATGAATGAGCTATGTTACATTCTTTTTTGTACTAAGTCTTTGAAATTTTACCCTTCCAACACGCCTCGGTCTGGACCGGCCACGTTTCACGTGCTCAGTACCCACATGGGGCTAGTGGCTCCTATTGCTTGAACAGTGCAGTTATAGACAAATGTCACCATCCGGGGAAGGTTCCCTTGAGATATGACCCTAGGAAGTGAGAACACAGCTGCAGCCCAGCAAACCAGAGGCCCTACTCTGAGACCTTAGGACACAACCAAAATCAGCAGGAGTCCAAAGCCTCCCCCAGTTTTCGCAGTCCTGACATGGGGTGGGATCCCCCCAGATGCATCTTTTCTCTGTAGTCTCTTGTTTCAGCCTCATCAAATATGGGTTGATAGGCCAGGAGTGGGACGTTTTCTCCTTCTGGAGAAACTTCATTAATTTACTCAACAAGTCCTTACTGGGCAGCTTCTATGTGCCAGGCACTGTTCTAGGACTTGGGATACAGCAGTGAACAAAACAGATTCCTGCCCTTGAGTAGACAGACAATAAAAAGTAAACAAAATAAGCAGATCGAAGGGTCTATTAGAAAGTCATAAGTGCTATGGAAACAAAGGAAAAAATAGAGCAAGGTAAGGAAATAAGTGCCGGGATGGGGCAGGTTGAAGTATTCAATTTCATGGTCAGAGTAGGTCTCCTTGAGAAGGTGAGTTTTGAGCAAGTCTGTATGCAGAGAAGGAGGCAAGGAAGTTGGCCACTAGAGCATCCAGACAGAACAACTAGAGCAAAGACCCTCAGGTGGGCAGGAATATACCTGACACTATTGTTCGGTAAACAGCAAAAAGACCAGTGTGTCTGGGGAGGAGTGGCAAGAGGGAGAGTATGAGGAGATGAAATCACAGGGACAAGCTGGTGAGGGGCTAGATCATGCAGGGCCTTGCAGATCATTGCAAGGACATTGGCTTTTCTGAGAAAATCATTATAGAGTTTTGAATAGCATTGCTCTGACTTAAATTTCAACAGAGCCACTCTGGTTGCTGTGTTGGGAATAGAGTGGAGGAGGGCAGGAGCAGAGGCAGGAGGGCTAGTTAGGAGTCTGTTTCAACAATCCAGGTGAAAGATGATGGTGCTTGGACCAGGGTAGTAGCAATGAAGATAATGAAGAATAATGTTTTCAAGGTAGAGCCGATGGGAGAAAGAATAGTCAAGGATGACTCCTGGGTTGTGTTTTTTTTTTTTTTTTGGTTGCACTGGGTCTTAGTTGCGGCAGGCAGGCTCCTTAGTTGCTGCTCACTGGCTCCTTAGTTATGGCACACGGGCTCCTTAGTTGTGGCATGAGAACTCTTAGTTGCGGCATGCATGTGGGATCTAGTTCCCTGACCAGGGATCAAACGTAGGCCCCCTGCATTGCGAGCATGGAGTTTTATCCACTGTGCCACCAGGGAAGTCCCGACTCCTGGGACTTTTTTTTTTTTTTTTTTTTTTTTTGCGGTACGCGGGCCTCTCACTGTTGTGGCCTCTCCCGTTGTGGAGCATAGGCTCCGGATGCGCAGGCTCAGCGGCCATGGCTCACGGGCCCAGCCGCTCCGCGGCATGTGGGATCTTCCCAGACCGGGGCACGAACCCACGTCCCCTGCATCGGCAGGCAGACTCTCAGCCACTGCGCCACCAGGGAAGCCCTCCTGGGACCTCTGACTTGAGCACATGGTAAGATGTCAGGGCCATCGAGATAAGAAAGGCTGCACATGGGCAGGTTTGTGGGAGAAGACCAGAAGTTCAATTTTGAACGTGTTGAATTTGACATGTCTGTTCAACATCCAAACAGAAATATCAAGTAGGCAGTTGGAATTATGAGTCAAGAATTTGGGAAAGAGATCAGGGCTGGAGATACAGATTTGAGAGTTTCCAGCATATGGGTGGAATTTAAAGCCTTGACTCAATGAAGTCATCTGAGAAGTGAGTACAAAAAAGAGTATTCCGAGACACTCCAACATTAAGATGTTGGGAAGATAAGGAGAACCAGCAAAGGGGATTGAGGAGTAGTGAGTTAGGAGGAAAACCAAGAGACTATTGTGTCCTGGAAGCCGAAGGAAGAAAGCGCTTCAGGGAAAAAGGTGAGAACTGTATAGAATGCTCCTGACAGGTCAAGTAAGATGTGACTGAGAAACGGGATTTGGCCATTGGATTTAGCAACATGGAGGTCACTGCATTCTTGATGAGAGCAGTTTCCAAGGCACGACGGGAACAAAAGCCTGACTGCTGTAGACTTAAGATAGAATATGTGGGACAGAATTGGAGACAGTGAGTACAGATAGCTCCCTCAGGAGTCTTGCAGAAGGGTAGCTGGCAGGGTAAGTGAGGTCAAGACAAAGCTGCTTTTAAAAATCAACTTTAGGCAAATTCCCTGGCGGTCCAGTGGTTAGGACTCGGTGCCTTCACTGCTGGGGCCCAGGTTCAGTGTCTGGTCGGGGAACTAAGATCTGCGAGCCATGCAGCATGGCCAAAAAATAAATATTGAGGCATAATTTACATGTAACACATTTGAAGTATACAGTTCAATGAGTTTTGACAAATATATACACCCATGTGACCACCGCAACAAACAAGGTATATAACACTTTGATCATCCCCCCCCAAAATTCCCTCGTGCCCCTTCATGGTCCTTGTCACCGTAACTACCCCCGTCCCCAGCACCACTGATCTGCTTTTTGTCACTGAGATTAGTTCTGCCTTTTCTAGAATTTCATATGTTAAATCATACGTGAGGTACTCCTGTGTCTACCTTCATATGCTCAACATATTTTTGAGACATAGCTCCATCTTTTATATTGTTAAGTGGTATTCCATTGTATGGATATATCACACTTGATTACCATTCACTCGTTGGACATCTGAATTGTTTCCAGTTTTTGGCTATTATGATTGTTTTGGCTATGAACATGTGTATACAAGTCTTATTTTAGACATAAATTTCACTTTTCTTGGATAGATATCTAGGAGTAGAATTTCTGGGTCATATCATAATGTATGTTTAATTTTATTAAAAAATTACCAAAATGTTTTCCAAAATGACTACATAATTTTACAGTTTAACCAGCGATGTATGAGTCCTAGTTGCTCTACAGAGTTACCAAACACTTGATGCTGTCAGTCTTTAAATTGTAGACGAAGTTTGGTTTGTTTGTTTACAGAGAGTTCTGGTATACTGTTGGCCCAGCTTCCCCTAATGTTACCATCTTACAAAGCCGTGGTATATTTGTCAAAACTAAGAAATTAACACTGGTATGATGCTAATAGCCCAACTACAAACTCTAATGAGATTTCACCAATTTTATCACCCATGTCCTTTTCTCTTCGACACCACATTGCATTTAGTCAGCATGTCTCAGTCTTCTCCCATCTGTGATCATTTCTCTGTCTTCTCTTATTTTTCATGACCCTGACAGTTTTAAAGAGTACCGGTCAGGTATTTTATAGAGGGTCCCTCATTTTGAGTTTGTCTAAGGTTTTCTTATGATTCAACTGGGGTTATGGGTTTTCGGGAAGAACACCCCAGGGTGAAGTGCGCTTTTCATTAGATCATACCGGGGGTACATGATAACCACGTGGCGATGTTACCTTCATCACTTGGTGAAGATGGTGTCCACCAGGTTTCTTTCCTATAAAGTTACTGTTTTCCCCTTTCCATATTCTACTCTCTGGAAGCCAGTCACTAAATGCAGCCCGCCCTCAAGGAGAGGGGATTTAAGCTCCACCTCCTGGAGGGGGGAGTAGCTACAGGTATTATTTGGAATTCTTCTGTAGAAGAGACTTTCCTTTTTTTAATTAATTATTTATTATGTTACCAATATTTAATAATTTGTTGAATCATTTATTTAAAGAGAAAGCTTTCTTTATAAAAGATGGGGAAAATAACAGCCTATCTGTATGCTGCTAGAAATGATCCTGTAGCGAGCAAAATATTGTAAGAGTATCTTTGGCTTCTTCAGTAAGCATTGAAAAATTTTTCCATTCTTAGAGTCTCTGCCATTGCTCATAATAATTTCACTTTACCCATAGTTAATTTCCTTAGGCTCTATTGGAGGTCAGGCGACCTGAAATCAGGGCAGTTTGCCCAGATGACCCCTCGCTTGCTGAGAACTCCACGGGACCAGGCGTCAGGTCTGGTCATCCAGCAGAAGCCCTTGGTGCCTGTGGGAGCGGGTGGCCTCTCTCCCAGGCTCCTGAGCCGACAGGAGCACAGTGCAGCAGGGAATTCCAGGGCTGGGGAAGAGCCTGTGTTTTCCTTTGGGTAGGAAAGAGCGGGACACCTGCCATGGGGAGCTGTAGCAGCTGGAGCCCTCTGGAGGGGACTGTGAGGGAGAATTCTAGGAGAAGGAAACAGCAGATGGAGCCCCTTGGCTCCAACTCAGAATCCAGAACAGTGGGCCCTGTGTGTCTTCTTTTCCCTCATTGGAAGGATGGAGCTCTGGGAACAATGGCCAGGGCTCCGAGCTCTGGCTGGGGGCTCAGGGAAAAGGGAAATCTGAGCACCCCAGGGCAGGGGATGAGAGGGGCATGAGCTTGGAGGCTCAGGTTAGAAACTCAGTGAGGGAAGAGACAGCCCGGGAGAGAGAGGCCCGGGACAGGCCCTTGGTCACTGCCAGCCAGCTTACCAGCCCCACCTCTGCAATCCTTGCCCTCAGAGAGCTCTCCTCTGGTTCCAACTGAGGAGCTCCAGGCCCACACGCCTGGCACCGCAGGGTGCAGGGGTGGTGGAGAGAGTGCTGGGGACAAAGGTGACATATTCTGGGCGGCAGAAATGACCTCCAGGCATGTGTTTTGCAGTATGGTGTCTGCATAGACGCATGTATCTGTAGATGAATCAATCCACACCCTGCCATGACACCAGCACTGTCACCATTGAAAGAAAGGTGGTACATTCCCTCTCATTCAGAGAATACCTCTCTTTTCAACCAGTGGCCCACGGGTTTCTCATCAAGATAGTAATTCATTGTGCAGGGAAGGGAACTTACCATGTGGAAATTCCCACTTCCTCCCGAGAACAGTGAATGTAGTGTGAACCTCGGCAAGAATCCACCCCACTGCCCCCATGCCTCCAAGGGCAGCTTTGCTTTTTGGAAGACTGCAGCCACTCTAGGTCTTATCCAGAGTCTCAGCCCAAGTCTGAAAAATGCCTGGGACATACCTAGGAGCCAGTCTCCCAAGCACCAATAACCTGGTTGATTGGAGCAGGTATCTAAGGTGCTTTCTGCTCTGCATCTCCTTCTGACAGCAGCACTTCGGCTTTCCGTGGGGAGCAGCGCTCTTCAACCTTCTCTGTTCCTGTGCTTCTGTAGCAGTGCATGGCCCAGGACCCAGGGGTGGACACAGAACCCAGGCTGGGCCAGTCAGAGGCAACTTCGGCAGGCACTGCTAGACTCGAGTTAGGGCACAGCCTGCCCGACAGTGGAGCTGATGCTGAGGAAAGGGAGGCCGAGAGGAGGGCAGAGTCCTGAGAGCATCCTTGGAGCTCCGGCTGCAGCTGGTCTTCTCATTAGAGAACCAAGCAAGTTCCTCTCCATCTTTCCTCCCTCCCTCCTTTCCTTCCCTCCCTCCCTTCCTTCCTCGTCCTCCTCCTCCTTCTTCTTCTCTCTCTCTCCTACTTATTTTGGCACAGTCCAGTTTGAGTTTGGTTTTTGTCTCTTGCACTAAAATTGTTCCAAAAAATACTCTAATGGCATTTCCACCTCCTGTGCCCGCAGAAGCCCCTCTCCCACCTTCGACACTGAGAAAGGCTTACGCTCAGGTGCCATGAGGCTACTGAACCATCACCAGCCCACAGCCCCTTTTGTCCCCTACAGTGGGAAGTGAGAACATGTTTTTAAATTGAATACACGTATCTTTCCATTATACAAATAATACAAAAATTTATTTTTTTAGTTACAGAAGAGGGGGAGAATTACTCATAATCCAGCTACTGTGAGCGTTTTAGTTTATTTCCTTACAAAGGTTTCCCCAGACACACTTACATAGTTACAGCCCCAGCACACACACAGTATATTGCTGCTGTTACCATTGTCATCATCATCGTCGTCATACAGGTATTGTCATTAGCATTTCTCTCTTTCTGTGGTTTTTCAAAGTCTATTTTTATCCGCTTCCCTTCAGTTGTTGTAAGATTGGAAAGTAAGTCAATCACAATGTAAACCCACTTGTTTAGGTGAGCACTATTAACTCTAATTAACCATCCTTTTATTGTTCCCGGGAACGTGGGTTTCATCACCTGGAGTTTTATCCTGATGCCTGGGTCGCACCCCTAGAGATTCTGATTCGGAAGGACCCAGGGTGGGTTCCAAGAATTTGTATTTCCGAGCAGCTGCCAGGTGATGCCAGTGCTGAGGTCTCAGCGTGTGAAACTCACCTGGGGCTAAAATGCATTTGCTATTCAGTTGATTCATAAGCAGATTCAAGCATGAGAAGCCCAGACATAGATGAGTCCCAACTTCCAGGCTGAGTCATTTACTAAACCACTAACTCATGCACCTGTGGTCTTTCAGAAGCCTACGATTTCTTGGGGGCGAAGTTTCCAAGGGGGGTATGACCTAGAGCTTCACACCTAAAGCCTCTGGGATCCCCCAGTTTCACAGAAGCTGAAAAGGGGAAACATTAGTGAAGGGTTTCTTTCATTGCTCTTTTCTAACCTTCGCCCAGTCGGTTAGAGGTTAAGGGGTAGGCTGTGGGAGATCGGAGCCTTCAGTTCATTTTCATATTTATTTAGTGTTGGGGACTATTGAGGGGATGCGATGATGAATAAGACATGGTTCCGGCCTGTAGGAGCTGATGACCAATGGAAAGATGAACACAAAATAAATAAATGCCATGTAACCTGAGAAAGTGAGGGTCGAGCGAGGCGGGGTTCCCTGGCAGCACAGAGGAAGGCACTCGGGCTGCCTCAGGGGGTCGGGAGGCTGAGCTGAGTAAGAGTTAGCAGTTGACCACGTGAAGGGAGGGGGAAGGGCACCGTGGCTGGTGGAACAGCAAAGCCAAAGAGGTAGGAAGCATCGTGGTGCTGTTAGGTGAGGGGTGGTGAGAAATGGGGCTGGAGGACAAGGTGGGGCGAGGCCCAGACAACCTCAGCTGGAGGGCGGTTTGGAACCTCTCGTGTTTCTGGTCCTTGAGCCCAAGAGCCCAACGTGGAGCTAGCACGGGACCGTTTGAGGATTTTCAGCCAGTCCACTAAGTGGAATGACGTGTTCTCCGCTCAGAATTTCACCTCGAAGGCAACACATTTGGTCAACCGTTCCCTGAGCTCCTGCACACACCCAGCCACCACAAGGCCCCGTCAATAGCTTCTGTAGCAGGAACCACATGTCCATCTAAGGACCAGGTATTGGATTGGCTTGCTAGTAATAGAGAACCAAATAGCAGTGGCTTAATTGAAATACAGGCATATTTTCTCTAGAAAGCAGTCCAGGGCTCACAGAGGGGCCCTGTGGTCAAACTCAAGTACTTCTGCCGTTAGAATCCACTGTCCTTGACTGCGTTGCTACTCAAAGCATGGCCTGATGCCCAACAGCGTCAGCATTGCTGGGAACAGGTTAGAAACACAGATGTGGCCTACTCTATAGCTCGGAACCACAGTCTGCCTTGTAACTAATCCCCAAGTGATTTACTTGAATAGCTGTAGTTGAACAGGTTGGCCTAATCACTTACTGCAGCCCAAGTCCCCAGATGGCTCACCCTGGGAACTTGGGCTTTGGTTAGGGGAATTTGGGGAGGGTCCAAGAGAGCAGAGGTTTGCTCTGGATTGGGTGCTGTCAGGAAACAGGGCAATTCTATGGTCAAGTATCTTAGTTTTATCTGTAAGGAGGGCAGACCAGATCAAAGCTAAAGTTACAAGTGGCAAAGAAGCAGCTGTCATTCATATTAGCCAGGAGAGGGAGATGTTCAGTATTTAGTGGTTGTTTCTGTCTGTGTTTGGATAAAATTATGAAGTGGTCCATTTGACTCACTTTATTACAGTCACAGGACAACCTTGTCTGACATTGGTGTTCTGTGAGATGGTTTATGTCTAACAAGAGACATCTAGGGACTTCCCTGGTGGTGCAGTGGCTAAGAATCCGCCTGACAATGCAGGGGACACAGGTTCAAGCCCTGGTCCGGGAAGATCCCACATGCCGCGGAGCAACTAAGCCCATACGCCACAGCTACTGAGCCTACACTCTAGAACCTGCAAGCCACAACTACTGAGCCCACGTGCCACAACTAGTGAAGCCCGCGTGCCTAGAGCCTGTGCTCCACAACAAGAGAAGCCACTGCAATGAAAAGCCCACATGCTGCAATGAAGAGTAGCCCTTGCTCGCCGCAACTAGAGAAAGCCTGCGCACAGCAATGAAAGCCCAACACAGTCAAAGATAAATAAATAAAATAAATATTTTTTTTTTAAAAAAACATGTAGACCAGGTTCTAACAAAACTAAGGCCTAGCTGAAAGTGTCAGGCCAGTTTTCAGATGTCAGGGGCTGCTTTTTTCTTTCTCGACTTCAAAGACTGAGAGCCAGTGTTTTTGTTTGTGGCTTCCTTTTTCAAAGTTGCCTCATAGTCCAATATGGTTGCTAGAGCTCCAGCTATCACATTAGTGTTCTGGGGCAGAAACAGGGGAGGGGAGGGTGGGGAGACATTTCCCATTGCCCTTAGAGAGGTTTTTAGGAAGCCCCACCCAACCCCTTGCATTTATACCTCATTGGCTGTCCCTAGTTTCAAGAGAATTGGGAAATATAGTATTTTAGCTGGGTGTGTGGCTGCCCCTCCCCAGTCAGGAACTTTCAGTAAGGCAAAAGGGGAGATTGGGTATAGAGTTGGCACTGGCAGTCTCTCTCTCAGAAAGGGAAGCCTGGGCTCTGGAATGGGGAAATTCTAGGGCCTGGAGGGTGACGAGATTTTATCTTCTCCTCCTTATCAATACTTAACATTCCTGCTACTGGTTGGCCAGAATCTTCACATTAAAGAAGAATAAGCCTGTCTCCAGGGTCAGCAAGAAATTCTTGCAAAGTAGAATTTGCTTCTCAGGTTTTCCATACCACTCGCCGGAAGAGCGGGAGGGGTGTAAATATACAAGTTGCAACTACCCCCGCCGCCACAGGTGGGAGAGCTGTTGGAACCGGAAAGGAGATCTCGGAGAAGAGTTGTTCTGCTCTAGCCCATCCTTAGGGAGGATGAGCAGTGGGAAGAAGACAGCTGGAAACAAGGTATCGGAGCTGAGAAGAAGGAAGCATGCCTTCTTTTTTATTTCATAAACCAGCACAAGAGTGGGCATCCCGAAGGTCAGCCGTCTACATACACAGTGGTGTCCTAGTAATGCCCACTCACAGTGACGCACCAACACCTCCACCACACGTGTTACCACCAGCTCAGGTAGAACTCCACTCCCTTCAGAGTGTCCCCAGTCATTTTCCGGAAGCCCGGAAAGGGACTCCTCACCCGTGTCCCTTTGTAGTGCCAGTTGCCAGGTTTATTGCCTCATTTAACAGAAGTTTACTGAATGCCTTCGAGACACCGTGCTAATGATGTCATATGAATGATTCAGGTGTCAACGAGAGAGACACATCACAGACGGTAGAGGGCTGACAGCTTACTGAGGGAGACACAGAATAATCTAAAAAATATACCCTCGTAAATTATGGAAACGCTGTGATTAAAATAATCTGACAGTAACCAACAGGAGATGGGGTGTTCCTTAAAAATACCCCAAGCATCCGTGTGTGTTCCCGCTTTGGGGCACAACTTCTTTCTGCAGGAAGGAGTTTCCGCCTACACATGCCCGTGACTCAGTCCTCACTTCCTTCAGGTCTTTGTCCAAATGTCACCTTCTCGATGCCGCCTTCCCCGGCACCCACCCCCAGCCCCTGACTCCCTAGTTCCTGTCCCTGCGCTATATCCCCGCTCTAAAACTTCCTTCTAAGAGATGAGGGTTTTTGTCTATTTTGTCACTGCCCCCAAGGTCTAAAAACAGTACGTGATGGGCCTTCAGTGAATGTGTCTTGGATGAATGAATGAGAGAGTGAATGAATGCGTAGCACAGGAAGGGGCCGCCAGGGAGGATCCCTGGGACCACATGGGGAGTTTGTCTTTTCCTCCTTGGGAAGCTGATGAAGCAAAGGCCAAAGTGATTTGGTTTGTGTTTTATCACTCCTCCTCTAGCTCTTTTGGGCAGAATGGCTTGGAAAAAGCCAAGGTGGAAATGGGGGCGTGGGTCCAGGTGGGCAGCCATGGCAGTGGCTGAGTTAAAGAAAACGGCCCTTGGATAAGACCACTGGACGTGGCGCTGGAGGAAACCGGGTAGATCAAGGGACCGTTTGGAGGTGGGTGGGACAAGATTGTGCTGAATGGGACGGGTATGTGAGAGGAGTGGAACCTGACCCCTAGAATTATAGCTCCGGCTGCTTGAGACACGCAGATGGGAGGGAGAACAGGTGGGGACAAGTCAGGAGTCTCCCTTGAGAGGTGTTTTCCCTCTCCTGCTCTGCAACACCCCCCCCCCAACATGTGCAGCCTGCGAAGGGGCGTGGCCAGAGCCTCAGCGCAGCCGCCAGGATGGTGTCCCTGGCGGGGTGGGGGGTGGGGGTGTCCTACAGCCGTTCAGGTGTGTGTGAAAATGTTGCCTTGTCACATCCGCCAGCCGCCCCCAGCTGTGCACCCTGAGGGGGTTCACGATGGAGAAAAGCAGGATACCGGCCGTAGATCGCTAAGGTGCACATCAAAGGCACGATTTCAGTGAGCCCAGACTCTTGCAGCTTCGCATACATTAGGAAAGCCGCTACATTCATTAACTTGAGATGTCTGGTCTTCTCTAATTAACAGTAATCTCTTGGTGTTCTGACTACCTAGTTTTTGTTGCAAAAACTCCTGTATACCCTGGCCCCTCCCTTGCCCCTTGGGAGCAGTCCCTCGGGGCTATCCAGATAGGCTGTCTTCCAGGCTTAAGTCCTCAGTTGTGTCTGCCGAATAAAACATAATTCTCAACTTTTAGGTTGTGCTTTTGCTTTCAGGCTGGGCCTTGACCCCTGCTGAGGCAGCCATGCTAGGTTCCGCGCAGGTCGGGGCTCTGCCCATCCCCCCACCTCTCTGACCCTCACCCCTCTAAGGTCCAGGGCTTCACCCCAAACCCTGTCCCCTCCCTCTTTCCTCTGCAGCGTCCCTGCTCCAACCCAACCTACCTGGCTCCACTGACGAGAAAGACCTGCTTTACACGCCGGTGTCCCGGGGACAGACGCCTGGCCCATCCGCTTGGGAGCTGTCCAGATAACTCTCGGCCCCCAAGGCGACCGCCAGCCAACACTGAAGGCGGTGCAGGAGTCAGAAGGAGCAGAGAGAACTTGCCAGAGCATCAGGGCCTCCCCAGAGCCAGGAACCACAGGTGACACACACTCCAAGGGCCCAGCCTCCTCCCAGGGCTCTGTGCCCCGTTCCAGGGGGACCAGAAGAGGCCTCTGATGAGCCCCCGTGCCGCAGAGCAGAGTCCAGTCTCAAGGTGTGCACGTTCTCACTTTCTCCACCTTCCTTCCTGGCCCTGCCTTCTATTCCCCAGAGACGCTCCCGTCCCATCCCCACTCCACCTCCTCCTTGTCCTTTGTGTTCTCCTCTGGGCTCTTTGGCCTCTGTATCCTTATTTCAGAGTTTGGGGCTGTGTGTTTCATCTCCTGCTTCTTAATTCCTACAGGCTGGAGGGTGTGTGTTACACAGTGGAGCTGGCGAGCACAGACTGCAGCTGACAGGCCTGTGTTCAAGTCCAACCTGCTGCAGTGTGGCCTTGGGCAAGGAAATTAACTTCCCTGTGCCTGTGCCTCCCTGAGAAGTGAGGACACTCATGCCTACTTGAGAGGCTCCTGGGAGGGTTAAATGAAACCCCGTTTGCGAAGCACCCAGCCCGGTATCTGGTGTGCAGTAGGGACACAGCTGTTATTCTCGGGTGACAGTGCTCGACAGCACACCAGGCATTCAGCAGGTGCACAGTGAGTGCTCTGTGGCCGGATGGGCTGAATCTGGGTCTTTGGTTGCCTCACGGGGGTTAGGCACTAGAGCATTTGTTTCCATTTTTCTCTGGACCTGTCTCATATCTGCAGGTGTGGAGAAGTACAGGCTGACCTCTCATTTCCTCAGAGCCTGAGCCGGCAAAGACACAGCAGGTCAAGTTCACGGATAAGGGTAAAAACCGACACTGGCCCCTCTCAAGGGGTGGAGAGAGTCTTTCTCCCAAAAGTTTTCACTATTCCTCCCACGCTTTTTCTCCCTAAAAGCATCCCTAAAGCAAGAGCAGGCTTTGAGGCAAACTTCTGCCTCAAAGACAGATTTTAGAGACATTCTTTGAAGATCTTTCTGGTCCCATGTGACCTGTTGCAGTGACTGAGGCCCTAATAAAGAGCAATGGGCGGGCTCCCCTGGTGGCGCAGTGGTTGAGAGTCCGCCTGCCGATGCAGGGGACGCGGGTTTGTGCCCCGGTCCGGGAAGATCCCACATGCCGCGGAGCGGCTGGGCCCGTGAGCCATGGCCGCTGAGCCTGCGCGTCCGGAGCCTGTGCTCCGCAACGGGAGAGGCCACAACAGTGAGAGGCCTGCGTACCGCAAAAAAGAAAGAGCAATGGGCATCTCCATAGCAGGTGGTCATCATGACACCTCCCTGATCGACCCTGACCTGGGGACCCGGTCCCGGACCAGCCCCAGGCATATTTTATATCCATATGCCTCCTGTCATCCCCATGATAACCCCATTCTACAGGTGAGGAAACTGAGGCTTCGCAAGGTCACACAGCTGGTCAATAGCAGAACCAAGTAGTGCAGTCTGTTTGACCTGCCCCAGCCCACACTCCTGCCACGGGGCCACTCCCTTTTGTACTGGGGTGAGCACTGGCCTAGAGTCTGAGGATCCAGCTCTGAGCCAGTGACACACGCTCTCCCTGGAACCTCAGCTTCATTACTTTCTAAACTGGGGGAGGAAAGGCCACCCTCCCACTGCCCGGGTGAGGGTTCTGGGTGGGGGCAGGAAGAGAGTAGAGTGAAAATAAATTTCTTTTTAATTTATAGCTAACCAGATTTTCTCTTGCAGCAATTTATATCTGTTTCCCCTAATTCAGGCAACTGGGAGTATGAGAAAAGCATTCAGCCGTTTGAAGAGTGCTATTTAACTCATTACAAAGAACAATTCTTTTGAATCGCTGAAAATTTTCTGGAAGTCACATGTCATTTTCACTTTCACCTATTAAAACTGAAGCTTACATTCAGCGTTTTAAAAAGCGTCCCGGCGCAGAGGCAGCCAGCAGCTGGCGGCACAGGCTGCGTCTCGGGCCCGAGTCAGAGGTCATCCCTCCCTGGGAGCACAGACCATCTCAGCAAGTTGCCGTCTTAGGCTCAGACCTGAACTTATTTTGAGAGAAAGACAGACCTGAAAAAGGTCACAATGAACCAACAGAAAATCTTCAACCTCTGTCATTATCTTGACTCACTGTGGGCTTGGGAGTGGGCTGCACACATTCCAGGAGCCCAGCAGGAAAAAGCTGGGCCGTGAGGAAACGGAGTTCCTGGGCTGGAGTGGAGCCCAAAGCCTGTATGAGATCCCTTCACACATCTGCTTCCCTCATAAGGGATCCCTAACTCCCAGGCTCTGCCAGGTAGAAACCAAGCTAGCACTGGGCCAGGAGCCAGAGCAAGGGCTTACCTGGTAGGAACATCTGCTAAGCTCTGAACAAAATGCAAAAGCTGCTATTTTAATGATCATAAATTCCTACAGCAGGTTCCCCCAGTACCCTGGCTACCATGTTAATGGAATCATTTTTCAATTTACTGGGTACAGAGGAGACCCAGTGCACAGGGCCGAGCAGAGGGTCTGTGTGTGTGTGTGTGTACACGCCTGCATTTTTCAGGAGTAAGGATATTTGCATAACACAGATACCGTTGCAGATACCAGATAAACAGGAAGTTTCAGAACCGATGCTGTTTCCTTTCGCTGTGAATCAGCAGCCTCTTTCTTCGCATACAGAAATGGTGAAAATCACAGGGTATGGCTCTGGAATGTGCAGTACAGGAGAAAGAGCACAAAGGTTTCCAGTCCCCTTTTTTGGTGGAGGGCTTCCCTGGACACCCAGCCCTGCGCATGCTCCTCAGGCCGGCACTCTCCACCAGCCTGGCTTCCTACAGCGCTTCAGGAGATGCTTGGGTGCCAGCCCTAAACACATTAGCCAAACAGTGTCCAGCCGCACAACATTCATTTCACCAGTGCTTGGAAGAAGCCCAGCCAGGAGGGTGAGAGAGCCCCTACCTCCTGGTTCCTGGCCCCAGGTTTGTGTCACAGAGAGGCCATGCGGAGTAAGGAGCACGCCCTGGACTTGGCACCAGAATCCCTGGGTTCGGACCCCTGCTCCAGCCAGAGAGACCTTGGGCCACCCGCTTTCCCCTCTGAGGCTGGGTTTCCCTATCAGTTCCGTGGGGCTGATAATGGCCCCCTGCAGGTTGGGGGCTGTAATACATGTGAAAAGCAGGGAATATAAAGCAGCAAATAAAAAGCACACGCTTTGGAGTCAGATGTCTGAGTTCAAAACCCAGCTCCATTGTGTTCTGGCTATGAGACTTGGGGCAAAGTACTGAACTCTTCCAAGTCCATCTGCTCATCTATGAAATGGAGACAATAAGAATAGTCTAACGGAACCCTCGTACACTGTTGGTAGGAATGTAAATTGGTGCAGCCACTATGGAAAACAGTATGGAAGTTCCTGAACAAACTAAATATAGAACTAGCATATGATCCAGCAATCCCACTCCTGGATACGTATCTGGAAAAAACAAAAACACTAATTCGAAACATTACACGCACCCCAGTGTTCATAGCAGCACTGTTTACGATAACCAAGACATGGAAGCAACCCAAGTGCACATCAACAGATGATTGGATTCAGAAGCTGTGGTATATATATACACAATGGAATAATACTCAGCCAGAGAAAAAAGAAGAAATACTGCCATTTGCAGCAACGTGGATATACCTAGAGAATATTACACTTAGTGAAATGTCAGAGAAAACAAATACTGCATGATATCACTTACATGTAGAATCTAAACAAAGATAGAAAACGAATGTATATGCAAAGCAGAACAGACTCACAGATACAGAAAACAAACTTGTGGTTACCAAAGGGGAGAGGGAAGGTGAGAGGGACAAATTAGGGGTATGGGATTAACAGATACAAACTACTATGTATAAAATAGGTAAGAAACAAAGATGTACTGTACAGCACAAGGAACTATAGCCATTATCTATCTTATAATAACTTATAAGGGAGTATGATCTGCAAAACTACTGAATCACTGTGCTGTACACCTGAAACTGACAATATTGTAAATCAACTATAATTCAATTGAAAAAAAAAGAATAATCTACCCGACAGTCTACTGAGAGGGTGAAATGACATATCACTTAGCACCCAGCACAGTGTCTGGCTCACGGGAAACTCTCAACTGTGTGAACCAGTTTTCCCACTGCCTTCTCCCCCTTCCTCCGCCCTCCTTCCACCTGCCTCATCCAACACTGAAAGACCCATGAGGTAGGGACCACTGCTGAGCTTCACCAGTGACTGCCCAGTACCTGGCTTGGCATGTAATAAGGCTTAAGAAATCAGTTGAATAAAAGAACAGATGTTCCTGTTCATAGCAGGTGCCGAGGAAATGTAGAATATGTATGTATGAAAGCCACAGACCGCGTCGTGCTCTAGTTTTGAAATCCCTAAAAGGGGGCCAGTATAGAATAATGATTACAGGCACCGTGGGCTTATACAGCAGTCAGATCTGGTGTGTCCTTTAACGTCTCTCAGCCTCACTTTCCTGATCTGTAAAATGGGCACAGTAGTAGTAAGTCACCCATGCTGAGTTGTTTTAGGGTTAAATGAGATAATGCAAGCAAAATACTTAACATAGCGCTCTGCACATAATAAGCCTGTAGAGGAATGTGTCGGAGAAATCCCAGCTTCAAGACCCTAGAGGAAGACGATGCAAAGACTTGACTTTTTTCCCCAAGAGGACAAGCCTTGGGCCTGGCAACCCTCTTGCCTCATTTCACTTGGTTCCCTCCTTCCCAGAAGTATCTCTCTTCCTCCTTAGGCCTGGTGGTCTTTCCTTGTTGAAGAGTTGGTGCTTCTGAAGCCCTGCTCCCACCACCCCTGTGGGATTCTGCACAGGACAGTGAGCTGCGCCTCACTGACCCCACTCTGCTGCTCCGTGCATGTGTGTGTGGGTGCCTGGGTGCAGGGGTTTGGGAGGCTTGTCTCTGCAAGGAACACAGCACGCTGATCCAGGTATTTACTCTGGGGCTTGGAAGCAGTGGACACAAGGGCGAAGCACCAAGGTCTGTACTCAGATAGCCTGACTTTGCATCAGAGCTCTGCATGGACAAGCTGTCTGATCTCAGACAAGTCTGCTACCCTCTGTCAACCTCAACTTCCTAATCTGTAAAATGGGGACCAGTGCTAGTACCCAGGGCTGCTTGTGAAAACACTTAATAGCCAGCTTTGGCACTAACCTATTAAATGAATGCCAGTCAGTACAGGCACACCTGCTAAATATTAACTCTGCTAATCTCTACTGCAGAGGTTGCTGTGGCTCCTGGCACATTATAAACACCCTAAACTTTAGCCATGACTTTTATGTTTAGCTTATGTCACACAGTTCCCAGAACAGTCCCCAGGGGAGGGACATTCAGAGAAGTGGTGCCTCTAAACAGACCTGGTCTTTGTCCTCTCCCAGGCCAACTAAGAACCCCTTGCTTCTCTTTACTCACCAGAGAGTCACAAAAGTGCTGGGGATGGGAAAGGACCTTGGTATTATCTGCACAATGCAAATCAGTATACCCCTGTGTTCCCCTTGGGTGGGAGCTGTTTTCCCCATGAGAGTTCTTTGCAAATCTTCATCACGGCCACAGAAGTGCAAAGTACGTGGTGGACCAGTCACAGAGTTTGTTCACAGTACAAGCCAAGCCAGTGCGTGGCTCGCAGATCACACGCTGGGGTCCCCTGCATTGCCCGGATGGAAAAATCCAGAGATGTTTATTGTGCATGTACCACTGGACAGATTCTGTGTCTGAGGCCAGAGTCTCTTTCCCTCCTGTTATCACTCTTGGACCAGGTTTTTGAAAAGGGCCCCAGGGCATGCAGGCAGCCCTCCACAGCAGCAGGAAGTTATTCTCGGGCACCCCCCATTCTGCTTCCTGCACCCCAACAATCCATAGACAGAAATATCAAGGACACCGGGCCCAGCTGCCCAGAGGCTAGAGGTCACTTTTGCTCCCAGCAAGAGTCTGCAGGAGGCCACGTCTGCTAAGGGCCGGGACAGCCGGTCACCCTGGAGGCCCTGCCTGGGCTTTGACGGCCTGCTGGGCCCCTGTCATGAAGACTAAAAGCAGCCACCTCTCTCCCGCAGACCCGGCAGTGCATCTATGTTTGGGGCTGCGTATCTATGAAGTCCTGTTCTGTCGCCTCATAAAAGATGCTCCCACTGGAGCGAGTGTGGAAGCGGGCCGGGGAGGGAGGTGACTGTACCTCAGGGCACTGGCTCTGGAAATGTAACCTGGTTGCCCATCAGGGCCAAATAATAGAATGCAAACCCAAATGGGATCTTCTAGTAAGTGTTTTAACGGAGGACATTTTTTCTTTTTAGAACTGCATCGTTCATGATTAGAGCTCAGCAGGAATTTACCCATGGGTTTTTCGAGCATCTGTATTTGTCCTTTGGTATGTCACAACTGTCAACAAAATAACATTGTAATCATAAAGCTGCCATTTCTTGTATGTAAGCCCTGCTCCAACCTCTAGCAGGTATTTATAGTATACACATTCTGTCCTTTGATGTATTCCTTGCCAAAACCCATGAGAAAGGAAGTATAATAACAATACTAATTATTATAATAATTATGCTTTTGATTATAATTATTATAATCAATACTAAAATAAATTTTATTTTAATAAATAAAACATACATTAAACTTTTTTTAACATGCCAGGCTTTGTGCTTATTGTCCTATAACTAACATCTCACTTGTTCCCTCCATGAGCCCCATAAAGTAAGTACTATTATTGCCCCATTTCACAGATGAGTAAGAGGAGACCTGGGACTCCAGCCCAGGTCGGCTGCCCCCAGAGCCTGTGAGCTTCCCCACTGCACCATCCAGCCTCCCTTGTCAGCCCTGCTTCTCTTCACTCGTCTCCTACCGGGGGAGGCAAGGGCCAGGGGGCTGAGGAACCCACGGCCAGTGTGCAGGCCACTGAGTGGGCCAAGCTCCAGGATGCAAACCCTCCTGGCAGGTCAGAATTCCGGGGCTGGCTTCCCACTGCCTCCCTGCCAGTCAGTGCTGACTAGGGATAACTCCCCCTCAGCTCAAATGAAATAATCAGGATGACTGCTGTCAGCTGCACTGACAGCCATGGATTAGCCACTCGAACTATTAGATGGACACCTTGGAAGCTGAAATTAGAGGACCGAGGACTAGACAACCTTAGCAGCAAATACAGAGCTCTGCCGTATCCTTCCGCCTTGCCCTAGTTTCCCCTATCATTAGCACCTTGCATTAGTGTGCCACATTTGTTATAAATGATGAAACAGTATTGATACATTATTTTTTTTCTTTGGCCATGCCACACAGCTTGTGGGATCTTAGTTCCCTGACCAGGAATCGAGCCCAGGCCCTCGGCAGTGAAAGTGCGGTGTCCTAACCACTGGACCGCCAGGGAATTCCCAATATTAATACATTAATATTAACTAAAGTCCAGAGTTTACATTAAGGTTCACTCTTGATGTAGTACATTCTATGGCGTGGACAAATACATAATGATATGTATCCATCACTACAGTACTGTACAGAATAGTTAGTTGCACTGCCTCCCCAAATCCCCTGTGTTCTAGCTGTTTATCCCTCCCTCTTCTCCAGTCCCCCACCTCTCACCTCCTGCCCCAATCCCTGGCAACCACGGATCTTTTTATTGTCTCCATAATTTCACTTTTTCTAGAATGTCACATGTAATAGTTGGAATTATACAACATGTAGCCTTTTTAGATTGGCTTCTTTCACTTAGTAATATGCATTTAAGGTTCCTCCATGTCTTTTCATGGTTAGATAGCTCATTTCTTTTATCACCGAATACTATTCCTTTGTCTACAGGTACCACAGTTTATCCACCTACTGCAGGACATATTGGCTGCTTCCAGGTTTGGGCAATTATAAATAAAGCTGTTATAAACATCAGTGTACAGGTTTTTATATGAGAGTTAAGTTTTCAAGGAGAACAATTGCTGGGTTGTATGGTAAGAGTATGTTTAGCTTTGTAAATAGTATTTTTAACTTAATTTTACTTTGGATATTATGTGTTTTAATGGGAGTGCTTAAGTTGTTCTGGGGATTTGCAATTCTTTCAGTAGGAGCAGGAGATTTCTCACGTACAAAGGTATAGCTCTCCATCCTCTCTCCTGTCCCCACCTCTCAGACTCTCTGTCCTTCCCCACTCTCCGGGGACACAGACAAATCTGCTCTCAGACCCACCAAGCTGGGGTTCCATGCCAAGGCCTGGTTCGCACCTTCTCCAGGACAGGGAAGTAATTGTACGGCTTTTACAAGCAGTTAAAATTCAGCTTCTGCTGAGTGTACACAAAGATGCCATTTATGTCAAGCTAAATCGTTTAGAAAGTCAATAGGATTTACAGTAAAGTTTTGGCATAATTCTGGAATATAACTGAACTCATTGTACACACATTATTAGGTTCTTGAATTTTAATATATTTCATTTCTTTCTCTTTCCTGAATGCTGTTTTCTTATTGAATTGTTCCTTCGTCTTCTTGATACACATACCTCTACTTTGGAAAATCACACTCGTTTTTTACTAGCTCAACGGGGCAGGAGGTAGGCCTTGTTTGTCTTTGTAATGCCTAAGTAAATATTTATTGAATGAATATTTTGGAGAAAACTATCTTGTTTTTTCCTCCAGTTTGAAAATGTCTCTCCATGGGAGTCAGTCTTTACAGATATATGTACGCATGAGCATCATTGCAACGTCATTCACATACTGATTTAACATGTTTTTAAATGTCCTCTTTACTTCCCCGGCTCACAGTCTTAGAGGAGACAATCAAGGGCATGATCAATGGCATGCGTTCAACCTCAAGGGCATGTCTCTCGGATTTCCAAGCCCCTGAGTCTCAGGCCTTTCTCACGAGGTTCTGCTGCTGTCAGGGTCCTTTACACACGGTCCCTTGGGGCCCCACTGGGGCCAGCTGCTCCTGACCCCATTGAGGGTCTCTGTGTTCTCGTTCTCCAGTGGTGCCCTTGGGGGACCAATTTATAGAGGAGCCCCTGGCACATTGAGCCATTGATACTGCAGTCACCTGTAAGCTGACAGCTCTTCCTCGGGTTTTCATTCTTACCAAACTCCTCAAAGGAAGCCAGCTGCGTTTAATTTGTTTGGCTGGTTTGTTTAACCTCTGGGTCCTTCCAATGAAGAAATGGACCCTAATTTCCAGAGAGCATTTTGAATTACTGTCACACTCAAAGTCTCTCCTCCTACTGCCCCAGGTGTGGCCCAAGAAGAGCCCTGCTCACTGAGACCCTCCTGCCCGCTCAGGAGAGGGACAGCCCACCATCCCCTGCTTTGCTCAGGGGTCCTGCTTCTGGTGTCCTGGGTCTTGATCCTCAGCCCCAGTGTCCCCTACATCTTTTCCCCGGAAGCCCTAGGAGTGAGCTCTCATGAAAAGCAACGTTTCTGTGACCCTCCCTCCCATTGCAGAATTCCTGTGGTGGGCATGCTGATTGGCCCTGCTTTAGTTAGGGGAGGCTGAACCGCCCAACAACTAGACGACCAAATGCATTGACTCAAATACGACAGAAGTGTATTTCTAGATCAAATAGCATCCCAGGGCTATATTCCAGGTTAACAGGTGGCTCTAAGCCACATGGCGATTCAGTGACCCAGGGTCCTTCCAGCTGCGGCTCTATCATCCCCAAGGGCCCTTGAGCCCGTGAAAGGGAAAAAAGAACAGGAAGGAATCATGCTGCTGTCTCAAAAGCTCCGCACACTGCATTGCCTGGAAGTCAGTCTTATGGCCGCCCCACCTGCAGGAGGGGCTGGGAAATATTGCCTGGCTCTCACCCAGCAAGAGGGAGAGAGAGATAGGTTTTGGTGGAAAGCCCACAGCCCCGCCACAGACACCGTTCCTCTTCCCCCATTCCAATCCACCCTCCCTTGCCTTCCTGCTCTCGCCCCATGTGCCACCCTTGCAATGTGACACATTGAAAAGTTTACAACCTAGGAACTAAGACAATCAAGAGTTGGCCACCTACGGCTTCTAAGGAGCAGATAATAGAATCTGCTCACCATTGCTGTCTTAGTAACACACGCCATATCTCAGCACTGGTCTGCATTAGCATTCTTGGAGTTTTTACTTTGTTTGCTTTAAAATTTATTGTCTGTGCTGTTATTCATTATCCCCAGGCCTCACTGATGTGTACCAGCTCCAGGGGAAATAAAAACCAAACATCTGCAAACATCTTCCCTGAGCACAAATGCATTTCAGAGCTTCGAGCTCAGCATCAGTCTTGTGATATTAACCTTTGGATAAGTTCTCAGGCTCCCATTCAGACACATTTGCCTTAATGATACTGTTAATGGAAAACTGGACCAGACTTGGGGTTACAGGCCTTGACACCTCCACCCCCATTCCAGCTGAGGCTGGTTCCTCCTCTACCAAGGTACCAGAGAAGTCAACTTAGGGGAGCACTGGATATTTATTGGGTGTCCTGTGGAATAATGTGCACTTTTGGCTTAGAGGTGGGGGAGGAGCGAAGGGAGGATCCAATGTAGCGCCTCCAGAAACTATAGTGTTCCATGGGAATTTGTCCAGCTGGAGGTAGCCATCTGCCTTAGGCGACACTCACCAATTTTTTTTGTCACCTTAGGCTCCCTTTTCTCTTTCTTTTTTTTTGTTTTTTCCGGTACGCGGGCCTCTCACTGTTGTGGCCTCTCCCGTTGCGGAGCACAGGCTCCGGACGCGCAGGCTCAGCGGCCATGGCTCACGGGCCCAGCCGCTCCGCGGCATGTGGGATCTTCCCGGACCGGGGCACGAACCCGTGTCCCCTGCATCGGCAGGCGGACTCTCAACCACTGCGCCACCAGGGAAGCCCCCTTTTCTCTTTCTAACTGTTCCAAGTGTGAGTGCATCCCAGCCGGGGCCTGCCTTTGCTGCTAATCCGCTGACTGACCTCTGCTCGTCCTGACAGCCATCCCTCACTGTCTCAGGGCTTAAGAACTTGCTGGCACTCTTCGGTGCGTGACTTTGGTAACCACACCCCACCTTTCCAGGTTCCGCCCTCTCCACCCCGACTGCCGCCTGCGTGTATCTGTGCCTGAATTCCCCGTGAGAACCTCCCGATGCTGCCCCTCCCCCAGGCCGGCCCTCAGGGGTGCCAGCGCCAGGACTGCAAGCGGACACCTGAGGGCGTGGACATCGCTAGAAGCCACCCTCTTCCCCCTCCTCAGTCTGCAGGGGGATTAGTTCTAGCCCCAAACCGCCTGTTACTGTCCTCTTCCTGCCCCACAGCCAGGGGCCTCCTGTGTGTGCTGCCTGACCTTGGAGCCTGCACAGGTAATGAGGGTCACTCCCACCTCAGAATCCTCTTTCGTGCTGTTTTTCCCAGCCTGGAATTCCTGATCTCTCCCTTTCTGCCCGCCTCCTCCAGAGAGCCCCCTTTGATGAGCTCACCGAGATTTCTACCTCCGCTCGGGTAGCTATTGCTGAAACCACACAACTCAGGTGGCACTCGAACCCAGCCAAAACCCAGACTGGGACTTGAACCCATGGGCTGGGACTTGAACACACTGTCTTTTTTGTTTTTTTTAATTTGTTAACATCTTTATTGGAGTGTAATTGCTTTACAATGGTGTGTTAGTTTCTGCTGTATAACAAAGTGAATCAGCTATACATATACATATATCCCCATATCCCCTCCCTCTTGCATCTCCCTCCCACCCTCCCTATCCCACTCCTCTAGGTGGTCACAAAGCACGGAGCTGATCTCCCTGGAACACACTGTCTTTTCATTGAAATCGCACACCTGGTCTCAGGAGTTAATGAAGCTCAGGTTCTTTATGTCTCAGTGCAGAAGGAATTCAGTGAGAGGCAAAGTGATAGGTAAGAAGAGGATTTATTTAGAGAGATACGCAGTCCATAGACAGAATGCAGTCTGTTTCAAAAGGCAAGACCAGCCCTGAAATATGGCGTGTTTCGTTTTAACGGGCTGGGTAATTTCATAGGTTAATGAGTGGGAGGATTATTCCAACTATTTCAGGGAAGGGGCGGGGATTTCCAGGAATCAGGCCACTGCCCATTTTTTGGCCTTTATGGTCGACCTCTGAACTGTCGTGCTGCTGGTGGGTGTGTCGTTCAGCATAAGCTAATGAGGGTGTAATGAGGCTCAAGGTCCACAGGAAGTTGAACCTTCTACCATCTTCGGGCTAATTGGTTCTAACCAGTTTATGTCGTATCCACAATGGCTTGTTTTAAAAGTTCTGCCCTGGGGCTTCCCTGGTGGCGCAGTGGTTGGGAGTCCGCCTGCCGATGCAGGGGACACGGGTTCGTGCCCCGGTCCGGGAAGATCCCACATGCCGCGGAGCGGCTGGGCCCGTGAGCCGTGGCCGCTGAGCCTGCGCGTCCGGAGCCTGTGCTACGCAACGGGAGAGGCCACGGCAGTGAGAGGCCCGCGTATCGCGAGAGAAAAAAAAAAAAAGTTCTGCCCTGCCCCCTTCCCTCCTGTTTCATTACCAGGCCCAGGTGAGCAGGCCTTTAGCAGAATCCTCTACTGGGGCAAAAACTCTAGATTTTCTGCAGGAAGAAACTACTGGAATTGTATCAGAGACAATCAACTGCTCCTCCCTGTTAGTTAACATAAGCTTTTAGCCACAAAAGGGTGGAAAGCACACCTTGCAGTGGTGGAGAGGGTAGAAACACCAGGTGAATCCACTCTCTAGTGACTGTGGTCAAAAAGGAGTAATCCCTCCCTTTGTTTTGTGGCTGTGGTTGCAGCCTCAGTGAAAGCTGCGCTGCGGATGGGACTCGAACACAGTCTTCCAACTGAAACCGCACAGCTTGTCGCAGGACTTAATGAAGCTCAGGTTCTTTATGGCTCGGCACAGAAGGAATTCAGCAAGACGCAAAGTGATAGGTAAGAAGTAAATTTATTAATATCATATGCTTTGTAAAGAGGTTGTGGGAAAATGGTGCCTGAGAGTGAGACAGGAAGGGGCAGGGCACAACCTTTAAAAGAGTGAGAGCCAGACGACACAACATAAGCTGGTTGGAACGAACTAGGTCCAAAATGGCGGACAAGTCGACCTCCACTAGACGTTGAGCCTCAGTATACGCTCATTGTAATACGTTAGCACGCTAAATGACACACCTGCAGGCACCGTGACAGTTCTGAGGCCAACCAGGGAAGGCCAACAAATGGGTGGGGCCCAATTCCCAGAAATCCCCAACCCTCCAAACCTCCTACGCATTAGCCTAATTAGGGTAAATTACCCGGCCCTATAAAAACCGACAACCCCCATACCCCCGCTTTCTTGGCTTCTTGTCTCTCTCACCTTCCGAGATGGCCCACGCTCTGTCTGTGGAGTGTGTTTCTCCCTGAATAAACCTTCTTTCTCTTTCCTGTGGCTCACCCTCGAATGCTTTCCTGTGCAAAGCCAAGAACCCAGACTCGAAGGCCATCCCAGGGACTTGGACCTGACCTGGGATGTGCCCATCCTTCCCACCCCACTCTCTCTCCTGCAACAAGAGAATGGTCATGTCCCAGGTCTCAGGCGAGTTCCTGGGACGGACGCCAAGTGAGGGGCCTTGGCTTCGAGCGGGAGAGAATTCAAGAGTGAGCCATAGTAAAGTGAAAGCAGAGATCCACATTCCACAGGCAGAATGCAGCCCATTTCAAAAGGCGAGAGCGGCCCTGAAATATGGAGTGGTTAGTTTTTATGGGCTGGGGAATGTCATAGGCTGAGTGGGAGGATTATTCCAACTATTTTGGGGAAGGGGCAGGGACTTCCAGGAATCAGGCCACTGCCCACTTTTTGGCCTTTTATGGTTGGCCAGTGGATGTGTCGTTTAGCATATGCTAATGTATTACAATAAGCGTATAATGAGGCTCAAGGTCTACTGGAAGTCGAATCTTCCACCACCTTGGAGCTATTGGTTTTAACCAGTTTATGTTGTATCCTCAATAGCTATGTCATTCTTTTCTTTTTTAAGAAATTTTATTGAAGTGTAGTTGATTTACAGTGTTGTATTAATTTCTGCTGTACAGCAAAGCAATTCAGTTATACATGTACATATTCTTTTTCATATTCTTTTCCACTATGGTTTATCACAGGATATTGAATGTAGTTCCCTGTGCTATACAGTAGGATCTTGTTGTTTATCCATTCCGTATATACTAGTTTGCATCTGCTAATCCCAAACTCCCAATCCTTCCTGCCCCCCCATGGCAACCACAAGCCTGTTCTCTACACAGTAAGTCCCCTACCTATGAACAAGTTCCATTCTGAGAGTGCGTTCATAAGTCCAATTTGTTCTTAAGTCCAACAAAGTTTGCCTAGGTACCCAACTAACACAATCGGCTGTATAGTACTGTAGCATTTTTAACCTTACAGTACTGTACCTTGAAAACTACAGTAGTACAGTACAACAGCTGGCGTACAGGGGCTGGCATCGAGAGAACAGGTAAGAAGAGTTACTGACTGGAGGAGGGAGGGGAGGTGGGAGATGGTAGAGCTGAAGGATCCTCAGCAATAGGAGACGGAGGGCAAGCTGCAGTTTCACTCACGCCTGACGCTGATGGCACAGGTTCTGGTTCCTTGCTGGAACAAGATGCATGTTCGCATCTTTGAAAGTTCGCAACTTGAAGGTTCGTATGTAGGGGACTTACCGTATCTGTGAGTCTGTTTCTGTTTTGTAGATATGTTCCTTTGTGTCATATTTAAGATTACACGAATAAGGGATATCATATGGTATTTGTCTTTTTCTTACTTACTTCGCTTAGTATGATAATCTCTAGGTCCATCCATGTTGCTGCAAACGGCATTATTTCATTCTTTTTTATGGCTGAGTAATGTTCCATTGTATGTATATACACCACATCTTTATCCACTGATGGACATTTAGGTTGTTTCCATGTTTTGGGTATTGTAAATAGTGCTGCTATGGACATAAGGGTGCACGTATCTTTCTGAATTAGAGTTTTGTCTGGATATACGCCCAGGAATGGGATTGCTGGATCACATGGCAACTCTATTTTTAGTTACGTCATTCTTTTAAATGTTGTGCCCTGCCCCCTTCCCTCCTGTCTCATTAAGAGGTTTGGGTGAAATTTTTATTCCAGTTGCCTCCAGAGGTGAAAGTGTCTCTGGGTGTGGTCCTTGGACCACCTGCCTCAGAACCACCAGTGGCTCTAGTTAAAATGCAGATTCCTGGTCTCCTTCCCTAAGACCTGGTGAACCAGAACCTCTGAAGGTGCGGCCCCTGGCAATCTGCATCTGTATCAGACATTGTCTTAGCTTGGCTGTAGCTAGCTGTTTGACACAGGACGCTGTCACCTTGGCCCTTCCACCCCAAGTAACTTGCAGCATCCCCTGGGATCCTAGGGCCTCCTGTTTCAGTAGCTGAGAACTGGTAGACCCACCTTAAAGCTCCAGGCCAAGATTCACCTCTGGCTTTGGCATATCATCCTACACCATCTTGCCTAAGCGAGCAATCTATAAATATTTGCTGAACTGACCTAGGACCCTTGAGGGCAGGGTCTTGTCTCCTCTATTTCTTTGGGGCCACCTCCTGGCACATAGTAAGTACTCACTCTATCCCTGACAGTAGGTTGATTGATGAGGTCACAGATCCAGGACACACCTGCAAAAAGACATGGAAGAGGAGACAGTAGCTTTAATTAATGCTGCCCTCTCCACTCCTCGGGATCTTTCTAGAGGAAGAGGAAGCTGTGTTGTTCATGCTCACAATCCACAGATTTGCAACTGGGCAGAGACTCTTGGTATGAGTCAGGAAAGGCAGACGTCAGCACAGGTGTGTTTTCTAAGAAAGAGCCAATACTGGTGAGTGAATGAAGTTGACCTCGAGTGTCTTGACAATGGCTTGGCCAGACTGAACTTGTGTACACAGTTTTGGTTTTTGTTCTCTGGGATCAGGGCCATGTTGACATTCCTTGATGTGCTTCCTGGGTCTCAGCTTAAAGGGAGAAGACAGAGCCTTGAGATATGCAGGGAGGGAGCCTACCAGTCATGGACATGGCTGCAAGAACGCTTGAACTTTTATGGGTAAAACAAGTTTGCTCTTAAGCTAAAGACCAAAAGGAAGTTGGAGAAAGCTTAAGTGAGCCCTCAGACAACAAGCTAAGAGATAACCAAAGGTGAATGGACTCTTGTAGCTAGAAAATGCACATAAACACACATGGGAACAAGTGGGAATTATTGGCTCATAAGGAGTGTTCAGGCTTGTGGAAAGCAAATTACCTTTATTAGCAAGTATTTACAGAGCAATATTACAGACTAGCCTCTCTGCTGGGATACAAGAGGTATTCAGAACAGCCCCTACCTCAAGGGATTTACAATCTGGATGGAGAGCTAAACTCTCTGGAGAGAACTACACAAAGGACCTCAAAAGTAAGCATGTCTGCCTAAATGGCCAGGAAAATTCTTGAAGGGACAGATTCTGGGTCTTACGTTGAATCCTGAATCTTTAATTTTTTAGTATCTTAAATGCTTATATAGATCACCTCTACTTGTCTTAGGCTACATAATTGCAAGCAACAGAAACAAGCTCTAGTTCAAGAAGAAAAGAAATGTAGAAAAGTATAGCTGGGGACTAGGCTGATAAAATTGGCAGAAACCACAAGAGGCTGGAGAGTGGGATGTACAACTGTGTAACCCTATAGGAACAACCTGGTAAGGACACCACAGTCACCACTGCAAGGCTAGGATTCTAGGGCTTCCAATTCTAAGTCATGCCCACATTCTAGCTGCAAGGGAGGCTGCAAGGTTCTGATTTTTAGTGGGAGGTGGGTACTCATGCATGAGATGGGGAATTCCCCAAACATTGGAAGGGGGTTCAGCTGCAGGGCAGCCAAAACAAATGACAGATGCTCACACACCTTCCATATCTAGTACAGGAACAGAAAGAAGTATGAATGTGAAAGAATAAACATTTCCAATTTTAAAAAAAGGAATACTGCAGAACAGGAATCGTGCAGGTTACCAATGCAATAAGATTCTGCTCAGCGGGAGTTGGGAAAGTCTTAGTAGGAAGGGGAACCTTAAAGAGTTTGGAGGAATGGAATAAATGGAGAAGAGGTAGGGAGGGTTCCCAGGCTGGGAAACCATCCAGAGGTCAAAATTAGCTACATGGGTGTGGGGGTAGGGAGGAGAAAGCCCAACCTCCCTACCAAGCCAGCCTTCTCCAGGCTCAAGGTCTGACATGGGAAGACCCATCTCATCCAACATCTGTTGATTCTTCAGCATCACCCAGAAGTCCTATTTGTCATATTTATATCATTTATCGAATAACATCAGGATATTAATTATCATGAGAGTGGCATCACCAGTACTCTGACAATCTTTCACTTTTAAGTAAATGTTTAGTCAATTTATATTTAATGTAATTAATGTATTGATGTGGTTGTTTGTTATTTGCTTTTAGTTTGTCCACTCTATTTTTTATTCCTCTGTTCCTTTGCCCTCCTTTCTTTGGAGTTAATTGAATTTTTTTTGAATTATATTTTAATTTATCTACTGGCTTTTTAGCTATCCCTATTTGCATTCGTTTTTTCTCTCTCTCTTTTTTTTTTTTGGCTGCGTTGGGTCTTCGTTGCTGCATGTGGGCTTTCTCTAGTTGAGGCGATAGGGGGCTACGCTTCGTGGCAGTACATGTGCTTCTCATTGTGGTGGCTTCTCTTGTTGCGGAGTACAGGCTCTAGGTGTGCAGGCTTCAGTAGTTGCGGTGTGTGGGCTTCAGTAGTTGTGGCTTGTGGGCTCTAGAGTGCAGGCTCAGTAGTTGCGGCGCACAGGCTTAATTGCGCTGCAACATGTGGAATCTTCCTGGACCAGGTCTCGAACCCGGGTCCCCTGCATTGGCAGGCGGATTCTTTTTTTTTTTTGTGGTATGCGGGCCTCTCACTGTTGTGGCCTCTCCCCCTGCGGAGCACAGGCTCCGTACGCGCAGGCTCAGCGGTCATGGCTCACGGGCCCAGCCACTCTGCGGCATGTGGGATCTTCCCGGACCGGGGCACGAACCCGCGTCCCTTGCATCGGCAGGCGGACTCTCAACCACTGCGCCACCAGGGAAGCCCGGCAGGCGGATTCTTAATCACTGTGCCACCAGGGAAGCCTCTGCATTTGCTTTTCTTTTTTTTTTTTTAAGTAGGTGCTCTAAGGATTATAATAAATATCCGTAACTTTCCATAATTTACTTAGAGTCAATACTGAACCACTTCACAAAAATGTAAGAATTTTGCAACCATGTAGTGTCATTCACTGCCTTTTCTACGAGCTATAGTTGTCATATGTATTATATCTACATATGTTGTATACTTTACAATACAATGCTATACATTTTGTTAAGAGAAAAATAGACTCTTACATGTACCCACATATTTATCGTTTCTAGTGTCCTTCATTACTGATGATCTGAGGTTTTATCTGATCTCATTTCCCTTCAGCATGAAAGAACTCTCTTTAACATTTCTTGTAGTTCAGGTCTGCCGGTGATTAGTTATTTTATCGATAGTTTTCATTTATATGAAATTGTCTATTTAGCCTTCATTTCTTTAAGTGTATTTTCTCTGAATATAGAATTCTTTTTTTTTTTTTTTCCTTCCAGTACTTGATACACAGGGTTTGGAGCAAAGTTAATTATCACCATTTTACAAAGACTGAAGATGCCAAAACTATAAACAGAAGTCAGAAATTATGGCTCCAGGCCTCTTGTTCTTTGCTAATTTACTCAGTTGTCATCTTCCCGTCGCCACCTATCACCCTACTCCTTCAATGAAATGAGCTTGCCTAAAAAAGTTTATTATGAGTTACATATACTGGCCTGGGAGGCCCCCCAGCCACCAGACCTCTTGTTAAATAAGGACATCCTGTTATGAAACTTTTTTTGTCTTTTATTTATATTTGAAGGGCTACAACATTCCCGTTGCCTAAGAGGTTTGGTTTATCATTAGCAATGTTCTTTAAACTTTATCTACATCTTGGCTGGCGCAGCTGGAGGTGGCAAGGAGTGAGAGCTGGTGTTGTCGACTCCTCAAGCCTATATACATCAGGAAGCTCCTGGGACCTGCTCCACTCAGATTTTCCCTCTCCAGCGCCCTCCATACCAACTTTTTAAAAAGCCACAGTGGTGGGTTCTCCTTAAAAAAAAACCCTCCTGCCTCCTGATGAAACTGTGAGAGAAGGTTGATTTTGAAAAGAGCTTAGTTTCATCGGGGTTATAAAGTTGGCCTGAAGGCTGCATGGGATGTGCTTTTTAAACATTTGAATTCAAATGCTTTTAGAAAGGACAGGCACCACCCATCTCTATTAGGTTTTGACTGGCTCCTGCAGGCATTTAGGTTTGTAACCCTTGTAGCAGGTTCTATCTGGGGACATCTAGAAGAGGACAAGGCACCCGAGATTTTGGCTCAGCCATTGGCACCTGAGTAAAGGGTCCAAAGACCAGAGAGATCAGCAGTAGTAGGTTCATATCTGAATATAATCATCAAAGCCATAGAAACACACTCCCTAGGCCCCCAAGTACCAGATCACCAGTTCCAGGCCCAGCTGCTGTCTCAAGTTATTTAGGTTCCTCTTTATGGTTACACAAGATAGAGTTGGAAAAATCTACCTGCACAGCCTAATTTTATATCTCAAAACTCAAGCCTAACACGGTCACATTTGTAGTCAATTATCATGAAGAACTAACTTGGGTACTCCTATACAAGTCAGGAACGTATTTAACTGAGTATTCAGTATGTACTCGAATGAAGTGAAACTGAGCTGAGTCCTTGGAACTTCAGAGGAGATCTTTGAAATCCCACAGGAGCTGCTGGAGCCAGAGACCCAGGGTTGAATGTTGGCTTTTTCAGCTTCTAGGGGCCACCTGTATTCCATGGCTTGTGGTCCCCTCTTCCATCTTCAAAGCACATCACTCCAGTCTCTGCTTCTGTGGTCAACCTACTTTCTCCTCTGCTGAAGTCAAATCTCCCTCTTGAAGGACACTTGTGATTATATTTAGGGCCACCCAGGATAACCTCTCATCTCAAGATCCTTAGTTTTATCGCATCTGTGAAGTCCCTTTTGCCATATAAGGTAACATTCACGGGTTCTGGTGATCAGGATGTAGACGTATCTTTGAGGACCCACCAACCTGGCAAATGCCCATCAGCCCTCTGGGTTCTGCTCAGACTTTCTTCTTCTCTTCTGAGAGGCCTCCCCCATGTTCATGGGTCAGGCTCCCTAGTGTAACATGTCACACACCAGCTTGTAATTGTCTTTTTGTCATTCTTCTCTCTCTTCTGCTTGAGAGGTGGGATCTCACCCATCTTCTTCCTCTTGGTATCCCGAAGGTCTGGCACGTAACATGTGCTCAAGATATGTTTGCAGGAATGAAAGTGCCCTCTGCCTGAGAACTCCAGGATGAACAGCCCTGGTGAAGTAGGTGCAGAGCTCCCCTGGTCAGGGTGATAAGCTGGGTGTGCTGGCTGGACAGGTCACGTTATGCTCTGGAGGGGCCCCCCTTGTGTTTGGAGCTGAGAGCTCTGCATAACGTGTACAACAGTTCACCAGCAGTAGAGCCCTGGGCTTCTCAAGCCACGTGTGCTGCTCACTGCAGCTTTCCTGTTGCCCTGACCCCAGGAACACAGCCCCTGGGAACAAGCGCTCGGAGGCCAACTTCACCGCACGTCCATGGTGGTCTGTGACTGGCTCCTTTAGTCATTGATTAGCTTTCCAGGAAAATACAGTCATTAGGCAAATTCCACCCACCTATCAGGGAAGATATAAACATAAATAAACATTAACCTAGACACATGTGTTTACAACCCACCGCTGCCCGTGGGTACATGGGCGGTGCCAGCTGGCCCTGGCTCCCCGAGCTGCGTGGTTGAATGAAGGGAAGCTGACCGTATCATGCTTTCGATTTACTCCAGCAGATACGGGAACGTGACCCCTGGAATGTGGATTTATACATCACCAAGGTTTACCTATCTGCGAGAAACACAAACACACGTACCCCCCAAAGCTACAGGGTAGCACAGCTGCACATGTTTATTTCTGACAAGGCTAACCGAGCTTTCGTTATTTATGCCAAAACTTACAAGCCAATAAAAACGTCCTGCAGAATGGGGGTGCAAAGGGAAAGAAGTCTTGGTAAGCCGAGACCTTGCTACAGCAGACATCCTGCCCTTAACTCTTGCCGGCAGCAAGCTGGGGTGTTTACTGGTGCCTTCTTCTGCTGTGTGGTTGAGATCGAGTGGGTGTGAGTTTCTCCTTTGGGTGGTTAAGAGTGGAAACAGGGCTGGGGAGTCTGGTCAACCCCCAAGAAGCATACAGCTTTTAGAGACCACAAATGCCAAGATGGTGTAGGACTGACCACCCACTTCCGTGAAGCCCACCAGGAGGCCATCCTCGGCCCCTTTGATGTCTGGGTGCTGGTGCCGGGACATTCTGGAACAGACAGTCAAAATACTGGTCCTCTTGGAAGCGCAAAATCATCATTCCAGGATGACCCCTCCGCTGACCCTTTCTAGACAGTTCAGAGAACGTTCTCTCTCCTTGCTTCCCCAAGAAGCTCCTTTCCACCCTCGACTCTCCTCCCTCCCTTCCCTCTGCTCCATCTTTAAACTACTCCTTCACTCTGTCACATCCTCCATTTGGAGTCCTGTGCTTGCTGGCATCCTGGGCAAGGAAGAAAGACGACCATGAGAGAGGGACCTTGGAATGAACCAGAGCTGTGTACTTGCTTCTGACATGTCACACAACTAGCATCAGTGATAACACTGGGATTTCTTTTCTCTTTCATCAACCCTGACTTGATAGGCAGTTTAAAGTCATGATTAAGGTCATGGATTTTCAAGTCAGAAATACCTCGGTTAGTGGTGGTTCTGGCATTTATAAGTTGTATGCCCTTGAACAAGCTAGTTTGCCTTACTACTCCTTAGTTTCCCCATCTGAAAAATGGAATAACAGTGATACTTACCTCACGGGGTTGTTATGAGAACTAGATGAGATTGTGCACGCAAAGGGCTGAACAACTCCTCGCATATATAGCAAGTTATTGATAAACATTAGCTATTGTTATTATTGGCAATTATAAGATTGTGGGTAGCCTATGAGCCACATATAGAAGCTTTGGTTAGACAGTGCTGGTGAATCAACCACTGTGGCATCTCTATCTTATATTCAGGACAAATGGTGGTATGTATGGCAGGTGGAAAGCTTTTCCAAGGGGTCAGGTCATGTAGGATGGAATTCTAAGTGTATGCTCTCAAATGCTGCCTGGATCTCTAAGCTAATGAGGAGAATCCTATCTTGACCCTGCAGTGTTTTTGTTGAGAATCTGGCCCAAAGAAAAGTATTTCAACAGAAACTGTCACAAGTAGGGTTAGCACCAGAGGAAGCACGCTGAGCCGCCCTCTAGGCAGGAGCTGGGCCATACAGCTTTGTATAATAGGTCAGAGAAAAGAAGAAAATGATTCAGGGATAGCTTTACCTCACTGAGCCAGCAGCCTGATGGGGTCAAAAGCTACTTCCCACAGGTATCAGGCCAGAATCTTGAAAGAAGGAATTTCTCAGGGCTGAAGTAACCACAAACAGATCCAACTGGTTTTTGTGGCAGGTAATGTTTGTTTAACATTACATCCAGATGTCTAGATTGTGAGACACAGACATTGGCATCAGAAAGTGTTTATAAAATTCTTTGTTGAACTCCATACTGGGTTAGATACTGGGACAAATCAAACTGAAACCAAACTGCAAGCCCCACGCTTATGAGGAAGTGCTGGAACTGGTCCCAGGTTTCAAAAAAGCGGACAAGAAACCAAAAGACGGGAATCATATGAGCAAGTAGGACTTGCCCGGCATTCTTAGCTGTTTTCCAATTCCAGGAAGAATGCTAAGGCGTGAACATGGCAAAGTAATCAGGGGCTGTCTTAGGATCTGGTTTCCTAGGTGAGCCCAGGACAGTGAGAAAGCCCCCTCCCTGGGACCACGTGGCTTCTTCCCATTGCCCGGCAGCTAATGAGCTACTCTCCTTAGCAACCTCCCCGACAGGGTGGGAAGCGACTACTCCGCCCCACCCTCACCCCCAAAACTGGCTTAACTGTGCTGGGTTCCTTTTTCTTGGTCTTTCTACCAAACTCTTTGTTGTTGTTGTTAATATGTCCAAGTAAAAGTTTATTTCAAAGATGCAAAAATTGTTTCGGGCTTCCCTGGTGGCGCAGTGGTTGAGAGTCCGCCTGCCGATGCAGGGGACACGGGTTCGTGCCCCGGTCTGGGAGGATCCCACGTGCCGCGGAGCGGCTGGGCCCGTGAGCCATGGCCGCTGAGCCTGCGCGTCCGGAGCCTGTGCTCCGCAGCGGGAGAGGCCACAACAGTGAGAGGCCCGCGTACGGCAAAAAAAAAAAAAAATTGTTTCAACATTAAAAAATCAATCAGTGTCATTCAGTTTCTACCAAACTTAAGCATCAACATCCTCTATTGGGTGATGACTTCCTGTTCTGGCAAAGAAGTAGAAATGGTTTTAATAGTTGTTTTTTCTGTTTGTTTTTACCCTGGTGTTGGCTACAAACTTGGGGTTTGTATTTGAATAGCAGGAGAGAAAACAGTGAGACCAGGCCAAGAGCTCCAGCACAGAATCACCTCAGGCCAACATTCACCTGACTTCTGGGGGATGTTCCCAGTGCACTGTCCTAAGAAGGGAAATGTCCGTAAACGTCCTTCCTGTGAAAAAAAGAAGAGGTATAGATAAGAGATTTCAGATAGGGGTCTCCATCAACTTAATCTCCACGGAGTCCAGCTTACATCTGGGCCTCAGAACAACGACAAAACCTTTCTCCACAAACATACTATGTTTGAAGCATCTGAACAATCATTTCGTTGTCGCTTACTATCAAAGAGCTCTATGACTGAGAGGCTGTTATCTTTAAAATAGTCTATACATTTCGTTCTTCCTTTGGTGGATATGGGGTGAAGCGATTGGAAAACAGAGGAATCAACCTCACCCTACACTACTCCACTTCCTACCAATGTTTAAACTATTCAGACAGACTTTCTTAGGCAAACTGAAGATAAGTCTGAAATAACCGGAGTAACTGAGACAAAGTTTTTCTCCTGGCAAATTAAAGCAAATACTTTTGCTGTCAAATCTTTACGACTGAAGTCACATGGCAAATCCGGAGCAATTTTCCATCAAAGAAATTGCAAAAGTGGGTCCAATGTGCTTAGAGTGAGGTTAGAAAACAGAATATTTGACTGAAAAGATAAGATAGAAAATCGAGTCTTTGCATTCTGTTGAATGAGCACACAGAGAATTTTCTAGATAATTGGTGTTTAAAGATTGCGTTTGTGTGAATGGGGCATGCCAGGGTATAAGACTAGAGTAATAGCCTAGAAACAGTGAGTCTCGCTGGGATATATAAGTTCTCATGGTGCCTCCCATTGGGTCTCAGATAGGTGCTGTGAGACTCAGAGTGAAGACTGGATATTTGGGGTGACAATAATATTTGAGTATTTGTTCTCATACACAGATATTAGAGGGGCCCCAGAAACCCTCCTGTCTACCAGACGCAGAACACTCAACGGTTAGGGCTGTAGGCTCTGGTGTCAGCTGGACCGGGTTACAATCTGGGTACTACCATCCACTAGCCAATAATTTAATGCCTCACTTTCTTCATCTGTTCAAGTGGAGATTATTATATGACTAATATCCTTCAAGGGCCTTGGAGGATAAACGAGGCTATGCATGGGAACATTTTCGTGTGAAATCAGCCACACACTAAAAGGGAATTTGACATGAGACTCTCCACAATCTCCTGAAGGCCATGTGCAGGGGAGGGTGCCATGGGAGGCCTGTGTTTAATTCACAAGGGCATTAAAGACCAGTTTCAAGCAGGCTTGAGACCCAAGATGTCAATATGCAGGGTTGCCCCTCCATTTTTTTTAAAAAAAAAACGAGGTGATTTGCAGACAGTAGAGTTTTGGGGGATCTGCCTAGAATAATAATATCTTAAGTGTCAACAAATTTTTATTAGGGGTGGTACCAAAATTATCATGAAGGGGTGACCCATTCTTCTTCCCTATGGCCTTATATTGGGCCTCCCTCACATGGCTATAGGCTTCTAGAATAGACGGGTAGAAAAGTTTTGTGTGTGTGAAACTCTCAAGACATGACAAATTTCCAAAGTCATATTGCTTATTCCTACCACTGTATGTTTTAGACTATTATCCGGCAGAAGGTTTGCAGTATAAATAAATTCATTCATTTATTCATCATTTATTCAGCTGCGATGTATTCAGCACCCCGTGTATGCCAGGAACGGTTCTAGGCACTGGATTAATCCATCAGGGAACACTTCCCTGTCCTCGTGGAGTTTATATTGTGTTAATACTTCTAGTCAGAGGCAAGCAGAAATCACCTAAGTTAGTGGGCATTTCTTTGGATTGTCTCATGGGCTAGTGGTGAATTAACTAAACAGGAAGAACTCAAATGCTCTGTGAATGGAATGAAGGCCAGGCATTCGGAAGCTGAGTGGAAACCCCAAAGTGGCTTCCTTTAGGAAGCCATTCTAGAGGAGCACCAGGCCTCTCTCTCCAGGAGCGAGGGCCTTGAGTCTCTCTGAGGACGGGCTGGCTCTTTGAAAACAGGCTGAGGACAACTCATGTGGTTACATGGGGTTTAGAGACCACTTCTGCCCCAGTGTGTTTCCCCATAGCATGGCTGTTAGCTTGGCAATGTGAGAAGACAGGTCCAAAAGGAAAGTATGGGAGGCATGGATCTTACAGGCAGAAAAGAAATTTGCAGAGGGAAAGGTGTGAGGAGGGAGACTCCCAAAGGTCTGGCTGAGATTCCCGCTCCTTCTGTGGCTGGAGATCTCGGGGCCAGAGCGTCTGCGAAGAAGAGGAGTAGACTTAGTAGTTGGCTGCTGAATCCTTTGGGGCCCTCACAGAGGCTGATTCTGGTCATCAAGCAGAAGGAGTTTATGAAAAGGAAATCAGCTAGCTCACAGAATCGGTGGGAGCCTGGAGAACCAATCTCATGGAACAACCTCCAAATCTACACTACAGAACTGCCCTGCTGAAGAGGCTGCTGCCTTGTGGCTGCCCCACCAAGAGGCGACAAATACTGCCAGTCGACTGACACTATTTCTATCCCATTTCTTCTAAAAAAGAAAAACAAAAAAACCCTGGCCGCCCCATTCCAGCAAAATGATTTCCACCCAGAGCCTCTTTCCTTAAAGTCCTCACTTCCAAGTCAAATGTAACTCTGATTGGTGGAACCCAGTTCATATGTCTGCACTCTAATTGCAGAGGAGTTGGGGAACTGAGTTTTTGGTTTCTTCCTAATGAAAGTAGGACTCATAAAGCTGGAATTTCCCCCAAGAGCAAAGATGGGTTAAAATGTTGCCAGACAGCCAGGGAACATTGCAGTTGTCTATTTCACTCAACCCCTTAGCCAACCGGAGGCCAGCATACACCACCCACCAATGTCATGCACAAGATCAACTACAACGAAATTCCCTGCCTATCGCAGTTCAGCATTCCTACATGCAAGCTAAAACAATGCTTCTGCCTGAAATGGGTATAACTCAAACTCAAACAGCAGTGGGCCCTCAGAAGTAAAAAAGCAAAAAAATAATGGGAGCTATCTCACCTTTTATTGGAGAAAACTGGCAAGCAGTGATTGTGGTGTAAAACCTTCAGGGGGCATTTTTGTGTGTGATTAGGGAACTATCAAGTACTCACTGGGTACCTCTCCTTTCCAGCTACATTATTCCATAGTCTCATGCCGGAGAGAGGAGTATCCCAGAATCCTCTCTCCTCTAAGCCTCATAAGGGCTCAAGACGCAGTTGTCCAGAGCATCAAGCATGTTATGACTCTGAGCTGTGAGCGCCGACTTTTCTGTGTTGGGCAGCCCCAAGCCAGATAGTAAAGGTCCCTTTCAGGGCTCACAGTCTCCCAGTTCCTCGTCACACCCATTTCCCCCTAAGCTGCACTCTGGAAAAGGACCACAGTCAAGTGTGAGGGTCATTCATTCTTATCTGTTTACCTTGGAATCCTGGCCGCCCCTGAAGGTCCCTCAGGGAGGTGTCCTGTGACCAGTTTGAGGAGGCTGTCCACAGTCTCTCAGGAACTGGCCGCAGAACTGGTACCAGAATCCAGTTCTTCGCTCTCCCGTGATGGTGCCTCTTGCTCCAGGATATTTGCCTTTTATAGAGGACAGAGGCTGAAGCCAAAGGACTGAGTTTCCTCTTGTAAAATATCGGTGACCTTTGAGCCCTCGTGCTAAGGATCGCTGAATGATAGCACAGTGTTGCCCAGGAAGCCACCCGGAGGGCGGGATGGTGCAGTGAGCAGAGTGGGCAGTCCCGTGGCACCTGGATGAACGCCTGATGCCCTCGGCTCACAGGCGATTAAGAGCACGGGGCTGGAGGAGGAAGTGAGCCCATCTGGAACTTCACTTGTTCTCACTCGTCACACTCAGGGAAACGCTGGCCTCCGTCCCGCCAGCCCAGTTCAGATTCTGTTACCATCTCAGCTTAGCAAAGCGTGTGCCGGAGAAGGAGAATCCATGGTTTTTCAAGTTCCCTTCTGTCTAAAATAAGGGAGTTGCACTTTATGATCTTTGGAGCCCTCTGGGCCAGGCTCACAACCCTGTGAAAATGTGGGCAAAGGAGGGGTCCTCGACGAGGAGCTGTGAAGAAAGTTTCCGTCAGGGCTTAGACACCTGCGGGCTGTGAGCGCATCTGGATTCTAATCAGAACCTGAAATGGGACCAGCAATCAAGGCACCGATGCCAACAGCCCAGATGTTCAGACGATAGTGACAGTTTATTCAGCACAACAGGAGGGGAACGATCTCAGACTCTTGGGCTTGGGGACGTCTGTCTTTGTGCTGTCTGCACTGATCTCTGCTCATTCAATATTTAGAGCTAAGAGCAAGGCACAGGCCTGTCACCTCCTTGGAAACCTGCAGCTTTTCTCACTATATTTCTATACCTGTTGCCCCAGCCGCACCCCTTGATCCCATTACTCAGCTGAACAAATCTGCAAATTTAATTTTAACTTAAATCTTCAAATAAGCTTCTTAATCGGAATCCAAAACTAATGTCAATCTGTTAAGCACATTATACATCATGCAAAAATGTATAATGACCGTATTTAAGCTGTGGCCCACACAGTCCAGTTTCAGAGGGAAATCATGATGCATGACTGACAGTCAGCCACCAGAAAGCAATTCTATGTAACTTGCAGTCCTTTGCTCTTCCACCTGCTTCCTTCTTACCTCGCACGTGCTCTAGCTTCTTTTTCCTCTGAAATCTTGGGGGAAACTCTCTCCAATACCAGTCTGGCTACTTCTTTTCCTTCTGCCCCCTTTGCTTTCCGCATTACAGAAGCTCCTGAGAGCTGGTCTGGCAGCACAGTACCCTGGGTAAGGCGAGGGAGGGCAGTGCTTATACAAGAGGACAGCAGTGCTTGCACAGGATCCAACCTACCAAAGCGGATCATGATCATTCAATGCACGTGGGGGCCCACTTCCTTAGGATCTGCCTACTTTCTCATTCTGCAAAATACTTTTTTCTAAATTTGTTGTAGCACCTCAGGTGAGGAACAGAAGGTGGGGTGACACCTGTGGAACAGAGGTAGAAGAAATAGCAATGCCCAGGAAAGAAAAGTGTTGTGAATTATTGGCAGAAGTTATCAGCGTGAAGAGAAAACAGGAGGAGAGAGGAGAGTCGCGGTGGTGCTGATTGGCGGCAGCCTGCGTGCGTGTGATGCCAGAACAGGCTCAGGAAATAATGACAGTAGTGTTCGTCTTTACTGGGTTGAGTATGTGTCAGGTACTTTACACAGAATGTTCCATTTATTCCGCGTGACTCTGCAAGGGAATAGCCCTCTGTTGTGGAAGGGGAACTTAAAGCTCAGAGAGGTTAACGCATTTGCTCCCGTGTTAGGAAGTGGTGGAGCTGGGATTTGAACCTGGGCAGTATGACTCAGAGACCATGCTTTCACTTCTACTCGGGCTTTACTGTTTCCTCACAAAGGAAGGTTCCATTCGGGAGCATGGAAAGAGAGAGACACAGAGACTCAAACAAGGCCACCGGCATGTGGGCAGGACTGGTGTTTTCGGCACGAAGCAAGATAGGAGCTGGGGAAAATCCCGCTCATCACAAGACACGTTGCTTTAGGAAATGCTGCCTCGGCATGATCTCAGTGCAGGCCAACGGCTGCGACAAACAACCCAGTAGAGAAACAGCTGAACACAAAAGTTGACTGCTCACATCAACTCTTATCAGACAGTCCAGATCAGGCAGCCCTCCCGGGCCCACGCCCCTGCCCCTTAGTGATAGAGGTGAGAAGAGAGTGAGAGGGACAAACCAGCTACTTAACTACCAGAAAGTGCTGCATCCCTTGGGCTCATATTTCACTAGCCAGAATCAACCCCCCGGGTGGGCTGGAGGGAACGTAGTCCCTGGCTGGTCAGCTGCTTCTCAACAGCAACTCTACACTGTGGGAGAATGACCCTTCAGGGATCAACCAGCCATTCCGCTCCCAGGCACACTTGACAGACGGAGTGGAGAGTGACACGATGACCTGGCGAATGACACTGGTGGAGGGCACTGGAATTTCGGCACAGTAAGGGCTGCATTGGAAGTGGGGTGCTCCAGGAACTTACATGGGGGCTTCTCTCAAGGAGTGGATCTTGGAGGTCAAGCCCATTCTGCAAGCATCTGTGTCTGCTGAATCTTGGCCAAGCCTCTTAGATTGGGGTCTGCACCGGCTTGTGGCCCAGTGTCCCTGAATCTGACCCCCAAGTTCTGCCAGAGAACTGATTTCTGAGAGCAAGACTGTCCTTCCTGTGGGTTTAACTAGTATCTGTTACGTCTGGTCACACGACTTAGGTTTGTTTTTTTTTAAATAAGTTCCTATTGACAGGCCCCTCTGGGAGTCCAGGCAAGAAATCTTGAATCCCAGGATCTAAATCTGCAGACTAAAGACATTTACAGAATGAATGTGAATAAATGCAGCTGTCAGAAGGGAAAGGGGCCAGAAAAAAGGGTGGACAGATTCTAAGCAAAAAAAAAAAGACAAAACAAAAAAAACCCCAAAACACCAGACTGTTCTTAGAGTCATATTTCAAATCCAAGTTTTTATGTCTTTTTTCCCCCAAATTGTCATTAATTATGGATTGTGTGTCCCTTGGAAGTTTGTTAATATTATTAGTTTTGGAAAGGCGTTTCCTGCTTCTTTTCCATATGCAACTGTTTATTTAAGCAGCTGGTTCTCATTTCTGAGTGTAATTTCAGCAGTCCAGCTACAAGATAATGGGCTGAAATGTCTCAAACAAAGCTTGAATAAATAACTAACTTTGATATTGTTTTTCAGGAGTGGTTGAATACACTATTGAGTCTATTGGTATGAACCTGGCCCCTCTTTAGGAAAATGTCCCTAGATGGAAATAATAGTGGATTTGAAAATTTCTGAGTTGCATATTTTCTGAAACGCCAGCACTCTTTTTGTACATCTGACACTTTGTACTTGGAAAATGGTCTGTAACTACTCTTCAAAATACTCCTCAGAGGAAAACTGCAAAATTTCCCTTAGTTTCCAGATGAGGAAACAGGCTCTGGAAAGGCAGGCATTTCTCCCAGTGTCACAGGGAGAGCATTGAGCTTGGAGACCCCGAGTCCCAGTTTCTCACCCAGTTTGTCACTCCACTCGTCCATCCCACTGTCGGGAGACTGCTTTTCCTACCAAACAGCCAAAAAGACTGTAGGGTGAACTCAGACCTGGTGAGGTGCTAGGAGAACAATTCCAGAACAATTGTAGGAATTTGCACTTGAAATGAGTGCTTGGTGCCCCAAGCACTGAAGGATAAGGAGCAGGGTGCACAGACAGTCCACATGGGGGCCTGCATTTGACCCAGGCCCAAGGTCTCAGCTTAGCTGTCACTTCTTCCAGGAAGCCTTCCCTGATCTTGCATGACTGAATTAGGGGCCCCTCTTCTCTAGCGTATCCTCCGGCATGGGGACGAGACCTCTGTGGCAGCGCTTGCGTCCTGCACTGTCATCACTCAAATTTGCTTCTTCTCCCCACTGTGGGCTCAGCAGTGACGTTGGCCCGCTCACCTGTGTGCCCCAGGGCTGGACATCCAACCTGACACATAGCAGGTCTCGAGAGCTCTACTTGGATAAATGAATGAATGAACAAATAGACACAGAGGGTCCAGGGCAAGCAGCCTGACAAAAATACTCCTGCTTTCATCCAAGCATTTAGATTCTCACAGCCACAGGTCCCACTGAGCAGCCCACCCTGCCTTCCTTCCTGCCCCAGGGGTGGCGGCTCGGGGTGGTGGACTGTTGCTAAGAGCTGGGCTGCATCGTGGCCGAAGGAGGACCCGTGAGCAGGCCCCCTCACCTTTGCAGGGTCTCCAAGGCTTTCCCAAGGGAGTTTGCATACCATCTGGAACGAGGGTATCACAGAAACGCTCCTCTCAGCAGAACGTGTAAGGAGCGGCTTTTCTCACCGAGGCCTGTCCTCAACGAGGCAGGCACTGGGGTCACCCGCCCGGCTCCAGCCGGGCCCCTCTGGCCCCTCCTTCCTCACTGACACAAGATCTTCCTGCCCCTTCCAGGCCTGGGGGTGGGGAACTCTCTCGGGAGTCTCCATGGGAAACTCTAGGGGAATTCCAAGCCCTGAAGAGTGCTGCCATCTGAATTTGGCTTCTGCCACGGTTGCTCAAGAACACTGGCACACAGATTGGGAGGCTCAGCGCAAAATGCCTTGGTTTTCTTTCCCCAGCACCGTCGCGCCGGCCAACCCCCAGGACTCAGAAACGCCTTATTGTGTAAGCTGGAAGCAAGCAGGCCAAGCTGTAATCGGTTTTGGCACAAAGTGTAAAATCAATATCTAATTACCTAACGGGCCCAAGGTCAATTTCTATGAGTTTCACACTGCGGCTTCCATCAGGCCAAGCCGTTTCTGTGAAGCAAGGCAGGCAAAACCGTAGTCACCAGGGCACTGGGCACAATTTCAAGACGCAGCCCTTCCCAGTTGCGGAAAATCTGGGCGTGGGACATGTACCTCCAACCTGTACTCTTTGCATCTCCTTTTCTGGATGCGAGATAGAGCAGGAAACACTGGTCAAAGCAGTTACAGTGCCGAGAGAGCCGGGCGACTCTTGTTGGCAGAGATAAAGGGCTTTGTGCTAATCTATTCTCTGGAAAACGCAGGTCAGGGAATGTTCCGGGCAGCCCTCAGATGTCCCGCAATCATAAAAGTTCACCGTAAATGACACTGTTGGTGTGAGATACAAGAAACAATGCAGCCAGAGGCTGACTGAGGCTGCCGGGTTCAGGCTGGGTTGGGACCCATCTCCTTATTGCTCTTGACTGAGAACGGCCAGGCTGCGGATTAGCCGGGGAGGCTGCTGCCTTGTAGGCATGATCTGAGTGTCATGAAAGTAAGAAGACTTAGAGCCTAGCCCCGGTTCTTCTCCCAAGACCTGTACAAGTCAGTGAACTGAGTAAATGGAGAAAATAGTATCTGCTCTACCTCTCAGGATGGTCACGAGGTTTAAACCAAGTGACGGAGCGTATGTGACTGTGCCAGCTGTCAAAGGCTCTTGTTTCTCATTTCTAACTCACCCGGGGTCTATGGTGCTTGGACTCTACAAACCACGTTTCTCCCTTGCCGGCTGCTCCCCGTTCATCCTGCCAAGGGCGAGGAGCAGCTACAGGCCTGGAGCGAGGCAAGCAAGTCACCTGGGGTGCGAAGCTGAAGGCAGCACTGATCTCAGCTGTGGATCCTGCACCTGCACGACCCCCCTGAAATGCTCTCAGAGCTTCGGACTAAAGGCCGTTTCTTACCGCCTCAGTTTACAAACACATGCCTCGGCGTCACTGGTGGAGCGCCAGCCTCCTGAACTCTCCCGGGTAGTTGTTTTAATGAGTTTGGTTTCTTTGTTCCCTCCGATGACAATAGACAAGTTGCTTTTAATCAAGCAGGGAGCATTCAGGGCTGCAGTTTGACTGCAGAGATTCCTGAAGGTGGTGGGAATGGGGAAGTCCAGCTCCTCAGGGAGTTGGGCCTGGGCTGAATGAAAGGAGGACGAGATGACTCAAGTGACCTGGATTCTGCTGCTGTCAGTCATCCACGTGCCCACACATGGCCTAGCTGGCCTGCCGGAGGAGGGAAAGCAGAGAGAAGGACAAGGACGGGCTTGGAAGAAGGAATCCAATCCTCGGAAAAGGACTCAGAATTACTAAGAAGGAAAAAGAAATCACCTGGCTTTCAGAGTCTGCCACGAGCAAGCAAGCCGTTCGCGTGGGCATTGTTCGCCCCAGTTCCAAGGAAACCATGACTCAATCTGGTTTAAGGAAAAAAAATCTATAGGGTTTAATGATTTTGTTCCCATAATAACACTAAATGAACCAACAACATCTTAGCTCTGCTTGGAGAAAAACACAAACCATTCTAAGGGAGTGATGCTTAAATGTGAAACTCACTCCATTCACCTCTGCCTCCTGCACTCAGACCTACGGCTCTAACTGATATTGACGTAACAAATGGCAAATCATTAAACTGTTGATATTACGCTCTGGGGCATCTTGGTTACAACTGCCAGTGATCTTCGCGTCTGTTTCATCTGAGGCCTAACCTGGGCTAGCCAAATCCCACAGATGGCGGCTTAGGGCCAGAGTACAGCACATACAGTTGATTTTTTTTTTATTTCCATGCAAGAAAATGATAGAAACAGAGCAAACGTAGTAGTTTTCAGAAAGGTTCCTTACCTCACACTGTTTAACAGATAATTTAGAAATATACTCTTTTTGTCAGTATACTGTGTTAGTTTGCTAGGGCCACTGTAACAAAGTACCACAGGCTAGGTGGTGTAAGCACGTAAATCAAGGTGTCAGCAGGGTTGGCTTCCGCTGAGGCCTCTCTCCTTGGCTTGCAGGTGACCGCCTTCTCCCTGTGTCTTCACTTAGCCTTTACTCTGTGTGTCTACATCCCAATCTCTTCTTCCTGTATTGGACTTGGGCCTACCCATATGACCTCATTTTACCTCAATTCCCTCTTTAAAGACCCTATCTCCAAATAGTACGATCGCATTCTCAGGTACTGGGGATCAGGACTCCAGCATATGAATTTGGGGGTAGGGGACACAATTCAGCCTGTAACATGTACTAGTGATGAGAATTACATAAATAGTTACCACTGCTTGAATGGTTACTAAATGTTTGGAATTATACTGCACAGTCAACTTGAATTTAATCCTTAAAAACAATTTCATATGGTAGTTGCATCATTCTTCTCATTTTAAATATTAGTGATGAAGGCTTTAGGAGCCTAAGTGACTTGCCCAAGGTTATATTACTAGGAAGTATAGAACAGGAAGTGTAAAGTATAACATAATGTGAACCCAGGTCTGTCCAGCTCCAAAGAGGTCCAAGTTTCAGAAGATCCTGCAACTATTTCCCTCTCTGGCAAATCAATGAAAACAACTTCCTAACCCTTAGTAATTACACAATGAAGAGAATAAGGTGAAATATCTTTGAAAGAGAAATAATGTCTTGGGTATTTCACATTTTAAAGGAAGAATATAATATATGCCATTTCTGGATGAGAACCAGTTTCACAATTGAGAAGCATTTTAAAGAATAAGCTAAAGAAAAAGAAAAGCAATGAATAATTAAACTTTATTTGTTGAAGTTCTTGGCATTGCATTAGAAAATAAATGATGATTATCCATTTTGGAGAAAACCCCAGATCTCAAGAACATACTTTGTACCATGAAATTTGAACCTTACACAAAGATAGGAACAAGAGCTAAATTGAGTAGGTAAGAAACATCTATATTTATTTTTCTCTACTTTAATTATAAAATCATGTGGTTTTATTGTTTGGCTAGACCTATTGCAAGATTATCTGGTTTAACTCTTTCATTAGCCTTACCTGTCTCAAGATTCCTATTTATTGTAATTTATTCAGAACAGTTTATCAGTGATCCAACTGTGTCACTTTTAATGTAATATCTATTTTATCTGTTTCTTTGCTCTCTGCCCCTGCTATCTGACCCATGCTAGCTAGATATTAGCCAGCTAATCTTAACAGGAAGTAAAATGAGTAAATATGATCTGAAATGATTCTTGAACTGAATATTTCAGACATTCCAGATAAACCTAAATTGGGATTCAAAATGTTAGGAATACTCAGCAAATGTGGCGGCTATTTGAATTAACTAGTTAATGTCAGCCATAGTTCTGTAATTAGCAGCAATGACTATGCGATTATCATTACAAAAAGTATACATTCAACATCTGTATATGATTTTTCAAAGTTACTATAAAAAGCAAGATGGAAAGATTTAGTTTATACCCTTAAAGAGTCAATAGAGGCAGTATTTTTTTAAATAAATTTATTTTATTTCTTTATTTTTGGCTGCATTGGGTCTTTGTTGCTGCGCGTGGGCTTTCTCTAGTTGTAGTGAGCAGGGGCCACTCTTCCTTGTGGTGCACGGGCTTCCCATTGCAGTGGCCTGTCCTGTTGCGGAGCATGGGCTCTAGGCACACGGGCTTCAGTAGTTGTGGCATGTGGACTCAGTAGTTGTGGCTCGCCGGCTCTAGAGCACAGCCTCGGTAGTTGTGGTGCTCTGGCTTAGCTACTCCACAGCATGTGGGATCTTTGCAGACCAGGGATCGAACCCGTGTCCCCTGCATTGGCAGGTGGAGTCCCAACCACTGTGCCACGAGGGAAGCCCTAGAGGCAGTATTTTAAGATCAATAAAGTGCCTTGTATATATTCTGGTTAAAGATCCAAATTGGCATAAATTGATACTAACCTGCTAACCTTGAATTTCTCCACAAAGAGTGTCTCAAGCTGAAACAGAGAGGAAAAAAACCCATAATTCCTAACTGAAATCTTCAGTGTGATCTGAACATAAATCCACTTAATGCTAAGTTCCTAAATACATAATCCAAATTGATATTAACCTGCTAACCTTGAATTTACCCACAAAGAGTGTCTAAAGACTGAAACAGAGAGAAAAAGAAACCTAATTCCTAACCAAAATCTTCAGTGTGATCTGAACATAAATCCACTTAATGCTAAGTTCCTAAATACATAATGCACAGTAGCTAATAAAAACATTTGATAGAAGGATTAAGTGACCAGAGTCAGTAGTGGCTACATTAGGACTTTAATTGCCACAAATGTTAATCTACAAAACTCTCCGAGGAGAAATAGTCCCTTTATGAGAGAATCAATATTGCTTTTTAAAATCATAAATAATGCAACGTAGGGTCAATGTCTCCGAGGAGAAATAGTCCCTTTATGAGAGAATCAATATTGCTTTTTAAAATCATAAATAATGCAACGTAGGGTCAATGTCAACATCAATTTTACCACAAAGATACACACAGACACAGTTTCACAATTTTACACAACAAAAATACCATTCTGTTCCCGGTTTCTACTGGTCGGGAAGGGAGTATGTCGCAGTTGGCTCTATTTGCGGGAGTAGCTCGGAGGTGTACTGCATACCCCATTCTCACCCCCGGCATGGAGAACCCCCCTCCTCAAGCACATTCTAATGTCCAGACCCCTTCTCCCTTCCTTTAACTACTCCCACTACACCGTATAATTCCCAAACACTTCTATTTTTCTCTACCACATGTGGGGTTATTATCTTCTTCTTGCTACACTATAAGGTCTAGGAAGGCAGTTGGAAATTGTTCTGTTAACTTTTCTAGCTGCCCAGAACTAGTAGTCTTTCCATAAATGTTTGTTTAATAAATGAATAAATTAGTGTCTTTTTTATCACATCCAATCTCTCCAATCTGTTGTTGGAAGCATATACCTTTACACCAATATATGATTTCTTTCCCTGGTAATAACATTTCTAATGACAAAGTATATTTTAAAAATGCGTCTTCTTTGTTGATAGAATGATCACTGTACACATTCAGCTACTTTGCTGAATATTAAGCTGGCTTATCAGAATAAGATGCAATTAAACTAAAATTAGATTTTTTTCAATAATCTAGAGTGACTAAGTCTCTCTAGTATTTAAAGAAATGGACTCAGCAAACAAACATTCTTTTTAATTTTTCCAAGAAGAAAACTTTGGGGGACACAATAATTACTCTTGCATCTTGCTATGTTACTCAGATTTTAGGAGCAATATGACAGAGTGGGAGTAAAACTGTGGGAAATCCCCCCAAATGGTACTTGTGGTCCAGCCCATTGTGAAATTCTGTGGCATGGCATAGACCTGTTGCTAGGCAGCCCTGATGATGAGACCATGACTCTCTGCCTCAACAAAGCTGTGCTCCAGCCCAAGTAAACAACCCTGCTGCTTTAAGCAGGCAAAGGGCTGTCAACAGAATATTTTCACTCAGCTCTGAAAACCTACCAGTTCCAGGCTTGGAGGGTACACAGTGCTCTCTTACTAAGAGGAATCTGCTACTTAAAATAAGAGGAGACATATCTAAAAGCTAGGAGGTCACAGACCATATGACTCTCAGGGCCAAATGTTCAGAAAACAGGATTACCATTTTGTGCTTGAGCAGTTGTTTTTCTGTTGAGCCCAAGTGAGGAATATTGAATGCAGGTGTCCACATTTGCATATGTACCTCGCATGTTGCAATTCTGTTTGCCAGTGGCATTGGCCTGTTGGGTTGTTTCTAGTAATCAAGGGAACTGTTTGCACTGACCAAAGCTAACTGGGACGCTCTGCTCAAATCGCCTGCTTTTAATGCAGAGTCCTCCCCAGGACTTGAAATCCTAACTTATGGCAGAAACTTCTGAGGGCAAGAGAGTGAAGGGGGCAAAATCAGACCCATTTTATGCCCTCCTCTCTCTGTCAGTATCCTAGGAGATAGATTTTAGATGTAGCACTCCTTGAGTTAGGGAATTGTTATATTATTGGAGTTCCCTTAAGCTGTTTTTGAGTAATTCTCCAAAAAACCAGGAAGCTCCCTTTCTTCCTATTCTGTTGCACACACACACATACACAACATGTGTATTCTCTACCTTTGATTCTGCACAACATTTTTCTTTTTTTTGTAAAATGAGTCAGTACTTCGTGTGACTCAGATAATTTTAGGGTTCAGGGGGGTATTTTGAAGTAGGCACAGTGCTATGTGGTGGTTTTAAAACATATTCACAAATTCTTTGGCATGCCTCCCTTCAAAAGGTAAAACCTAATTTCTCTTCTCTTGAGTATGGGCCAGATTTAGTGACTTGCTTCAAAGGAACAGAATGTGGCAGAAATGATGCTATGTGACTGAGTTTTGGTCAAAAAAACAGTAGCTTCCGCCTGGCACGCTCTTGGATTGCTTTCTTTGGTGGAAACCAGTTACCATGTTCTAAGGACACTTAAGTGGCCCTATGGAAGGGGCCAGGAAGAGAAGGGCTGAACCTCATGCTTAATAGCCAGCATCAACTTGCTAGCTATGTAAGTGAGCTTTCTTGGAAATGAATCCTCCAGCCTGCCAAGGCTTCAGGTGGTTACAATCCCAGCTGACACCTTGACTGCAACTTCATCTGAGATTTTAGAGCGAAAAACACCCAGTCAAGCTACTCCCATTTTCCAGACCCATAGAAATTGTGAGAGTTGGTAACTGCCTATTGTTGATTTAAGCCACTAAATTTGTAGGTAATTCTTTACACAGCAACAGATACACACACTGACACTCCTTCCTCCTATGGCCAGGACAAATAATACCAATTGATTATGGAACTCTTGTCCCCTGAGCCTGGACATAGCTTTGTAACCCTTCACAATTGCATCAGGCAGCCACCACCAAGAGATTAAATTTATTTGCCAACATGTGTCTAGGGGACCAACTAGAACTGATGACCATTCAAGCAACCCTTTAGCAACTTTAGCAACCCTTCTCTTGCAATGTAGATACTGTTACATAGTATTTACAACCATGCACAGGTAAAAAGTATGGCCTGTAGAGACTGATTTTTAAAATTTATTTCTGGTCTGTTTCGCATGGCCTTTTTAACTTACTCTACAAAAAGATGGTGTCATACACCAGTTCAAGGATTTGGTCAAAGTGGATTTTTTGAGTATAACACAGTTCCTCAGGCCACAGTAGTATAGAGGTAAAAATAAAATCACTATCAAAAATATAGCTGGGGAGTGATGTCAGCAAAATGATGGAGTGGGTAGTTGCAAGCTCTTGTTTCCCCACAGAAACACCAAAAAACAAGCTGAAACTCTCAGAACCAACTTTGTTAGAACTCCAGAAAACAGTCAAAGTTTACAGCAGCCAAGAAAATGCTGAATAGAGAAAAAAGCAACTTGAAAATGGAAAGTTGGTGGCATTTTTACTTGCCCTTACCCTATTCCCTCCCCAGTGTGAAGGTAATTTTGAAGAGATGGCTGCCTGTGTTCCCAGTGTGGGCTACTGCTCCTTGGTTCCAGAAGGAGTAGAGCAAATCTTGTTCACACATTATTCTGTATGCCTGTTCTAACCTCTCTGGGGGTTACCTGAAGATGCTTGTCTCAGTTTTGCCTAGCTCAGACCTCAAGCCAGAAAAGCGTTGGACATTGCTTGAAAATGTTGGTAGGTAAACTAACAATCTGTAGAAGTCTAGGGCAAAAGATTATGGTCCAGAGATACAATAGATTATCTAAGGCCCAGGAGGAAAAACTGGGGAAAATTCTTTGGGAAATAGGGACATCCCCAAAGCGCCTGGGTATACAGAGGACTTTAGAAAGCCATGCATAAGCTCAAGGCAAGATTCATGCTCAGAAAAGACCGGAGAAGATCCTAAGCTTTCACCTTGTGCCAATCCCTAGGCTCAGTATAAGTCTGACTGAGTTGGAACAACCCAGCAGAAAGCCAGTCTGTGAAGAATGGGAGAGATGTTTGCTTTTTTGTGTTTATCTTTTTCATGATTTGTGTTTTATTTTTGTTTTGCATTAACTTCTGGCATTTAAGGAAACTTTGTCAAACATTAGCTGAACGTAAGCAAATGGAACAGTGACCACACATGCCAAGGAATATTATTTGCAAAAATAGTTTGGAAAGTCACTAAACAAACAGGCAATCATAACCTTCAACAATCAGCAAAAAAAATGCAAAAACAACAAATCTTGGGGAAGGGGAAGATCCTGATTTTCAGAGTTATGACAGTATAGTATTCAAATGTCCAGTTTTCCAAAACAAAAAAACACAAAGCATGCAAAAAACAGGAAGGTTTGGCAAATTCAAAGGAACAAAATAAATGGGCAGAAACCATCCCTGAGGAAGCCCAGACATCAGACTTATGAGACAAAGACTTTAAAACAACTGTCTTAAATATGCTCAAAGAGCTAAAGGAAAATGTGCCCATAGAACTGAAGGAAATCAGAAAACGATATATGAAAACAAATGAGACCGTCGTAGAAAGGAACCATTCTGTAGCTGAAAAATATAATACCTATAATGAAAAATTCACTACAAGGGTTCAATAGTAAATTTGAAGATGCAGAAGAAAGAATCAGCAAACTTGAAGATAGGACCATAAAGAAGTATCCAGTCTGAGGAGCAGGAACAAGGAAAAGAAAAAAAAAAAAACACAGAGCCTAAGGGACCTGTGGGACATCATTAAGGGGACCAACATATGCTTTCTAGGAGTCCCAGAAGAAGCGAGAGAAAGGAGCATAGAGAATATTTGTAGACTAGTAGCCACAGACTTTCCAAATTTTATTAAATACATGAATCTACATATCTAAGAGAAAAAGAGAGCATCCCAAAAGCAGCAGGAGAGAAGTGACTCATCATATGCAATGGACCCTTTATAAGATTAATTGTTGATTTCTCATCAGGAACTGTGGAGGGCAGAAGGTGGTGGGATGATACACCTAAAGGGCTGAAATTTAAAAAAAAAAAGTCAACTGAGAATACTATATAAAGCAAAACTGTTCTTCAAAAATGAGGTAAAAATTAAGACATTCTCTGATAAAAAGTAGAGTTATCAGTGTGATAACGCCCACAGCTAATAGCATAGTCAATAATGAAGGACTGAAAACTTTCTCTCTAAGATCAGGAACAAGACAAGGATGGCTGGTTTCACTGCTGCTATTCAACATTGTGTTGGAAGTTCTAGTCAGAGATACTAGGCAAAAAAGAAATAAAAGGTATTCAGATTGGAAAGGAAGAGGTAAAACTATCTTATTTGCAGGTTACATTATCCTATATGTAGAAAATCCCAAAGCATGCACAAGGAGGAAACATACTAGAGCTAATAAGCAAATTTAGCAAAGTTGCAGGGTACAAATCAACACATGATATCAGACCCTTACCTTACACCACATACAAAAATTAACTCAAAATGGATCAAAGACTTACACTTAGGAGCTAAAACTGTAAAACATTAGGGAAAATCTTCATGATTTAATGCCACTGAATTGTATACTGAAGAGTGGTTAAAATGGCAAATTTTATATTATATATACAGTTGACTCCTGAACAACATGGAGGTGAGGGGCACCAACCCCCTGCATAGTTGAAAATCTTCTAATCTTTGTGTAATTGTACAGTTGGCCCTCCGAATCCATGGTTCCACACCTGCAAATTCAACCAACAGTGGATCATGTAGTACCATAGTATGTGTTTATTGAAGAAAATCTGCATATAAGTGGACCCATGCAGTTCAAACCTGTCTTGTTCAAGGGTCAACAGTATGTATTTTACCACGATTTTTTAAAATGAACTTTAAAGAAGTATAGCTGAGATAGAGGAAGAGGATCTTTTGCTCTCCCTGAGCACATTCCCCTAACGCACTGCTTTGGCAGCGTTCTTTTGAAGGGTAGCTGTTGACATAGCAATTGTTAAAGCCACAAGGAAAACCCAGTAGAGGAAAACAAGACAGGTCTGCTTGCGTACCCACCGACCAACAGGGCAGGCCTCAGTTCCTTGGGAGAACCCCCATTCTCATGGCCCAGCTTCCAGGCTATGCCTCAGGTGGCCACTCAGTAACACTCCGAGGTCTTCAATAAATGTTTCCCAAAGAGATCTAACAGCCCTAGAAAAATGTCCCAGGTGTGCCTAGGTGATCCTCTCAAGTACACATGGCTGCTGTTTTCCTCCTCTCCTTCTTTCCCTATGGGAAAGCCTGCCTTGTAGGTACTGCACCAAGACACCTTCTCAGTTCCTGGTGCCCCGTTCTCCAGACTCCAGCAGACACCCTCAGGGGGGCGGGGAAGGGAAGTCCCCCTTGTTCCCCTGGTGCACAGCAGGTTAAAAGGTTACAAACCAGACTGCCTAAAGCTCTCAAAGTCTAACAGAGATTTTAGGAAATGGAGTTTTAGTTTTGTCACTCCCTCCCCTAGTGCTCAGGCAGGAATCCCCTAGGACTAGGCAGAGGTCAGTCTATGTGACAGACGCAGGGCTGTGCTTAGAAGCCTACTTTGACCTACTGCCGCTGATCTAATTTGGGAACTTCAAGTCTCTTCCTTTAGCACAAATTCTCTCTCAGGAGTAGCCTCAGGTCTCCTGCAAATATAGCCCAAGTGGGCCGCCCTTCCCGATCCCCGAACTTGCTTGGACATGCCTGCATCCTAGGGGGCGTCCACTTATTATTAATAGTTAAGGTTCACGCTGGCTTTCTCTGTGCCAGGCACAGTAGTAAAAGCTTTAGACACACTAATCTCCTTACATTTTTTTTTAATTAAAAAAAAATCCGATTATGTTTTTGATATCTACATGTTTTGGAAAATGTGCAGTGTACCAAAAAATATATAAGATCATTAAAACTTGCCCTCAATCTTGTTGCTTATTATTTCATTTAATCCCCACAAAAATGCAATGAGGAAGATCTAATTGTTTCTATTGTCCAGGCAAGGAAATCTAAGCTTGAGGAGATGTTAGGGCCCTGGCCTGAGGTCACACCTAGGAAATGGACTTGCACTGGGAGAGCCAGAGCTCCTTCCCATGGACCACACTTCCTTCTCAAGCTGAGACTGCAGCTCCATAAGTTAGTGCAGAGATTCCCTCATGCTCAGAGGTTCCTTTTACAATATTCTATACCTGGTCCTTGCTGAAAAAAAATGGAAGGTAACCCCAACTGTTGCTAGTCACAGAAGCAGCTGCTAACTATGGACTTTAGGCAAGATGACTTCCTAAACTTTTTTTAACTGCAAAATGATTACCCCCATAGTGTTAGCTAACACCTCCATAATGTCATGTAATTACTATTTCTTTTCTATGGTTTAATTTAATAAACCATTTAATATCTACTCTCTTAGCAACTTTCAAGTATAAAGTACAGTATTATTAATGAAGACTTCCTAATCTTAACTGCAAGGGTTGGAATAGTCCAAGGACCATTAGAGATAACATGTAACAGGCCTAAAGAATTGCTTGGTATTAATACATTCTTAGAAATTTTGGTTGCATGAATAAATGAATGTCCATTACAGGACAAACGTTCAATGACTGTTCCACATTTTGGTGTCTGAACAGCAGTTCTACCTGGATCACTGATATTAGGGTCAAATTGAAATGGGAAACATCCCATCCACACAGTCTGACATCCTGACAATTATAGGGGAACATCCCCCCCGGGCCATAGTTAAGGTAGGAGAGATAGTTCCAAGAAGAGCAGTTATTTTGCTTCTTCTAAATTCTACAATGGTTCCTTTTTTTTTTTTTTTTACTGTTTTGCTATCTATCTCACCAAAGCCAGTTTCAGGTTTCTTTCAACTCTATTGCACTCAAGGGGTTTGGGAGTTCTCTCTGAATCATAGGCATAAAGATTTGCCAGAAAGTCCCTGAGTTAGCTTGGTGATGAATTCCTCCCGCAACTAGTTTTAAATCTTCTCCAGGTGCTGTTTAGTGATTGTGTGACCAGCCCACAGAATGGAGTGCCAGATTTCTTCTGCGGGTGAGACATCCTGGCTTTGGCCATATCTGGTCAAGGACTTCATAAATTCTCGAAAGTGGATCTTTCTTCCACAATCCTCAAAGTCACCTGCAAGCATTAGTGAAGATGTTTTTCCACTTAAAAGTCACCTCCCCCCCCCACCACAAAGTTGGCTTGGCTTCCCTGCTTCATGCTGTCACCATAAGAGAAAAAAACCCAGCTTCAGGTTGAGTCCACACCCGGCCCACTGCTTCCGTAACAATGTAGCTGGCCTCTGACTCATCCTCGCCTTGTGAATGATTCATGCACACGAACAAGCTCCGTGCATTCCCCCACCCCCGGCACTGGAACTCTCCTCAATAATACTCTACCACAGCCAGAGCCACCAGCGCCCTGTCCCCCATCCCGTTTCCTCCTCCCCACACTTCTTAGGGCTCAGAGGACCTAAATCTTGGAGACGTCCTCTCCAGGCTCTCTCAGCAAAAGTCACTGATACCAAAAGGCAGTAGGCAAAAGTTTTCTGAACAAGGGTTTTGCATTCAGGCAGGTCATGGTTCAAGTTTGAATTCCTTCAATTGTTGGCTGCATGGCTTTAGATACAACCATTTATGCCTCTAATCCTTGTTTTCCTCGTCGTCGGAACACTGGGAAGATACCTGTACTAATTCCTCAGGGGGATTATGAGGATTGAATAATATGAGGCATGGAAAGCATGTAGCACGTTGGAAGTGCCTCATAAGACGTAGGTATTATTATCGTCATTAATACCCAAAGACTCAGCTCCACGCAGAGACACTGGTGGTTCAGTCCACGGTGAACAGCCCTAGGCTTGCACTCAGTGATCTGCTCCTACTGTCTCACATCTCATCCCACGTGCTCACTCTCTCCAGCAATTTCCCAGAACAAGCCATCCTCCTTCCTGCCCTAGTGACATGGCACTGCTGCTTCCCTCTGTCTATAACATTCTTCCTCTTCTTATCTCCTTTGTCCCTTTTCCCAGGCTGACTTCTCGTCACTTCCCTGGGAAGCCTTGTTGAGCTCCCCCAACACCCCTAACCAGATCTGATGAAGTTCCCTCTTAATGCTGTTAAATGCCACACCTCTGTGCAACACTGTCTACAATTATAATTATTTCATTACAAATGTAATCGTTGTTGTGTGTCTATCTCCCCGCCCCCCCCACACACACACATAAGCTCCATGAGGGTAGGAGGGTAGGAATTGTGTTCATTGTGGTATACTCATCACCTAGGAAATGGCTTGACACAGAATGCAAACGAATGAGAGAAAGAACGAGAGGGAGAGAGAGAGAAGGGAAAGAAGGAAAGGAGGAAGGAAGGAGGAAGAGAGGGAAGGAGGTGATGGATTCTTGGCCACAATGTGAACCACCCAAGTCATACCATTCTAGATCCTGGCCACACTGGCTCAGCTCACAAGACTGGGATTCTGTATCAACTTGCCTAGACAGCTTGAGGCCCAGTTTCTGGATCTCAGCCATCACTGTGGAGCCTAACACCAAACCCAGCTCTTCCAGACCCTTCCTTGGAGTATTAGATGCTGCTTTCAAAAGCACAAGGCAGTGCCTGAGGTTGTGCGGGGGATAAGATAAACCCCTTGAAGCATACCCCAGCCACGTGCCTGCCTTTGCGTATTTCCTTCCACCTGATCCTCACTGTGGTGCCCTACCCCCTGGTTAGCCATAGCCATGATGGCCGCCTGGACCTCGGCTAAGTTCCCACGCATTAAAGACATTAGACGCACCCCCAGCCCCATCCTGCAGTGAAGCCGCAGGTCTCTCTTCCACCACCGTGTGGCTGAAGCCCCAGCAGGCCTCATGCTTCTGGTTCTGGACTCTGGGGGAGACAGGGTTCAGGGTTACCATTAGTACTTCTAGGACAGTTGAGGAACCTAACTCTCAGTGTAACATCCAGGGAGCATTGCTCACCAACTTCCCATGGAATAGTGTAGAAACTTGACATTTCTATGAATTTTTAAAATAACTCATTTGAAAAACATTATTTTTTTCAAAACAAAAATAATGTAACCACCTAAATGGGAAAAGAATTTGAAAAAGAATAGATACATGTGTATGTATAACTGAATCACTTTGCTGTACACCTGAAACTATCACAACATTGTTAATCAACTCTACTCCAATATAAAATAAAAAGTTAAAAAAAAAGGAAAAATCGTATTTTTTCATGAAGCTCCTAACTTTCTTAGGGTTTCCCTACCACAACTGCGTTAAAAGAACCCATGTACCAGCCTGACCCCAGCTCAACACACCCATATTTTAGCCGTATTCCACCTATGCTAACCCCCATGTCTAGCTTTGTTTCTATGGGAAAACACATGCTCAGAGC